>NC_057862.1:434548168-435868168 GCF_019393635.1 Dromiciops gliroides | reverse complement strand
GCTTTAGAGATAGGAAAGAAAGGCACTTTTGTCAAAGGAGAAATGTAAGTAGTGGGGTACTCTGGAGACTGGTCTTATTTTGCATTTCTTGCCAATGATCTAGAAGAAGAACTTACAGTGATATTTCAAATACACTCCCAGACAGTCAGAGCTGTAAGGAGCCTTAAAGAGCAATGCCGGGACAGTTAGGTGGGGAAGTGGATAAAGCACTGGCCCTGGAGTCAGGAGGACCTGAGTTCAAATCCGGACTCAAACACTTACTAGCTGTGTGACCCTGGGCAAGTCACTTAACCCTCATTGCCCCAGGGGGAAAAAAGAGCAATGCCAAAATTTGGCAGGTGAGGAAACTCCCTTCCAAAAGGGGAAATAGCTCATTCAAGATCACAGTCAAATGATGGATAACCAGAACCCAGGATTTCTTACTTGATTCCCCATCCAATGTTCTTGCCTATACACTATGCTGCCCATTTTTGCCAATTACATTAGTAGTGTCATGTCATCCCAAAAAGATTTTGCATATTATTGCCCAGGAGTGTCAATTGCAGGGGTCTCAGTGTTGGGGTTCCCCAGGTGTGAAGGAGCTTAAATGTCCAAAGTTGGCTGGCCTTTGTTCTGTTCTTCCTGACCTCCCACAACCTCTGCCCTTGTTCTAAGAGTCCATCCTACACCTCCCACCCCCAAAAAAGAATAGACACTTGGGTGAAGGGAAGGGTATAAGGATGGCAACAAAACATAATGAGTTGGGATTTTAGAAAGGAAAAAATAAATAAGGACTGATGGACAAGATGAGGAGGGATGGAGGCTGAAGAAAAATAGGAGAGGATGACACAGATAATCACCAAAAGCCAGACCACTAGAAAAAGACGATGGAAAGATGTTTTTGGGGAAAAGTTTTACTTTCCACATTGAGAAGTAAGTAAGTGTGTGCTGGTAAATGTTTACCAATCCCATTTTGGTAGCTGGATGGGGAAATGTATGCAGGACATGCATTTAGGTTTAATCTGCATCATTAATATTTCTCTCCATCACTTTCTTAAGTTTAGATAATTAACAAAACAATCAATCAAGCCTTGACTTATGGCATTTGCTGATTTCTGAGGTGTAAAAGCTCACATGGAATTAGCACAGCCCTGGAAGTAAACTTAGGCACTCATTGCTTTAAGCTCATAGGATCCAAGAATTTAGAGTTGAAAATGCTCTTAGTCCAGGGGGCATCTAGGTGGCACAGTGAATAGAGCACCGGCCCTGGAGTCAGGAGGACCTGAGTTCAAATCCAGCCTCAGACACTTAACAATTACTAGTTGTGTGACCCTGGGCAAGTCACTTAACCCCAATTGCCTCACCAAAAAAAAAAAAAGAAAAGAAAAGAAAAGAAAATGCTCTTAGTCCAGCCGCTTTCTGGAAACAGCCTCATTACAAGGAAAAGAATGATAGCTTAGGTGTCAGAGGAATATCTTCACTAGCTACTGACTCTGTGAACTTGAAGAAAACATTTCCTATCCCTGAGACTCGATTTCCAGATCTGCAAAACAAGGGCCTGGGCCAGATGATCTCTAGGGCCCCTTTCAGCTCTACA
Organism: Dromiciops gliroides; assembly: GCF_019393635.1. NCBI lineage: Eukaryota > Metazoa > Chordata > Mammalia > Microbiotheria > Microbiotheriidae > Dromiciops > Dromiciops gliroides. The sequence goes on along the minus strand of NC_057862.1, from coordinate 435,866,592 downwards.
TACCATAATATTAATGCACCTGAGGAAAGTGAGATCCAGAGAAGATAAAATGGCTTGATCTAAACACCACTGTGAAAAGAGAAGCCAGGCATATCACCATGGTTGTTTGCTCTTGATGTTGTCACTTCATGCTTCCCTAGACCTGTGCTTAGTGTTCTGTCACAGTGGGGTCCCTACTCTCTTCTCCCAAAACTGTCCTGTTTGAAAAATTGAGGAATTTTAAAAGCCTTTATCAGAGGCCTGCCTAGTGCCAAGAAAGATCCGGTGATTTAATAAGACGAAATGGCCCCTGTCTACCTTCAAGGATCTCACTGGGTATTAAGATAGTAAGGAGGGGCAACTAGGTGGCGCAGTGGATAAAGCACTTGCCTTGGATTCAGGAGTACCTGAGTTCAAATTTGGCCTCAGACACTTGACACTTACTAGCTGTGTGACCCTGGGCAAGTCACTTAACCCTCATTGCCCTGAAAAAGAAAGAAAGAAAGAAAGAAAGAAAGAAAGAAAGAAAGAAAGAAAGAAAGAAAGAAAGAAAGAAAGAAAGAAAGAAAGAAAGAAAGAAATTGGGACAGTATTTGGCCTCCTCTAGACTTATGGCACCTCTCTGTCAAAACCCTGAGATTCATAGACCTGGTAAATTCGTTCTAGTGGAAATAGCAGACTTGGTGTTAGAGGACATGGTTTCAGATGCTGTCTCTGTTGCTAACTTCCTAGGTGACCTGCACTTGGCCCATCCAGGATTTAGGGAGGCAATGGCACTGCTTGTCCCAGCCTGCCTTCTGGCTGCTTCTGGAAAATCACTACCCTCATTCTCTGTGCCTTAGTTTCCTTATCTATCAAATGAGAGTTGGATTAGCTGACCTCCAAATCCCCTTCTAGAGCTGAAGTCAATGACCCTGTCATCATCTGGTGTCTGTAAGGCCTCCAGGTTTTCCCAAAAGCTCCTCTAGCTTCCCTCTAATGGCTCTTCAGTCTCACTATGGGTGACAAGATCCTGGCTGGCCAAGAGGCTCATGGGGGTGGGCCCAAGGGGCTGCAGACTTAAAGGGTTTTGTGCCATTACTTCTATATCACCCTTCCATACCCATGTCAGTTTTTAGTTTGAAAAGATGCTAAGATCCCCTAGCAGTGCACTCACCTCTTCCCTATGTCTGTTTCCCACCAGCATATGAAAAATTCCAAGGCCTTACAAGTGTACCCCATCTTAGCCTGGGCATATCTCTGCCTCCCCCCAAATACACTCACCACCCTTCCCATCCTGCTTGCTATATCTAGTAAACCCCCTCCTAGTACACTCCTTTTTTTTTTTTGAGGCAATTGGGGTTAAATGACTTGCCCAGGGTCACACAGCTAGTAAGTGTTAAGTGTCTGAGGCCAGATTTGAACTCTGGTCCTCCTCAATCCAGGGCCAGTGCTTTATCCACTACGCCATCTAGCTGCCCCCCTCCCAGTACACTCTTAATCTACCCTAGCCAATCCTTCAATGTTTTTCCTGAATTTGGGACAGCTACTCAGAACCTGTGACATTGCTAATATATCCTACCCCTGTCCTGTGATGTAAGTCTTCCTGTCTGTCCAGCAAGTACCCAGGGCAGGGACTGTTTGGTGTTTCTTCTTGTCTTTTGTTCTGTCAAACACATGCCTTTTTGCGAGTGCATACTCAAGTGCGCGCGCAAGTGCGCGCGCGCGCACACACACACGCACACACACTGTCTACCATGGTGCCAGGTATTCGGTAATGCCTCTTGACCGTCTGAGAAAGTACAGCAGAGGAGGGCCCAACAAAGGGTATTACAATTCTATGTCACTAACTCTGTTTCTGTACTTTCTGTATTCTCTAAAGCTTAATGGTCTGAATGTCCAAGAAAAAACTTCTGCCTTACATGAGAGCACTGAAATGGGACCTTTTGTCAAGAAAATCTGTTGCCCTGGTGCAATGTTAGAACACACTTTCCTGTGATGAAAACCCTCATTAAGACAGAAATCTTTCTTAAAAAGACAATCAGACTTTACAACAGAAGGCTTAACTAAAGTTGGAGAGATAGGTTTGTCAATTATTCTTTCCTTGGGCTTCAGCGATGACACTTAGGAAAGCTCCCCAGAGCCTTACTGGTTCTAGGGACTTGACTCTTTGTCTGAGCTTAGAGAGAGGGACATTTTGTGTGTGTGTGTGGCGGGGGGGGGGGGGGGGGGGGGGGAGGTGCTGTGATGTGGCGTGTAGTGTGTGTGTGTGTGTGTTGAGAAGGGAGTGGGGTAGGGAATGATCAATAAGAAAGACATCAAAGCAGGCACAATGAGGGTCTGTGATAGGGAAACAATAACAAGCAGTTAGTGTAAGACTAAATGTTCTGGATGATATATGTGTGTGTATACACACATGTATACATATATCTACACAAATATAATGTTTAAAGGTTTAAACCTTCATAAATATAAAGGTTTACGAAGCACTTTCCAAAATCTTGCAAGATAGATAGTGCAAGTATTAAAAACCCCATTTTACAGATGAGATAACTTAATCTCAGAGAAATGGAGTAATTTGTCCATGGTCATATAGCAAATAAATGTCAGAACTTAGAATTGAACCCAGGTTTCCAACTCCATGTCTAGTACTCTTTCCACTATATAATGATTCCAGATGCAAGGCATAGGAGTGTTGTAAGGCTCAAAAAATGTCTATGAAAGTTATTTTAAAATGTTAAATGCTACCCTTGTATCCAGCTTTGTAACTGCACTGTTGTCAGAGTAATTAATTTAGGCCAGAGGAATGGAGGCAGGACTTGGGAAAAGGGCCTGTAAATGTGTGTGTGTGGAGGGTGGGGGACCCTGGCCCTTGTCACCCCCCCCATCTGTCCTGCAGCGAGGATGATGCTGCCACTGTGTACCGGGCAGCCGCAATGCTGAACATGACAGGCTCTGGGTACGTGTGGCTCGTAGGCGAGCGGGAGATCTCAGGGAATGCTCTACGCTACGCCCCAGATGGTACGTATTGGGGATGTTCCCAGGAGGATCTGTCTATGGGGGCTTCACCAGTGGTTACTATTGGAATGGGCAGCAGGATGATGGGGATGGTCTTATACATGAGTACAGGCACCCAGCCCTGCTCACAGCTCTGGACTATTACCAATTTGGGACCCACCCTGGGTCAGGGGGTAAGGGCTAGATGGGTCTCTGAGTAACAACCAGTTTGGGACCTGCTTGGGGATGGGTAGCATATTTCTTTCTCTATCAGTTACATTTCTTACATGGACCTTCCCAGGTATCATTGGGCTCCAGCTGATCAATGGAAAGAATGAGTCTGCACACATCAGTGATGCTGTGGGGGTAGTAGCCCAAGCTGTGCATGAGCTTTTTGAAAAAGAGAACATCACAGATCCTCCTCGTGGTTGTGTTGGTAATACTAACATCTGGAAGACTGGGCCCCTCTTCAAAAGGTAAGCAGAAGAGTAAGGAGAGGGAGAGGGTAGCATATCCCATACTGACCAGGACTCTAGAGGGTCATCTCAATCAGAGCCCTTCCCACTTTCTTTTTTTGTTTTTGTTTTTTTTGCTTTTGCAGGGCAATGAGGATTAAGTGACTTGCCCAGGATCACATAGCTAGTAAATGTCAAGTGTCTGAGGCCAAATTTGAACTCAGGTCCTCCTGAATCCAAGGCTGGTGCTTTATCCACTGCACCACCTAGCTACCCTCACCCTTCCCACTTTCTCACCTAAACCCTAATAACAGCCCTTTCTTCACCTTTCTAAAGCACTTTGGAATTTACAGTATAAAATGCTTTCCTATACAACCCTTCAAGGTACATAGTACAAGAATCACTAGCCCCCTATTTTATATTTGAGGCTCCTAGAAATTAAGTGGTATGCCTATGGTCACATGGTCAGTGTCAGAGCCAGGAATCAAACCTAGATCTTCTGACTCTAAATCCAGGGTTCTTTGCCCTTTGCCACTCTGACCATCCCCATCACTGTCTCCATCATCACCATCATCTTTGTCAGTATTTCCACCATGATCAACAATATATCATAGGATGGTAGAATCTAGTGCTGTGTCAGCATCCCCACAGAATCACTGTCATATATATGGACATCACCACGGCTATCTTAAACGAGGTTACTATCCTGGTACAGGTTTTTGTTGTTCAGTTATTTCAATCATGTCCAACTCTTTATGAACCCATTAGGGGCTTTCTTGGCAAAGTTATTGAACTTGTTTGCCATTTCCTTCTTCAGCTCATTTTACAGATGAGGCAACTGAGGCAAACAGGGTTAAGTGACTTGCCCAGGGTCATACAGCTAGTCAGTATCTGAGGCCAGATTTGAACTCAGGAAGATGAGTCTTCCCAACTCCAGGCCTATGCTCTATCCACTGGGCCACCTAGCTGCTCCATTGGTACAGGTTAAAGAGGACCTGAGCTTAATTACTATTCCTATAACCAACTTCATTTAATTCATTTGTAAAATGAAGGAACTGGAGTCTCTTGCCATTCTCAGACTGTGATCATTATTTTCATGGCCAATATATCACTATTACCATCATCACTCTCTCAGCATCACAAATCAGTGTTGGAAGAGACCATCTCATTTAGCTGTCTTATTTTACACAGGAGGAAACTGAGACCCAGAGAGGTTAAGTGAGTTACCCAAGGTCACACAGATAGCATCAGAGATGGAATTTGAACCCAGGTTCTCTAAGTCTACAGAGCCAGATGAGAAAACTGAGGCCTAGAGAAGGGAAAGTGATTTGCCCAGAGTTGCCTTAAGTAGTAAGTGGTAGAGGCAAGATTTGAACTCATAACTTCTGCCTCCAGAGCCAATGGACCTCCTCTTTCTTTCCCTTCTTCTTTCCCTCCCTCCACTCTCTCTCTCCTTTTTCTCCTTTCTCTCTCCTTTCTTTTTCTCTCTCTCTCCTCTCTTTATCTCTTTTTTCTCTCTCTCCTCTCTCCGTTGTACATTGTCTTCCTCATCACCATCACTTTCACCTTTATTACCACTAACTCCATGATCTTCATCACCACAGTCTTCTCTCAAGCAACATCGTCTTCACCATCTGTCTCTCTGATTAAAAACATTATCATCTGGGGGCAGCTAGGTGGCGCAGTGGATAAAGCACCGGCCCTGGATTCAGGAGGACCTGAGTTCAAATCCAGCCTCAGACATTTGACACTTACTAGCTGTGTGACCCTGGGCAAGTCACTTAACCCTCATTGCCCCGCAAAAAAAAACCAAAACAAAACAAAACAAAAACATTATCATCATCAGTTGTCTGAAAACCACCATGCTAGACCTCAAGAGAAGAAATGCACAGTGAATCCCAATCTACCTCCCTATAAAGGCTGAAATCCCACACAAGGAGATCGGGGACTAGGTGTTACAGGGTTCCTGAGGACATTCTGAAAACATGAAGACTATTCCAGGAAGATGAAAAGAGACTAGGATTCGTGTCCAGAAAATCACCAAGGAGAAGAGAGAAGTCCCAACTTTGTTCACTAGATCCTAGAAACTACAATGACAGGATTTCTCAAAGAGATTTCTAGCATAGGCTGGGAACATTTTACTGAGAGGGTCTTCCTTAATTCCTAGATGGCAGGTCAACAAAGAGCTATAAAGTAAGCCTGGGTATTTGGGGACATTCCTGACCTGTGTGGTGACATAAGGAGCAATGGCTCCCATTCCTGGAGTTGGCCTTCATTCAAATCCTGGTTTTTCCACTTAGTAGCTATGTGACTTTGGGCAAATCATGTAATTTCTTTGGGCCTTAGTTTCCTTATCTACAAAAATGACCCAAGATCCTTCCCAGATCTAACTCTATGATACTCATCAGAAACAGAATCCCAGACCAAAGAGGTAAATTCTAGGTTTTATATATACATATATATATATATATATATATGTGTGTGTGTGTGTGTGTGTGTATGTATGTATGTATATATATATATGTATGTATGTATATATATCATATATAATTTTTTTCCAGGGCAGTGAACCTGTTCAGGGTCACACAGCTAGTAAGTGTTAAGTGTCTGAGGCCAGATTTGAACTCAGGTCCTCCTGAATCCAGGGCCAGTGCTTTATCCACTGCACCACCTAGCTGCCCCCTGGGTGTATAATTGATGAGCAAATGTTTTTATGTAAGGCTCAGCAAAATAGATTCCCCATCCACCCAGTAGAGTAGGGAACACACACAAACACACACACACACACACACACACACTCACTCATCAGGCATTCAGATTTTATGACATTTATTCAAAGCTAACTACGCCTGGAATGAGGGATGGGAAAAAGTATGACTTTAGGATTATGGCTGGTGAATTCCTCCTCTCAATGTGCTCCTGGTTGAATGTGGATGGAGGTGGAGGTCAAAGCACTCAGTGTCAGGACAAGGACTATCAATCAACCTCCCCTATTTGTCCCTGTCTCTTAGGGTGCTAATGTCTTCTAAGTACTCAGAAGGTGTGACTGGCCGGGTGGAATTCAATGAGGATGGGGACAGGAAATTTGCCAATTACAGCATCATGAACCTGCAGAACCGAAAACTGGTGCAAGTAGGAATTTTCAACGGGAGCCATGTAAGTGGGGCTAAGAATAGGGTTGAGAGACTTTGCCTGAAGGTCCAGAGATTATGACCAGGAACTCTCTTGGCTTCCCCCTCACACAACCCTCCCACCTTTCAGGTCCTACCCAATGACCGTAAGATCATTTGGCCAGGGGGAGAGACTGAGAAGCCAGAAGGATATGAAATGTCAACTAGACTAAAGGTGAGGCTGGCATAGAAAAGTTAGGTATGTACCATAGGCAAGAGAATTTATCCCACCTCCTCACAATTCCCTCTCTTCAGCCAATGAGGCTTGACTGACCAGGTTGATAGATAATTCAGGAGAAGGGGTGAGAAAACACAGAGAATTGGGGAGACAGGAATACTGGGACAGATAGTGAAAAAGGGTCAAGTAGAGGGGGAGAGACAGACAGAGAGAGACAGAGAGAAACAGAGAGACAGAGAAAAAGAGAGAGGCAGACATATGGAGAGGGAGAGGTGGAGAGATCACAACAGAGACAGAGAAGAGACAGAAAGGCAGGGATGGAGGGTGTCAGGGAAAGGAGGCAAGGTTCTCTAGGGAACCCAAGGATGCATAAGCTAAGTTTTTGCCTCCTTTTCTTTCCCCCAGATTGTCACTATCCACCAGGAGCCCTTTGTGTATGTGAAACCAGCTCTAGATGGTGAAACCTGTAATGAAGATCTCACAATTAATGGAGAGAAAATAAAGAAGGTCACCTGCACAGGCCCAAATGACACCCATCCGGGTGCCAGTGAGTCTAGGTTGGGGAGTGGGGGTCAGAAAGGGAGGCGCCTGCTCTTGCTGGAGAGCAGGAACAGCTTACCAGTCACGTGGTCATAACCATCTTCTCCTGGGACACTCCCTCCCCCCCAGGCCGCCACACTATACTACAGTGCTGCTATGGTTTCTGCATTGACCTGCTCATCGACCTGGCCAAAACAATGAACTTTACCTATGAGGTCCATCTGGTGGCTGATGGCAAGTTTGGCACCCAGGAGCGGGTAGGTGGGCAAAAGGGCTAAGAAAGTGGAATAAAGAGGCCAGGCTTTGGTGACCGGAGAATTGGAGGTGGCCAGGAGGACCAAGAAAGAGAATAGGTGGAGTGGGGCTCAGGACTGAGGGTCCATGAGGGAAGGAGAATTGGAGTATAGGTCTAGAAAGAAGAAGAGGGATTCCAGGCCTCAAGGCAGGCAACCTTGAGGGACCTGGGAGCTAAGTATAAAAAACAGCTAAATGAGGAACAGCTGGGATGTAGGGCTAGAGGACTAGCCCAGCCTGCAGAATGGAAGGGCTAGGACTCAGTGTGAGGACTGGATCCAGGACTCCAAGGTCCATGTCCCCCTCCCCAGGTGAACAATAGCAACAAGAAGGAGTGGAATGGAATGATGGGGGAGCTATTGAGCGGGCAGGCGGACATGATCGTGGCCCCACTGACCATCAACAATGAGCGGGCCCAGTACATCGAGTTCTCCAAGCCCTTCAAGTACCAGGGACTGACCATCCTGGTGAAGAAGGTCAGTTGGACACTGGGGAAGGGGCCTGTAAGAACCTGGGAAACTGGGCAGCTAGGTGGCGCAGTAGATAAAGCACTGGCCCTGGATTCAGGAGGACCTGAGTTCAAATCTGATCTCAGACACTTAACACATAACACTTATTAGCTGTGTGACCCTGGGCAAGTCACTTAATCCTCACTGCCCTGAAAAAAAAAAATGAACCTGGGAAATTGACGTCCCTGGGAAGGACCGGGGGGCACCCACAGGCAGTGGAGAAGGTATAAGAAACAAAAGGCAGGGAGAGAGGACTGTTCTGGAGGGCAGAGATGCTCCCTCATGCTCCCTCCTCTCCCCCCTCCACCTCCCTTCCAGGAAATCCCTCGGAGTACCCTAGATTCGTTCATGCAGCCCTTCCAAAGCACACTGTGGCTGCTAGTCGGGCTCTCTGTACATGTAGTGGCTGTCATGCTGTACCTGCTGGATCGGTTTAGGTGAGAGTGAGACATCCCCGACCTCGGGCCCTCACCTCACATCCTCACAGTATTTCCCTTTCCCCCAGGATCTGAGAGGGACAGTGCCAGGGGAGGGAGAGATGGGGGACACCATAGGGATTATGGTCCAGGAAAGTAGAAGATTGGGGAGGAGGGGGCTGGCCCCGAAAGCCAGTGCTGCCCTTTCCCTCCTGTCCCCCTCAGCCCCTTTGGCCGGTTCAAAGTGAACAGTGAGGAGGAAGAAGAAGATGCACTGACCCTCTCCTCCGCTATGTGGTTCTCCTGGGGAGTCCTGCTCAACTCTGGGATTGGAGAAGGTAAGGGCTCCTAGAGCATGCCTATCCCCCATCTGGCTTCTCAGACTCACACGTGGCCTCCCAAACCTTCACATCCAGAATTCTGATCTCAGCACCCAACCTCCCGGATCCCCACGCCACCCAGCCTCCTGGACCCTACATCCAACTTCTCAGGCTCCACAACCAAGTGCAGGTGGCAACTACAGCCATGTTCCTCCCCTTGCCCTTCAGGTGCCCCCCGAAGCTTCTCAGCCCGGATCCTAGGCATGGTTTGGGCTGGCTTTGCTATGATCATCGTTGCCTCCTACACTGCCAACCTGGCAGCCTTCCTGGTGCTGGACCGGCCAGAAGAACGCATCACGGGCATCAATGACCCCCGAGTGAGGACCCAGGCCTAGCTGGCAGGACTAAGGCGCTGTGATTCCTGGACCAGAGCCCCTGGAAGAGGGAACACAGGGGGTCAGGGCCTCAGGGAGGGGCCAGGAGATATCAGGGGGAGAGGAGGTCTGAGACATAGCTAATAGTGGGATTTGCAGACAGTCGATGGGGTGGGAGCCACACGGCCAGGAGGTATCTGGGGGCACTCTGTGGCTAGCACTCTAAGGTGGGAACAAGGGACAGTCAGATGGTTGTGGGATAGAGGCCCAGAGACAGCCTTGCTGACACCTCTCCTGCTGACCCCTAGCTACGGAACCCCTCAGACAAATTCATCTATGCCACGGTGAAACAGAGTTCTGTGGATATCTACTTCCGGCGGCAGGTAGAGCTGAGCACCATGTACCGGCATATGGAGAAACACAACTATGAGAGCGCCGCTGAAGCCATCCAGGCTGTGCGGGACAAGTGAGGGCTAGGGACCATGGGGGCACCCGGGGGTCAGGGCTGGAGGTCCTTAAGGGAGGCAGGGGCAGGTTAGTGCTGGGCAGAGGGGAGGTCAGAGCCCAAAGGGTTTAGATAAGGAAGGACCAGGTAGGTGAGGGTCTCAGGAGAGGGGTACAGAGCACCCGACTTGGAATCCTGCCTCTGGTGTGAACAGCTTGTGCGAACTTAGACAATTCACCTAATTGCCCTGGGCCTCAGTTTCCTCAAAGGAGTGGGTTGCACGAGATGGCTTCTGAGGTCCCTGCCACCTCCAAATCTGAGATCCTATAACACTGCCCCCACCCCCTGCAGCCTCTAGGTGTATTACAGGGTGCGAGGGGAACAGGGCACAGGAGATGTGACTGCCTCAGCTGGATCCCCATGACCCTGCTCCTGTGCCTCCAGCAAGCTCCACGCCTTCATCTGGGATTCTGCAGTGCTAGAGTTTGAGGCTTCACAGAAGTGTGACCTGGTGACCACAGGAGAACTCTTCTTCCGCTCCGGCTTCGGGATTGGCATGCGCAAAGACAGCCCCTGGAAGCAGAATGTCTCCCTGGCCATCCTCAAGTCTGTACCCCCCCAACCCTGGCTGAAAAAGCCCTGCCCTACTGCCCCAAGCCCTGGAGACCCTGGGCACAGACACTAGCTGTGATGTGTGCCCATACATGCCCTTCTGGGGTGGTCCCCAACCAAGCATCTCCCAGAGTCCTTTTGAGCCCCCTGGATTCAAAAACAGAACCAAAAATACCTCCATAGAGCCCAGTGTCAGTCCTCCTGCTCCTTCTTCCTCATCTCTTCATCTCTCACTCTGTAGCCAGATCCATCTCTCTGTCTCTTCCCTCCCTGCGTTCCTCCTTTCCTTTCTCAATGTATATCTCTATCCAACGCTCTCTTTCTCCTTCCTTCCCTCTCCCTTTATGTCTCTGTCACCCTCTCTCCTTCTTATCTCCTCTCATTTCTCATCATTCTACATATCTCTGGTCCTGCATCTGAAATACCTTGGGTCCCACACCACTTTCCTCCAGGTCCCACGAGAATGGCTTCATGGAAGATTTAGACAAGACTTGGGTTCGATACCAGGAGTGTGACTCCCGTAGCAATGCTCCAGCCACTCTCACCTTCGAGAACATGGCTGGTGGGTGCCCCTTCTCTTCTCTCCCTCCAACCCCCGCCAAAGACAGAAGTCCCTGCAAAGAACTTCTCTCTGGACTTTTGTGACCATGAAGGGGGCTAATCTCTGAGTCCAGGGGACAGTCCAGAGGATTCTGGTATATGGCTGTGAGTTGGTCAGGCAGTCAGACAGTCAGTCAGTATGAATTTATGAAGCACCTACTATGTTCTGGGCACTGTGCTGAGAATCCAAAGAAAGGCAAAAGACCGTCCCTACCCTCAAATAGCTTACAATCTAATGAGGGAGACAACATGCAAAGAAATATATACAAACAAGCTATATATAGTATAAATAGGAAATTATCAACAGAGGGAAGGCTAAGAGAGATTCGGAAAGGCTTTCTATAAAATGTGGGATTTTAGCTGGAATTTGAAGGAAGTCAGGGAAGCCAGGAGGTAGATGTGAAGAGGGAAAACATTCTAGAAATAGAGGTAAGTCAGTGAAAATGCAAGATAACCTTGGAGGGGAAGGCACTGATGGGGAGCAGGGGTGGTGGGAGGAAAGGCCTCTATGCAGAAAGGAGATGCTTAAGATGGGTCTTGGGGGGAAAAAAAAGCAAGGATTTCAAGAGGCAGAAGTGAGAAGACAGGGCATTCCTGGCATAAGGGACAGTTAGTCAGTCAACCAGCATTTATTAAGCACCTACTATGAGCCAGAACCTGTGCTAAGCACTGGGTATATAAAAAAAGGCAAACCCCCAGTCTCTACCTTTAAGGAGTTCGTTCTATAATAGGGGAGAAAATGTGAAAATAACTAAATACACAGAGGATTCATTTCTGGTTTGAGGATGACCCTGGAAGGACTCCCCAGTGGACATGGATGGGGGTGGGGAGTGGGCAGGAGGTGAGGGGAGAGCAGGAGGGAGGCATGGTCTGGTCTCTGAGTCCAGGGTAACCAGCTGCGGGCACTTGTAGGAGTGTTTATGTTGGTGGCTGGCGGGATCGTGGCCGGAATCTTCCTGATTTTCATTGAGATCGCCTACAAGAGACACAAAGATGCGCGCAGGAAGCAGATGCAACTGGCTTTTGCAGCAGTGAATGTGTGGAGGAAAAACCTACAGGTAGGCCAGCGGGGCAAGCGGCGGTGTACCTGTGACCCAGCGCCCTTACCCTAGCCCTTGGCCGGCCCGTCCCTGGCTCCCAGGGCACTCCTGCCTGGGGCCCACTCCCGCTCTCAGCTCCCAGGTCTTCCTGACCCTGCTGTTGCCCCTTTCTCCCACCCTGGCCTCTAACCGTGCCCCCCGATCCCCATTGTCCTGGTCTGTGCTGGAGCCCTGGAATAATAATACCAAAGAGCCGATGGTGAGTGGTGCCCAAACAGAGCAGTCCTGGAGGGCTACCGGAGGAGCTGACTCGAGCCATCCCCCGGACGGATTCTCCGCTCCAGCTCTGTCCCCACCAGTGCCTCACGAGGAGAGGCCTGGGGTCACCCCACCCCTGGCATTCTAAGTAGCCCATCTGTTTTGGGCATCTCTCACTGATACCCATTTTACACCAAAGGAAACTGAGGACCAGGAGGCAGAGACTCCTTTGAATCTAGAGCCTGAGTCCAGGCTTTGGCTCCCCGCCTCCGCCTCCGTCCCTTCTTAGGAATCACTTTCTCCCTCTCTCTCAAGTTCCTTGGGGTTAACCCTTTCCCTGCGGTGTCCATGTGCTCAGTGATCTCCGCCCCACCACACTGCGCTCTGCTCCGCCCTGGATGTCCGAGGCTGTTTCTGTGTCTTTAGGAACCCGCCAGCGCGCAGGGAAACGGTTTGACTTAGAACCAGCGCAGAGAGCGGGGTTGTAAAAAGTGCGGTAGCCCTGGCGGGGGCCTGGGTTCGGGCTGTGGTGGAGGGCAGGTGCCCGCTGGGTGTCAGGCAGCCCAGGGTAAGAAACCAGCCCACACTTGGAGATGACTGAGATTGTTGGACTCGGATCCCCGATGGCTAAAGATACGTTTGTCTCGTTTTCTTCTCTTCCTCCCCCAAACAGGGCCCAGCCCCAGGGAGTCTGGGCTGGGGTATCCCCCCCCAGCAGTGCACACATACATACTCCCTTGCCCCTCTTCCTGGAGGCCAGGGAAGGGGGAGGCTGGAGGCACTGAAACCCTTGGAACTCCCAGTGGAAACAAAAGCAGCCCATGCTCCAGGGGATGGTGCTGTCAGGGAGAAAGGGGATTTTGTTGGAACACATCGAGGGAGGGAAGGGCTGGGCTAGTGCTCATGCCGGGGAAGGGATGCCCCTCACCCCATCCCCCATCTCGCATCCCCCTTATCCTGATCTTGTTGCTGGTGCCTAGGACAGCTGCTGATGCTTGTCCCTCAGGGGAATGGGACTCTTACTGTTGAGACTGAGCACCTGGGGAGACCCATCCCATCCCACCCGGCCTGGGAGAAACAGGGCTGACTGTTGGACAAGACAACTCCGTCTGTCTTTCTCTCCAACTCCATCACAACCTCTTGGTGACATTACACCTTGCCTTTGGCTGGATTTTCCTTTCTTAGTTTCTTTTTTTCTCTTTCTCTCTTTTTATTTTTGTTATTGTTTTTGTTGACCCCTCATCAGAGGGATTACCTGCTTTGCAGAAATGGATGATCACAATTTCGGTGTGTTTTTCCCAGTCCATCTATGGAACCTGTGACCTTGCTGCCAAAGCCCTTCCTCCCATCCTTCTTGAGAACCTGGCCCCCAGGGAGGCAGGGAGCAGTCTGGGCAAGGCGGGGGCCACTAGGGAAATGAGGTGCACAGGGGCCAGCCCCTGAAAAAGAGAGAGAGAGAGAGAGAGAGAGAGAGAGAGAGAGAGAGAGAGAGAGAGAGAGAGAGAGAGAGAGGCAGGGCAGCACAGGCCCTATCCTGTTCTTCCCCAACACTCAAGAGTGAGCCAGGCCAGACACACATGGTATAGAAAGAGAGGAAACCTGTCTGTCTGTCCAGTGCAGAGAAGCAGGATTAAGGACCTGCACAGGCATCAGCAGTGACAGCAGCAGGAGGGTAGGGCTAGCAAGGAGCCCACCCTTAGCAATCTAATCACTTATACATATTCATTTTAGGATAGAAAGAGTGGTAGAGCAGAGCCCGACCCTAAAAAGAAAGCCACATTTAGGGCCATCACCTCCACCCTGGCCTCCAGCTTCAAGAGACGTAGGTCCTCCAAAGACACGGTAAGAGGGAGAAGAAAATCTCCAGCCACTCTCTCTGTCTCTCTTCTCTCTCTCTCTCTCTCTCTCTCTCTCTCTCTCTCTCTCTCTCTCTCTCTCTCTCTCTCTTCCTCTCTTCCCTCTCCCTCTCCCTCCTCTTTCTTCTTTCTGTCTCTCCATCTCTTTTCTCCCTTGCTTCTCTCTTTTAAGTCTGTATCTTTTTCTTTATTTCTGTCCTTGTTTCTGTCATTCTGTCCTGTTTCACTAGATCATTGTTTCTTTCTGTCCTGTTTCACTAGATCATTGTTTCTTATCTCTATCTCCCTGTGTGTCTCTACCTCTGGGCTTCTCTGTATCCCTCTTCCTTTCTTTCCCTGTTTCTCTCTCCACATTCCTCTCCCTCTCTCCTTTCATCAGCTTCTGTCTCTTAGTGTCTCTCATCTTTAACATTTGACCTTTCTCCATTGGCTTCTCTCTGTTCCCTCTATCTCTTTGTGATGTTTTTCTGTCATGCTTGAATCTCTAGAGAATATGCCTCTCTCTGTTTCCCATTGTCTCCTCATTTCATCTCTATCTACATACTGAATTAATTATCTTTGTATCAAGAAGGAGAATATAAGTGAAAAGGAAACATAAACAAACTTATGTTCTGTCTCACTATTCCCTCTCTTGATGTCTATTCTCTAATTTCTTTCCTTTCTATATGTTTCCATTTTCATCTTTCTTTGTCTTCCCAGTCTTTATGTCTTGGTACCTCATTGTCTGTGTCTCTCTCCATCCCTGTTTTTTTCCATTTTCTCTCTTTATATCTCCAGTTTTCATCATTTTCTGTCTCTCTCCCATCTTCATCTCTCCCTGTCTCTTTTTACATGGGTCTCTCTTTGTCTCTCATAGCTTCTCTTTGAGTCTCTCTCCTTCCACCTGTCTCTCTCTGTCTCTGTCTCTCTCTCTGTCTCTATTTCTCTTTTTTTTCCTGCCATCCCATGACTGCCACACACTCATCCTGAAGCTGCCTCATGTTGTCAGTCAGTCAGTCAGTCAGTCAGTCTCAGCGCCTGTCTCTGGGCCTGGCCCAGGGGCCCTGGGGGGCCGGGGATGACCTGCCTCCTAGTCTTCTCACTGATTTGGGAGATTCTACCAACTTTTTATTTTTCCCCCTTTTTTTCTTGGACTCTCCTGGTTTCCGCCGGTCCTCTCTGATGCCCCACACAGCCCAGAGATCGGGTAGTGTGTGATGACTGTCCCTCCGTGTCCCGTCCCGTCTGTCCTGGTCCTGCCTGGCCCATCCCTGTCACTCCCTCCCAGCTCCTGTCTCACCTGTCTCACCAGAGCCATGCCTGTTGCATCCTCCATGTGGTCTCTGTGTGGGTCGGGGCCCAGGGCTGGGGAGGCCAGAGGCCAGGCAACTGGGGAGACTCAAGTCTTGGGGGAGGGCTGGGTCCTAGGGGACTGCCAATCTGGCTTTCAACTTATACTGGGTCCAACTGTTCCTTTCAGAATATTTCAGAGGGATGCTCTTAGAGAGTAGGGGAAAGGAGGATACTAGGCTAGAGAATTCTGGACCCAATCTTAAACTCTGGGTTCTGGGGTGGGAAACACTCCATCCCAGCCCTAGTCCAAGACTCCTCAAGGGAAACATTTACCCTGGCCTGACCTCAAGGGTGGAGAGAAGTGGGGTTGGACAAGTAGTTAAGATACAAGGCAAGATGGGGTTAGGGATGTGGATCACACAAAGACAGCTGGGAGGGGCAGGAGCTCAGGCTGAAATTATGAATCCCAAAGTGTAACACTCAATGTTTGCATCACATTGGGATTTTTGTTTTTCCAGTCTATTTTTCTGCCCCAGCAATTACAGGATTTTATGTTGGGGAATGATCATGGAGGCCCTCACCTCCATCCCTTAGGTGGCCCATCCCTTCAGTATGTATATGGGCACGGGGGTGGGTGGAATAGTCTGAGAAAGTGTTTTCTCTCCTTGCCCCTGGACTGAGAAAGAGACCAATCCTCCTCTCCTAAGGTCTCCTAGAAGAGACTCCCCAACTGCTGTTTTCTTCTGAAGAGAGAGAGAGGTGAAGGCCTGGGGGCCTGAGGGAAGTTGTACCAAAAGGATAGTTCTGGAAGGTACCTACTGTTCCTGCTTCCTGGAATACCTACCCCCCCCAAAAGGGTTGTTCTCTGCTCTACTGGGCCCAAGCAGGACAACACCCCTTCCTAAAGACAGAGGCTAATAATCCTAGTGTACCTCTAATTTATGAAGTGACTTCCTGGTAACAGTTATATGAAGGAACCAGGATAGGTGTTAGTTATCATCCTGCTTTGACAGATTAGGAAACTAAGGCTAAATAAAAGAACAAATATGACTTGCCCAAGATCCCATAGCTGGGTAGCAGCAAGAGGCAGGATCTGAACCCAGGTCTTCTGTCACCAAGCCTATCACTCTTACTACCATTTGACACCCCCCCCCCAATACACCAACCTAGGAGCTTCAAGTACCATGGCTTCCTAGGTATCATAGAAAAGGGACACCTATAGATGAGGAACCATCCTGCTTTGGAGCAGATAGCACTGAACCTTAAGTCTCTGACCTACCTAGCAAGATCCCTCAGTGACATTCTATATCCCTCCCTGACACCTCTTTCCTATGCCCTCCTTTTTAAGAATTCCCTTCCTCCTCTACCTTTCTTCATCCCTAAGACCACAGAATTTAGAGCTAGAAGCAACTAGACAGATATGCTTTACAAATTAAGAAACTGGGGCCTCGGGGGATTAGTTGCTTGTCCGAGGTCACATCGGTCATAAGCAACAGGGCCATAAGAGCTAGGATAAATATCACTTTAAGGTTTAAAAAGCACTTTACATCAAATCTCATTTAATCCTCAGGACTCTGTGAGGGAGGTACTATTATGAGCTCCATTCTGAAGATGAAGAAACAGGCTGAGAGAGGATACAGGACTTGAACCCAGGTCTTTCTGACTCCAAGTCCAGTGGTCTCTGTCCACCATACCACCTAGCTGTCTGGATGCATCCAAATCCAGGCCTCCTTCCATGATATCATGATCCTCTCATCACTGAGCTCCATTTTTTTTCACTGAGCATATCTTACTTCTTGACTACTCCGGAGCAGAGGACTAGCTGAGACACAGGAGGAGCAGCCAGAGGGCAAGTCCTGGAGTAGCTCTTTTTTTTTTTTTTGCTGGGCAGTTGGGGTTAAGTGACTTGCCCAGGGTCACACAGCTAGTAAGTGTTAAGTGTCTGAGGCCAGATTTGAACTGAGGTCCTCCTGAGTCCAGGGCCGGTGCTCTATCCACTGCGTCACCTAACTGCCTCCCTGGCGTAGCTCTTAAGTAGGGTTGGGGTGGCATGGAACCGTTTACAGAATACAGAAAGGGACCCCTTTTTTTTTAACCACTCCAGCCTCTGTCCCAAATTCTCCCCAGCGTGAGGCAGGGAGCTGCTACAGATGCTAAGGAGCTATCCGCTATTGGATTCAGGAAGTCCTGAGCTGGAATTCTGCCTCAGACATTTGCTAGCTGTGCAACCCCTGGCAACCTCATCTAGCCTCTTCTGTAAAACACGGATTATCACACCTGCCTCATAGAATTATTAGGATCAAATGAGATAATGCATGTACAGTGCTTTGTAAATGTTAAAAAGCTATGTAGATGCTAGCTATTATGATCATGATTGTTCCTGGGTCTAGGACTAGATAGGAGCCCTGCCTATTCTTAGGCAGTAATAATCTCACCAAGTCAGACTCCAACACACACACACACACACACACACACACAGTGTACCAAGGGTAACAATTTGAGTGCTTGCAAATTTACCACTTCAGCCTCAAGGTTGGCAAAAATCACCCAGTAGGTAAAGTACTTACAGTGTGCAAAACATCCCAAGGGATATGATGATGGATAAGACAAGATCCCCTAATCTCAGAAAGTCTGAATCCTGGCTCAGACAGTTGCACTAAAACCCCATGAAACAGGATGTGGCTAAGGGCTAAAATGTGCAGTGCAGGATAAGCGCTGCATGGCTTTGAAGAAGAAAAGAGCAGAGTGGTCAGAGCAGACCCCAAGATGGGTCAGGAGTATGAAAGAGAGGCAAGATTTGGAGAGCTGAAGAGGGAAGTGGAGGGCATTCCAGGAGGAGGGAACAAAGGCAGAGGAACAGCCCTGGACTCTAGTTTCCTGTCAGTCACCTCTGGTAGGGTCCTTCTGCTACAGTTTTTTGCCCCTTTCCAGGATTAGTGAGATCAATTTGATCAAGACAATGGGAGAGAAGGTTGAATATGTTCACAGACTTGGAGCTAGAAGAAGCCTTAGAGGTCATCCAGCCCCACTCCATTTTACACATAATGAGAGCTTGACTTTTAGGATGCCCAGATTATCTAACATGGAGGCACCAGATAAGGAAACTGAGGTACAGAAAGGTTCAGTGACTTGCCCACAATTATACAGGCAGTAAATGGCAGAGCTTGGATTTGAACCTAGATTCTCTGACTCCAAAGCTAACATTGTATGGAATCAGATCACAGAGGACCTTGAAAACGAGGCAGAGGAATTAAGCTGGAGAGAGAGTGGGTACCACCTCAGCATAGCGTTGGTCATGGCACAGATAGAGGAAGGAGAGGGAAGACAGAGAAGAGAGGGGCAAAAAACAGAAGAAAGTGGGAAAGATGACAGAAGAGAGGGAGAGAAAGGAAAGAGAGGGGAGAGGAGAGAAGGAAAGCAAAGAGACAATAATAGTTCTCAGGAGCCCCTCAGCATGGTGAGAGGTGGAAGGGGAGCCCTGGAAAATTCGAGGCAGTCAGAAAGCTCAGAGCAGGAGGATGCCATGTTTCCGAGGCTAAAACGCAAAATTTCCCAGAGAAAGGAGTGGTCCCAGCAATATCAAATGCCTCAAGAAGGTCAAAGAAGATAAGGACGAATAAAAGAAAAGATTTGTCTACTGGTCACGGTGACCCTTCAGAGCAGCCTGAGGGCGAGCATCAGCTTTCTGAGGAGTTTGGCAGTGATCTGATTCGGCAAGAGTTTCATCTCTTTAGTTGGCCTTTATTTGTTAAAGCACCTCCAAGATTCCTTAAGAGGCCAGTGAGCCCTCAGCTTTCTCCAGAGCCCAATCCAAACCACAGCCCTCACCCAACCAAAGAATCCCTCGGTGATCTCGGGAGCTGTCCTCTGCTGGTCGGGGAATACAGGGTTTCTTCAGAATGGGATGGGATGGACCCAGGATTGGGGAAAGACAATGGTCAGTCTGGGGCCTCTTTATCAACTGGCTGGGTTCTGGAGCGGGAGGGTTGGGGAGGGAGTCTGGGGGTGGGTCAGTTCAGCTCCGGAAGTGCTTCTTGGAGGGGTGGGGGATGGGAAGGGGCATTGCTCTGACTGCTGGAGAGCCCCGTCTGCCCCGCCCTCTCCTCCCGCCCCCCCTCCGCCCTCCCGCTGACAGGCCCGGGGGGAGGGGCTGGGGGGAGGAAGGGGGCACTCAGGGGCTGGGCTCCCGGGCAGCTGTGCCAGGCCAGCGGGTATTGATTGTTGATTCTTATTTATAGAGCACCGGGGGTGGACGCGGCGCTTTGCAAAACCAAAAAGACACGGTGCTGCCGCGAAGAGCTATTGAGAGGGAGGAGGGACAGCTCCAGATGTGTGCCCGCCATAGGGAGAGCTGAGACGCCCTCGGCCCACCCACCTCTGCCCCCCAGCACCGGCTCTAGCGCCCCTCCCTTCCCCTTCCCCGCAGACGGGACAGCGTCCTGGCCAAAGCAGAGTCCCCGGAGCAAGACGGGGGACGGGGGGAAAAAGAGGCACCCCCTGGCCCTCCCTCCGGGGCTGCTGCTCCCCATTCCCGAAACCCCTGGGATGGGGCCGGCCGCACCCCACCCCCAGTCCCTGCTGAACCTCTTTCGTGCCCCCCCGGGCGGCTCCACCAACCACAGTGCTGGCCCGTGGCCCTGCCCCCTCCCCAGGAGCGCTAAGCGCTAACCCCACCTCTGCCTTGTCTGTGTATTTGTATCTTACAGCAGTACCATCCCACTGATATCACAGGGCAGCTCAACCTCTCAGATCCCTCGGTGAGCACCGTGGTGTGAGGCCTCCCGGAGCCGCCGGCCTAGTTACTAACTACTAGGAGCGCCGGTCAGGACTGATGCCTGAGGACTGAGGGGTCCCGCTCGGGAAGGCCAGAGGGAACGCCCCCGTCCCCCGTCCTCCCGGCCCCCAGTGACTGCACATTGCCCCCACTTTCCCCCAGCACTGTGGGGCAGCTGCTGCCCCGGACTCCCTTCCTCCCCACACCCATCTTGGCATCCACAGGGCAGGATCCCTGCTGGAAATAGGCACAGGGGGAGTTAGGGCCAAGTGCCAAGACTTGGAGTTTCCTTGTAAGTCAATGGTGAGAGGACCTTAAGTTGGGATTGGCAGTGAGAGGGACAAGCTGAATCTTCAGCCAGACAGAGGCTAATTGTGTGTCCCAGGGTGGGCCCCATCCTGCCCAGGTTCTGGATATCCTGCGTCCCCTCTGTTCGGTGTTTGGTTATGTGAGTGGTCTGACCATTCAGGAGCCAGGGCTGAGCAGGCAGTGTGGTCTCCTGGGCAGACTCTGCCCCACCCCCAATCTACCCCAGCACAAATATCCCCTTGATCCTGCCATGGAGAGGCTGTGGGGAAAGAGGTTGAGGAGAGGGGTGTTCCTCACCCCACAAACTGCTTTGACCCCTGGAAGCAAAAAAGATTACAGAAAACCCTAAGAAGGCTCTAGTTATCCTTATCTCCCTGACCCAGTTCAGTTCTCTCCTTTTCTTCGATTGCCCCCTCCTCCCTCTCCCCACCCAACACAGTTCCTGCTAAGTCCCAGGACACCACCCCTCTTTTGCTGTGACCCCAGCTCCATTCTCCTATAGCTGGTTCTACTCCCCTCTCCCCAAACTCTGCTGCTAGCATTCCCCCAGCTGTTCAATTTTCCTCCCTCTTTGCATACCCTTTCCACCCCCCTCCCTGGAGTTGGTCTGTTCTCTTCCTCCTGCTGGCTTGGCTCTACCCTGGCTAGCTCTGCTACCTCTACACCAAAGCTGCCCCACCCCATTCCCCCTTGCATCAATGCTCCAGCCTCAGCGCTGGACAGCCCTGCTCCCTCCCCACCCCCCACATTTTGGTTTCAATTCCTAGACAGAAAAGAGGACTGGATTCTGGGAGCTGAAATAAGTCCCTCTCTCCTCACCTCTTGCAAACCCCAAATCCCTCCTTCAGGACTGCAAAGCTGGGGTGAGCCTCCAACCCCCAGGAAGGGAAGATTGTAACTCCTCCTGCCTCTTGGCACTGACCACCTGCCTCTCCCCCCTGCCCCAAGGCCACACCTCCTTCCCAGTAATCCACACCCATGTGAGCTATGCCTGTGTACAGTTGTGAGGCAGCTCTACACATAGGGTGTGTCGCTCCATAGGAGGTGGGCACCAGCCATCTCTGTGTACAGGCATACACAGATGCTGTCCCTCCTCAAGGTACATGCACTATTCTTTTGTACAGGCATGTGCCTTTCTCATGTACAGGCTTATGCTGCTCCCACTTATGGTTCCTGTACCATTACTGTGTATAGCTGTCTACTATTCATCTGTACAGACATCCACCATCCCTATGTATAAGCTTATGACATTCCCATGTACAGGCATGTACCATGGTGTTGCCAAATTGAACATTATGAGCCTCCGTTTGTGTGACAACTTTCTGATGCCTGCCCCAAGGGGACAGTCAGACCTCCCCCCACCCAGAGATCTGAATCATGATTGGGGGGTTGGCTGGGGGCAGGGGTGGGGGAGAACACTTCTCTTGGTGCCAACCTACCAAGCATGTTCTGCCTGGGGAATCAAGGGGAACAACTGTCCCAAGGGGTGATCTTCGGGTCCCTCCCAACAAAGTACAGGGTTGAAGAACAGGCCAGAAGGCTCAGCTCCGTGCAGAGATGAGGACAGAAATCATAGAGGACAGGATGGGGTTGGGAAGTTAGTGGTTGAGTTCTTTGATGGGTCATCCAGGCCAAGGGTCTTGGGGATGGGTCTCTTCACCCGACGACAGGGAACACAGCAGTTTTGACGTCGAGCTCGGAAGGCAGTGAGCAAGGAACCAAAGATGAGGCAGCCAGCTAGACTGGCCAGAAATGAGAGTGGTCCAAGCACAGTGATGACCACCAGCTCCCGAGGGGTCAGCGGGTGTGCACAATGATTGAATGAGCCTTCTGTGAGGGCAGCCATTGGCCTGAGGGTCAGTCGGTCTGAGGATACACACATCAGGGACTCTGCTCCTAGGAACACAGCGGGGTGAGAGGGGGGAATGGGGGAGAGGCAGTACAACTTCCAGACCCGTGTGTCCTGGGCACACCCAGGTTGAGTTTGGGACAAAATGCCCTCCACTTTCCCTCCATCCCAGGACTGTACCTTGGTTAGCCCATCCTCCACCCCCGCCCAAACCCCTCTAGCCCTTGACCTTGAGTCCCCCTCTCTTCTAGCTGACCTGTGTCCTCACCTGGGACCTTGTGTGTATGGCTACGCAGCCAGCGGCAGAGGGAGGAAATAGTGCAGTCGCACACCCAAGGGTTCCCATGGAGGTTGAGTACACGCAGGGCCGGCAGCCTATCCAGGACCCCAGAGTCCATGCTAGAGAGCAG
Organism: Dromiciops gliroides; assembly: GCF_019393635.1. NCBI lineage: Eukaryota > Metazoa > Chordata > Mammalia > Microbiotheria > Microbiotheriidae > Dromiciops > Dromiciops gliroides. The sequence continues at coordinate 435,843,956 of NC_057862.1, read as the reverse complement.
ATTATTCTGCAGGCTTAGGTTCTGCAACTGCAGCAGGGGACTCAGCCACATAGGCTCCAGGCGCATCAGCCGGTTCCCTGCCAGAGACAGGCTGTGGAGCGCACGAAGTGGTCGGAAGGTGCCAGGGTCCAGGGTCTGGAGAGCATTGGCACTCAGATCCAGGGACTGCAGGGCCCCCAGGCCCCAGAAGGCTTGCACGTGGATTGTCTGTAGTCCATTGCTCTGGAACTCTAGTGAGAGCAGCCCGGGCAGAAGGACAAAGGCCCCTGGGGGCAAGAAGTCCAGATGGTTGTGGCCCAAGAGAAGAACTTGCATGTCAGGGTTCAGAAGCCTAGGCACAAAGTGCAGTTCCCTCCTAGAGCAGTTGACCAGCCTATCCTGCCCACATACACACTGAGAAGGGCAGCTCCAGCCCGAGCCTAGGGTGGGGGGTAGGGAAAGGATCAACCCCAGGGGCAGCAAAAAGAAAGAAAAGGAGAAAGCCATTGTTAGGTACCCTTCTACCCACCCCCACCCCAAAGTAGCTCACCAGGGCAGCCTGAGTCAGTAAGTGACCCTTAGGAGTCAGGAGGTTTTAGTTTGGAAAAATTCCTCTGGGTGTCTTCTCTCCAAGCTCTCTGCCCATCTATTTGTCCCTTTTGACTGTCACCTGCTTCTGAACAAATATTAACTCACCAGCTTAGAAGTTCTTGTAGATCCTGTCCTGGGACAGGATTCTGTGGGATGGGGGGCGGGGGGGTGAGGCTCTGAGCAAACCTAGCAGCTCCACCAGCCACCTGCTCCTGGGCTTGGGGCCAGATCCACGTCAGCACTGCTGGAGCACCTAACCTGTCCCAATCAATGCTAGCCTGGGAGCTGCATGCTCCATTCTCCCACACAGTCCACCAAAGAGCAGCACCCAGGTCCTTAGACAGGGGTAGAGTGCTGCTCCTCTTATCAAGCAGGCTGTGCCCTGTGGCCACTCAGGGTTAGACGGAAGACTTAGCTAGAGGATCCCCAACTTAGTATAAGGCCTTCAGGTAAGATGAGGGGGAGGGCGTGGGGTAGGAACTGAAATCGAAGGACTCAGGGATCAGTCCAGGCTTCTAACCTAGGGGGTCCTTTTTTTTTTTCCTCCATCCCATTCCTACAGTCCCCTGCCCCATAAAGGCAAAGGGGTAAGTAGGGTGGCACTAAGATAATAAGGAAGAGAAACTTCCCCATGGAGATGTCTAGGAGAATAGCTTTGCCTTCCCACCTTGGGGACCAGGGGGAGTGTCAGCCAGATCCGACCTCAAGGTGCTGTTAACTGATCCCAGAGCCTGGACCCCTATTCCCACCTCCTCCTCCTCAGGCTGCACAGCTAGGGTTGAGAAGACAAAGAGGACCTGGAAAAAGGTCTCTTTGAGCACAGCTGTGTCCTGCATGAACCTGTCTTTACATGTGCCTTTGTAAGCTTGCACCTGCATGGATCCAGTTTGGCATCTTCATTCTTTTTTTTTTTTTTTGCCAGGCAATTGGGGTTAAGTGACTTGCCCAGGGTCACACAACTAGTAAGTGTTAAGTGTCTGAGGTCAAATTTGAACTCAGGTCCTCCTGAATCCAGGGCCGGTGCTCTATCCACTGTGCCACCTAGCTGCCCCCGGCATCTTCATTCTTGCAGGAGTCTGTCCTTCATGTGTGTCACTGGGTCTGTGGGCATCTGTGCGTGAAAAGCTATGTATTCCAGCATAGGTGCCTTCCTCAGTATAAATCTGTGTAGTAGTTTCTATGTGTCTGTCTATGAATGTGAAAATCAGTGTGTAAACATACCCAGACCTACTACTACTACTGTGTGGATCATCGTCTGAGTTATCTCTGCGTCTGAATGGGAACCTGTGTTTATCTGACTCCCTGAGCGTCTATGTCTGTCTCTTTGTGCCCATGAAAAGGAGCTAGTTTATGTGAATGCTTTCAGTGGCCCCAGATGGGAAGCTGTTGGGAGGTAGCAAGGACTGGCCCAGCCCCAGTGAGATGAATGATGATAAGACCTGGCTGGTAGAAGGGACATCAAGCTAGTTTTACTTCAGCTTAAACCAGTTCCCACCATGCTTGATCCAGCCCTGGGAGCCCAGACACCTGTCTGTTCCTCCAGCTGCAGGGTCCCAGAGCCAGGATCTGGACAGATTCCCATGGATGTGCAGGTCTTACCACTTTCTTTGGCACACCCTGTCCTGTGCTGGGTGGCTCATCTACTGTTAGAGCTAGAAAGGGGGAGGGGAAGGGACACTATGAAAACGGCCTGAGCCAGGGGCAGATTGGGAGAAAGGGCTGGTCTCTAAGTCTGGAGATGCTCTGAAGAGGGGGTGTTATATGTGTTGAGAGGCATTTCAGAAAGAAAAGAGAGGCTTTTTTGAGGGGATGGAGGGAGCAGTCATGTGTTCTGTCCCCCAAAAGATTTGGGCAATGGGGTTTGGGCAGGGGGAAGAGCCATGGCAAAGAATAGTAGCCACCACCCAGGCCCCCACTTTTACTGGGGGATGACTCCCACCAACTAGTAGTAAAAAGAACAATTAAAGTTCATCATCCATTCAATCCATCTCAAGACACCACCATTAATGGCCTAGGCAAAAAAGATGGAGAGGACACCTCCCAAACTCCCAGACAGAGACACCTCTACAGACTCGGGTCCCTACACAGACTGACACAGGCTCTGACTCACACACAGGATGCCTAGACAGTGATAAAACGTAATGTATTCATTTTTCCCCTCTCCCCATTGTCTCCTCCTCCCCCCATCTTACTTCCCCCTCAATCCTCCTCCAAGGATGGAAACCCCAGATCATCCTCCATGGTTTTAGGGACCTCGACCACCTCACAACTCTGTGAAACCATTCTCTGATGGAACGTTCCAGGGGCTGGCTTCCATGCCATGTGCTGGCAATATGTTCTTCTGGTTCATTTCCACAGGTGTTATGTGCTTGTGGCTTCCTTGTAGCATACAGTAGGACGGTGGGCACATGGGAGAGTGGCTCCCCATCACTAAACAGTGGGATGACAGCCTATAACTGAGTGAGCGAAGCTTCAGCCAAAGTTGAGGTTCGAGGACGAGGAGGGGGCACATCTGGGCCAGATGCCCCTCCCCTAGCAAAGGTCTTTGGGTGCTCTTACAGTTCCAAGATCTATATCACAGCATCATAACAGATGTTGGGAAGACTTTGCCCACTTGAGGAGTGACCAAGTGCAAGGTCCTCCTCCAGAGGACCGATGGAGAGAGGGTTCATCAGTAAAGGAAGCCTGACCTAAGGTCCCTTTGGAGAGGAAGAGGAGAGAGAGGAACCAAAAATAGACACTAAGCCCTGCAGAGACTACCAGGTCTTCTGCCCTGAGCTAGGTCTCCATCACTCAGTTTCCATATAGTTGGACCCAGTGCTTTAGGGCACCATCCATGAAGGTTGGGGAGCAGGCCCACTTTCCCAGCCACCCACTGCCCAACTCAAGGACCAACAGGACCCTGCACTGGACATCTAGCTCAGAAGGGTATTTCTTCTCCTTCTCTAATACACACCCTCAATCCCCCAAATCTGCCCTTACCACCCCATGTTCCTTCTTCCCCCATGTATTCCCCATACCAGTCCTATGTTCTATCCTGTGTTCTCTCCAATCTGTCCCTTTCTTTTTTCTTTTTGTTTTTTCTGCAGGGCAGTGAGGGTTAAGTGACTTGCCCAGGGTCATACAGCTAGTAAGTGTCAAGTGTCTGAGGTCACATTTGAACTCAGGTCCTCCTGAATCCAGGGCCAGTGCTTTATCCACTGTACCACCTAAGCTGCCCCCACATTACTTCCTTTTTTTTTTGGGTGAGGCAACTGGGGTTAAGTGACTTGCCCAGGGTCACACAGCTAGTAAGTGTCAAGTGTCTGAGGTCACATTTGAACTCGGGTCCTCCTGAATCCAGGGCCGGTGCTCTATCCACTGCACCACCTAGCTGCCCCCACATTACTTATTTATTCCAGATCCAATAAACCTCCTACACAACTTCTATTTCCCTCCCCTATATGATCCCAACATTGCACCCCCATATTACCACATACCAGCTTCATAGTCTATCTCTGCATCATACCATACTCCATTCTGAACAGCCCAACGTAATGCTCACACCACCTCCATGCAGCCTCTCTGCATAAGCCTAATCCTGCTCCTATATTCCATCTTCCCAGATAATCCAAGAGCATCCTCAGATTCCATCTCCGCTAGATCCCAATACCTTCTCTACCTTCCATAAATCACCCAGTCCTCCCACAACCGCCTCTTCCTCCCCTCAGATATTCCCATATTTCTCTACATATCTTCCCCTCTCTAACCTCCCTTCTCTGCACATACTCCCTCAAGCACAGTACATGCTGCCAATGGCACCCGATCCCCGCTCGGAGGCCCCCATATTGCCAGTGCGCAGTTTGGTTGGGGTGCCACAGGACCCAGTCTCCTCCTGCCAGCCCTGCCAGCCTTGATCTGGGAGCCCCTCCTCAGGTCCTGGCCCAGCCACACACACCTCTTGGTACGAATGATGCTGATGACTACGAGGAGCAGGGCTGAGAAGCAGCTCACACTGACACCTCCAAGGACAATGAGCAGGGCGGTCAGGGCCTCTCGGCTGATCCCCAGGCCACACTCACAGGGCTTTCCGTCAATGGAGACAGAGTCTAATGGGGAAAGGAAACAAAGGGCAAAGTGGGGGTCGGGGCAGATACTAAAGGGAAGGATGAAGGAGAGGGAGGGACACTGAGGAAGCCCCTTTCCCTCTGAGGAATTTCTTATCTCCCCCATCTCTGAGGGGGTGCAGGTCATGTAGGCTTTCTCCTCAGGGGGAATAGGCTTCATCCTTCTCACCTTCCCCTCTCTAGCCCAGGGATTGGGGAGAGGAACCAGCAGATGCCACATGAGGCTTAGCAAGGGTAACCAGAATCAGGAGGTCATGGGTCAGGAAGCACAGAAATTAACCCTTTCTCTGGCCAGGCTGGGCAGCCAGGAAGAGGGAAGGATAGAGGGAAATAGAGAAGCTTCCATAGAATTTGGAAGTGTAAGGGACCTTGAAGATCATCTAATCCAACATTCCTTATTACACGAATAACGGATCCTAGGCCCAGAGAGGTTGAGTAATTTGCCCAATGTCACACGGGTAGGAAACAGCAGAGCACCTGCAGCTGAAGAGATGCTGACAGCCAAGAGTAGCAGGCATGGGATGCTGCCAACTAGTCCTGAGGGAGACTGGGGTTGGGGGAACATGTCCAGCCCCCAGCCCCAGTGGACAGCTCTGGGCAAGGCTGGGTGGGCGGAAGGTGCTGACCTCACAGTGGGGGCTCTGAGTTGGTCTAGGGTAGGAGTGGGGGGAGGGCCAAGCTAAATCCCTTGCCCCCAGTTCTGGCTGTCCTGCCTGGCTGGTCACCTGTAGGACTAGTCCCAGAAAGTAGGCAATCTCATACCTGTCGGCCCGGTTCCTCCCCCCCCCCCGAAAAAAGGATGAGGTCATTGTGTACTTCCTTTCCTTTTTTTTTTTGGTGAGGCAATTGGGGTTAAGTGGCTTGCCCAGGGTCACACATCTAGTAAGTGTTAAGTGTCTGAGGCTGGATTTGAACTCAGGTCCTCCTGAATCCAGGGCTGGTGCTCTATCTACTGCACCACCCAGCTGCCCCCATCGTGTACTTCCTACCCAACAGATTCCACTTCAGAGGAGAGCTCAGGGCAAGGAGAAGTGGGGGAGGGCATGGACTTCATTCTTCTTCCCATAAATCATGAGTTACAATGAGAGTAACAGTCCTGTTCCCCCATCCCCCCAAGTCCTTCCCTTTCCAGCATGAGACACTTCCTCCACATGAAGCAGCCTAGGGAAGGGTACAAGGGTTGGCCCCAAGCCAAGGGGGACACAGTGTACCTGCCTATTCTTCCTGCCTCATACAGCCCCAGCTAGGAGCTGCCAAGTCTGGGACAAGAGGACAATTGTGGGGATCTGCCCCCAGCCAGCTGGCTGGTGGGAACTGGCTTGGTGAAGGAAGAAATCTGGATGGTCGAAGCCTCCAGCATCACCTCAGAGCAAGGGTAGAAGGGAAGAAATAGTCAGGGACAGGGAGAAGTGGAAAAGGTGGGGAGCTGGAGTGGCCAAGCTTTAAACAAATTGTCACCTGATTATTAGGAATTCTCATTTCACTGAAGATGTGTCAGGGTCTAGGGGTGGGCTGAGTCCTTGGACATTCTGCCCTGTGGCCTGGGTGTTTAGCATAGTCCCTAGCAACATAGTAAGAGTTTAATATGCTTCTTGACTGACTGACCTCAACTAACAACATTGTAGGAAGACACCTGCTTATACCTGCTTCATCTCACACTCTGGACAAATTGGAGTCTTCTGCCCCCAAAAAGGCATTCTGCTTTCCCACCTCCATTCCTTTATACTCATGCTGCTCCCAAGGCCAATGATGCCCTTCCTTTATCTCTTTGCCTATTGCTTCCATACCAGACAAAATTCACTTCCATGAAGCCTATCCCATCAATCCTCTCTCCTCACCAACCTTCCTTCTATCATGCCTTCTACATGGTTGTTCAAAGAAGTGGAAAGGTCTTGATAAATAAACTCATACTTAGGAGTTAAATATTGGTCGTGCTAACCATTCTATTATCTCCTGAGGGTATTTTATGTTAACATTATTTATTTGCTACATTGAACATAACATTTTAACACATTCTGTAAACCCGAAGAATTTCTTTTTAAAATAGTATTTTACTTTATTTTTTCTCAATTACATGTAAAGATAGTTTTCAACATTTATTTTTGTAAGATTTTGAGTTCCAAAGTTTTCTCCTACCCTCCCAAAACCAGCAAGCAATCTGATATAGGTTATACATTACAATCATATTAAAAGGAATTAATTTCTAAGGCTGGAATTAAAGTAACCAAACATAAGTCAACAGAGAGAGGATTGGATACATAGGGGGTAAGCAATTACATCCTTTCCAGGAGTGTCCCAAATCATACAACATATTCCTAGTGCCTCAGTTTTTTCACCTACAAAATGAATATATATATATACAGGGTTGTTATAAGGAAAGCATCATTTAGTAAACTATAACACTTAAATACTTTAAAGAACCTATTCATTGCCTCAGGGTAGGTACTACTCTTACCAATGCAGGATGCAATCCCTCCATGACTTAGAAAGGTTATCTTCATGAGTTGCTGGCAGTGAACTACTTTAAACAAATTCAATTTAAGGTCCTTTTTTTTTTGGGGGGGGGGAGGTGAGGCAGTGAGGGTTAAGTGACTTGCCCAGGGTCACACAGCTAGTAAATGCCAAGTGTCTGAGGCTGGATTTGAACTCAGAACCTCCTGAATCCAGGGCCGGTGCTTTATCCACTGCGCCACCTAGCTGCCCCAATTTAAGGTCCTTTTAACACTGGAAAGGGATCTTATGGATTACCTAGTCCAATCCTCTTGTTTTCCACAAGGGGAAATTGAGGCCCAGGGAAATAGAAAGTGTTTGGTCCAAGGTCACATAGTATAACATGATGATCATATTAATATAATAATAATATATAATACTGGGTAAGGAAATGCCAAACCCCTCCAGTATCTTTGCCAAGAAAACCCCAAATGGGGTTATGAAGAGTTGGACATGATTGATATGACTGAACAACAACAACAATATATACTAGCTAGCATTCATATAACACCTACTATGTACCAGGCACTATGCTAAGCCCTTTAAAAGTATTATCCCAGGGGGCAGCTAGGTGGCGCAGTGGATAAAGCACTGGCCCTGGATTCAGGAGGACCTGAGTTCAAATCCAGCCTCGGACACTTGACACTTACTAGCTGTGTGACCCTGGGCAAGTCACTTAACCCTCATTGCCCCGCCAAAAAAAAAAAAAAAAATTAGCTCAGTGGATAGAGCACCAGACCTGGAGTCAGGAGGACCTGAGTTTAATCCGGCCTCAGACACTTAATACTTACTAGCTGTGTGACCCTAGGCAAGTCACTTAATTGCCTCACAAAAAAAAGAAAAATATTATCCCATGCTTACTGGACAAGCACAGGTTCGGTGTGTGTGTAAAGAAGGGATCCTGAGGACCATCCTCTCAGACCACCCTTTTAGCAGCACAAGGAAGTGATTTGGCTTCACAACTCCATGATGCAGGAGGCGAGGCACCCTTCCTTCATCCTAACAAAATGCTCCTTTGGGTTCAGCAACAGTTTCTGGTTTTGTACTTTGATGGTGAAGTGTTTGCATATTTCAATATGCCGTGGACAAAAACCTTACTTACTAGAGAATGTATATTTTATGATGAGAATGTGTATCTGCTCTGTTGGATATAATCAGAGAACTGAAAAATAATTTATCAGTCATTTTTTTAAAGAATTCACGCTTTGTGACCGAACCATCTCGAATGCCCCCCTTTTATTGAACACATGCCTTTAAAAAAGGAACATTATAGATATTAAATACTATGCAGTCAAAAAAAATTATCCTATTTTGCAAAAAAAAAAATTTTTTATTTTTAAAAATTAAAAAAATATCCTATTTGATCCTCATAACAACCCAGGGAGGTAGGTGCTCTTTTTATCTTCATTTTACAAATGAGGAAAAAACTGAAGCAAATAGAGGTTAGACTTGCCCAAAGTCACAGAGCTAGTAAGCATCAAAGTCTTCATTTTGAACTCAGGTCTTCCTGACTACAGGCCAAGCACTCTATCTACTGTACCATCCTGCTGCCCCTAGTTAGGATCAGAAGTGGGACTTGATTGTTTTTGGTGAGGCAATTGGGGTTAAGTGACTTGCCCAGGGTCACACAGCTAGTGTCAACTGTCTGAGGCTGGATTTGAACTCAGGTCTTCCTGACTCCAGGGCTGGCGCTTTATGCACTGCACCACCTAGCTGCCCCAGAAGTGGGACTTGAACCTGGGTTTTCAGACTCCCAGTTATCATCACTACACGAGGTCATTCTTCAATTGCATTTCTCCTGAGCTGCCTCACAGCTGACCTAACTAAAAATATCTACCTCCACTTAAGAGTTCTACTAGGAGTGAAGGGAAAGTTGACCCAGGGAACAAAGTCCAGGATGAAGGTGGTGGAACAATTTGCCTTCCCACCCTGAGCACAACCAAACAAGAATCCTAGAGCATCCTGTTCCTCGAAAACAGGAAGTGATTATGGGTGTGTGTTAATGTTACAGTGCTCACTCACCAAATCTGGAACAAACTTTCAGGTGATACACCTGGACCAACCACCCTCTTCAGACTTTGGCCACTGAGAGTCCTTGAGGTATTTGAGCACACTAATCAGCTAGTCAATTGTCAACAGGTATTATCAAATGCTTACCATGGGCTTGGCACTACTGAGTGCTGTAGACACAAAAGCAAAAAAAATACAAAATGCATGCAGTGGACAACCTTGGTGTGTTTTTTTTGGGGGGGGGGGCATTTATTTTGTATTTAACTAGTAATTTATATCTTGTGTCCCATATTGGAATGTATCTCCCTGAGGGCAGGGACTGGTTTGTTTTTGTTTTTACTCTTGTCTCTCCAGCACTTAGCAATGCCTAGCCATCACCAGTTGTCTTGACTTTTGTCTTTTTTGGGGGGGAGGGGCAATGGGGTTAAGTGACTTGCCCAGGGTCACACAGCTAGTTAAGTGTCAGGTATCTAAGTCTGGATTTGAACTCAGGTCCTCCTGAATCCAGGACAGGTGCTTTATCCACTGCATCACCTAGCTGCCCCTTGACTTTTGTTTTTGTTTTTGTTTTTGCAGGGCAATGAGGGTTAAGTGACTTACCCAGGGTCACACAGCTAGTTAAGTGTCAAGTGTCTGAGGCTGGATTTGAACTCAAGCGCTCCTGAATCCAGGGCCAGTGCTTTATCCACTGCGCCACCTAGCTGACCCCCCTTGACTTTTGTCTTACGGCTGGACTTTGATGACTCTGGAGGAGATATTGAGGCTGAAGGTTTTGTGCAGCAGCACTACCTCACTTAAATCCAATTCCAATGCAAGTCAAAGCATCACTTTTGTGATGTCACTGGTCTTCAAGAACCAAGAATGAACAACAAAATAGAGAGACAGGCAGGCAGGCAGGCAGGCAGGCAGACAGATGCAGAGGAGATGAAGATATTCTGAAAGGGAAAGGCACTGGGGTGGGTGGGGGGGAAGGCAAGGGGGTCCGGGAAAGGCCTCCTGTAGAAGGTGAGATTCAAGCTAAACATTGAAGGAAGAAAAGTAAGAGTTGGAGGTGAGGGAGCAGAGTATTTCATGCATGGAGAACAACTAGTGCCAAGGTATGAAGTTAGGAGATGGTTGTAATAAAAAAAATAAAAAAATATGTATCCAATCCTCTCTTGTCTTGTGTGAGGAATCACAAGTAGGCAAGTGCAAGTGTATCAAACAGCAGATGGAGGGGAGTAAAGTGTAAGAACAATGGAAAGATAGGAAGGGCAAAGTTAGGAAGAGCTTTAAAGGCCAAACAGGGGGGCAGCTAGGTAGCGCAGTGGATAGAGCACCGGCCCTGGAGTCAGGAGTACCTGAGTTCAAATCTGGCCTCAGACACCTAACACTTACTAGCTATGTGACCCTGGGCAAGTCACTTAACCCCCAGTTGCCTCACTAAAAAAAAAAATATTAAAAAAAAAAAAAAGGCCAAACAGAGGGCTTTCTATATGACCCTGGTAGTAATAGAGAACCACTGGAGCTCAAGCAGGGAGATGACAGGTCAGACCTCCTCTTTTACAAAAGTTTTTTATGAGGGATTAAAAGTAGGTGAGTGGAGGATGGATTGCAGTGGGGGAAGAGACTTGAAGTAAGGAAACCAATTAGAAAGCCCACAGCCTGAGTGTGGAATTGCCCAGAGTAGATCATCAACTCAGTGCTCTAACCTAGGACAGCAGAACAGGGTTTACCCAGAAGGGCCTGGACTCCAGACTCATATTCTAGAGCACTCAGCTAGGCCAGAAACTCTGGGGAGCTCAGAGCAAATTGCTAGAAGAATCCTTTTTTTTTTTTTAAGATAAAGAAAGAACTATTATGATCCCAGGAATGGGTGCCAGACACAGAATCCAAAGAGAATGAATTCCAAACTACCTACAAGCAAAGCCTCAAAGAAAAATAGAGATTACTCACAAGATCAATTAGAATTTCTAGAAGAAATGAAGAGTTTAAAGTTTAGAATATTATACATGAAATGAGAATGACAGAGAAAAGAATCAGAAAAGAAATGAGAAATGGAGAGAAGGAACTTGCAAAGAATTAACAGCTTAACACAAGCAAAAGCCTTTCTGAAAATTAGAAGGGACCAAAGAGGAGTTAATGACTCCTTGAGACAACAACAAAAAATATTAAAACAAAGTGAAAAATTGAAAAAATAGAAGAAAAGATAAGGTCTTCCATATTAAAAACTGACCTAGGAAATAGATCAAGAGTTAATTTAGGGTGGATAAAGCACTGGCCCTGGATTCAGGAGGACCTGAGTTCAAATCTGACTTCAGACACTTGACACTAGTTCTGTGACTCTAGTCGAGTCACTTAATCCTCATTGCCCCCCCCCCCCCAAGATAATTTAGGACACATTGGACTAACTGAAAGCCATGACCAAAAAAAATGAGCTTAGATAGCAGTGGGGGGGGGGGGGGGGAGGGCAATAAGGGTTAAGTGACTCGCCCAGGGTCACACAGCTAGTAAGTGTTAAGTGTCTGAGGCCGGATTTGAACTCTGGTACTCTTGACTCCAGGGCCGGTGCTCTATCCACTGTGCCATCTAGCTGCCCCACACACAGCTAGTGTCAAGTGTCTGAGGCTGGATTTGAACTCAGGTCCTCCTGAATCCAGGGCCGGTGCTTTATCCACTGCGCTACCTAGTTGCCTCCTTAGATAACATATTTTAAGAAATCATGAAAGAAAATAGCCCAGATCTCTCAGAATCAAAGAGCAAAGTAAAAATAGAATCCAGTGAGTCATCTCATGAAAGAAATCCCAAAATGAAAAGATGATGTCCAAAATTCAGTTTCCAAGTCAAAGAAAAAAAATACAAGTTATCAAAAAGAAAGAATTCAAGTACTAAGAAACCATAATCGGCATCACACAAGTTTAGTAGCTACCGTTATAATGGAGTGAAGAGCACTGAATATATTATTCCCATACATAAAACATATAGGTTTAAAACCAATAATAACTTACCCAGCAAAACTGAGTATAATCTTAAAAGGGGTTGAAAAAAAGAGGATCTTTAATGAAATGAACTTTCAAGTATTCCTGATAAAGATACTAGAACAAAGTAGAAACCTTGAAATTGGAAAAGAAAAACATAAACAGATAATAAATACCAGTGAGTAATCAGAAAAGACTTTGTAAAGATAAACTAATTGCATTCTAATGGGAAGGGAGGTAGGGTGGGAATGATATATAAACATCTCCTAAGAACTATAATGTCAGAAGTAATAGAGGGAGGCAAATAGGATGGAGGGTCTGGCAGTGCTTTTTATTATATTTTCTTAAAAGAAGAAAATGGAGGAAAGGACAGAGAAAAGGAAGAGAAGGATGAGGGGGTACTTAATCTCTCATCTAACTGGGAACACAAGTCTATAATCTATAAATAAACAAGGAAGGGGTGGTAGAATGAGAGTAATTTGAACCTCAATTACATTTAAACTGGTGGAAGAAGGGTGGAAAACACACACACACACACACACACACACACACACACAAACACAGTTTGATGAACAAATACATTCAACTCAACAGGGAAATAGAAGGAGATCGGGAGAAGGGGAAGAACAAGAAAGACATAACAAAGGGAAGGATTATAAGCAACTCAAACCCTAAGTTCAGAGAAGAAACTGTGAAGCGGAGTTTAAAAGGGAAAAAAAAGTGCATTTAGGTCTGGGTGAGGGGAAGAGAAAACAGCCAGGAAGGGGAAGCTGTTTGCATTAAGTCCAGAGCATAAATACTGAACACATACCTATTCAATGCCCTTCTTTTTCTATGTAAAGAGGGGTGGAGAGCAGAGAAAAGAATGGGATGGAGGGAAATATGTAAAATTTTCAAGTTTTTGCACAAACAAATGCAATATGGCTAAGATTAGAAGGACAGTTAAATGGACAAAAAAACCCCAACTTCCTAACAGGTTTCTCTGATAAAGGACTCATTTCCAAGATAGATAAAGAACTGATTGCTAAATTGGAACTGATTCCAATTTATAAGAATAAGAGCCTTTCCCCAATTAATCAGTGGTCAAAGATTATGAACATCCTTTATAAGGGTGAATGAACTGCATTGTAATTAGAAGGGACAGGGGTGGGGATAACATACAAACATCATCTAAGAACCATGATGTCATCAGAAGTAACGGAGAGAGCCAATAGTTCTCGGGGTAAGAGGTCCAAGCAATCGATTGCCCTGTGAAAAAAATGCTCCAAATCACTAATAATTAGAAAAATACAAATTAAAGCAACACAGAAGTGCTACTTCACAACTATTAAGTCAGCATGGCTGACAAAAAGGAAAACAACAAATGCCGAGGGGCTTCAGGAAAACAAAAGCATTAATAGATTGTTTTGGGGGGTTATGGTTTTTGGGGGGCTTTTTTGGTGAGGCAAATTGGGGTCAAGTGACTTGCCCAGGGTCACACAGCTAGTAAGTGTCAAGTGTCAAGTGTCTGAGGCCAGATTTTAACTCAGATCCTCTTGAATCCAGGGCGGGTGCTTTATCCACTGTGCCACCTAACTGCCCCAGCATTAACAGATTGTTGATGGCGCATACAAGCAATAGAGGCTTACATCCCAAGGAGATCAAAGAAAAAGAAAAGGGTCTTTGAGTAAATTGAGGGTACTACAACTGCCAGCAGTAGTGAGAATTGGGTGAACCACATTTGACTCTATCTTGTGACTCAATTTTGGAGCTAGCTTAGTTTCCTTTCTATTCAATTATGTATCTAGTCCAATTTCTGTCCTGTGAAAAAATTTTATTTAATTGTGGAAATTGATAAAAAACCTTATTGGACCTAGCTGGGAAGCTGGTCTGCCTCTACCTGCTGTTTAGAGACCCTTGACTAAGGACCTAGGTTATGCTGACTAGAAACCTGGTCAGATCCAAAGACTGATGCAAGGAGTTTTCTCACAATTGTACATCTCAAGCAACCCATATGCTTTATCTGAAAACCTGACCCCTTACTGATCAGTTCTGTTTCCATGTTCCTTTGCTAGTTCACAGACACTTGGGGGGAGTGGTACATCTCTTTTTTCTGATTTCCAAGAACTTTACCTGTTCCCTCCCCCTCTCCCAACTTGGAAAGTCTCTATTTTCCTCCAATTATAAATCAGATTACCCAATGTCATATCGTTTCCTTTTAATTAACTGGTCTTATTTGTTTTTAATGTATAAAAGTTGTCTCCTCCTATATTCAAGGTCCAGGCCTAGGCTGAGGAGGTCTGGCCCGTTTGTTGGGCAATTGGCATGCATTGCTTAATAAAGCAATATGCTGGGAAGACTGGACCTTTATCTCCTCAGTCATTTCATCTTTTACCTGCCACATGCTATAACTACAAAAATATTCACAGCTGCTCTTTTTATGGTGGCAAAGAACCGGGAAGGAACTAAGGGGGTACCTAGGATGGTATTTCATGTGTACATCTCTTATGTTCTCATGTTCTAATTTGCATTGTAGCTATTTATCTAAGTGTTATCCTAACACGTTGTGACCTTTATGAGAGCAGGGGCTTAAATCGTTGTTTTTTTTTTAGTGAGGCAATTGGGGTTAAGTGACTTGCCCAGGGTCACACAGCTAGTAAGTGTTAAGTGTCTGAGGCCGGATTTGAACTCAGGTACTCCTGACTCCAGGGCCAGTGCTCTATCCACTGCGCCACCTAGCTGCCCAGGGGCTTAAATCTTTAAAACATTTTTTTATCTCCACCAGTGCCTTGTACAATCCTCTGCATGTAGCAAGTGGGTAATTAATAAATGGTTATTAAATTAAAATGAGTTCTTGGTTTTGAACAAGGCATATGCACATTAAAAAGGCCAGAAGAATACATAAGTAAAGTCAAGCAAGTAGCTGTTATTTTCAGAAGTACAGTTCAGTCACATGGACATATCAAGTGCTTCATGTTAAAACACTGATATGAAGCTAGAAAGTTCATTCTGTACCTGAAACGTACACACAACTGCTGGAAAAAAAAAAATAGGATGGAAAGAGATCAGTGATCAATCTATGATGCCAAATGAAACATTCCAAGTGAAATGTCCTAAGGCAGCCTAATGAGCCTTCAAGGTCAAGATTTTGCGTGAGACATGGATGCTATGAAGAAGAGTTTTACTGCCCTCTGAGATAATCTCAAAAGGTATGGGATGTGCCCTCAAATATTTCTAATTTTTCATATAATCACCTTTAAAAATCTAGAATTTATCTAAAAATTGAAAATATTCATTTCTTCAGTCTTTATCATCATGCAAGGTCAAATGTTCCATTACTTGTTGAGTTGTTTCAGTTGTGTCCAACTCTTCATGACTCCATTTGGGGTTTTCTTGGCAGAGATATTGGAATAGTTTGTCATTTCCTTCTCCAGCTCATTTTACAGATGAGGAAACTGAGGCAAACAGGGTTAAGTGACTTGCCCAGGGTCACACAGGTAGTAAATATCTGAGGCCCGATTTTACTCAAGAAGGAGTCTTTCTGACTCCAGGCCCAAAGCTCTGTGCACTATGGTGCCACCTCATGGCCAAGGTTTGGAAATGCATTTCACTCATTAGGGAAAGAGGAGGGTGAATTAGAAAGATGATAGATGAGCCATTAGTTCTAAGAAAAACAAACTCCAACTAAGGATGTACAAAAGTATTTATAAATCTTTTTGAGGTGACAAATAATTGGAGTCTGAGGGGGTACCCATCAATTGGGGAATGGATGAACATATTATGGCATATAAATGTGATAGAATACCATTGTACTATAAATGATCAAGTGGATAGTTTCAAAGAAACTTGGAACCATGGCGTCACCCCATGTCATGACTTACACTGAATTAGACTTAAGTGAGGGAGGGCTGTGCAAGGTCACCAGCCTCACTCTCTCCTCCAGAGCCACCTGGGGTTCAGTGACGAGATATGCATCAAGACGATTGGAGATGGCCCCAGATGCTTTTTAAGGCAAGGGGGATTAAGTGACTTGCCCAGGGTCACACAGCTAGTGTCTGAGGTGAAATTTGAACTCAGGTTCTCCTGACACCAGGGTCAGTGCTCTATCCACTGTGCCAATTAGCTGCCCCTCACAGAATGAGATAACATAGTGATATACTACAAATGTAATACATGATATCTATATCTCATCCTATACTCAATACATTCTGTATGTATGTATACATATACACACAGAGACATATATAGACATACACATATGTGTATATGTCAATGTATGTATTCCTTTAGATATAGTCAATGAAGACATTTGTTTTGCTTAACTATACATGTTTGTAACAAG
Source organism: Dromiciops gliroides (assembly GCF_019393635.1). Taxonomy (NCBI): domain Eukaryota; kingdom Metazoa; phylum Chordata; class Mammalia; order Microbiotheria; family Microbiotheriidae; genus Dromiciops; species Dromiciops gliroides. The sequence continues at coordinate 435,827,502 of NC_057862.1, read as the reverse complement.
TATAGTGTTTTTATCTTTCAGGTGGAGGAACAGAGACATGGTGGATTTTTGACTAAAATCTTAATAGAAGAGATGAGAAAATACCTCCACCTCTTTGCAGAGGCGAGAGGTGCACCAGTGTGACACACTGTACATATTTTCAGACTTTTTCGATGTAATCAGTTATGCTGATTTTTTTCTGCTTCTTTCTTTTTTCTTTTAAAATATGTTACACATGACTAATATAGAAATGTTTTACATGAATGCACATGTATATTCTGTATCAAATTGCTTGCCTTCTCAATGACGGAGGAAGAGAATTCAGAATTCAAAATTTTAAAAAACCTAATGTTAAACTTTTTTTGCATGTAATTAGATTAAAAAAAGAAACTATATGAAAACATCATTATGAGATGGCTCTCTTGGAGGGAGCAAGAGAGGGATATTGGCAGAAATTATGCTGATGTAAAAAAACAAAAGAGCAATTAAAAGCTGTTAAAAAATAAGAGAAGAGTATTTGTGTTTGGTCTAAGGGTGCTACAACATATAGGTAAATGACTGCTGAGTAAGAAGTAAATGGAATTGACAATTTTTAAAAATCTACTGTTGACTTTAAAGCAATATCCATAGCTGCATTTATAGAGCTTCCCTATAAACTCATTTTATATTCTTATGCTCCAATTTGCATGTAAAAGTAGCTTTCTGCCTTACAGGACAACAAAGCCAGACTAAGGAACAAAGATTGACCTTGTTCTACTGCACAAGCCCTAGACTGGAGCCTGAGGTCACTAAAGGCATCACAACCACAACGTAGAACGTAGGGTAAACTGTTTAACCCTATACATTTATGTGGGGATTAAAAACTCTACTCCTACAGTAATAGAACAATCCCAGAAGAGTGAGCTGGGCCCCCCAGGAATCTTCATTCCCTTTATTCTGTGACCCCACAAAGGCCTGGCTCTATTCAGAAGCCCTCACTCCCCAATTAGTAGTGCATGACTACCTGTGGGAAGCTAACAAGTGGTGAGGGTAAGGTAGAGGTAGAGAGGTGAGGGTGGATGAGAGACAGGGCTTCTTAGCTCCTGGGTATCCTCCTAGAATACCTCTGAGTGCCGAAAGTAATGAAATTGTGATTTCAATTTTATAAGGTGGGGACAAGCCATTTCTTTGCCCCATGCTTTGAAAGTTCTGCCCAGTGACCTGACATCATAAGAATGCACTTGGCCTGCTCAGGCTTTCATTCAATCAGGGTCCAAATTGGACCCCGTTCCCAGTGAGCAAAGTACAGGTCAGATATGGTAAAAGGTGCTTCACAGACTGAGGCTAGAATCTAATGGTAAGGTGGGGAAGAAAGAAGTGCCTAGTGCTAGATGGCTTCTAGCTCAGTGTGCTTTCCATGATTGGTGTTCCTTCCCATACTTGTCCCAGGTCAAAAACCACCACAGAAAATAGAGAAATGATTAAAAGGCCAATTTGCCTTTAATGAGCAACAAAGAGTAGTGAATTAATTCTGGGAATCATAGAAAAGGAATGAATGTGAGGTGGCATATCAGAGGAGTGGGGAAGGGAATAACACACATGCTCTCCGTCCTTGTCACTGCAGAAAGCAGAAGAGCCCATAGAGAGAGCCTGACTTGGCCACATCCTCTCTCCTCTCACCCTGGGCTCTGGTCAGTCCCCAGCATGCCTCTCACCATGACCCCACAAACCCCTCAGGTCTCAGATAATGATATGGTTGCAGACCTGCCTCTTGTCAGCTGCAGCTCTTGGGAAGGCGGTAGACACCCCCAGAATAAATAAGTTGTTGGTCTCGAACTTTCTTCTGCAAAAATCCTTGCAACTCCTGCAGATCTATCTCAGTCACCACCGGGCCCGTCATGACAAACATTTTAAGCATGCTGTGGATGCGCTCCAGAGACAAGCTCTCCAAGTTGGTCAGCATGGCCTGGATGTATGTCCAGAACAGCTACAGGACAAAGGGACCGAGAGAATGAGTCAAGGTGCTTCCAAGTGTCTTCTCCCCATTCCTAATCTGCCTCAAGCTCAGCAGACTCAGCATCACTCTTACAGCCCACAGATGTGGAAGGCTGGGCACCATGCCCCAGGGCACAGGAGTTCTGCTACCATCCAAACCTCCTCCTCTCTGTGTCTCCATTTCTTCCTTGGCAAACTGATAATCATGTTCCTTCCCATCTCCCCAGGCAAATCTGGTTAGAAGGAAGGGCTGAGGCTCCTTCCTCCTATTCTCTGAGTTGAGCATCCCATTTTCTCCCTTGGGACCACTGCTTCCCATAGCCAAGGGCCTCTCTGGGAGGCTCCAGGAGGGCTCCTTCTTATGAACAGTCCTCTGGGAATCAGCCAAGGAAACTCCCCGAGGTACACACAAGTGAGTGTTTCCAAGTTTCCAGCACAGTCAGGTCCAAGGACCCAGGAACAAGGACAGTCTGTCTTATGGACTCGTAAATGCTGAGTTGGAAAGCTTCCAGTCCCACCTACTCAGTTTAAAGAAACAATGGCTCCAAGAGGGGAGTGTCGCTGCACTCTCTCCTCTTGCCCTTCATCTCAGCCCTGCTCTCTGTACCCCCCAGAAGAAGTGGGGCTCAGCTCCTGTCCCACCTCCCATGGTGACCCAGCCCCTCAGGAGCTTTTCTCCATGTGTGCCTGGGGGAATAGGTTGGGGACTGACCTGCAGCTCCTCTTCCTTTTGGTCAGCCTGTGAGGCCATGGCTGAGTCACCTTCCTCGTCGCTGTCGAGCAGCACTACCTTGTCTGCCCGGTCCCTGGGCTGCTCTTCCTCTATCACCGAGAAGGTGCCTGGGGGCTCTTCACGCAGCACCCCCTGCTGCAGCCACAGAGCCATCTTGCGCCGCAAGGAGGCCACTGGCACCTTTAGCACCTCGCTCAGCTCCTCCAGGGACCAGCTGCCTGGGGTTAAGGTGAAGCATGAGGTGTGTGTGGGGGGGGGGGGGGAGGAGAACATCTCTACTATCACGGGCCTGGGTCCAAAAGGGACAATGGCCAAACCATCCCCCTGAATGATCTGACCACTACTGTACTGCACACTTTAGGTCTGTCTCTGAGACCTGGGTACTCACTCCAGGAGAAACAGGATGTTCCATAACCAAGTCCTAATTCTGCCATTAAGAGGATGTTTGTCAGCAAAGGCAGAAAGGGCTGAGCCCCAGCAATCACTTTTTCTTTGTAAGAGTCCTAGATCACCAATGGGAACCTAGTCACCCTCCCCCAGCAAAACAGTCCTGCCAGTCCCAATGATACCGGAAGCCAAATAGCAGGAAGAGGAGATGAGGAAATGTGGGCTGGTTTCAGGGAGGCAGGTGTTCAATTTACACTCAAATCCTTCCTTCCTTATACCAATCAAGGACTATTCCGGAGTCCAGCCCCCCCCCCCCCCCCAGCAGAAAATGCTTAGAACATAACAGGTGAATATTCATGCTCTGCTCTGAGTAAGAGCCAATACTTGGTGTTTAGTGAGGGAACACACCGAATTAGCCTGAAACAAAAGTCCCCAAGTAGGATTATTGGTCTAGCCAGCTCAGAAGAACCATGAACTTCCAGCTCAGTGACCTATTCCCCTCACTCAGAGAATGCTGAGCAGGATCCAGACTACAGTACAAGGGTAGAGAATGCAGAAGGAGTCTTACTTTTGCTCTGGAAATGCAAGAGGACAGCAGCATGTACAGGAGACACTGACAAGGAAAGGGTACGATCAGCCAGCTCCACGTCTAGAGTCACCAGGCCTAGGTGGTGCTTCCAGCTTAGGGTCCTCATAGCCTGAGTGGAGAGAGAAGAATCAGCAGAGGGTCCAGGGGCACCTTGCTTTGTTTAGACAAAAGCCATGCACATGGTCCCTCAAGTGAGCTCTGGTGATTCAGCAAAGTGGCCCTTGATGTTTCTGGGATCCTAATCATCGCCCTCTCTATTCAGGCTGGGGTATTAGGTAAGGGAAGAAGAGGAGAGGGGTTGCTATGGCTCACAGGTCAAAGTTTTGCTCCTCCTTTACAACCCAATAGTTTGTTGCTGAACCACCAAATATTAGAAGAAATTGAACAACAGTGGTAAATGCTCAGGATGTTCTAAATCATAGACTAAATGCATGTGAAAAAAGCACTAGGAACAGATGGGATCGCAAAACTTTTAAAAGGAACTCAAGAATGAAACCGGTGAACCACCGGTCAAAACATGTAACCTGTCATCACAAATGGCTAGTATGCCCAAGGACTGCACTACTGCTGGCATGATCCCCCTGAGGCTCCAGAAGGTCTCCTGGAAACTCTTGGTAGGATCTATAATAAAGGGTAGACTTAACTATGTGGTGAAAGGCAAAGAAGTTCCACCTGAGTCTTCTATTTTATGGGAGGATAAAAAAGCATTTAGGAAAGGGAAAAACAACGGATATAACTCAGTAAGCCTTTGACAAGGTACCACAACAAATTAATATTATGAAAAATTAAAATGATTAAAAATGCAATAAATGTTTTCCAAAGTTACAAAGCATGAATATGGACTTGCTAGCTAAGTGCTGAATTACTATAATTAGAAGGTGCTCCCTCCTTTAAAGATTATCATAGGATTTAAAGCCAGAAGAGAGCCAAGAGATCACCTACTTCTAAGCTTCTCATTGACAGATGATGAAACTAAAGCTTACAGATGAACTGACAAAGTAGCAAAGCTGGAATGAACAGTATTTAAAAACAAAGACAACTTCATTCACTGGGGAGCAAACACTGAATGTTATATTTGGGATGAGATAAGATACAAATATGAATACTGTAAGTTACTATTAGAGATAGAATGCTAACTGGATAAAACAGGACTAGTCGGTTTCTCAGGAAGTTTTCAGAGATTTTAAGCATAAGATGTGATAAAGGACAAAAAAGAGTTGATGTACTTAAGATGTATTAAAACAATGGGAACAGAAAATGATTTGTAGCCAATGACAAAGTAAAATCAAGGACAGGAACTAAAGAAATATATCAATTAAGCAGAAATCTTCATTACCATATCTTACCCACAGTAAGTACTTATTTCAGATAGTCCTGGATTAAAATTTTGTTTAGTTAATTATCGAACGCCTGATCTAATTAATTAATCAATCATATTTTGTAATCCATGCCATGAAAATAGCATGAATTAATTTGTTCTGAAAGCTCATCTGTGGGAAACCAAACTTTAAAAGAGTTTAAAATAGTTCCCATAAACAGAAATTGAGTTAACAACTTAACTGGACAAGAGAAGCAGCAAGAATTCTGGGTAGAAGGGGGCAGCTAGGTGGCACAGTGAATATGTACTTTGGTTTTTTTTGCTGGGCAATGAGGGTTAAGTGACTTGCCCAGGGTCACACAGCTAGTAAGTGTCATGTGTCTGAGGCCAGATTTTAACTCAGGTACTCCTGAATCCAGGGCCAGTGCTTTATCCACTGTGCCACCTAGCTGCCCCGAATATGTATTTTATATGTAATTTGGGAAAAATAATATTCTAATAAAATAAATATATCACAGATACTCAGGAGGACCCAAGTTCAAATCCAGCCTCAGACACTTGACACTTACTAGCTGTGTGACCCTGGGCAAATCACTTAACCCTCACTGCCCTGCCAAAAAAAAAAAAAAGACTACTGGGTAGAAGCCAGACCTTACTGCATAGGACTGACTTTGAGTGACATTCCTTAAGCTCTAATTTACTCAGAAGTCCCCTGCAGCTCACCTGAGAACCTCCTAGCAGCCAAGACATTCTGATTTCACTGCTGTATTCTGGGGTCAGTGTCACCAGCCCACTAAAATAACCCCTTACTTGAAAGATGATGTTTATAAATGAGGGAAAGAGGGAACACTCCCCACCCAGTTCCCTTACATGTCAGGGGGGCTGGTACCTTCAGCTTCTCATATCTCTTGGAATAGGCCTCCATTGCCTCTTTGATCTGTTCTGGGAGCTCCAGCTTCTCCTCCTTAAGGGTTGGCCAGAACTCACTGGACAGGATGACAGCAATGAGGCTGAATGGGGGTCGCTCTTCCTCAGGCAGCCTCTCTTCCTCATCACGGATGTTGGCATTGATGCGCCGAGAGTCTGCCATGTCCTGGAGTGAAGTGGAGGACAGAGGCCAGGTCATGTCTGGAGGGCCTGGGTAGGTTCAGGAGGCAGGCTGCATCCAGAATCAGGGAGGGAAGATAATTAAAACAGATGGGGAAGGCATCTTCCAGATAGAGTAGTCCAGTGGGTTTCTGAATATGGAAACAGAGATGTACTCTGCATGACTTACAGAGAAAACTATCTCCCAAAAGGGACACTAACCTTCAGCATGACCTCACAGTAGTGCATCTGGGCCTCACCAAAACGGAGCTTCAGCAATTCCACATTACGGATTTCCCTGGAAATGGAAGGATAGATATATTAGTGCTGGGGAACAAGAGCCTCCACATGCCAAAGGGAGGGATGTCTAAATCTGACCACCCACGAAGGACAAGAGATAAGGTTATGGCTTTCTCTCCTGGCATCAGAGAGACCTGAACAACTAATTACCCTTGAGGAAAAAGTGAGAGGACGTAGCAAATCTCCAAACATGGACTCTGTCTGGAGGGAAACCTTAAGAGGAAAATTTCATTTTGGGGGCTTTCCTGCCATTCTTCCTCCTTCCCATACCCACTCTCACCTTCATCCCCTGCCCCCCACAAAGTGTCATAGGGTCACAGAATTTGGAGCTATAAGGTACTTTAGAAACTACCTATTCCCAATGCCCTCATTTTAAAGTTGAAGGAATTGAGGCCTGGTGGGGTTAGGTAACTTGCCTAAAGTAAATAGCTGTTAGGATGTGTACCCAAGTCCTCTAACTCCAAACCTGGGGTTCTTTCTACTATGTTATGCCACAAGGCCTTGTGAGTTTTCCCTGAGACCTTCAGCCTAATGAAAAGTCATCAGGGAAGCTGTTCTGAGCCTAAGACAGTTGAGAAGATCTGAAAGATCACTATGAAATATTTCCTAGAGATTCTAAAAGTTCTGATAACACTCCCCAACCCCTTACCCAAAGAGAAAAATGGACTAAAATCTCTGGGGACGACAAAATGCCTCACTGCCTAGGAATTCCTAAGACCAACAGTCCAGCCATAGCAAGAGGAGAGATGCTCCATTAACAGCAATGAATATCCTTACAAAAACGGGGTTTGACTTCCTCTCACCCCCTTCCCTGGGCAGCTCTGAAAGAGAATTATGGTGTCCCCGCTCCAAGATGGAGAGGGCTTCTTTCCTAATAGTGGATAAACTCTGTAACTCTTATCTCTTAATACACAAAAGCTATAGAATTCCCCTACAGAGCAGCCAGCCCTCTTGTCTAACAATCTTGTCCAAGGGAAAATACTTATAACATTTATAGTATTTAAAGCAGTACCTTTTGTAGTAGCAAAGAAATGGAAATAAAGAAGGTGCCCATCAATTAGGGAATAGATGAATAAATTCTAGTATGAATTTTATATGAAACAGTATTGTACAACAATGGAATGGAATATCACAATTTAAAAAGATAAATGTGAAGAATTCAAAAAAACTAAGGAGATTTGTATGAAACAATGCAGAGCAAAGTAAACACAATCAGAAGACCAATTTCCAAGATGACTGTAAAAATGTAAAGGAAAATAACACCAAAATATTTGAGACTTTGATCAATGTTGTAACCTTTTTTTTTTTTTTTTGGGTGAGGCAGTTGGGGTTAAGTGACTTGCCCAGGGTCACACAACTAGTCAAGTGTTAAGTGTCTGAGATCAAATTTGAACTCAGGTCCTCCTGACTCCAGGGCCGGTGCTTTATCCACTGCGCCACCTAGCTGCCCGATACATTTATTTTTATTAGAATATTATTTTCCCCAAATTACATATAAAAACAATTTTAATGTCAATTTTTAGAACTGTGTTCCAAATGCTCTTCCTCCCTCCCTCCCTACCCCCTCTTAAAAACACAAGCATAAATTATGCATGTGTAATCATGCAAAACAGTTCCACAGTATCTGTGATACAGATAAAGGAAAAGAGGATCAATAAAGCCATTAAAATATGTACATAAGATCCTATTCCTAGAGAATTATCCCTAGGGACAGGTTACTGGAAACAAGGAAGGGGAGCTGTGGCTTTTCTTAACCAACAATAGCTTCACTAAACACAGCAGATCTAGCCCTACAAATACATACAATTAGGAAGAAGGGGTAGCACTACTCACCTGCTAACCCTTTCCTAGGCTCTTGAGAGCCTCACACAGTCAGGTCAGAAGGGGACCAGGTCTCTTCTTCAAAGACATTGTGCCTTGGGTAACAGAGTACTGTGCAATGAAGACTCCTCTCCCATCAAAGGCCAGGGAACCCAACTTACCTCTCAGCGCTGTAATTGAACTGATGGAGAAGGCGGTCAGCAAGTAGTGTACGGTACTCATTGATAAAGAGGTCTTTGCTGCCATAGATACTGACCAGCAGGCTGATGATGTCTGAGGAACGTCGTTTCGAGCTTGACTTCCCTACAGACATAGGCAACAAAGGCAGAACATTAAAGAGAAGCTTCTGGAACCAATGGCAGAGACAGGAATGTGCTGCTGGCAGCAGGGGGACCCCAGGGCACATGAGCCCACCCTGACTTTCCCAAGCTCTAAAGGAGTATGGCTGTTATCCATTTCGGCACCCCATAATTCCCCTTGGGCTTGTCTTTGAGTGATAAACTCAGGGAGCTGAAAATTAGCCTCATTATATTAGACTAGTCAATCAGGGTCTAACAGAGCTTAAAGACTTACCTACCAGGTCACAAACCAGCTGCTGCTGCCATCACATCCTCTTCCCCAGTTAGCCAGGGCTCCAAGTGGAGAGGACAGTGTGGCTGGAGGCAGTGATCACTTGGTGCCTGATGCACTTTAATGCCGCCCCTGATTCCAACCCCACCAGTGATCTTAAGGCTTCTGGGTAAATGAAAGTAGCTTTCACCTCTTCAGAAAAAGGCTGGGGATCCCTGTTCTAAACACCATTCCTGCCAAAGGGGTGGGAAGAGAGATGGCTCGGTCTTGTAGGATGTTGGAGAAACTGAAGGTGAAGGGAACACTGTATAAGGAGAGAAGGGTGGGACAGGGGACCTGAAACTTTCACAAAGACAGCTCGGGGCCATCTGACTACAGGGGCTCCCCTGCTGGTAAAAAGCCACACAACCGAGTCACTCAGGCTTTTTGCCAAGAGAGGCAGAAGGGAAAATCCAAGAAGACTAAGATCAAGGCCAGGGTGGGAATGAAGCAAGACGGGGGTGGAGAGACAGCTATTGTAGCCTCACAGGAGACAACATGGGTAAACTACAGTGGGAAGGAGCACAAGCAAAGTGGGAAGTGAGAACAGTGCAGCTCATCTCAATAGTGCCTGATATGCTGGAAACCCAAACCCTGCTATGCCAGTTTCCCTGTGCCCAGATCATAGGGGTGAGGTTTGTTTAGCTGCTGTTCTCAGGAAGGGAGGGGGGCAGAAATGCAGAGGGAGATATGCCAGGACAATATATTCCTTTCCTCTTATAGCAGCAGCAGTAGGAACAATGAAATATGAGGGGATGCTGGTTAGGAAATGTCCAGCCCCTGCCCCAGAGGCTGAGTGTGCTTGAACAGGACGAGCTAGCTGCAGGTCTGCCTTTCCACAGACAGTTCCTAAGGCCAAGGCTTCCTTTCTGGCCCCCAGTGCCACCTATGTAATTGTCCAACTACATATGTAATAACCGGATGAGAGAAAAGACCAAACAGGTGAGCCAGAGATGCCAAGAATAACCTGACCTCTGAGCTCGACATCTGCCTATCCTGGGAAAGCACCAAGTTCCCCAGCTTAAACCCTTCCCACCCCTTTCCTGGCTTCCCCTAAGAGGTCCACTGAGGGCTAGTAGGGATGGAGCTAGTTCCAGAGACTCCTAGAAGTTGGTTCCCTTTTCCTGAAACCCCATTTTGCCATCCCCAGCCTCGCTAATGTCCCTCCACACTGTGGTTCACCCCAGACTAGCTCCCCAAGACATCCCAAAGCTACTTATCCCTTCCTGGGACACTGAAGCAAGTATCACCCCACAAACTAAAACTTAGCTCCATGATTCTCAGCAAACAGAAGTAGGACCAATGAAAAACCAGAACCAAGTCTACCCTACGTATGTACAGGGACAGATCTTGGATACTGCCCTTCCCACCAGCAGAAGCCCCAAATAGCCCATGGCAGCCTAGAGGGAGCCATCTGACCTGGATCTGCATCCACTGGGTCTGGCACCCAGTCCTCCGGCTCACAGATGTCATCATCACTCTCCTGGCCATTTTCCAGCGTCACCGGGTCAGCCTTGGAGAGCTCGTGAGCCAAGTCCCCAGAACCCTCAGCATCACCAGTCAGCCCAGCTACAATCTGCCTCACAGTGTCTTCCCGTGTCCTGTCAGGGTGAGACCATGTGTGGTCATGACATGGGACCAAACCATCAGTTCCCAGCACTGGAGATCCCTGAACAGTCATAGCCACTGTAATAAACAGCCTTGTTCTAATGCTACAAGAATTATAAGTGATACCCCTTTTTGCTGCAGACGGAAACCATGTTTTATTGGATGTAATTGCTTATGCATGTAAACCTAATAACTGGCTGACAGAAAAGAGGGAGGCAAACAAGATGATGCCCTGGAGAGCATCAGTATAAACAAAAGGGAAAAACAGTAGAAAAAGAAGTTTCTAAGCATATAGAGAGAGCAGTGGGTTTAAGAGATGGAGTTGGAGCAGCTAGGTGGCACAGTGGATAGAGCACCAGCCCTGGATTCAGGAGGACCTGAGTTCAAATCCAGCCTCAGACTCTTAACAATTACTAGTTGTACTAGTTGTGTGACCCTGGGCAAGTCACTTAACCCCAATTGCCTCACCCACCCCCCCCCCGCCCCCAAAAGATGGAGTTAACCAAACGGGAAGAACAAATTGAGGAGCTGACCTAGTGTGAACAACTTATAAATAGACTAGTGGAAGGGCAACTAGGTGGCATAGTGGATAAAGCACCGGTTCTGGATTCAGGAGGATCTGGGTTCAAATCTGCCTCAGATACTTGACACTTACTAGCTGTGTGACCCTGGGTGAGTCACTTAACCCTCAATGCCCTGCACCCCCCCCCAAAAAAAAAGACTAGTGAAGGACACTGCATGAGAGACTCCTGACCCCTAGGAAGATCAAAACAAGGGTTGAGGTAGTTGTGCACAGGACAGTCAGGGTTTGTTCATGGGATTTCACTTCTTCATTACTCAGTCCAAAGGGGATAAAAGTATATAGCTCTGGTTTTAACTATTGGGTTGGAACAGAGTAGAACTAGGAAAAGAAGCCAGACCTTCTCAGGTAGGGAGAAGTAGAATAAGGTTTTAAAAGCGCTAAGTCAGGGAAATGGCCAGAAAATCCCAACCCAAGGAAATCCATCAAGGAGTCTTCTCTCTTAAGCAACCTTCTGCAACCACACTGAGCATCTGTAATGTCCTATTTGCCCCAGGGTGTCTGTCCTCAGACACTTCTCACAGGGCAATGAATTAATTTCTTGCCCTCTGAACAGCTGTCTTGAACATGACATCATTGAGAACTCACTAAAGAAGAGAGGTATTGGGGGCAGCTAGGTGGCGTAGTAGATAAAGCACTGGCCCTAGATTCAGGAGTACCTGAATTCAAATCTGGCCTCAGACACTTGACACTTACTAGCTGTGTGACCCTGGGCAAGTCACTTAACCCTCATTGCCCCGCAAAAAAAAAAAAAAAAAAAAAGAGAGGTATGAATGAAGGACTGCTAATTTAAGGGCTAAAGTCTCTGAGGGATGAAAGCAGACAAAAGCAGTGAGACTGAAGGGGGGAAGGGCACCTAACATTCAGTTACTCTGCCTCACCTTAGATAGCGTCGTATAGGTTCACAAGCAACTTCTAGGATGACCATGGAGGAGTCCAGCTCCCGAAGGGCTTTGATGGCTGAGATATAGAGGGTGATGATATCTGATGTATTTACCCCTGAAATTGAAGAGAGCAGGAGAGTAACAGTTGAAACCCTTCTAGGACATCCAATGGCATGGTAAAAACTAGCTAAAGGACTAAGTCCCCAGAAAGCTGCACTGTGTAGATGCTAGTGGCCAGGGTATTCATGAAAGTGAGGGACTGGAGACACTGCCCCTTCCTAGAAGCATTTGTTTAAAGCCCCTCGAGTTGGTCTTGATTCATCGTTCAGCACTGTGAAGGAAGAACCTTAACATTCGCTTTCCCCTTTACTCCTAAGAAGCTTGCCCTCGCTTCCCTTCCCTGCTCTATTCTGCATGTGAAATAAAGACTAGATATGCTCACTCTCTCCACCTCCCCATGGCAAAGCTCTTTGGTGTGATACTGAAATAGCATTAATGACGCCATTTTGCCTCTCTTTTTTGTGAAGTGAAGTTTCAAAGTTACCTGAGTTTGGAGAAGTCACAAGATTACTACAACCCTCTGCAGAAGTCACCCGACTTAGAGAACATCACAAAATTAACCCTTTCCCTTCTCTCCTCATGTCTCCTGATTGTCTCCCAATCCCCTCCAGCCAACCCTCACCCTTACCTCATTGTCTCTAGATCTCCTCCTCCAATTTTAAGAAACAAAGTAGCTTAGCCCTTTCATCCTATTTTTCATTTCCTCCAAATTGTATATTGACCGGGTAAAAACCAAAGTTCTGGGTTCTTGGCTACCAAGAACCAAGTTTGTTTTGCAACCATGTGCCCAAGCATTGCTAAATAAATTACTTGTCTGGATGATGCTCAGTTTTATTATTTAACTGTAACATCTGATGGTGAGGTATTCTCTTCTTAACTTTGCAAGGTATCAATGGTACTAATCCAAGTTGGTCTATTTAGTTGCTGTTGTCCCTTCAAATGGAGAACAGAAGCCACCTCAGTGCACCAGGGATTCACAAGAGAATATTCATTAATTTGCTTCTCTTCTACACCCTGAGGGCTATACTAAAATTCCATCATAAGTCCAGTTTTCACTAATGCATTGTTGGAACTGTGAACTGATCCAACCATTCTGGAGAGCAATTTGGAACTATGCCCGAAGGGCTATGGACTGTGCATGCCCTTTGATCCAGTAATAACACTACTAGGTCTGTATCCCAAAGAGATCATAAAAAAGGGGAAAGGATTCACATGAACAAAAATATTTATAGCAGCTCTCTCTGTGGTGGCAAAGAATTGGAAATCAAGGGAATGCCAATCAATTGAGGAATGGCTAAACAAGTTGTGGTATATGAATGCAATGGAATACTATTGTGCTATAAGAAATGATGAGCAGGTAAATTTCAGAAAAACCTGGAAAAACTTAAGTGGACTGATGCTGAGTGAAGTAAGCAGAACCAGGAGAACATTGTACACAGTCACAGCAACACTGTATAATGATTAGCTGTGACAGACTTAGCTCTTCTCAGCAATACAATGATCCAAGACAATTCCAAAGGACTCATGATAGAAAATGCTCACCATATCCAGAAAAAAAGAACTGTGGTATCTGAATGCAGATTGAATAATATTGTTTCTACTTTGGGGTAAGTTTTTTGGGTCTTTTTTGAGGTTTTTCCATTTTGTTCTGATTCTTCTTTCACTACACGACTAATGCAGAAGTATGTTTAATGTAATCGTACATATATAACTTATATCAGATTGCTTTCTATCTTGGGGAGGCGGGAAGGAGAAAAATTTGGAACCATAAATCTTATGAAAACAAATGTTGAAAACTATCTTTATATGTAACTGCAAAATAAAAAAATACTTTTATGATTAAAAAAAAAAGTCCAGTTTTCACAGGCATGAAACTTGAGGCCCAAGCACATGAAAGAAGTTAACAGCAGAACAGAAGATGATAGAGATCAAGGTTTGGAGCCCTCATGACAAGTGAACCTAATTCCCCTACAAAATGGGACAGGAGCTAAAGAGTGAGGCCCAGAGCCTCACTCTTGTTCATCTTTGATGAACAAGACCAACCTGGGTGAAGGAGTCGAGTTTCAAGAGCTGCTTTAAGGGAGCTGAGCAGTTGCTGTCTCTGGTTGGTCCTTTCCAGACAATATTTCAAATCTTCAATTGCTGGTTTGGACTCTGGAAAATCTGTAAGTTAAACAGAGTGCTATAAAATCTTATCACTGTGAGCCCATGCTAGTCTATCAAAACTACTGTGCACCTATGCACACACATGCACTATCCAGGGAAATCCTGTTGCCCACACATTTGCTCTCATCTCTGAAATCTTAGGATCAGAAATGAACCCACATCACAGGAAAAAATAGCCAGTTTCAATTTCTGACACCATTCCCCACTTGAAGAGTTCAGACCTAATAAAAACCTGGCTGTCCAGAAGTAAGGAAGGTAAGTCACAGTGAATCCAAGTGGTTCAGAAAAATATTAGTTTAACTAATCCAGTAGGTAAGAAAGTAAAAATTAGGAGCACAAAGACACTTGTCACTTACTAGCTGTGTGACCCTGAGCAAGTCACTTAACCCTCAATTCCGCCCCCCCCCCCAAATACAAATACCAAGCTACTCAGCCATGACCAAATGGCACTAAATTTAAGTCTGGTCTGGGTCCCCTGAGATCCCTAGGGACCCAAACATCAGGTCCTTACCAACTCAGATTCCCCCACCCAATCAGTGCTGACTCAAACCCCTCCTTTGCCAGTGCCTGAAGAGGCATGTTACTGTAAAACTGAAGCAGGAGCTTCAGTAAAATGGTACTTCCCTCAGACTAAGGCTAGCAAACTCCTCCCTCCTCCACCTCCTCCCCTAACCCTTGTCATGAGAGCTGCTGTCTACAAAAGCAAAAACAAAAATAACCCTTCTACTCTGCAGCCACTCATTGCCTTTTTTTTTTGGTGAGGCAATTGGGGTTAAGTGACTTGCCCAGGGTCACACAGCTAGTAAATGTTAAGTGTCTGAGGCCGGATTTGAACTCGGGTCCTCCTGAATCCAGGACTGGTGCTCTATCCACTGCGCCACCTAGCTGTCCCTATTCATTGCCTTTTTATCTCCAATCCTGCTCAGCCCTACTTTTCTACTGAACCCTCTAAGAAGATCATGCTATTATTTTATTTTTTTTGCAGGGCAATGAGGGTTGAGTGACTTGCCCAGGGTCACACAGCTAGTAAGTGTCAAGTGTCTAAGGCTGGATTTGAACTCAGGTCCTCCTGAATCCAGGGCCAGTGCTTTATCCACTCCACCACCTATCTGCCCCAACTCACGCTATTATTAAGCAAACTTCCTTTCATCCTTGACTGCTTCCTCTCAACATTTATCTCATCTTCTTGCATTCACAAAAATCTCACTTTCCTCTCTTCTCAGTCCTGACTAAATAGCTGACTAGTTTAAGGCTCCAGACTTCAATCCCCCGTCCTAGTGCCCTTTGCCAGACATCAGCAGTGAATCAAACTCATCCTCTCTCATCTCCACTCTTAATCATACTGTGGAATACTTCTGGAGGAAATCACACCCCCTGGACTGCCTGATGCTGCACAGAAATCTTTGACCTCTTCCCTATCACACTCCTTGTGGTGACTCTTCCAATCCTTCTTTTCTCAAGCCCCCTATGTTATCCCCAATTCCTTCCCTCACCAGAAAGTCTTTATTCTGACTCCTACTGAAAAAAAAAAAACAGAGGTCATCCCTTCACCAAGCACATCTCTTCCTTTAAGATGCAGTTCAAGGCCCATCTTTTGCATAATTCCCCCAACTGTTAGTGGCCTCCTTCCCAAACTACCCTGTACTTATTTACTTTGTATAATGTTGTATTTATCTTTATGTTGTACATATTTTTACTGGCAGGTAGGTTGGCACAGTGAACAGAGAGCTGGATTTGGAGTCTGGAAGACCTGAGATCAAATTTGGCCTTAGACACTTACTAGCTGCGTGACCCTGGGCAAGTCACTTCACAGGGGTCTGCTTCAGTCAATCCTCATTTATAAAATGAGGAAATAATAGCACTTACCTCTCAGGATTGTTCTGAGGTCAAAATGAGGTACTGGGGGGGGGGGGTGTTGTTTGTTTTTGTTTTGTGGGGCAATAGGGGGTTAAGTGACTTGCCCAGGGTCACACAGCTAGTAAGTGTCAAGTGGATTTGAACTCAGGTCCTCCTGAATCCAGGGTCGGTGATTTATTCACTGTGCCACCTAGCTGCCCCTAAAATGAGGTATCTGTAAAGCACTTTACAAACCTTAAAGCGTTATATAATTGCTAGTTATTATTATTACTACCTCCCAGGGTTGTTAGGAGGATCAAATGATAACAAATATATCTGGCGTAGTAAGCACTACAAAAATGTTAGCTATGATTATAGTAACTAATTATTACTGTTGTGATATGTTTGTTCTTTCACCCATTAAAATGTAAACTTCTTCTGAGTAAGAATTGATTCATTCTTCTCACTTGTATCCCCAGCACCTCGCATCATGCTTGGCAAACAGTAGGCACTTAAATGCTTATTAACTAAATAACTGATAGGTTCCTTCTGCTTCCTTCCTTTACAACTCAAAATCCCTCTATCTTCCATCATTCTCTCCCTTACTCCAGTCTCTGAGGAAGAGATGGTCATTCTACATGTCAAGGCCAACACTAAGACCATCACTTGACACCCTCTTCTCCTTTTGGCTCCACCTAACCCATCTCTATCACCTGGTTCCTTGAGCCCATCTCCTCTGGGAGCTGGTCCTGTCAATCATCCTTTTTCTCCCTTTCATTTTCAATTTCTCCTCATTTGCTGGCTTGATGTTTAAGAACATGCCCAGGTCTCCTGTATCTTTAAAAATCCTTCATTTGACTCTGCTGTCCCCTTAAACAATCATGATATATCTCTTCTCCCTTTCAGTGCCAAACTCCAAGAAACAGTCGATCTATATTCAGTGCTTCTATTTCCTCACCTCCCACTAATTTTCCAGTCTCTTATAATCTGGCTTCTGATGCCACCATTTGACTAAAATTATTTTCTCCAGGGTTCCATGTGATTTCTTCATTACTAAATCAGCCTTTTTAAAAAAACTAAATTAAGGGGCAGCTAGGTAGCACAGTGGATAGAGCACTGGCCCTGGAGTCAGGAGTACCTGAGTTCAAATCTGGCCTCAGCCACTTAACACTTACTAGCTGTGTGACCCTGGGCAAGTCACTTAACCCCAATTGCCTCACTAAAAAACAAACAAACAACAACAAAAAAAACTAAATTAAACTTTTTTTCAATTGATAGGCTTTATTTTCTTTCCCTCCCACTTCCAATCAATTGGAAAAAGGAAAGATAAACAAAAGCTTTATAACAAATATTCATGGGCAAGAGAAACAAATTACCAAACTGGCATATTCTAAAATTTATGTCTCTTCCCTTATCTTGGAGTCCCTAACAGGAGTCTGGTAGCATGTTTCATCATCAGTCTTCTGAAATTGTGGTTGGTCACTACTTCGCCTTCTTTCTATCTCCATCCCACCTGACCCACTCTGCAGCTTTTGACATTGTCAACCACTCCCTGTTCCTGAACATTTTCTCTTCCCTTGGCAACTCTAACAGCACTCTCCTCATTTTCCTCCTTCCTGTCTGAAGACTGCTGTTTCCTTTGCTGGATCATCACCCACCTCCTACCTCCTAATTATGGGGATCCTCTAAAGATGTATACTGAGCAGTTATAGCTTCCCTTGATGATCTCATCGACTCCTGTGGAAGCATCTTTATGCAGATGACTCCCAGATTTAAACATCCAGACCTAACCTGTCTTTGAAAACACCCCAACCCCAAATTGCCACCTTACTGCTAAATATCACCCCCAGGCGCCACGAACTCAGCATATCTGAAAGAGAACACATGATCTTCTTCATGCCATTTGCTCCTCCTCCAGACCTCCCTATTTTTGTTGATGTACCACCATCCTTCCAGCTACTCAGGCTTGCAATCTCAGTCGTTCCTGATTCTCCCTTATACATTGGCATGTAGACATGCCAAATTTTATGAATACATACCCCACATTTCTTGACTGTCACCCCCTTCGCTCCACTCATATGGCCTCTGTGCTAGTTTGGGTTCTCGTTCCTTCTCACTAGAGTATTGTGACAGCCTCCTAATTGGGCACCTTATTTTCAGTCTCTTTCCTTCTCCAATGTATCCTTTACATATGTGTCAAATTAATATCACTGAGAAAGTGGTTTGAATATGCTCTTCTTCTAGTTAAAAAGCTCTAGTAGTTCCCCATTATCTCCTCAGCCTAGCATTTAAAACCATCTATGATCTGGTTCATCTTTACATCCTGTGTTCTAGTACTGGCTAGTACCTGACTGGGGCACTTCCATCTCTCTTCCTTCAGCATTATTACATCTATCCCCCATGCCTGGAATGCTTTTTTGCCTTAACTCTACTCTTGGAATCATTCCTTCTTTCAAGGCTCAGCTCAGTTACTCCTACAGAAAGCTTTTACACATACCCCTAGTTACCAGTATTTTCTTTTTCTTCAACTTCCCATGCATTTACACATTGTTTCCACATTCCAGTAGAATGTTACCTCTGTGTGGGCTGGGATTCATTTTGGACTTTGCATTCCCAGTTCCCTGTACATAGTAGGTGCTTAATAAACACTTACTGAATTGAATTGATGCTTACCACGGATGATGCTGAAGAGTTCTTCAATTCGCATACTGGCATAGATTCGGTAAAAAAACCTCTGAACATGGCAGCGCCAACGTCGCAGGGTACTGCTAGCTTCAGGGGCTGTGGGCCCTATAGGGTTATCCTGTAGGAAGACTTTGCTGAGCCAGCCAATTACCTTCTCTATCCACTATCAAAAGAAAACAGAAAGAAGGTAAATAACCCTTCTGTAATTTCTGGTGGCAATGACTTGATCCTTAATTGCAATCATTTCTATTTCAATAAATAAATAGTCAAGACTAAAAAACCCACAAAAATACGGAAAGAAGGTGTACCTACTACAACAGGTAACACAAGGGTAGGCCTGGGCCCTGACAGAGGCAGGGTGGGGAAAGGTTCCATATACTATAGGGGAGGGGGGAATCTGTACAGGTACAGGAAATCAAGTTTTATCTAGCTTTAAATACAAAGAATATTGCTATTAGAAGCTGAGGCTTCTAAAATTCTTTGCTGGTTGAACCTAGGCTATCTTCTAATGTATAATGATAATTTCTTTAATATAACACTTTAAGAGTGATGAAAGAAATGCTTGTGTTACAAGATAAATATGACTTTCAGAAACTATGACCAAAATCCTGGCCAGAATAACAGCCCAAAATACAGTTTCTTTTGGGTTTTGTTTTTGTTTTTTTGCTCCTCCACCCCCACCCCCACCCCCAGCCAGCTATAAGCTTTACTCTAAGTTTCTATTCTCATGGGAACACTCACAAACCTTGCTGACTAGGTCTACTACACATTTATGCTAGCTAATTTCAACTGGGCTCTCACCTCAACAAGGCGATCCTACTATTCTTCCCCTAATTGGTTCCGTATTACCCTATAGCTGTTGTTTCAGACTTTTTTTTTCTCCTTAAACCTCCTATGCCAATCCCTACCCTCACCCTTCCTGATGATGATCTCTACTTACACTTCACTGAAAATTAAAAAAAAATCCATTTGCTGGGAGTTCCCTCTTCTTTATCTCACACCCTCTGACATCATCCCCTGCTATTTATTCCTTCACTCAAGTATCAAAAGCAATCATAATATTTATCCATGACCCTATTCCATCTTACCTTTTCCATCACACTACCTCATCAACATCCCCACACTCTCTAATCTCCAGTCTTTCCCCATCTATTAGCACTTTTCTTGCTACTACACTCCAAATCTCCCCCATCCTTTCTTAAATGCAGTAAAGAGAACAAAAGGCTAGGAAGAACAGATAAGCAGGATGGCTTTGAAAGCTAAAGGTTGACTTTATTATACACTCAAAAACAAGAAAAACCTAATAGACATCTGCAGTTTGGTGTACAATCTTCTTTCTGCTCTACTAGCTATGTGGAAATGTCCATTTTTATTTGGTATTTGTTAAATTCAGGAGAAAATAAATTTAAAACAAAAACCCTTCATTTGATCCTACCATGCCTGCCAGCTACTGTTCTCTGTCTTTCCCTTTTCAGCTAAACTCCTTTAAAAGGTGATCTACAATCAGAAATCTGCCCCTCTAACTCTCTAAATCCTCTGCAATCCAGCTTCCAACCTCAACATTCTATTAAAACTCTCCAAAGTTACCACTATCTCCCAACTGCCAAATATAGAGGACTCTTCTCAATCCTCATCCTTCCTGACCTCTCTTCAGCATTTGACAACACTGACCAACTGCAGCACCTGAATATCGTCTCCTCTCTGTTCTCTTTTGGTTTATATCCTGTCTGATGGTCCCTTCTTCATCTGTATCATGCCCACTAAATGTAAATCTCCCACAAGGTTCTTGAAATAGAGTTGTCTTCTCTTTTATCTCCATACTCTCACTTGGTGAGCTCATCATCAGCTATCTGTGGATTCAATTATCTATGCAGATAATTCCCAGACCTATCTGTGTAGTCCTAGTCTCTTTCCTAGTATGCATCACAAACTGCCTGTTAAGACATTCTGAACTGAATGTCCCCCAGACATTTCATTCTTTTTTTTTTTTTGTCTTTTTGCAGGGCAATGGGGGTTAAGTGACTTGCCCAGGGTCACACAGCTAGTAAGTGTCAAGTGTCTGAGGCCGGATTTGAACTCAGGTCCTCCTGAATCCAGGGCCGGTGCTTTATCCACTGCACCACCTAGCCACCCCTGCCCCCAGACATTTCAAATTCAATATATCCAAAAGAGAACTCCTTAAATTCTCTCCCAAACCTCTCTCTTCTGAAATTTCCCTATTATTGTCATGGGCAACATTATCCTGCCAATCACTCATATTCCAAGCCTCAGTATTATTGTGACTTTTCTCTCATTCATCTTACATATCCAATTAGTTTACAAATATTGTAATTTCTTTCTCTGCAATACTTTTTTTTTTTTGGTGAGGCAATTGGGGTTAAGTGACTTGCCTAGGGTCACACAGCTAGTAAGTGTTAAGTGTCTGAGGCCAGATCCGAACTCAGGTCCTTCTGACTCCAGGGCTGGTGCTCTATCCACTGCGCCATCTAGCTGCCCCTTCTCTGCAATACTTTTAATATATGTCTCCTTTCTATTCAAAGAGCCACCACTTTGCTACAGGTCTTCATCACCCCTTTCTCACCTGGATTATTGCAATGAGGATTAAGTGACTTGCCGAGGTCACACAGCTAGTGGTAAGTGTCTCAGGCAGGATTTGAACTCAGGTCCTCCTGAGTCCAGGGCTGGTGCTCTATCTACTGCACCACCTAGGTGTCCCCTGCAATATCTTTCTAATTCATCTTCCTGCCTTCCTCCCTATTCTATCCAATCTATCCTCTGCAGCTACCAGTCATTTTCCCAAAGTGCAGGGAAAATACTCATTCGTCCAGATCAGTGCAGCAGAAGGAGCAAAAAAGAGACAAAGTTTCAATTTCCCTTCTGTGCATTTGAGGCACTAATAACTAAGGTTGGAACACTTGAGGTTAAAAACAAAGTGGCAATATTCTGGGTTATCTGCATACAGATAATCCACTTTTGTCTCATCCTGGCAAATGTTTTTTCTCTTACACCCAGGCCAAGCCACCTAATGAAATCAACTTTTAATGTTAGACTAAGAAAATAATAACCAGCATAGGCTGTCTTTTTTTTTTTTTTAGTGAGGCAATTGGGGTTAAGTGACTTGCCCAGGGTCACACAGCTAGTAAGTGTTAAGTTAAGTGTCTGAGGCCGGATTTGAACTCAGGTAGTCCTGACTCCAGGGCCGGTGCTCTATCCACTGCGCCACCTAGCTGCCCTACAGGCTGTCTTAATACTTTTTTTTTAAAGCATTTCCTAGTTTTTAAACCATAAGGGCTTATTAGAAAGTGGGGGGTGGGTCACATTTCAAGTATTTAGCAACACAAGTTTTCTTCCTCCTTACCTGGCAGGAAGAACTGGCCATGCTTGTTTCAGGAGAAATCTTCTAATTTCACTATGGCCATTTCTAAATGTTTTTTTGTCACAAGTTCCTCTTTGCTGATTAGCTTTAGAACCCTCTGGTTCTAAGTCCATGATTTTTTGTCTTCTAATATGTGGACACTAACCATTGACTATCTCATGACGGGTAATTTAACACACTATTCTGTAACTCCTGAAGGCCTGTTATGTGTTGATGTTTAATTTCTGTGTTGAAGGAGGAGGAGAAGGAGAAGGACAGGCAGGGAGATAGAGGGGAAAGGAGAGGGCAGAAGGGGAAGAGGAGGAAAAAGAGAAAGAATGAAAGAAAATAGAATAGCAATAATTAGTTCATGCTTAAGTTGAGCAAAACTTGGCTATCTCCTTCTTCACCCCCAACTCAGATAAAAAGATTGACCTTTTCTTTGCTAAGTCAACCTCTCTATATGCACCCATGACCCATTCTATTCCATTCTCTCCAGGAGACTAACCCTTCTATCATCTCAACTCTCACTAACCTTAGTTCCTCCTTAGCTACTCATTCCTTCCCTGCTGCCTACAAACATGTCCAAGTCTCCCCCATCGTTCAAAAACTCTCACTTGACCCAACCACCCACCTCCACTAGCTAACTTGCAATTCTCTCTCCTCCTCTTTGCTGAAATCCTTGGGAGAGCCATCTATACCCCCACTTCCTTTGATCTAACTGGGTTCTAAACCTTCTGCAGGCTGGCTTTCAACCTCATCATTAAACTAAAACTGCTCCCTCCAAAGTAACCAATGATCTCTGAAATCCTTATCCTTATCCTTCTTTCCCTCTCTGCAGGCTTTGATACCAATGATCACACTCTTCTCCTGGAAACTCTCTCCTCCATAGGAGGACTATAGATTTTTGCAAAACTGTTCCTTTCCCCCTGATTCTTCTTTTACATGTCTGACTACATTTTCACTTTCTTTTGTTAGACTTTCATCTGGGTCATACACACTAACCGCTGTTCCCAGCCCACCTCCCTAAGGACCTTGTTTGTCTCTTCACCCTCCATACTTTCTCACTTGGTGATGTTATCAGTTTCAATGGGTTCAATTATCATCTCTATCATCATCTGAGGCAGCTAGGTGGCATGGTGTCTGAAGTCAGGAAGTCCTGAGTTCAAATTTACACTCAGCCACTTCTCACTGTATGACTCTGGGGCACTTAACTTCCATTTGCTTGTTATAATTGTAAAACAGGGATGATAATAATAGCACCTACCTCCCAGGGCTGCTGTGAAGATCAAATGAGATAGTATTTATAAAGTGCTTAGCACGGTTTCTGGTACATAAAGGGTGCTATATAAATGTTTACTGTTTATTGTTATTACATGCAGATGATTCCCAGATCCATATAGCCAGCCCTCTGGATCTCAAATGACCAACTCATCCGTGGTAAGCATCAACTCAAACTCAATGTGCCAAAGCAGAACTCATTCTCTTTCTCCCCAACTTTCCCCTCTTCTTAATTTCCCTTATCACTGTCCTGGGCACTACCATTCTCTCAGTCATCATGACTCATAATCTCATTATCATCTACAACTCCTCACTGTCACCCAACATATCCAATCCTTTGTCAAATCTTAGCATTTCTGCCTTCACAACATCTTTCATATACATCCCTTTCTCTCTATTCAAACTAGCCTAGCTCATACTCATGACCTCATACCTAGACCACTGCAACAGCTTTCTAGTTGGTCTCTCAAGTCTCTCTCTCTACTCTATCTAATCCATCTGCCAAAGCAATTTTTCTACAGTGTAGGTCTGACCATGTCACTTCCCCATCCCCCACTCAATACATTCCCAGTGGCTCCTTATAACCTTAGAAAATCTTTCCTTTGGCCTTTAAGGCCCTTTATATGCCGGCACCTTGCTACCTCTCCAGTCCTCTTACTATTTATTTACTCTCTTCCACATATTCAATAGTACATTAACATTGGCCTCCTGGCTGTTCCTCAAATACAATACTCCTTCTACCAACCCCATGATTTTTCCTTGGCTGTCCCCTATGCCTGGAATGTTCTCCCTCCTCCTCTCTGCTTCCTGGCCTTCTTGAACACTCAGCTCATAGCCAATCTTCTTCCAGCTCCTAGTGCTTTCCCTTTGAGATGACCTACTATTTCCACTATATGCATAATTGTTTGCATGTGAGCTCCTCAAAGACAGAAAATTATGTTTTTGCCTTCCTTGTATCCTCAGTGCTTAGCACATAGCAAGTACTTTATAAATGTTTATTAGGTGACTGAATGATTCACCTAGCCACACTCAGCCTATATGAAACTTAGACCACAGTTAATCATCCAAGTCTGGGCAAGAACCATTAAGGAACAACAACAACAAAACCCCACCTAAACCTGTTCAACTACAGGGCAAATAAAAAGGTCATCTGTATATTCTACCACTCTAAAGTTAGATTCTGGTCCATTTTTTAACTTACTCTCTCCTACTTGTTAAAATTGTGCTTCTGAAAGCAAGAGTCAAGAATACAAAGCCACAAAAAGAGCTTACCTCCTGAAATTCATTCAGGAAAGACCTTTCATATTCTCCCCGACAACGACGTTCCATTCTTTCCTCAATCATCCGGTGGAGGATGGTTGTAACAGCATCAGCACTAACTCTCTCCAGCAAGTTTAGCCTGTGCCTGAAGGGAAGCCAGTGTTCAAAAATCTTACCCCAAGACATCTGAAGGGAGAGTTGAAGCAAGGAAGGAGATTTGGAAGGTGTAAGGTATGAGATCACAAATGAGGAGTTATGTCCCTCAAACAGGACCTGAACTTAAATCCAGACAGATTAAGTAGCTAGCCTCTGTGTGCTCTAAGAGCTTTCTCCCCACCCAAAAATATTTAAGGTACCCTCACCCTCTAATAAAAAAGTCGAGGGGCAGCTAGATGGCGAAGTGGATAGAGCACCGGCCCTGGATGCAGGAGGACCTGAGTTCAAATCCGACTCAGACACTTAACACTTACTAGCTGTGTGACCCTGGGCAAGTCACTTAACCCCAATTGCCCCGCAAAAAAAAAAAAAAAGTCAGACCATTAGATCCACTGCTCCAGTTTGTAGCACACTACTTATAAGAAAGGTCACTGGTAAAATAAATATGTTAAATCTGGAAAAGTAAAAGAACAAAGTTCCCATAGTTCATTAGTACCCCCAAAGAATAGGACTCTGAGAGCATTAGATGAACAGATTAAATTTTGTTGAGGAGGAAATCCTAGGGGGAAAGTCCAAGAACACTGTAGTGGGAGTTCCTAGGCAATTATTAGGTTGGTAGTTGCTAAAAGTAAGGAGAGAGGCACAGAAGTGGTCTGCTTCTGCTCAGGGACTTGCCTTCAAGAATAGTAATGGGGGGGGGGAAGAATAGTAAAGGATCAGAGAATCTGCTGAGAATGTAGAAAGTCTTAACTCTGAGTACTGAAGGGGCAGCTAGGTGGCACAGTGGATAAAGCACCTGCCCTGGATTCAGGAGGACCTGAGTTCAAATCCAGCCTCAGATACTTAACACTTACTAGCTTTGTGACCCTGGGCAAGTCACTTAACCCCAATTGCCTTACCAAACAAACAAACAAACTGAGTATTGAAACAGTACAGGTCTGACCACCAGGTGTCCCCAAATATCAGTCAACAGACAAGTAAACATGGCTCCAATGGATGTAGAGGTACTTCTGGATGAGACAACTAACTATCCCACTTGTTCCTTCCTGCCACTGAACATATTTATAAAAATTGTGCCTGGGTAAACAGACATAACTGTTGTAGCTGAAAAAATGATTAACTTTTGTGATTTTTTTTGGGGGGGGAGGGCAGGGCAATGAGGGTTAAGTGACCTGCCCAGGGTCACACAGCTAGTAAGTGTCATGTATCTGAGGATGGATTTGAACTCAGGTCATCCTGAATCCAGGGCAGGTGCTTTATCCACTGCACCACCTAGCTGCCCTTAACTTTTGTTATTTTTAAGGCAGAGCTAAACTGTAGTGACAAAACTTTAAAAACAATTAACTACATTTTTTTGGTATCTTGCCCTTCCTACCAGCCTCATGGAGTCCAAAAGGACTCAGAAAATCATACTTAGAGACTCACTTTGGGCATAACTAGTATTATTATAGTAAAAATCTCTCACCAAAAAACTTCCAAGTCCATCCCAGGGCACATTTATTTAAAGCAGTTTTCAATACACAAAATTCCAGTACAAAAGAATTGGGTTAAGCACTTGGATTTTATCAAAATAAATCTAACCCATGAAAAACAATGGGAACCTCAAAGGTCAAACCAGAAATCTTAAGACATTTTAGCAAAGTATCTCGAACATATTGCTAAAGAGCAAAATTTTTTCCCCAAAGTTCTTTGATGGTTCTGAAGTATGTCTAGAGAATGCTAGTAACTTTGGCCATGAAAATAAAAAGCCATAAGCTAATCATCTGCTCCAGAGTACTAAACAAGGAACCTCAAGGGTCATCTAGTCCAGCCCCTAACCATAATATGAATTACATCTATTGTGTCACCAATAAGCAGTAATTTTCTGTTAATGATATAGCACCTCACATCCTCTGATGAATTCCCTGCAGTTAGGAGTGAGGGAAATAGGACATTAAGATGCTCTAAGATCCTCTTCCACTACCCAGAAGTAACAGGTTTCCTTTACTCCAGCTTTGTTAAGCATTGTTTGATATCAGGCAAAGTGACTAGGCTAAGGGATATTTATTATAGGATAAGATTTGGACCTAGAAAGGACCCAACAGATAATTGAACCTGACTTCTTTATTCTACAGAGATGAAACCAAAAGAAGTAGAGGGATTTGCCCAAGTTCACAAAAGCAGTCACTTACAGTATCTCACTAAGCTGTTGGAATTGTTCCAAAGCCAATGAGCACCAGCACAGTTCCTTAGCACTGTTGCAGCCTGGGCACTCTGGGCCCTCTGGGGACCCATTCTCTTCCAGGTCACCTTGGTCCAGCTCTGGCTCACTCATGCCACTTTCACTCATCCCTTCATCCCCTTTCTTCTTCTTCTGCTGGTGCATGTAGATTTTAAAGGTACGCCCATAGAATTGTTGGATCATCTCCTGAAAGGTCTTTGTGGTGGAGAAGAACAAGATGGCTCTAAACATGGTATAGACTTTCTCCCTAAGACCCTGGGAGCCAGTCCCCAGCAACAAGCCCATTTGCGTCCACTTCTCCAGAAGATCCAGGCTGTTGAGGTAGGGGTCCAGTCGACACTTGAGCAAGCCAAAAGCTTCTAGGAGGAGCAGGATGCACTGGGGTTCTTCAGCAGTGTTCTCATACTGAGCAATGGCATTCCAAAACTCAGGGGCTATGTTAGACTGAAGGTCAGTCTGGAGCACTTCTGTGAACCATTCCTCCAGGACTGAGTGCAGCTCATAGCATTTCAGCACCTCCACAGCAGCCTGAAGTTCTTCTTCTTTCAAACTCACTGCTCCACTTGACCTGGAAGCTGCCTGGAGAGCACAGAACTCATAAGAACAGGACCAAAAGGGGACAGAAACAAGTGTGGACCTCCCCCTGCATCTCTACAACAAGGGGGAAAGGAGTTCTAAAGGTCAGCCAAGGGAGGGAGAAGACTGCTGAGAGTCAGGACATGAGGGGGGTGGGGAGAGAGAGCTAAGGAAGGGGAAAAATAAGTGACAGAGCCTGAAAGGAGTCTTAGGGGCATGAGGGGCAGGATGAGAGAAGGGATGGGGCGAAGAAAGGGGATGGGATGAGGGGCAGGAGGAACAGAGAGGGGGGATGGGGATAAGGAGAGGGGATGAGCGGGGGGGGGGGGTCTGAGAAGGGGGAATCGGGCTGGGGGGAGGGGCTGAGGAAAGAGATGGGGCCGAGAAGAGGGAGGGGGCTAAGGGAAGGTGGAGAAAGGCTTGGGTGGACAAGCCCGCCCGCTCGAGTGCGGCCCTCACCAGCCCCAGCGCGGCGGGCGGCACCAGCCCGGTGCTCACGGTACTCCAGGCCATTGACAACTCCGCTCCTGGGGCTCCGCAGGCCGCACCCTCTACCATGGCCGCCACTGTCGCCATTCGCGCCGTAAGGCCTGAACCCTGCTCCCGCTCCGGCTCCAACTCTGGGATCCAGCTCCGGCTCCAGCTGCTGCGGCTCCCAGCTCCCGCTACTTCAGCGGATCGGATCTTGGCCCTGGCGCGCGCCGCCGTGACGTCAGACGCAACGCAGTGACGCCCCTGGGCCGGCGCGGCGCGATTTGATGAGCTCACATCCCCTGGCGCGCAAAGGGGTTGGAGGGGCGGTATCTGAGTCGGCGCAGTGATGCGGTAGCGGCAGTTGGACCTGGAGTAGGCGACAGCTGGCGGCGGGAGCCCGGGGAGGATGAGCCAGCAGGGAGCGGCGCTTCAGAACTACAACAACGAGCTGGTCAAGTGTGAGGGCCGCAGGCAGCAGCGGAGCCCCGACCCCGAGTTATCCCTGACCCCTGATCCCCACCCGCCCCGCCCCTCCCCGATGGTCCGCCCCGGCCCCCCACAACCTTTTCTCGCCTCCCCCAGGCATCGAAGAACTGTGCCAAAAGCGGGAAGAGCTGTGCCGGCAGATCCAACAGGAGGAGGATGAAAAGCAGAGGCTCCAAGGCGAAGTGCGGCAGCTGACGGAGAAGCTGGCCCGGGTCAACGAGAACCTGGCCCGGAAGATCGCCTCCCGAAACGAGTTTGACCGCACCATCGCGGAGACCGAGGCCGCTTACCTCAAGGTGGGCCTTCCCCCCCATCCCCTCAAGGGTCAGCACCCCCGTACCTGCCCCGGACGGGCACCAAAACCCGTGGAAACCCCGAGCTGACTTGTCATGTCTGAATGAAAAGCTCCCCGAGAGATATGAGGCCGTTCCCTAAATCCATCCGTCTGTGCTCAGCACCCCAGGCTTGGGGTAGCATAGGTCTAGCCTTGCAGACTCCGGGTGTTTTGTTCCAGAGAGCAAACAGAAGACTGGACTTGCCGTCCAGCAGTAGGCCCCTACTGTGGACTGGGTGCTATGCTAGGCTCTAGGTAGCAGCAGACCCCAGGTGGGATGGAAGGAGAATTGCTTTTGAAGGTGGAGGATGTGGTTTGACGTCTTACTTAGACTACCTGCTACCTGTGTGAGACCTTGAACAAGTCATTTCTTTGTTTCCTTATCTGTAAAATTAGGGAGTTGAACTAGATGATCTTGGGTCCCTTTCAACTCAAACTATGACCCTATAAAAATGGCATAGTCCAGGCCCTTAACTTATTTGAAGGTGATGGAGAGTATATATAGTATGTAAGGAGTACAACAAAAGGTAGGTGGTGCTTGGTACCTAAAGCTGCACCTTTCCAAAATGAGCAATCATAAACCGTTCCATTTTTTCTGGTCACAGATTCTGGAAAGTTCTCAGACACTGCTCAATGTCCTGAAGCGAGAAGCAGGGAATCTGAGCAAGGCCGCTACCCAGGACCAAAAGAGCACCACGGGCAAGGACAGCTGAGCTGGGACCATGGGCGAGAGCCTGGGGCTTGCCTAATACTCCCCTTTGTAGGCCTGCAGGTGACTTCTTGAGAGGGAATCTGTTAATAAAGTATCTTTGTTTTTCATAGCCGCGGCATTTCCCTTTTCTCGCTGTCTCAGGCATGTGAGAACTTAGTTCCCCAGTACTTCATGGGTATTCACTATTCTCTGGGTATTTGATCTAGCATATCCTAAAGAAAAGGGGTAATAACAGCCCGGCCACTTGGGGTAGGGGTGAGTAATGCTCTGCATGTTTCCTTGCCTTCCAGGCAGAAGGAAACATGGGGGAGAGGGAAACATGGAGAGGACCAGAGGCAATTTTGCCTGAGAGTTGTCACTGCTGTCCTGGATCAGCCTTCAGGATATTAATTCCCAGGCCACGTGCTTCCTTAAAAGCAGGTGGCAAGGCAAAGCCAGTAATGGTGGGGATGAGTGGCCAAAAACCCTAACCAGGGACATGAGCCTTAATATACATGTAGTCGATACATTTCAGTTTTATGTGTGAATAAAGATTTCCTTATGATTTTCACCTCTGAGCCTGCTGCCTGTGTCATGGGGGGAGGGGGTGCTCTTTTTTTTTTTTAACCCAAGAGCCAGAAGCCTTTGTTCATTGTTAACAGTCTGTGCCCAACAATCCAGCCCAGATGGCTCCCTACCCCACCCCCACTCCACCATGGAAATTGAGGCTCAGGAATAGAGTGAAGAGCTAGAGATGCAGGCACAAGATAAGGCTGGAAGGACCTGGTTTGGCCAATTGATTAAGAAACCAGGACCCTTCCTTACATAGGTGAGCAGAGGCCCCGGAGGAGTAAAGCACTAGACTCCTTTTCAGTTCTTTCTACATGTTTACTAAAGGCCTAAATACTGAAGGCCTTGTATGACTATAACTAGGCCATATCCTATCTTGAACTGAATTATTTCAGTTTTATTTCATATTGTTCCCTTTTATGTACTTTATTCCAGTTAAACTGACCTGCTAGCTTGTCTTTCCTACAAATGTCATTTCCTACCACTGTTCTTGCACAAGTGGTCCCCGACATTCTCTTAGAATGCTTATCTTCCTGTACAACATGGTTACCTCCTAGGAGATGCTTCTTCTGATGTCTCACATTCCCTTTGAAACTATTTTGTATTATTTTGTATACAGTTTGCATAGATTTATTTATACATGTGTAAGTTTCTTGAGGCAGGGCCTACTTTTGGGGGGCGGACAATGAGGCTTAAGTGACTTGTCCAGGGTCACACAGCTAGTAAAGTGTCAAGTGCCTGAGGCTGGATTTGAACTCAGGTCCTCCTGAATCCAGGGCCGGTGCAAAGCACTGCACCACCTAGCTGCCCCCTGGCCTAGCATACTTTCTTACATGTAGTTGACATTTAATAAATGTTTGTTGAAATGAAATACTGCAACAGTTTTCTCTCGTATTCCTTTTTATTCTAACTCTTCAACAAAAAAAGTAATGTCATCATCTTCCTCTAGGAGCATTTTGACCTTATCACCATCCAGATTAACAATGGATTCCCCATCAAATTAAAATTCAACCAAAGATTGAACATGTCTTGAATGCTGTCTTAATGTGAATTTGTTGAGGAAAAACTAATGATGTTACAGTATATCTTAGATCTAATGGATAGTGTAGACCCATTTTTACCCTCCTAAGCAGGAGTAAGCCTGACTTATGCCTTGTTCTCCTTTCCTGATTCCAGCTGTGTCTTCATTTAGCAGTCTAGTGCTGATAACTGGGAGAAATGCCTTCATCTTCATAATCCTCTTTAGGTTAGGAATTGACTTCCTAACTTACTGCCTCACCTTTCCTAATTCTCACCTAAGCAAGAAGTGACCATAATGAGTACTTGAAAATTTGTCAACAGGCAAAGTTTAAGCAACTGAGGGACCATGTGACTTTGTCATCTGCTCTCCTGTGCCTTCTTGAGACCAGAAAGGTAAATGTTCGAGGTAGATCCCAACAAATCACTCTTCTGAATTCTATCAATAGGGCATTTATCAGCCCTTAAATCTGCTTATCACTTCCTGGGCTGTTAACCAACTTTTAGTGCCAGCTACTAGCAGTGTAAGTATTACAAAGGCTTTCAGGACTTAAGTATTTTCAAAGTACTTTTAAAAGTGCTTTTACTTTTTGCAACATTTTCCATTGCCCTGTCTCCCCTCACAGATTTGAAGTCTCAGCTCTTCAGTGAAACCTTCCCAAATATATTGCCCCCACCACTCAAGACTTTCAACCCTTCATTGCTAAGGATTCTTTTCTCCCTGCTGCTACATCTGGTTGCCATCACTTGTACCTCTGAGTATTCATGGGGTGCCTGGTTCCCAAATTCAGTAACTTTCCAGGCCTGGGACAAAAACACTAACTTTGTCCTCTACAGTTATGCAGGGCACACACTGAACATTGAACAATTCCTATAAAACACAATACTGGTTTTTTTTCAAGAGGCTGCAGCAACTTAAGATCTGACCCTTTGACTGTTTGCATTATAGAAAAAGGTTACTGGCTGACCATCCAAAGGAATGGAATGTGAACTGAATTCTGACACTCAAGAATAGAGAAAAGAAATGCACTTAGGGGAAAACTGGAGGAGGGAAGGCTGGGAAAAACTGACTCATGAGTGAGTTTAGGCTCTAGAGCTCAGTATCCATTGGGGGGGGGGGGCGGCTAGGGAAAGGAAATTGGTAGCTTCACATCAACACTGAGGGCAAGCTCTTTATAGCCCCAAACCAAGGATGCCCAGTCCTGTCATGTTTAGATGATAGTCTCCCTCCCCATTCTGCTGAGGTGCAGGTGGTACAAGGAAAATAAACCTATCTCGCTCAAAGACAGTTCTTCCATCTCCCTCCACAGACTTTTCTACCTGCCCCTTGAGGCTCCTACAAAGATAGCATTCACCTGCCGTGGTGATGAGTCTTTGGAAAGCCTTTGGAAAGAGAATGACAACTGGGAAAACAGGCAAAGGTTCTCTAGTGCTGTTTATTGAGTCCCATTTATCAGGTGAGAAAGAAATTATTCCGGTTAATTACAAAGTGAACTGTGCTAATTCCAACCATATGTATAAGTATTGACTGGTTGAATGGAGGGGGAAGAACCACCTATGGAGTCAAGCCCCTAGGACCCCAGAAAGGGGTCAAGGCAAAGAAGGCAGGGTGGGGTGCAGAGACTGAATCCCTGCTTTCTGGCTAGGCCAGGCCTGGTTAAATTCACTCTCTTTTCACATGTGCACATCCCCTCTACCCTTTCATGTAAAGTCCTGGTATCCAGTACAGACGTGGAGTGCCTTTAAACCGGCTAGGCATTGCTAGCCTCAGTAGTAAATTCAGAGCAGGAAGAGGGCTGCCCTAGCAAAGCAAACAGAGACAGGCAGCTACACCAGAACCTGGCACAAAGGGCAATTGCAAATGGAGAGTAAACACCCTAGGTTGGTGTCGGGCCTAGGCTTCTGCCAAAAGGCCCCTGCATCCCTTGGGCAAAGGAAAAAGAAGGCCCTCTTAGGTGCAGTCATGGCCTCCTCTTCTTGTGTCAACCTTCACCCTCCCAGAAGGTTGTATCCCCCTCAGCAGAACAGAGCCAGACTAAACAAGGAAGGGCCAACAGTGAGGAGGCAAGGGATGTGGAGAAGCACTGGGAGTAGACAGAAGGGCAGGACAACAGAAGACGGCAATATCCCCAGTCCTGCCAATATCAGTGCTACCAGGAAAAGAGGAAGATGCTTCACTCGCAGGCTTGGGTTATATAGCAGAGGACCGGAGGAAGCCTTGGGACATGAACAGAAGTAGATTGTAAGCCCCCTTTGAACCAACAGGGAGGGGCTGCCCTGCCAGGCTTGGGGGGGGGGGGTTAGGGCATGGCCAGGCCCCAGCATTCCCCAAAGATAAGGTGGCAATGGAGCTTCTTAGGGCTGAGGCCCTACGGAGGACTAATCACATAGCTCTGGAAATGCTGTAGGCACAGATCCTGAGTACTTCGTCACTAGGCAGGAGCAAGCCAGAGAAACCAGCGACAGCTAGTTATGACCCCAGTGGCTGAGCTCCCCAACCACAGCACTGGAGAATTGTGGCACCCACTGCCTATGACTTTACCAAGCATCCCAAGCACCATGGTCCTGGGGGGACAGGGGAATGGCAGGATAATATCTGGAGAATTTCCAGCCCCAACAAGATGAAGTGCTACTGGTCCATCTGTTTCTCAGTCCAAGGTGCTGGGAGATCAGAAATAGAGGGCAGGCTCACTTCGGAAATCTGAGAGGTCATTCTTGCTGGCTGGGGTAAGCTGCAAATGAGAAAAGAAAAACGGGGTAAGAAGGCTGGGAGTAGAGATGTTCTGTCCACCCACCCCTCCCAGGAGGGTGAGATGCCAGAATCTTAGGGTGCTTTAGAGTGGGCAGTGAGAGAGGGGCCCATGTAGAGACTGGAAAGGTCAGGACAGAGGGGTAAATCCTCAGATCTGCCAAGGGGAAACAAAATCAGAATCTGAAAGAAGAAACAGGTGGAGGCCTCTAGACCCTGGAATAAGGGGGGGGGGAGGGTATTTAAAAAGCAGAGAGGTAGAGCTGGAAGGGAGCTTAGAGATCAGTTAGTTCAACTCTCTCCATATTTTAAATGATAAAATTGAGGCAGGGTGGGGGAGTGATTCCAGCCTCAGGTCTGTGACTCTGTGGCCCATCTAGGCCTTGAACCCACAGGGAGCCCACCTGAAGACTAGGCACTTACCATGACTTCTTTCTGAGGGCTAGCCCCAGCTTCACATGGGCCTGCATCATACTTCTGTTCCTGCCATTTACTGAACTCCACTGAATGCTTTGGAGTGTAACTGGACAGACCTAGGGAACCAAGTACAACACATGCACAGACATGTACCCACCCAGGTATAGTTCTGATGAGCAGCAAGAAAGCAGTGGGTCCCATCCCAAGCAGGACCCACATTGGCAGATCGCCACCCCACCGGGAGGCCCCTTGTACCATCACACTAGCATCCAAATACCAGTCTACTAAATGGGACAAGGACTCCCTCTCCAAACCCTGGGCACATCAGGGATTGTGGGCTCTCTGACTCTCAGGTTTTAAGAGGGCTGAACAGCAGGGAAACCCAGATAAATCACACCTAATCTCTCCTCCACTGCCAAAAGACGAATTCTCCCCAACGTCTGGCTCACCTGAGCTGGATTCTGGAGGTCGAGTGGCACCCTCCATTACAGTGCTGTTTACAAAAGTTGCTCGAGGAAGGAAGACAGCAAAGGGTTTCTCCTCATCATCCCCCTCAGAGCCAGATGCCCCCTCTTCTTCCTCCTCTGCCTCTTCTTCCTGTGCCAATGAGCTCTCCGAGGGGTATTCAAATGTGGTCTGCAGGCTCTTCTCATTGAAGGAAATCTTCATCTAGATCCAAGGAAAGAGTAACATCCATCATTCCCTTCAAAGTATTCTCTGCCCTTTTGGACCTCAACCTCCCTTTCCTCTCTCTGGATGGGAAAGAATCCAAGCCCAGCAGGTGCCCTTCTTTCTACCCCAAACACCTTCCCCTGCCACCCCCACCCAAGAGAAGCTGGTAGTTAGCTGCAACGGTGAGTTTCTGGTACAAGTCTCTCCCCTGGGCAGATCAGCAGTGGCCACAGCCCTTAGGCCAAAAAAGGAGTGCTACACCTTTTATCTGGACACTAGCTAGGCAACCATTGCAGTCATGTGCCCTCTTGGTCTTGGCTCCTAATTTGTAAAGTGGGGTTAATAGTACCCTACTCACCTCACACAGCTGTCATGAGAAAAGCACTTTGTAAACTTTCAAACAAATGATATAAACAAGAATCTATCACTACCTGGCCTGCTCTGGTTCTTCTTCAATACCCCTATGAATGGCTAGCCACCCTCATTCTCTATGTACGCTCTTCCTTCCAACAACATGGGCTTCATCACTGATGGCCCGACCAGGGAATAGGCCTCAGAATTGGGCCTTCTGGTTACCATATGAGGGAAGCACACCCCAGGAGTCTTTCTGCAAGCCCCCAACTTGGAAAGCAGAACAACTGGGTTGGGGGGGGGGCGGGTAAAATCAGTCAATAAACATTAAGTCCTTACCATGTGCCTAGCACTGTGCTGTTAAGGGGTTACTAAGAAAGGCAAAAGGCATGGTCCCTGACCTCAAGGAGCTCACATTCTAATAAAGGAGATAAAATGTAAATGACCACATACATACAAAATATATAATATAAATAATATATAAAGGTAATGTGGGGTCGGGTGGTGGAGGAGGGAGAAAGACAAAAAAAGCTCTCCTATGGAAGGTAGAATTTAGCTTGAAGGAAGCCAGAGAACCCAAGAGGCCGAGGTAAAGGGGACTCACCAAGGCAGAGGCACCTTCAGGAGACTGAGTATCTTGTGAGAATACAGTGTAGCTGGATTGTGTAGTAGGTGAAGGGGAGGAAAGTGTAAGAAGGCAGGAATGGGCCAGCGTGAAGGGTTTTCAATACCAAACAGAGCAGTTTGGTTTTTTTTAAATTTGACCCTGAAGATAAGGAGCCACTGGAGTTTGATAAAAAGAAGGGTGGCATGGACAGACCATTGCTTTAGCAGCGGACTGGGGAGAGACATGAGGCAGAAAGACTGATTAGAAGGTTATTGTGATAATGTAGGTAAATGTTGTTGCTGTTCAGTAGTGTCCAACTCTTGGTGACCCCATTTGGTTCTTGGCAAAGATACTGGAGTGGTTTGCCATTTCCTTCTCCTGCTCATTTTACAGATGAGGAAACTGAGGCAAACAGGGTTAAGTGACTTTCCCTAGTTAACACAGCTGGCAATTGTCTAAGACCAAATTTGAACTCGGGTCTTCCTGACTCCCGGTCTGCCACTCTATCCACTACACCACCTAGCTGCCCCATCTAAATGATAGAAGGAATAGAAAGAAGGTTATATATACATGACATGTTGTGAACATAGAAATGACAAGATCTGACAAGAAATTGGATATGTGGGGTGAGTTTAAGAAATAGAGGGTGACTGGGGGCAGCTAGGTGGCGCGGAGGATAAAGCACCGGCCCTGCATTCAGGAGGACCTGAGTTCAAACCGCCAGACACTTGACACTTACTAGCTGTGTGACCCTGACTTAACCCCCATTACCACCCCCCCCAAAAAAAACCAGAAATAGAGGATGACACTGAGATGTGCCTAGATGGTAGGAAAGATCTTGGTGCCATCAACAGTAACAGGGAAATTCAGAAAAGGGTGGGTTTGGGGAGAAAGGTGTTGAGTTTTGTTTTTAACAAGTTAAGTTCAAGGTGCCCATGAATATGCAGTTCGAAATGTCCAAAAGACAGTTGGTCATGTGGGAATGGAACATAGGAAAGAGACTAGAGTTGAATATCTGGTTCTGGGAATCAATAGCATACCTGAACCAAAGGGGCTAATGAGATTACCAGGTAAGTAAGTATGGAGGGAGAAAAGATGAGGGTCCAGGACAGCCCTGGGAGACACCCATGGTTAGTGGGTAAATAAAGATCCTGGAAAAGAGAATTTGAAGCAGTCAAGCAAGGAGGCAGAGAGAGAGAGTGAATGAGTGAGCGAGAGAGAGAGAGAGAGAGAGAGAGAGAGAGAGAGAGAGAGATATCAGTATCTTGACAACCTCAAAAAGAAAGAATATCTAAGAAGAGGTGATGGTCTACAGTGTCAAAGGCTGCAGAAAGGTCAAAGATGAGGACTGAGAAAAGGCCATGAGATTTGAAATTCAGTCACTTAAGAAAGCAGAATTTCAGGAGATGAGGTTCAAAGACAAAATGCAGAAGGTTCAGAAGCAAGTGAAAGGCACCTGGTATGGACTATTTTCTCAGGGAGTTTAGCTTTGAAGGGAGGAGAAACAGAGCAAGAAAATTAGTCGGGATGGTTGGATCAAGTGAGGACTTTTAAGGATGAAGGAAGACCATAGGCATTTTTGTGGACAGCAAAATGGATAGGGAGAGACTGAAGAAAAGTCAACATGATGGTAAGGACAATCTGCTAGAGAAGACAGAAGGGGATGGGATCATATAAAGAGACTTGCCTTCAAAAGGAGAAAAGCCACTTCTTCATGTGAGACTGAAGTGAAGGAGGACAAAATAGAGGAATATGCT
Organism: Dromiciops gliroides; assembly: GCF_019393635.1. NCBI lineage: Eukaryota > Metazoa > Chordata > Mammalia > Microbiotheria > Microbiotheriidae > Dromiciops > Dromiciops gliroides. Next base: position 435,789,913 of record NC_057862.1, on the reverse strand, counting down.
CGAATGATGTAGGATGAGACGGAGGGGAGAAGAAGGAGCCCTCCTATGTCTTTCCAATAAGCTAAGGATTCCACATCGACTTCTCCCTCTCAATAACTCAACTATACCCTCTCCTGAAGGCTTAGATTGAAAAATAGCAATGACTACACATTAAGGCACTTAAAAAAAGTTCTTGTTTCTTATATCACTATAGTTTCCCCAAGAATCCCTCTTCTCTCCACCTCAGAGAGCCATGCCTAATGACAAATAGTATTCATTAATGCTCTTTTTCTTTTCTTTTTTTTTTTTTTGTGGGACAATGAGGGTTAAGTGACTTTCCCAGGGTCACACAGCTGGTAAGTATCAAGTGTTTGAGGCCAGATTTGAACTCAGGTACTCCTAATCCAGGGCTGGTGCTTTAACCACTGTGACACCTAGCTGCCCCCATTAATGCTCTTTTGATAGACCTGTGAATTGGTCCAGCCATTCTTGAAAGCAATCTGGAACTATGCTCCAAAAGTTACTAAACTAAACTTTGACCCAGCAATAACACTACTAGGCCTATAATCAAGAGATTTTTAAAAACAGAAAAAGAAAAAGGAAAAGGACCCATATGTACAAAAATATTTACAGTACATCTTTCTGTGGTGGGAAAGAACTAGAAACTAAGGGGCTATCCATCAATTGGAGAATGGCTGGATGAATTATGGTATATGAATGTGATGGAATACTATTGTGTCATAAGAAATGATGAAAGGCGTCCTGGATAAAGACCAAGAGAGCAGTGACCATACCTCTCCCCAGATCACATTACCTTGGAAGCACCAAAAACTTCCATGTCCCCAGAACTAGCTCTGAAAACAGCAATGCAAAAAAGCTTAAAACTTAAGCAGCTCCTCCCCACCTCCCACCCCAGGAACAGAGCCCAACACTGACAAAAAGTTCCAAATCGATAAAGAGGGTGTAAAAATGAGCAAACAACAACAGAAAGAAACTGACCATAAAAAGCTACTTTGATGACAGGGAAAATCAAAACACAAACTCAGAAGACAATGATCAACACGCTTACAAGCAAAGCCTCAAAGAAAAATGTGAATTGGACACAAGCTGAACAAGAATTCCTAGAAGCACCAAATTTTTTTTTTTCAAAATCAAATAAGAGTGATAGTGGAAAATTAAGTAAAGAAATGAAAGCAAAGCAAGAAATTTATGAAAAGACAATCAACAGCTTAATAAAAGAGACACAAAAAATACTGAAGGAAATAAGACCTTAAAAAACAGGACTAGGGGACAGCTAAGTGGTGCAGTAGATAAAGTACTGGCCCTCGATTCAGGAGGACCTAAGTTCAAGTCTGGCCTCAGACACTTGACACTTACTAGCTGTGTGACCTTGGGCAAGTCACTTAACCCTCACTGTCCTGCAAGGAAAAAAACAAAACAAAACTGGACAAATGGAAAAAGAGGTACATAAATTTACTGAAGAAAATAATTACTTAAAAATTAGAATGGGCAAGTGGAAGATTAATGACTCCAGGAGACATCAAGAAACAATAAAACAAAGTCAAAAGGATGAAAAAATAGAAGAAACTGTGAACTACATCACAGAAAAACAACTGACCAGGAAAACAGATCCAGGAGAAATAATTTAAGAATTAGGGAATTACTTGATAGCCACGATCAAAGAAAGAGCCTAGACATCATAGTTGAAGAAATTCTCACGGAAAACTGTTCCAATATCATAGAACCAGAGGTAAAATAGAAATTGAAAGAATTCACCAATCACCACTTAAGAGATTCCAAAATGAAAACTCCCAGGAATATTATAGCCAAATTCTAGAGTTCCCAAGTCAAAGAGAAAATATTTCAAATAACCAGAAAGAAACCATTCAAATACCATATAGCCACAGTCAAAAGCACACAAGATTTAGCAGCTACCACGTTAAAGGAGAGGAACATTGTATTCAGTAACAGCAATATTGTAAAAATGATCAACTGTGAAAGACTTAAATACTCTCTGATCAAGACAATGATGTAAGACAATTCCAAAGGACCCATGATGAAAAATGCTATCCACCTCCACAGAGAACAGTTGAACTCTGAATGAAGATTGAAACATAATTTTTTAAACTTTATTTTTAATTTAATTCTGTTTGTGTTTTCTTTTACAGCATGGCTAATATAGACATATATGTTTTACATGACCTCACATGCATAATTGAAATCAAAGTGCTTGTCTTCTCAAGGAGGGTAGGGAGAGGCAGGGAAAGAAAGAGAGAATTTGGAATTCAAAAGTTTAAAAAATGAATGTCAAAAACATTCTATACATATATATGTGTATGTATATATTAACTTAGGTGCCAAAGTTTTTAAAAAATTATGAAAGAGACAGATTCAGATAAATTTGTGGAAACTGGTATGAATTGATGCACAGTGAAGTAAACAAAACCAGAAGAATATTTTATAGAAAAATAAAAACATCATAAAGACAAGACTGAAAAACTTTAAAAAGTCTAATCAATGCACCAAACACAACTCCAGGGGAATCAGTGTTTCAGCATGCTCCCACTTCCTGACAAAGAGGTTATAGCCTTAAGATGCAGAAGGAGGCATGACCTTTTTTGCACCTGGTAAATGTAGGCATTTGTTTTGTTCAACTATGCATATTTGTTACAAAAGTTTCTGTTTCTTTTTCACTTTGATGAACAAGATGAGGGGCAGGAGAAAGAAAAAATAAATGCTTGTCAACTAAAAAGAAAATTTTTTAAAGGAAAATGACCATGGTTGAGCCCTGGGTAAGTTACTTCCAAGAGAGGATTTTGGAAGTAAAGAATAAACCAGAACAACTGCTCCATAGCCATGTCTCATCTCAGATGTTTCCCCTTGCCATCTCCCCCCCTTATTTATTTTTTTGTGGGGGGCAATGAGGGTTAAGTGACTTGCCCAGAGTCACACAGCTGATAAGCGTCAAGTGTCTGAGGGCAGATTTGAACTCAGGTCCTCCTGAATCCAGGGCCAGTACTTTATCCTCTGCACCACCTAGCTGCCCCCCCATCTTCTAGAATCTTAAAGAAGGCAGCTGATTTCAATATTCTCTTAAGTCCATCAGGAAGGGAAATCACTTGCCACCTCAGGTGATACCTTCAAAACTGAAAAGCAAAGTTTTGTATATCGCCACTATGAGTCCTCTGTACTATAGTATCTTCTTCCCTGGTTAGTGTAAATCACTGAGAGTTGACTAAATAGTTTCCGGTTCCCCATGGCTACCCTTGCCTCCCTACCTCCAGGTGGGGCCATAAGAACTTACCTGGAGGAGATGAGATTCCTCCTCACCCTATTTCTCCTTCAACATTTCCACTTCTCTGAACACTGACATACTCTAAAGAAGAGAATTCCCTCTTCTCAATGCCCATTGGGCCTTGTTGGGTCTGCCTAAGTCTATTCACCATCTTTCTAGACTGATGAAAGGAAGGACTGAGGATATCAAAATGCAAACTATGCAAGTGGGCTTACAATGAGCAAACATGGTGTCTATTGAATTCAACAAGCATAAATTAAGTAGCTACTGGGGCAGCTAGGTGGCGCAGTGGATAGAGCACCAGCCTTGGATTCAGAAGGACCTGAGTTCAAATCCAGCATCAGACACTTGACACTAGCTGTGTGACCCTGGACAAGTCACTTAACCCCAATTGCCTCACCAAAAAAAAAAAAATTTAAGTACTTACTATTTGCAAAGTGCTGTGTTAGGGTACTGGTAATACAGGAGCAAAAACCACAGAATAAATTTTTTAAAACAATATTTTTGTAGGAGAGGCAACATAAACAGTAACTGAAGAGGAAGAGATCAAGAAAGGCTTCCTCCAGGAGGTAGCACCTGAACTCTTGGTTGAAGGAAGCCAAGATGGAGGTAAAGGGGCAGCTAGGTGGCACAGTGGATAGAGTACCACCCTGGAGTCAGGAAGGGCTTGAGTTCAAATCCAGCCTCAGATACTTGACACTTACTAGCTGTGTGACCTTGGGCAAGTCACTTAACCCCAATTGCCTCACCCTCCCTCCGCAAAAAAAAAGATGGAGATGAGAAAGAAAGACATAGGGAATAGCCTACACAAAGGCACATCATATATGGGGTCCTACAGGTAGGTCATTTTGGAATAGTGGAGTAATGTAAGGTCAGTTTGGAAAGACTGGGTGAAGCCAGATTGTGATAGGCTTCAACAAAGACTTGAGAGACTTGGTCAGATATTTTGATGAAACCTAAAAATGCCAAGGGCAGGTAGGTGGTACAGCGGATAGAGCACCAGACCTGGAGGGAGGAAGACCTGAGTTCAAAACTGGCCTGAGACACTTATTAGCTGCGTGACCCTGGGCAAGTCACTTAACTTTGCCTCAGTTTCCTCATCTGTAAAATGAACTGAAGAACCATTCCATATCTTTGCCAAGAAAACCACAAATGGGGTTATAGAGAGTTGGATATGACTGAACAACATGTCTATAGAATTCCCCGTATCCACCAGTCTAGTAGTAACCCTGTGAAAAAGGGAAATGAGTTTAGTCTCATCACTACTCTTCTAAACTAGACTAGGTGCTGGTCACTGTCTGATCAGGGCCCAATGTACAGCTCTAACTCTGCCATAGAACTCAATCTCACATTTTTTCCTTCTCTCCCAAATATTTGCACTAAACCCTACCCTCTCTCATTCACTCACCAGGCACTCTTTCCAAGCGCCAACAATCAAACCCCTCTCCACACCACACACACTGATTCATCCTTCCTGTACAAGGGTTGAATTGCTCCAATGTTCCAAACTAATTCACCAGTTCCCAAGCATTCGATTCAAACACTAGCTCTTCTCCATTCACACTCTTTCACTTTACGCATACCTACATAGGTAGCAGCATACACACATGCATACTACATACACACACAGTGAAGCCAATCCACTCAGCGGCCACTACCCCCAAAAGGGGAAGAACAGGCAATTAATTTGGGGACCAAGAAGGAGGCTGCTTCCCACAGCTCCTCATTGGCTTACGACCTGACCATCGGACCAGCAGCATTCCCATAGATGGCTACTGATCTTCCCTTCCCTGTCCCACTCACAACCTCTGTTTAACATCTGGAACTCGGAAGATTTTAGCATCTACCAAAAAAGGCAACTTAGACATAACACAGTGAAAACCTGAACACTAGTCCCTGCCTGCTTACCCACTTACCATGCCCCGCCCCCCAAGAAATTCAAACATGTATGTAAACTTGGGACTTCACTCTGCAAAGGACAAAAGGTTCCAAAGAGATGCAGGGCATTAGTGTGAACAATGCAGCGCTTGGAGTTAATGAAACCTGGGTTCAAATCCTACCTTCAACAATGACTAGCTGTGGAATCCCAGGCAAATGATTAATCTTTCAGAGCCTCGCTTTCCTCATTTGTACCTTTGGTACCTCCCTTGAGGGTTTTTTGTAAGGTTCAAATGAGATCAAGTAGGTAAAGTGTTTTGCATAAATGTTAGTTATTCTAACAGTGGAGTCCAGCAGTATATTTTCCTACAAAATGGGTTCCCGGGGCAGCTAGGTGGTGCAGTGGATAGAGCACTGGCCCTGAAGTCAGGAGTTCAAATTCGACCTCAGACACTTGACACTTGACACTTACTAGCTGTGTGACCCTGGGCAAGTCACTTAACCCCAATTGCCTAAAAAAAAAAACAAACCAAAATGGGTTCCCACCCAATCATATTTGCAATTCCTGTTCTCCGCATGGAGAGACACATCCATCACCTCTAGGTTGTTTTGTCCCCTGCACAAAGAACATCCAGTCACCAAGCCAGGGTAGTGCTCAGGAATTACCTTAAGTACAAAGCTGGGCGGCCAGTCAGGATTCCCAAAAAGAAGAGGCCTTTCCCCTGCCCCACCCCCCCAAATCCCCCCCCCTTCCAGCCTGGCCTGTCTCCTATTGCCCAACACAGAACCCTCACCACTCAAGCCCAAAAGGGCCTCCTCGTTTCACCCTGCACCTGCTCATTCTCAGCCTCCATTCATTTCTTGGTGCTGCCTTTTCTCCCCCAACCCCTGTAGTGTTCTCTCCAAATCCTAACCTTCCTTTGAGCCCCAGTCCTGCCTCTCCCTACCCCCTCACACCTTTCTAGCATTTCCTCCTCCTCCTTGCCCCCCACTCTCCAGCCAGAAGATCTCCCCTCCATGCCCTCATTCCCAGGCCTTGTATTTGCTCATAGTGCTTCTTTCCCCTCCTAGAATGAGCCCCAGTCATTTCCCCTTAGCTAAACCCTACCTACCCTTCCAGATGGAGCTCAAGACCCACCTTCCCACAGTCCTCCCCGACCCACTCCAGCCCACAATTGCCTCTCCCCTCTCTGATCTCCTCCAGCTCAATCCACAGCAGTGTTTAGGCCTTATTTTCCACTCCACTAATGAGGCCTTCTGAGGCCTCACCACAGCTTGGAGGTGACCCTTGGCTCTTTATAAATATAAACAGTTTTCAACATTTGTTTAAAGTTAAGCCAATAATAAGCTATTTATAAAGAAGAAAAACACTGCATGAGCTCAGCTCCAGAGCCCTGACCTCCTGCCTGTTCCCATCAGATGTGGCATTCAGGTCTCTACCCTCCACAACCCTTTTCCCTGAATGTCCTGGCCGGCCTCCCCAGACTAAATTCCCAGGGTCACATGAATGCACAGAGGACATTCCAGTTCAGTGATCCATCTTCCCTCTGCCCCCTGGGAGCAGGCACAGGCCCCCCATGGAGGGAGGTGGACTTTGGCCTTGACCTCCCCCCTCTGCCTAAGGAAGAATAACTACTTCTTCCCTTCAACCCTCCCTAGGAACAGGGAGGAAAAAACAGCCAGTGTGTCGCAGGTGACATGAGATTACATCCCTCACTTATGATATGAGTTCCACTCAATTCTCCCTGGGCCCACAGGGCCATGGCCAACGCCATCTGTTTGTACCCTGGTGACTTCCTGCACACGAGTCCTGCCTAACCCCTCCCTCACAAATAGCCACTCCCAGCTCAGAAATACAGTTATTTATACCTTAGGCTCCGGAAGGGGAAATCAGTGTTTAGGCATGTTGCACAGGGTGTGTTTCCTGCCTGGAAAAATACCATTTGGCCTTGATTGGGGGGGGGGAGGAGAGTTTACAAGCAGAGTCATGTGATCCTGAAGACTACTGGGGTGTGGGGGTGGAACCCAGGTACCTGTTGAACTGGCTATTGCCCTGCCTTCAAGGAGAATAATTTGAGCTGCTCTGGGCTTTGATTCAGATGCCAACACAATGGCCTTTACACCTTGAAAAGCCCAGTCCCAGGATGCTGCCCCTCCCCAAATGAGAACCAGACAACCCTCAATCCCCACCCCCAGCCCCCAAATGCCAGCCTTAGTGTACGAGAGGGAAACCCAGCCCAGAGAGCTTATTCCATCCCAGCTGAGTTCCAGTCATAGCCAACAAATACTCCAACTGCCCTCCATCCCCCCCCACCTCCAGGCAAGCCACAACCCCAGCAAGGAGCAACAGGCCCACCCTGGCACCTCTCCAGGAACATGTCCCAGATGCATGTCCCAACTGGAGGAGCATCAGGATCATCCAGCATCCTGGCCTGGACTCGGGCAGATGCCCCGAATGTGACTTGAAGGCCAGTCATGACGGCAGAAGGCCACAGCCACCTCACAAAGACTAATGCAGAGGATCGGTGCTTCCAGAGAGCCAGTCAGTGGGAAAATCCCACTCTTCAGACTGGCAGCCCAGCTCCTGATCTACTAGACTGGCCTAGTCTGCCTCTTCTTCCAGATGTATCCAGAAAAGTTCAAGAAGCTCCTGACCTCAATCTCACTTGGATTAAAAAAAGGTCTTTTAGGGCAGCTAGGTGGCACAGTGGATAGAGCACCGGCCCTGGATTCAGGAGGACCTGAGTTCAAAGCCCACCTCAGACACTTGACACTTACTAGCTGTGTTGACCCTGGGCAAGTCACTTAACCTTCACTGACCCACAAAAAACAAAACAAAAATAATAATAAATAAGAAGAAAGGCACCATTATCCTTCCAGTTATCCAGGTTTCCAGCCTCTGAATCACCCTGCACCTTTCCTTCTCCCTCATTCCTCATGGTCAGTCAGTTGCCAAGCCTTGTCCATGCTGGACATCCATTCCCTTCTCCATTGCCATGGCCAGCACCCTGGTTCAGGGCCTATCCCCTCCAATAGCTTCCTAATTGATCTCCCTGATTCTTGAGTTTCTTTCCCTGTCCAATCAGCAAGATTCAGGGGAACACAACCACCTCCTGTTCATGAAATTTAGGAGAAGACTGGTCATTGGCCTGGCTCTCTCCTCTCCAGGCACTAAAAACATCTCAGAGGCTAGACCTAAACAGGGGCAAATGTGCTGCCCTAGAGAAAAACGCTTTATCTGCCAACCTGATATTCCTAAAACACAGGCCAGACCCAGTCACACCCCTGCTCAAAATGCATCAGCAGTCTCCTAAGGCCTCCAGGATAAAATGCAAATTCCTGTGCTGCACCTTTAAAGCCCTTCACAATCTACTTCCACTTCTTTTTTTTTTTTTGGAGGCAATTGGAGTTGAGTGACTTGCCCAGGGTCACACAGCTAGTAAGTGTCATGTGTCTGAAGCTGAATTTGAATTCAGGTCCTCCTGAATCCAAGGCCAGTGCTTTATCCATTGCGCCACCTAGCTGCCCCTTCACAATCTACTTCCAACATTTTTTTCCCCAGAATGTTTTCACATCACTCCTTTTCACTTTATGTTCCAGACAAATTGGCCTATTTGCCATTCCATTTCTAGCCACCATGTCTTTGTAAATACTGTTCCCCCAAACTTAAAATGCTCTTTCCTCTCACTCCTGCCTCTTGAAATCCCTAGGTCCACTTGGGCTCAACGCAAGTACAACCACATACAAAAGGTCTTTCCTTATCTCCCCTTATGCTCCCTCATCCCAAAATTACTATTATATGTGTGTATGTATGTCTGCACACATGCATGCATGCATGTGTATGTATGTGTATGTGTATACACACACACACAAACACACACAGCTAGCTGGCACAGTGGACCTGATATCTAGGAGACTCATCTTTCCAAGTTCAAATCTGGCCTCAGATACTTACTAGCTGTGTGACCCTGAGAAAGTCACTTAACTATCTTTGCTTCAGTTTCCTCATCTGTAAAATGAACTGGAGAAGGAAATGACAAACCACTCTGGGATCTTTGCCAAGAAAGGGGCACAAAGAGTCAGACACAACTAAAAAAGACTAAACACACAGACACACACACCCCTGTTTACAATTGTGTCCCATCCCCCCACCATAGAAGGCAAACTACTTGAAGAGATTGTCATTTCCCCCTGTATCCTCAGCACTTAACACAGCGCCAGACACATAGCAAAAACTTAATAAATGCTTGTTGAATCAAATCCACCCCTCCTCTTCACTTCCCTATTTTCCTGGAAGGCACCATCATTAGGCCAGACACATAAATTTGCAAGCTCAGAATCATCCTTGACTGTTCACCCTCCCTCACCTCCTGTATTTAAATCAGTTTTCAATTCTACCTCAACAGCTTTCACCCTCTTCTCTCTACTCCTGTGGCCAGCATCCTATTCGGGCCCTCATTATTTTTCACCTGGACTATTCCAATAGTCTCCTCATTAGTCTCCATATTTTCAATGTCTTCTCTCTCTCTTTTTTTTGTTTTTGTTGTTTGTTTTTTTTTGGTGAGGCAACTGGGGTTAAGTGACTTGCCCAGGGTCACACAGCTATTAAGTGTCAAGTGTCTTAGGTCGGATTTGAACTCAGGTCCTCCTGACTCCAGGGCCGGTGTTCTATCCACTGCACCACCTAGCTGCCCCAGCTATATTTCTTAAAGTATTTTATTTATTTATTTGGTGAGGCAATTGGGGTTAAGTGACTTGCCCAGGGTCACACAGCTAGTAAGTGTCAAGTGTCTGAGGCTGGATTTGAACTCAGGTCCTCCTGAATCCAGGGCTGGTGCTCTATCCACTGCGCCACCTAGCTGCCCCCCCAGCTATATTTCTTAAAAGGATAGTTCTGGGAATAATATCGAAAGAGATTCCAAGCAATCTAATGCAAAGACTATTATCTTAGGAGTCAGGGGACCTGACTCTTTATCTGTTACAATGTCTCTATAACCTGAGTTCAAATCTAACCTCAGGCACTTACTGGCTATGTGACTCTGGGCTAATCACTTAACCTGGATTGCTTTAAAAGAGACACACAGGGGGGCAGCTAGGTAGCACAGTGGATAGAGCACCGGCCCTGGAGTCAGTAGTACCTGAGTTCAAATCAGGCCTCAGAACATTGACACTTAACTAGCTGTGTGACCCTGGGCAAGTCACTTAACCCCAATTGCCTCACCAAAAAAAGAGAGACACACATACACACAGACTGACTGACAATGGTATATTAATGTATGTAAAATTACTATACAGTATAGTGAGAAATGAAAAGTAGGAGGCATTCAGAGAAGCATGTATAAATCTGTATGAACCATTGCAGAAAAAAAAAAAGGAGAACTAGGGACTCTAATGAAGAGATACGAGAAAACATATCCAAACCTATTCTCTAGTGGAAGTGAGAGGCCCATAGGTGTTACCCAGTGTGCATTTTCAAACTTCTTCAATTTATTCAATCAGTTGTGCTGCCTTTTTTCCCTCTAAAAAAAATAATTTGTCATATAGGATGACTCTCTGGGAGGGGGAAGAATATAAATGGGCTATATGGTGACGTAACAAACAGGACATTATCAATAAAAACTTCTTTTTTAAAAGAAGAAAATAAGCAGAACTAGGAACAATCTACCCAGACTACAGCAAGATAAATGAAAAAAAAATCACTAAAAAGGAAGTTAATCTTAGTAACATAAAAGAAAAAGAAGGTTCAAAAGAAAAGATAATGAAATATATCTCATTCCTTATAGAGAGTTGGGGGAGGTTGGTACAGAATGTTGTCTACATTTTTGGACAAGAGGGATTCAATCTGGAGGGGGGGATTGGAAGACAACTATGGAGTAAAGACAAAAAGTATCAATAAAAAATGTTTAAAACAAAAAGGCTAAATGAGTACTTGTAGGGTATGGTTTATAGGGATTCCTTCTGGGGCACAGACTGGAATAGATGGCCAAGGAAATCTCTTCCAATTCTGAAATGCATCAATTCCCAACTTTTGTGTAGGTTGTCCCCCAAAAGCCCAAAAGGCATCCTCCTCACCTTGACCTGTAATCTAACTTGTTTCCTACAAAAAGCTTTTCCTAATCCTCTCCACTGTACCGTGACCAGTTTGTTAGTAGATCGTCTTTTCCAATTACCTTGTATTTATTTATTTGGGTAGATATTGTAAACCTGAAAGAAGGTAAACTCTTGGTGGACATGGTAATTTTGGTCTTTGTAATTAAGAGAGGTTCCACACAAATGCTGCTTCTTGTGGTGGTGATAGTTGCTGTTTTTATGGGAAGAAATAGTGGAAAGAGTACTGTATGACAATGGCAAAGGCCCTTTTCCATCTGAATCCTGACTGCCACTTAGCCTGTGTGACTTTGGCAAGTCATCTAACCTGATAGGCGATTGGCCTAGAAGACCTCTAAAATCCCTTCCCAACTCTAAATCTATTCTTCTCTGATCCCCAGGCTAGCACAGTTCAGCCTTACACACAATAATTGGCACTTAAATATCTGTTGAAAAGAACTGAATGTCCCAATGACTTGCTTGATCAGCTGTGGGACTCCAGGGAGGCATGTCTAGGCACCCCTGGCCACAACTTCCCAGTCTTATACTTTCATATAATGGAATGGAATGGAATGGAAGCAGGGACGAGGCTCATCCTTCCTCCCCACAGGAAAGGCTTTCCTCATCTGGGAGCATTCTTTGCTCTCTGTCAACTTGCTCTTTTTCTCAGATTTCTTTCCATAACTCTGAGTCACCCATTCCTCAGAGTTTAAAGTCGTCACCTGGGCCATAAAGTGCCACCCTTGCACTCACCTATGATTGGATTCTGTCCTAAAAAACTACCTTGATAAGGGAGGGTGTACCCATAAGAAACATGCAAGAAGGGGCAGCTAGGTGGCACAGTGGATAGAACACCAGCCCTGGAGTCAGGAGTACCTGAGTTCAAATCCGGCCTCAGACACTTAACACTTACTAGCTGTGTGACCCTGGGCAAGTCACTTAACCCCAATTGCCTCACTAAAAAAAAAAAAAAAAGAAACATGCAAGAAACACATAAAAAGTTCAGGTTTAGTGCATTTCATAAATAATAATAATTGCTTAACATTATTCATGACCTTTTTGTGTGTGTGAGGCAATTGGGGTTAAGTGACTTGCCCAGGGTCACACAGCTAGTAAGTGTTAAGTGTCTCAGGCTGGATTTGAACTCAGGTCCTACTGAATCCAGGGCCGGTGCTCTATCCACCTAGCTGCCCCTATTCATGACCTTTTGCTATGACTCCTGTTACCTACAAAGTGGACAGAGAACTGAACTTGGACTCAAGAAGGCAAATTTAGAGACAAATCCCATCTCATATTACTTATGCTAGGTGTGACACTCTGGACAAATCTTTTAACCTGTCTGTGACTCAGTTTCCTTATCTGTAAAAGGTGGGAGATATACTCAATGGAGCCCTTCAAGCTCCAAAGCTAAGGACCCATAGGAACCTACAAAAGTGCAGAAATATTTGAACTATTCAAGCCACCAAGGTCATTACTCTGTCAATACTTAACAAAAGCCATTAACTACTCATGCCCTTTGAGCCCTGTAACTCTCTCTACTTTAGGAAACATACTCCCAAGGAAATAACAAAATTGTAAAAATATGTTCACTACTCAAATTTTTTAAAATGAATGTTAAAAACTGTCTTTACATGTAATTAGGGAAAAATAAAATATTTTAAAAAGATATTCCTGGCAGCAATCTATAGTGGGGGGCCAACAGAGAATTTCCTTAAGTGGGAACTCCCTCCAACATTGAGCCCAACCTATCTATGATTTAGTAGGTAAGTCTTGGTAGTAGATAAATCTTATGCCAGAAGCACAGAGGCCAAATGACTTTCCCAGGACCATACTTCTATAGCAAGTCAGAGGCAGGATTGCAACCCACATCTAAGTCCAAGCCCAGAGTACTACTAGGCAGTACTGTTATAAGAGCAAAAGACCAGGAAGCTCCTAAATCAGGTTCCCACAGGAAAAGGGGAGAGACGGCTCTAGCATGAGAAACTGGATGAACACAGAGATGCCAACTCTGTGACTGGATTGAAATGTTTATATAAAACAATGTTTACTAAAAAAAAGAAATAAAAAGCAACATACAAGACAGTAATCGTTGTGTACATAAACTGTTGTACAAACATAGGAATGAGCCTTAAGGACAGAAGAGTCACTGGAAGGACAGAACTTAATGCTCTTTGTTTTCTGTAAAATTGCTTAGGTTCATAATTTTAAAAACCATTAAGATCAACTTTCCCTTCAGCTTAAGCAGAATAAACAAATCGAAACCTAAGAGGAAACCTTTTTCTTTCCTTGAGCTTTGAAATCATTTTCCTGACACGCAGAACCTCACCTAATAGTTTCACCTGTGGATTCTGCTCTTTACAAGGTCAGAGGTAAATGGATAGGTGCATTACCATAAGCCTTCTTTTAAAACTACAGGCTTTTTTTTTTTGGACTTGGTCAGCCCCAAATAGTTCTCTGAGCCCCTGGCAGGGCTGACATCATCTGCCAGCAAACAAATGAGCTATCACAGACAAGCAGTTCCTTCTACTTCACTTCCTCAAAGGTCATATTCAAGCAAATTCTATCCCCAAATTCCCCAACAGAGGTAATCAGAGGTTATAGAGGGCTAGGCAGAGGAACTGGCTGCCCCCATTTAGTCTGCTGGCGGGTGCCCCCCCCCAGACCTAGACACACCTTGCCTTTATAGTGTCTGAGGGCGCACAGAGGCCAGGTGTGTGTGTGTGGGGGGGCTGCTGCGGCCAGGTGTGGGGGGGGGCTGCTGCCTCTCCCCACTGGGGAACAGCCCCGTCAGCCAGTAATTGTCCTTTCCGATAGGTAGGGGACTTGGGGCCCACTGGCCCAGGAGGAGCTAGAAGCCTCCGTGAAGGAGAAGCCAGGGTGAGGGGCAAGTCTGGGGCCCCACCTCTGCTCTGGGGCAGCTCCAAGATAAGATCCCATCTCCTGGCCGGCCCGCCCACACAACCTGCTCTCCCTAGCTCTCTCGGTAATGAATACACTCAGCCCGTGGCAGATGGGAGCGGCACAGCAGAGGCTCGAAATATTAAACTCCACCTGGGCACAGGACACCACAAACAGTTTCAAATTCCTCGGGAGGAGAGACAGCATGATCTAGATTCCACAATGGAAGGCAGAAAAATGTGGCAGGCCATGCGCCAGGAACCAGGAAGAAACTGCTAAAAGATTCCAGCTCCCAGCAGGGGCTTCCCACTCAATCAGGGCTGGACTTTATCAAGGAAGCTCCGGGATGGGCCTCAAGGGGCAAGGGCTGTGCCTTCTAGCCAGGCCCTGACCGATAAGGAAGACGACGCTCCAGCCCAGCAGGCAGTGCCCTTTTGGAACGGGGATTCTAGGTGAAGGCCTTGCTGGAATGGGGACACGGCCCCTCCCCGTGCGCTGATGTCTGGCCGGTCTATGAGCACGGGCAAGGGCTTGGGTTACAATCACGTCTCACAGATGCAGTCCTAGAAAGGAAGAGCTCTCTCACACGAGTGTTAGCCCGGATCACACCCTGGGACAGCAGGGCCCACACCTGTAACTCACCATGGGCTACCCCTGCAGAAAGGTCACGGCAAGAACAGCTACAGCTCTCAAAGGGCACACATACCATAACAGGCCTCCATACTCAATGTGGTCTCCAACAGTGAAGGCTTGGCCGTGGTGGGGGGGGGGGGGGGGAGCGAGCAAAGACCAGGCCCTGGAGAGAAAACAGCCCTCACCTGAGCAGCAGGCTTCCTCTGACCACGGGACACCTAGGAATCCTACAGGTCACTGGAGCCATATCTATAGCTCTTTTTTTTTTTTTGGCGGGGCAATGGGGTTAAGTGACTTGCCCAGGGTCACACAGCTAGTAAGTGTCAAGTGTCTGAGGCCGGATTTGAACTCAGGTCCTCCTGAATCCAGGGCCAGTGCTTAATCCACTGTGCCACCTAGCTGCCCCTTATCTGTAGCTCTTAAATCAGCCCCAGACCACCTACCAGGCTAGGGGAAGGGCTGCCCCATGCTCACAGGTGCACAAAGCAAGGCCAAGTCAAGCCTCTGACCAGAGTGCCAGCCCTAGCCTCCAGTGCACCCCCAATGCCATAAGCAAGCTCTTTCCAGCACACACTCCCACAATAGCTAAGCGTTTTAGTGTCAAGGAGAAGCTTCCAGGACCCTTTGAACTTCCACTTCCTGAATTTAAGAGAAAACTAGTCACCAAAGCAGCATCATTTAGAGAGAAAGACCCTGCCGTGAGTGATGTCACTATATCCATCCCCTCATCTTTACAGAGAACCCTGCTATAGATCTAAGGCTGGGCTTGCTCGGGGAAAACAGAACAGCCAATTCCATGAGAACAGTCGTCCCCTCATCTTGCCCTTGCTAGCAAGAGCCCCAAGGGAGGAAGACTTGAGTCACTCCAGCCACTGATGATGCTTGCCTCTTTTGTGGGAGCTTGCTCAACCTCAACATAACAGCTGATTTCCCCCACATTTTGGATCAACAATAAAGCTGATCTTGCTCCTTTTCTGGGCCTGTGGAGTCAATGAGCTTAAATGCTAGACAATGAAGGCAAAGAAAAGTCCTTGGGGAAGTAGAAAGGCGGGGCATCAGTGGCCATAATCTGAACTATTGGGATAAAGCCAAGGCAAGTCCTGGAAAAAAGCTATCCCTCTGCCCTCTATGTGCCCCCAAAGCATAACTCACTGAGCACCATGTACCCCCTCAGAAATAGAGGATATGGTTAGCAGATGACTCACACGTACATACATCGTGGCACTCCCGAGATGGTCACTGGAGAAAAGCAAAGAAGAATTGTAACTGTGGAGCTCTAGCTCTCTGGGGGGTCCCTGCACCAAGCCTGAGGTCCAGGACTGGTTAGAGAATACTTTAATCCAAATGATCAGATCAGCCTCTGCTAGAAAGCATCCAAGCACAGATATGCCAAAAGGCTCAGTGCTGAGGGAGCTCAAGCTGTCTCCCAGTCCCCTGCCTTGACGAAGGACCCCAGTGCCATATGGCTCAGGAGCCCTCTGTGCTAGACAGAAGGGAGAAGGAAGGAGTCAAGCCTGTCTTAGCTCCCTCCCAAGGAGGCATACATGGGGACCCACACAGATAAACAGACAGCTACTAGTTCAACAACAGGCTTTTGGAAATCATCTAGACATAGATGTTGCTTTCCAACTCACAGCTTGGCTGCTATGGGGCCAAATCACTACCCCGAAGTCACAGCCTGTGCCCCTAAAAGATGGCTGGCCAGATCCTCATGCATAATCGATGGCTATTGGTCACTAGGGGGACCAGGTGGGATGGTGGCTGGTTCAGGGCAGACCATGCCCACTGCCATAGAAGCAGCTTGAACACATGATGCTGGGTAAACAGTGTCATCTCTGTATACAAACTACAGCACATTATTGTCCTGTTTCTGAACTTGCCCTTTGTCCTATTAGCCCCTTAAATTAAAAACTCAAAAGGCAGAGAAACCATTCTCTAGATGCAAGGAGGAGGCCAAACAGGCTGCCACGCCACTGATCCCTCTCTTCTGACTACCTTCACTCACCATAGAAACCAAGGACTAACACTGGGTGGAGCCTAACACTGATCACTGCTCCTTGGCGGAAATAAGCCGGTCAGTCATTCACCTGGAACATTTACTGCCTGCTGCTTCCCTCTTGGCTGAGCATTTATAAAATCTCAACAGGGAAACAGGCCTTCCCACATAGAGGATTAGCACTAAGCCTGACCAGCTGCTTCAATCAGCTTGTACCCACAAACCTCTAAAACTCACAAGGCACTTAATACAGGGCCAGGTAACCGGCGGGGGGCCCTTTAACAATCTCACTATTCTTGTGCCTCTCCAGTTTTGGGGTGAGGCTCTGACTTCCCCCCACTGGCAGCACTCTGAATTTTGGGCCAAGCCCCAAAGCTCGGGGCAGCCATAGCAGAAAATGCCTTGCAAACAACCTGCTGGCTACCAAGACTAGGGAAGGAGAGCAGCAGGAGCCCAAGAGCAAAAGGAAGTCAGGCTCAGGGAGGGAGAGGAGCTTGGAAGAGGCAGGCTTCTGCGGGCTTCCACTGCTGTGGGCTTATATAAACAGTATCACCTGCCCCATGGGGACTTTGACCGAAAGAGCTTTAACACACCAGGGCAGATTGGTCACGGCTCAGCCTCAGCTTCAAAGCTGAGCTTTCCCAGCTTTCACAAGTGCCTTTTTGTTCTCTGTTCATGCTACACAAAGCCCCAGCTTGTGTTACATTCCTACCCTCAGATTCTAGGCCCATGAGCCAAACACCAACCCCAACTTCAGGGGACAGATGGCTCTCCTCCCATCATCACTCCCCATCCACAGCAATGCCTCTCCCTGTCCCCAAATGTAACATGCCAAGTGGCCTATACCCACCAAATAGCAATGAGAAAACCTACAGAGGCTCTCACCCAACTCACTTCCACACTTTCTGCCGGGTGCTCAAACCCTCCCTCCCCACTCTCAATATTCACCCAGGATAGTAGTCTGGAAAGTGCCCTTCATATGGTCCAACAGGCCAGATAGAGAAGGTATCCTCTGCAAAGAACTTGGCCTTGGAGCACCTCAGGATGTATGAGTTGGGAAAATGAGTCACTGATTATAGTGTGGCTTGATGAGGCAATGCGATAGTTAATTATTAGAGTTTGTGGATTGTCAATAAGCAAAATAGGTTAACGGATACAGTACATCAGTTCTCAAATATGAGGCAATAAACTGCCTTGTGTCAATGATGACGAGGTCCTAAACATGCAGGAAAAAAATATGCTGAAAAGCAGCCATCATTTAAGTTCACAGCAGGAGCTTAAACCAGTACATTTTGGTTAGGGGGCAGCTAGGTGGCACAGTGGATAGAGCACTGGCCCTGGATTCAGAAGGACCTGAGTTCAAATCCAGCCTCAGACACTTGACACTTAGTAGCTGTGTGACCCTGGGTAAGTCACTTAACCCTCATTGCCGGGGGGGGGGGGGGGGGGGGGGGAAGGAAGTCCCTCCTGCGAGAAAGATATCAGAGAGCCATGCCTCTGTGCCATGCCTTCTCCCTATGAGAAGTCCAAGGACTTCTCTCTTTCCCTAACACCTAAATAAAATATTATTTTCTTTTAATTGGGGAAAAAAAAAAAAGAAGTCCCTCCTGGCCCACCACCAGCCTGTTTGACACAATTAAGGGTCTAATAGGATTTAGACCATTACTCCACTAAACAGGTATTCCAGAATCACATACAAAAAGGGGAAAGAACTAGTATGGAGATGAAAAGGGCTCAACCTTGGAGCTAGGTGGTGCAGTGCATAGAATGCTGGCCTTAGAGTCAAGAACTAAGTTCAAATCCAGCCTTAGACATTTACTAGCTGATCCTGGGCAAGTCACTTAACCTCTATTTTCCTGAGTATTTTCTTTTTCTGTCTTTTTTTTTTTGGGGGGGGGGGGAGGCAATCAGGGTTAAGTGACTTGCCCAGGGTCAACACAGCTAGTAAGTGTCAAGTGTCTGAGGTTAAATTTGAACTCAGGTCCTCCTGAATCCAGGGCCAGTACTTTATCCGCTATACCACCTAACTGCCGCCTGCCTCAGTTTTTTCAGCTGTAAAATGGAAATAATAACAACATTTACCTGGCAGGGTGGTTTTAAGGATCAAACAGTGTATCTGGCATTTTCCCTTCCCTTCTCTTCCCTTCTTCCTGGGAAACTATATACTCTTGGCTCAGTGGCTAGGCCAGCCTACCTCTGCACACACCCAACAAGCTTCTTCAGAAATAAGATTCTTCATACTATGGCATCAATTATAACGGCAGTATTGGCTGTCACATAACTAAAACCTTAATGTGCTAAGATTTCAATAATATATAACAAGCTAGAGCAATACCCATGTGGTAAGGGGCCACTTACTTCTCCATTATCAAATGGACCCCACCCACTTTCATCTCATCTCTCCTCCAAAGAGTACAAATACCAAAGACAAGCTCAAATATCCTTATGTGGCCCAGGGCAGAAAGGGGAATTCTCCCCAAAGACAGAAAGAGAAACTGCAGGGAAGAAGTGAAGTGACTCATTCCAAGGCACAGCCATTGCCTGGGTGCATAACCCAGGGTTGCAAACCTTTCCCCAGGGTTACAAGGACGATTCATCGGGAGAGCAGTCAGCATGATACTGAGACTCAGGCAGGCAGATGACGAATCCAAAGAGAATAAACCTTAAGCCAAACATGGAATTTACCACCCAGAGATTTTTGTGCCAGGAAACTATGTCCAGATAAGGCCAAGCTTTAGCCAACATTCATTCCCAAGGCTGCCAATAATAACAGTGGCATCAACAGCTGACTTGATGCCTGTTTTAAAGTTTACCAAGCATTTTACATACATTATCTCACTGGAGCCCCATGACGACGCCATGAGCTAAGCACTAAAGATATGCTCATTTTACAGAGGAGGAAACCAAAGCTCAAAGAACATTGTAAAAACAGTGCTGTTCCCATGGCCACAGAATCAACTAAGCATCAGGAGGCAGGATGTGTACCTAGGTCTACCTAAGTCCAGTACCATTCTTCTAACCACCCCCCCACACCCCACCCCCAGCCTTGCCTAGGTGTTAGGAATTTGCTGATGGGAATGGAAGGAAGGGGGAACGGGGGAAAGGCTGTGGTAGAGAATTGCTCAGTATGTCTAGCACTTCCTTCAATAACGGGGTGGAAAAACCGGGAGGCCTGGAGGGAGGGCAGGCCAGCCCTCAGAAGCCACACAAGGAACAACAGCCTGGAAAAACTTCCTTCCGGCATACCCAACTCCCAAGCAGGGCCCAAGTGCCCCACCCCAAGCTCAGGTGTGTAGGAGAGAAGGCAGCAGGAAACCAGAGAAGCTTAGACAAAATGTAAGAATCCCCTAAAAGGTCAATGGCAGTCTTTGGGAATAGTAGCCTGGCTCTACTCCCTCTCTCCAAGTTGAACATGTATAAAACACACATTGCAGGCAGATACATTAGCCAAAGATCCACTCAGGAGAAGGAACAACTCCTGCCTTCCCACAGCAGAATCGTTCCCTGGACACCAGACTTGCCCCCTAAAGGTCCAAAGCAGACTCCTAGAATCTGAACCCCCAACGATGCAGAGAGACATCTGAAGACCTAAAGCTGCAGCAGGCTGAGGTGGGGGTGGGAGGGCTGTTCCAAGGCCTAAGATCCTCAATTTAACTAAGGGGCAGAAGGGGTAGAAGGCATGATCTCTCGTAGGCCTCTAGGCTAGCCCAAAGTTGCCTGCCACACCTCCTGGCTTCTAATTTCTCTTTTGCCCAAGAAAAGGCACAGGGTAGTGGAAAGCATATTGAACTGAGTTCTAACCATGGCTCCCCCAACATCTCGCTACATGATCTTAGCAAGGGTCAGGGAAACTGATACCACAGCATTCACTTCGGGTGACTAGGCTTGGAAGGAGAAAACCTCCAGAAGAACCTCTTGGAAGACCTCATTTCCTCAAATGCCATCAGGGGTTCTTAACTTGGGGGGCCATGAACTTATATTCAAACACATTATTCCGAGAAGTTTGTGGACTTCACCAGAACACAACAGAGAATGATTAGGAGCCCTGTTCAACTCGAAGCCTTTTAATGATCTAATACCTCCCCTTCCTCCAGCCACCAAAATTATCTTGTATTTTGTATATATGTAATGTTGCCTCCCCTGTCTAGATTATAAATTCCTCAAGAAAAAAAAATTCATCAAGGTCAGAAACTGTTTCGCCTTTGTTTTTATGTATTGAACACCTAGCACATGAAGCAGGCACTTAATAAATCCTTGCTTTTATTTATTTTTTTTTAAGGCAGCTAGGTTGTACAATGGATACAAGTCAATGGACCTGGAGTCAAAAAAACACGAGTTTAAATTCAGACTCAGATGCTTCTTAGCTGCATGACCGTGGAAAAGTTATTTAATCTCTGTCTACCTCAGTTTCCTCCACTGTAAAGTGGAGATGATAAAAATAGTAGCCTGCCTCCCAGAGCTGTGATGAGGATCAGATGAGATATTTGTGAAGGGCTTGGCAAACCTTAAAGTGTGACATAAATAACAGCTAATAACTTCATCATCATCATTATTGATGTGGCTTTGTATATTTCCCAAAGGAAACCCATTTGCAGGACCAGGACCTCTCCCCTTGCTATTCTACTCCATGAACACAGACTGCAAAATCTGAGTCCAGCCAATTACTTCATAAATGCATATGATTAAAAAAATAGGTACATTTATGCACTATTAGGTGACCTATGAACTGGTCCAGCCATTCTAGAAAGCAATTTGGAACTGTACCCAAAAAGCTATTATATAGACCCAGCAATATCACTACTGGTTCTATATTCCAAAGAGATTAATGAAAGAGGAAAAAGACCCATATGTACAAAAAAATAACTGCTCTTTTCATGGTGGCAAAGAATTAGATACTGAGGGAATGCCCATTAAGTGGAGAATAAACAAGTTATGGTATCTGAATGTGATGGAATATCATTGTACTGTAAGAAATAATGAAGGGGTGGTTTCAGAGAAACCTGGGAGGACTTGTATGAACTGATACAAAATGAAGAGAATAGAACCAGGAAAACAATTTACACAATAACAATATTATAAAGACAAAGAACTTTAAAAGTTTAAAAGACTTAGGAAGTCTGATCAACACCACAATTCCAGAGGACTCAAGATGATACATGCTATCCACCTCCAGACAGAGAGCTAATGGATTCAGAACAAAGACTGAGGTTTATGTTTTTGGGACATGACCAATTTGGGAATTTGTATTGCTTGACTATACATGTTTATGACAGGTTTTGTTTTTCTTCTTTCTTAATTGAGGGAAGGGAAAGGGAGGGGGACGGGGAAAGGAAAGAATATGGATTTAGAAATAAAATAACAGAACCAGAAGATAGTATACAGTAACAGCAATAGCCTTAAAATGATCAACTGTGAAAGACTCAGCTGCTCTGATCAAAATAATGATCCAAGACAATTCCAAAAGATCCATGATGAAAAATGCTATCTATCTGCAGAGATAGAACTGATGGGGGCAGCTAGGTGGTGCAGTGGATAGAGCACTGGCCCTAGATTCAGGAGGACCTGAGTTCAAATACAGCCTCAGACGCTTGACACTTACTAGCTGTGTGACCCTGGGCAAGTCACTTAACCCCAACTGCCTCACCAAAAAAAAAAAAAAAAGAAAAGAAAAGAAAGAGAGAACTGATGAATTCTGAATGCAGATTGAAACATACTTTTTAACCTTCTTTATTTTTGTTATGGTTTTGTGTTTTCTTTTGCAACATGGCAAATAATGATGGATGTTTTACATGACTTCATATGTATAATCGAAATAAAAGTATTTGTCCTCTCAAAGAGGAGGGAGAGGCAGGAGGGAGGGAGAGAATTTGAAACTCAAAAGTTTAAAAAATGAATGTCAAAATAATTTTACATGTAACTGGGAAATATTTAAGAAATAAATAAGGGCAGCTAGGTGGCGCAGTGGATAAAGCACTGGCCTTGGATTCAGGAGGACCTGAATTCAAATATAGACTCAGGGGCAGCTAGATGGCGCAGTGGACAGAGCACCGGCCCTGGATTCAGGAGTACCTGAGTTCAAATCCGGCCTCAGACACTTAACACTTACTAGCTGTGTGACCCTGGGCAAGTCACTTAACCCCCATTGCCTTACTAAAAAAAAAAAAATTAGACTCAGACACTTGATACTAGCTGTGTGACCCTGGGCAAGTCACTTAACCCTCACTGCCCCTAAAAAAAAAAAGAAAGAAAGAAAAATATATTTTAAAATAATGGAAAAGCAAAATAAAACTGAATTTTTAAAAAAGGATTTTCAGCAAAACAGAGTAGATATCAACACAAGCTCATCACCCATTACTAGAACCCATTGCTCATAACACAAGTCAGGGATGTTGCTGGCTGACTTAGGGTGTTACCACACTTGACTACAGCTTTGAGGAGATAATTCATTGAAATCACTTTAATATCTATAAAGCATTTTTCTCACAACCACCCTGCAAAATAGGCAGAACAAGTATCATTACCAGAAACAGATTCAGAAAAGTTAAATGATTTTCCAGTGGTCACACAGACAAGATATGCTTAAAATGGGATTCAAACCCAAGTCTCCTAACTTCAAGCCTAGTACTTTTTGCACTGCATGAAATGCTGCCTCTGATGAATGTGAAGTAGACAAGTGACACTGTATGTGTCCAAGGGCAGAAGCAGCTGCCCTGAATCAACACTGTGAGTAAAGGTATCCTTCCCAGTAGGGCCCTGGCCAGGCCTGCCTACTCACCTGAGAGAAGCCATCTGGCCTCTCCCTTCCTTTTCTGGACCTATTCAAGTGATCACCACCAGGTTTGGTCACCTCCACAACTTCCCAAGGTCATACCCCCTTTTCTTCTGGCCCAAGCTCAAACCTACTTCCCTATCAACCTCGTCAACCTCTCCTCTTCCAATCTAGTGTATGAGGAATTCATTATTTTTCCTATATCTAGGAATGTCTGTCCTTCTCACCTCTCTTCATCTCCCCTAAATTTTTGTTGATCCCTTCTACAGCCCAAGACCCTGAGTCTCCCTCAGTGCCCTTAGCCTCCGTGTCTCATTCAGCTGTCAAACACCCTAGATGAAGAGTTCTTCACCTTCTCTGGGTCATGGACCCCTTTGGTAGATGGTGAAACCTGCAAATCTCTTCTCAGAATAATGTTTTTAAGTCATCAAGAGAAATGCGAGGGGCAGCTAGGTGGTGCAGTGGATAGAGCACCGGCCCTGGAGTCAGGAGGACCTGAGTTCGGGTCCGGCCTCAGACACTTAACACTTACTAGCTGTGTGACCCTGGGCAAGTCATTTAACCCCAATTGCCTCACCAAAAAAACAAAAACAACAAAAAAAAGAGAAATGCGAGAGGCAGCTAGGTGGTGCAGTGGATAGAGCACCGGCCCTGGATTCAGGAGGACCTGAGTTCAAATCTGGCCTCAGACACTTGACACTTACTAGCTGTGTGACTCTGGACAAATCACTTAACCCCCACTGCCCTGCAAAAAAAAAAAAAACCACACAGAAATGCAAAACTTGAATTCAAGGTTAATGAAAATAAATAAATGAATGAATGAATAATGTGTGTGTGTGTATATATATATACATTTAATCCAAGTTCATAGACTCCCTGAAATCTACCCATGGATACCATACCTTTCCAGACCCTGCCCTAGTCAATCTATGCTTCTTAGTCTTGAAGCCCCGTCATCTCAAACACCGTTAGATCTCTGTGTCCTAGAGATGAGAGATGGCCAAAGTCCCTGGCTCCTTCCATTTTTGTCTTAACACAAGGAAGAGAAGTAGGGGTAGCACAGTAGACACACCACTGCCATCAAAATTGGAAATCTAGGTTTGAATCTCTCCTTCTCTAGCTGTACAATTCGCAACTTACTCATCCACGTTAAGCCTCAATTTATCCTTATCTGTAAAAGATAATGAGGATCATAATGAGGAAAATGCCTTCTTGCAAATTTTTAAATGCCACATAAATATGAATTCTATTAAATGAGAGACCCTAGCTAAAGGTCAAATGACACAAGGCAATAAAGCAACCAGGATAATTAGGAAAGATATAGCAGGGGTGACAATGGGAGGGCACCAAGACAGAGAGGAGGGCAGCCAAAAAGAATAGTTTGATTTTTTTTTTTAATGGCAAGTAGGAAAAAAGAAAGTCATGGAGTGAGGACATTGAGTAGGTTTGTCTGCTAAAGTGGAGGCTAAAAAAATAAGCGGAGGCTGATGTCGGGGGAGAAGATGCAAGTGTGTCAGAGGGAAAGCCCCACTGGGACAAAAAGGAGGCTGCAATAGTGGAGAAGTGAGATAACTGGATTTTAGACAAGGGTTTTGCTAAGAAAGAGGCAGGTATGAAAAATGCCATAAGGGACCAGACACTGCACTGAGAACAGAAAGTGTGAACAGAAGTGAGAAAGTGTGTGAACAGAAAGTGAGAGGGACCAGCAGGAGGGAAGTGCTGCTACCAATTGGGGTGTTAGCCATCAGCATGGAGGATAAAGAAGGGTTGGGTTTTATTTGCTATTAAATCATGATGCATTCCAAATACTAAGAGGACTTTCAGGCCTCTTGCTGAGATGAAGAAGCACAGACTGGAATACCAGGCCAAGGGAGAGAGAGGTACATTGACTATCTACATATACACACACAGTGACAAACCATGATGACAGAAGACCTCACCAAAGGGACAGATGTGAAGAGGAAACAAGGCAAGACCTAACTCCCTAAAAGAGCCCAGCAATTATTAGAGGGCAGGGAGATGCAAAAGAAAGGGAAGAGGGGCAATATGGTGAGGAGGACCAAGGATGGAAATACCCAGTAAGTCAGCGCCAGAAAGTGAGGACCATATGCAACAGCTAGAGGAGGGGAAGAAGAGAAAAGGGGAACTTGAATTAGGCTTGGAAAAGCTGCTAGAGGCTTTAAACAACAGAACCTTTGGGCACAGTAATGTAAGCAGAAGTCACATAAGGAGGATCTAGAAGGAAAAGAAAGAGAAGCCTTGGAAATAAATGGCTCACTCAGAAAGCTCTGAAATGAATGGGAGAAGTCACCATTGGCAAGATGAGTAGGGCTAACCAGGGTATGCAGTTAGATACTTGTCAGACTCGGTTTCACTTCCAAAGGAACCCCTAGTCACCCCACCAACAGGGAAGTGATATGGTATTTACTACCCTTGGAATTTGCCCCAAGGCTAAACAAAGAACCGGAAATAACCTGGAAATTTTTCAGAAGCTTTTCTGTAAAAGGCAGTGGCAGGGAGGGGTTCTATAAAGCACGGTGCTCAGGTACAGGGTACAGAGGGTTAGGCTGGCCCTGCCTCTTCCCTGACCTCACCCCCAGAAACTAACACGGCTGGGAAGCAGCTGGCTCTTGTCAGAAAGGTAGTCAGACACAAATCTAAATTTCTACTCAGCCTTCAAGTTCCCTAGCCTGCTTCTTATGGTCTTTGCCATTCATAGGATTTAAGAACTTAAAAAATGATCAAGTCTTGGGGGCAGCTAGGTGGCGCAGTGGATAAAGCATTGGCCTTGGATTCAGGAGGACCTGAGTTCAAATCCCACCTCAGACACTTGACACTTAACTAATTGTGTGACCCTGGGCAAGTCACTTAACCCTCATTGCCCTGCCCTCCCCTCCAAAAAAAAAAAAACGATCCAGTTTGACACTTACTAGCTGTATGACCCTGGGCGAGTCACTTAACTTTCACTGTCCCACCAAAAAGAGAGTTAATGTAATTTAAAACCCATCCAGTCCAACCCTCTCATCTTTAATGAGGAAAACAAAGCCCTGAGAGATGAAGGGAACTCATCCAAGGTCACACAGAAAACAAGCAGCCAAATCTGAATTTGAACCCAAGGCTCTGACCACCTAAATCCAGTCCCCTTTCCATTATACATGCCACAGCCTTTCCCTTTTTCCTATTCAGATATGGTCAATACACTTTTAACTTCTTCAGAGGTCAACACTTGAAGTAGTATGGCTTCCTCCTAACACACCCAAGAGGTGGGTGCAATCTATTCTTCCCCACTCATTTTATTAAATCCAGGAAAGGCCTAGGGGTGGGGTGGGTCATGTGAGCTCACCTAAGGAGAGTAAAGAGCCAACAGAATGGGCTGGAATCAACAGTGGAGTTGGGACAAAGAGAGTCCAAGAAGGAGACCAAGCCCAACCCTATAAGAACAGGCTCCACTACAGGGACCCAGCTAACAGTGAGTCAGTTCTCCCATTTTTGCAAATCACAGAGAGTAAAGGTAA
The DNA here is from genome assembly GCF_019393635.1 of Dromiciops gliroides. Lineage (NCBI taxonomy): Eukaryota > Metazoa > Chordata > Mammalia > Microbiotheria > Microbiotheriidae > Dromiciops > Dromiciops gliroides. The sequence continues at coordinate 435,762,863 of NC_057862.1, read as the reverse complement.
CCAAAAAGTCCTTCACATAAGGCAAAGAGCGTGACCTCCATTATAACAATGCTCCTTATGGATCTGGAAATAATGTGGGTCTATTCATAGTTCTGAGACTTCAACTCTCAATACAGGGAAAGCTGGAGGGGGGGCCTGTGGTTAGAGAGGTCCAGGGCTAGCCCTGCCCCATGACAACAGCATTAAATAGAAAGGAATTAACGAGCTTATTAATTCCATGTGGACACTCCTGTTTCTGAGGGTTCCAGGGAACTGAGGCTTTGAAACCAGGTAAATTTCAGTTTCTATTCACAAGGTTTGGAGGATTTATGGATTTACCAGCCAGGGCTGGCCCCACTCAAAGCAGGAACAGAAAAGATCTCCCACAGAAGGGAACATTCTACAATGTTCTTCTGTGGAAAAGCCAAAAAAGAAAATATACCCCCAAGTTGGGAGATCAAAATAGAGGTACCCAGTTTCCTAAGGGGGGAAAAAAAAAGTAAATCCTAAGGCAACTCAAAGGTGAGGAAATGTGGAAAGCCTTAATCCAAAATGCTGTCCAGAGAATCAACCTGCCTTCACTTCATTGTGGTTAGCAACAGGCTTTCTGTGGTTTTCTAAGGGCCTCTAATCTGAACTTAGATTCTGCTGAAAACCAGGGAAAGGGCCCAAAAGGACACTATAAATGTCATATAAGGTCAGTAAACTTTGCCACCTGCAGATGACAATCCTTTAAGACAGAGGCATCCCAGACCAGGTTAAAATGTAATTGAGAAATATTTAACAAAATTAAAAAGCAGTAGAACACAGATAATGTTAAATAGGTAGTTTTCTAAGTCATCATGCAGCCCAAAGAGGGTTTAGTGGCCCCCATTTCTATTTGAGTTTGATATCACATCACTGCTTTAAAGGAGAGGAACTGGATCTTTATTTCATTAGTATAGGGAAGTCCCAAATGAGGAAACTCCCTCTCACTAATACAGACCAGCACCTTTTGAGCAACTTGCCTAGAGTACTGACTGAGACGTTAAGGGACTTGCCCAGGGTCACAAAGCCAGCAGGTTTCAGAGTCAGGGCCTTGAATTTGGGGCTTTCTCACTCTGAGACTTACTATCTATCCTCCTGTCTTATGGCCACTGAACTGGACATAGCCATGGCCAATTTGGGACTGACCTAAAGTTCTTTCCTACTTCTCTAGTCTTCACCTGGCAAGTGTTTAGTCTGAACAAAAGCTCCAAGTGAAACCCTACAGTCTTCTCCTGCCTGAGCTATTTTTCTTCCCACTAGGAGACTTGAAAAGCTGAATTTTCTTCCTTGGGAAGAGGCTAAGGGTCACAAGATCAGCAGATTACAGATTTAGAGCTGAAAGGAATTTCAGAGGTCATCTGGTCATCTAGTCACATCTCCCCCTTCATTTTACAGATGAAGGCCAGAGATGTGAATTCATGGACATGAAGGTCACTTGGGCAGCAAGCAGCCAAAGTGGGATTCAAACCCTGGTCCTTTTATTTCAGTCAATGCTGTTTCTGAAGCACTGCACTGCCTCATCGTTTTTACATAAATAGGAGCTGCCTACCAAACAGACAAGCAAGGCATCTCAGTTCTTTCTTAAAGCAGGACCCTTTTCCCGTTTGAGTGGCAGACTTTGGGCAGGTTCACCTGCATCTCCAATCAATAGGGCAGCCATCACCACCTTGCTGTAAGGGGGGGGGCAGGTTCCATCCTATGTAGGAGTGTTCTTGTAATGACAAAACAGTATGAGAAATTTTGACTCCAGTAAACTATTACTGGGAAATTTTCAAATCTATAGTCACAGGCCCCTCCCTGCCAAGAGGACAAAGACACCCAAAGCTCAACTGCTTAATAATTTGAGGGAGGACTGCTTCTTGCATCAAACAATTGTTTTTAACAATCCAAATATGTCCACCAACTGGGCACTACAGCCTGGACCAGAACAAGCTAATAGTGCATTCTTGGCCTCTGAACATTCAGAATACAGCATCTGAATGGCCCTTGTAACCAATCTCCACAATGTATGAACTGACTACAGATTTGGAACAAAGAAAAGTAGCAGAAATCAGAAAAATACTTTACTGATGTTCTTTTCTCACTCTTTTTTTTTTCCATTTCATTGTCACTTTCCACTAAGCACTCCAGCTCCAATAGAGGCTTCTCTTGTGACAAATAAATTCCATCCAGAAGGAAGTTTCACCTCACAGCTATCATTTTGGCAAAGAAGACAGAAAATGACAGAGGTTACATGTTAGAGGAACTATGAGAAGACAGTCACACTAATGATCTGCTGGTAGAGTTATAAATTGGTCCTACTCTTCTAAAAACAATTTGGAATGACACCCAAAACATCACTAAGCCACATGTTTGCTTTGACCCAGGTATACCAGTATTAGGAAGTCAAAAACAGAGTGAAAGGTCTCAGACACACAAAAATATTTATAGCAGCTATTTTTTTGGAGCAACAAAGAATTGGAAACAAAGTGGGTGCCCATCTACCAGAAAATAGATGAACAAATTGTAGCACACAAACTTAATGGAATCTTATTGTGATGAAGTAAGAGAATTCAACTTGGCAAAGCTTATTTTGAACTGATGCTGACTAAAATAAACAGAACCAGTAAAACAATTTACATGATGACAGCATAATTAAAGGAAAATTACATCAAAAGCCTTCAGAAATCCAATCAATACAGTGATCAATCATGACTTCAAAGAACTTTTGTTGTAGCATGTCTCCCAGACTTGACAGAAAGGTGGTAGACTAATGAGGCTTACATTTTTCAAACATGGCCAATATACTTATTTGCTTTGTTTTACTGTTTATTTGTCACAAGAGAGGGGTCTATTAGAGCAAAGGTGGACAGGGGGAAAATTACTGTGAAGGAAAAGGAAAATAAAGAAAAGAATATCAATAAAGCTTTTTCTTTTTTTTTAAGAAGCTGAGAACATTTACCAAGTGCTAGCCAGTCTAAGTGTCTATCACCTGAACACACATTTTTCCCACTCTTCCTTGCTAGACAGACCTCTTGTTCAGTGTTACCTTTTTCCTTGAGGACCCAATCTTGGTTAAACAGGACTTCTTCAGGGACAAGTAGCCCCCAATCACTTCAATCTCATGGACAGTGGGATAACGTTTCTTGAGTAACATCCCCACATTCTCATGGGATGCTTCAGGGTCTTCAAGAGTTTTCTCTTTCCACTGGTCTTCCTCTTCCTCTTCCTCAGTATACAGCTCCCCATTTGGTGGGCTAAATTTCGCCTCAGAGGCAGCTGGTTTCCTATTAGGCACCACCGTGAATGTATTGTTGCTCCGGTAGTGAACTTCAGATTTGCTATTAGGCAGAGAAGGATGAGGTCGATAATGAGGAGCATCAGTGAATCTGAAAGCTGGTTTGGCCTCTTGGTAGGATTCATCATCTGAATCTACCTCATCAATATAAGTAACAGGAAGCCCTGGTCTACTGGGCTCTTCATGAATCTGGGTAACTGAGGAACTGAGGGATGTGTCAGAAATCTCAAAGCCTCCACAAGGCTCTTGTTTGGAAGGTCTCTCTATAGAGGGGGATACGGATACCTCCCCCTGCCACTTGTGATTCACCTCTGAGAGAGCTGTGGCTATTTGTTTCTGAGGATCCCCTTCCTCAGCTGCCTGCAGGGCCTCACCTCCCAAGTGATTCCTGTAGGCAGGCACAACTTCCTGTGGGTGCTGGCCCCCATTTTCCAGAGGTATGTGGGTCAAGTGGCCAGACTGAGAACCAACACTGGCCTTTCCCTTTGGCTGCTCACAGGTTTTGCTCCCCACTGGATGACCAGCCCTGGAGCCTAGCACTTCCACCCTGGGCTTGGGGATGAAGACAAAGGAGTTTTTGGAGTTCATCCTGAGGTTGGCCAAGGCCTTAGCCTGGATATCCTCATCAGGGATGGTCTCCATATCTGGCTTGGGAGCAGGCTTGATTTCAAAAGAGTCATTGGTGCTGGTGGCTGCAGAAACCCACCTTCTCTGACTGGGAGTGGCACTGGCCAGGCTGTGTTTGGGAAATGTGGAAGGGGCAGATGGAGTGGCACTGGGTCCCCCATTGGCACTACCCACCGGGCAAAGGCCAGGGGAAGAGTGGAGGTTAGGTGCCTCCTCCTCAGCATTTGGCTTCCGATTGTCGGTGCCTTTGGAAGTACTGGAAGAGGATGGCACAGGCCCACCCACTGCAGGGAGGCCATTGGCAGGACCCAGACGGGGCTCCGGGGTGGCCTCGATGGCAGGTCCATTTGGTACTATCCCGCTTCCTCTGGCCAGACCCCGGGGGTGGACAGTAAAAGAGTTGCTGCCTGTCTTCTGGAGGAAGTCACTGAGTCGGGATGGGACAGCGGCCGATGCCTGCTCCCTCTGGAACCAGGCAGCTCTCTCTCCTACGCTGGGACTACGGGGTCCGGGGCTGGGCAGGGACGGGGAGGTCGCTGAGTTCCGCTGCTCGACGGCAGAAGGCTTTGGCACCAGAGGCCGGCTCCGCTCGGGGCTCCCGAGACGCCGAGGGGGAGACGTGGCCCGGGCCCGGGCCCGGGGCTCACCGCTAGCTAGCGGAGGATCGAACTTCTCCAAAAGACGGCTGACTCTGCCGGGCTCCGCGGCCGCCTCCGCGGCTGCCCGGGGCGTCTCGTAGATCACCACCTCGGCGGCCCGGATCTCCGCCACGGAGCAACCACGCTTGGCCAGTAGCTGCTGCAGGGGGTCCGGGCCCGGGCGCTGGCCGGCGGCACTCACCTCGTAGGGCCGTTGGCCGGGCAAGAAGCCAGGCTCTGACTCGATGATGAGGATGTTGTCGGCACGAATGGTACGGATGCCCGGGACGCGGCTGTAGAGCTCCAGTAGCTGCTGCACCGGCCGCCCCGTCGAGGACCGGGCCCCGGGCGCCGCTCCAAGCCCCCTCCGCTGCCGCTTGCGCTCGGTCTCCAGCCGCATGAAGGGGTTCTCCCGCAGGGGGCCCAAGCTATCGGCCAGCACCAGCCGCTCCGTCGCCGGGGCTGGCTCCCCGAGGCACTCGCCCCCAGCCCCGGCCGCGGTCCCTGCAGCAGCCTCGACTCCAGCACCAGCGTCGGCCCCCCCGGCCAAGCCCCGGGGCCCGGCCCCCAGGCTCGCCAGCTTGGCTCGCTTCCTCTCCAGAATCTCCCGTTTCCATGCCGGCAGCACGGAGCGCGAGCTGGACCCTGCCAATCCATCGAGGCCCGGCGGCCGCCGAGGTTCGAGGCTCGTCATGGTGCCGTGCAAGGCAAGGTGAGGCGAAGCCGGGCAGATCCGCCCTAGCATTAGTGGCCCGGCAACCTGCCTGGCGGGCCGGCCGGCTAGCGGACTGATGGAACGGCCCCGGCTCTCCAGTCGCCCCACCGCGGCCCGCCTTCCCGTCCGTGACCACGCCCCTATTCTCGGGGCCGCCGCCCATTGGGGAAGGCCCCTCAGGACCCGCCCCGTGTGTTTCAGGGCCACCTATGACAGACGGGGAAAGGTCATTTCGGTGCCCACGGGGGGGAGGGGGGAGGAGGAGCTCTGTTTATTGGCCAGTGACCTTTTTTGCTCCGCCCCCTGAGATAAAGCCCTGTTCCCTGGGGAATATGATCATCACCAAGGCCGGTGCTTATTGGGAAAAGACCCCAAAGACTCGCCCAGTATGTGCCCGCACCACCTATTGGGAAGACTGTGGGCGGGGCGAAAAGGGAACGCCCCTTTCCGTACCCCTCCCCCCGGAAAAGGCTCTTCCTATTGGCTAACGATTACCCTCGCTCAACCCCCTGGGGAAAAGCACCCTTAATTGGGTAAGACATCATCACCCCGGCAGGCGCCCAATTGGGGAAAGGCACCTTAGACCCTCCTCTTGGGTAGTCATGGTGTATTGTAATTACTTTCTTCCTCCTGCTATTCCCTTGGAAGACACTCTAGTATAGGCAGTAATGTCCCTACAAGGGTGGAAAAGGGAGGGTCCTGGCCCGCAGCCCAGACACTTGCATCAGGAAGAGAGCTCCGAGCTATGAATGACTAAACCAGGGTTCCACCTCGCCCTGTGACCAAGAGCCTAGTTCTTGCTGATCCAAAGAGGCAGCCCTGGTTAAACTGGGAGAAATAGGAATGAGCCAAGTCTTCTGACATGACACTAGCACAAATTCCCTCTGCTGTCTCAGGTAGAGGTGTATGTGGCTCCAGTGTGGACTCCTGGGTGGGAGGGAGGCAAAGGTTTTTGCTGTTCAGTCGTATCCTACTCTCGTGGCCCATGGACTTTGTCCATAGGATTTTCTTGGCAAAGATACTGGAGTGGTTTGCCATTTCCTTCTTCAGTTTGTCATTTTACAGATGAGGAAATGAGGCAAATAGGGGTTAAGTGTCTTGCCCAGGCAGGATGACACAGCAAGTGTCTGAGACCGAATTAGAACTCAGGTCTTCCTGACTGCGGGCTCGGTGCTCTAAGGTTAGGCCAAATTATTAAACCAGTTTAAGAAGAGTGGATCTTTCACTTTCTCGACAAACTTACCTCTTTTTTACTTTCATAATGAAATATACGCGATGACTTTTTGCACAGGTCATAAAATCATAGACTTAGAGCTGGAACAGACATTGGGTGGTCATCCAACCCCCTCATTTTACAGATATGGGGAGCTTCCAAGATCCTAATATTTGAGCAGTTCACGATGCCCTCTGGGGTCCCCTTTAATCCAGAGAAAGAATAACTTGACCAGAAATTAGGTTTATTTCCTTCAGTTACCCCAAGTGAAATCCAGCTGGGGAAAAAGCCCGGGATTGTCAACTATGGGACTGATGTGAGGGGAACCTAAGCCAAAAGAAGCCAAAATAACTAATGCCAGCTATGCTACAATGGCTAACTTTTCATCTCATTTTCTTGGAAGTCTTACCCTTACATTACAGTCAAGAGGAATTACTTATCTCCCATTCCAAAGTCCTAGTAGTAAAATGAAATGGCCACATAGTGACTTCCTAAGTATCTGTCTCCTGCCAGGATCACTGGTTGACCAGGAAAACATCCACACCCAGGGAGGGTTGCAGTAGCCTGGATGCCCTGGACCTCACCAATTTTTTTTCGAGGTTGCAGTAGTACGTTTACCTGATTAAAGTGGCCTAGTTGAGAAAAGTAATGAGACATGGAAATATTTGAGTAAAAGAAAGAGGGATTGTGAAAATTTTGGTGGACCGACATGGGATTTATATAAAGTTTTTAAGATGTGCAAAGTACTTTGTATACATTATCTCATTTGAACCTCACAACAACCCTGTAAAGAGCCATTCAGAAATATGCAAATGTACAAATATATAGAAATGCACATTATGTAATCGAAGTCATCAGTACTTTTAGTAACAAGGCTGCTGTCCTGTTGATGTTACCAACCTTTAAAATAAAGGGGAGCAAGGACTCAGCTGTTACCTTCATCTAGGATTACTGAAGGTGGATCACTCCCAAATCACACTACAATTCCCAGAAAGGTTAAGTGGGGCAACAGTAAGGGGTGAAGAATGAAAATGGGAATGCAGAAATTATGGGAGCTGGCAGGAAAATACAATTCTAATTCTAGATTAACAACCAACTAAAATAAAAACTATGTCTCACTAATCATGGGGCAAACTAATCAGAAGGATATCTAGCAACTGGAGTTCTAGGTCCCAATCTTTGCTCTAACCTCAGGAATTAGGTTTCTCCATTTTCTCTTTAGGAAGGGAGAAACAAAAAATATTATGCTTAGTAAGCTACAACCATCCAATCTTTGACCAAGTCAATTTGAGAAATGAGCTTTGCTGTCAACACATGGCCTGCAATCAGGGCAGCTTCCCTAATACAGCTATCCCTGATAAAACACCACTAACCACAATTAAATTCCTGCATTTAGCAATATAGCCGAACTACATATTCTCGCCAAGTCCAAAGAAATACTCATTCCAACAGTACATTTTATTAAAAAAGCAATTTCTAACAGCAAACTCCTTTACAGTTCTGGTGATTAAACACTGTCCAAACCAGAACCCATCTTAAATCAAGGAGAATGGAAACAAACAAAAGAACTCAAAGCAAACAAACAACAAAATACCTTTATTTAGGGCTCAGTATTTTTTTCCCACACATCTGCCCACCCGCCTGGAGTTAGGTTGAGAAAGCATGAAGAAAAGCTTAGGACGTCATAAGCAAATGGGTCTGACTCCTCTTTGTCGGAGTTCCTTTCTTTAAGTACAACGCTAGCTAGAGATAGCGTCCTTTCTTTCTCCCTCCCCTTCGAGCAGGGCTAATTGACACGACAGGCCCGGATCATGAGCAGCTGCAGAAGAATAAAGACTGGGGACATGATCAGGCCAAACCAGAGCTCTCTCGTCTGCTCCACCAGCTTCTGGCAAAGCAGCATCTCAAAAACAAACTTGAGACTGAGAATGGTGAGGATCCAGAAGAGGCGGAGCACAGCCAGTCGCTTCTCCCCGTCTTGGAAGAGGCGAACGGACACGATGGTGGTGAAGTAGGTGCTGAGCCCATCTGCGGCGAAGAAGGGCACGAATACATTCCACCACGACAGGCCCGGGGCCAGCTCATCCACACGCAGGGCCAGGAGCACAGAGAACACGAGCAGCGCCAGCACATGCACAAAGATCTCGAAAGTGGCGAAGCCCAGCCACTGCACCAGCTCCCGCAGCGAGAACAACATCGCGCCGGCGCCGGCTCGGGGGCCAGCGGGATCCAAGGCCCCACTTCTGGAAGGGCCTTGTCCCGCCTACCCGACACTGCGCAACCCGGCGGGGCCGCTCCTCAGCGGGGACCCGGCGGCGGCGGCTGCAGCTGCGAAGACAGTAGGGTCAGTGGTGAGGGGGAAGGGGGCCAGTCCGGCCGCCTTCCCCCTCACTCACGCCGTCCCAAACCTCACAGTCGCACCTGGTCCCAGTCCGCCCGCTGACAACCGAACCTCCACATCCGGTGTCAGACCTCCCAGTCGAACCCAGACCCCTGCACTCACTTCAGTGGTCCCAGCGGCTCCGCCCGCTGCAGCCGCCGCTGCCGCCGCCGCCGCCGCCATGGTGTGCCAGTCGCTCACCGATGGCGTCACTTCCACCGGCACCGGAAGTCAGCCCCTGGAAGTTGCTGATAGAGGTGATGGTCCTTTCTCTATCTCCCTTTCCTTCCTTGGCCTGCGCTCACTCTCCTCCCACCCCTACCCCCCTCCTCACCCCAACTCGTCCTTGCTTTATCCCGGCCTCCGCCTCGCCCAAACACCTGAGGTCCCACACTCGTGTCCTCCCCTAGCCCAGAATCCCACCCCTCTACCCCGCAGCCCCTCAAGCGCCTGCCTCTGCTGTCATCCCGTCTACTCTGATCCAGTTAACTTTGACTTACCCCGACTCTGACTCCACAGCTCTAACCCTTCTTCGTATCCTGCCTTCCTTCTCAACTCTGACCCTAGCTTCAGTTTTAACCCCTTCCAATTATACTGACTCCCCATAGAACACCCCCTCCCTCAATTCTGATCTTCTTCACATCTCTGACACCCTCCCATTTCCCCCAGTTCTCCAAATGTTGACCCCAAGCCTCCTCATCCTGTTTGGGAGCCAGACGGGGACTGCCCAGGATGTGGCAGAGAGGATCAGTAGGGAGGCCCGGCGGAGGCGGCTCCAATGCAGGGTTCAGGCGCTGGATTCCTATGATGTGGTGAGTAATGTTGGGAATGCCGCGTGCGCCCAGACTCCCCAGCTTTCTATTGAGCTGTGCCGCATTGCTGAAAACAATTTGTGCCCCTGCTTGGCAGAAATGGGCACAGTCCTGTACCTGGGTTTCCTATGTGGGATGATTTTTGTGTGTGTGTGAGGCAGTTGGGGTTAAGTGACTTGCCCAGGGTCACACAGTTTGTGTTAAGTGTCTGAGGTCGGACTTGAACTCAGGTCCTCCAGAATCCAGGGCTGGTGCTCTATCCACTGCGCCACCTAGCTGCCCCTGTGGGATGATTTAAAGAACTTCGGGAAGAGCACCTTAACCAAAAATCTTACTCCCTCTTAGCTGTCATGGGGCTTCAAATGACACCATTAGAACTTCATATCCTCTGCTCCTGGAAGAAGTAAAACATTAAGCCATTAGTTACCAATCCTATATCGTAAAAGTAGGTTGTCAGACTTTTCCTCTGTGATGAGTATCTGAAAACAAGCCAGTTAGTTAAACAATACAGTACAATTAAGTAAACCTTTAATAAGGGTTTTCTATGTTCAGAGGACTATACTAGGTACTGGAGGACATAAGATGCAACAAATCTTACGAATCAATAAGATGTAAAGCTTAAATCATGGCAGGATACAACACAAGTATAATAATAATACACGATATTACATTAAACAAACATTTGAAAACTGCAAAACAAAGTGTTATGTGATGTCTGAGGAGAAAGGTTTTGTGGAAGAAGTGGCATTTGATTTAGTCTTGAAGGATGGGTAGGAGTTCATCAGGTGAAGAATGGGGAAGGAATGCATTCTTGTCATAGAAAACAATATAAGAAAAGTTACAGAGGAGTGAAAGTACCAGGCAGGTTACTCACTGACAGCAACATACCATGTGTTAAAGAGAGTAATACTTGATAATGTTGGAAAGATAGAGTGGCACTCGATTGTGGAGGCCTTTGAATAATGGCAGGGAGTGGGAAAGAGAAAACATTTGGGAATGTAGGGTACTGTCTTGAGAGCTCAGGGTTGGAAGTGTTTTAGCAGTAAGAAAATAGAGCTAGAACATGGGAGATATGCTATGGGAAAAGAGATTAAAAATGAGAAGTAAGAGAATGTCAAACACAAACTCATTTGTGTTCACACCATCTGCTCACATTAATCCTCTTTTCTCCACAATAACCAGAGTGAATTTGACCAGTGAGGACAGATTAAAGAGTAACATTTAGGGACTCTTATCAATTCTTATTCTTCATCTACCTGGGCAACCAGGCCTGATTCTGTGAGTCTTGCTTGTTGAATAGAATAGGCCTTATAAGATGCCACAAGCCATGTCACAAAGCCAACTTTCTTTCCCATGTATCTACCAGAAAGGAAAGGAAGGGAAGATTTCTCATGCTGACACTATGAGAGATTCTTATACTTCTATCTTTTATATTGAGGTGAATCTGATTAATGAACCACTGGTGATATTTGTTTGTGCAACTACAGGCCAAGGAGACCCCCCTGACAACATGAAGGTAAGGTTTCCTGAATACTTGTAAATGTACCTGGGGCCTTAAGAATTTGTCCTGGTCAGTTAAATTCAACAAACATATTGTTAAAACTAGTCAGGTTACTGGGTCCATAAGACTTAAAGACATAAGAATTACCGTTCTAGGTCAAAGCTTCTTAAATTGTAGGTCGCAACCCCATATGGGGTCACAAAACATCTGACAACAGTAAAAGGTTATGTATACCTATTTTATATATCTAGATACCCAGGGTCACATAAAAATTTCTTGGGCAAAAAAGGATTTCAAGTGGAGAAAGTTAAGAAGCCCTGATCGATCTAGATCCATCCAGCCCAGGTCTATGTCTCTACTTGGGTCAATACAATGATGGGTTTGGGAGGGTCATAGGTCATTCTTCCTGACATCACTGCACAGATTAGGGACATCTGCAGCTTCTCTTACTGACCTGCTATAAGTCTGTCATCTCAGGGTTCATCCAAAGTCAAGGTCTGAATTGTATTTTTATCCCATATCATCTCTAAGGTAACAAATTCCAAGCTATTTAAATCAAGACAACTTTGGTTTGGCTTATATTTACCTCTTTCCAGCCTTATGTTATCGTAACAGACTGATTTTGATCAAGTCTGTTCTTCCTCTCCAATTCCTCCATGATTTTGTAAACTTTTTCTCATTGTTTTTCAGAGGGTAGAACTGGTGAGTAGAAGTGACAAAAAGGCAAACATAGGTTAGATGTCATTAAAACTTCTTAACAATTAGAGCTGTCCCAAAGTAGAATGGCCTACCTTAAGAGGTGGGGTGTTCTCCCTTCCTCAGAGGTCTTCTAGCAGAGCTTAGAGGACCACTTATCAGGCATGTTAAAGGTGGAGTTCTTCCAGGTGTGGGTTGGACTAGGTTCCTTCCAACTCTCAAATTCTGTGATTCTGTGATTCTAGACTACTTCCATCTCTTTTCATTCTCCATCTATGAAGACTAAAGAGACCTTATCGCCAATGATTTGTCACATGAGCCACCCTTCTCTGGACTTTGCCTGCTGTGTTATGCCAGTCCTGAGATCCAGCATCCAAAGCTGGACCCAGAATTCTAGATCCAGACACACTTTTATTGGAAATGCTTACCCCACCCAAGAGCTGAACTACATGAGTTGTGCCATATTTATCAGACCCTGACATGAAGTTTTTCTCAGGAAAAGCAAATTAACCTAGAATTCCCCTAGATGAGTGTAGCAGTCTGTTACTTGGGTGACACTTCCTAAAGTTGGAGTGTTCACCCAGACTGCCCTAACAGACTACACTATTGACTTAGACCACCTGAATCCATGTACCTGGAGCCCAGATCAGGAAGATCTGCTTGCCCTGAGGGATATGCTATGTTATGAGCTCCTCAGTTATCTGGACCTGTGGTATCTAATGAGTGATTCTAATTTTAGAACTTCTGGAAGTTTATATTCCGAAAAAACCTGCCTCCTACCTCACTCTGTCAGATGGATTATGCTGTTCTGGGTCTCGGTGATTCCTCCTATGCCAAGTGAGTAGAGTGGTTTGGAAGTGGGAAAAGATAGAAGGCAGTCTATCTTCTGAGGTTGACCCCACCCTGTGACCTACTTGTGCTCCTCAGAGAAAGATGGACTCTGTGCTAGATATCTTTGGCAAGATGACCAAGCACCCTCCTCTTACCCCCACCCCTGCTAATTCTTTGAGGTTTTCTAGCCTTCTGAAGGCCTAGAAACTGACCAAGAAATCAGGCTTCTCCATACACTGAAAACCAGTGGCACCTTACCATCTGGGATCCAGACCCCTTCTTTCTCTAGTCTTCTGACTCCTAGTCTCCGGGTTGTCTTAGCCTGAGAGTTTGCCCATTTCTTTTGTTTTGTTTTTTGTTTAAGTTTGCCTGTTATTAACACTATTACCTAGAACAGGTTTGGTGACCTGGCTCTAAGATGACTCCATTGAAATCAAACTTCATTAAAACCCCTGTCGTAGGGATTCCCTGATCATACCCCAGCAGAGAGTGCCCAGAGCATGGTAATAAGAAGAAACACTGGGCTGGGACTCATAGGTCCTGGACTCTAGTCCTGTTCTTGCCCTGACCCTCTTTGAACCAGTTCTGTAAAGATGGGAATAATAACCCCCCACACACACCCAGACTGAGACCCTGCTGAAGGAAAAGGCTTTTTCTGAATAATGATAGGGTTACCTTGTAGGGGGGATGGACTGGGAGTAGGGAGTTTTACATTTGTTTACATATGGGTTTCTTAGTATAGATTATCTCTCAATAGGTTTAATTTTGTTGCCAAGAAACTCCACCGGCGCCTGCTACAACTTGGGGGTAATGTGCTCTTGCCCATTGGCCTGGGTGATGACCAGCATGACCTGGGGTGAGTGGGAACCCCAGTGCTTCACAGACTGGGGATGATATTCCAATCATACAATGGTCAGTCAACAGGTATTTATTAAGTACCTATTATGTGCCAGTCATTGTGAATACAGACAAACACAAAACAGTCCCAGTTTTCATGGAGTTTACATTCTATTGGGGGAGACAATATAAGTATATGCAAAAAGTAGAAATCTTCAAGGAGCTTTAGATAGGGCAAGTAGTGGGTTGTCTGCCCACAGACTACTGTGCTCTAGTGAAAGGTGTCTGAGCCAAAGTTCAACTTAGACCCCAAGACATGCCTACTTGGGCCTCTTCCTTGCCTACAACTTCTCTCTTGGTCCTGTGGAGTACATAGTGTGTCGATGAGTGAGTCTTGGTTTGGGACTAGGATCAAGGGGCAAGGAAGAATGATATTGAACCAAGCTTCTAGCATATGTCAATTACACCTCCCTGCTCCCTAGAGTCCTGGTTTGAATGACCCTTAGGAAATGGTGATAGTTATAAGGCTATCCTTAGTTCAGCTGCCCTCTGATATAAAAATGAACTAAGACAGTCTTTCCTTCTGACATTGGGTATTCTAGGTAGGCCTGGCCCAGAACCAGACTAGCTTCAGGGGGAAGGAAGGGAACATAGATGGAGTTAATATGGAGTTGTTAGAAGGGAGCATGCTTGCTTACCCTGGATTTTCTTGGTTCTCTGACAGGCCTGATGCAGTTATTGATCCCTGGCTTCTGGACCTGTGGGAAAAGGTTCTGGGGCTATATCCTGTGCCTTCTGACCTTAGTGTGATACCTGCTGACACACCGTAAGGATCAAATGTTGGGGAGAGCTGCCAGCTCTTTTCTAGAAGGTTTCTATGTGACTCCCACCCCCTCTTCAATCCCTCCTGCAGGAAGTTAGCATTTCTAGATCTCCTCCATTTCAGTGGCTGAGTCTAGTATCTCCCTGCATTTGACATCACTGATCTAGGTAGCTTCAAGGCTTTTCTTGGGATGAACTCTGGTCAGGAATAAATCTGTAACTGAGACAGATCCAAACACATTTCCCCTCTGGATCAATGTAGGTACTCCCTCTGCTGGTCATTAGGGAAAAATTCATCATGAAAACTACCCCACTGCCTTTTGTGTGCTCTCTTTGCTCCCTAGCTTAGGCAGTAGGGAGAGAAAGCGTGGCATACCCTTAAAGATTCTTGGGGGGAAAGAGGGTCCTTTAGCGGCTTACTTCATTAAAATGAAGTTCTTTCCCTCCTTCCCCCTCTGCTGCTACCAGTCTCCTAATACACTGGCTTCCTTTGCCACCTTCTCATTCCCTTTTCTAGTTTACCTTCAAGGTTCATTCTGAACTTTTGTGATGAAGCTCCAGGGATTTCTTATGAGGAACAACATTCAGAGAACCAAAGGCCTGATCAGCTCCCTTCTGACCACAAGCCCTTCCTGGCTCCCATGGTCTCCAATCAAAGAGTGACTGCTGAGTCACACTTCCAGGATGTTCGGCTAATTGAATTTGATATCACAGGCTCTGGAATAAGGTGAGATGCATCTGTCCCACAGATCCAACAGAGGCTTCCCAATTTCTTTTTTTGCACACCCCAGACTTTCATTGGGATTCTCCCTTTGTCGCCCAGAGGAGATCTTGCCAAGTTGGACATTCATTCAATAAGCACTTATTAAGTATGAAATATGTTAAAGATGGAAAGAGATATCCCTTCTACCCTAATAGGTGAGATACATAAACAAACAACTGCAGTACATCACAGAGAACAAGCAATGTGTGAGTAGTGCAGATAATAAATGCTAAAGGAATTCAATGCTGGCAGAAGATTTTGTGGGAGGGATTTGAGCCTGTACCTTGAAGGTGAGGTTTGCAAAGGCAAATTTGGGTGAGGAGGGTGTTCCAAGAGGAGGAATGACAAACAAAATCACAAAGTCAGGAATATATGGGGTACGTTTGGGAGACAATGAGAAGACCGGTTTGGCAAGAGTACAAGGTTCAGGTAGGGAAAGGAATGGGGAATAAGGCTAGAAAAGTATGCAGGGGCCTACCAAGCTGAGGAATTTGAACTTCTATTTCATAGTTTGGAGCTACTAAGCAGGTTAGAGCTCTGTTTTAGGAAGAATATTCCGGCAGTGTTATATAGAATGGAGAAGCCAGGAGAGCCTTTAGGACTTTTATGCAGTGCCCCAGGTGAGAGGAATAGTAGCCTGTGGTAAGGTGGTTAGAGCTAGAAAGAGAGGAAGAAGATGGGAATGCAAGTGTTTTGGGGATGTAGAATCAACAGACTTAGTTTCTAGTTAGATGTGGAGGACAAGGGAAAAGGAGGCAAAGGTGACTTTCACCTTGACTTTAGCCCCTTGTTTTTAGCAACTCATTTTAGGGCTGTTAATTCTGAGACCCAGAATCCCAAAGAGCTACTTCTTTTTTTTTTTTTTGGTGGGGCAATGGGGGCTAAGTGACTAGCCCAGGGTCTCACAGCTAGTAAGTGTCAAGTGTCTGAGGCTAGATTTGAACTCAGGTCCTCCTGAATCAAGGGCTGGTGCTTTATCCACTGTGCTACCTAGCTGCCCCCCCAAAGAGCTACTTCAACCCTTGTCCCCTCAACTTAGGACTTTCTTGCCTTTCCTAGTTATCTCTCCATAAAGTTTCCACCTCCTGCTCCCAGTTCCCCTAGTCTCACTGCTTCTGCCTCTCTACTACCATACCCAGATGTCCTCATAGCCAGGCCAAAGGGAAGCTTCTCTGAAGCTTCCATAGGCAGGTGCCATAGGGTAACTGGAGTAGGGTCCTTTCCCTGCAGCTTTACCGCCGGTGACATTGTGATGATTCAGCCTCAGAACTCAAGCAGTGACACCCAGCAGTTCTGTCACCTGCTCAGTCTCGACCCAAACCGACGTTTTGTGCTGCAGCCTCGGGAACCAGGTGTGTGCCTCTGTTTCTCTGGCCATTTCTTCGTTTGGCTTTTCTTTTTTCCCTATCTTTCACTGCCTCTCTCCTCTATCCATCTCTCTCTTTCCCCTCTCTACACCTGGCTCTCTTTTCTTCTATCTTCTCTCTTTTCTCCCTCCAAAAACCAGAGACATTTAAGTATCCTCTCAGGGGCTTTGAGATATAGTTGGGCTTCAGAGCCTCAGCTCAGTTTCTACAGAGCCTCAACTTAGTTTCTAGAGAGAGCCAGCCTGCCCTCACCAGATGCTCCAAGATTTGGCTGTGAGTATGATTACCCTCAAAGCAAGGGTCAAGCACCTAAGGATGGTGGGACTCTGCCACCACCACCACCCCCTTTACTCACCATAACCCAAATTGGATTCCCTGCTTTTTGTTTCAGATCACACCTGTCCAGTTCAGCTGCCTCAGCCCTGTACCATCCATCACCTTGTGTCCCACTACCTGGACATCAACCGTGTTCCCCATCGCTCCTTTTTTGAGATCCTGGCTTGTCTATCTCAACACCAGATGGAACGTGAGAAGCTTCTTGAGTTCAGTTCTGCACAAGGCCAGGAAGAGTTATACAATTACTGCAATAGACCTCGAAGGACCATCTTGGAGGTGAGGGATCAGGATGAGGACCTGGTTCTAGACTCCCCAGGGTAAGGGAGGCCCCATAGACAACAAGGGATTTGGCCCCAAGGTACTGCCATGTTCTCATGCCCCCAACCTTCAGCATCTGAGAGAAGCTGACAAAAGTCAGGCTGCTCTGCTTCCATTTCTAGGTCCTGGGGGACTTCCCTCACTCAGCAGCTTCCATCCCACCAGACTACCTGCTGGACCTCATCCCCCAAATCCGGCCCAGGGCCTACTCCATTGCGTCTTCATTGCTGGTGAGAGATAGGTTCCACCCCAAGGGGTCTGAAAAAGAGGAAGGTCAGTGGTAGCGACTTTTGGGGAGGGAGGGCGGGGAGTAGAAGGCATGTCTCCACTTTGAGAAAATCCACAGACCGCTCATTAACATCAGTTAGAAGCATCTTTAATCCTTAATTCCTTTCTTGAAGCTTTAAGTGCCTATTTACAGTTTTAAAACAAACATAGTAGCATAAATAAGAAAAAAAGAATTTACTATTTTAAGTCATTCATCCATCCCTTTTCAGGAACACAGCTGTTCTCTAGAAAGGTCAGTCTAGCCATAGTCTACACACTCCCCAACCAGAGAGGTCTGAACAGAGGTATGAACACAGTAGGAGCCCTGAAGGAGATGAAAAAACAAATCCCTCCCTACCCCTCAGTCTCTTTCCCTGCCTCTTGCCCCTTGCTTCCTCCCTGGTTTTAGAGGCATATGTGACCTTTCCAATTTGACCAATAAAGGTGAGGCAGGAAGGGAGCAGCTTTGTAAATTCTGTGAAGCAGATTGATCGGCTTCCTACCCCTTAGCCCTTCCCTGTTACTCCTCAGAGCATGATGTGATCCAGCTTGTTCCCTCCCCAAGGCTCATCCTCTGCGGGTGCAGATCCTCGTGGCTGTGGTACGGTACCAGACTCGTCTCCGTAAGCCCCGTCAGGGCCTCTGTACCTCCTGGCTGGCCTCCCTAGATCCAAGGAGAGGTAAGGCCAGCAGCACACCATGCTCAGGCATAGTCTCAGGGACTCTCCCTTCCTTGCCACCCTAATCCTACTCTCCCCACTCAGCTGAGCTAGTATATCACAAGGTATGGGAAGTATTGAGGGACTCCAAGGAAGGCAGGAGAAATTTAACACAGGTGTTAAACATACCACACGCAGGCAAAACACTTTGTCCCCTCTGTTCCTCCCAATGCTAAGAGTATATCCTAGACTTGCCTTAGCCTGGGGCCACCCTGTTCTGGTGACTTTTCCCTTCCCAGCCCCCTCAGACAAGATTAAAAACTTAGAAACTCTGAGGGACTGTCCTGTTTTGGATGTCACCTCAGCTTCTTCTTCCCTATCCAGGACCAGTAAGAGTTCCTCTTTGGGTTCGAAACAGTGGGCTGACCTTCCCTTCAGAACCTAACACCCCTGTGATCATGGTGGGTCCTGGCACTGGAGTGGCCCCCTTCCGTGCAGCCATCCAGGAGCGTGTGGCACAGGGCCAGACAGGTGAGCAGGAGGGGCAGCATGGATTGGGAGGGCACTGGACAACAACTGCATATAGAAAATCTCCATGGAATATGATATTTTTGTGTCTCCCTGCCTTACTGTGGTTACTGTCCCCACCAGAATGTTGTCAGGCCTTTGAGGGCCAGATCAGGTAATTTTCATCCTTGTACCCCCAGGTACCTAGTAAGTCAGATCGAACAAGTCAAAATCCCAAACCAAAACAAACAAATCTCCCTGACTGGCCTAATGGAGAGGGATCCAGAATGATCTCCTTGGCCAGCAGGGAGGAAAGGGTCAGTGGATGAAGGTCAGCCTTAAAGTGATCTCCCAAAAGATGACCTCCGTCCTCACCCCTTCTGAATCCCAAACCATAGAGATGCAAGGCTAGAAAGATTGGGAAGGGGAATTGAAGTGGCTTTTCCAAATTTCCCAAAGGCCCTAGCTAGGGGCTTTGCCCAGGCACCAAGATCCTTCCAGTTGGCAAGTCCAGTGTACTATTGTTGTCTTCCCTTTTTCTTTTCTTTTTATTTTGGAGGCATTTGGGGTTAAA
Source organism: Dromiciops gliroides (assembly GCF_019393635.1). Lineage (NCBI taxonomy): Eukaryota > Metazoa > Chordata > Mammalia > Microbiotheria > Microbiotheriidae > Dromiciops > Dromiciops gliroides. The sequence goes on along the minus strand of NC_057862.1, from coordinate 435,743,717 downwards.
TGACTTGCCCAGGGTTTCACACCTACAAAGTCTTTGAGGCCAGATTTGAACTCAGGTCCTCCTGAATCCAGGGCCAGTGTTCTATCCACTGAGCCACCTAGCTGTCCCTCTGTCATTATCTTCTTTATCCCACTCTGACCCCATTTGCCAACAGGAAACTATCTATTCTTTGGTTGTCGCCAGAAGGACAAAGACTTTTACTGTGAAGCTGAGTGGCAAGAACTCATTCAGAGAGGCTTCTTGACCCTCATTACTGCTTTCTCCAGGGACCAAGTGAGTGGGAGTTGGGAGGGGGAGTCATGGGAATAAGGGCATGAAAGATGATGGAAATCATAGGAGTTGGGGTGGGGTACAGGAGATCAAGAAGTGGGGGCTGAACCCAGCAAAGGGAAGGTGACTGCCATGGCCCCAGATGGTTGAGATAACAATGCAGCATCTCTGCAGGAGGAAAAGATTTATGTACAGCACCGTCTCCAGGAGCATGGGGCACTGGTGTGGGAGCTGCTGAACCAGCACGGAGCCTACTTTTACCTAGCTGGGTGAGCCACCCCTCCCCCTCTTTGCCTGTCTTCTCCAACAGGTCCATCCTATGTTTCTTATTCCTGTGGGTTGATAAGCCAGATTCATACTTTGGAGTAACTGGGCAGATGGGGGCCCAAAGTGGGCCTGGGAGATCCACAGGGATCCTGGAGTAACTCCCTCCCTCTTCTTTCGCTTTTCTTTCCATCAGCAATGCCAAGTCCATGCCAGCCTCTGTCTCAGAGGCATTGACCTCGTTATTCCAATCAGAGGGTGGACTCTCCAGCCCTGATGCTGCTGCCTACCTCACCATGCTGGAGCGGGCCATGCGCTTCCAGGCTGAGACCTGGGCCTGACAGACTTCACAACCCCGCTTCCCCTACAAGGGCTCAGGCCTGAGACTGACCATGTACCCTTCACTCCTTGGTCTTGAACACATTCTCCAGTCCCTCTCTACCTACCCTTCTCTTCCCCATTCTGTGACTAGATCCTACCACCTTTACCCTGTCCTAAGAGCTGGATGTTCTCCTTTGCAGCTGGGGAAGCTGATGATCTTCAGTTGCTATGAGAAGAGAATGACTGAGGGGGTGGAACAGGGTCAGGGTATTTGATTTTGTGATTAGCTGGGGAAATGGGATTGAGATGTGATAGACAAAGCAACAATAACATGGCAAACTGATCACCTGCAGGGTCCTTAAAAGGGACCAGGGACTGGGACTGGGAATAGTGGGAGAGGATGTGTATTCACACACACACACACACACACACACTCTCTCCCCCTCTCTCTCTCTCTGCCATTAGAAGTCAACATGAGGAGGGGCAGCTAGGTGGCGCAGTGGATAAAGCACCAGCCCTGGATTCAGGAGGACCTGAGTTCAAATCTGGCCTCAGACACTTGACACTTACTAGCTCTGTGACCCTGGGCAAGTGACTTAACCCTCATTGCCCCGCAAAACAAAACAAAACAAAAAACAAAAAAAGAAGTCAACGTGAGGGCCTGGTGAAAGAAAAGGCTAGAGATTGATCTAGAACTCAGGGAATTAATGATTATGAGTGTTGGCTTTGGCCCCAGAAGTCAGCCAGATAAGGGTCTCAAGCCATGGAGATCCAACTTTAGCTAGAAAAGAAAACTATTTTCCTTCAGGCTTCCTCTGAAGTTCCAGATCTAAGAGCAGCTGGCCAGTGGGACAGAGTTCCCCTCTCTCACCTACTACTGCAAAAAGGAGAGGAACCTGGGGAAATGGCCTTGGGGGGATATAGAATAAAAGAAGGGCTTCAATGGGAAAATTAAGGAACTCTTCCTGGAGGAAGTTCTTAATGATCACAAATTGATGGAAAGACCAGTTTTAATGTGGGGAAGGAGAGTGGAGGGAGAGTGTGGGTGAAGGAACCAGAAGAACCAGAACTCTTAGAACAATCACTGGTGTCTGCAGGACTCCTAGTCCCCCAAGGCTCACCCTGAGGGAACATAGGCTTTGGACAGGGAGTCAGCTCATTCTCACCTGATCCCAAATGCCTTAACCCCTGTACAGGTGTACACTGATGAAGTCCAGTCATCTGGAGTAGGGAGAGGGCACCTCTGCCCTCAGGAAAGAGCATGGTCCTCTGACCTGGGCAGGACCTTACCCGCATTCTGGTCTGACCAGCAAGTAGGGATTCCTTGCCCTGACTCAACAGGGAGGGGTAACTCCAGGAGGCCGGCCTGCTTGCCACCTGTATTCCTTCTGGGACATGATTTGGGACATTCCAGGGGCCCAGGAAACCTACTCTCTCCATCAAGCCATAGTGAAGCCATGTCTTGCCACTTGTAGGAGGTATTCCCAAATTAACTGTACCCCCAGATGAATCCCTGCTTTTTACTACCAACATCCCCCCAGTCTTCCAAAAGATACTGACAGAGTTCATTGGCATCTGCCCTCTTGTCACTCATTTCCTGGAGTCACTACCTTCTCCCCAGGCTAGAAAGGAGTCCTTACGTTTAGAGGATTCCCAGGCTTAGTCGGGGCTATTTTGTGTGAGTAGTTACTCATTATCAACTGGGTGGGTATAAAGATGAGACTATTTCAGTTTGAAGAGTCAGAGACTGGAAATGGAATCAAAATCTGTAATATCCTCACAGAATAAGAAAAGAAGCATTTGTACCTAATCAGTGCTTATATTGAGAACTTGGAGATTGAGGGATTTTTATAAATAAGTCCCAGAAAGTCCTAGAGGTCCTAGGTGAAAAGGAAGCCTCAGGAACTAAATTAGAAAGGCTATTTCCCTATCATGGCCATGCCCAGGAAGTGACTGGGACCTGGTTGGGAACAAAACTACCACCCCTTCCCCTGGGGTTCTTTGGAGCCAAGTGTCCAGTCATCTCAAAAACACTCATTGGGTAAAGGGGTAGTAATGTTGATGCCTACCTTCCCACCCTCCCAGGCCTATCACAAACCCTATCAATGCTGCCATTTTAAAATGACATCAGGTTGTAGTCTACAATTTTAGACTAGAAGGATGAGAAGGCAAGATACTACATAATAGATAAGGCTGCCCTGTTCCTCCTGACCAGGCCAGACTCCCAACTAGGGGATATTAAGCCTATTCTTACATTTCCTTTTCTGAGATATTAAATGGTCACAGCTTTATCAAAGGGTTCTGAAGGATAGAGTGGAAGGTCAAACATCCCTGGGAACCCACCAAGTTGACATTAACCATTAATGATTACTCCTTGAGTCCTACCATTCAACCAGTTTCAAATCCATCTAATTATCCTTTAGTCTGTATCATTCCATTTTTTCCACACAAAAATATGCCTTCATTTTCTTACCTCACACAGTTCTCAACCCCTTGCAATTTGGCTTCTATCTCAATCAATAAACATTTATTCAGTGCTTACTAAGTGCTAAGCACTGTGCCTTAGCACAAGAAAAGTCTGGGGGCAGCTAGGTGGTGCAATGGATAAAGCATAGGTTCTGATTCAGGAGGACCTGAGTTCAAATCCAGCCTCAAATGCGACACTTAACTAGCTGTGTGACCTTGGGCAAGTCACTTAACCCTCATTGCCATGAGGGACAAAACAAAAGGAAGCTGAAAAGTGGGGTGGGGAAGAGGAGGAGGAGTACTCAATGAGGGGGTGTTGTGGATAAGTCAATCAGAGGAGTCCCAAAGTATTACACAGCCAGGTGAAAAATGAGGAAAGAGGTGTGTTCCTTGTCCTGAGAACATGCAACTATGTAAATGCAAGTGTGACACATGAATCTAGTTGTGCATTTTCCACCCTGTCTTCCTGAAAAGTTGTGTGTAATAATCTATGTAATCATTTCTAATGGATATTTGGAATGGGTATCTGAATACTTTAGAATAGAAATCTTCAGCCCTTCTTAATACCTATAAATTTAAATGTACTAGATTTCGAGTTTTAAAAGAATCATTTGGTGCTAACCTAAGGAATTCTTGGTCATTGAATTAAAACATCTATTGAGAACCTATTAGGTTAGGGATGAGCTTAACATGCTCACAGGAAAAGTTAAATGATAACATGGTTAATGCAGGAGTTTGTTTTGTGTATCTATACATGTATTGGTTTTTATTTTTTTTATTTTCTCGGGTTGGAAAGGAGAGGGGATGAGAGAATTTGGAACTGAAAAATATTGAATTAAAGCTAAAAAAAATTAAAATCATACCAGGCATTAGTTTGATTGGTCAATGTTTAATTGACCTTGAACTTTAAATAAGTGGTCCTCACATCAAGTGCCATCGATATTTAAAAGAAAGATTACTACTTAGTGAAGGCTTTCTAGGAACATAAACTCTTTACTAGTATAATTATTTCATTCTTTGTACTTTTATCCACAGTCAGGTATATAGTGATTAATAAATGTTGATTGATGGAGAGGCAGGAATTGATATAAAAATGAAATAATAGGGGGTAGGGGGAGAGATTGAAGAAAGCTCTGAATGCCACATTGAGAAATTTTTAAAAATATATATTTCCTGGCCTGCCCAGTATAGGCAGAGGTGTCTCTAGTTTATCTTTTAGGAAATGAAAAAAGATGTACTGGCTGGGTTGGGGGAAGATCGATGTTAGAGAGGTCAATGAGAAGACTAACTTGTAAATAATCAAAGCACCAGCAACTTTGGGAAATTTTGACATATTCAGTCTGTATTCAATTTGGGTTCCCTGGCAGTCTTTAAAAACTACTCATTCGTTCATTCAGAGGGAAGAAAGAATAAAGACAAGGATCTGAAAAGGCCAGTGAATAACTTAGCATTGAATTTGGAGAGCTGATTAAGGTGTTTACCTGTCCTGTGTCACTTTCAGTCAAATCAGCTGATTGGATTACAAAGTTAATCAAACTTTTATCAAGTACCTGCTATGTGCTAAGTGCTGGAGATTAAAAAATTGCAATTTAATATTTTTAGTGACTCTCCCCCACCAAAAAAAAGAGCAGAAACGTTCTTCTGAATAACATTTCTCCCCTTTCAACTCCTAAAAAGTCAGCTCAGGGGCAGCTAGGTGGCGCAGTGGATAGAGCACCGGCCCTGGAGTCAGGAGTACCTGAGTTCAAATCCGGCCTCAGACACTTAACACTTACTGGCTGTGTGACCCTGGGCAAGTCACTTAACCCCAATTGCCTCACTAAAAAAAAAAGCTCAGAGTCATCTTCCCCTGCCTGACAACCCCCATTACTTGACCTCTAGTGCCATGTCTTCATTTTCCTAGGATGATAGATTTGGCACTGGAGGGGACTGAGAGATCCATTTTTAGGTGAGGAAGCCAAGACCCAGAGGAGTGACTTCCCAGGTCACACAGTAAGTACAAGTGGAAGATCTGGAGTTTTAAAGCAGCTCCTCCAAATCTAAACCTAGTTCTTAGAGTCTATAGTCTTACTCTCCTTTCCAAGTCTCTTCCCAACTAGACCATGAGCCTCCAAACAACAGTAGCTTTAGGTATCTTCCTGCCTTCCCCACAGAATAAGGTTGTTATAATAAGGAATTGTAACTAGGCAAGGTGTAGGGTGCCTGATAAAGGCAAGTTAATTAAATGCTTTCTCTTTGAAGGTCTTTTCTCCCCTCCTATTCTCAGAACCTGGAAATCCTGACAATGGTTTTCTAGGATTTGTGCCTTGAACAGATTCAAGATGGGGTTGGAAGAAGTCTGAAGAGGCCCAAGTGTCAGAATCTGTAGGTTTCAGGTTTTCTGGGCCTCCTCCCAGGCCAGTACTCACCTGGCTAGGGAGGGGCCTGCCCACCTGAGGCTGTCCCTTACCTGCCCCGCCCCTAGCCCTGGGAGGAGTCTGAATTCACAGTCAGCTGAGCCACTCCAGAGAGAAATACTACTAGAACCTGGGCTCCGACAGACTTCTCCCCGGCCTGCCTCATCATTTGGTCTCTCTGGATTTGGCAGGAGGAAGAACTGGATCTGGATGTGACCCAAGAACGAAGAGCTCAAAGCCAGAAATTAGGAACCCAAACTCACCAGGAATCAGGACTACCAGGAGCCAGCGCTACCCAGGTGTTTGGGACTACAAACTCTTAGAAGTTTGCTCTAATTGTGGGGGAGGGTAGTGCTGGGACTCTGGGGAGGGCCTGGCATTGTCAAGTACTAGGAGTGTGTGGTCCCCACAGGAGCCTTGGGACCCTGCCAGGCTGAGCAGTCAGGTCTACTACCAAAGTCTCACAGGAACTGAAGTAGTCAGCCAGCAAATAGTAAATGTTTTTGCTTTTTCCTTCTGAATTTTGAACTCCTGAAACTCCAACCCCTCATCTCTAACCTTTAACGCTGGTCCTGCCTTTCTAGAAAGATATGGCTGTGAGCAGCCAGGAGCCAGAGCCAACTGAGCCTGTGTCTAGGTCCCCAGATGAAGAGGAGGGAATGGAGAGCTTGACTCCTTCAGCCCCTTGCCCTTCTGAGGCTGTCCCCATGGACAGTGAGCCCCTATTGGGGGCTGGAGCCCAGTGGACTTCGCAACTCCTGGAGGATGTGGAAGATGAGTGTCCTATCTGTACAGAACCCTACGGGGTAGATGAGCACCTCTTGGTGTTGCTGAACTGTGGCCATGGCCTGTGCCAACACTGCCTAAACAGGCTCTTGGGCATAGCTCCCAGCACTGACCTGGGCCGTGTGCGGTGCCCATTGTGCCGACAGAAGACGCCTATGTTGGAGTGGGAGATCTACCAGCTGCAGGAAGAGTTGCTCCAGGCTGATGGGCCCCAACCCCCACCACCTCCCAGTCCCCCAGCCCTTCCTCCCCGAGGGACAGGGCTCTGGTCTTCCCTGGAGCACCGTTATCAACTTCATGGGAACCGAGGTTGCCTCCCCTTCTTGCCCTGCCCACCCTGCCTGATTGCCAGGCTCTGGGCCCTTCGTGAGAGGGGGCCCTGCACCCAATGCCTAATCATGCTGATAATGGTAGCCCTGGAGATGTTTGGACTGGTACTCATCTTTCTGCCCCTCCTCCTGCTTGCATTGCTCTTTATCCTGCTTAACCATTCAGGCCACTGACCCTCCAGCCAGCACTAAAGGACCTTTTGAGGGGGTGGGCCTGCTTACTACTCACTAATGATTTGCTCATCAAAGAAGTACTGAACAGAGACTGAGCCATGCCACAGCCTATCACTGGAAGGATCCTGAAGCGAGTGAAGTGACATTATCTGAGAAATCTGGGGCACAATTCTTCCAGGAGCTAATGGACACTGATTAGAGAGCTTAGACTTTGCTCACAACTCCCTCAGCTGCCCGCTATGATCGTCAGGACTGAACGGGGGAAGACAGAACTGGATGACTAACAGAAGTAAGTTTGCAACCTGGATAATTTATAGAAATGATCATTTGCATTAGTGAAAAGAAGTGGGGGGAAGACAATAAACACACTGAGATGGTGGGTATAGAAGGGGCAGGTGTGGGCAGCCTGAGTCAAAAGACAAGTGCCCTCTTGGTATGGAAGGCAGAGAGGTCGCTGGGGGGAGGGGCAGAAATGCCCTTCTCTGCCCCTCTCCTTGTCTGGAGGCCTCAGATAAGGGCCCTTCGGCTGGTCCCTGAAGGTCAGCCAGACTTGGGCTTGAAGGTAGGGAAATAGAAACTGCTCCCACCTAATTGTAGTGGAATCTCAGGCCTCAAACCAGCAGATGGGAGATCTCTGGGGGAAGAGCTGGACTCTGACCATATGAGCACCTGCCTTCTCTACCAGGGACATGGCCAACTGTGGTGAACACAGCACTTATCTGAGTGTGAAAATTCCAAGGGGTGTAAATGGACCTCACCGAATTCCAGAGTGACCCCTTCTGCAGCCACCTAAATTCTACTGGAACTTGTCTCCCACACACATACACACACCCCAGGCCACAAAGGGGAGCCCATAAAAAGCAGAGCCCACAAGCACTGGGGACAGAGACACAACAGTGCTCGACCAGAGAGAGCAGCAGTCCAAGGCTCCAAATGAAGGAGCTGGGTCCAGTTTGTACCCTGCTCTCATCAGACTACATCTTAAGAACTACATTGAGAAGGATGGTGAAAAGTTGGAGCGTGCCCAGAAAAGGGAGACCAGAGGTTATGAGAGGCCTGGAGACCATGTCCTATGAGAACTGGTTGAAAGAACTGGGTATCATCCATTGGGAAATGGTTAAACAAATGATGATACATGAATATAATGTAACATATCACTGTGCTGTAAGAAATGACCTACAGAGAAACAGAAAGATTTGCTCAATCTGATGCAGGCTGAAGTTAAGAAGAGCCAAGAAAACAATATAAACTAGCAATTCTCAAACTTTTTGGTCTCAGGACCCCTCTACACTCTTTAAGTTATTGGGGCCCCTACTGAGTTTTTGTTTATGTAATATCCATTGATATTTATTATATTAGAAAGTAAAACTGATCAATTAAAAAATATTTATTCATTTAAATAACAATAAACCTGTTACATGTTAATAAAAACTGCCTATTTTCTATGAATAATAACTATTTTACAAAACAAAAATGTAGTGAGAAGAGTGTCATTGTTTCACTTATTTTTGCAAATCTCTTTAATGGCTGGCTTAATAGACAACTGGATTTTCATATTTGCTTGCATCTTCAGTCTGTTGTAATGTTGTTTTAATTGAAATGTTTTAAGAAAATTCAGCCTGACAAAGATGTGGTTGAAATAGGGAGGAGTATTTTAATAGGCAAATAATGTTTTATTATTATTATGAAAATAATTTTGACTTTGCAGATCCTCTGAAAGGGTCTCGGGGACCCACAGATATCTGTGGATCATGCTTTGAAAACTGCTGAAATACACAATGACTACAACAGTGTAGATGGAAAGAACCACAAAACAATCAAGTGTTACAAAATTACAAAGAACAAGCATGGCCCCCCAAAAAAAGAAAAATGAAGACATCCCTACCCTACTCCTTTGCCAGAAGTGGGCTGTACTCAAGTGTGGTACACTGCATATTTTTCAGACTTTTTAGATGTATTAATCAGTTTTAATGATTTTTTTTCACTTCCACATTTCCTTTTAAAAATAGTATTTATTACAAGGGACAACCCTCCAGGAGAGGAAAAAGAAAGAGAATACTAAGAGAAATTCTGGTGATGTACAAAACCTATTGATGTATTTTGTATTGATGATTTGTATTATACAAAAGACATCAATAAAATTATTTTTTAAATGTTAGAACTAGAAAAGACTGCATTAATATCATTTAGATGAACCCCTTCATTTTTCAAAGGAGAAAATTGAAGCCCAGAGAGAGAAACTGACCATTTGGGGGGGCCATGGTTGCTATCTTGGGATGTCTAAACCCTTCTTCGGAAAGAGTTTAGGCTTACTCTGTCCAGACTAAATGTTTGAGAGAGGCGTTTTTCAAATCAATATAAGAATCTTCTAAAAAGCAGCTGTCAAGAATAGGCAATCTTTGAGGTCACCTCTATCATGGAAAGCATTTAAACAGATACTGGATAAAACCTCCTCCAACAAGATGTACAAGGGAAGGTGATTAGACTCAGTGGTCTCCAAAGTCACTCCATACAGTGAAATTCTATGGCTTCTTGGCTGCACCCAGTCTCCTTCTGCCCTAACAGATGCTCTGGTTTACACTTAAGAGGGTGCAAGATTCAACCAACTGCTTAACATCTTGGCATTAGCTTCAGGGTAGAATGTATTTTTTTTTTTTTTTGGTGAGGCAATTGGGGTTAAGTGACTTGCCCAGGGTCACACAGCTAGTAAGTGTTAAGTGTCTGAGGCCAGATTTGAACTCAGGTACTCCTGACTCCTGGGCCGGTGCTCTATCCACTGCGCCACCTAGCTGCCCACAGGGTAGAATGTATTAGGTGAGTACAATGCCTGGAGTATGAAAACCAGGCCTGGGTGCACATGATTTCCACCCTCCAGAGCAGTCATGGTCCAGCTCCATGTGGATTCCATGGCTTCTTTGTCCCCCTATGACTCCTATCCAGTCTCCCACCCTTAACAGCCCAAAGACTCTTGTGATTCCCTCTCCCTATCTGGACCCAGTTCCCGCTACCAAAAGGTAGCCGTAGGGTACAAAAAGCCTGGCCCTAGTGTGCCCAGGGATTAGAGGTGAGGTCCAGTCAGAAAGAGCTTGGCATGTATCAGCGATTCAGTTGGACAATAACCCCCTGGGGCTTCCTTTCTCCCTCTGCGATGTGATTCTCACTGGCCTTAGAACCTGTTCAGTCCACCTGCCATCCTTATCCCCAGTCATCAGAGCTGCATGGACACCTTCCACCACACCCTCCCACCCTCTTCTCCCAAGTTCAGGCACCGACAAGGTTCGAATTTTTCAAAAGGAGTCTTTACTAGGAAACTCTGGGGCAGAAGAAGGAAAGAAACACAATAGCAGAGAAGCAGATGAGTTTGAAGAGCACGCATTCCTGATCAGAGCAAATATTGGGCCCCAGAGCAGCTTATATGGAATAACTTACAGATCACCTGCTCCTGGGGGACAGCAAAGGGTAGTGGAAGAAGCGCTAGACTTAGATGATTGGGGTTCAAGTCCCTTGGGCAAGTCATGTCACCTCTGAGCCTGTTTCCACATTTGTGAAATGGGGATAATACTTGCATTGCTTACCTCACAAGGTTGTTGTGAGGAAAACGCTTTGTAAACGGTAAAGTGCTATAGAAATATGAACTGTCCTTAGGAGTTTTTGTCCTTATTCTTGCCCCTGACACTATCTGGGCTGAACGCAAATAAAAAGGTTTACCGCACGTGACCCCGGGGAAAGACGAGTTCAGTAGGTCTCAAGCACAGCAGCAGTTGAGGACCAGAGTTCCAAGAAGGGTCACCCCAGCAGGAAAGGGCTAGGTTGCTGTCATCTCTTCCTGCTGGGGAATCCTTGGCTGATGGAACCAGCCCAGACATGTCCATTTACTGCAAGGCCTCTGGACCCAGCTGTCCATGCTTCCCAGGCTCACACACAAAGCCCAACTTAGCACAGCACACAGACGGAGCCTTAGCTGCATGCTGACCTGAGACTCCAGGGGACCATGTCTTCACTGTTGCAAGAGAGAACCTGGGACGGAACCCTGGGCAGGAGGGTAAACCTGTTAGGTTGAAGGGGCTCTGGGTTGGGCCTCATGGGCCTTTCTCCCACGACTACTCTGCTGTAAGGGAGAAGAGAGAGGGGAGACTGGGGGTGGGGTTCAAGTCCACCTGGGGAGGAGGGTTGTGCTGTTGAAGATGGTTCCAGTTAGCAGTTGAAATGGCAACTTTGGCAAAGAGTTTTAATGGCAAAAACTGGCTGCAGAGGAATGGGAAGCAGCAGGGCAGGGGCGGAAAAGGCTTCTTCCTAGGGCCTAGTGTGGCCCCACTTCTAGGAGAAGCAGCTTCAGGGGGTAAGCAAACATCCAGGGAGGTCAGAGGAAGTGAGGATCCCAGGACAGATGGAGACAGGGAACATCTGGGTTGTAGTCCTTTTCTGATGAGTCTTCTAGCATCAGTCTGTGCCTGGGATCTGGGGGGACCAAGGGGAGCAGAAGTCCTAGCATGGGGGATGAGGGGGCAGCAGGTATAAGGATGGGAGGGGCACTACATGATGGCGCAGGAGGACAGCGGGTTCCTCACGTGGCAGGTGCAGGCAGCCCCACAGTACTGGCGGAAGGTCTGGTAGCAGCTGCCCTCAGCCTCGCCACCCCACTGGCCAGGTGGAGCAGTCAGTGCCTCTGGTGGCAGACGACTCAAGATGGATGTATTGACAGCAAGGGCAGCCAGCCCATAGTCAGTGAAGAGCACAGTCTCCCTGCGGCAAGTAGGGCAAGAGATGAATTTGTACTTGGGGCAGGACTCGTAAAGGATTTGCAGACACTGCTCGCAGACTGAATGCAGACAGGAGAGCACACGAGGACGCCGCTGGGTCAGGTTGTATGTGTGCCCACAGGTCGGGCACTCCAGTGGCTCCCCGGCTGGGCCAGGCCGTAACACGTATTGGTTCACAATGACCTCATCACCAGGAGCTACCCGGGGGAAGCCCAGCTCAGCACTGCTCTTCCGGGGCCTCCTGGGTGGAGGTGGTGTACGAGGCACCCCTTCGAGGGCAGGCACATCTCCACCACAGGCCTGATTGACAATGATCTCGGTGTCAGAAGGCCAGGCCCTCTTGGGGGCCAGGGCAGGAGCAGGCCTGGGGGTAGGCGTGTAGCGGGGAGTACCCGCTTGGAGCTCTGGGAACTTCTCAGGGTGGACGATCTTCATGGTCTCCATCTTGAGGATGACCTGTGGGCCCTTCAGGCAGGACATGAGGAGGCCGGGCCAGCCGCTCGCCTCGGGCCCAGGGGGCGCCGGCATCCGGCTAGTGGCACTTAGGCCGGTTGGGCCCTGGGTTGGGGGTGCTGGTGAGGACCCAGCATCGGGGACAACATCCTGGCAGTGCCAGGATTGGGATGGTCCCCGGCCGCCCCCCTGACTCCCAGGGGCGGCCGGTGGGAATGTATGGGGACAGATCTGGGGGGGAGACCCCCCCAGGAGCCCCAGCTTCCTCCCAGGGCAAGGGTCAGGAGAAGGGGACGTGACAGGAGGGGTGGATGTAGGGGATCCCCAAGGTATAGATGCCTCCCCCAGGGCCCCTGTCCTCGATCTGAGGAGGTATGCAGGCGGCTTCCTCTCTGGCCTGAGTCAGTGGTCCCAGCAGCCAGGCAGCTGGACGCCCAGGCACTTTGTGGCTGCCATGGCTCCAGGGCGGGGCTTCCCAGGGGGGTTGGTTACCCTACCCTCCCACCAGTCCTGGGGCACTAGGGAGAAGAGGAAAGAAACTGAAAACAGAGACCAAAGGGTAAAGGAGGTCACCGGGCTGAAGGAGACGTGACCCTAGAATGAACTGGCTGACTCCTGAACCACCTTCATCCCCAAAGCTGGAACCTGACCTCTGACTCCCAAACCGGGTCCAGAAACCTAAGGCCCCCTCCCCCGCCTCCGGCCCAGGTGTGTGCTCCGCCCCCAAAGCCCTTGGAGAAAAGAGGGGATAGAGAAGGGACAGGGAGGGGTTAGCAGCGTCCCCCCTCCCCCGGCAGACAGCCCTCAGGCCAGGGCAGGCGAGAGCCCGCAGGGTCCAGCCGCTATGGGTGCCCTTTCCCCAGGCCTCCCTCCGCCCCGTCTCCGGCCCCGTCTGTCACCTGGCTCGGTCCCCCGAGGCTCCGCTGCGGCCCCAGGCCCGGCCAGCCCGGGCGCGCCTCCGCCGAGGTTATCTGAAAGGCAGAGACAGGGGATGCGCCGCCCGCTCCCCGGCTCGGCCCGAGGCGGCTCTCCGGCACGGCGCGCTCCGGCGGCTGCTCAGAAAGAGAGAGGCAGGAAAGGAGGAACAGGGCCCGGCGGCGGGGGATGCGGCGGGAGGATGAAGGGGCCCGGGCCCGGGGCGGGGGCGCGGGCGGGGGGCGCGGCGCGGCTGGCTCAGCTGGGCTCGGCGGCGGCGGCGGCGGCGGCGGCGACGGCGGCAGGTGCGTGCGGAGCGGAGCGCGCTCTGCGGCGGAGACGCGGGGACCGCAGTGAGTGCGCGCTGCGCCTCGCGTTCCCCTCGCTCGCTCGCTCCGCGCGGCTGCAGCGCCTCCCCCGGCCCCCGGGCCCCCGACCTGACCCCGCCCCCAGCTCTCCCAGCCAGACCCTCCTCGCCTCCCCCGCTGCTCTGGGGTCCTCCCCACCCCAGTCCCCCACTGTTCATAATAGTAGGGAAGGTGACTCAGGCCCCTCCTGAGGCTGGAGAGTTGAGGTTCCCAGGCTGAGTCCCCACCCAATACACAAACATATTTCATGTCCCCCAATTACAGCGAGGGGCCATCAAGTGTTTCCGAGGGTCCCCCTCCCCCTCTCTCCAAGGCTAGCCTAGAGGTGGGAGGTGTCAATGGGGGTACATGCTCGTAGCAGGAGCCCTAACTGTCACAGCACTGGCTCTTCCATATTTTCTCATCATCAACGACTGCACCCTTAGTTCCATGAAAGAACAGACACACACGCTATTGGGTGTAACGAATGACACAGGAGCCCCAGCCTCAGGGACTCTAGTTCCCACTCCCAGGCAAGGCCTCAGTCCTTGGGGGTCAGCTCCAGGCTCTGGGAGCCAGGCTCTGGCACAGGAAATCCGGGCTTTCTCCTCCCAGGCCTCAGGCCCTGCTCACACACAATGCGGCCTGGGGGAAGGGGAGGAATGACTGGGGGAAAGGGGACACTTGGCCAGAATGGGCTATTAGGAATTTGGGGGTGTGGTTTAGTGGAGACAGCAATTGTATCTCCTGGGATGCCAAGCCACAGGTGATGCCAGGCCACCAGGAAAACTCGACTGTCCTCATCTGCATTTCTTCCATCATACCTGAATGATCCATTTGCTGAATTCAAACTTCCACCCTTTCTCTGCTCCCCTGGTTGTTTCACAAACACATTGCATGACTCACCATAACCCTCTATATTGATTTCTCCTCTGCAGCCTTTAAATCCAAATCTACGTTTTTTACCTCTGAACTCTGGGGCTTGTCGTTGTTGTTTGTCCTTCATTTTCACTCTATTTCCCCCCCCCCTGGTGGGGCAATGAGGGTTAAGTGACTTGCCCAGGGTCACACAGCTAGTAAGTGTCAAGTGTCTGAGGCTGGATTTGAACTCAGTTCCTCCTGAATCCAGGGCTGGTGCTCTATCCACACCGCCACCTAGCTGCCCCCTGTCCTTCATTTTCAAAGAGGACCATGACATCGGGGTGATGTCGTGACTTGCAGTGAATTGGATTTAAGTGAAGGAGGGCTGTGCAAGGTCATCAGCCTCACTCCTCCAGAGCCATCTGGGTCCAGTGGTAAGATATACATCAGGATGACTGGAGATGGCCCCTGATGTTTAAGGCAACTGGGGTTATGACTTGCCCAGGATCACACAACTAGTAAGTGTCTGAGGTGAAATTTGAACTCAGGTCCTCCCAACTTCAGGGCCAGTGCCGTATATACTGCACCACCTAGCTGTCCCTACTCTAGGGCTTAGAGACTAGCCATAGGGGAGCCCATAGATCCTAGCAGGGTGGTCAAGGAAAATGCCTTCTCTCAGGCCAACTTGAGGAGAAAGGTTTACCTTAGGAGAATTGGACCCAGGAGTCAGTGAGTTGCCTGCAGACTCCAGAATCTGAATTTAACTCATACATGGTCCATCTGGGGAAAAATAGAATTTGAACTGAGAGAAAAAGGGAAGCTATAGGAATTAGAGTAATATTTAGAGCTAGAATTATCACCTAACCATCCTCCTCCTTTTACATATAAATCTACCCCTCTCAGACACACTGCTACAAATAGAAGCCCAGAGAGGTTATGGTCCCCATCTATGGTCAACCAACGGTTCTACATCCTCAAACTTTTCAGCCAATACACCTACCCCTTTCCCAATTTAATTGAAATCAAGTTTTCCTCCAAGGACTCCATATCTCTTTCAACCATCTTCATTAGAGACACTCCTCCTACTGCCCCAAATTAGAGACCAAGAGGAATGGTCAGCATATCCCTCACTCCCAATTGCATTTCCAGAGTGTATCTCCCTACCATAAACCCCAGATGACCTCCTTTCTTCTTTCAAAGACCTTTCAATTCCCATGCACTCCCCTCTCCCATCTTGGTGACTGGCACCTTCTGACTTCCAGATCATTCTCCCAACTTTTTCAATTATTTAAAGTCCTTCTAGCGTTAGTCTCTTTACAGCTACTTTTACCTTCACCATCCTGTCAGTGATCATAATTTCACACCTTGCCCCAAACATAAGGCTCTACCTCATCTTTACCAAAGGATGCCTTTACTTCTTAGAGGAATATTATCACTTGTTTGTGTAACCCAAAGCCTATTGGCACAGGATTCTCACCTGGCTTATGGTCTTTCTAACCTATCTTCTGCCATCATCCTCAGTGATTTTAATATTCATGTTGACAATGCCACTAGGAACCTGATTTCTTAATTTCTCTACAACCTCCACGCCAATGATTTTCTCCACCCAAGAAGGACATACTTTAGACTTTTCTTCTTTTTTTTTTTTTTTTTTTGCAGGCAATAGGGGGTTAAGTGACTTGCCCAGGGTCACACAGCTAGTAAGTGTCAAGTGTCTGAGGCCCGATTTGAACTCAGGTACTCCTGAATCCAGGGCCGGTGCTTTAACCACTGTGCCATCTAGCTGCCCCCCCATACTTTAGACTTTACAATCATTCAGAATTAAACCATTTCTAAGATTCTAAGACCCTTGGAATTCCACTTTTCAAAAACAAGTTCCTATCTTTCTATCTCTCTCATTCATATTCTTCATTTTTGTAACCTTCAGTTCCTTGAACCTCTCCTATTCTCCCATTCCATATCCCCTACTCTGGTTTTATTTGCCTCCATACCCAAGCCTTGGTCCCATGATTTGCCTTGCCACTAACTACTTATCTTAGGAGCCCTTGCCTCCTTGACATTCCCTGTCCTTGGGTAACCTTCAATGTCTGGTTTTTAAATTTGTTTCATTTTGCTTTCTTGCTTCTATTCCAGAGCTGCTGAAAGTGCTTGCAGAAATTTGTGACATTTATTAGATCATAGGTTTAGTGCTGGAAGGAATCCTAGAGGTGCCTTAATCCAACACCTCATTTTACAAGATAGGGAGATGGAGATACAAAGAAGTTAAAACAGCTTGCTTAAAGTCACACAGGTAGTAACTGAGCAAGGATTTGAACTTCTTACTGCAAATCCAGATCTTTTTACTCCAAAGCAAGAGCTCTTTTCACTGCACAATTTAGTTAATTTAACCCACTAGAAAATGATGATATGTGTACTAACAAAGCTAAAGAGAACATTCCTATTGTCTGTTAAAAATTATGAACTTGGGGCAGCTAGGTGGCACAGTGGATAGAGCACTGGCCCTGGAGTCAGGAGTAGCTGAGTTCAAATCTGGCCTCAGACACTTAACACTTACTAGCTGTGTGACCCCAACCAAGTCACTTAACCCCAATTGCCTCACCAAAATAATAATAATAATAATAAACAACTTATTGTTTTGAAGGATTGTACTTTGCAGGGAATTTTTTATATTTCTTCCAAAATGTTTTGTTAAAATGTATCAATACTTTTTTTAAAAATTTATTTATTTATTTATTTATTTTTTGCGGGGCTATGGAGGTTAAGTGACATCTAGCTGCCCCCATGAATTTGTTTTTTAAACGTATTGAAGGGGCAGCTAGGTAACGCAGTGGATAAAGCACCGGCCCTGGATCCAGGAGTACCTGAGTTCAAATCCCGCCTCAGACACTTGACTAGCTGTGTGACCCTGGGCAAGTCACTTAACCCCAATTGCCTCACTAAAAAAAATGTTTTAAAAACAAACAAAAAACCAAATTCATGGTACATAATTTCAGCTGACAGTTTAACAATCCTGTTCTATCTTTAGCGACTCTTCGTTAATTCCCAGCAGCAAGTTCCTTCTATCCTCTCACCACCAACCACACTGTCACTCTCCACAATCACAGAAGATGATTTAGCCTCTTTCTCCCTTGAGGAGGTTGAAGCCATTCAACTGCCTTTCTTCAGCTCTCCTTTATTCCTCAAACCTTCCTGGCATAATTGCCTTTTCTTCTTTCCCTCTGGCCACAGAAGTTGAGATGTTTCTAATTTTCAAGATGGTTAACCCTTCTTCCTGAACCCTTGACTTCATTCTCTCCAGTTTCCTGCCCCAGCAGTCATCCCTCCCCTTTCATTCATTCTCAATCTCACATTCACGAGTGACATGGACAGATATTCATTTTAAGAATATCAACTTGGCAACTGTATAGAGAATGAACTGGAGAGGAGACTAGATGCTAAAGATGATAATCCAATAGTCCAGGTAAGAGGTGACTAGTCCAGGTAAGAGTTAATTATGTGATGAGCAGGAGGAGTTCAGAGAAACCTGGAGGGTCTTGCGTGAGCTGATGATGAGTGAGATGAGCAGAACCAGAAGAACATTGTACACAGTATCATCAACATTGAGTGTTGATCTACTGTGATGGACTATATTCTTCTCACCAATGCAATGGCACAGAAGAGTTCCAGGGAACTTGTGATGGAAGAGGATCTCCAAATCCAAGAAAAAAAAAAAAGAACTGCTGAGTATAGATGCTGAATGAACCATACTATTTCTTTTGGTTTTGATGCTGTTGTTTTTTTCTATTTTGAGGTTTTTCATCATTGCTCTGATTTTTTCTCTTATAACATGACTAATGCAGAAATAGGATTAATGTTATTTTGTGTATATATATATAACCTATATCACATTACCTGCTGTCTAGGGGAGGGGGAGGGGAGGGAGGGAGAAAAATCTGAAATTGTAAAGCTTGTATAAACAAAAGTTGAGAACTATCTTTACATGTAACAGAAAAAAATAAAATACTTTATTAATTTAAAAACAAGAGTTAATTATGGGGGCAGCTAGGTGGCGCAGTGGATAGAGCACCAGCCCTGGAGTCAGTAGTACCTGGGTTCAAATCTGCCCTCAGACATTTAACACTTACTAGCTGTGTGACCCTGGGCAAGTCACTTAACCCCAATTGCCTCACTAAAAAAAAAAGAGTTAATTATGTAGTTGTGGTTTAAATGGTGAGAAAGAGATGAATAGGAGAGAAGTTAAGAAGGTAGAATTAGCAAGATTTAGCAACTGATTAGATAAAGGGTGAGACAGCTAGCACAGTGTTGACAATTCTTAAATTTTGAATCTGGATGACTGGGAGAATGGTAGTGGCCTTAGCAGAAGTAAAAAGGAAGCATGGGTTTGGGAGAAAAGATAGTAAGATTTTTTTTTGCAGATAATGAGTTTGAGTTGCCTGTGGTCATGCAGTTGGAGATGTCCAGTGAAATTGCTGGTAGGAAGCAGTCCCAGGAAAAAGATAAGAGCTAGAAGTGTAGATCTGAGAATTATCTACATAGAGATGATAATTAAATTCTTGGGAGCAGATGAAGTCAAAGAGAGAGAGAAAAGAATGAAAAGGAGAAGGCCCAGGAGGGAGCCTTAGGGTATACCCATGCATGGCAAAGAAGGGGAATGGATAACAATTTGACAAAGAAGACTGAAGATTGATCTGTTGGGAAGGAAGATAAGCACAAGAGAGAAGTATCATAAAAACCCAGGGAAGAGAAGTACCCCAAAATAAGGGATGTTCAACAGTATTAAAGACTGCAGAAAGATCAAGGATGAGAGTGAGGACTGAAAAATACCCTTGGAAGAGGAAGAGGAGAACAAGAACAAGAACAAAGAATCATTTGGAACTTTAGAGTAGTTTCATCATCCTATAAGATCTCATCAGTCTTAGTATTCTACTTCATCACTACCCTCTAGAGGGTAGGGCTGTGAACACCAAACCTTCATTTAAGGAAAGAGAGAGCACTGCTCAGATATCTGATTTCTCATATGGCTAAACTACTTTGGTACTTCTCTCATGGACTTTTTCCATGAAAGCCCCTCAGATACCTTTTCCTCCTCCCCTTTCACCCTAATTTTCAGGTTCCTTTTGTGTTTTTCCCTCCCCCCATTAGACTGTGAGTTCCTTGAGGAAGAGACTATCTATTTTTTTTTATTTAGCATTTTACACAATGTTTAGCACATAGTAGGCAGTAGTAGGTTTATTGATTGATTAGAATCCAGTCTCAAGACTGTGCAGCTCTGCCTCACTTAATTGCAATTCACTTACAAGTCAAAGCATCACCCTCCTGATGGTTCTCTTCAAGAATGAAGGACCTGGGGCGGCTAGGTGGCGCAGTGGATAAAGCACCGGCCCTGGATTCAGGAATACCTGAGTTCAAATCCGGCCTCAGACACTTAACACATACTAGCTGTGTGACCCTGGGCAAGTCACTAACCCCCAATTGCCTCACTAAAAAAAAGAATGAAGGACCAACAACATCTACAATCTGATTGATTAAATGACTGAGTGAGTGAGTGATGGAAATAGAATCCAGATCACAAAGGTTTGAGAACTGTGTGAGGTGAGAAAGTGAAGGCATATTTTCTTGTAGAAAAGATGGAATAGGGGCAGCTAGGTGGTACAGTGGATAGAGCACTGGCCCTGGAATCAGGAGGACCTGAGTTCAAATCCGGCTCAGCCATTTGACACTTAATAGTTGTGTGACCCCAATTGCCTCACCAAAAAAAAATTATACCCGGGGCAGCTAGGTGGCACAGTGGATTAAGCACCAGCCCTGGAGTCAGGAGTACCTGAGTTCAAATCCAGCCTCAGACACTTGACACTTACTAGCTGTGTGACCCTGGGCAAGTCACTTAACCCAAATTGCCTCACTAAAAAAAAAAAAAAGAAAAGAAAAGATGGAATAATATAGACTAAAGGATAATTCAATTAGATGGATTTGAATTGGTTGAATGGCAGGACTCAAAGAATAGTCATTAATAGTCAATGTCAACTTGGCAGAACCCCAGGAATCTATGCTTGGTCCTGTGATATTTAACATTTTTACCAGTGACCTGAGTGAAAGTATAGATGAATGAATGAAAAAACATTTATTTATCACTTCTTATGTGCAGAGCACTATACTAACTCAGAGATACAAAGATAAAAGAAAAGATGGTCTCTTACCTCAAGGAACTTATGATTTAAAGGAGAAAATAATACACAGAGTGGTGGTGTTCAGGAAGAAAATATTTTGGAGCAGAAAGCTACAGGGATCAGAGACAATGAGTAGAGGGGGGCCATAAGGGATTAGATTGTCTTTATCTTTATATATATTGCAGGGCAATGAGGGTTAAGTGACTTGCCCAGGGTCACACAGCTAGTAGGTGTCAAGTATCTAAGGCTGGATTTGAATTCAGGTCCTCCTGAATCCAGGGCTGGTGCTTTATCCACTGCACCACCTAGCTGCCCCTAGATTGACTTTATTTGATCATGGTTCATGTTTCCAGAACTGAAGAGAGTAAATACACACATGACTGTGAGGCTGTTGATGAGGAGGCTTATGAAGGAAGGGGCCAAAGAGGAAAGAGAAATTTGGGTTGAGTAATGGGTTCAGAAACCAGATTGAAAGGGGTTGAGAAGTTATTGTGAAATGAAAAAATGGAGGTTTATTTAATTGTGAAAAAGAAAGAAAAATGTGGACAAACTTGTGATGACAAACATCAGTTTGGCAGATAACACAGAGATAGAAGGATTAGCTGACATGATGGATGACAGTTTAGACAGGCCAGAGCATGAATCTAATAAGATGAAATTCAAGGTACTAATTTTCTTTGCCATTTTTTCCTCCCCAACTATTCCATTTTGTATCTATAGTTTAATTTCTTCCAGATATTCTTTTAGTCCTCGTAGGGAGGGCATTCTTCTTTTTTTTCCCCTGAGGCTCTACTTGGATTTGTTGTGGTATTACCATCTTCTGGATTTTTCAGTTCCACTCTGAGTGTGGCCATCTTTTTCTAGGAGTTAGGGTGTGAAAGAGAGGAGAGACCCAGAATGATAGCTAGAAGTGATGGTAGGGTCAAGTGAAGGTTTTTGAAGAATGGGTGGGGGAAGGAATCTGGACAGGTTTGTAGGCAACCAGGAAAGAGCCAGTGAACAAGGAGTGGTTGAAATTAGGGAGTGAAAGGGAATAATTTATGGGGCAAGCTGCTGGAAGAGACAGGAGGGATGGGATCAAGAAATCGTACAAGTAGTTGGGCTGGTATTGACAAGGAGAAAAGCCACCTTATCCTGAGACTGAAGTAAGTGGGGAGAGAATAATGAATGATGTTGAAGTTATATAAAGCCTAGGTTCTTAAACTGTGGGTATAGGGTCATGTAGCTGAATATGGGAGTTGCAAAAAATTTGGCCACAGTAAAAGGTTATGTATATCTTTTTATATACCTATATACCCAGGGTCACATAAAAATTTCTTGGGCAAAAAAGGGTTGCAAGTGGAAAAAATTTAAGAAGCCCTGATTTAAAGTATAGAATTCAGAAGAAAAGGGAGCTCCCAATAGAGGACCTCACCTTTTTCACTAAAGTATATGTTTAAGTTCCCTATAGAGAGAGGGAGACAGAGACAGAAACAGAGATGTAGGCAGTGGTGTGCTGAAGCCAGCTTTAATTGTTTGGGCTAATTGCTAAATTTAAGCATTTGCACCTCAGAAATAAGCAAATATCCCAAATCAGGGATTGGTTTATTGTTTTATTATCTAGACTTAAGAAAGTGATGGAGAAAATGTAAATAAGGTAATCACTTAAGTGTCTTGCATGCTTTTTTTTTCTAGCACACTTCTGGTTTGAAACAGTCTCAGTGGGAAGTGAGAGAGAGTCTAGGTAAGACTTGATGTGCAACAGTGAGGGCTGAGATTCTAAATCTGACAAATACCAAATAATCTGTCTGTTTCTAAACTGCCTTCTGTTTTCTTCTGCATATTTTAAAATATTTCATTGATACTTCTTTCTTTTTTCTTTTTCTTTCTTTCCTCCTTCATTTCCTTTTTTCTTTCTCTTCTTCCCTTTATTTCTGCAATGCTACCACTATCGTGTGTCCTCCTCTCCACCCCCAAAATAAAAATTAAAACTCCTACCAAATTAGGAAGTCATGCAAAACAAATCCATGAATTAACCATGTATGTCTCATTTTTCACCTCTGGTCCATCACCTTTCTGTCAAGAGGTAGGAAGCATTTTTCATCTTAGTCTTATGCATCCATGGTTGGTCATTGAATTATCAGATTTTTTAAGTATTTCAAAGTTGTTTTTCTTTACAAATGTTGTAGCCATTTATATAAATTATTGTCTTGGATCTGCTCACTTCACTGTGCATTAGCTCATACAAGTTTTCCCAAGTTTTTCTGAAGCCATACTTTCATTATTTCATTTTTTTCACTTAATAGTATTTTATTTTCCCAATTACACAAAGATAATTTTCAACATTCATTTTTGTAAGATTTTGAATTTCAGATTTTTTTCCTTCTCTTCCCCCTCCCCAAGACAGCAAAGCATTCTTATATGTTATACAGTACAATCATGTTAAACATTTCCACATTAGTCATGTTGTGAAAGAAAAATTAGAACAAAAGAGGAAAACCATGAGAATGAAAAAAACAACAAAAAAGTGAAAATAATATGCCTTAGTCTTTAGACTCCATAGTTCTTTCTCTGGATGTACTTCCATTCTTTCTTTCTTTTTTTTTAAATAATAAACATTTTTATTTATAGTTTTGAGTTCCAATTTTTATCCCTCCTTCACTACCTCCCTTTCCCCCTCCCTGAGGCAGCAAGCAATGAGATATGGGTTATACATGTACCATTGTGTAAAACACTACCATATTAGTCATTTTCTACAAGAAAACCTGAATAAGAGAAAAAAATGAAAGAAAGTGAAAAATAGCATACTTCAGTCTGTGTTCCATCAATATCAGTTCTTTCATTAGAAGTAGATAGGATGTTTCATCAATAGTTCTTTGGGATTGTCTTAGATCATTGTATTGTTGAAAATAGTTAAGTCATTCACAGTTCTTCATCAAACAATATTGCTGTCTCTGTGCAAATTGTTCTCTTGGTTTTGCTCACTTCACTGTACATCAGTTCATACAAGTCTTTCCAAGCCTTTCTGAAGTCATCCTGCTTGTCATCTTTTATAGCACAATAATATTCCATCACCATTATATGCCACAGCTTGTTTATCTATTCCCCAATTGATGGGCATTCCTTTGATTTCCAATTATTAGTTCCCACAAAAAGAGCTGCTATAAATATTTTTGTACAAATTAGTCTTTTTCTCTTTTTGGGGATGTCTTTGGGATATAAACCTAGCAATAGTATAGCTGGATTAAAGGGTATGCACAGTTCTATAGCCCTTTGGTCATAGTTTCAAATTGCTTTCCATAATGTTCGGATCTTTTCACAACTCCACCAACAGTGGATTATCATCCCAGCTTTCCAACATCCAATATTTTCCATTTTTGTTATATTTGCTACTCTGATAGGTATGAGGTGATACCTCAGAGTTGTTTTAATTTGCATTTCTCTGATCATTAGTGACCTAGAGCATTTTTTCATATGATTAAAGATAGCTTTGATTTCTTTGTCTAAAAAAATGTAGGGGGCGGCTAGGTGGCGTAGTGGATAAAGCACTGGCCCTGGATTCAGGAGGACCTGAGTTCACATCCGGCCTCAGACACTTGACACTTACTAGCTGTGTGACCCTGGGCAAGTCACTTAACCCAAATTGCCTCACAAAAACAAAACAAAACAAAACAAAAAAAGACTGGTTTCCTTTGGGGCAGCTAGGTGGCGCAGTGGATAGAGCACTGGACCTGGAGTCAGGAGTAGCTGAGTTCAAATCCGGCCTCAGACACTTAACACTTACTAGCTGTGTGATCCTGGGCAAGTCACTTAACCCCAATTGCCTCACTAAGAAAAATAAAATAAAAAGAACAAGCATTAAAAAAATTTAGTTATATTTGATGAACATTTCTATTTTTTTCAAATAAAGGGATATTGTACCATAACATTAATTTCAATCCATTTCTTAAAGATGAAGCAAAAGGAATAACATTGCTCCAAGTAAGTTACTTTAAATAGGAACTTTGTGGGGCAGTGGGAAGTGCCCTAGATTTGGCTTCAGAGGGTCAGAGTGGGTCTCCTGGCTCAGCTATGTGACTTTGAACAATGCTTTTAACTTCTTGGGTCTTCACGTTCCTCATCTTTTTATGCTTCTCCAGGGTCTTGTATTTGAAAGTCACATTTTCTATTCAGTTCAGGTTTTTTCATTACAAATGCCTGAAGTTCTTCTTTTTCATTGGAAGTCCAATTTTTTCCCCTGAAAGATTATATTCAGTTTTGCTGGGTAGGTGATTCTTGGTTGTAATCCCAGTTCCTTCACCCTCCGAAATATCATATTTCATGTCCTCTGATCCTTTAATGTAGAAACTGCTGTGTTATCCTGACTGTGGCTCCACAGTACTTCAATTGCTTCTTTCTAGCTGCTTGCAATATTTTCTCCTTGACCTGGGAGCTCTGGAATTTGGCTATAATATTCCTGGAAGTTTTCATTTTGAGATTTCTTTTAGGAGATGATTGGTGTATTCTTTCAATTTCTATTTTGCCTTATGCTTCTAGAATATTAGGACAATTTTCTCTGACAATTTCTTGGGAAAATGATGTCTAAGCTCTTTTTTCATCATGGTTTTCAGGTAGTTCAGTAATTTTCAAATTATCTCTCCTGGATCTATTTTCCAGGTCAGCTGTTTTTCTAAGGAGATATTTTACATTGCTCTCTATTTTTTCATTCATTTGGATTTGCTTTATTGTGTCTTGATTTCTCATATAGTCATTAGCTTCTATTTGCTCAATCCTAATTTTTTTTTTTGGGGGGTGTTTTTGGTTTTGCGGGGTAATAAGGGTTAAGTGACTTGCCCAGGGTCACATAGCTAGTAAGTGTCAAGTGTCTGAGGTCAGATTTGAACTCAGGTCTTCCTGAATCCAGGGCCAATGCTTTATCCACTGCACCGGCTAGCTGCCCCCTCAATCCTAATTTTTGTGTGTGTGTGTGAGGCAATTGGGGTTAAGTGACTTGCCCAGGGTCACACAGCTAGTAAATGTGTGTTAAGTGTCTGAGGCCGGATTTGAACTCAGGTACTCCTGACTCCAGGGCCAGTGCTCTATCCACTGCGCCACCCAGCTGCCCCCCAATCCTAATTTTTAAGCAATTATTTTCTTTAGAGAGTTTTTGTGCCTCCTTTTCCATTTGGCCAATTTGGCTTTTCAAGCTGTTGACTTTTTTTTTTCTTAAAGTGCAATAATATTTCAGTACATTCATAAACCATAATCTGTTTAGCTATTCCCCAGTTGATGGACATCCCCTCAATTTCTATTTCTTTTGCTATAATAAAAAGTGCTTAGGACAGCTAGGTAGCACAGTGGATAGAGCACTGGCCCTGGAGTCAGGAGTACCTGAGTTCAAATCTGGCCTCAGACACTTGACACTTACTAGCTGTGTGACTGTAGGCAAGTCACTTAACCCCAATTACCTCACACACACAAAAGAAAAGTGCTTGAATAATACAATGAATATACTTGTATACATGGGTTCTCTTTCCTTGATCACTTTGGGGTACATGCCAAATACTGGTATTGCTGGGTCAAAGGGCATGTGCATAGTTAAGTGACTTTTAAAAATGTAGTTCCAACTGCTTTCTTGAATGTTTGCACCAGTTCACAGGTCCACCAGTGGTGCATTACTGTGCCTGTCCTATATCCTTTCCAACAATTGTGATTTTCTATTTTTGCTATCTTTGCAAAATTTAATTGGTATGAGATGGAAACTCACAGTTGTTTAAATATGCATTCTTATTCTTATTAATTATTTGGAGCATTTTTGTACATAGTTGTTATTAGCTTTTGTTTTATTTGTGAAAAATGCCTGTTCATGTCTTTTGACCATTTACTGGGGATTGGTCGTTGTTCTTATATATTTTAATCAGTTCCCTAAATATCTTGGATATCAGGCCTTTGTCAAGATTTTTATTTTCCCAGTTAACTGTTTCCCTTCTGATTTTAGCTGCTTTAGAGAGTTGAATAACAACACATGGCTAATGTGGAAATATGTTTTGCATGACTTTATATGTATAATGTTCATTACATTTCTTGAAGGAGGGAGAAGGGAAGGAGAGAATTTCAAACTGAAATAAAATTTTTTTTTTAATTTATGACAAAAAAGAGATCAAATTCCATAGATTTGTAGTGGACTCAGTCTGTACAGTTATATAAATTCCTCCAGTAGTATTCTAGAGAGCATGAAAGCAGGAGCAGAGAAGGTAGGTATGAGTAGTAATCCAGGGTTTGTTGCCTGGAAAGGGAGCCTGGGACAAGGAATTCAAGAGTATAGAACAGTATTAAGTTAACTGAAAGGTCAATATTTTGAATGTAGAAAAGTTAGGTTGGAAAAGGGAGAATGGCCTTGTGTGTAGTTGAGGGGGACTGAGGGTGATGATCATGGCAGATTAAGGAGGTAGATGAATTTGGAATCAAGGACTTCTAAGGGCATAGATTGTACAAAGGATAGAGCACTAGGCCTAGAGTCAGGAAGACCCAAGTTCAAATCCGGCCTTACATACTTACTAGCTGTGTGACCCTGGGCAAGTCTTTTAATCTCTGTCTGCTTTGGTTTCATCTGTAAAATGAGCTAGAGAAAGAAATGGCAAACCATTCCAGTAATCTTTGCCAAGAAAACCCCAAATGGAGTCATGAAGAGTAGGACATGATTGAAATGGCTGAACAACAACATAAAATGGGGATAACAATAGTACCTTACCTCCCAGTATTGTTGGATCAAATGAAATATTTGTTCAGTGCTTAGCACAGTGCCTGGCACATAGTAGGTGCTTAATAAATACTTAAAAAATATATCAAGGGGCAGCTAGGTGGTGCAGTGGATAGAGCACCGACCCTGGATTCAGGAGGACCTGAGTTCAAATCCAGCCTTAGACACTTAACACTTACTAGCTCTGTGACCCTGGGCAAGTCACTTAATCCCAATTGCCTCACCAAATTTTATATATATATATCAACATGTAAATTGAAGTTCCTAAGTATAAGGTCAAATGGGCTTTAGAGGAATTCTGTGAGCCAGATAATGAATTCCTAGAGAAAGCTGAGGAGCTATCATAGGCAACACATCTGGATGAAGTGAATTTCAAAGAAAAAGAGGCTACTGTTTGATGGTGGTGAGGGAAGGGCTGAGAAGTGCTTGTCAGGAGCAACAAGCACACCTTTTCCTTCTCTTGGCCTAGTGTATCATGACACACATCAGACAAAGTATATCAGTGAGACAAAGTACACCCAAGAGGGTGGCTTTCTGGGGAGAAGGGGGAAAGGAAGGGAATAGGCATTTGGATAGCACCTACTATGTGCCAGACACTTTGCTAAATCTGAGAGAGCCAGATTTCTGTGATTTTGAAGAGACAGTGTGAGAAGAAGTAGTCTAATACTAATTACAGGTGGTTTATTAACAATATAACAGGAATTCCAAAGAACACAGTGGAAGGGGAACATGGGATGGATGGAGCTAACCTAGATGGCTATGAGGGAGAAGGGAGTGGTGGTGAGGAAAGGGAGCCTCTCTAGCTTTCCTTTGATTTTGAGTCACAGGGATTCTGAATAGAGCATCAATGGTAATGTTGAGTTGTTATTTCTTAGCCCTCTTTTCTTATTATAATTTCTTCCTTAGAAAGCTCATTCACTTCCCCGGCCTTCCCCCTAGTTACCAAAACTTCAATATGATATCAAAGGGATAGCCACTGGTAAGACTAGCCTCTATCATTTTCTTAAATTTATATAATCAATAAGACAATAAATCAAGTCCCAATTTGTGGCATTTGCTGATTTCTGAGGTATAAATTTAACAATTGGATTTCCCAATTCTGTACAAGCTGGCTCCAACACACCCCTGTGTTATCCCTCCCCTTCTCCCTATTCTGCTATCTCTCTAGTTTCAGCCCTTTTTAGGGGATAGATTGGAATGGGTGAGCAAAATATAGCATGATTACTGTACCTGAGCAACAATGCAGGGTCGCCAGGGGGAAGGCCTTTTACGTGACTCCAAGGCTATAGCCAGGATACTTATTAACGAACATATTAATTA
This sequence comes from Dromiciops gliroides, assembly GCF_019393635.1. Classification (NCBI taxonomy): domain Eukaryota; kingdom Metazoa; phylum Chordata; class Mammalia; order Microbiotheria; family Microbiotheriidae; genus Dromiciops; species Dromiciops gliroides. The sequence continues at coordinate 435,715,170 of NC_057862.1, read as the reverse complement.
AATAGTATGCACTGAACAATGTGTTTCAGTTAAAACTAGCCATTCCCTGTAAAGAATATTTTGTTCCTGTATTCATCATTGTGAAATTTCTATGCTACATTGTTTAAGTTTGTTCCACTGCATAGGCACACTGACCATCTGAATGAATCTGAGTGTATATAAACTCAGGATCTTGTGATTAAAGTTTGTCTGCATGGATTGAGACCCCTGCTCTTCTCATTTGTGACTCTGGGAGCCCTTATTACCACTATCCTAGAATACTGAAATAGCTTTCTACCAGGTCTTTTGACCTCAACTCCCTCCCCACTCCAAAGCATTCTTTATACAGAAAAACCTGGCAGAAAAATCTTTCTTACCTATAGATCTGGTGATGTTACTCCTATGCTCAAAAATCTTCAGTGAGTCCCTATTGCTTCCATTCATACACTTCTGCCTAACAATTAACATCCATAATGCTACCTTACCTATCTAGCCTGAGATCTTCCCTGTCAGACCTCAGACAACACATAATTTTGTAAATTTTCTATGCACCATGTAACATTGTTTATTATAGCTGTGCTGGTATTTCACCCCCATATTATACTATAAATTCCTTGAGGGGAGGGATTGTGACATGTAAACTTTGTTTTTCTCCCAGTTCCTGGCATAGTGTTCAGAACTTAGTAGATGCTTAACAAATGTTTGTGGGTTTTTTTGTTAATCATGGAGCCTAGAGGCAAGACAGGACCATCTGGAGCCAGATTCTGGAGTTAGATATGATGAGTGCCAAGCAGACAGAAGTGTGTAAATGGGGTTAGGGACTAGGAGTCAGGATCCCTAGGCTCTGGTCCTGGCTTTGACACTCATTAATGATCTATCCTTCACATTGTCTGAGTATGTTTTTCCCTCTTTCAGTAAGAGTTAATACCTGCCCTAAATATCCTGTCCTCTTTTTAGGCTGGCAGGAGATGATGTAATAGGAAGGGGCTGAGACTGTCCTGAAGGATCCTCCCTTGGAAAAGGCCCAAACTCTTCATGTTCTTAACCAACTCAGGATCTTTTTCCTTACTGGTATCTGTAACATTCTGTGACTGTCAGTCAACTAGATCCAAAGCCTTTCTATGTGCCTGGCTATGCATTGAAGAAGACAGGATGAGACACAAGTTCTGTCCCTAGAAGAGTTCATATTCTTTCTGTACCAGAAATAATTCTTTCAGGAGCTCTGACAAGGAAAAGATCACTATGTGCTGAAGAAACATAATGTAGAAGGGGTGGCTAGGTGGCGCAGTGGATAGAGCACCGGCCCTGGAGTCAGGAGTACCTGAGTTCAAATCTGGCCTCAGACACTTTACATACTTACTAGCTGTGTGACCCTGGGCAAGTCACTTAACCCCAATTGCCTCACTAAAAAAAAAAAAAAAGAAACATAATGTAGAATGAATACTGGAAGACTGAATTTGAAGGTGACATTTGGACTGCTGACATTGACAGCTTCCTAGTCATATGACTGTGGGCTTTTCATTTGGAGACATCAAAACCTCCTTGTTCTGGCTCTACAACTGAGTTTCTGACACTCTGTACCTCAGTTTCTTTATCTTTAAAATAATACTACCTATTTCACAGGAGTGTTGTGAAGATAGGGTGTTTTTTTAAAACTTTAAATATAATAATGTGGACTATCATTATTCACAAAAGGGTGGTAAAACAAAAACCTTGCAGGACAGTTAGAATCTGGATAGGCAGAGAGGAAGGGGAAAGAAATTCTAGGTTAGAAGAAAATGAGTCCTAGAAAGGTTAAGTAATTTGCCAAAGGTCAAACAGTTGAGCCTCAGTCTGGGTTGAAATTTAAACCCTGGTGAGAGGTAGAGGAAAAAATGGAAAGAGAAATGAGGGGGATGCAGGAAAGACATGAGAAAAAAGTCAACAGCTTGAAAAGTCAAATGGAAAAGGAGGTACAAAAGCTCTCTGATGAAAATAATTGCCTAAGAATTAAGATTGAACAAATGGAAGCCAGTGACTTTATGAGAAACCAAGACACAATAAAGCAAATCCAAATGAATAAAAAAATAGAGGGCAATGTGAAATATCTTCTGGGAAAAACTGCTGACCTGGAAAATAGGTCCAGGAGAGATAATTTGAAAATTATTGGTCTACCTGAAAACCATGATCAAGGAAAGAGCTTAGACACTATCTTCCAAGATATTTTCAGGGAAAATTGCCCTGAAATTCTAGAAGAAGAAGCTAAAATAGAAATTGAAAAAAATCTACCAATCACCTCCAGAAAGAGATCCCAAAAAGAAAACTCCTAGGAATATTATAGCCAAATTCCAGAGCTCTCAGGTCAAGGAGAAAATATTGCAAGCTGCCAAAAAGAAAGAATTCAAGTACAGTGGAGCCCCAGTCAGGATAGCACAAGATCTAGCAGCTTCTACATTAAAGGCCCGGAGGGCATGGAATATGATATTCCAAAGGGCAAAGGAAATGGGATTACAACCAAGAATCACCTACCCAGCAAAACTCAGCATTATCTTTCAGTGGAAAAAATGGGACTTTAATGAAAAAGAAGACTTTTAAATATTTGTGATGAAAAGACCTGAACTGAATGGCAAATTTGACTTTCAAATACAAGACCCTAGAGAACCATTAAAGAAAATTAAATTGGAACTGGGGGACATACCTGGGGTCGTACAGTGGGCGACTGTCTTGTGTCTGAGGCCAGGTTTTGGCTGGGATCCCCCTGGGTCCAGGGGTGATGATTTGTGCTAGATGATAACATCTTTAGGGTTAAATTGAGGGGTGAAGGGAATTCATTGGGGGAGGGGGAAGGGCAGAAGAGAAATCCTACATGAAAGTAACAGGAAAAGGCTTATGGAGTAGGGGAAGAGATGGGAGAGGAGCAGGGCAGTAAATGAATTTTACACTCATCAGAAAAGGCTCAAAGATCTTAAACTCATTAGAGCTGCCTCAAGGAGCGACTAATAGACACACCCAACTGGGTGGAGTAATCTATTTAATCTGGGCAGTAAATGAGCCTAACACTCATTAAAATTGGCTCAAAGACCTCAATCTCATTAGATAGAAGGGAAACAGTTAACAATAGTAATCATGAAAAAGAGAAAAGGGGGGAAAATTGTACAAAAAATATTTATAGCAACTCTTGGTGGGGGCTAAGAATTGAAAATCAAGGGAATGTCCATCAATTGAGGAATGATGGAAAAAGCTGTGTTATATGATTGTAGTGGAATGGACTTGTGCTACAGGAAATGACAAACAGGATAATCCCAGAAAAACCTTGAAAGACTAATGAACATTGATGTTTGGTGAAGGGAGAAGAGCTGAGAGGACATTGTGCATAGTGACAGCAGTATTGTTCAATGAGTAATTGTGAATGACTTAGCTACTCTCAGCAGTACAATGATCCTGGACAATCCCAAGGAACTAATGAGGAAGCATACTATACACTGCTATAGAAAGAACTGATAAAAAGAACACTTGTGTAGGGGGCTGCTAGGTGGTACAATGAATAAAGCACCAGCCCTGGATTCAGGAGGACCTGAGTTCAAATCTGGCCTCAGACACTTGACACTTAACTAGCTGTGTGACCCTGGGCAAGTCACTTAACCCCCATTGCCCCGCAAAAAAAAAAAAAAAAAAGAAAAGAAAAAAAAGAACACTTGTGGATTGTACATATATAACCTGATTGCGATCTTGTGGAGGGGAGAGGAAAGGGAGGGAGGGAGAAAAAATTGGAACTCTAAATCTTATGAAAATGAATGTTGAAAACTACCCTTACATGTAAATGGAAAATAAAATAAATGTTTGTTGAGAAAAAAAGAAATTTAAACATTGGTTCTTTGACCCCCAATCTAAAGCTGATTCCATTTTGCCCCTTCATTTCTGCCCTACATCTATTATAGGGCTGCTGTGAGGACTAGTCATTCAAAAGCATCAAGCACCTACTATGTGCCAGGTACTATGCTAAGCTCTGGGGATACAAAAAGAGGCAAAAGACAATTCTTGCTCTCAAAGATCTCACAATCTAATAGGGAAGACAACCAGCAAATATGTTCAAACAAGCTCTTTGCAGGAAAAATAAGAAATAATTAAAAGAGAGAAGGCACTAGAATTTAAAAGGGGTTGGATAAAGCTTTCTACAGAAAATGGGATTTTAGATAAGAGTTGAAGGTAACCAGGGAAGCCAGCAATCAGAAGAACATTCCAGACATGTAAATGTAGTGAGCCAAAAGATGGAGTGTCTTGTTTGTGGAACTGTAGAGACCAGTGTCACTAGATTAAAGAGTATCTGTCAGGGAGTAAAGTGTAAGAAGAATAGAAGGGAATAAACTACTAGCAAAAAAAGAAGAATAGAAGGGGAAGGAGGTAAGTCACAAAGGGCATTGAACATCCAACAGAAGATTTTTGTATTTGATCTGAGGCAATAGTGAGTCACTGGAGTTACTGAATAGGAAGGTGACATTTTCAGACCTATTTTTTAGTTGTTTTTTGTTTGTTTGTTTGTTTGTTTTTGCTGGGCAATGAGGGTTAAGTGACTTGCCCAGGGTCACACAGCTAGTAAGTGTCAAGTGTCTGAGGCCAGATTTGAACTCAGGTACTCCTGAATCCAGGGCTGGTGCTTTATCCACTGCGCCACCTAGCTGCCCCAAGACCTATATTTTAGGAAAAACACTTTGGTGATTGGAGGATGTATTAGAGGCAGACTGACCAGCAGGCTATTGCAATAGTACAATCATAAGGTGATTAGAACCTGCACCATGCAGAATCAGAGAAGGGGACTTCTTGTTCAGTCATATGACTCTTCATGACCCCATCTGGGATTTTCTTGGCAGATACTGGAGTGGTTTCCCTTTTCTTTCTCCAGCTCATTTTACAGATGAGGAAACTGAGGCAAAGAGAGTTAAGTGACTTGGCCCAATGTAAGAGTCCAAGGGTGGATTTGAATTCAAGTCTTCCTGACTCTAAGCCGGGCTCTATCAACTACAACACCAAGTAGCTGAAGGAGGCTTATTAGAGAGATATTGCAAAGGTGAAATGGACTACCCTTGGCAACATATTAGCTATTAGGTGGTGACAGGGTGAGATAGTGAGTTAAGGATAACAAAATGAGATAATGGCTGCAAAGACCTGAGTAAACTGTACTATAGAAAAGTCCTCTTTCTGTTATTGACTGGCTGGCTGTCCTGGTCAGGTGTTAGGCTGCAACAAGGCTGAAATTTCAGTCCTAGAAAAGATGAGGTGCAAGGTAAACTGAGTGTGCAAGCTTCTTCCATGGTGATTTGTTTTCTATGCGAGGGATTCCTCCTCCCTCCTGCCTCCAGGGTACATACAGTACAGCACCTGGCACATAGAAGGGACTTAAAATAAATGCTTTCCCCGCCCCCAGTTCATTCCAATGCCTCTAGTAAAGCTTCCAGAGTCCAAAAAGCCTGACGAAAGAACTGCCCCCGGCGGGAACTGGTTTCCCCACCATATAACTAATAGGCCAGACTAGGATAACCTTTAAGGGGTCTGCTAAAGCTGACCCCGTCTTCCTGCCCCTCCCACGCACCCAACAGGATAGTGACCTCCCAGAAATCCAAACCCCACCCATAGTAACCGTGCCAAGGCACGGCGCAGGGCGAAGAACCCGCCCCCGCCTGGCTTAAGGCCTTAGATAGGCGCGGGCCCTTCCGCTCAGAGACCAAGGCTCGGCTCCGCCTTCCTGGCGCCCCCCCCTCCTTCCCCGTAGGCCTTTTTGTTAAGAAGTCTCCCATAGACCCCGAACCTTCCAGACCCCCAGCTTTTTTCCCCTCAGGTTGTGGAAGGGCCTGGTGCATCGGTACCAAGAACCTGGGAGCACTGGAGAGAGGGCGGGGGCAAAGGGGAAATGTGTCCTTGACAGAGTGGCTTCTGGGAAAGCGAGTCTGCATGCGCGGAGGCTTTTGGGGAATGAAGTCTCAGTCCCTGCCACTTTCCGCGCTGTTCGCGACGCTCTTGTCCTGCGCAAGCGCACAGAGAGGTTGGGGAGGGAGAGCGCCTGTTCAGATAAGTTGCAGAATTTGCATTTACCCCTTGGGGGCGGGGTGAGGCTGGGAAATTGTGCCTCCCACCCGCCGGGGGACATTCCTCTTCCTTGCCAATTTCTGTAGAATAAGAGGTCACACTGAAATTTAATTATCGGATCTCCCAATCCCGTACGAGGGGGCTCCAATTCACCCCCTGTGCCCCAGGACATACCACCCTGGGGATGTCTTTTCTTTCCCATCCCCATATCACCCCCAAGCTCTGGGTCCCTCCTTATCCAGAAAGAGTGACCTCTGATTCTGGGGCGCCCCTCTGACCCTGACCCTTAACTTTGGGAGCGATTTTCCTCTCCCTCACCTCCTGAGGCACACCCGTATTAGACCCTTATCCTAAAATTGACTCTGGAACTTACTCCTCTTACAGTGGGGCTGCACTTCCTCCCCCTCCCCACATCTTTGGACCTGATCTCTTGACCTTTAAGGCTAACCCTGGGGCTGATACTCCCTGACCCTGAAAGACCCTGGAGCTGACTCCTCTCCAATGGGGCTGCACCTTCCTTCTTCCCCCCCACCCTTTGGGCCTGATCTCTTGACCCTAAAGCTAACCCTGGGGCTGACTCCCCTGACCCTGGAGATGACTCCTACCACTGGGGAACTGGTCGGCTTGGAATATTGTGTCTGTGGGGATCCTCCCTATTTGAGCTGGGAGGATTTCCTACTGGCTTTCCTCCTTCCTCCAGACCAAGGGTGCAGACCTAAGGAGGAGTAGGTGGTGCTGAGGGTTCCAGCAGTCTATGCCTAGCCTGAATCAATCTTCCAGGGTTATGGAACCTTTGGCAATCCTAAGGGAGGTTCCTTCTTCTTTGCATTTGACTCCTTCCCTTCCTTCAGTTCTCCCCCCTCCATTCTCCCTCCCTGTCCTCCTCCCTAGTCAGCCTCTCCCATCCTTGTCTAGCTGGCTAAGCCTCATTCAATTGTCTCCTCCACCTAGAGGAGTTAACTGGGTGGGCTCAAGGGCCATGGATTGACAGAATGGCATGCCAGGGAGGGGCTGGGGATGCCTTAGAGGTGAGCCAGCTCTGTGGGTCACCAGAGACCAAGGACTTGAAGCACAGGAAACCCCTTCTGTGCTGAATCTACTCTATCAGGCACTAATGTAGGGGAAGACACTCCTGATCCCTTAAAGGACAGCTGGGAGCAGCTTGGCAGAAGAGAAGAGGAAAAGGCTCTCTTTGGGACTGCCACTAGGAATCCACTTCTGAGCCCCCCAACTCTCTATTCCTAAGATTCCTGCACCCACCTCCCTTAGCCCCACTGCGCTTCTTCTGCTCCGCCCTGGCCCAACCCCTCCCAGGACCTCCCCCGCCCTCCCCCAAAGGGAAAAGGAGGAGGCCCCACAGAGTTCAACTCAGCAGACACCTATCCTGATCCCAAGAGTGTCACACCGGACAGGACCCACAGAGAACACTTGCCTCTTTCAGCAGAAGGTAGGTTCATAAGCTAGTCTATGTTTGCCCTCCCTGGGACTCAGACCAGGTGCTTGGGGCATCCCTGGGGTTGCTAAGCTCTGAGAAGAGGGTGGCTCTGTTCTCTCTCTCTGTTTCTGCTCCAGGTAAGTGGCTGAGGACACAGGGACACAGGGACTCGGGGACTGGGGGAAGTTGCAGGTCAAGAAAAAACCTTCCCTTGGGAGCTGGAAACTCCTTGCTATGTAGACCTCACATACTGTGGGGTGGGAGGGTGAGGAGAAATGGGGGAAGCTCTCTTCTCTTTTAAAGAACCAGATGCTCAGTTAACCAACCATTCAACACAGGATTTCATTCCGTTTCTTGGTTGGCCCATTTCCCAGATTCCTAGCTCTCATCTCTGACTTCCCTATAGAACTTTACATGGAGGTAGAATGAAGCTTGGCATTTTGGGGTGCATTCCTCATTTATTATCTAACTCATACACTGTCACACCTGCATCTGTATAATCATACTCATATATCCTATCCTGTCACACTGTCACACACTCTTGCGTTGTCCAACTTTCACACACATACGCTCACATATAGTCACACGTGGTCACATGCATACCTTCTTATGCTCAGATACTTACATGATCTGTCTTACAAAGCTGAGTGGTTCTACTGAGAGACCTAAGGCTCTGATTAGGGCTGGGAGCCCTTGGTGAGCAACTTGGGACTGGCTGGGAGTTAGGTCTGTCTCCAGGTCTGGGAAGCTCTGGTCTGGCTGCCCTTCCCCCCCTCTGTACTGGGTAAATATTTGTGTCCTTCCTCAGCAGGGCCAGATCAAACTGCTCCTCCCTTCCTCCCTCCCTCCTTCCCTGCCACTTCCCAGCAGCTCCATGGACCCCCTTGAATCTGTGGTGAAGAACCCATACACCAGCATCAACATCCCCCGAGCCCACCTTCGCCCAGACCTAGAACAGCAGCTGGAACAAAGCCAGGACACTCCATACCCAGGGGCCAGGCCTAGCCCTGTGCCTGCTTACTCCCCACCAACAGTGGGTGGGTGGACCCAGGAGGAAGCCAAAGGAGGGTCTCAAATCCCGACCCAGGCAACTTGGCAACAGCCAGGGAATCCTTACGCTGGCCTGCAACAGACATCAGGGACCACAGAGCCACCTTATACGACTGTACCACCAGCACGACCCGGAGACGACATCGCCCATCACTGCTGCTGCTGCCCCTGTTGCCGTTGTTGCCGCTGCCCTCGCTGTTGCCGCTGCCACAGCTGTTGCTGTGTGGTCTCTTAGCTCCTCTGAACACCTAGCCCAGAGGAACCCAGACTGAGGGAGACCTGTCTATGCCACGATGCAGTCAGGTTTGTTGTCATTCAGGGGTAAGGAGGGTGGTTCCCTCCCTCTTGGATGTCATTAAGCCACCTCCAGCCAAAGGAACTGGAGCTCAGGATAGAGTCTGAAGTCATTAGGATTTGATGCATTTGAAATCTTCTTCCTATCTCCCTCTCCAAATCACCCATCGTGACAGGACAGAGTCCTTGGCAGAATCAAGAGCCCGGGCATCACAGAATTTCTGACCTCAAATGGACCAAAGAGATCCTAACTTCAGTCTGTACCTGAACAGAATTCTGTGATCTTGATAAATGAATATCTAACAGCTGCTGAAAAATCACCAGTGGCTGGTAGCTCACTACCTGCCACAGGAGCTCATTCTGCCTTTGGCTGACTGTTAGGAAGTTTTCCCTTTCACTGAATGGAAATTTGTCTCAATATAAGTTCCATTCACTGACTTTTATTCTACCCTTTGGGGCCAAGTAAAACAAGTCTGATCCCTCTTCCCCATCACAACTCTTCAGATATTGGAAGACACCTGTCATCTTTATTCTTTTCTTCTCCAGGATAAACATACCTCGTTTCTTCAACTGATCATAGTATGTTATGGTTTCCAAGCCATTTGGACTCTTCCTCCTTGTTGATGTCCTGTCTAAAATGTGATACCCAGACCTGAATACACTGCTATAAAATTTGGGGGTGAGTCCAAGGTCTATCGTGAGGAGCTTGTTGAGTGGGATGTCAAGGAAATCAGAAACCAAATTTGGGAGAGGAAAGATCTCTACCCAAGACTGAGGAAGGTATTCAAACCTCCCCTCAGAATTATGGCAGCCTAAACCCTGTGCCTATTGAAAGCCATCATCAGCACTGTTGATACTTATTAGTATCCACTATCTATCCACCAGAACCCTGAACCAGTGATGAGGATCAGTAGGAATGATTCCTATCCTCAAGAGTCTTATCAACCATACCCCACATCACCTGGGGCTAAGGCACCTGCATTGATGACCACCCTCAGAGAACACTTCACTTCTTCCAGTTACCTCTGTTGTTCCCTTGACAATAAACCTAAATAATTTGTTCAGGTCTGTCTTCACCGATGTTTTGTTGTGATTATCCAGAGGCCATATCTGGAGGCCATATCTGGAGGCTTGGAAGGGCTGGGCTTGGTGTCTAGGGTCTGGGAAGGTTCACTTGGGGCTTAGAGATGTGTAAGAATTGGGTCTATGGGGGCAGCTAGGTGGCACAGTGGATAGAGCATCAGCCCTCGATTTAGGAGGACCTGAGTTCAGATGTGGCCTCAGATGCTTGACACTTACTAGCTGTGTGACCCTGGGCAAGTCACTTAACCCCCATTGCCCGGCCAAAAAAAAAAAAGAATTGGGTCTATGGTCAGAGAGAAAAGAATTCTTGGGTTTGAGAAATATAGCTCACATTCACATAGCACTTGAAAACTGGCATTGGGCTTTCCTGTAAGGTAGAGTAGACCATGTATTATTGTTTTTGTTTTTGTTTTTTGCAGGGCAATGGGGGTTAAGTGACTTGCCCAGGGTCACACAGCTAGTAAGTGTCAAGTGTCTGAGGTCAGATTTGAACTTAGGTCCTCCTGAATCCAGGGCCGGTGCTTTATCCACTGCGCCACCTAGCTGCCCTCTAGACCATGTATTATTATCCCCATTTTGAAAATAAAAAAACTGAGACTCTGAAGCACTGTATCTTACCCATGGTCACATTGTTAGTGTTTGAGCTGAGAATCAAACCCCTCTCTCCTGATTCTAAGTCCCATATTCTCCACCACAGAAGCACATTCTCTAATCCCTACCCTTCAACCTTGTTTCCCATTTGGCATGGGCTGGACCAGCCTGAATGTAGAGGTGGGTTGAGAAGATGGCCAAAATTCTGTTTCATGTCATTAGGCTGAATCTTGGACCCTATAGCTCTCAGCCACCCTTTCTCTTCTACTAGCTGGCTAGGTAGTAGAAGCTCTGAGGAGGGACCCTGTTCACCTCCACCTCCCCTGCTCCATCCCCAGGTCTCTTATGCTTGTCTCTGCCTGACCCTGTGACCACACTGCCTTTGGCCTAACCTCATGACCTGTCTCTCAGCCTTGGTCTCAGCAGTGAGGAAGGGATTGGAGATTGCACCTAACCAACCATCCATTGTGAGGAATTAGTGGGGCCAGTGTCCAACCAGGGCCAGTATCTAAAACCTGGCATATGAATGTGGATGAAGAACACGTATGAAGTGTTCCATAAGTGGAGTGTCAGATTCACAAGGGACAAGTAAAGTAGTACAGGCCAGAGACCCAGGGGTCCTAGAACATAGAAGTGAAGAGTTGGTGAGGTCAGACTTGGAAGGCTTTCTGAGGGGGGTGAGTTTTGTGCCAGTTTTGGAAAGAAGCTTTTACATTGTTCTCATTAAGGTCATGAGGGAAAGAAGTTTCCTAATGGTAAAGAAGGACAGGAATTGGCAAGCAAGGGTTGAAGGACTGAGGGTGCAGAAACCAGAGTAGAGCCCGGCTAGGCCAGTGACTCATCTTCTAAATCCTCAGCCTGGGTGGAGAATGATTTCCTAGTTTCCAGTGAAACCTTGGTTTCCTCTGACCTACAGTCAAGTGGTCCCACCTACTCCCCAAAATACCCTTGCCCCACCCACCAGCAGCCTCTGCTTCATGCCCTCTTCAGTTTCCACCCTCATTCCTCCCATTCCTCCCAAAGTGGGCCTAGGACCCACTTTAAAAGGTGGAAAGAAACCTGAGAGATCAGCTAATTGAACCCTCATTTGACAGACAGAGAAACTGAGGCCAGAGAAAAGTAAAGTGATTTGTCCAAGGTCACACAGATAGTGTTAGTGGCAGAAGGCAGATTTTTTTTTTTTTGCAGGGCAATGAGGGTTAAGTGACTTGCCCAGGGTCACACAGCTAGTAAGTGTCAAGTGTCTGAGTCTAGATTTGAACTCAGGTCCTCCTGAATCAAAGGCTGGTGCTTTATCCACTGTGCCACCTAACTGCCCCATGAACCCAGATTTTAAAAAATTTCAAATCCTTTTTCTTTCCCTAGAGATGACAATCATAGGGCAAACATGCCCCCCAGTAGGTGAGTTACCAAACCACCCCTTCAGGGTTTTTATAGACATTGTGTGAGCACCCCCTTGCATACCCATCTTCATTGTAGCCACTACTCAAGAAACATGGAGAAGCACTGGGGGGGGGGGGCAAAGGGATCATGAAATCTCTTGACTCCTGCATGGTGATAGGTCTTGAACTACATCTTAAAGGGAAAGAGAGAGGGGCAGCTAGGTGGTGCAGTGGATAGAGCACCGGCCCTGGAGTCAGGAGTACCTGAGTTCAAATCCAGCCTCAGACACTTAACACTTACGAGCTGTGTGACCCTGGGCAAGTCACTTAACCCCAATTGTCTCACTAAAAAAGAAAAAAGGGAAAGAGGCAGAGAGGAAGGAGGAGATAGAAAGAGAGAGAAGAAAGGAAGGGCATTTCAGAGGGGAGAATAATAGATATTATCATAATAATAGTAATTAATATTTATATAGCACTGACTATGTACCAGGAGCCAGCTAGGTGGCTCAGTGGATAGAGCGCTAGGCCTGGAGTCAGGAAGACCTCAGTTCAAATCTGGCTTGACACTTACTAGCTGTGCAACCCTGGGCAAGTCACTTAACCTCTGTTTGCCTTAATCCACTGAAGAAGGAAATGGCAAACCACTCTGGTAATCTTTGCCAAGAAAACCCCATGGTCATTATTTGGTCCATGGGGTTATAAAGACTTGGACGGGACTGAACAACAGTTATGTGACAGGCGCTGTGCTAAGCATTTTATAATTATCTCATTTATTCCTCATAACAACCCTGGGAAGTAGGTGTTATTATTCTCATTTTATAGATGAGAAAACCAAGGCAGACAGGTGAAGTGACTTGCCCAGGGTCACACAGCTAGTACATGTCTGAGATTGAATTTGAACTCAGGTCTTTCTGACTCCAGGCCCAGCTAGATCTGATGTTTTAGGAATGCAGCGTACATTAGGGGAACATTGAGAGATGAAGCTGAATTTGGAGCCAGATCATAGAAGGCCTTGAATGCCAGACGGGAGTTTGGACTTTATGCTGTGAGCAATAGGGAGCTGCTTACATTTCTTGAGTAGTAGAGGAACACCATGGAAGTAGGATATGAGACCAATTAGTCGAACAGGACACGCAGGATGGACTGGTCTCTCCACATCTAACAGTCATCAGGAAGCAATCACTGCCCAGAGGTGCCTGGTATGTGTGAGGTATTCACTGTGTATGACCTAGGTGTTGGAATCTTAATGGATCGGGGCCCAGAAGACAGACTCATATGGCTCTGCCAACATTATAGAGAAAGTACTATGCATTCCTCCTCCCTCCACACACACCATCCTCTCTCACCATGGTCTTGGGTGCCCCTCTTCTGCCTGCCTTGCTCTGGTCCTCATGACCCACTCTACTGCCTTTCTAGGCGGGAACTCCCTTCTCACCCCCCCACCCCAAGCCCAACCTGGAAGAGAAGCAGCCCCACCCAAACTGAGCCACAAGAACTAGTCAGACCAGTTTGGGGAGAGTTTTGGGGGCAGGCTAAGGGAGGGGAAACTGGGGAGTGGGGGGGGACAAGGAAGGGGAAGCCATTCTTCCCCTTCACTCTCTGCCAAATTCAGAACAAAGTTGGCTCAAAACAACTCTTCAGTTCCCACTACAGAAATTCCTTGAGTTAAACTGAAACGCTGACTTAGAACCTGACCCTGACCTTATACCGACTGCTCTTGGAACAAGCACACTATATATGATTTGAGGAAGGGATGGCCAAGGGCAGGGGCAGGGGCCCACCCAGAGCTGACCCATGTTCACAAGCCAAGAAGTAGTGATGGTGTATTGCTTAGAATCAGAAGTGGATTCAAGCTGTCTTTAACATTGGTTATGTAATCATGAGCAAATGACTGTAACCTTTCTGAGCCTCGGTTTCCTCATCTATAAAATGGGCACGATATTGTTTACCCTCCCTCATCACCTCATGCAGCTAGTGTGAAAAAAGCACTATAGAAATGTTAGCCATGATGATGATGATTCACTATCTCACCACGTCCACATGTTAAGGGGATATGCCCCAGTCACATTCAGCTTTTACCATGGTCATACATGACCCCTCCTCATGCTCCACACCTAACTAGTGCCCACTCTGGTGTCTTCCCCATCACAACCTTGCCATTCACAAGCTCTCCCCATCCCTGCTGCATGGAGTGATCCGTGGAAGGTTCTGCTGATTGTGTTTTTCCCTTGTTCAGGGAAACAAGCAGAGGTGGGCAAGCACCTTAGACTTAGGCAAGGCCCGAAGACTCTTATCTCTCTCAGGGCCATGTGTCTGGAAGCTGTGGTGGGAGATCTCATTGCAGGGCTTTTGTGACTGAAAGCGGAGCTGGCTCATCCTGAGCTCCTGGGTGGTAATGTGAGCCCCCACTGGGGGAGGGGGAGCCCTGGGCACCTTGAGTACCCATCAGACTCCCTGGGATCTGGCCCTGGGGCTGGACACATGCAGGAGCACAAGATCCAGACCAGTGGTCAGGGAGCAGGTAAGAGCTGGGAGTGGAGCTGGGGCTGGGGGACAGGGAAAGAAAGGGAGGGAGAGAGCCTGTGAGCTGGTGTCTAGGAAAGACTGAGATGGGAGAGATAGAAGCACAGAGAGACTCAGAGGTTGGGCCTATAGTCAGGAATTATCTGGTACTATAGCAGTGCTATAGGGTTGGGCCCTGGTGTGGGGGGGATGGTGAAAGACTGATGTGAAATGAATTATAGACCCATGCCCTGGACCCTGATCAGCTTTGTAAATACCCTAGGTTAGAGAACTGGTTTGTCCAGGAATCCAGTGAATGGGCCAAAGTAACTGATGATCCAAAAAGTTTGTCTCTGAATTGGCCATGGGTGGGTTGCCTGATAGGTGAATCTCCTCTGCCCCCAGCCCCATTCTAGGCAAACCCCAATTCAGGGAAATGAGTTCAGGAACCAGAGACTCAAAGCATCAGCTGAAGGTGAAACTCTTAGAGCCAGGGTGTCACCTCTCCTGGGCAAAATTCAACAGCTTGAGGATCTAGCCCTGGACAGCTGAGAGAGATGGACTGAGCTGGAAGGTTGAGGCATTGAAGGACTAAGTGGAGGAGAGAGAGACAAAGTTCCAGGACTCTGAGGAGAACCTAGTAGTCTCACTAAAAGTGGCCCAAAGGCCAGCAGATGAGGAGGGAATCAGGTGGGAGTAAGCCCTTGGTATGTGAAGTCTTTCAGGACTCTGAGGAAGCACATGACAGAGATAGATGCTTGGAGGAGCTTCTTAAGGGAGAAGCAACTTGTTGGATTAGGCTGCAACCAGCAAGGCCCAGAGGCCACTGACAGCAGAGGGGCTCCTTATCAGGATACTACTGATATATTCTACCTCAGTCAAGGCTCACTGGCCTTCATTGTGCCATGGAACATGGGGGGCTGAGGGGACAATGGGGGTGAGCAGGTAAAGGAAAGTGCAGTCATGGTTGTCTCCCTTGGCCATGCTGTGGCCCAAGCACCAACCTCCTGGGAGAGAAGTGGAATGGGACCACTGGGGGTTGGGTCCCAACGCCTACCAAGGGAATGGAGGTGTCTACACTGCCTACATGGAGACCCATGACAAAGGCCCAGCAAAGAACTGTGAGGTATAGGAGTACTCTAGTGGGGGTGAAAGGAAAGAGGGAGCAAGTTCTCCTCTGGATGTCAAATGCCATGAAGTAAAACCCCAGTTATTCCTCCCCATGGGATTCTGTGCATCTGAATAGGGTAGAGGAAGGACCCAGAGGGGGAAGACAGATTCCAGAAATTTAATGTTAGTTCGGCATTTGGGAGAGTCACATTTGGAGACTAAGGGTTCTCTAGAGTGAATGTCAGGGTGAAGGGTGGTGATTTTGCCAAAGGTGAGAGAGGACAAAGGACTTGCATCAATCTGACCTGGGAGACAGAGAAGTGTGTTCTGGTGGGAAAAGAGGTAGAACATTCAAAAAACACATGGCAGATCAGTTACTGGCCAAGTGGAGGTCCCAACTGAGCAAAGATTTTGTGAACCCAGCTCCCATTCTCAACATGTGAATTCTCCTGAGGACGGAAGCAAGGTGGTCAGTCACCAGGACTGTGGTCTCCTCCTTGAGGACAAACCAGAAAGAGGATGTCTCTGTTCTTATCTTTCTTCATTCTACTTTCCTACCCTCCCTCTACCCCAACAAACTGCCTTTAAAATGGCTCTGTCAGAGGCTCCATAACCATTTCCTCCCCAAACTCCCCCCGCCCCGTCCCTGCCCCCCATTTTGGCTATCCCTGACCTTTTCGCTCCTCAGCCTTGCAGGACTGAACAGAGAGGAGCCGGTGGCTTTCTTTCCTCACCTCTGGAAATAAGATATCCATGGTCCCTCATCCAAGATATGTGTCTTCTAGTTGTTGTTGTTGTTGTTGTTGTTGTGTGTGTGTGTGTCCTGTGCATATCAGAGGATATAGAACTGGAAGGGCCTTTAGAGGCCATGGAGGCCACCCCCTCTTATTTTATTATTATTATTTTTTTTTAGTGAGGCAATTGGGGTTTAGTGACTTGCCCAGGGTCACACAGCTAGTAAGTGTTAAGTGTCTGAGGCCAGATTTGAACTCAGGTCCTCCTGACTCCAGGGCCGATACTCTCAAATACATCATTTAACCTCTCTCTTTTCCAATTTTCTCATCTGTAAGATGAGAGTGATTGTGTGACCCTGGGCAAGTAACTTAACCCTCATTGCCCTGCAAAAAAAAAAAAGATGGAGTTGACGCTTGTAGTGCTTCCTGTTTGTAAAAAGCATTGCAAACAGGAAATGCTATATAAAAGAATAGCGGTGGTGTTTCTTTAATATGAGTATCTTTGACTCCATGGCTGCAAAACCGTTGTCTGTACCTGTGTTCGTCCCCTGAGAACAGAGCCAGAACATAGAGATGTAGTTAGGGCTTTTGGGGGTAAAGGTCCGTTCCAGGGCAGGGGGGGGTCTGATGAAGTCAGGACCTTGTACCACCTCTCGGCAGTACCCCCTTTATTGGCCCAGGGATCCAAGGTCGCTGGTGGAATGAATCCCGGAGTGCCCAGCCTTGGTCCTTCTTTCTTTTCCCAGAATGTTGCATATGGAGGGAGCCACTGAAAGTGAGACCCTTCCCGCTAAGGAGAAGCCTTCTGAAGTAGGGGCCCGCCGAAATGACTGCATCATCTGCTATTCCTCCTATGACCTGGCCGGCCGCCTTCCACGCCGTCTCTACTGTGGCCACACCTTCTGCCAGGCTTGTGTCCGACGACTAGACACACCCGCTCACGAACAGCGATGGATCCCCTGCCCTCAATGCCGCCAGAGCACGCCCACGCCAAGGGGTGGTGTGGCCATGCTGGACCTCGATCTGGCTGCCTTCTTGGCTGTGAAGGCAGAGCGGGAGCTTCCCCGGGGAGAGCCCTGGTCCCCCACTCCCCACAAAGGCAGCCCTCCCAAGCCCGGCTCGGTGATCACCCAGCAACCAGGCAGCCACTGCCCAGCTCTGGGCCCTCAGCCCAGCTTCCCTCAACAGGGTTGCTGTTGGGGCTGCTGCCTATGCTGTGAGCCTGAGGGCACCCCTGAAGTCTAAGTCCTGGCCATAAATGTGCCCACCCACCAAACATATCCTGCCATGGAATAGTCCCTGGCCTCAAGATCCCGAAGGTCTTCATGGGGAGCCGAGGCTCCTCCTCTCCATCTAGACCCTTGAATTGGCCTGTGTTGGGGGAGGGGGGGCTGAAAGTGGGAGTTAGAGCTACATCCTATGACATGTCTCATCACAGCTCCCTCACTCTTCTCACTAACCCCCAACTCCTTTGCCAGTTGCTTCCAACCTCTTCTCAATGCTGATTCCCATCCTTAGCTTGCTAACAGGACCCTGAGTTGTGGTTGTTTGGTAAGTTCTAGTTTTTTAAGGTGGCAAAGAGCCTCTGGTTGCTAGAACCCACAGTGGCTTCCTTGGCTGCCTGGTTCCCCTAGAAAACTTGGACCCTGGAACTGAAGCTCCTGAAAGAGATAGGGCTCTGGGCCTGGTACCTGAACTTGAACTCTATAAATAGCACCTGGATTAAAGGCTATGCTGATTTGTGATCCAGAAGAGGCCACTACCTGGAGCATAAGGGTAGGGATACCTAGGACCACAACTGAGATGCCTGCAGTTTGGTATAGGGCACAAAGGCTGTGTTTACAAACATTTGTTCTGTTGTTTTTTACTAAAGTGTGACCATGTCCTCTGGTATCTGTCCCCCAATGGCATGTTTGTCTGAAGTCACAGAATTTGTTTCTGATGGCCCCAGTGCTTCACCTCATTGGGGCTCTTTTTGGGAACAAGAACCGTAAAGCCATGAATGACCCCTTCTGGCCAAATCTGCTTTCCCATCTCAGCTTCCTATAGGAAAGCTTTACTGATAGACAGGACTGGTATCTAACCTTGAACTCTAGATGCTGACCCCTTGGACCCTGACCCCTAAATCAGGACTTCTTAAACTTTTTCCCTTGAGACCTTTTTTCCCTAGAAATTTTTATGTAACACCAGGTATATGGGTATATAAAATAGGTATACATAATCTTTTACTGTTGCCAATTTTTTGTTTGTTTGTTTTTTTGGTTTGTTTTGGTTTTTTGCAGGGCAATGAGGGTTAAGTGACTCGCCCAGGGTCACACAGCTAGTAAGTATTAAGTGTCTGAGGTTGGATTTGAACTCAGGTCCTCCTGAATTCAGGGCCAGTGCTTTATCTACTGTGCCACCTAGCTGCCCCTGCCAATTTTTTTTGCAACCCTCACATTCAGTTATGCCACCCCATATGGTATTGCAACCCACAGTTTAAGAAGCTAGGCCCTAGGGGCAGCTTGGTGACGCAGTGGATAAAGTACTGGCCCTGGATTCAGGAGGACCTGAGTTCAAATCCAACCTCAGACACTTGACACTTACTAGCTATATGACCCTGGGCAAGTCACTTAACCCCAATTGCCTTACCAAAAAAAAAAGAAGAAGAAGAAGAAGCAACTAGGTCCTAGGGGACAGCTAGGTGGTGCAGTGGATAAAGCACTGGCCCTGGATTCAGTAGGACCTGAGTTCAAATCTGGCCTTAGACACTTGATACTTACTAGCTGTGTGACCTTGGGCAAGTCACTTAACCCTCATTGCCCAACACCCCCCCAAAAAAACCAAAAACCAAGAAGCTAGGCCCTAGAGGCAGCTAGGTATCTCAGTAGATGGAGCACCAGCCCTGGAGTCAGGGGGATTTGAGTTCAAATCCAGCCTCAGATACTTGACACTTACTAGCTGTGTGATCCTGGGCAAGTCACTTAACTCCAATTGCCTCCCCCCCAATTTTTTTTTCATTTCTTTTTTTTTGGCAGGGCAATGGGGGTAAAGTGACTTGCCCAGGGTCACACAGCTAGTAAGTGTCAAGTGTCTGAGGCCGGATTTGAACTCAGGTACTCCTGAACCCAGGGCTGTTGCTTTATCCACTGCGCCACCTAGCTGCCCCCCCCCCAATTTTTTTTAAAAACTAGGACATAACTGACTCCTAGACACTAACTCTCAGACACAGTGACTCCTCAGAAAGTGATCCAGGATGCTGATTCCAAGGAGGACATTTAATCAGTTCCTGTGTTGTCCAGAAGGGGATAGTACTTCCTCTCCTTTGGCAGGGCTTTGAACCTAGGTCCCAGGATGATGCCCTAGGCTGCCTGGTTGTAGAGGGGAGGGGAAGGCATCCAAGAGAATGTGCTGACCCAGGAGGGACACAGATCTGCCTCACCCACCAAGTCCAAAGTCTCATATGCCCACAGGGAACATGCAGAGAGTGGGGACTCCCCACAAGCTGGCCCCCTGGAGAGTACATCTAAACTTGACCCTGGCATGGGGCATGCCCAACCGTTGATCCTGCTGCCCCCAGATAGGGGACTGCCCCTAGAAAAGGGAGCACCTACCAGAGATGGTTCCCCAAGGTCATAGGTGAGGTCCGCAACCAGGCTAACAGGCAGTCTCAGTCAGAATTCAGTCTGTAACCAGGGTCAGGGTTCGGTCTGTGGTCATGGTTCCAAGTCAGTCAGTAGCTGGGATCAGGTCTCAGTTTGGGACCATGGTTAAGCACAGAACCATCGAATCTCAGCACTGCAAGGAACCTCAGAGACTGTTCTGTTCTAAACCTTCTTTCTCCAGGGGTAGAGAGAGACGGATTTCAATCTAATCTTGGCCCCAGCAAGACCCAGCTCTAAATCTGATGCTGACTCACTGAGGACTAAACCTGGTGGTGGGGGGGCACTGCAGGCACAGATATTCACCTCGATTTTCCTTTCCTTTCCCTTGCCCTCCTCCAAACCATAAGCCATTCTTGCCTCACAATGATCCTGGCACTCACTCTCTGATATCCTTTGCCCTCTCTTACCCCAACCAGGGCTCTGGGAGCACAAGCTGCCTCTGGTTTGCCCATCCTGCTCCCATTATCCCTTCAAGAAAGTGGCCTTGGATTCAGGAGGACCCGAGTTCAAATCTGACCTCAGACACTTGACACTTACTAGCTGTGTGACCCTGGGCAAGTCACTTAATCCCAATTGCCTCACCCACACACACACAAAAAAAGAAAGAAAGTGGATGATGCCCTTGAGTGGGGGGACAATACACAGGGAGATAGTGAGAAGGAAGGGCACACAGGCTATTCAAGATTAGGCATCTGTTTATCAACAGAGTGCCCTGAAGCAGATGAGATATGTGGCCGTCTGCCAGCCCAGAACGCAGGCACCTCACAGCTGGGGTGCCCAAATCCAAGTTGTCCTCTTCATCCAGATGTTCCAGGGTGGTGTAGGGAAAACCAGACTCAAAGGAAGAGCTGAGACTGGGACCTGGGACTCCGGAAAATCAACCCCAGCTTCGTTGGCCCTCCACCTTCCATTGGGGTAGGGGGGTAGAAGCCAAGCTCAGTGTGGTACACACGTCCCCATTGTGTGCGCTCATGATCCTGGTTATAGATATGTGTCCATTGGCTTCTCCAGGTTGGGGAAAGGGAGAAGTGTCATCAGACAGAGATGATGTGTCAGATATGGTCCAGGAGATACTAGTTTACAGGAAAGGGGAGGCACCCAAACCGAGGGAAAGTAATCTTCCCACTAAGAAGGGCTTAGGGGTAGGGAGCCTGGGCCCTTACAGGTGTCTGTGGCTGGAGTATCATGTCAGAAATGTGGTGTCCTCACCCAGGGAGTGGGGGGCAGATTAGCTCCTGGGTAAACATTAATGGGGTGGTGCTTATATCGGGTCATGTGTGAGCCAAGCTGGATCTTTGACCTGAAGCTGCTCCCCTGGGCTCAAGGCACTACCAGCTTCTTCCACAGCCTCCTAATCACTTCTCAGAGGGTGCCTCGGGGCCAAGAGGCTGCTCAGGTAGGAGTCTTCAGGGCCAGGGCTTGGGGCTTAGCAGGTCAAGGAGATTGTGTGCCGGGGGGAGAAAGGGTGGGCTGATTTTTCTCTGCCAGGATACAAGGGTTTATCCTCTCATCTCCAGCTACCCCAGTAGTTGATGGCAAGAAAGAACAACAAGGGAAGGAAGAGGTGGCCGAGGAGAAGGGTGACAGAAGAGGGGAGCAGGACATGTTTCTCCATCTCTCCTCTTCTTATAGCATCTGAGAACAAGGGTGGTGGTAACAGAGGAAGTGTACCTCCCTCCTTACTTGTAAAATCTCAGAATCAGGCAGGAGGGAGCTGCTAACTGTGACATGATATGATGTGATGTAGTTGTGTGTGAGTTGGTGGGGAGGAACTGGACTATGGGCAGGATTGGGTACCCAAGAGAACTGGAAATATTTGGAGGCAACATGGTCCACCGGAAGAGAACATTGGTTGTAAGGTCAGAAGACCTGGGATTGAATCCCACTTCTGATGCTTATCACCTGTGTGACCTTAGACAAGTCACTTAACCTCCTTGAGTCTCAGTTTCTTTATCTGTAAACTGAGGGAATTGGATTAGGAGGCCTCTGAGTTTCCTTTCAAGTCCAGATCTCTGATCTTATGAATCTTGTGGGAGTATGGAGGTTAAGCAGTTGCCTCGGGGACCAACTAGAAGATAGAAATCAGTAACTATTCTCAGCGATACAATGATCCAAGACAATCCCAAAGGACTAATGATAAGGCATACTATTCACCTCCAAAGAAAGAACTGATATTGATTGAATACAGATTGAAACATGCTATTTTTCACTTTTTTTTCCTTCAAGTTTTCTTACACAAAATGACTAATATGGAAATGTTTTACATAATTGCACATGCATAACCTATATCCAATTGCTTACTGCCTCAAGGAAGGGGGAAGGCAGGGAGGGAAGAAAGGATAGAATTAGGAACTCAAAACTTTAAATAAAAATGTTTATTTTTTTTTTAAAGAAGATCTGGGCAGCTAGGTAGCACAGTGGATAAAGCACTAGCCCTGGATTCAGGAAGACTTGAGTTCAAATCCGACCTCAGACACTTGACACTTACTAGCTGTATGACCCTGGGCATGTCACTTAACACTCATTGCCCTACCAAAAAATAAAGAAGATAGAAATCAGATTCTGGGGAAGCCAGGGTTAAGATTAAAGATGAAAAGTATGGCTTTCTTTTTGGAGGGGGATTGAGTTTTGGGGGATTAGGATCTTGGCTTTCTGGCAAATGAGTAGGGGCTCTGACCTCTAGGCTCCTTGGTGTCCCTCCATATCATTCTTTTTTTTTTTTTTTTTTTTTAGGTCAGGCAATTGGGGTTAAGTGACTTGCCCAGGGTCACACAGCCAGTAAGTGTTAAGTGTCTGAGGCCGGATTTGAACTCAGGTACTCCTGACTCCAGGGCTGGTGCTTATCCACTGCGCCACCTAGCTGCCCCCCATATCATTCTTTAGCTCTAACCTGTGCCCCTTATTGAGCACACAATCTAAGAATTGTGATGATAAACCATCACCATTCATCATCTCAAATGCCAAAGTCTAATCTGAAAGCATCTATGGTGTTAATGACACAAGATAGGATGGGTCACTGAGTTCCTTCACTCAGGGCCAAGTCCTAATGCTACCTTCCCACTTTGTTCCCCATGCCCTCTTCTCCACCCTAACCCTTGTCCCAACTTGAAGATAGCTTGATCTGACTATGTACAGGCTGGAAGAATTGGCAAGAGTAGTTTAAATAAAGGGGCATCTGGATGGGCCCAGACTCTAGGAAGACAGAGGGATGGATGGATGGATGAGGCCATGGGTTTACCTGAAGCCTCTTATTTGCCTCTTGTAATATAGCATCATCATTTCTACCATGGGTGTGGGTTCTGACTTGGAAGGGTATAATTTTAATGAACTGGAGGGGAAAAAAACACAGACCTGAGGCCAATGTAGTTATCCTTTTGTGGAGGTGAGGAGCAGACAATTCAGGATTTCTGACTCATCCATTCCCTGCCAAGGAAAGAAGGAATCCTTCCAACCTTGTCCCATTCTTTTCATTCCCCATAGCCAGCCTGGGACCTGGCCCTGCATTCACCCCTGCCTCATGTCTCACTCTCAGTCTGGCCACAGGGCCCCTGCCACAGTCAGTATCAGCCTTGAAGGCCAGAGAACTGGAGATGCAGGTACAAGAATATTCTTCTTCCATGTCCTCCCCTCTCCCTTTTCATTCTTCTCAGCTCCTTATCCCCAACTGCCGTCCTGTATCACATCATTGTACCCCCACTCCTTCTCAGCTTCTGCCCCTTTTGGTCCCTTCCCTGGACTGTCCTGGAAGGTTTGAAATTTCGGGTAGTCTTTGTCCTGGGGTGCAGCTCAGCCACCCAGCCTACCCCTGACTCAGACCCTCCACAGGGATGGAAGAATTCAGAACTCAGGTCCCCACCTGGGTCCCAGACCTGGAAGAAGAGGAAACAGATCCTTGGGCCCTCCCACAGCTGAAAGCATCTGGCCTGTCATGGAAAGGTGAATTCTGTTCTTGTTTAGTCTCTGTAATGGAGAAGGGCAAAGCCCTATGCCAGACATAGACAAGGAATTAAAAGGGGGCAGGGAAGCATCTGACAGGAGAAACATCTTGGGGCAGCTAGGTGGCTCAGTGGATAAAGCACTGGCCCTGGATTCAAGAGGACCTGAGTTCAAATCCGGTCTCAGACACTTGACACTTAACTAGCTGCGTGACCCTGGGCAAGTCATCTAACCCTCATTGCCCTGAAAAAAACACAAAAACAAAAACAAAAAAACCCACAAACAAACAAAAAACCCCCCAAGAAACTGAGGATATGGGGATGGAGTGGTTAAGGTTATTGAATTGGGGTGTGGAATAGGCATCTAGGGATTCAGGTTAGTAGATGGAAACATGAGGCAGGGTTTAGGCTTGTGAAGTCAAAACAGGGAATGGGAATAGAAAGAAATGGATTAAAGTTGATGAATAGAGGTGTGGCACAGGGGTGCAGGGATTAAATAGGGATGTCAGGATTGGGATGTTGGAATTAAGATGATCAAAGAGAGGGAAGCGTGGGAGCTCTGGACAAAAGGAAAATGTCTACTTTGTTCCCTCAGAGCTAAACTGGGCGGGTCGGCTACGCTGCGTGGTCATTGGTGTCCTGAAGGGCTTGGCACTCCTTGGTCTCCTCTATCTCTTCATTTGTTCCCTGGATATCCTCAGCTCTGCCTTCCAGCTGCTGAGCAGTAAGTGACTATGGATGTGACCAGGGGAGGGTCAGGAACCGCTCATTTAAAAAATTACATTTTTTTCATTTACAAATTAATATCCTCTCCTCTCCCCACCCTCCACTCCCACCCTCACCCCCACTGAAAAGCAAAGAAAAAAGAAACCCTTGTAATTTAAAGATGGAGAGTCAAACAGGACAAATTTCTGTGTTGGCCACTTCTGCCCTGAGCCCATCCCCTCTCTATAAGGTGGTGGGTAGCCTGCTTCATTATGGGTCTTCTGCAATCATAGTTGGTCACTGGGTGGATCAAAGTTCTTTCAGAAATCTTTCTAAGTTGTTTGTTTTCACAGAGTTGTTGCTATTGTGTACATTGTGCCTGTTCTCACTTTACTCTGACAGCTCAAGCAAGTCTTCCCGGGTCCCACTGGGATCATTTCAGGGATTGCTTCTTTAACACTGTCAGACCCTTCTCTCCCCCCCTCCCTCTTTCCCTCCCGCCCTTTATCTCAGGCAAAGTGGCTGGGGACATCTTTAGGGACAATGTAGTCCTGTCCAACCCTGTGGCTGGTCTGGTCATTGGCGTCCTGGTCACTGTACTGGTGCAGAGTTCTAGCACCTCCTCCTCCATTGTGGTCAGCATGGTGGCCTCAAAGTGTGAGTGACTCTGCCTTCTACTGTGCTCTCAGGTGGCTGGGCTTCTAGTTTAACAGAAAAAATGGATGGATGGGGAAAAGGTTTGGTAGGAGGATTGGGGATGGGGTGGGGCAGAGGCCCCGTGCTCATGACAATCTCAGGGCTGGGGGTTCAAGAAGTTGAGCTGGGTTTTCTCTTCAGTGTTGACCGTTCAAGCCTCGGTACCGATCATCATGGGAGTCAATGTGGGCACATCTATCACCAGCACCTTGGTTTCCATGGCTCAGTCGGGTGCCAGGGACGAATTCCGGAGGTGACTGGGGAGAAAGGCTGGAGAGGGGGAAGGTGGGAGGTCCAGGGACTAAGGAGGAAGAGATTGGAGCAGAGACTAAGGTTGGCGTTTCCTAGGTCCTGGGTGGGAGGTCTATGGTGGAGACTATTACACAGGGTCATGTGAACTTGATATTGCAGAGCCTTTGGCGGCTCTGCTGTCCACAGCATTTTTAACTGGATGACAGTGCTGGTGATGCTGCCACTGGAGATTGCAGCCAGAGCCCTGGAGAGACTCAGCGGTCTGGTGGTGGGAGCCTTTACTCTCAACCCTGGAGAACAAGCACCTGACATCCTGAAGGTGCTAACACAGCCCCTCACCCATCTCATTGTGCAGGTACCTTCCAGGAGAAGTGGGAGAGAGGGATCAGAATATCAGGGTTACTGGGTTCCTCTTTGAGGTTTCATTCATTTGTTAATTGGATGGCTTCCATTTCATTTTTCCTTGCCCTCCTAAGAGACTTGTAATGAAAGTAGCTTTAATTCAATGTCCCTAAAGTCAACATTGATAAAGTGCTATCTTGATTTTCAAAGAGAGAGAGAAATATTTACAATTAGGGTTACTAAGTCATTGTCTGGGTGATAAAAGAATCAGGGAGTTTCTTGAAGTTACCTTGGCTTCCATGACACTGCTCTGTACTCATTATCTTCCTGTTCATCTGAATTCAACCTCCTTTGGTTCATCTTTGTTCTCCTGTCTTCTGTGGGGGTCCCCCCCACCAAGGTTCTGTTCTTTACCCTTTTCTCTTCTTTCTATGCTTTATTCCTTGATGATTCCATCTCTTCCTGTGGCTTCAATTTTCGACTCTATGCACATGACTCTCAAATCTATATAATCTGTGTTATAGTATTCGTGAAGGTGAGAGCTATGTCATACTTCATGTCTATGTTCTTATCATCCAGCAAAGTGCCTTGGGCATAGTAAGCCTTTAACAAGTGTTTCTTGAGTTGAATTGTTTATCCAGTTCTGATTTCTTCCCTTAAGCTCCAACCCTATGCCAGCAACTTGAACTAAACATGTCCCAGACTGAACTCATCATCTTTCTCCCAAACCCATCCTTTCCCCTGGCATCTCTGCTTTTGTTGATGGTACCACCATGCTCCTGGCCAGCCAGACGTTAAACCTCAGAGTCGACTTTAACTCTTTCCTCTTTTCTACCTCCCATATCCAATCTATTTCCAAGTCCCATTGATTGGAACACTATCTTTTCTATCCATTTCCTTCACTTCTCTCTATTCCCACCACTGCTACTCTTTTTTTTACTGTCCCATTATCCCTATCTTAGGCTATTGTCATAGCCTTCTGATTGGTCACAGGTTCTCCTGTCTCCCTTCTTCACACGGCTGACCAAGGCATCTTCTTTACTTATTGCAAATGATCTTATTTCTCCTCTGTGGCATTTTCCTGTTTAGAGGATCAGATATATACTCCTTAGCCTTGGCATTCAAATCCCTCCACAAACACTATTCCACCCTACCTTTTTTTTTTTTTGGATGGGGCAATGAGGGTTAAGTGACTTGCCCAGGGTTACATAGCTAGTAAGATTCAAGTGTCTGAGATCCGATTTGAATTCAGGTCCTCCTGAATCCAGGGCCGGTGCTTTATCCAACGCGCCACCTAACTGCCCCCTACCCTACCTTTCTAGCTTTATTTCTTTTTTTTTCTTTTTTTTTTTTTTTGCAGGGCAATGGGGCTTAAGTGACTTGCCCACGGTCACACAGCTAGTAAGTGTCAAGTGTCTGAGGCTGGTTTTGAACTCAGGTCCTCCTGAATCCAGGGCTGGTGCTCTATCCACTGCGCCACCTAGCTGCCCCTAGCTTTATTTCTGTCGCCAGTATTTCTGTCACAAGCTCTAGGCTTACACAGACCAGGTTGAGGTCTAGAGGGATCCCTAAAAAGGTCATTTTCTCCTTTGGCTGATGCCACAACCCAGAATTTATTCTGGGAAAATTTCCAAATACAGCTAAGGCAGATAGGTGGCACACTGGGCTTAGAATGAGGAAGACTCATCTTTCTGAGTTCAAATCTGGCCTCACACACTTACCAGCTGTGTGGTAAGTGACCCTGGGCAAGTCACTTATCCCTGCTTGCCTCAGTTCCTCATTTGTAAAATGAGCTAGAGAAGGAAATGGCAAACTGCTTCAGTATCTTTGCTAATAAAACCCCAAAATGTGGCCACAAAGAGTTGGACTGAAACAAACCAAACAACAAAAAGGTTTGTTTGATTCTGATTTGGAGCATTATGTGAGAAGTCATCTTGTCCAGAATTGTGCTACATAGGTATATTCTGAGGGATGTCTCCGGCTTCATGCTAATTAGAAGACCTTCACCCCATCTCAGCTGAGAGATGTGCTGGCTATGGCTTTTTATATCCTCTCCTTCTTCTGAAACTGCAGCACAAGTCAATAGGTAGATGTGGCTTTCATCCAAATATCGACAGGTCAGTGAGTTCACTCTGGAACATAAGCCAACCAACTCATGAGAGACAGCATGGTGTGGTGGGGAGGGTGCTAAATTTGAAGTTGAGAAGATTGGGTTCATTTCTCATCTCTGACACTTACTAGCCAGTGGAGA
This sequence comes from Dromiciops gliroides, assembly GCF_019393635.1. Lineage (NCBI taxonomy): Eukaryota > Metazoa > Chordata > Mammalia > Microbiotheria > Microbiotheriidae > Dromiciops > Dromiciops gliroides. The sequence continues at coordinate 435,687,125 of NC_057862.1, read as the reverse complement.
ACTTACTCAACCTCCCCTAAGCCTCACTTTCCTCATCTGTAAAATAAGGTCGTTGGACTTGCTGATTTCCAAGGTCCCTTCTGACTCTGTTTATTTTTTTTTTAAATCGAGGCAATTGGGGTTAAGTGACTTGCCCAGGGTCACACAGCCAGTAAGTGTTAAATGTCTGAGGCCGGATTTGAACTCAGGTCCTCCTGAATCCAGGGCCGGTGCTCTATCCACTGCATCACCTAGCTGCCCCCTGACTCTGTTTATTACAGAATGATCTTGAGGGTTGCCCCAGACACCAAAATCCATCCCTTAGAAGGCATGTAGGGGTGGCTCCAAACCAACCAACTCATTTTGGAGGCCACCCCAAAATCACTAAGACTGAATCAGAAGTTGTCTTTTTCCCTTTTAAGGTGGCATACCTCTATTGAGAGGGGTGGTGGTGGGTGTAGTGGTTGTTCAGTCATTTCAGTCACATCTGACTCTTCATGATTCCATTTGGAGTTTTCTTGACAACAGTACTACAGTGGTTTGCCATTTGCTTCTCCAGCTCATTTTACAGATGAGGAAATGGAGGCATAGACGATTAAAAGTTTAAAACAAAGCTCCTCTAGTTGATTAGTAAGCCCTCCTGATTAATCTCTTACATTTCATACATTTACATATTCTACATTCCAACAAATGGGAACACCAAATATTCCCTAACCTCTTCCTATATTTTTTTATCTCTGTGAATTTACTAAGATTCCTCCCCTACCCACTTCCAGCTCTCCCTGGAATGAGCTGTTTTTCTCAACTTCATCTGTCAAAATCCCATATTTCTTTGAAGGTTCATTTAATTTAATTTTAATTTAATTAAATTTTTTTTTTTTGGTGAGGCAATTGGGGTTAAGTGACTTGCCCAGGGTCACACAGCTAGTAAGTGTTAAGTGTCTGAGGCTGGATTTGAACTCAGGCCCTCCTGAATCCAGGGCTGGTGCTCTATCCTCTGTGCCACCTAGCTGCCCCGAAAGTTCAATTTAAATGTTACCTTCCCCATGGAGCCTTCACTCATTCCCCAGATGAAAGTGACCTTTTCTAATGAAAATTTTCTTGGAGTACTTTCTCTGAATCTCTTCTTTAAAGTTATCACATTTATCTCTTGTTTCATATTTATATGTATACCTGTCTTTGAACTGTAAGTTCTTTGAGGGCAGAAGCTATCATTTTTCATCTTTGCATCCCTGTTGCAGAACACAAGGCCTTGCATGTAGTAGGAGCTTAGTTGAATGAATGACTAAATGAATGGGCAATAGAGTCTTATTGTATTTACCCACAGGTTTATGGTTTTAACTGGCAAAACTAGATTCTTTTTTCCTCCTTTGAACTCTTTAAACAAAGTGTGATATTTGGTCAACTATGCTGGTTATCTTTCTCAAGGTTGCTGGTGGCTAGCAGGGGGAAGTTTTGGGAATCATGGTGTGTGTGTGTGTGTATGTGTGTGTGTGTATGTGTAACAGGAGAGGGAGGGGGAGGGAGAGAGAAGGAGAGATTGAGAGGAAAAAGGAAGGAGGATTGGAGTGATCCAGCAGGTAGCTGATGCTAGGGACAGGACTAAGGCTGAGGCTAGTCTGTCACTAAGCTCTCATTTATTCACTGTTCTGGCCTGGACCTCCACAGCTGGACTCGAAAGCTATCTCAGATAGTGCTACAGGCAATGTGACCAAGAGCCTCATCAAACAATGGTGCGTCACCAAAGAGGAGATGGTAAGGACACACTCTGAGTCACAAACAGACCCCTATCTCCCAGGTATCATATGTCAAAGAAAATGTACTTCCTCAGGATCCCTCTAGCTCAAGTTTCTTTTCTTTTCTTTTTTTTTTTTTTTTTGGTGGGGCAATGAAGGTTAACTGACTTGCCCAGGGTCACACAGCTAGTAAGTGTCAAGTGTCTGAGGCTGGATTTGAACTCAGGTCCTTCTGAATCCAGGGCCGGTGCTTTATCCACTGTGCCACCTAACTGCCCCTCTAGCTCAAGTTTCTTAACCTGAGGTCCATGAATCCCTAGATTTCAGGGGGTCCATAAATTTCAATAGGGAAAAAAATTACATCTTGGGGCAGCTAGGTGGTGTAGTGGATAAAGCACCGGCCCTGGATTCAGGAGGACCTGAGTTCAAATTTGACCTCAGACCCTTGACACTTACTAGCTGTGCCCCCCCTCCAATACATCTTTATTTTCACTAATCTCTAATGGAAAATATAGCATTTCCTTCTATTTAAAATACCATTCTGAAAAGATCCATAGGCTTAAACAGATTGCCACAGCTCATCCTGTCCCTTTGACCCCTGGACCCCTTCTCAGTATAGCTCTGATCCCTGACCCTTATAACCTGGCCCTCTGACTCAAGAACTCTTCCCAAACCCAGCTTTATGAACCCTGACCCTCCCAATATTGCCCTCTGACTCATTCCTGTTTTTGGTTTTTGGTTTTTTGGTTTTTTGAGGGGCAATGGGGGTTGACTTGCCCAGGGTCACACAGCTAGTAAGTGTCAAGTGTCTAAGGCCAGATTTGAACTCAAGTACTCCTGAATCCAGGGCCGGTGCTTTATCCACTGTGCCACCTAGCCGCCCCACCCCCCACTCATTCCTAATCCAAATCTATGACCTCTAACTCCTTCTGTGACCCTTTGACTTGAACACAGACTGTGGAGACTATGCCTGTGAAGAACATTAGTGAATGCAGTATGCAGCTCTGCTTCCCCTGTGGGGCCCAGCTTTGCCAAGAGAGGAATGTCACAAGCACAGTCAACGTTCAACCTTGTGAGAAACATCCCTCTTTGAACATCTCTTTGACTCTCTTCCTCATCTTCCTCCCCCTCCCCTCTTCTGTCCTCATCCCCACAGGCCCCTTTTTCAGCCCTAGCCCAGTCCTTGCTGACCCATATGTTGCTGGGGGGGGTGGGATATGCCTCTCTTAGGTCACCACCTTTTTGTGGGCTCATCCCTTACTGACCTGGCCATTGGCTTCATCCTCCTGGCTGGCTCTTTGCTCACCCTCTGCTCTGGACTAGTTCTCATTGTCCGCCTACTCAACTCAATCCTTCGAGGTCAGATTGCTCAGGTCATTCGGAAGGTCATCAATGCCGGTGAGGGGGACCTGGGATTGGAGGGGAGGGGGTAGTTGGACAGGGAGAGATGGAGGGCAGGGACAAGGCATAGAGAGGGGAGTCAGCATCACAGAGGGGAACATAGGAGGGAGAGATGGGAATTGGAAGGAGTTAGTTTAGGGATTGGAAAGAGAGCAGAAAAATCAAGGCAGCGTGGTATATTGGTAAGAATAGGGGACTTTTTGAGTCAGGAGACTTGGGCTTAAGCCTTCTGCCACTAAACCCACTCTGTGAGGTTTGGGAAAGTTACTTGACCTCTCTGAAGATCATCTGTAAGTTGGGGATGATAGTAATTGAACAATCTGTCTTGAAGGAGTTTAGTGAGAACCAAAAACAATAATGTAAAAAACATCATCAATTCCAAGGTTCAGTGTCTGGGATCATTTCTATCATTATTACTACTAATAGTGGTAATATACTGTTGCTAGTTTTGTGAATGTGGGCGTTCTCTGAGCCTCACTTTCCTCCTTTACAAAACGGGGAAAATAATACTTACACTGATTACCTAATGGGGCTGTTTTTAGGAAAGTGCTTTATAAACTGTAAAGTGCTATACTAATTGCAGATTCTGTAATTAATATTCTGATAATAACTTTGGTGTTTTCTTCCTCTTGATCCCTGCAGAATTCCCTTTCCCCTTTGGATGGCTCAGCGGCTACTTGGCCATTGTGGTTGGTGCTATTATGACCTTTGTGGTCCAGAGCAGCAGCGTATTCACTGCTGCTATCGTTCCCCTGATGGGTAAGAGGAGAGGCCTCACTGCCGTGTCAGTGATAGCACTTGGGATGGGCTGGGAGAGGCATGTGAGATTCTGGTTCCATTCAGCTCAACAAACACTAACTGCCTATTACGTATAGACACTATACTAGGTGCTGAAGATAGGAAGACAAAAGTCAGTTTTCTTTGGGCAGAGTACCCATAGGTAACGGTATGATTCTCTGTATGGAGAGAGGGAGAGAAGGGGGAAGGGAAGGGAAGGGAAGGGAAGGGAAGGGAAGGGAAGGGAAGGGAAGGGAAGGGAAGGGAAGGGAAGGGAAGGGAAACTGATTAACAGACAATAAAAGATAAAGGGACTGAAGGTTGTAGTGAGAATGAAGAATGGATTCAGAAGGAGGCAAAGGTAGGGATAAAAAGATAGAAGGTTATGTTTAGATAGGAATTTCATAGATCATAGAAGTAGCACATAATGACTGTTGAAGAAATGCTAGTTGAATTGAATTGAATGACTGTTGGTAAGATCCAAGATTTGTCCCTCCCTGTGGGTGACTGAGGTAGAGTGAAGATACAGGTGACAGAAGTTGAAAGAATTAATGATCTAGGATGCCAGGGTATTTAAAGGGGCATTAAGATATATATTGAAGTCTCTAGGTAAGAGGGCAGAGGTTGGAGTAGAAAGAAAGTGTGAACCAAGAAAGTACTGAATTCCTTTGAGGAAGCGGAGAGAAAGATCCAGAAGCTGATGGGTAATTGTGACCAGGTTCTGATCAGGGTGATATAGATAGGCCTGGTGGATGTCAAAAGGAGAAGAGGTTGTTGAAGGGATGTCTGGAAGAGACACTGAGATGTAATAAGCTTGTTTTTTTTCTTTTGAGACGAGGACTCCCTACTCGCCCAGTCTGGGAGTGCAATGGCCACTTGTGGATCTGATTCCCAATACTGATCAGGGCAGAAGCTTTGACTTGCTCAGTTTTTTCCCATTGAGCCCCCTTTCCCCACCCTCAGCCTAGTGGCCCTCTGCTCCTGAGAGCTCACTAGATTGGTACCAGACAGTGATGACACTTTAAGCTCCTTAGTATAGATTTTAGCCCTATTGCAGCCCAGAACTCCCACACTCAAGCAATCCGAGAGAATCAGATTCCTTGGTAAAAAGGACTACAGGCAAAAAAAATTAAAAAATAAAAAATTTTTTAAAAAAAGGGGACGGCTAGGTGGCGCAGTGGATAAAGCACCGGCCCTGGATTCAGGAGTACCTGAGTTCAAATCTGGCCTCAGACACTTGACACTTACTAGCTGTATGACCCTGGGCAAGTCACTTAACCCCCATTGCCCCACAAAACAAAAAACAAACAAACAAAAAAACAAACAAATAAAGGGAATGCCTAGAAAAGAAAGCATGGTTTCATCATGAACAGGTTTTGCCAGGCTAAAGTAATTTCCTTTTTGACAGAATTATGAAACTAGTAACTCCTAAATTTTAGCAAATCATTCGAAAAGGTATCTCTCAAAATTTTTTTGTGGACAAGATTGAGATTCATGGACTAGATTAGGGTTCTTAAACTTTTTTTGTGCCATAGACCCTTCTGGAAGTCTAGTGAAACCTGTGGACTCCTTCCCAGAATAATGACTTTAAATGCATAAAATAAAATATACAGGATTACACAAGAAAGCAATGATTCTGATCTACAATTAGTTTTTTAAAATTTGTTTAAAACAAGTTCACAGATTCCTAAGAATTCCTGGAAATGAGAGTACAGCCAACTGGACTCAGAATTGGTTGAATGCCTAGACCCAAAGAATGTTTCAAATAGTTTGATATCAACATGGAAGGAGGTATCTAGTGGAGGGCCTTCAGTACCTGGATCTTTGCTATTGAATGCCCCCTTTTTTCCTTTGGTACCTAGCCTTGGATTTGCAGGATGTCATTCAGGGTTGCAATTTTAGTTCCTCTGCTTTTTAAATGTGCCCAACGGCATGAAGCTCAAATAGAAACAAATCCTTTGGGGTTGTATATTGACTTAGAAAACCACAAATGAACCTTATTTTTTGGTGGTGTATTTTTATTTATTTTGTTAAACATTTTCCAATTACATTTTAATTCCGTTGGGCTGCACTCAGGAGTTTTGTTGGCCTATAGGCTGAAAGTCTGACCCCTCTGTGCTAACCCATTCCTTTCTATTATTTCTAGTGGAGGTACAATAATTGTGTATTATTCTAATTTTCTGTCCTTTATATTTGTTTTAGGGGTTTTGTTTTTTGGTGTGTCTTTTATAATTGAAGGTATTTATCTTGGCCACTTATAGAATTTGTTTGTCATTAGAATTGTTCCATTTGACCACTAATGTAAGTGTATTACAGTTTGAAGGGTAGGTTTTTGTTGTTGAGTATTTTTCTGGAGACAATTTGTGAACTCTTTCAATTGGTGCTTTGTTTTCTGTATTCAGAGATTGGGGGCAGTTTTCTTGTATTAATTCTTTCATTATAGTATTTAACATTTTTTATTTGTGGTATCCTTCAGGGAGACCTATGATCCATAAGTTGTTTCTGCATATACTGTCTTCAAGGTCAATGACTTTAGCTTGGGTGGAGATTTCCCTCCATTTCAGTATTCCTTCATTCCAAATCTGTTCAATCTTTTTTGCTTCCTTGGGGAAACTCTCCACTGTGGATTTGATTTTTTTCTAATCTGCTAATTGGATATTTTATTACTTGCATTGAGAACTATAACTTCTGTGATATATTAATTCCTAATTTCTTTTCTAATGTATTTTATTTCTCTTTTGAACCATTTTGGAATTTCTTGTTCTACAGAATTCTGTGTTTCCTCAGGCATTTCTGAGGCAGCTAGGTTGTGCAATGGCTAGAGCAGCGAACCTGGAGTCAGGAAGATCTAAGTTCAAATTTGGCCTCAGACCTTTACTATCTGTATGACCCAAGGCAGGTCACTTAACCTCTATCTGCCTCAGTTTTCTCCTCCCTAAAATTGGGATAATAATAGCTCTTGCCTCCCAGAGTTGTTGTAAGGATAGAATGAGACAATAGTTTTAAGGGGCTTTGCAAACTTTAAAGCCCTGTATAAATGCTAGCAGTTATTGGTTAACTGTCATTTGTCTTGCAATATTTATTTAGAGCTCTGTAAGCTCTTTGAGGGTTTAGTATTCATCTTTCCTTCTAGTTTTAGGCTCCTCTCTATTAAATTTTTTTCTTCAAATCCTTTAGTTTCAGCCTTTCTCCTTATAATTCCCTGCCATCTACTTTCTGATTCCTCTTCCTTTCCTAGAGGGTTTCCCATTGCTGGGATTGGACTGCAAAGGTGCTTTGACCTCCTTCTCCATGGAGGGGGGACTTAGGTTTCACTGGCCTTGGTCCCTGCTTTAGGTAGCCTTTTAGAGAAGAGGACTGACCTCAGCTAAGTTTCAGTCCCCTTTCCTCCAGACCTGGTAGAGCCATTCATACTGGTTCCTCCCTTGGCTCTTCTTTTTTCTGGCTGAGCTGAATCAATACCTTTCACTTTTTGTAGGGTAGAAAGAGGGTCTAGAGGCTGTTCCTAACAGTCTCTGTAGCCTTGAAGTATCCCCAACCTAGGTGCCACCACAAACAGAAGGTAGTAATCTTCCCCTCCTTTCCCCTTCCCTCCTCTTCATGTAGTGGAGAGAATGGGTATTTGAAGTGAAGGAGATGGGCAGGGGCCTGAGATGTGCCAGACCAGTCTCTATAGCAAGAGGGAATTCTAATATGGGCCCCAGATCCAAACCTATGGGTCAGGTCAATTTGTGTGTCCCTGCTGGGAGGGTGGAGTTTTGTGGTTAACTCTTTAAAGAGTAACATTCTCGGGCTGTAGATAGCTTTCATTTTTCTTTCTGGGGGCAGCTAGGTGGCACAGTGGATAGAGCACCGGCCCTGGAGTCAGGAGTAGCTGAGTTCAAATCCGGCCTCAGACACTTAAAACTTGCTAGCTGTGTGACCCTGGACAAGTCACTTAACCCCAACTGCCTCACCAAACAACAACAACAACAACAACAACAACAACAACAAAGAATAACATTTTCCAGTATGAATTCATAGGGATTCATGTCAAAGTTCTCTCTTTTTTTCGGGGTCCAGCTGTAGCTGCTCTGTAACTAATGTGTAATTGCTTTTTTTTTAGAATTAGTGGGGACTGAGGAAGATGTTCAGTTTGCCATCCTATTGGTCTCATGACCAGAAATTTGTATCTTTGCTTTTTAACATTTTTGCAATTACCTGAACCAAAGAATGGATGGCCTGCTTATCAGATTTGTAGACAGTTCTTCAAGCTGGGAGGAATGGCTAACACATTGGATGACAACTTCAGGGTTCAAAAAAATCCTGATAGGCCAGAACATTGGTCAAAGCTAAAAAGGTGAAATTCAAGAGGGGTAATATACTACCCAGGCAGGTAGGTGGTGCAGTGGATAGAGTACTGGGTTTAGAATTAGGAATACATTCATCTTCCAGAGTTCAAATGCAGCCTCATACACTGACTAGCTGTATGACCCTGGGCAAGTCACTTAACCCTGCTTGTCTCAGTTTCCTCATCTATAAAATGAGTTGGAAAAGGAAATGGCAAACCACTCTAGGATCTTTGCCAAAAAAATCCCAAATGGGGTCAAGAAGAGTCTGACATGACCATTATAACTGAACAACAACAATAAAAGTAAAATATCAAATTAGGGTTCACAAACCAACATCAAAAGTCTAAGACTGGGCAGCTAGGTGGCGCAGTGGATAGAGCACCGGCCCTGGAGTCAGGAGTACCTGAGTTCAAATCTGGCCTCAGACACTTAACACTTACTAGCTGTGTGACCCTGGGCAAGTCACTTAACCCCAATTGCCTCACCAAAAAAAAAAAAAAAAAGTCTAAGACTGAAAAAATGTTGCTAAGTAGCAATTCATCTGAAAAACTTCTGGGGAGTTTTAATGGACTATAAATTCAATAAGATTCCATAGTGTGATTTGGCAGCCCCCACAAAAAATAATGTTAAAGCAATCTTTTCCTGCAATAGGAGGAGCAAAGTGTCCAGGACTAGGGTAGTGTCAGTTCCTCTGTATTCTGCCCTGAGCAGAGCACATCTGTAGTACTGTTTCATTCTGAGCAACACTTTTTGTTAGGTCGTTCACAAACTGGAAAGGGTCCAAAGAAAGGCAACCAGAATGATAAGGGGTTGAGTTCATGCCATATGAGAACTGGGGATGTTTACCCTGGAGAAAATAAGACTTGGGGGGTGGAGGTGGGCAGGAGAGTTATCTTCAGGTATTTGGGCTGTCATGTGGAAAAGGGATTATTAGACTTGTTCTGCTTGAGTGCAGGCCCCAGAGTTCAGAACTAGGAGCAATGGGTGGAATCTACAGAGAAAAAATTAGGCCTGATGTAAGGGAAAACTTCCCAACAGTTATAGCTAGTCAAAAGTAGAATGGGTTTGGAGCAGCTAGGCGGTGCCGTGGATAGAGCACAGGCCCTGAAGTCAGGAGGACCTGAGTTCAAGTCTAGTCTCAGACACTTACTAGCTGTGTAACCCTGGGCAAGTCACTTAACCCCAATTGCCTCCAATTAAAAAAAAAAAAAGGAATGGTCTGCTGTGAGAATTAGTGGCTTCCCCCTTAATAGAGGGCTTCAAGTGAATGCTGGAGGACCTCTTGTTGGGGATGTTGTACATGATGTTTTTGTTTACCTGTAGGTTGAATTAGATGACCTCTGGAGGTCTCTTCCAACTCTAAGACCCTGAGACAGTAACTCTCAACTACAGTAATTAGGGGAAGACGGAATGGGAGTTTGCTAGCCTTAAGATGAGGAAAATATTAAATAACTGATACTCCCACCATCCAGTGTCTCATGATGAAGCAAGGTGGCAGCAAAGAGATCTGGTTCAGAATTTGGTCAGTGAATACCTGAGTGAGTTGCTCAGGACCCAGCTGAGCTCACACTTGCTTTGCCTGATCCCAAGGGGATGCAACATGCAGAAAATTTGGAACCTTGTGACTGAAGAATTTGAGAGTCGGAAGGTACCTCCACAATGATCTAATCATGCACAAACAGAGGGGGAGCCCGCTACACCTCAAGTCACTTCATTTGACTTTTGAACAGCTCTGAGGGGTTAGAAGCTTTTCTTAACTTTTCAGACCTGAATTTGCTTCTTTGCAGCTTCTACCTTCGTACTTCTGGTCCTGCCCTCTGGGGCCAAAGAGAACAAGTCTAATAATCCCCTTTCCACATGATAGCCCTTCAAATATTTTAAAGACAGCTATTACCTCCTCCCCCAGGTGTCTTCTTTTCTTTCGGCTAAATATTCTCACTTCCTTTCAACAATGCCCTTAGGACATGACCTAAACCTTGCTTTACCATACTAGTTACCTTAAATTGTGGCAGGTAGAACTTAACATAGCTGTGTGACCCTGGGCAAGTCACTTAACCCCAAAAGCCTCACAAAAAAAAAAAAAAAGAACTTAACACAGTGCTGGTCCAGATGAAACTTGACCAGGGCAGAGAATAGTGGGACTACTGCTTTCTTTCTTTCTTTCTTTCTTTTTTTTAGAGGCAACCAAGGTTAAGTGATTTGCCCAGAGTCACACAGCTAATAAGTTTCTGGGGCTATAATTGAACTCAGGCCTTCCTCACTCCAAAACCGGTGCTGTAGCCATTTGCACCACCTAGCTGCCCCACCAAGTTCTTTTTTTTTTTTTTTTTTTTTTGTGAGGCAATTGAGGTTAAGCGACTTGCCCAGGGTCAGACAACTAGTAAGTGTCAAGTGTCTGAGGTCAGATTTGAACTCAGGTCCTCCTGAATCCAGGGCCAGTGCTCTTTCAACATAAACTGACCAGATGAGCTCTCCTCCATATAGATTAACCAATTTATACCAATCAGCTTTCACAAAGCAACATTTACTGAGAAGGCATAACAAAGGCTGAAGTACAATAATCTCCTAAACCTGGAACACTCTCTTCTCTCTACACATCCACTCATCCCCTGGAGAGAGTGATCTCCAGCTCAATATTCAGCCTACCAAATCCACTTCTGGGCATGGCATAGATGCTGGACAAATCACTCCCTTGCTTGAAGGACATCATGTTTTGACTGTTTAGTCAATTCACTGTTGAACTGGGTCCAGCAGGTCTCTCCTCAGGGCTGGCTGCTTCACTGGACTCAGCTACTGATGCTGCTGGAAGATTCTGCTTTGGACTCCAGTCTCTGGACTTCTGGTAGCTCTTCCAACTTTCTGAAGCTCACAAGGTCATACATGAGTCAGTTCTGTCTCTGATACTTACTCACGTAAGGCGAGAAAAGAACACATAGAACAGAGGTAGAAAGAGGAGTGAGGGGCAGCTAGGTGGCCCAGTGGATAGAGCACCAGCCCTGGAGTCAGGAGGACCTGAGTTCAAATCTGGCCTCAGACACAACACTTACTAGCTGTGCGACCCTGGGCAAGTCACTTAACCCCAATTGCCTCACCAAAAAGAAAAAGAAAAAAGAAAGAGAGGTGAAACCATGTATTCATGGCAAGGTGACCATAGAAGACAGCCATTAGCAGGAGGCAGGCCAAAGCCACTAATAGACCTGCCACCTCTCTCCCAACCCAGGGGCTTACAGCAGTTTTTGCTTTGTTTGACATTAGCAAAGAGGGAGTCAGTTTCCCGACTTTTGTATGTACTCAATTCTGGCTCAGCATCCAATTAAAATGCCTTCTTTTTTTTTTTTTTGGTCACCACACAGTAAGCAGACAGGCAACAACTAAGAGGATACCTGCACATTTAGTTCAGTCATTTTCCTCTCATTTTGGGGTTTTCTTGGCAAGATCCTGGAATGGTTTGCCATTTCCTTCTCTAGCTCATTTTACAGATGAGAAAACTGAGGCAAACAGGGTTAAGTGATTTGCCCAGGGATAATATATAAGTATAATATATAGTATAGTATATAAGTCCCTATATAAAATATAAGTATCTGAGGCCAGATTTGAACTCAGGAAGATGAATATTCCTGACTCTAGGCTCAGCATTCTATCCACTGTGCCACCTAGCTGCCCTGCATACTTTGAAGCAAGGGATGGACCCCTCTGTTGTATTTCTAGAAGTAAGCTCACCATGTTAGGCAGAGATATATTACATGACCTAAGGATTTGGTTTTCAGAGCTCACTTTTTTTTTTTTAATTTTTGCAGGGCAATGAGGGTTAAGTGACTTGCCCAGGGTCACACAGCTAGTTAAGTGTCAAGTGTCTGAGGCTGGATTTGAACTCAGGTCCTCCTGAATCCAAGGCCAGTGCTTTATCCACTGCGCCACCTAGCTGCCCCCAGAGCTTACTTTTTAAAAAAATGATACTATATTCAGTTTTTGAAAATTGTCCCTGAAGCACACATCTTGGGGTGTTTTTTTTTTCAATAAAAGTATTTTATTATTTTCCAGTTACATATAGAGATAGTTTTCAGCATTTGTTTATATAAGATTTCCAATTTCAAATTTTTCTCCCTCCCCCCCTCCCCTAGACAGCAGGCAATCTGATATAGGTTATATATATATTCAGAGCTTACTTATGAAGATAATACTGAAGTGTAAGACTTTCCATATATTCCTATTGACTTTCATCTACTTTGATTCAGTCCAATACTCTAACCTGTAAAGATCTTATAGGATCCCGATGCACTCATCTATTGTGTTAGGTATCCCACCCTGCTTTATGTCACGTACATTTAATAAGCATAACATCTTGGCTATGCAAATTATTGATTAAAAATGTTAAGTAGCACAGGCCCAAGTACAGATTCCTAGGCTATTGTACTGGAGACCTCCTGCCTTATTGATGTTGACCTGCTAACAACTACTCTTTAGTCAGGTTCTCTAACTAGTTCTGCTCATCTAATTAAATTATTGTCTAGTTCACACCTCTCCACCTTCCTCATAAGAACATTACGAGTGATGTACTTTATTCAAAACTTTACTAAAATCCAAGAGAATTCCCCTCATCTACCAGGTTGGTAATATTATCCTTTTTTTTTCCTTTTTTTTGCGATGCAATGAAGGTTAAGTGACTTGCCCAGGATCACAAAGCTAGTAAGTGTAAATGTCTGAGGCCGGATTTGAACTCAGGTCCTCCTGAATCCAGGGCCAGTGCTCTATCCACTGTGCCACCTAGCTGCCCCCAAGGTTGGTAATATTATCATAAATGGAAATTGGATTAATTTGCCATAACCTGTTATCAAAGAAATCATTCTGGCTCTTTGTATTCAGTTACTGCTTCCCTCTCTAGACATTCGTTACCTTTTTAATGACATCCTCTAGAATTCTCCCCAGAATCAATGTCAGTCTCACTTAGCTATCATTTGAAGATCATTCTCTTCTATTTTTTGAAAATCAGAATAACATTTGCCTTTCTCCAATCCTATGATTCCTCTCTTATTTTCCATGATCTTTCAAGTATTATTGACCTTGGTTCAGCAATTACATCAGTAAGTTCTTTCAGTATCTGAAGATGTTCATCTGGACCAGATAATTTAAATGTATCAAGGAAAACAAAGTATTCTAGATATTAAACTAGATATTAAATCTCCTTACTTATCTTGGATATTAACTCTGTTAGCTATTTTGTTCTATCATTTCCAGTTCAAAGGTTATTTGCCTTGGCAAAGAAATAAGAATTGAGCAACTTTGCTCTCTCTTGTTAGTTTATCATCCTCCCATCCATTCTTTGATGCTCCCTTTTCTCCCAGTATGGTTTTCTTCAGCTTTCCTTGCCAACCTCAGCTCATTATGAGGTTTAACAAGTCTTGGCAGTTTTTTTTAAGACCATGTCATGTTCTTCGATCTGTCCTCTGTAACCTGGCCTTGTTTCTATCTTCTGTATATTTCTTTTTTTTTTTTTAATTAAAAAAAATTTTTTTTGGTGAGGCAATTGGGGTTAAGTGACTTGCCCAGGGTCACATAGCTAGTAAGTGTTAAGTGTCTGAGGCCACAGGACCAGTGCTTTATCCACTGCGCCACCTGGGTGCCCCTGTATATTTCTTTTTAAAATCTAAGTTGGTTGGCCAGTTCCCTGTGCATCCATATCATTCTCTTCAGATAAATCCCATTTTTTTCCTCATTGGAATCGTTTCCCTTTGTTTCATTAGATTTTATTCTTATGCAGCTTCTGTTCCTTCTGGGCTATCTTCCCCTAAAGATTTTTAGTTATCTGCACCCTTTGAGACCTGCTTTCCTAAAATCTAGGGAGCACATTAGACTATGCCCAGATTTCTCTTCCTTCTCTATCAAAAACTCTAGGAGAGAGTAGTCATTTTTCTCCAGTCTCCCCATCGTTCCCACCCCAATATTCAGTTCCTCCCTGTTAGTGAGAATCAGATCCAGAGTAAAATTTCACCTTTTTGGTTCCTCCACATTTTGATGGATGGAATCATCACCAAGGCAAGTCAAGAAGTTATTATCGTCTCTGGACTCATCAGGAGAGAGAGCTCCAGCCAAAGTCTGGATCATTTAAGTCCTATGTCACTACTATATTAGACCTCTGTGCCAAGCTTGTAATCTCTTTCCCAAACTCCTTACCTATTTACTCTTCATTTCCAGGTGGCCTATAGTCAATGACCAAATCACTCCCAGTTTTCCCTCTATTGAGGGAAATCACCCAAATACTCTTCCTTCACCCTCTGGTCTCTGGATTTCCTCACATACCTTCTTTTTTTTTTTTTTTTTTTTTTTAGTGAGGCAATTGGGGTTAAGTGACTTGCCCAAGGTCACACAGCTAGTAAGTGTTAAGTGTCTGAGGCCGGATTTGAACTCAGGTACTCCTGACTCCAGAGCCGGTGCTCTATCCACTGCGCCACCTAGCTGTCCCCGTCACATACCTTCTTAATATGCATTGCTATCTTCCACCCCACTTTTTATCTATCCTCTTTCTTTTTGGATGAGCAATCCCTTTCTAGAACCTTATTCCACACATCAGTTTCATTAAACCAAGTCTCAGAAATACCTATGAGGTCAAATGTGCTTCCTCACATTAAGACTTCTAGTTTCTCTTTTTCCCACCTAAACTTTGTTGTTGGGTTTTTTTTTGGGGGGGGTGGCAGTGAGGGTTAAGTGACTTTCCCAAGGTCACACATAAGTGTCAAGTGTCTGAGGCCATATTTGAACTCAGGACCTCCTGAATCTAGGGCCAGTGCTTTATCCACTGTGCCACCTAGCTGCACCGCTCCCCTAAACTTTAGGCATTTGTATATAGACACTAGATGCCATAGGCTTAATTATTTTTTCCTTTCTTGAATTTTGAGTCTTATGAACATCTGGGAAACTGCCATTCTTTCTTTATTATAACTTCCATGATATCTAGCTTCAAAGGTAGCCTTTTCTCTTCCCTACCACTTTTTTGTTTAAAGACCTTTTGATTAGATTTGTAAGATACCCAGTAAATACACCCTTACCAGTCTCGGTTAGGTGTACTCCATCACTGCTTGAGAATCTGTCATCCTGATATCTTAAGCAGTGGTCCAGAAGTCTCAGTCCCATTCTCAGACACCATCTTCTTGTCTAGTTATTCACTTCCCCGTATTAACTTTTCTCTTCTTCATCCTTTACCTTCAATGGCAACAGTATGGAAAGACAACACAACCTGTGCCTCTGTTGTCTTCAGTTTCTTGCCCGAGGCTTCATAATGGTTGGCAATACTCTTTAGATTCTTCTTGGCAGCATCATTTGTGCCTGTGTGAATCACCATAAGTGGGAAAGAGTCATCTGTTTTGTTAAGTCTGGGGAGGTTCTCTATTATGCCTTGGATATATGCCCTGGGAGGACAACAGATCCGTCTGTTGTTGCCCTTGGGTGCACAAACAGTGGCCTCAGGACCTCTGAGTGGGTAATCACCACATAAAACCACACTTCTCTTCTTCCTCTGGCCCTCAATGGGACCTCTCTCACCTGATGGCTTCTAGGGTTCTATGACATCATCCTTGAGAGGACATGCGGATGCTTCCTCCCCAGAGCATCCAGCTGGATCCAGCATTCTGGAAGAGCCTCAAATCTATTTTTAAGCTCTGGGCATACAGCTGTCCTTTCCCTTTCTCCTCCGTGCAACATTCCTCTACTCTAATATTCTAACAGAAGTCAAATCTTCCTTCTTCCGTCTCTGAGCCTCCACTGCCTCCAATTCCCACCCCCACCCCCCACACACACACATACAGGAAATGTTTCTTTTTCCTTTAGAAACATTTCATTGTCCCTAACAGCCTGGAGTGAGGGGACGGATTCATCAGGCCCCTTATCTTCTCCCCCAGGAGGGAGATCAGCCTTCTCTTGGAGTATGGATTATAGTCACTCAACTGGATCAGAATTACAAACATTATTTAACTGATTCAAGTCATTACACATTTTCACCTATTTTCCATTCTGGTTGAGATGTTCAGCTTTATTTTTTAAACTACTTGTGAATATTTATGTTTCACTTGATTAAAACTTTTATTACCTATCATCTCATTTTAATAACTTAACAACCCTATTAAACTTCCTTTCCTTAGTCTCAATCACAACTGCAAAACTGAACCTCATCTCCCCTTTACTCAACCTGTTTTTGGCCATTTTCCCCATCCACTAATCCACTCTGTCAATTTGCTTTACTACTGATTGCTCAGATTTATTCTGCTTACCTTTTCTTTCTTGCTTTGTCTTATACTGTCAACTACTTTCTTTTTCTTCTTGGATTTCTACCTTCAGGTCCTACTCCCCAAGCCTCCTTGATACCCTGCCTTTGGAGGAAATGCTTGGCTCCTGGTTAGGATTGGTATGTGAGGCCCTAGTCTTGAATGAGGCACTTGGAGCTTGGGCCCATGACTGATGTAGAGGGCTAAGGAATTGTTACTTACCTGACATGGTTTGGTGAAACAGGGTTGAGTTGAGTTATGTGTGGAAATAAATTCAAAAAGCCTCCAAATTCAATCCCTGTGCACTCAGTGATAATGAAGTATGGAAGTATTATTATTATTGGACGATTTGTTGTGGCTTCTAAATATAGTTCCCTCAGGAGGACAACTTCACTTTCCTGTATACTGTCAAAAAAAAAGGAAGGAAAGGGTGCTGAGCCAGGAGACTTGATGTCATGAGTAGCCCTCACTTGCCTAGGCACTTGTCTTAGAGGAAGAAGTGATGGGATAGGAGTTTTGCTGTCAGGGACAGCCTTTTCCTACTTGGGCATGTGGCGGTAATGGAAGACTGATGGAGAAGGAAAGAGGTGAGTAAAGTGAAATGAGTCGGTGAAGACCCTTCTGTACCCCAGGTGTATGTAGGGGAACACCAGGGCAGGTCCTTGCATGCTTTCTCCCAGGGATGGCAATTCTTAGGTCTAACCTCCAAGTGACTCCCATGTTCTCCTCTAGGAGTTGGAGTGATCAGCATGGAGCGGGCATATCCCCTCTTCCTGGGTTCCAACGTTGGTACAACCACCACAGCTTTGCTAGCTGCTCTTGCCAGCCCCTCTGACATGCTACTTAGTGCTGTCCAGGTATCTTACTGTGGCTCAGCCTAGGACCCTATGGATTCTCTCAAAGCCCTTCCTCTCTAGGAAAACCCTTTCCTTTAGTTTACATTCCCAAAGTAGGGACAGAATCTAGGAGGAGAGGGATACCAGTCTTACAGTCAGCAGGATGTTAGTTTACTAAACCCCCAGGATGCCCCATTCCATATTTGACATGGGCTTTCCCTATTATGTGCAGAATTTGACTGAGGAGCCTAGACATGGGAAACCCTCCATTTGTGCACTGAATTCTATCCCTATTAGCACTCATCTCTTCACCCTTCAGCATCTTCCATTTCTCTCTCTTCTCCAGCTCCTTTCCCTTGATCCTGCTACCACTTGTATTTCTTCCCCTCTTTTACCACCAAATTTATCTATTGCATATGCCAGCAGATGAGGGGCAGGAATGAGAATGAGGCCCCAGACTTTGCCCGAACCCGTCACTGATTCACCCTTAACCAGAGTCAATCCCAGTCTCATCAACCTCTTATCAGGCCCAGTTTGTCATGTTTGTCCCAGTTTATCATGAATTGATTAAGGAATTATCAGAACATCCTGCCTCATAAATATCAGGAAAAATTCTGGGTGGGGCAGGGGTCCAAGAGAAATGCCCTTAGTAACTCCTTGGCTAGGGCAGATTAAGACTAGGTAGGAGGGGCAGCTAGGTGGCACAATGGATAGAGCATGGGCCCCGGAGTCAGGAGTACCTGAGTTCAAATCCGGCCTCAGACACTTAACACTTACTAGCTGTGTGACCCTGGGAAAGTCACTTAACCCCAATTGCCTCACTAAAAAAAAAAAAGAAAGACTAGGTAGGTCTTTGTATAACCCAGTCACCAGGGGCCCCCTCACCTAATGGGTCTTTGTACTCTGGTTGGTTCTGCAAAATGCCCCCTTTGCGGTCCCTCAAACCTGGGCTCCCTGGGACAATAGCCCCTTGTGCTATCATGTGAATGCACCCTTGCCTAGAATGCACCCTTGGTCCTGGATAAGCAATACTATTCATGGAAAATTAGCTGGGGATCCTTTTGAGAGGCTTCCTCCTATTCTGTCCTAACATAGATTTCCCCCTAGGTCTCACTCATCCACCTGTTCTTTAACATGGCTGGCATTTTGCTGTGGTACATGGTACCTCTCCTCCGCCTGCCCATCCCCTTGGCCAAGAAGTTTGGGAATGTGACTGCCCGTTACCGCTGGGTGGCCGGTGTCTACCTGCTTTTCAGCTTCTTCCTGATACCCTTGGCAGTCTTTGGGCTATCAGTGGCAGGAGGTGTCGTACTGGCAGCCGTGGGAGGGCCCCTGCTTGGGCTCCTAGCCTTGGTCATTCTCATCAACCTGATGCAGCGGCATCACCCCACTTGGCTACCCCAATGCCTGAGGTCCTGGGCCTTCCTCCCCCTCTGGCTTCACTCCCTTCAGCCTTGGGACCACGTCATCACCAGCTGCTGCAAGTGCTGCCCTCAGGCCCAGGACCCACCTGCAGATCCCACAGTCAAGGAAGCCCACTGCTTTGAAAACCCTGTTGTACTGGCCTCCCACAGACTGTGAAAATCTGAGTTCTTATTACAGCCATACTGGGTCACTAAGCTTGAGGGAAGAGTGTGGAGGACATGGAGAAGTGCCTATCTTGCCAGGGTGGGGTCCACTCAGCATGGGCTCCCCATGTGCACAAATTCATACAAAAAGACTGCTCCTTCTCACTTGGAGAGGCCAGCCCTTCTCAGGGCTTCTAGGATACTACGGTGTCATATTTATACCACACACACACAAACACAACCATTCTCCACAGACCTATCTTCAGAATCCCCTTTTATTCTTACAGAATAAATGGAGCTCTGTATCATACCCTCCTTTTCCTGGCCCTAGGCTTCTGCTTTCCTGACCCTACTGGCTCCAGGGTTGGGAGGCTGTTTAGACAAGATTCGTACCTCTGGGCTGCCAGTAGCTGAATGAGAAAGGAACAAGGCTGGCTGATGCTGCCCCTTGCTGGTCACTTAGGGACTCTTCCAGCCCAGTGTAAGAGCTGCAATACTGCTGAGTCCTTAGTATTTGTAGTATGCAGCTGATGGATGACCCTGCTCCAGGAGCTGCCTGGAACCAGCAGCTCAGAGACACAGTCCCTTCCTCAGGAATTTATTGGTCCAAGGGGTCCAGGAGTGGGAAGCTGGAGATGATCTGGCAAAAGCCAGTCTAGGACTAGTGCTACTGAATGTGGAAAATCCAAGTGTTCTTGGCTAGGAACAGTTTCCTGGGTAGGTCTTTGTGGGCCCAACAAAGAAAGGAATGAGAGAGAGAGAGAGCCTTGGAATCAGGAATAGTTTCATACATGATAGTCATAAAACCATCATCATCAATCAATAAGAATTTATTAAGTGCTTACAATGCACCAGGAAACTGTGCTAAGCACTAAGAATACAAGAAAAAAGCAAAAACAGTCCCTGTATTCAAATAGTTTGTGTGGTCGATATTTATAGAAGACTTTAAGGTTTACAAAGTGCTTACATCACTGGATCCGTTCAACAACCCCATGAGTTAGGTGTCACAAACTTTTATCACTATTTTATTGATGGGGAAATTGAGACAGAGAAATTATGACAACTATCCTCAGAGGCAAGACTAAAACCCAGATCTTTCCAGATACTGGGTCCAGCATTCTCTATAATACGTACCCTAGGATCTGGAGATGGAAGAGATTTTTTCTTTTCATAACAGTATTTTATTTTCCAGTTACATGTAGAGATAGTTTTCAACATTTGTTTTTATAAGATTTCTAGTTTCAAATTTTTCTCCCTCCCTCCTCTCCCTCCCTCCTCCCCAACACAGCAATCAATCTGATATAGGTTATATATGTACAATCACATTAAACGTATTTCTGCATTAGTCATGCTATGAAAGAAGAATTAGAGCAAAAAGGAAAAACCTAAAAAAAAAAACCCCAAAAACAAACAGAAATAGTATGGTTCAATCTGCATCTAAATTCCACAGTTCTTTTTTCTGGATGTGGAGAGCATTTTCCATTATGAGTCCTATGGAACTATCTCTGACCACTATTGCTGAGAAGAGTCAAGTCTATCACAGTTGATCAACACACAATGTTGTTGATACTATGGACAATGTTCTCCTGGTTCTGCTCATCTCACTCAGCATCAGTTCATGTAAGTCCTGATGGAAGAGATTTTTAAAGACAAGTCATTGTCAAAGACTAAGTCCTACAGAGAGGAAGTAACTGGTCCAGTTTTACATAGGTAGTAAGTAGCTGAGCTAAGATTCAGACTTCGGTCTTGATTCCCAAATCCAGGACCCCCTTCGACTAATTTATTCTGAATCAGTGCACTGACTAAAACCACCCACCTTCCAGGAGCCAATTCGAGCTCTTCCCTGAGTGCTGTTCCGCCCCCCCCCCCCCGTTTGCAAATTTCCCATTTCTCTTTATGTGGATATTTACCTCATCTCCCCAGCTACATTTCTGGCTTCTCTGGACTTGCTTCCCCACACACATATACCTTTACAGTCTCTGGCCTTCCTATTGGGGGAGTTCCTCTGGGTAATATAATAATAATAATAATAATAATAATAACAAAAACAACAGCAGCAGCAGCATTGAAATAGCACTTTCTGTTGTGCTAGGAACTGTGTTAAGTGCTTTACAAATATCCCATCTGGGGGCAGCTAGGTGGCACAGTGGATAGAGCACTGGCCCTGGAGTCAGGAGGACCTGAGTTCAAATCTGGCCTCAGACACTTAATACTTACTAGCTGTGTGACCCTGGGCAAGTTACTTAACCCCAATTGCCTCACTAAAAAACAAACAAACAAATAAAAAAACAAATATCCCATCTGATCCTCACACCACCTTGGGAAGTAGGTGCTAATATTATCCCCATTTTTACAGATGGGGAAACTGGGGTTAAATGACTGGCCCAAGGTCACATAGCTAGTCAGTGTCTGCGGCTGGATTTTAATTTAGGCCTTCCTGACTCCAGGACCAGCATTCCATCCACTGAGCCACCTAGCTGTCTATTGTATGTGTTGCCAATCAGAGGTTACACTGGTACCCATCATGGGCCATGGTCAGAGAAAGGCAGTATGTTGGTTCAAGAGAGAAATTGGTGGTCTATTTTGGATAAAGTGCTTGGGGAAGAATCAGGGAGATAATCCAATCATTGTGAAGATACCCCTATTCTCTGCTGAAGCATTCATTCCGTCTGTTTGGGTGGACCACTTAACCTCTAGGCTTGTTTCTTTTTTTCTTTTTTCTTTTTTTAGTGAGGCAATTGGGGTTAAGTGACTTGCTCAGGGTCACACAGCTAGTAAGTGTTAAGTGGCTGAGACCAGATTTGAACTCAAGTACTCCTGACTCCAGGGTCGATGCTCTATCCATTGTGCCACCTAGCTGCCCCAGCTTGTTTCTTCATATGTAAAATAAGGGGTCAACATTCTTAGGTGATCTCCAAGTACCTTCCAACTCTAAATTACAGTAACACTATTATTTTTCTCTCTACCTTTGTCTTTCCCAGAGCTGACCCTCCTAGGGTCCAGGCTGTGGTCCTGAGAAGGCCATTCATCATCATGTGTAGTCTGGAATCACTGAGAAGAAAGGGTGATGCCCCCCGAGGCATTTCTTATGATCTTTCAACCCCACAGACTCTAATTTGAGGGGCTAGCATTATTCTAGGTTCCTGTTTTCCCACAGACACTAATTTGAGTAGCTAATATTGCTCCAAGTTCCTGGATTTCCCCAACAGCAGAGGGCCCCATTCTACACAAAACAAGTCCAGAGCAAATTTAGCTACATGTCTAGAAAACTAGGTCCCCAAATCAAGACTCCCTTATGTTTAACCTGTCCCTGTTCTGTCCTTTCAGTCCACCTCAATGCATCCTGTTGTGGGCAGCAAAGATTAGCCACTGGTCACAGGTCTCTGCAGATTAGGCTCTTGGGAGCTGGTTTTCTCCTTTCCTTCTGTATTTTGTGGCCATAAGTCTTTGCTGAGTGAGCTTGGAAGTTTTAACTCCCTGGATGTGTGGTCGGAGGGAGACCTTTCTGCACCTGTGTTCTCATTCATAACATAGAAGAAGAAAAATAGCCCCGTGTTCTGCCAGGCTGGAACAGCATGAGAAGAAAACAAGGTCATAAAAGGGAGAGCCCCACCAAAACTGTTGAAGGTGCTTTTAAAAAGTTTGAGAGCTTGTTTTAAATTCTTTAATCACCTCTTTTGTTTTCTCCTCTGGACTATCTTTCAATTTTCCACAGTTGGGTCCAGCACTGGAACTTTGTACCTGGTATGGGGTGTGTGGAGCTTAAGTGAAAGATGACCCTCGGATAGGGGTGTGTTAGCTTTACAACCAGCTCTCCCCCACAAAGAAAAAAATATCCATAACACATTTTAAAGTTTAATCGGCATTTTTAACATTTCTCTATCGAAAGTCTAAACAATCAACAAACTAACCAATCAAACCCTAATTGGTCATATTTGCTGATTTCTAAGGTATAATTGCTTCCACTGAAAATTTAACAACCAGCCCTCCCAAGCCCATACAAGCAGGCTTCAGCACACCCATGAGTCAGGAAAAGGGACTCCATACCATGAAGAACCAGTTCCAGATAAGTCATAATAGGAATAGATTTCCCCTTCCTCTTCTGCTCAGGTAAAGGGCTGAGGAGGAGGCTTCCCACAGTTCTCCAATCTTCCCACTGTAGCATGAAGTATGTTTTACTTAGCTATGTGCAGGTCTCTCTCCTTTGAAAAAAAAGTCAAGTTTGTCTTCAGTCATCCTCCTTTCCATCCCCCCTGGTCCCCTATGTCCAGGTCCCTGAACTACAGAGCCCTTCTTTGCCTCATCCAGACCATGTCCTTTGCTTTGGAATTTTGCCGACCCACCGCCTCCACCATCAAAACTTCCCAGTTGGGGCAGCTAGGTGGCGCAAGTAGATAGATCACCGGCCCTGGAATCAGGAGGACCTGAGTTCAACTCTGGCCTCAGATACTTGACACTTACTAGCTGTGTGACCCTGGGCAAGTCACTTAACCCCAATTGCCTCACCAAAAAAAAAACCCCCAAAAACTTCCTAGTTAATTCTATTCAGCTATTTCACATTGAGCACCTCCAGCATGTCCAGTCCTTTGTACAAGTAACCCACAGAGGGAAAAAAATCAGAGAGCAAAACAAGACAGTGTGTGATCAATCAGAAGGTGGATTGAAACAGTAGGAAGTGAGAGAGTTAGGGCTGAAGTCATTTGTGAAAGTTTTGTGGCAGAGATAGAATTTGAACCTGAAGATTTTATTGGATTTGGATCGTCAGAGAGAATGGGAAGGATGAGTTGGGGACAGCTTGAGCAAAGGAAGGGATGTTAGTGGCAGCATAGGAATTTGTCTTAGTAGAGCAGAGGAATTGTGTTCCATTCAACAAACATTTATTAATCACCTACTAAAGGCAATCAAATGAGATATTTGTAAAAGACATTGCTCAGTACCCAGCATAGAATAGGCAATTAATAAATGCTTGTTTCCTCCCCTCCACTACAGGCAAGTCCCTGTGCTAAGCTCTAGGGATAAAAGTAAAATAACTTGCTCTCAAAATGCTTCCATTCCATGGGGAGGATATAACATATATACTGATAAATAAATACAAAGTAATGAGGGAGGGGGCACTAACAATTGGGCAGGATAGGGCCTCTTATGGAAGAATGCACCTGAACTGGGCCTCACACAAAGCTAGGATTCCACGAGATGGAAGTGATGAGGGAAAACATTCAAAAAATAGGTGCAAAGACCTGTAAGTGAGAAAGGGAATGCCATGCACAGGAAGTAACAGCTTGGCCTTTTTGACTAGCATGTAGAATATACAAGGAAGGGCAGCAGAAACCAGATTATTTAGGTCTTCAAATGCCAAGCTAGAGAGTTTGTATTTTGTGCTGGAAGTAAATGAGGAGGAGGCAGCAGTGAATAAAGCATGGGTCCTGGATTCAGGAAGACCTGAGTTCAGATCCAGACTCAGACACTTGATACATACTAGCTGTATGACCCTGGGCAAGTCACTTAATTCTCTTTGTCCCGCCCCCCCCAAATAAGTAAATGGGGAGCCATTGAAGATCCTTGAGCAAGGAAAGGTTATGATCAGCCCTGTATTTTAGAAATTGTAATTTAGCCATTGTGTAGAGACCAGATTGCTGAGTAGGAAAACAATTGGGAGGCTCTTGTAATAGTCCTGGCTAATAATAATAGCTAACATTTATGTAGTGCTTACTATGAGCCAGGAACTGTGTTTATCAATTTACAATTATCTCAATCCTCACAATAACCCTGGGAAGTAGATGCTATTATCCCAAATTGCAGATGAGGAAACTGACGTTAAGTGACTTACTCAAGAGTCACATAGCTAGCAAGTAACTGAGGCTGGATTTGAACTCAGTTCTTAATTCCTGGGGCAGCTAGGTAGGTGGCACAGTGGATAGAGTGCTGAGTCTGGAGTCAGGAAACTCATCTTCCAGAGTTCAAATCTGGCCTCAGGCACTTACTTCCTGTGTGACCCTAGGTGAGTCATTTAGCCCTGTTTACCTCAGTTACCTCATCTGTAAAATGAGCTGGATAAGGAAGTGGCAAATCACTCCAGCTTCTTTTTTTTTTAGTGAGGCAATTGGGGTTAAGTGACTTGCCCAGGGTCACACAGCTAGTAAGTGTTAAGTGTCTGAGGCCAGATTTGAACTTGGGTACTCCTGACTCCAGGGCCAGTGCTCTATCCACTGTGCCACCTAGCTGCCCCATTCCAGCTTCTTTGCCAAGAAAACCCAAAATGGGATCATCAGCCATCAGTCATGCTTGAAACAACTGAACAACTTCTTGACTCCAAGCCCAACACTGTATCCACTGTACCACCTAGCTGCCCTTCTAGCTGGCTTGAACACCTGAGCACCTGAACCCAGGAGACTGAGACAAGAAATGGATGTAGAACTGACAAGATTTGACAATTGACTGGACATAAGGCCTGAGGGACAGTGAAGAACTAAGGATAACCCTGAGGTTGTGAATATGAGTGAATGGAAGGAGTGTGGGGTCTTGGACAGAAAGAGGGAAAGGTGGTAGGGAAAGAGGAAGGTAGGTTTCAGGAGAAAGATCATGAGTTGCATTCAGACATGTTGAGTGTGCTATACCTACAACAGGGCTGGGTCGAGCTGTCTGGCAGACAGCTGGTGATACTGGACTGAAACTTAGCATAGAGATGGGCGCTTTCTGTATCATCTACATGGAGATGATAATTGAACCTGCAGGATCAGAAGAGCTCACAGAGGCAGAAGGGAGATTGAGAATAGAAACCAGGATAAAGCCCCTGAGGTAAAGCCATGAGGAAGAGGTTGGAAACAAATGACAATCTAGTAAAAGAGACTGAGAGGGAGCAGACAGTGAAGAGCTAAGGGTCAGCAGCATCACAGAAGTTAAGGGAGGAGATAGTGGGCGATGACCTTGTACTAGAGGGATAAAGTCAGACTGTGGCAGGCCTGGAATAGGACAGAGCAGTTTCAAATTTGATTTGGTAGGCCATTTTAAGTTCTTGATCAGACGAGTCAGAGGGGAAAGCTGAGTCCCATTAAATATAATCAATATTTGAAGTATTGCTGAAGATTTTAACAGCTAACAACGGTTTAATGGCTAAATACCTCATCCCAGGCAAAAATCTGTATTTTTAACAGGGGTCTTACTAGTTCAAAGGTAGGGAGTTATTTGGGGATATGAGAACTTCTTATACTCCTAAAATCACATCTTTGTTTCAGGGCTATGCCCTCTACCAGAGTATGACTGGCCCTGTTGTGTGTATGTATGTATGTGTGTCTGTTTGTGTGTGTCCCTGACTGTGTGGGAGCCAGAGAGAGAGAAAGAGAGAGAGGGAGAGAGCACATACATTTATTATCCAGATCATCTCAAAGGGGGAAGGAAGTAGGAAGAGGTGATACAACATGTTTAAGGGAAGCCAGGAAGTAACCCGCTTACCAGGAGCAGAAAAGATATCCCCTAAAGGCAAAACACAGCCTAAAATCTCTTCGTGCTAGGGAGGAGAAGCAATCTCACTACTTGGGGCAAAGGCGTGCTGTGGGTAGGGTGAGGCCTTTGGGGATTATGGACTGATTATGCATCTCCTGCAAGTTCTAGATCTTTAGGAACTCTAGTGCAGGAAGTCGCCTCCTCCTTGAGTCATTACAGTAATGCGTGTGTGTCTGGGAGGGGCACCAGAACCCTGCTAGGAAGATACTTCAGAGATGACCCTGAGTACTGCTGACCACTGTTGTCCTTGTGGACCTGAGAAGCCTTTACACTCTGTGCCAAGTATGACATGCAAATTCTACGATTCTTAGAGGTATGGGGCTGCCTCAGCAGCTACAGGTGTTTGCTCAGCTATCTTGGTGGGAGTTGCTATATAGAGGGAGAACAGCAGAGGGCCCTTTGCCAAGCTCTGGGGACTTGTAGCAGCTTCTTACTAAACTGGCACTTGGGTCACCAGCTGAAAATGTGTCATTGAGTGTCAGAGGGCTCAACCCTGGGAAATCAGCCTGCTGAAGCTGGAAGGCAAGGAGTGCTGGGGTGAAGGGGGGTGAGGCTGGCAAAGGGAATGAGACACTCTATTCATTGGCAGGCCCTGAGGGCTCTTCATTCTGACTCCTAGTCAGAGCAGTCAATTTTCCCAAATACACAGTTGTGGGCATGGATAGTTGTTGTTCAGTCCTGTCCACTTTTTGTGACCCCATTTGGTGTTTTCTTGGCAAAGATCCTGGAGTGGTTTGCTATTTCCTGCTCCAGCTCCTTTTACAGATGAGGAAACTGAGGCAAACTGGGTTAAGTGGCTTGCTCAGGGTCACCTAGCTAGTAAGTATCTGAGGTCAGATTTGAACTCAGGAAGATGAGTCTTCCTGACCCCCGGCTTGGCATTTTATCCACTGTACCACCCAGCTGCCATGTTGGGGCTGGAGGGAAGGTGCAGCTTTGAGGAAGAAGCTTTCATTTTTTATTGTGAGAAATGTGGTGAGAAGACCTGCCTTCTTTAGGCAAAGGTGCATTTAATATCAGCGCTCCAGAGATCCTCTATCATCAGGGCACACAGATCATCTGCCTTTATATCAAGTCTAGTCATCTAAGATTTATTTGTGGGAGTAAGAGGCCTCTAACATTGAGAGCTTAGAACTGGCGTAGAGGGCCAAGAAATGATCTGGGGCAGCTAAATGGTGAAGTGGATAGAACATAAGGACTGGAATCAGGAGTTCAAATGATCCTCAGACACTTACTGTATGACCCTGAACAAGTCACTTAACCCTGTTTGCCTTAGTTCCTCAAATTTAAAATGAGCTGGAGAAGGAAATGGCAAACCACTACAGTATCTTTGCCAAGAAAACCCCAAATGGGCTCACAAAGATCTGGACACAACTGAACAATAATAATATATAATAATGATCTAGTACTACTAGTAATGTTCTCATTCTGAGAAATCACAAACTTGATTGCTTATAATATTTATGTTCATTAATATTAATAGTTTCACGGGTCACCAAAGCCAAGAACAAAACCAATGTTTTACATAAGAGGTGTCAAACAACTACCCTTGCTCCCAAGAGCGGCCTGAACCAGTTTAAAATGCAGTGGGAAAATATTTAACAAAATAAATTAAAAATACAGTGGCAGCTAGATGGCGCAGTGGTTAAAGCACCGGCCTTGGATTCAGGAGTACCTGAGTTCAAATCCGACCTCAGACACTTAACACTTACTAGCTGTGTGACCCTGGGCAAGTCACTTAACCCCCATTGCCCCGCAAAAAAAAAAAAATACAATAGAACATAGATAATGTTAATATGTGGATTTCTAAGTTGCTTTGCAGCTGCCGGGAACCTTATACATGGTTTAGGTACCCCTGTTTCTTTTTTAGTTTGCTTTACATCATTACATTACTTTTCTTTTTTAAAAAAAAGTTTTGATGTCTTTGTTTTTTTAATATCATTATAATTTCCCCCAGTGTGTCCCCCTACTTTCATCCCCAGCCAGCCATATAGCAAAATATTTTTTGAAGATAAAAAAATCAGCATAACTGATCAATACATTAAAAAAAAAAGTCTGAAAATATGTTTGTTGGGCAGGGTGGAGAGCCCCATGTCTCTTCAGCACCACTGAGGTGAATTGATTTGTTGTCTGTGTCCTAGGGAGCTGATTTCTAAACAGAATTCTGTTCAATGTATCACTTCCTCCTGACTGCTGAGAAAAGGAAGCATGAGCTTAAGCACTTGCTTAGATGGTAAGGAAAGAAGACAAAAGAACAGGTAGTGTGAAATTACTGAAGAAGGGTCGCTGGTTCCCCTCTGCCTTCCTGGGAGTTCGGCAAAAGCTTTCATCACAGGGTTATTGGCCAGATCTTTTGAGGCCAGGTGGTGGCAGGGCCTTGTCTGTCAGCCCCTACCCCCCTCCCACCCTCCCCTGCAGGGATAGGAAGGTAACTCACCCTCCCTTTGGGACCTCCTTCCATTTAGTAAACAGAGCTACTGTTGTGGCTTCCATAGCGCCAAATCAACAATTGACTTGCTATGGTTACAGAAATGCTGCAGGCCCAGACCCAAACCCTTAGCTACAGAAGCCTAACACTGGGGTGGTTTTTTTTTGTTTTGTTTTGTTTTGTTTGTTTGTTTTAAAGTATTTTATTATTTTCCAGTTACATATAAGGATAGTTTTCAACATTTGTTTTCACAAGATTTTTAGTTCCAAATTTTTTTCTCCCACCCTCCCTTCCCTCCCTCCTCCCCGAGACGGAAAGCAGTCTGATATAGGTTGTATATGTACAATCACATTAAACATATTTCTACATTAGTCATCTTGTGAAAGAAGAATCAGAGCACAAGGGAAAAACTTCAAAAAGAGAAGTAAAAAAAACAGTCTAAAAGTAGAAACAGTATGGTTCAATCTGCATTCATAATTCACAGTTCTTTTTTCTGGATGTTAAGAACATTTTCTATCATGAATTCTTTGAAACTGTTTTAGATTGGTGCACTGCTGAGAAGAACCAAGTCTATCCCCATTGTTCATTACACAATGTTGCTGTTACAGTGTAGAATGTTCTGTTGGTTCTGCTCCTTTCAGTCAGCATCAGCTCACTCAAGACCCTCCAGGTTTCTCTGAACTCCTCCTGCTCATCATTTCTTACAGTACAATAGTATTCCATTACATTCATATACCACAACTTGTTTAGCCATCCCCCTATTGATGGGCATTCCCTTGATTTCCAATTCTTTGCCACCACAAAGAGAGCTGCTATAAATATTTTTGTACATGTGGGTCCTTTTCCCTCCTCTGTGGTCTCTTTGGGATACAGGCCTAGTAATGGTACCACTGGGTCAAATAGTATGAACAGTCCCATAGCCCTTTGGGCATAGTTCCAAATTGCTCTCCAGAATGGTTGGATCACCTAACACTGGGTTTAATCCTGTCCCTGCTGAAAGGACTGTTTAAAAATTTCTCCCCACCCCCCTTATTATGCGATTGTGAGACCTGGATTTAAATAAATCATTGGTATTTAGACCTTTTCATTTGGGATTGTAATTTCTCAAGTGATATAGGCTATATGTATCTCCTCTGGCTACATGGTACCCCCTCCCATGAAGCCTAGCCAAAGGGCCTAACTGGGGCAATTGATAAGAAGTTACTGCCCCACCCTCAACCTAAGATTACCCTGGGTAGGTCTCTTGTCTTGGGAGATGAGCTGAAACCTTCTTTACAAAATAACTCTCCAGCAGGATAGGATGCATAGGTGACTACCCTTAAAAGTCTCCTAAGAGAACTTAGATTCCTCCAGACAGCATGGTTTAGTGCAAAAAGCAGTGAGTTTGGGGGTTTTCTACTTAATACTTGTAGGACTGGGGGGGGGGGAATTATTTGACCTTTCTGGGACTTAGTTTCCTCATATCTATATAATTATATAATCTACATTATATACATCTATATAAATAAAGAGGCAGCTAAGTAGAATATAGTAGCTAGAACACTGGAGCTTAAGTCAAGAAGATCTGAATTCAAATCTAGCCTCAGACACCTTATTAGTCATGTGATCCTGTCATTTAACCTTTGTATCCCTCAGTTTCCTCAACTGTAAAATAGATTTGATAATGGTAGGATAGCCCTACCTCCTGGGGCTACTGAGATGAGATAATATTTGTAAAGTATTTAGCACTGTGCTTGGCACATGGTGATACTTAGTGATCCTTCCCTCCCTCCCTCCCTCCCTCCCTCCCTCCCTTCCTTCCTTCCTTCATTCCTTCCTCCCTCCTACCTTTATTCCTTCATTCCTCTCTGCCTTCATTCTCTATTCTTTCCCTCTTTCCTTCTTACCTTCCCTCCCTCCCTCCTTCCTTTCTTCTTTGCTATAAAATAAAAAGATTGAGCCAGGTGATTCTTACAATCCCTTCTAGCTCTAAACCCTAAGATTTCAGGTTAAAGGAAATCAAGCATTTTCCTCAAGAACCTGGTTTTCCTCATCAGTTCTCCTCTTTATAATCAAGTTCTAAAGTAGTAAAGTAGCTCACAAACAAGGCCAGAGTTTTAGAGGGAAAAAGGGGAATCTCATTATCACCAGTTTTAGAAGTACTTACCCAGCTCATGTCAGTCAAATCAAGGAAAGGATGTAGTATATTCAGTCCCTACAGAAAGAAACTAAGATTTCTGGTCATGTCTTCACAAGTGTGCAAGTGTAAGGGAGGCTAGTGATAAATCAAACTTAAGAATTTGAAAGGATAGCTGAATAGCCAATCTGGTCTTCAGCCCCTGTGCTCCCCAGTGGAATTGCGTTTGCTATTGTTGCTTCTGAATTATCTATTAAAATTCATCAGCAAGGAGAAGAGCCCCTTTTTCTTTATTTTTTGGGGGGCAGGGCAGTGAGGGTTAAGTCACTTGCCCAGGGTCACACAGCTAGTAAGTGTCAAGTGTCTGAGGCTGGATTTGAACTTAGGTCCTCCTGAATCCAGGGCCAGTGCTTTATCCACTGTGCCACATAGCTGCGCCTCTTAATCTATTAAAATGTAAGCTTGCTCTGACCTCCTTCCTCTCACTTGCATGAACTTCTCTTTCTCCAGCTTTTTACTATTAAATATGTCCTTGCAACTCTCATCACCTGTCCCCTGGACTATTTGATCTCTGCCTCAAGTCTTTCCCTATACCAATTTATCATCTATACTGCCTCCAAAGTGATTTTCCTGTAGCACAAATCTGGTTATGTCACCCCACCTTAATAAACTCCAGTAGCTTCTTGTTACCTCTAGGATCAAATATAAACTCTTGTACAAAGTCCAAGTTGTGATACGGTTGTGACGTCTTCTTCCGCATACTCCCACCTCTGTGCCTTTGCCCTGGCTAACCATCATGCCTGCTCTCCCTCTTTGTCTCCTGTTTTCTTCAGGATCAGTGCCAAGTCCCACCTTCTGCGGTAGGTGTTTTTCTAGTTCTGTTAGACACCTGTGCTTTCCCATTGTCTGCCTTCTATGCACTGTGTATACACTTATATATGTACATCTCTTCCCCATTAGAATGCAAGCTCTATAGGAGCACTTTTGTTTTTGTGACACCAGTGCTTATCACAATAACTTTGCATAGAGTAAAATGACAATTAGTAAAAACTTGTTGCTTGAGGGGCAGCTAAGTGGTGCAGTGGATACCAGTCTCAGACACTTGACACTTACTAGCTGTGTGACCCTGGGCAAGTCACTTAACCCCCATTGCCCCACAAAAAAAAAAAAAAGAATAAAAACTTGTTGCTTGAAACTCACCTGCCCCATTTGCTTCACTTACTTATAATTCATGCATATTCTCCAATTTTTTGAGGCATTGACTTTCTTTTCTAGGATAAATGTTTCAGGTTATATTTGGTTTTGTTTGGGGTTTTTTTGGTTGTTTTTTTGGTTTTTTGTGGGGCAATGAGGGTCAAGTGACTTGCCCAGGGTCATACAGTTAGCAAGTGTCAAGTGTCTGAGGTTGGATTTAAACTCAGGTCCTGAATCCAGTGCCTGTACTTTATCCACTGTGCCACCCAGCTGACCCAGGTTATATCTGTGTATCTCAAATACTGAATAATTTTGACCTCAGGACATAACAGGGCATCGATGTGGTGTAGTAGAGTGCTGGCCTTGGAATCAGGAACACTCATCTTCCTAAATTCAAATCTAGACTCAGACACTTTACTAGCTGTGTGACTGTGGGTATGTCACTTAACCCTGTTTGCCTCAATTCCTCATCTGTAAAATGGGGTGGAGAAGGAAATAGCAAACTACTCCAGTATCTTTGCCAAGACAACCCCATATGGGGCCACCAAGAATCAGACACAACTGAAATGATTCAACAACAGGACACAGTGGGCTAATGGGGCACCTACTTTCTCCTGAATATTCCCTGCCCCAGTCCAGCCATGAGAGAAAACAGGGTTTTTTTTGGTCTATGAGAGACCACTGAAAGGAACCTCAGTGGCCAGCTAATCCGATTTATACCTAAAAGGAATTCTCATTATTAACAGTATCCTAAGGGTTCATCTAATCTCTGCTTGAAGATCTTCAAGAATGCAAAACCCACACAACCTCCAGAAGCAGCCTATTCAACTCCAGCTGTCTAATTGGACAGTTTTAATTGTTAGGTAGTTTTTCCTGACATCAAACCCAAATTCATTCATTTTTGACCTCTATCCACTGACCAGATTTTAGAACTAGAAGAGAATTAGATCACTTAGTCCAACCCCTCCCCTCTTATTAATTTTACAGATGATGAAATTGAGCTGAATAGAGGTTAATTGACTTAGCCAAGGTCACACAAGCAGGAAATAGCAGAGCCATGATTTGAACACAAGTTTTCTGATATCCAAACCCAATGCTTTTCCCACTATATCATACTACCTCCCCTCCCCACCTCACTTTTAAAAAATGCATCCCACCATTCTATTCCAGACACTGGGAGGGTGGGGATGGGGGTAAGGCAGGAAGGGCAGAGGCCAGGGAGATGGAGGAAGAGGGTCTAGAATCCTTGTGCCCCCTTCAGATCTTCCCAAGATCTGCATACTCTTGTACAGGGAACATATACTACAGTGAATGTTTCAGGGGCCCATGTCCTCCTCATATCTCTTCACAGTCTTGGCGCAAGACTTATGAAAAAAATCCTAGAATTTCTCTAAACAGTTGTGGGTCTGGGGGCAGCTAGGTGGCACAGTGGATAAAGCACAGGCCCTGGATTCAGGAGGACCTGAGTTCAGGTCCAGCCTCAGACACTTGACACTTACTAGCTGTGTGACCCTGGGCAAGTCACTTTACCCTCATTGCTCCACCAAAAAAAAAAGAGAGAGAAGAAGAAGAATAACAGTTGTGGGTCTGGTTCTGGTTGATGAAGCACAGAGTCCAAGGGTTCTTTCCCACATCATTTCCTTCTCTTAGCCAGTCCCCCTCCCCCATCTGTCTCACCTTGACCACCTTGACAGCTAGAGTGCCCAAGGGCAGAATCTCTTCCCTTTTTTTTCAAGAAGCAAGATTGGTCTGGCATTAGAATATATCAGAGATGATTTCCAAGACAGGCTCTGCCTTTCTTCCTTGCTCTTGCCTACAGCAGTGTGTGTGTTTAAATTACTGAATTCCCATCACCCGAATGTGAATTATTTAGCCTATATGCTGAGTCACTCTCCAGAGGACAAATATTGTCCAAATAAATAATTAATTTAGCTAGCTGCAATCCATTCCCAAGGTTGGAGCTGAATCTGGAATACTAATCACATTTCCTGTCAACTGTTCCAGAATAATACTCTCCAAAGATATAATACAGCCTTTTGTCCAAGGTAGGTACACATATTTCATTCGTTTCTCAGGCAGTTTCATTCTCTCTAGGCAAAGAGAAATGGAGGAACATGTATCTAAGGGATTACTTGCCCTTAATTCCCTGAGGTGGAGGTAAAAGGAAAAAATGCAGGAAACAAGCCAGTCTACCAACTGACAACAGCACGATTCTGCAGTAGTCTAATAGTTTTCCTTTATCCCTCTTCCCTCTGCTTCCCTTCTCCACCCACCCAGCTTTGTGTACTCCACAGAAGCCTGAAGGTACCAAGGTAACAGGAACCAGGCCAACAGGCTGCATAGTATACACAGACATGAGAAAAGAAGGGCTCTCTGGCCACCATGAACTGCCCAGATAGGAATCCCCAAAACAGCAGTTCCAAGTCTTGACTGGAACTTTGGTGTGATTTGCAAGTAAGCTAACCAACCAGTTTCTCCATTTCCCTTCCTGCAAAACAGGCGGAATAATCCTCTCAAGCAGCACGGGAGTACAGGGTTTTCTTCAGTTGGGGAGCAATGGAAATGATGAGTCTATTAGTAAAGCAAAGATCAGTGCAATAATCCATCAGTAATGTAGACTCCTGGATTCATCGGGCCAAGTTACAACCCACGGCTTATATAGGAGCCAGGGAGGGACAGCCTAATTTCTCTGTGCCTCCTCTAAACTTCTATTGAATTCATTTTTGCACTCATTCTATTTTGTGTAATGGTTTATCTCCCTACTACATACAAACTCCTTGTTTATCTTTGGATTTCTCTTAGCTCTAGCTGAGAGTCGTGCACAGAGTAGGCAGTTGAATTTTAAGGTAGCATCAGTGACTTGGGCTGCTCAGAAGTGCTGAGCTCTAAACAGGAAAAGTTTCTTAAGCTCAATGACATTGGCAGGGTAGGTGGGAGTTCCAATTTGTACCTCTTACAGATGCAGTTAAAAATAGCTTTCTGCAGAGGCAAGGCAACCATGGCGTAGCTGGTTACAAGCACAGCTTATTCCAAAGATCTGCATTATATTATGTGTTGGGGGTGGGGGGCAGGGAACCAGTGCTCCCTACTCTGATCCTGGTAGTCAGGAAGTAGGAGTATCAAAACCCCTTCAGGAATTTTCTCCCCTAGCTATCTTTACCCTTTAATAGACTTGTTTCTGCTGCCACCTCTATTTATTTCATGCTGTAGGGGTTTGGCGGGGGGGGGGGTTGCTGCAGGGGGTCGTGCTGTGGGGTGCAAGCCTGGAACCTCCCTTCACCTAATCCTTTTGCCTCTGGGCCCGGGTGAAAGGGAATTGGATTAGACAGCTTCCGAGATGCCCTTCCTGGTTTAGATGTCCCGCTATGCTGCCCACTTCTAGAGTGTGTGGGAGTGGTGTGTGTGTGTGTGTGTGTGTGTGTTTGTGCTGGGTAATGGGGAAAGGGTATAGGGCCAGTGTGAATAAGTGAATAAGATTACAACTT
Organism: Dromiciops gliroides; assembly: GCF_019393635.1. NCBI lineage: Eukaryota > Metazoa > Chordata > Mammalia > Microbiotheria > Microbiotheriidae > Dromiciops > Dromiciops gliroides. Next base: position 435,651,519 of record NC_057862.1, on the reverse strand, counting down.
TTGGAAGAACAAGGGCTTTAAAAACAGCAGCAACACGGGGGTTAATGAGCATAGAACTCAATCTACACCCTCAGTCCTATTTCGTACTGTCTGCTTGAGTACCCCAAGGCGGCGGGGATGCTGGGGCCCACGATCAGCGACCCCCCCACACCAGGACAGTTTCCCTGACGAAGCTTCAGGACACTGTCGGGGGATGGAAGAGCTGAGGAGCCCTTCGGTCTTTGCTCAGCCTTTACTCCAGCCAGGGCTCGGCCGCTCCTAGGACCCCCTAGAATCACCCAACAACTCAGGCCAAGTCCTGGCGGAGAAGACCTTGCCGCCCCTCCAGAGCCTGGCCAGCCCCCAACTTAGAGGCCGTCTCCCCGTCGTCTCCCCCCGCCCCCGGTTGCCCAGGGCCACGCGACTCTACACAAACAGTTTCCAAGAGGGGCGCGGCCTCCGCCACTCTTCCCCGGAGGAGCCTCAGGAACCCAGAAGCAGAGCCTCCGCCCCCACACGAGGCCGAACCCGCCCGCTCCACCCTTCTGCGCGCCTCCCGCTGCAGTGCGGCGGTTACTAAGACGCTAGCCTCTATCAACCAATAGTTTGAGCCCCTCGGCGCCCTCGACTGAGTCGGCCAATGAAAAGACAAATCAATCATTTGAAACAGCCAGTGGAGAATGCACTGCAGCGCGAGGGGGGCCTCCTGATAGGTAGACGTGAAACTATCATTCACCAATAAAGAAGGGGAATCGTCAGGAAGGCGGGAATTGAAGCCGTAGATTGACACGGTTGGAACCAATGATCTATAAAAACTTGTGGCCTCGTTCTAGTTATCCAATAAATGGCGAGAGGAGGCGGGTGCTTGTGGCTATATAAGAGTTCGGCAAACGTCGGTTGCAGCAGTCTGCGCGCCCGATCTTCTTCCGCTTCTGTGTGTTTGTCTCCGTCGCCGCAGCCGTTACCATGAGGGAGATCGTACACCTCCAGGCCGGGCAGTGCGGCAACCAAATCGGCGCAAAGGTGGGTAGTCCTGGCCTAGGTGGGAGGGTTCTTGGGAGATTGGAGCCGACCCTGGGAATCGCTAAGGGTGGCGGCACCGGGAAAGATGGCGCCGGGAGGGTCTGGGCCAGCTCCGCATTGCGGAGAAGGGAAGCTGCTGCGCTTCGGGTGTATTTGAAGGGAATTCGAAGAGGGAAGGGCTGGCTGTGATTGGGGTGGGGGGAGGGCGGGTCGTGATCTCTGGGGTGCTCTGGCTGCTTGAGCTTCCGGGCCCAGCCCTGGGTGAGGCCCCTGGGGAAAGCGGGGCGGGGGCGGAGGAGAGGAAGGAGGGAGGGAGAGAGGATAGGGAAGAGCAGGACGAGGACTTGGCCTCGGCCTCCTCGCCCGCCCGGAGCCCGCCCGGGGCGTGGCCAGCTCCGCCCTCCGCTGCACCGGCTGCACCGCCAGCCCGCCCTCGGTGACTCAGGTCTAGCTGTGCTTGATCAACCCGCCAATGTCTTCCAGTTCTGGGAGGTGATCAGTGACGAACATGGTATCGACCCCACCGGAACCTACCATGGGGACAGTGACCTGCAGCTGGAGAGGATCAACGTCTACTACAATGAAGCCACCGGTACGTGGTTTAAACTCAGTGGTTCCCCTCCTCCTCCGCTTTATGGTCTTGCTCCTCTCCCTTGGTTGCTAAGGGCAGGGCCTTTCCCTTTTCCCTGGGCTGCCTTGCTCATCAGGCCTCCCTGACTAATGCCGTCTCAATTTCCAGGTGGGAAATATGTGCCCCGAGCAGTTCTGGTCGATCTTGAGCCTGGAACAATGGACTCTGTCCGGTCTGGACCTTTCGGACAGATTTTCAGGCCAGACAACTTTGTCTTCGGTAAGCAGTTTTTATTACATTTTCTTAACATCTCCCTTAGATCATTGAGCTATTAAAGCCCCTTTGGGAAACAGCTGGGTGTAGCCCCTAGCTTTTGATCTTGAGTTTAGGTTATGTGGGGAGAAAAGGGGGAGAGGAGTTGGCACTGGTTCCCCTGGTACCTGGCAACAAGCTGCATGACTCAAGTCTTTCATCTCCCTCACACCCTCCTCCCCCGTGGCATTTAAGGAATTCATAAGGGGCAGCTAGGTGGCTCAGTGGATAACGTACCAGCCCTGGATTCAGGAAGACCTGAGTTCAAATTCAGCCTCAGACACTTGACACTAGCTGTGTGACACTGGGCAAAGTCACTTAACCCTCATTGCTCCACCCCAAAAAATTAAATCTAAAAAATAATTCATAGAATATTAAAACTAGAAGAGAACATAAGAGAATCAATTTGTATATTTTATACCAGAGGGAAATTTAAGAGTCAAGTAAAATAACTTGCCAATACTCATTGGCTTGATGCCAGCTGGGTCTGTCACTTTTTCTCTAACACTTTGACAAGAGCAATTATGGTTCTTTCTAAGGGTTCCTTTTCACATTAATAGGCATCTTATCAAGATGCTTATTAATTAAAGTGACTGGGGAAGCTGGGGTTTTTTGTGCTGTAATGCTTGGATTTGGGGGGGTCAAACTTAATTTTTGACATTATAATATTTTAAACATTAGTAGCTTTTTTGTTTTTGCTATTTAAAGTGAGGTTTGATCTTAACAATGTAAAGTGGGGTTTTTGCATTGCTTTTGTTATTCTTAAGAATTGAGACCCTGATATACTTGGGATATCTCTTGAGGTAGGTAGGGTTGGGGGGGGGGAGCATATTAAGAGTTGTAGATACTAGGATGGTCTTAATAGCCATTGATCATGAAAGGAATGATTAATTACATTTCTTATTTTCAGGCCAAAGTGGTGCTGGAAACAACTGGGCAAAAGGCCATTACACAGAAGGTGCGGAACTGGTTGACTCAGTATTAGATGTTGTAAGAAAAGAAGCGGAAAGTTGTGACTGTCTCCAGGGCTTCCAGCTGACACACTCTCTGGGTGGTGGGACTGGGTCTGGGATGGGCACTCTCTTAATCAGCAAGATCCGGGAAGAGTACCCAGACAGAATCATGAACACTTTCAGCGTTGTACCCTCCCCCAAGGTATCGGACACTGTAGTAGAGCCCTACAATGCGACCCTCTCTGTACACCAGCTTGTAGAAAACACAGATGAAACCTATTGTATTGATAATGAAGCCCTCTATGATATCTGTTTCAGAACCCTGAAATTGACCACTCCCACATATGGTGACCTGAACCACCTGGTGTCAGCAACCATGAGTGGTGTCACCACCTGCTTACGATTCCCAGGGCAGCTTAATGCTGACTTGCGTAAGCTGGCAGTGAACATGGTTCCCTTTCCCCGTCTGCACTTCTTTATGCCTGGCTTTGCTCCACTGACTAGCCGTGGTAGCCAGCAGTACCGTGCTTTAACTGTGCCAGAGCTCACCCAGCAGATGTTTGATGCAAAGAACATGATGGCTGCTTGTGACCCGAGGCACGGGCGCTATCTTACAGTGGCAGCCGTGTTCAGAGGCCGTATGTCCATGAAGGAGGTAGACGAGCAAATGCTCAATGTTCAAAACAAGAACAGCAGTTACTTTGTTGAATGGATCCCCAACAATGTGAAAACGGCCGTTTGTGACATCCCACCCCGGGGCCTGAAAATGTCTGCCACCTTCATTGGTAACAGTACTGCCATCCAAGAGCTCTTTAAGCGCATTTCTGAGCAGTTTACAGCCATGTTTCGCAGAAAGGCTTTCTTACACTGGTATACTGGAGAGGGCATGGATGAAATGGAATTCACTGAAGCAGAAAGCAACATGAATGATTTGGTTTCTGAGTATCAGCAGTATCAGGATGCCACAGCTGAGGAGGAGGGAGAATTTGAGGAGGAGGCTGAAGAGGAGGTGGCGTAAAGCTGTGCATCAGTTACTCTGTAAATTATGTTGAAAGCTGTATGAACTCTTTTTATTCACTCACAAACTTGTTTTCTGATGTTCATGTCTCGCTGCATTCTGCACTTGCTGTTTTCCTGTTCTTTGACATCGAATGCTGTACAGATAACACCATTAAAGCATTTTTCATAGTGCATTGTTTCGTCTTTTCTGTTCATTTCGATAAGCTTTGCGAGTACTGCTGCCAAATGTTAAACCATAAGTTTGTCTCAAAGCTGTAAAAGAGCAGAAGGTGGACTGAAAAGATTATTGGTGATAATGTCAAGGCTTCCCAGAGCAAAATGTTTCTATGGCCCTGTGTTTTAATTGTCGGGGAGTTTCCCTAATAAAATGGTTGCTTTCCCTTAAGGGGAGATCCTCAAATGGTCATTAGTGGTGAATAAATAAGCTTTTTAGCTAATGGCAGCTAAAAGACTTGCCTGAGTTTCTTTGAAGATTTTAAAAGCCTTGTTTTAAAATTTACACATGGCTTTATGGCTTTAAGGTTTGTCATGGACCTTAATTAGCCTGCAAAGCTTTTCTCTTAGGCTTTCCCATACATGCTTCAGTCTATGGCATAGTTTACCATCTGGATTATAGTTTGAGCACAGCCTGTGTTTGTTAGATTGGCAGTCACCTATTTGGTGCAAAGTCCAGAGGGATTTTTGCCCAAAGGTTGTACCTGCTTCTTAACTCTTGTCATTGCCACTAAGAAAATTCCTTAGTAGTTCCCAAACTTGTTATAAAACAAGTGTAAGGTTCACTTTCTAATAAGCCCAAATCTGTTTATATTAGTTGAGAGTGACAAAGCTATTAATACTAAATCTTTAGTAGCACCCGTTTATAAAGATGAGCAAAACTGCTGGACCCTGCTAGGGAATGTAGATGTTTTAGGAGAATCAGTGCAAACACTACACTAGGAAGAGGGGTAGGGGCGGGACTAAGAAGTGAATGGGTTTTGTTTTTTCGTTGAGGCAATGAGGGTTAAGTGACAGCTGGTGTCAAGTGTCCGAGGCTGGGCTTGGATTTGAACTTGGGTCCTCCTGAATCCAGGGCCTGTGCTTTATCCACTGCCACCTAGCTGCACCACCCCCCCATCTCCCCCCAAATGGTGTCTTTTTTTTGTTTTTTGTTTTTGGGTTTTTTTTTTTTAGTGAGGCAATTGGGGTTAAGTGACTTGCCCAGGGTCACACAGCTAGTAAGTGTTAAGTGTCTGAGGCCGGATTTGAACTCAGGTACTCCTGACTCCAGGGCCGGTGCTCTATCCACTGTGCCACCTAGCTGCCCCCAAATGGTTTTTAAAAGGAGTTAGGAGTCAGGGACATTACTGAATCATTTTCCCATTACCCTTCTTTAATATTTCAAAACTATTAATAGGTGCAAGTCAGTTTCTTAATTCCTATATAGCTTATTTTTCTCAAAACACTTGTCATTTTAGTTACAACTTACATACTTGGTATGAATCCTGTGTAGAAAGGTATCAGTCCTTGACTGTGGTAAACTTTGGTGTCTGGCCAGTGTTGTTTTGGTAGTCTCTCTCCCAGAGCGTAAACAGGGTTTCTTATTAGAAACTGGGAAAATATTCTTTGTTACTTGCAAATGCAGAAGTTTTTCTGCTCAATAACTATTAAAGAAAGCCAACATATTTAATTAAGCTTAACTTGCCTGCCTTTTGGTAAATTGTGTTTCCTGCCTTTGTGTAAATGATAACTTGACATTAACATTTCTTTTTACTCCAAGGCCCTGTTGGTGCCAGATTCCTATCAGTCTGAGGAAATTTAACTAAAGGCAGCCTGTGGAATGCTCTCACCCATTTTGGCTGTGGTACATTGATGTTTATCAGGTTGGAATCTCATTGTCCTGCCAAATGGGAGGACAATCAAGAGTGGTGCTTAGGCCCCATTGTTAGTGGGCACCAGGTGCCTGATGGTGTCAGATGCTGCAAGGCCTGTAAGAAGTGAGTTTCTGTTCAGGTGCCATCTAGGAAGCACAATAATTCTCTGGCATCTAGAAAAGAAGGTTGGGAATAGTAGAGAAAAGAGTAGGAGCTGTCAGTTCTCTCCAACCAGCAAATTAATTAGCTGGGAAGAAAAAGGCAGTGGAATGGTGGGAGGCAGGGGTTGTCCGGACAGAACTTCAGCCATAGGGATTGAAACCTTGGGGAAAAGGAGCAATGATGTGAAACATGCAGTCTTTTGGCACTGGCATTCTCCTGTACCATCTCTGGGTGCCCTAGCTACCTGTCCTGTCTACCTGGTACAAGCATACTCCACCAGTTTTTGGCCCAGGCAGGGAAGCAATAAAGTTGTTAGTGTATTTTTCATAGGTTCTCCTAGACTTTACAACTCTCCTCAATTCCACATACCACCCCCTTTACTTCTCTGCTGTACTTTAAGAATTTCCTCCCCATCAGGGTGGAGGCTTCCACAATTAGAAAGTTTTCCCTTTCTGTTGTCTTTATGGAAATATTTAGAAGCCAAGCAACACTTGGTGACTCTCTGACTGGTGTTTTTGCAGCCTCTGCAGTTCTGACATTTCAGAAGATACTTAACTTTAGCTAAACCAATATTGCTCAAAGTCATTGGGAAAGAGGAGGGATGAGCAACTTCTCTGCCTCAGAGAATGCTGAGAAATGAAGGCCTTTTAAACTTCCTTGCTTTTGGGGTCTTCCAAGGCAGCTTAAACCTGTTATTCTAGCTCCTGTCTTATCCATGAGCTAGCTTCATATTAAGAAGCAGGCAATATCAAGGTGAATGGCAGAGTTTTTAGTGCTATTCCATTTAAAGTAGCCCCTAACTTTCCCAGAACACCAGCGATTCCATGTGTTTCCTGAAGCCAGTGCTTTAGAGAGTCTTTAGGGAGAGTAGCATCCCCGCAATTGTGGCACTGAGTAGAACTGAAGGAAGGGGGAAGATTTTCCATGAGTGTGATAGGTTCTCGTGGGGAGGCCTGCAGGGAGTTCAAGGTCCAGAGGGAAATGCACTTGCAATCCCTTGTCACCCTTCAAGGCTGTTTGCTTTTGGCTTGGACAATTTTTCCCTTCCTATGTTTTTTGATTGCTTTCAGTCCTCAGCCAAAGTCTTACGTGGCTGGTCCCAGGACCCAAGCAGCCCCAAGTAGGACACATTGCAATGAGACATGGCACTTCATTTAACACAGTGGCTATACCTGGGAAGGAGCTCTATGACTCTCAGATAGGTCTCATTTACCTGACTCTTATCGAATTCGTCCATGGCCTGCTGGACACCATCTCGATAATTCATTCCCATCACCCAAGTGAATCGTGGTACGAATCCAGCGTACCCTGCAAGGGGCAGATGAAAGAATGTCACAAATCCAGGGAATATTGAACAAGAAACCCCAACTTCACTTTTGCAACTGACTGGAACACCTTTTAACCTGCTTGTGGGATTTAAATTCTATGTGTACTCCACCCTGTAGTTTTTAACCCATTGGTACTCCCCCTATGTAGCAGGGCAATTGGAATGGAAGGAGCACTGGACCTTTTTTTTTTTTTTTTTTTGCCTTTCTTCGTATCTGTAATTATTTATTTAGCCCAGTGAAATAGAAAGCCCTTCATAATGGCTTGTTGACTGACTAAGAGTCAGGAGCCTTGGGTTTCAGTCCTGCCTTTGCCATTTGCTGGCTGTATGACCTTGGGCAAATCATTTGATTCTCTGAGCCTCAATTTCCTCAAAAGTGAGATCAGAGTGCTCCCACCTGTTCACCCCACAGTCTTGCTATGAGGAGGAAATATATGTGCAGATGTGTAAACTGCAAAGTGCTATCTTGGTAGAGTTATTGTTGATAAGCTTCAGTGCTCTCTGATAGAATGCTAGGGACACGTACAGGAGAAACAAGAGTGGAAGGTTTTGTTCAGATGTTGTTTTCTCTGCACAACACAGTGGCCTCTTGGGGCAAGAAGAGAAAGGTACGTTTTGTTAGGAGACTGAGCGTCTCTCAACATAGCTGTCGCAATCTTGTGAATAAGCCAGGTTTGGTGTTGTGATTCTCAGGAGCCAGTCCAGCAGGCAGGTGTGAAAGGATGCCCACCACATGACCCATCAGTCAGGGCTTGGCCTCCCGCAGTAGCACTTTCATCTTCCTTTTTGAGTCATCTCTCTCTCTCCCCTTCATCCACTGGCATAGTTTTGAACTCTGGATTTCCATGGAGCCAAAGTTATGTGTCACCAGGATGACAGACAGGACTTCAGGTTTTGCATATCTCTCTAGTGTGAGAGGGATGGTAGCTGGGACCTAATGCATCTGGTCTGTTCCAGGGCCTTTGGTGTCTCTCTAATACCCACTTCTGGTGGCAGAAGCTTGGAGTACACAGGAGCAATGGTCTAAGTGTGGAGGCAAAGGTGAAGCCCTGAAGGAATGAATGCTAAGGGAGAGAAAAAAACCTCTAGCTTAGAATCAGTGTATTGGTCTCTGAAAGGACCCTAAAGATCAGATAAACTAATACTTCATTTTACAGGTAAGACACTTGAGGCCCAGAGAGGTGAAGGGACTTGCCCAAAAAAGTCTCAGCAAGTTCATGGCAGAACCAGGACTGTAAGCCAGTCACGGCTTCTGGGCTCCGGCCACCCACCCGAGATGGCTTTGTGCTGGATCAGGTTGGGCTTGTCTAGCTTGGGAAGCCTCTCAAACCTGCCGACATCTAGCGTCTCCGTCTGGGGTTGCAGAGGGGGATACACATCTCTCCGGAAGTGGTGCAGCTAGAACAAGGAGGGTGAAGCTAGAGTCACCTCCTTAGCCTGGCTAAACAGGCTATTCTCCACCTCCTCCCCCATTCCCCTCTCAGAGCTCCCTTGGATACTCCCCCCATTCTCTCCCCCCCAACCTCTTGCATTTTGGATCCTTGGGGGAGGAATCAACTGAATACTAACAGGGAACCCTCTGTGTACCTGGGGATATACAGGGGCCTTCTGGAGAGAGGGTGGGGTTTTCCACCCTTCTTTTCCATATGCCAGTCGGAGACCTGGATGTCCAAATTCAGGTTCGTTGACCTTCTTGCTTGGTGGACATGGTGGGTAAGGATGGTAGGGCATGGTTTCAATGCCTGTGCCTGTCGAAGGCATGTACCGATCACTGTCTGGCATAGGCATGTTACGTTGCTCTGTCCCAAGGAATGGATAGTGTCCTCTGATCTCAAAATCCTTAAAGGGCTGGAATCCTGAGTAGACATGGAGGTGAAAAATGTGAACAGGAGAGTCCCTGAGCCAGACACAAGTGAAGGAGGTGCATATCTTAGCTTCTCACCTGTGTAATGGGGGATGTAAGGCTGGTTCGCATCCATATATTTTGCATGGTTTGTTCTACCTTGGCTATAATCCTCAATGAACTTGGGTTTGCTGAGCGGTGCCAACACAGAACATGGGCTCTTATTCACTGTTGGGTCCGTCAGCACCTGTGCAGTGGTCCGGCCATAAGTGTATCCCACCTGGTACCGTAGTTGGGGATAGAAGCCGGCATAGCTAGGGATAAAGAGATGTAGTCAGAGAAAGAAGGAGAGATACCTGGTGAACCGGACAGTGGGGGATACTGTCACAAAGAAAATGATGATAGAAAACAGCCAACATTTTCTCAAGTGAACCAAATTCAGATTTAAAAGCCTTTGGACATACGTGATTCCCCTCAATGGGGATAGGAAATGAGTTCCAGATGTGGGAAAAAAGAACAGTAATCAATACTAGAATCTCATTCATTCTTTCTAAGACATTGGGGAGGATTATGAGTCTGAAAGGAGATGGATGTAGACCAGAGAAGGCAAGGTGTTACTATGTGTGATGTTCTTCACCAGAACCTTCCCCAGGGGCTCTCAGTCATACCACTCCTCAACCAATGATAGCCTAGTTTCCCTACCTATTAATTTGCTTACCACCCAGTCTCTGACCCACCCCCACTCAACCATTTTCCCTCTCCAGTCCTCCCCACCAGCCATTTCCCCAGCCCAGGGTGCCCCAGTCCCCCAGCCTCCAAACTCCTGAGCCCCCTGTCCCCAACCCCAGTCCTTAAACAGGAGACATGGTAGAATTCTTACCCAGGAATATAGTGTGGCTCCGGTGTGAAAAGGCTGTGACTCTTAGTTGCTATCATTGTAACCCCAGTAGATCCTGAACTGGATGCAGCCTGGCCAGGACATCAGACCCTTCTGCTCAGAGGAGATCGTTACCAGGGCAACCATTGTGAAGAGATGGTACCAAGACCAGAAATAACCTCTAAAAGCCTGATGCTCCCTTTCCCCCACCTCAGATACTCAGAAGCCAGACCTCCTGGGTGCTGCTTTAGCCTTAATCTCTAAAGTCCCCAGGTTTCCGTGGCCACCTGAAAACTCAAAACTTGATTTTCTTCCTCCTTACCTGATTTCTCCTTGCACCAGAGCTACAGAATCACAAATCTCATGGTAGCTTTGGTTGGGGGTGAATGGTAGAAGAACCCCTATCCCCACCGGATATACCCCATCTTGCTTGATCGGTTACCACATGGTTCCTATCTCAAACTTAAAGTCTTTGACTAGGGGGCAGCTAGGTGGCACAGTGGATAAAGCACCAGCCCTGGATTCAGGAGGACCTGAGTTCAAATCCAGCCTCAGACACTTGACACTTACTAGATGTATGACCCTGGGCAAGTCACTTAAGACTCATTGCCCTGCAAAAAACAAAAACAAACGAACAAACAAACAAAAAGCCTTTGACTAGTGGGAAATTTATACTACCTTGTTAGATGACACCTCTGTCTGCAGCAATCAGTGATTTAGGTTTTGTGGTCAGGGATCTGCCATAACATAAGTCATTCATTCCTCTTCCAAGAAGCCTTCCTTTGACTGTTTTTAACTCTTCCTTTTCTGAATTCTTTGGAATTTCTCTATACCACCACTTACCATATACAGCATAGTATCTCACATTGTGATTTGGGCAAAAATCTTGCTATTATTATTGCAGTCGTGTCATGGGAGCAAGTTCTGATGCTTATACTGATGGCTTTGGGCAAGTCACTTCTCTAAGCTTCAGTTTCCTCATCTGTTAAACAGAATTGAACCATATATCTCTAAATTCTATGATGTTGTACTTAACCTTTGAGCCCCCAGTGGGCAGAAGACCACATCTTAATTTTCTATCTTTCCCCATAGTGTAGCCATGTACATACGGCAATAGGCACAGTCTCTTTAAGCTCACTAAGTTCCCTGAGCTACCTCCGCCCTGCCCCAGCTTTGTAGAACATTGAATTACTGCCGTGGGAGATCCCTCTGGGCGTTCCTAGTTGATGGTGCCAAAGAGGTATGTCTCCCAATGATTCTGGTGTCCAAAGGGAAGCCTGGTGTGTATAGGACAGGAAGGAGGGCAAAAGAGCAAGAGGAGTCATTCATTAAGAGACAGACTCTGGGGCAGCTAGGTGGTACAGTGGATAGAGTACTGGTCCTGGATTCAGGAGGATCTGAGTTCAAATCTAGGCTCAGACACTTGACACTTACTAGCTGTGTGACCCTGGGCAAGTCACTTAATACTCATTGCCCTGCCAAAAAAAAGAGAGAGAGAGAGACAGTCCCTGAACCAGTGAAATATATTGGTTGAGACTGACTTCCATTAATGGAAGTTCTATGTGTCATAAAGGACAAAAGAGAATTAGAAACATAAAATAGACTCTTAAGACTGGGCTAGGGTGGGGTGTCACTAGGGCGCTAAGGGTACTGCCTGGTGGGTGCCCTCCCCAAGAGCCTCTCTTCCTTTCTGCTTTTCTCTCCTCTTTTCTAGTTACCTAGTCTACTGAGTCCTCAAGATGCTCCTGAGCACATACTCCTCTAAAAAGAGAGGTTGTTGGCCCTGACCTAGATTTTCTACAGTGAAACAAGGGGTTTGGGGAGTCAGGAATCCAGGGCTGCAGTAAAAGGGAAGTGAGTGAACAAGGAAGCAACATAAAAAGAGAGGAAAAAAAATGAAGACTATTGGGACCAGGAAGAGGTGAGAACTCATTATGAGGACTTTCTTCACCCCCATCCATAGAGTCATGAGCCCAGGAAATAAGCTACAGCCCTTTAGTCAATTTTGGGATCCTATGAAGCAATTAATTGTACTCTGGAAATGAAAAAACCTTAGTGGTGAGAAAATTAGGCTGTGATTTGTATTGTTCAGCTCTGTACCTAAATCCACACCCAAGTCCCTGCATATCAACCTTCCTCCCCATCTCATTCTCTCCAGAACCAGGAGAACACCCTTCCCCCATTCTTCACCATGGCAACAACAAGAGTGTCCTTGTGATGTGACCATGATGTCTAGCCTGGGGAAAGTCTAGACTAGCCAACACGGAGGACACAATATTTAGATCGGAAAAAAGATGAATTTTGACCAGAAGGCTGTCAAGTTTTTGGCAAATTTTTATATGAATGGAGGCCAACACTGGACCCATGGTGGTATACAGACAAGGCAGCCAGCACCTCCCAGCAGCCGGTAATTGGCCCCAGATTTGGGAGAAAATTGAGGGCCATTAAGAAGGTGGTGAGGAATGGCAATGGGAAGATATGAAAATATAGGTCTTTGAGGAATCAAGGACCAAAGTGGGATTGAGGAAAAGTGGGGTTGAGAAAAGAGATGAAAATGAGGTTGGGATAATAGAGAGATGATGGGAATAAAACTGGAGTATCATATAGGGTTTGGATGAGGATGGGGGAGAATGGGGATGAAATAAGGAATGGTTGGGTGTGGAAACGAATGGGATATGTTTGGAGTTGGAAAGAGGATAGAGGTAAAGATAGGATTAATATTAATACTGCACATTATAGACCATTTTATTTATTTTTTTTGTGGGACAATGATGGTTAAGTGACTTGTCCAGGGTCACATAGCTAGTGTCAAGTGTCTGAGGTGGGATTTGAACTCAGATCCTCCAGAATCCAGGGCTGGTGCTTTAGCCACTGCACCACCTAGCTGCCCCATTATAGACCATTTTAAAGGACATATAGTTAAGATTGAAATAGGGTCATGGAGTGATGGTCCCCAGGTAAGGAGTGGAATAGGGTAATGGGACTCAGAAGGAAAGAGACTGGCATAGTTATGGATGCTAAAGTTCCATTATCTATCCTGTCCCTTGGACAGGAGGAAGTTGTCTCGGAACCATCCAGTCCTACCCATGCACCCCCAATCTATAGAAAGGTGGGAATCTATGAAGCATTCATCATCCCAGGAGCTTCAAAAACTCCCTTTGGGGGGAACCAACCTGATACAGGAACCACAACTTCGGATCAGGAATATAAAGGAATTCAGTAAGTGCAGAGCCATGTAGAATGGCAGTGGGGTAGGAGGAATGAATGGTAGCCCTACCTCCAGGTCTGAAACCAGTTCAGTTCTGACCATGTGGGAGACTCAGGGTGGTCTAGTCTGAACAGTCCATCCATTAACCCAGAGGGTGGAGTTGGGAGGAGGGTAGCCACAAGGAGAAAAGCACACACACACATGTATACATACATACATATATTTTATATACATATCATATACACATATGTCTATATGCACACACACATACTGGAAATGGGGGAGGGGGTGTTCCTGAGAAACTCAGTTCCATCTCCTGTGCCTAGGCTTAGAAAGACGACCGCCAATCCTGATAGACATGGATACTCCAGGGCCGACCCAGTACTCTGCACCTGATGTGAGCATCCGGGAGTCTTCACCACATCCCCACTACAGCATTAGCTGCAAGGCACCCACTCGGGGTACGGCCCCCCTATCCATTCTCAGCAACACTGCCCCCTCCTGAGCAATTCACTCGTCTTAAGACATAACTGCTCTCAGCCCTGAACCTTTTGCATCTGTAGGAAGGAGGCAAAGAAGTTATGCCCTCAGTTGGAGGAGAATAGGGTAGACAAGTGACACTGTGTAGAGGAAGAAAGGAGCTCATCCCGTGTGTATCGTCTGGTAACTTCCAATCCAAACAATTAAGTATCTCTTGAGTTTCTGTTTGTACAAGGGCACTTTATTGGGCACCAGTGATACACTTTTTTTTTTTTAGTGAGGCAATTGGGGTTAAGTGACTTGCCCAGGGTCACACAGCTAGTAAGTGTTAAATGTCTGAGGCCGGATTTGAACTCAGGTCCTCCTGACTCCAGGGCCAGTGCTCTATCTACTGTGCCACCTGGCTGCCCCGAGTGATACACTTATAAAATGAAGAACCGGTCCCTGACTTGAAGAAAGGTTTCCTTAGAGTGCTACATGAGTAAGCCTCAAAGGAAGCTAGATATCCTTAGAAGAGGTGATGAGGAGCAATTGTATCCCAGGCCCAGGGAATAACCTGGGCAAAGGCCCAGAGGTGGGGGATATAACAGTCCAGTTTTGGCTGGGATAGTGAGAGTATAATGTGCAATAAACTTAGCAAAATAAGCTGTGTGAAAGGCTTTAAAATGACAAACTTGAAATGAGTTTGTATTTTAGAAACTAATCGTGTGCTTCAAGAAGGTTATTTGCCAGGGGCAGCTAGGTGGAGCAGTGGATAGAGCACCGGCCCTGGATTCAGGAGGACCTGAGTTCAAATTTGGCCTCAGACACTTGACACTTACTAGCTGTGTGACCCTGGGCAAGTCACTTAACCCCCATTGCCTCACAAAAAAAAAAAAAAGGTTATTTGCCCAAAAAAAAAAGGAGGAAGAGGAGGAGGAGGAGGTGGTTATTTGGCAGCTGGATAGGAAAGGGGAAAGACTGGAAGAAGCCAGGAGTTCAGGAGTTCAAGAGATTACTACAATTCAGAAAAGAAGGGCTAGAAACCTACATTAGTGACCAAGGGAGTGGAGAGAAGGGGAATGATTCAGGAATTGTTACCAACAAAGAATCCATGAGAGTTGGCAACTGATTGGATATGGCAATGTGAAAGAGGTTGATGAATAGAAGGAAAATGGCACCAAGGTTGTGAAAACAGGCAACTAGAGGCATGGTATAGTGTATGGAGGAGTAGGTTCAAGGGATTAGGAAGAGATGTTGTTCTTGAGTAGGTTCCAGGTGGAAGCTTAGTTCCATTTTTGAATACGTGGAATTTGCTACACTTCCGGGACATCGTGAAGATATAGAACTAGACTAGCTCAAGAGAGATATTAGGACCAAATATATTCATCTGAGATAATCTGAAAAGATTGATCATTGAACTAGGGGAGTAGATGTGAAGGGCAGAGCCTTGAAGAATATCATATCCACACTTAGGGAGTAGATGAGATTGTAAAAGAGTAGTCAGCTAGGTTAGAGAATCAGGAAAGAGCAGGAAGGAACATCTGAAGGTGAGTAGGATCAAGAATGATGGTCAACACTTTCAAAAATTGCAGAGAGGTCAAGAAAGATGAGGACTGATGAAAATGTTAACTCTTGTTCATCAGTAGTCTGGGAGAGAATCAGTTTCATTTGGAATGGTGGGCGAGGTTGGAAACCAGATTGCAAGGAGTGAGTGGGAGAAAAAAAAGATGGAAACAACAAGGAGGGAGATTACTTTTTTTAGATATTTGGCCGAGTTCCAGGAAAGAGACTACAAAATTTCCTATTTCAACCAATTTTGCTTGAACTAGGCACTAGCTAATATTTGCTCTATCCAGGGCTCCCAGGACAGTGGGAGTAGGAGGAGGTGTTGTTCTTAGCCCCTCCACCACCGCCATCTCCGCTCATGACAGAATCTTAGGCATGTCTTGATGGTGAGTGAGGTCTCTAGCCCAATGCAAGAGGGTGGCAAAAGAACAGAATCTTCCCCTAAGGAGTGGGAAGGAGCAGGAACTTACTCCAACACAATTCAGACCAAGGAGATGTGAGGGGGCGTGGTGCCAACCCCCACCCTCTATATGTTTCCCTTCATACCCACAGGGTGTGTGTGTGTGTGTGTGTGTGTGTGAAGGGAAATGTAAAGGGGTGATAGAAAGGCATTGTTGCTGGCCCATTGTGGTTCTCTCCCTCTCCCAACCTATAGGTACAACCCTTATCACCTCTTGCTCTTTGGGGAGGCCCACTGGGTAGGAGCCTATGGTGGCCACCCTCAATACCAATAGGATGCCCTATCACTTCCTGCCCCTCCCAAAGTCCTCTAGGCCTGGCTGTCCCTCGAGTTGGACCTCCCTTGAGGAGGTCATGAGCCAACAGGGCCCAGGTCCCACATGGTGACAAACAGCTTGGAGGAGGGGGAAACTCCCTACACCCCCTCCCATCCCTACCTCTGTGCACAGGTACCTACCTATCACTTTCCCTATTCAGAGATTTAGATTGCCCTTGTTCCTGCTCCTGAGACCCCTCTTGGTCTCAGCTGGTTGAGCAGCACCCCAGGGTGGTGGGCCTAAGGGAAAGGGAGACAAATCTCAGATACTATAGGACTGGTACTCACATCTGCCAAAGGAGGTAGGAATGTTGGAAGTCTTAGTTAGCCCCTCCAGCCTTCACCTTCACCACTTTCCAGCCCTCAGAGGGCCCTATTGGGTATTTTATAAATTCAGTCTTGCCTGCTTGTCCCCTACTCTGGTTACCACCCTCCTCCCTGGCCTCCCCCCTTCCCAGGATTCCTGCCCCAGCTTCCTGTCCTCTTTTCCTTCATTGGGATCTGCTTGACTCCCAACATGCCCTGCAGATGGTGGTGGACGCAGGGCATGGCAAACCACCTGGTTCCAGAGTGAAAGCCCTTTCACGCAGAAGGCTGACTTCCTCAGTGAGAAGAAGGTACACATTGCTTTTTTGTCCCCTCAGTCCTAGCTCCCAGATCCCTGGCGGGACCCTGGCCCAACAGCTAGGCCTTTGCTTTGTCTAATGACTCTGCACTCAGCTAGATGGATTCACTCCCCCAGACCTTGGCCTAACTCCCCAACTGGAAACTCAAGGGCTTCTGTGGTCCTGACAGTGTGGTCCCGACAGTGTGGGATGCTCCCTAGAGCTTCAGGGTCCCCTTGTGCAGGTGTAAAGCAAATAGAGGGAAGGGTGGCAATGCAGGCTGGTGTGTGCCCAGCTCCAGCCCCAGCACCCATTCTGCTGACCTTTTGTACCCTGTCTGATCATCCCTGCAGTGGCCATCCCCGTTCCACTACACACAGCCCTGCAGTCTGGGGCCCCAGCAGCCAAGCCGGCCGAGCTTTCCCGCCTTCACCTTCGGCCACAGGAGGCTGGTTAACAAGGCCAGTAAGTGCAGCCCTATGCCTTCCAGGGGACCTCCTGCAGTAGCCTACAGTCATTCTAGTCTGGGATGGTAAGGGGTAGGGGGAAAGGAGATCTACTGGTACTTTAATGCTGTTGCCTCCAGGCCACTCATTAGACTTCTAATCTCACAGAGGAAACAAGGCCCAGCCCGAACACCTACAATGTTATCCCAGGCTTTCAGCTCAAGGGCCCTCGCTCTCCTGCCTTCTCCATGAGCCGGGCCCAGGCTCTCAACAGTTGGGTCAGTCCTGGTAAGGAGAAGGGTATGCGGTGTAGTCCCCAGGGTGAGAAGGAGGGTCTCTGGGGAAGCAGGGATCTGGGAAGAAGGGTCTTAGGGGTCAAGTGAGAGCAATGAGGTATCTGGGAATGAGAAGGGGAGGAGAACTTTGGAGGCCAAGAACAGAACAGAATTGGAATCTTTCAGGGTGATGAAGGGGGATGGGATCTCTTAAGACCAAGTAGAGAGGGTTTCTGTCGCAGAAATAGGAGACTGAGAACTTTAGGGTTCTAGTGGGAAGACTGCGGTCTCTGAGAGTTATCAGGAAGATGGAGACTTTGGAAGAATTAGGATTTCTGAGACCAAAGTAGGGGAATGGAGGTCTCTGGGACCTGAGAATGTGGAAGGAAGGTCTCCAGGGCCTAATCAGAGGGTGGCCAGTATCCAGCATCAGCTCTCCTCCTCTTTGTAGCTCATACCCCAGGACCAGCTGCTTACTATGTTGAAGATTCCTACAACTCCCGATTCCCATCAACGCCTGGAGTCCTCATCCAGGGTGAGCGCAGGCCTAAGCGGCATGAGACCGGGCCCTTCTGCACCCTCTAGAGCCTGGAAGCCTAGGCCCTTCAAGCCACACTCTTGAACCTGGATCCCCTGATGGCCTGTGCTATATACATTAGAACTCCAGAATCCCAGGGCCCTGGGCCACTCGGTAGCAACCAGAGGTTCCAAATCTCCCCTGGGTTCTTTCCTATCCTCTGGAATGAGAGGCCTCCGTCTCAGAGCCCCAGCCCTGTCTTTGGTCCAAGTCTTCTTGCCTGTCTTGTTATATAGTTATACGTTTTGCTTTTTCCTAGACTCTCTACTCCATTCATGGCTCCCACTCCACACACAGATTGACACACAACATTCAGAATAAGCAAAGAGTACACAAGAACACACTCAGCATTAAGAGCCAGTCCCACACAGTTACAGACATGATAACGCACTGGACACTACTTCCATCTTTGCTCTCCTGCTTTCTCTTTTTGCTCTTTTGTTATTTCATTCTGTCTCTGTATCAGTTTCTCTCTCTGTCTTACTCCAGCCATGATCTCTTTCTAAAGCTGAGGTCAGCAGACTTTCAGGGCGACAGACCCTCACTGAAGAGCAGAACTGCCCCGAGGGATCCTCTAGAGCCAAGGGGGAAATGACCCGACTGGGGAGTGGGCAGGATATAGCTGAGGCTGGCAGTCACACTCCACGGTGGAAGGTGCTTGCTTTATGTGCACTAGATCTAGCCCAAGGCAAAGGCCTGTATATTCCCCAGTTGGAGACACTAGATCATCCATCTTTAAGACACTATCCTTCTCTCCCCTCATGTGACTCTTCCCTTTCAGGAGACTGGTTCCCAGAGAGGTCAATTAGTTTGACCCCTGCCTCTGGCATCCTTGGGTGCTACTTTTGGCTTGGCTTGCCTTAGAGTAATCTCAAACTCCCTGGGGAGACTAGGATGGGGAACTGGGGTTTGGCTTTGCCCAAAGTAAGGGGAGGGACCTCATGATGAGGGAGTTTGTTGGTAGAAGTCTGACCTCTGTGTATGTCCATGTATGAAGTTTATGTGTGTACAGATGTGTACATAAGTTGTTGGCATGCTGTTTGTGTTCAGTATTGAGTAAAGTACACATCCATCACCCCCAAACTGCCCCTCAGGCATTATGGGATTCTGCCCTACCCATAGCCCCATATAACACTGGCCTAGCCCAGGAGAGCCCTGAAATAGACCCAAAAGGCAGCAGGCCTGCCTGCCCTCCATAGGAGAGAGCGAGGGTTTGGGGAGGTATTGGGTGGAAGTTCTGTTCTCAGCCAACACAGTCCAGACTTCTTACAGGGAATTGTTGGGTTGGTCCAAGCTCATTGGAGGCTTGTTCTGTGGACAAGGAGATCCACAATCCCTTTAAGTCCTGGTTCACCTTTCTTGTTGTGTTCCCTTGGGGGTCTGGTTCCTTGTCCATATCATCCTGTCTGACCCTGCCTGCTCTTGGCTGGGGGTGCTGCTGTGTGCTTGGGAACAGGAGTGTTCTGGGTTCTGCTGGCGTTGGATAGGTGAGAGAAGCATGGTTGGCCAATTTTGAAAAGGTTTAGGACAGCAAGACAGCAATCCTGGGGCAACCTGCCACATCTCAGTCCTGGTCTCATCTGAGGATGTTCCATCCCAAAGTGGGCTGCACCAGCCCCCTCTCATTGCCCAGGATGATAGGGAAGGGGCTCTGGAACCACTTTGATTCCCTCCCACCCTGCCTAGTGTCTGCAGGGGCTGTGACCATCACCCTCATGCTCCAAGGGGAAAAAAGTCAAAGTGGAAATCTTTGGGAGAAATGACATTGAGTGAAAGTTTATGGAAAAAGTGGATATATTTTAAACATAAAATAATCTTTTCCATTTTGGTTTGAATAAGTTATCCCCAGTGAAGCCGTGACGATACAATCTATACATATCAACTTGGGTGTAAATGGGAACCAGTTGCATCATCCATAGAAGAGACAGGGAACCTGTCAGGGGCTCCAGATTCTGGAGTTGGGGTAATAATGCTCACCCTTTGGTTAGTGGTGATCATAGTGACCATTACATCATAGACTTTGACCTGGAATCATTTTACCCAAGAGGGAACTGAAGCCAAGAGGTTGTGATTCTAGTTGCATAAAAGGGGCAGAATTGGGATTTGAACTCAGGCCATCAGACTCCATATCCAACATTCTATCCCTCAGGCACATGCATGGGGCTCACAGGCCCCTCCTAGAGTTATTAGAAAAGAGTGATCCCATCCCCCCACACACACACTGTTTTAAGAGAACATTTTGTCTTCTGAGTGGCTCTGCTGTGCTATAGAGCTCTTGTAAGGCCATCCAGTCTTACTGTGGGAAAGGTCATCTAGTCCAATCCCCCTGCATGGAATAGGAATCCCCTCTACAATATCGCCAGTGAATGGTCATGAAGGCTTTCCCTGAAGACCTTCAATAATGGGAGGGGTAGCTGGGTGGTGCAATGGATAGAGTGCTGTCCCTTAAGTCGGGAAGATCTGAGTTCAAATTTCACCTCAGACACTAGTTGTGTGACCCTGAGCAAATCACTTAACTCAGATTGCCTCAAACATCCGGAACCATCTCCAGTCATCCTGATCTATATCTCGCCACTGGACCCAGATGGCTTTGGAGGAGAGAGTGAGGCTGGTGACTTTGCACAGTCTCCCCTCACTTAAATCCACTGCAAGTCCTGACATCACCGCCCCATGTCATGGTCCTCTTTGAGATGGAAGGACCAACAACCACCGCCACCAGCAATGGGAAACCTGTAAGCTGTCCATTTCACTTTTGTCCATCTCTAATCACTAAGTTGTTTTTCTTCGTATTGAACTGAAATCTACTTTGATTTTCCTGTTTTCGTTTTGCCTCCTGAAGACCAAGCAGAACCAAGTGAATCCTAATTCCACGTGACAATCTTTCAAATACTTGCATGCGTGGCCTCCCTCCATTCCACGCTAACTATCCTGAGTTTCCATGGCTTCTGCTTTTGGCCTGGGCAGACTCTGGGCTCCCTAGCTCCATGTCCAAGTTCTATGGATGCTCTTATTTCCCCCAAGAGGCTGCCTTAAAGCCAGTCATTGCTCTTTCCACAGTATCTTTGAGGAATCCACCAAAACCCTCTTCTCCAAGGCCAAGGCTAGAATACCCCATAAGAATATATAGAATTTCTCTGCCTGAGATGTCTGTTTGCAGATGTTATAGCTCTACTGTCCCATTTCAACTCTTCTGGGCCTCCAAGGTGGGTCCTGAGTTCCCAGAGGTAACTAATCCTTTAGGGGACCAACAACCTAGCTTGACTCAGCAGGCCTGGAAAGTAGCCTCAATGTCCATAGCTCTTTGGTATGGTTGGGCCAGCTGGTAGAAAGCAAGTCCTCAGAAGGCAATACATACTTCCTATCTTGGGTGTCTTTTGGGACCCTGCTCCCAGACTAACTGTGTGACACAGATCCGCCTGTGTGGAGTCCTCTGCTAAGATCTGCAGAAATAAGTGCATAGCAGGAGCCACTCATGGGCAGTGGCAGCTGGGGAGTGGCCTGAATTGGGGCCAGACCCAGGTTCCAGGTCAATACAGGACCCTCTGGAATTTCCTGACTCTCAGGGATCTGTGAGCCAGCCTATATCTGTGCCCAGGAAACACTGTAGGGCCCCTTTCCAGGCTGAAGCCTCAAGGACAGTGACTTTCCTGGAAGGCCTTAAATATTGGATTCCCACACATTTCCTCCTTGCAAGTCTGTTCCTCTTTGGTGCTCTGGGGTCAACTCAGCAGGAATCCAAGTGATCCACTTGGAGAAGTGCTTTTATCTGATGCTCCCTGGGCTATAAATACTTCAGGGTAGGAATGAAGTCATCTTGGGAGTGGCTGGTATGGTGCTGGGAGGGGCACAGCCTTGGCTCTCCTTCCCATGCAGAAGCCCTGCATGAAGAAGCTGGAAAAGGACTGGTGGATAGAGGAGACATGGGCTGGACCCATATACTTGAGAGCTCCAAGTAGCCATCCCATAGCACAGATAGATAAGCAGATGATTCCATCCTGTGTCTACCCATTTCTATTCCACAGTCAATCCTTTCAATTCACCACCCCCCTAACCTCCAGTCTGTATGGCACCAGGGCGGAGGGTGGGGGTGGGGATGGGGAGGAGGGGGGTGTCTGGAACAGGTGCCCAGAAACAGAAGGGTTCTGGTGTTGGGTAAGTGGGAGGAGCCTGGTTGGTCAATCTTGCAAGGGTTCAGGGGAGCGAGAGAGCAATCCTGTAAAATCTTGCCTGATCTCAGTCCAGGCCTCATGGATGGACGTGTCCCATCCCAGAGTAGGGTATACCAGCCCCTTCTCAATTTCTCCACCACCAGGTTTGAACATCTAGTTACCCTGGCTGCCTCTGGGCCAGGGCTATTGCTCCCTTTGATGACTTCTGCCTTGGCCAGAACTGGCTATGTGGGAAAATGGTGTATGTACAGCCCAAATATACCTGCTCATTAGCCCCTGCACAAGCACACATATTCGTTAAGGTGCACTGTTGCTCTGATGGCTGGGCCAAAGACTAGTTTTCTCCTTACTTGGCTATGGAAAAAGAGGCTATTGTACTCTCTCCAGCTTGACCCTGAAGCTCTAGCATAAACAGGAGAGAAGAAAGGAGAGATGGGGGCAGGAGGAAGGAGGAGGGAGAGAGGAAGAGAGCGATGGGGAGAGAGAAGAGAAAATATCCAGGAGAGGGACAGGGAGAAAAGCTGTGTGAATCCTCTCAGCAAAGGAGCCAATGACTAGGCAGATTAGTGGAGATAATTGCCTGCCAGTTTGGATGTAGGTAGATAGAGAAGGACAGTCTCCTTAGTGTCTCAAGAGATAATAGATTCCTTAGAGAGAACTTGGGAAAAGCTGCCAGGGGGCGTTAATTGGATTTAAACTTGTCTCTGTAGTTTTCCTCTCATTCTCCAGGATTTTTCCCTTCCTAATGTAGAAGGAACTCATGCTCTGTGAGAGGCCATGCTCTGGGTAGCTCAGGTTGGCTTTGCGGGGCTAGGTCAGTGCTTGTGGTTGCCTCCTGAATTGTCAGCAGGGGGAAGAACATCATAATAAATATGATAATGGCTAACATTTATATAGCTCCTGCTATGTGTCAGGCACTATGTTAAGCACTCTATACTATTGCATTTGATCCTCACAACAATCCTGGGAGGCAGGTGCTATGATCTCCATTTTACAGATGTGAAAAGGGAGGCAGAATTTTAAGTGACTGCCTCAACCCTCAGGAGGCACAAGGCCAAGAGAAGTTGTGTTGACAATTGTGGGGCCCTTGGGAAATGTTAGGACCTTGCCTATACAACAGCCCTCAAGGTTCAAGGCATTTTACCTTGGGAACACTGGCAAGGCCTTGTGGTGCCAGTGGTGGAGAAATAAAGATAGACAAGCAATGTCTGTTCCCTTAGGTAGTTATAGTCTAACAGAAGAGAAAAGAATATAAAAATCAAGTTTAATTACAATGCAAGGGTATTCTGTACTATGTTAAATACCAAGCGAATGAGATGATAAATCTATAGGAGTTCAGAGGCTAGAAGAGATTTCGGCAGGTTGGGTGGTGTTGTGGAAGTAGGCCTGAACCATAACAAATTATCCAGGTCTGATTGTATCAACCAAGCTTGGAATATGCTCTGCTGAATATTTTCAGGCTGAGCTCAAGCCAAGTCCCTTTGCATTATGAACCTTGATCTAAGCTACCTATTAACCATTCTCTACCCCACCCTGCCCCTACAAAAAAAAAAAAAGAAGAAGAAGGAAAAGAAAAGGGAAAGAGAAAGAGAAAGAAATTATGAGGTTCCTCAGCTCTTGTAGAAATCCAGATCTACATGGAACAAACTTCCAGCATTGGCCATCACACACACCTCCCCGCTTCCTTCCCCAAGGGTCTTGCAGTCGGTGGAGCCACATAGATCATCTGGCTTCCTGCTCAGGCTGTCTAGAAACTACTAATTTCTGTCTCTGTCTAATTTTCAATAAAGCTTATGCAAACAAACCAATAAGACTATTTGTCAGACCTTTGAATTCAGTACTCAGACCAACACAGGTGGTCCTAGATACTTCCCAGCAGAGGTAAGACTTAAAGTGACATAAGTAGGGGCGGCTAGGTGGCGCAGTGGATAGAGCACTAGTCCAGGAATCAGGAGTACCTGAGTTCAAATCCGGCCTCAGACACTTAACACTTACTAGCTGTGTGACCCTAGGCAAGTCACTTAACCCCAATTGCCTCACTAAAAAAACCCAAACAAACAAATAAACTGACATAAGTAGAATTAAGATAAGGAATAGAACTTATACATACATATGTGTGTGTGAATATGGCTGTATGTATATCTAGATGGATGTGTATATATGCATATCTCATAGCTAATCACATATATGTATATGTTACAAAGAATGTGTATATATAATACATAACATTATATAGACAAGTATGTGGTTGGCCATGTAACATATGCCACATCTTAAAGTGGTATGGATGTCTGATCTGGGATCTATCTATCTATCCAAGGATGTGCTAGAGCTACCTCCTACCTAATTGTTGGAGTTTTGTTTGTTTTTTGGTTTTTTGTGAGGCAATTGGGGTTAAGTGACTTGCCCAGGATCACACAGCTACTAAGTGTCAAGTGTCTGAGGTCATATTTGAACTCAGGTCCTCCTGAATCCAGGGCCAATGCTCTATCCACTGCGCCACCTAGCTGCCCCCTACCTGATTGTTAAATTTTCATTGTGAGCGTCTCTACCTCAGTCAGCAAAGGCTACAAATGAGGCATTGATTTATTATTTTGTTGATTATCCATACCTAACAGAAGTGTTAATAAAGCAGATCAAACTTAAAAGTTGTCTTTTAGGGTTATGTGTTTTTTGTTTTTTTTCTGCAGAGCTGGTTGTTAAACTTTTACCAGTATACTGCTAGATCAAGTTCACCTGTCTCCAAGGGAAACTACCATTGCCACCTTTGTGGGGAACAGGAGAAAGGCTTGCTTCTTTATGTATCTAGCTCCATGAAATATACATATACACAGGTATCCATGTATTCATACTGTAAGGTGCTAAAATTCTAGTTATACTATCTAAAATCTAATGAGTGGTCACCAATAAATTATAAGCTTTAGCAAGAGTATTTAAGTGTTTAAGTATTTAGTAAAGAGCATTAGGATCAGAGAGAAAGGTAAAAATCTAACTATTTCTAAGAGACCCCATCATCTGACCCACCATGGTGAGGTCAGGAACCAAAAGAAGAAGAACACCTCCGCCAGCATCTGCTTCCTACTTCATGTTCTCCTCCCAGAAATAGGAGACTCCTCAAGTTGATTGGCTGATAGTTTTGATAGACAGTACCCACGAGCAAACATCACTTCCTGACACCAAAGAAAGGCCACATGGCTTGCCGCCAGACGCCTTCTCCCCATGGTGGGGCTTTCCTACAGTAAGTCTCCAGCAGGTGATGTCATTCCAATCTTTACAATACACATATACATAAACATATATATGCAAAAAGAAAAAAAAACATTTTTGTTCATTCAAAATTGCATACATGTATGTATATAAAAATATTATCTCGGGGCAGCTAGGTGGCTCAGTGGATAGAGCACCGGCCCTGGAATCAGGAGGACCTGAGTTCAAATCTGACCTCAGACACTTAACACTTACTAGCTGTGTGACCCTGGGCAAGTCACTTAACCCCAAATGCCTCACCAAAAAAACCCCAAACATATATATATATATATATACACACACACACACACATATATATATATGGCCATCAGAGTGAGTGGGATGGGAAGTATACCCACTGACCCCTGTAATAGAGACTCGAGGAGAAAGGAGGCCGAAGCATTGATTTTATTTCTTTCGAAAGAAAGGTGTACCACACTCACTGGGACAACCAGGAGGTGTGACACACCGGGATTAGAAATCAAGCAGTTTTTATACTTTTTACAGACATCTAATTTGAGCAAAATGCGGTAATTGGGTTCAGCAATAAATCTTTCTCCTGGGATGTTCAGCGATAAGTCTCTCTCCTGGATCAGAGTGCCCCAACCTCAGGGGTTCAGCCATAGGTTATTTTGCAAAATTTCATGTTTCAGCAACAATTTATCATATCTATATAATGTCTCGGTGCAGACCCTATGAAGCAATTTTTAAGTTGATATGCCTACATTTAGAAAGGGGGATAGTAGCTTCCCGTTATTGCCTCTCTCTAGAGAAAAAACAGAGAGAGAAATAGGGGGCTTTAAGGGGCTTTAAGACTTTGAGATCAGATCACTAGGCCGAAGGGGGGGCACTTTCCATCTCAGTGGAGGGTCATATCCATATGTCCCTCTCAAGAGCTACAATGCTCCTTTAAAGATCATGTCTATTTTTGCATGTGCATGAGGTATATACACTGTATGGACATGTATGTATATATACATGTACATATGTGAGTATACACACATATATGATATACACACATTGTTTTTATACACATATATATACACATACACGTACACATACATACATACACATATATAACTTTTTGTTTTGTTTTGGTGGGATAATGAGGGTTAAGTGACTTGCCCAAGGTCACACAGCTAGTAAGTGTCAAGCGTCTGAGGCCAGATTTGAACTCAGGTCCTCCTGAATCCAGGGCCAGTGCTCTATCCACTGCACCACCTAGCTGCCCCTGTATAACTTTTTAATTAACAAAAATCTGTTTTCCTCTCATATCTCTCATTGAAGAAAAGAAAAAAGAAAACAAAAACTGATATAACAAATATGCATAGTCAAACAAAGCGAATCTCCACATTGGCCATGTCCAAAAATATTTCTTATTCTGTACTCTGATGTTATCACCTTTCTGTCAGGAGGTGGGTAGTATGTTTCAACATGAGACCTCTAGAACCACAGCAGGTCATTGTTTTGGTCAGTGTTCTTAAATCTTTCAAAGGTGTTTATCTTAACAATGTTGTTATTGTATAGAATGTACTCCAGGTACTGCTCAACTCACTTTTCATCTGTTCATATAAGTCTTCCTACATTCCTTGAAACTGCCCACTTCATCATTTCTTATAGCACAGCACAATAGTATTGTATTATATTAATACACTATAATTTGTTCAGATATTCCACAATTAATGGGTACTCCCTTAGTTGCTGGAGTTAATATCTACTTACCACACCTCAAATATTGGTAGTCTAGGGATATAATACTTTAGAGCTCAGAATAAACACTACATTCCCTTATGACTCGAGGAAAGGGTTAATTCTTGACTTGCTATAGATAACTTAGCTCCCTCCAATAAAATGCTGGTTACATAAAAGACTATTATGAAAAGCAAGCACACCTCTTTATCAAAGTAAGAAGTAAACTGAAATCAGAGAAGTTATGTAGATTAGAATAGAACAAAGAATATATGAGTAAATAAGTCCTTCATCTTGGGAGAAAGATAAAATGCCTCAACTTAAGCAAGGAGAGAATGATCTCCCAGGAGTGTTAGGGATGTGTTTTTGGGGGTGGTGGGGAGGGAAACAGTCTTAGCAGTTTTTAGGGTTAGAAGCTCTTAAGTCAAAAGATAGATAGATGGCTTGCTCCTCACATGTCTGCAGCTTCAGGGAGATCCCTCTGCTATACAAAAGTCTGAGCTTGTTAAAATGGGTATATGATTTAGACATAAAGGGTGACATCATAAACAAATTAGAGGAGCAAGGAAGACATTACCTGTTAGATTTATGCATAGGGGAAGAGTTAATGACCAAACAAGAGATGAAGAAGGTCATAGTAGATAAAGTGGGCAATTTTGATTGAATAAAATTAAAAAGGTTTTTTTATAAGCAAAAGGCAGCAAAATTATATACAAGGCAGCCAAAATTAGAAAAGAAGCAGGGTAAACTGGGAAAAAAATCTTCGCAGGAAATTTCTGATAAAAGTCTCATTTTTAAGATATATAGGGTACTTATTCAAATTATAAGAATAAGAACCACTCCCCAATTCATAGTCAAAGGATATGAAATCAATTTTCAGAGGGAGAGCCAAGCTGTCAATAACCACATAAAAATGCTCTAATTCCCCGATAATTAGACAAATGCAAATTAAAACAATTCTGAAGCTAAAGGGGTTGTGGAAATATTAATACATTAATGTAATCTTGGTAGAGCTGGTCCAGCTATTTTGGAAAGCAATCTGAAACTTTGATCAATGTGGTGTTGTTGTTGTTTTTTTGTGGGGCAATGAAGGTTAAGTGACTTGCCCAGAGTCACACAGCTAAGTAATTGTCAAGTGTCTGAGGTTGGATTTGAACTCAGGTCCTCCTGAATCCAGGGCCAGTGTTTTATCCACTGCGCCATCTAGCTGCCCCAAATGTGTTTTTTAATTAATTGATATTACACCAGTTTTGGCAATAAGCATTTGTTATTTTATTAATACTAATCTATGTGTGTGTATGTATGTATAGGATTTATGAGTCTCATGGTCTTAGGCCACATGGTAGAGAAAGCTTCAGCAGAAGAAAAGCCCCAAAAGCCCCAAAGCCTCAAGAAGACCCAAGGGAGTTCACAAGACTTACACTATCCTAAGAGGGAGAGCAAAGCCAAAAGCTTGGGATGGGGAAGGGGGGGAGAGAGAGAGAGAGAGAGAGAGAGGGGAGGGGAGGGGAGGGAGGGAGAGAGGGAGAGATGGAGAGAGGGAGAGTCTTTTCCAAGAGTTTTTATCCTCTTTTGATAGATACATTGATCAAAGCTAATTGGTTAGCATCATTCAATTCCATTGGTTGACATGATTTGAAGGTGGTCTAAATTAAAATGAACTCTACAGATAACATCAGGGAGAAGAATGTAAAAGACCCCCCACTGAAGTTAGTCAAGGCAAAGTCCATTATCTAGGTGTGGTTTGATCAGTCCTTCTTCACTGAGCTAGAGAAAAGAATCGATCTCCATTTCTTTTATTCCCTTGTGTTTGTCCCAAATAAGATGAAGGAGAACAACAGGACTTTTAGGGGGGCGGAGGGATACTGAGAAGTTGATCTCTGCATTCCCCAAGAAATTCATTATTAATAATTATTTTCTCATACCAGAAAGATATTAAACTATGCATAACCTTTGACCTAGTAATACTACTACTAGAACATTTTTCATCATAAGTCTTTTGAAATTGTCTTGGATCACTGTATTGCTGAGAAGAGCTAAGTCTATCACAGTTGATCACACAATGTTTCTGTTACTGTGTATAATGTTCTCCTGGTTCTGTTCACTTCACTCAGTTCATATAAGTATTTCCAGGTAAAATGTAATTTTTAAGAAGTCTGAATTTGCATTTCTTGACAACCTCTCTCAAAATTCTCCAACCATCTCTTCATGATGAGACTCAGTATTCTCTCAGTCAGTCAGAAGTCACATTCCCCTACATGTGTAGTGTGGTTGTTGATAAGGGCTATTGTTAAGGATACAGCTGACAGCTTGGGAATAAAATAATATTAAAGAAGGAACTGGGAGAACACATGAGATCAGATATGGCATTAACAAAGACCAAAAAGTAGGAACGAATTAGGTTCATGTAGGGAAGCACCAGAAGCTAAAGTTGGAATGGCACAGTATGACCTAAACTACATGAACAGAAAGATAATGTCAAAAATATGGGAAGTTAAAATCCTGTTGCAGATAGGATCTTGGATTGAGGACAATTTTCATTTTAGGCTTGAGAGCAAGTCTTTACCAGAAAGGTGGGGGAGACCTATAAAGTAGGAGCTGCCATTGATGGGGAAAAAGGCAGCTAGGCTTTCCATTGGCATGTCCAGGGTTGTAGGGATGGGTACTGAGTCAAGCTCATTCCTACCTGTTTGCCAGTAAGGCAAAAGGTGAGGGTTGAAAATTATAGTCCAACACTAAAAATAATTGAGCCACATAATTAAGGAAAATTCACTAGTCTGGGATATTCTAGATTTGCCAAAGTATTTCCTCAGATAACAACAAATTCTACAATTAAGACTGAGGCTTTAGTTTTAAAATCATCCCTAAGAGTTGATGAGTCACTTATGAACTATAAAAGAAAAGTGGAATTGCAAACATTCTTCATTTTATGTGACAGATGCTGGAAAGTAACTTCTGTAAAGAAAACCCCAACTTCATAATGGAAGGGAAGCTCTATTCCTAGAAAAAATTAATTTCCCCAGTGTACTCTAGTTGAACATTTTTGGTGTAATGTATAAAAAAGTTTGAGAAAGTTTCTGGGTAATCAATCATTTTATTCATCATGCTAACAATAATTAATAAAAGGGTTCAGTGGTACTCCGGAATGCCAAAGACCCTCATGGACCTCACTCAACACTTATATGCCCTTGGAAGAGTGGATATTCCTGAGAGTATTTCTGATTGGTTAGCAAGTAATGAGAGAATGAATATCAAAATAAGAGGTGAACCTATTCTAATGAGGGGCTGGGGGATGTGACAGATTATGTCACTCATGGACAAAGAGAGACTATCTCAAACAAGACTACCCCCAGCCTCAACAATTATCCTCCTTAAGTGGAACACAAAGGGCCAAATTCATCTTAGATTGAATTCTTTGCAAGGTTCTCTAGTTGGGTGGGGGCAACAACTCATTATCTGCCCTGCCGGTCAGAGAATTAAACTTTGATCTAATCTCCAAATGAGAAAGGGAAAAATTCTTGGGTCTCCCCAGTATTAACAATTAGTTATACAGTGTCCATGGAAAGAGTGGACACAAACTAATGGTAATGAAGCACAAATGTAGAGAATATGTGTGTCAAGGGTAAAATGCCTAACTTTTACACTGAAAGTCCAATTTTCCTTATTTAAAATCTTCATAAAGTTCCCTTTAGGTTTAGCTCTCCACTAAGGGTCAGTGCCTTTTAAGAGCCCATTGTATTATGTAAAAGTAATTTGAGAGGCAGCTTGGCATAATGGATAATGAGTCGGCCTCAGTCAGAAAGTCTTGGGTTCAAATCTGACCTCTGACACATACTTCCATCATGTGCCTGGGAAAGTGACATCTCAGTATCCCCAAATAACTATCAAATATGGTAGGTTACAAAATAGGTGATGGTCTACTTTGGTAGAGTTTCCTCTGCAGCTTCTTACACTGATGAAATCATAGGTCTGAGCCCCCTCCCCCCCCACCAGAATGTATTATTCCATCCTCAACCAGTTTTCTAAATTTTAAATTTGTAACTTTTTGTAAAATTGTAAATTCTAAATCAGTAAAATGAGTTTTCTTTGATAGAGAGATACTTGTATAAACCCTATCACACTTGGATTAGGCAGATTTGGACTGAAATGACAGACTCACTGTGTAGTTCATTGTCTGAGAGTGAATAAGGTTTCCTCGGATGTCACCAGTCTTTAAGATTTCTGTCTCTGAGATCCCATGGGAGTTCCTCCATTGTCCCTGTAACTAATCCCAGACTGGAGTGGGGTTTTGGCAGCTGCCCTCTTTTGAAAGGAAAAGGGAAAGTTCTCCAGAGGACACACTGGCCAAGTAGCCTGAGAAGGGGATCCTGGAGGTATGGGCAGGGGAGGAGAGGGGGCCAGACCTTCTCCTGGAGCATCTAGCTAGTAGTGTCCCCCTGAAGAGCTGGCCCCTGGCAAAATAACCTGCCCTCTCTGTCTTCCTCCCTCTCCTGAGATTCCCCTTGCCCAGGCAATGCCGGAACTTCTGTTCACAAAGGAAAGATGTAATAAAATTAACCTGCTGGAAGGGGCTAGGAGCTGACTATCTTAAGTCCCTTAGGTGTCACTTATTAAATGGAACCTGAAGAAAGCAATGCTTCTCCCCTCAAAATGGAGATTTAATGATAGTTTTGTTTTGTTTTTTAATATATACACTAGAAACTGGTGGTTGCAGAGGATAATTCTGGGAGGAGATCAGGAAACCACCTTCTTTATACCCAGAAGTGTGCTGGTAAATGTTTAACTACCGGGGGCAGCTAGGTGGTACAGTGGGTAAAGTATCGGCCCTGGATTCAGGAGGTCCTGAGTTCAAATATGACTTCAGACACTTGACACTTACTAGCTGTGTGACCCTGGGCAAGTCACTTAATCCTCATTGCCCCACTAAATAAATACATACATACATACATACATGTTTAACTACCAGCTGTGTATGTGACACACTTTTAAGCTTAATTTGCAGTACTAACATTTTCTCTATCACATAAGTCTAGAAAATCAACAAAACAAATCAAGTCTTGGTTTGTAGTCCTATTTCTGAGGTATAAAAGTTCACCCTGAACATTTAACAATCAGCCCACACTCACCCTCTTTTCCAGCCCAGACATTTTGAGCTGGCTCCAACACATGCCTGCTTACAGCCCCCAAATATGAACCATATCCTTGGCTATTCCCTACTGGACTCAAACATGTGCATGGGTTGGAGCTTTGGGCCTGTGACTCTGCCATGCAATGTTCACAGAGATGAGGTCTGGGACAGTGAGGCTGTGTAATGTGATCAAACACAGGACTTGGAGGCAGAAAAACCTGAGTACAAATCCTGCCTGAGATACTAACTGTGGGGCCCAGGGCAAGTCCTTTAAGCTCACTTTCTACATCTAGTAAATGAGGTTGCTGGACTTGATGGCTTGTAAGCTTTCTTCCAGCTCTAAATCTAGGATGCTGCGTGCCATTAGGAGATCGAATGACCCCAGGCTGGGCTGGCAGATTTAGTCCCAGTCTTTGAGGTGTGGGTTGGAGTTTTCAGAAGGTCCTGTCTCTGCTTGTAAGGCCTCACAGGTATTTGAGCAGCTGAAGCAGGCGTGGTTATAGATTTCCGGTTTTCTTCATACTCTCTTAACGAAACAAAGAGTCACTGTGTAAATGTGCATCACTGGGGCAGCTAGGTGGTGCAGTGGATAGAGCACCGGCCCTGGAGTCAGGAGTACCTGAGTTCAAATCCGGCCTCAGACACATAACACTTACTAGCTGTGTGACCCTGGGCAAGTCACTTAACCCTAATTGCCTCACTAAAAAAAAAAAAAAAGTGGTAAATGTGCATCACTGAGTCTGTGCAGTGTTGCTCTTGACTAGGCACAGTGTGGGGAAACAAAGGGAACAGCAGATGAGATCCTTGACCTGGAATACCTCATTGTCTATGGGGTCATAGTACTCATTAAAAAAAACAGCTAGAGAATGACTTCCCTAAAAAGTCAAGTCAGTATCTGAACAAAAGTAAGATAATATAACAAAGAGGTACAAATTACAGGTCAGCTTTGAGTCTAGTTGGGATGATGAGACACCTACACAAATGTGTATCTTTCTTTTATTTATTCATTAATTGGGAAAAGTGTTTGTCCTTTAGATAGAGCAGGGCCCTATTCTTCTTATTGAGTGGAGACAGAAATGAATGGGACATAGTCCCTACCTTCAAGGAGCTCACCACCCAGAAAATAAGTAATAATAGAAGCCATAGTGGATAATACATAGAGGGTGGTTAACCCAATGTCGAAGGGCAGCTTGTACCTTGAGTATCCCTGGTGTGCACTGTTTTGCCCAAGGGCCCTACCTATTCTTACTCTGTCTCTGTACAGAATTCTACCAGAGCTTAGGGGAGAAATAGGGGGAAAGCTGTTGGTTGGGATTGGAGCTGGAGATTAGACCTCAATGATAGGGAGATTTCAATAGGTGGAGACAGAGCTGGTACTCAGAGTAAGCAAGGCACTCCATTACACATCAGGGATGGGGGATATAACAAGGAACATTTTTTCACGATTTATAGATTCAGACCTGGAAGGGCCTTTGGAGGTCAAGTCCAGCCCTCTCATTTTACATATGAGGAAACTGAGGCCCAGAGAGGGCAACTTGCTTAAAGTCACACAACTGTTAAGTATCTGAGGTAGGATTCGAATCCAGGTCTTCTCAAATTCAAGCATAGTGCTTGATCTACTGTACCATACTGCTTCTAATGTTACTAAATATACTTGAATACTTCTAAAGGTCTGAGCTGTGTGTATATATTTTTTTTGGTTTTGGTTTTGGTTTTTTTTTGAGGGGCAATGGGGGTTAAGTGACTTGCCCAGGGTCACACAGCTAGTAAGTGTCAAGTGTCTGAGGCGGGATTTGAACTCAGGTCCTCCTGACTTTAGGGCCAGTGCTTTATCCACTGCGCCACCTACCCGCCCCCTGTGTGTATATGTTTTTAAAAATAAATTGCAGGGGCAGCTAGCTGGCACAGTGGATAGAGCACTGACCCTAAAGTCAGGAGGACCTGAGTTCAAATCCCGCCTCAGACACTTGACACTTACTAGCTGTGTGACCCTGGGCAAGTCACTTAACCCCCATTGCCCCACCAAAAAAAAAAATTTTTTTTAATTGTAAGTACTGTACCCATTGATGTAGACAGCAGTCCTTCTATGTTAAAACAGACTATTTCAAGAGTTGCTATAGCCGAAAAAATTCATTATCAGGTGGCTGACCCTGTGGTTATGAGCCTCCCTCTCTTGAGCCAGCCTGATCTTCAGGCAACAGACACAATCTTTCACTGTACTGGGCTCCCATTTGAAGCCTTTCCAGCTTGGAAAAACCTGCCAAGGGTTTGCACTCCACTGACCTAAATTTCAAGAACCAAGGTCACCCATAGCCTGGCATTGGAAGAAGACTTCAGTGGAATATTGGTTTGTGGTTTCACTGGTGTAAGGAACCTCCAGTGAGGAAGCTGCCTTTACTTTGGGGTTTGTGAGTACCAAAGGTTAAAAGACTTGGCCCAGAATTTGAACACAGGTCCTGCTGACTCTAAGGCTAGCCTTCTATCCAATATGCCAAATTACATCAGTTTTGTTTTGTTTTTGACTCTTTTGAGACTGGCTCTCCCTATCTCACTCAAGCTGGCAGTGCCCAATTCTAATAATGATCAAATGAGATGCTATTTTTCTTTTCTTTCCTTCCTTCCTTCTTTCCTTCCTTCCTTCCTTCCTTCCTTCCTTCCTTCCTTCCTTCCTTCCTTCCTTCCTTCCTTCCTTCCTTCCTTCCTTCCTTCCTTCCTTTCCTTCCTTCCTTCCTTCCTTCCTTCCTTCCTTCCTTCCTTCCTTCCTTCCTTCCTTCCTTCCTTCCTTCCTTCCTTCCTTCCTTCCTTCCTTCCTTCCTTCCTTCCTTTCTTTTTTTTGGTGGGGCAATGAGGGCTAAGTGACTTGCCCAGGGTCCCAAATCCAAGGCTGGTACTTTATCCACTGCGCCACCTAGCTGTCCCAAACCAGCTTTTTTTCCACCCAGGGTTGCTTTACTCCTCTTTAGGCATCCTGACATCCTTGTTGTCTCTGGGTCTGCCATATTGGTGCTGGATTTAATACAGATACCCAATCCCATTGGTCCTTACTGCAGGGCAGAACTGGAACTCAAGCAGAGATTACAGTAAATGAGTTTACTGTAAGTTAATTGTGTCTATTAACTATTAATGGTTGAGGTACTTAAGCTATAGTTTTAAGAGTCCTAACTGATAAAAGTACCTTGAACCAGAGGTATTCATCCTTCCCCATATCAACCCACAAGTGCAAGGTGGGGGTAACCCCAAGCTATAATAGCTTATTTCATAACTTGATCAAAGGGCTCAGCTCCCATTCCAACAAGATTCTTATCTCCTGAAATTCACGTGAACCAAAATATTACATAATCTCATTACAGATATTTGCTGAATGGAAAAGAAAACAAAAGATACATCTCTAAAGCTTCCAAAAATGTGCAAATTAACCTGCTACCAGGGCTACCAAAAGTGGGTTCAGAAGTGGTGAAAACCTTTTTTCAGGCTCTCCAGCAAAGACAGAAAAGAGGAGAAGGAAGGAAAGGAAAAGGGAAATGATTAGAGGTGAGGAGAGTATAGGAGAGTAGAGGGGAGGAGAGGGGAAGGAGGAGAAGGGAAAAATAGAGGATCTCCAAGATTAAAAATGTGTACATAAGATGTGTATTGATATATAAGAATTCCAAATATTCCCTGCTAAATAGAAAAAGAAAACATTTATTTTTAGAAAATAAAAATTGTAATTAAAACACTATAATTTAAAGAAATTTAAAGAAAAATTTAAAAATAAAAATTCCATATATCACATTAAATCATACTGCATAAATACACACAAAATGCAACCTTGCAAATTGTAACTTTTTTCAAAATGTAACTCATATTTATATTTAATTAGAATTTAAATTCACTAAAAAATGGAATTACTTTTTGTTTTTCACGAGAATTTT
The DNA here is from genome assembly GCF_019393635.1 of Dromiciops gliroides. Lineage (NCBI taxonomy): Eukaryota > Metazoa > Chordata > Mammalia > Microbiotheria > Microbiotheriidae > Dromiciops > Dromiciops gliroides. The sequence continues at coordinate 435,615,545 of NC_057862.1, read as the reverse complement.
ACTTTTTATAATTTTGCCATGCGATCTTGTTTAGCTGAAAACAGAAAATACAGCTAGAAAAAATTTTTAAATATATTTTTTGATAAAATATGTAGTTAGGAATTTAACCTATGTAATTGTAGATAACTAAGATTTTAAAATACATTTTTATTATACAATATGTATAAAATATATACTTCATCATAATAAAGGAAAACTGTACTCCCAAATCCCAGGTAACAACTTTATTCATAAAAAACTATATTTTGAGAACAAGCAATTCAGGAGGAAAGTTGCAATTTCATATAGTGAGTGCACTCATACTGTCAATGAAAAACAAATGTTCATTTGCAGTTGGAGATACTCAGAAATGCTCTATTCAGAGCATAAATTCACAAATTGTTATTTAGAATTGTACTTGCAATGAAAATAATCTGAATATATAGATAAGAATTACACAGGTTGAAAAGACACGGATTGGGTGGGTCTTAAAGGAGTGATGGGAGTAAGAATACAAATAAGACTGTTGCTATACTTCACATTTCAAAAACTGTATAGCATAAAGTTTCCAAGCACTTTCATCACAGTTCAGGAAGGTAGGTAGTGAAAGTAATATTCTCTGTTTTATAAATGAGGAAACAGATTGAAAGTGACTCAGCCAGGGCCACACAGCCAGAAAGTAGCCTGTGTGTTATCTGTTTGGAGCACTTACAGAAAGGAAAAGAACAGAACCAAGACTAGAAGTAATAAAGGTCAGTGGAAAACTCCTTTTGAAAGGAATTTGGGGCAGCTAGATAGTACAGTAGATAGAGCACTGGACCTGGAGGCAAGAACTGAGTTCAAATCTAACTTCAAATACTTACTAGCAGCGTGACCTTGAGCAAATCACTTAACCTGTTTGTCTCAATTTCCTCATCCCTAAAATGGGGTAATAGCACCTACCTCCCCGGGTTGCTGTCAAGACGAAATGAAATAATAATAATTGTAAAGCACTTGGCACATAGTAAGTATTATATAAATATCAGATATTGTTATTGTTCCCATAATTTCCAAAATACCTTTCTTTCTCTCCTCCACCTCCTTTAGATTTCATTATCTTCCATCCACTCTGTATTTATCTTGTACGTTTCGATTTATTTTTTTGTCCTCGCCATTAGAATGTAAGCCCCCTGAGGGCAGGCCCTTTTTCTTTTTATTCCCACAATTAGAATGGTGCCAGGGCTTAAGAAATGCTTGTCGGGTGGTAATTCCACGGACCCACAGAATCACCAGGGTTGGACGGGGCCTTGGAAGTAATCTCGCCCATCTCGTCCCTGAATGAATGCTATGGGTGACAGAAGTGCTGGGCTAAGGGAGACAGGGAGCTCCTGTGAGTAGGAGCCCCAGTGAGTCTGGCGGGGGTGGAGGGAAAGCCAGCGCCAGAACGTTAGACATCGTCTAGTCCGACGAGGGCGTTTTGCAAATGAGGAAACTGAGGGCCAGGGAAAGGGAAGTCTCATGGGAAAGTCAGGGGGCTGAGGCAGAACAAGGAAGGAGCTCCTGATTGTTGGTTGAAAAGGTTTGGGGTAGATACACAAACAGCTTTGAAAGAAACTTGGAGTAGAGGTGAAGAGTAGGCGGAGAGTCGGTGACGTCAGAGGAAACGCCGTGAGAGGCACATCCGGGTGCTTGTGGGCGGATCGGGAAGGCCGCTCCCAGGAACCTTGGTGCCGTGGTGGCGTTTCCAGGCGGAAGCGCGGAGGAAGGACCGGAAGCTCCGAGAAGCGGGACGGAAGGGCCGGGCTTACGTGGAGCGGGCACTGGTCGAACTGGAGGGAGCCGGGGAAAAATCTGGTCCCGGGCCCGGAGCCGGGGCCGGGGCCGGGACTGCGGGTCCCCGAGGGCCGGGAGAGAGGGGTTCTGGGGCAGCGACGGCGGCAGCCGGAGGCGAACGGGCAGATGGGGCGCAGGAGACGAAGGCCCGCACGGGGACAGGGTCGGGGGCTGCGGGGGGAGCCGGGGCTGGAGCCGGGGCTGGAGCCGGGACCACCGCAGCCTCAGGGGCTGGAGCCGGGGCCGGGGCTTCCTCCATGTTCGCCGGGTTGCAGGACCTGGGGGTGGCTAACGGCGAGGACCTGAAGGAGACACTGACCAACTGCACCGAGCCCCTCAAAGCCATCGAGCAGTTCCAGGTGCGGGATCCCCAGGCCCCCCAGTACCGGCCTCTCAGTCAGTTCTTCCTCCCTTTCCAGACCCAGAGCCCAGAGCCCAGAGCCCAGAGTGACAGGACCTCCGAGGTGTAAGAGACCTCGGGGCTCAGTCTTCCGGGCCAACCAGGACCTGAATTCTCAGTACTACATAACCTAACGTGACCACCCAACCGTTGTACCTGAAGACCTGTAACGAGGAAGAACCCACTGCTTCCCTAGTCCATCCAGTGCACGTTTAGTCAGCTTTAGTTGTTAGGAACTTTCCCCCTTACAGCCTAAATCTACTTCACTTCCATTCATTGCTTTTAATTCTGCCTTCTGATTCCAAGAAGAACACACCTAATTCCTCTGATAGATGCCAGCCCTTCAGACACTTGAAGATGGTTCTGTTCCCTCTTTTTATTTTCTCCATTCTGAACATCCCCAGGGACTTCAACCAATTATTGTTATGACATCGTTTCCAGGCCTCTGTCATTTTGGTTGCTGTATGGATGCTTTCCAGTTTATTAATCCCCTTCCCAAAATGTGCCCAGAATTGAATGCATTATTTCAGATGTGATCTGACCAGTGCAGAGAGCATCATGGTATTGTCAGTCCCCTCCTTTTGGACACTATCCTTTTAAAGTAGTTTAACATTAAATTTCTTCACATTCCCTTTTTTTTCCTGCTGTGTCATAATACTGAGTTTACAAATCCACTAAAGCTCCTAGATAGTTTTCACATGTATTAAGGGGCAGGTAATGGAGGATGAGTTAAAATTAAAAAAAAAAAAAAAAGCTTGGTTCAGTGAAGTGAGGATAGTTTCAGGACAGAAATTCTATGAATACCAAAATTTTTGTGTTTTAGCTATATTGGACAAAAAAGGAAGGTCAAAGAAGAGTTAAGACTTGCTTAGGTTAGCTGCGATATTGAGCATAGAGAATAGGAAAGGCAGTACTATTCAACTCTTAGGACAGATCAAAAATTTTACTAGGGAGTTGAAGCTTGAGATGTGTAGAGAGATAGTAAGGAAGGACCAAGTTGCCCTTGTTCAAATCACAAGGCCTAAATGAAATACGATTCCAGAGTACTTAAAAACTGATAAATATGATTAAGTTACTGTCAGTGATCTATAAACAACCGTGGAGAAAGAGAAAACATGGGATTAGTGATGTCCCAATTTTTTTTTTAATGAAGATTTAATTTCTAGATAAGCTTTTTAGGAAAGCCAAGGGAAGCTTTACTTTGTTTCCCCAGAAGAGAGGGAACTTGAGGTCCAGAGATGCAGCCCAGAGCAAAGAGTTATTAGATAAAGGAATGTGTAAACTGATAGGCTGTGTAGTAGATGGAGTAGTAGATCCTGACCCCAGGCAACTCAACTTCTCTGGACTTCAGTTTGGACAGTGGCTTCCTAACTCCTGGTCGGGCTCTTAATCTATGATTATGTGCCCCAGAGCTAGAGGTTTGCTTTCAAATCGCCTTTGAAGGAAGAGGGAATAAGCCTTTTCCTTTGTAAATAGTACGACTGAGTGGCCTGGGGGACTAGATTTAGGTTCTGGTCACTTCACAAGTATGTTTGAATCCTTCCACTACCAGACAGCCTTCCTTCCTTCCTTCCTTCCTCCGCTCCCAAGAGTTCATAGTATAAAGATTGACTCATATAGAGTGTTAGAGCTTGAAGGGCCCTTAAATACCATCTAGTCCAATACCTTCATTTGGCTAATGGGGAAATTGAATCCCCAGAGAAGGGAAATAATTTCAGGGTTACACAGTTAGTGCAAATGTCAGCCAAAAGTAGAGAATCAAGTTTCCTGATTTCCAATTTGGTGCTTATTCCACCACACCAAGATTCAATGAATGAATGAACTCCCCAGGGGCAGGATTTAAATCCAGGTCTTCCTGATTCCAAGCCCAGCACTCTATCCACTGTATGACCTAGCAAATATTCATAAAGGGTCTATTTACACCTAACCTTGTGCTCAAGATTAGAACTGTGGACTAGACATTAGGAGACCTGGATTAAAATTGCAGCTCTATTACTGTTACTTTGTTATAATGTAGGCATCCCATTGTCTGTTGTTGAGTTATTTTTCTGTAATGTCCAGCTCTACATAACTCCAATTGGGGTTTTCTTAGCTAAGATACTGAAGTGGTTTGCCATTTCCTTCTCTAGCTCATTTTTACAGATGAAAAACTGAGGCAAACATAGTTAAGTGACTTCCCCAAGGTCACATAGCTAGTGTCTAAGACCAGATTTGAAATCAAGAGGATGAATCTTCCTGATTTCAAGCCCATGCTTTTCACTGTGCTATCTACTTACTACATAGAGAGCTAGTATATATAGACCTTTACATTTTATAAAGCACATGACATACATTATTTTCTCATTTAATCCTTATAACAATTAGATACTGTTAGCTTTATTTTACAGATGAAGAAACAGACTCAGATCATGACTTGCCCATAGTCCCACAGCTAGTAATACAGAAGGCAGGATTAGAACCCAGATCTCTGTTTCCAAGTCTAGTACTCTTTCTGAGTTTGTTGCTAGTTATTTGGATTATTCAACAAGTGTTTGAGAAGATTTGGGAAATAACTATTCTCAAAAGACTGTTTGTAGTTCATATTGGGTAGAGTTAAATGTATTTGTTTCTCTCTTTTTTTTTGGTACCTCCTCTATAAGATGAATTTTATTTAACACCAGCCTTTACTTTACTAGACGGAGAATGGTGTCCTACTGCCATCATTACAGTCTGCTCTGCCTTTCTTGGACCTGCATGGTACACCTCGGCTAGAATTCCACCAATCAGTTTTTGATGAGCTGAGGGACAAATTGTTGGAGAGAGTGTCTGCCATTGCTGCGGAAGGAAAGGTTGAGGAAAGGTAAAAGTCTTGAGAAAAAAACAGGCAGGGGTATATGTCTTTAGAGTCACTACTGTTGGATTGGCTATAAACACAAAAGTCTTTACTGTCTTCAGACTCTTGTTTTGGTTAACCTTGAAATCTGAGTGCAGACATAGGGAACAACTTCCATTTTATTGATTTTGTTCTGTGGTTTTACTCACAAACTAGAATGAATCTATTAAAATTTTTTTTTTTGCTGGATTTCATATTTTTTTCATTAAATATTTCTCAATTACATGTAAAAACATTTTTAACAATCTTTTTTTGGGGGGGGCAAGGCAATAAGGTTTAAGTGACTTGCCCAGGGTCACACAGCTAGTAATTGTCAAGTGTCTGAGGCTGGATTTGAACTCAGGTCCTCCTGAATCCAGGGCTGGTGCTTTATCCACTATACCACCTGGCTTCCCCCTTAACAATCATTTTTTTTTAGATTTAAATTACAAATTCCCACCCTCTCCCTTTCTTGAGAAGGCAAGAAGTTTGACAAGGATTATACCTGGGAAGTCATGCAAAACATTTCCATATTAGCCATGTTAAAAAAAAACCAACATAGACAAAAAAAAAAGTTAAAAAAAGTATTCTTCAATCTGCATCAGAGTGGATAAGTCTATTCTAATATCACCTGTGTATATTTCTAGGTACAAGAAGCTAGAAGATCTCTTGGAGAAAAGTTTTTCCCTGGTGAAAATGCCCTCTCTCCAGCCAGTGGTGATGTGTGTCATGAAACATTTGCCAAAGGTAAAAGCAAGTAGTGTACTTGTGGTACATGGTAGTCACTTCATCAGTGCAAGCTGACTGGCACGTCTTTTTACTTCTTCCAAACAGAGGGTCTCAGTATGTCGGTGTCCATTAGGTTTATGGCACAGGCCCAATTTCTCATTTAGTTTGTTTTCACTTGCTCTGTGAGAACATTTATTATTGTCTGGCTCAAAGAATGCCTTATTTTTTCCACTTCTTAAAGTAATAGGGAGGTAGAATACGTGTATTCTTGTATTTACTTTGGGGTTTTGGGGGTTTTTGGGGGGCAGTGAAGGTTAAGTGACTTGCCCAGGGTCACATAGCTAGTTAAGTGTCAAGTGTCTGAAGTCAAATTTGAACTCAGGTCTTCCTGAATCCAGGGCCGGTGCCTTATCCACTGTGCCACTTAGCTGCCCCTTGTATTTACTTTGAAAGAAAAATTACAGCTTTCCACTCCATTCTATATTTCCCTTCAGCTACGTAAAATCCAAAGGATTTTGAATTTTGGAAATTAGAAATTTGGTCTGTAAGCCTTCTGGGAACAAAAAGAAGATTATTTTAAGAAGTTCTTTGATTTTCATTTAAGAAATGGTAAAATTGCTGCTGTTATTACTGTTAGCATTATTTTACACTCTGGACACTCCACAGGTATATATGTAAGTTTTAGGAGAAAGGTTAGCAACCTTATTTGGAAATGGATTGTTGTGTCAACTGGATTCATAGTATTTAACATAAAATATGATCAAGAAAAAATGTTGGTACTTGTGTTCTTGCAGGTTCCTGAAAAAAAATTGAAACTGGTGATGGCTGACAAGGAGCTATATCGGGCATGTGCTGTGGAGGTAAAGCGACAGATTTGGCAAGATAACCAAGCTCTGTTTGGTGATGAAGTTTCTCCACTGCTCAAACAGTACATCTTGGAGAAGGAGAACATCCTGTTTAGCAATGAAGTATCTGTCCTGCACAACTTCTTCAGTCCCTCTCCTAAAACAAGACGTCAGGGGGAGGTGAGGACCAATGGGAATTGTGTATTTATGCTATAATTCCTTACCCTGCTTCTCTTCTTATGCAATACTTCCTGTGTGGTATTCTGTCCCCTGCTGTTGTCCATTAGCTTGGCCTTAAATGCCCACAAGGTAGCTTTTCTGGACCTCATTCTGAGCTAATCTGCTACACTGATTGGTGGTAATGACTGATCATAAAGCTGCTTTAACACATACTCCTCCTTTAGGGAACAGATGTGATTTTTAACTAGGAATTTGACTTGATTCAAAGGAGTGAGTCTAATTGTGGGAATTTCAGGCTCCATGCTGAACATTGGGAAAGATGAAGTAAGGTGGGCTGCCAAGCTGGACATGCTTCTGAGAAAATCCCATGGAGGTGTGTGAACAGATCACTCACTAAACCTGGAGAGGTACAGCATCCAGAATGTGGGAGGCAGTAGCCCCCCGCCCCCTGCTGTTCTCAGATGCAGACAGGCCACCTCTGGAGGGGGGTGTTGAGTTCTGGTGCCATGACCATTGATAGGCTAGACATTTATCAGAGGAAGGGACCAGGATGGTGGGGCCTTGTCTTAGAAAGATCATTTGAAGAAACTAGGGATGTTTATTCTGGCAAAAAAGAAGGTATAAGGGGGACATGGTAGCTATTTTTAAGTATTTGAAGACCTGTCATAAGGCAGAGGGATTAAACTTGTTTTATTCTTCCCCATAGGGTAGAATTAGAAACAAATGTAGAAGCAGATTTTGGCTTTTTGTTTTTGTTTTTCAAATTAATTTTTTTTTCAGTTAGAAAGAACATATTTTCTGTTTCCTCTACCACATTGGAAAAAAAAGAAAGAAAAATCCCAGCCTCAGACTGTGTGACCCTGGGCCAGTCACTTACTTAACTGCTGCCTACCTCAGTTTCCCCATCAGTAAAGTGGGGATAATAGCACCTACTTTCCAGGGTTGTTGTGAGGATCAAGTGAGATAAAGTATCTGGCTTTCATTAGGCACCATATAAATGCTAGCTATGGTTGTTATTATTATCAAAATCAGGTTTAGATCAAAGAATCTTGGAACTGGGAGGGTGTGGTGATGCCCTTCATCTTGTCATTACCTGCAAGCATTCCACTTCCTTGTCATGAACCCTGAAATTCCTATAAGATCATAACCTTTTGGCATTCCATCTTTGCCTATGTGTTAAAACCACTGACCCTGTGCTTTCTCCTCACTCTGGCTTCTTTCCACCCCATAGTTCTTTCTTGGACCCTTACCCCTGGACCAGTTACATACTCCTCCCTTCCCTCTCCTAATCCCTTGTCAAGTGAATCAGTTCAACTGTGCACTATTCTCCATACCAGTGGTGTCAAACTCAAAGAGACATATGGATTCCTAGAAACATTATTTATGTTCTATTGTATTTTCAACATTTCCCAGTTACATTTTAATCTGCTATGACACTTGTGTTCTACATTCCAGCTTCCCTGTGGCCTCACTATATGACCAGACTACCACTTTTTCTGTGACATGCCTCTTGCTAATATGTTGCAATCCATTTAAGCCTGCAGCACATTTTTCTGTTGTCCTTTGGGTCACTTCTTTTTTTTTTTGTTTTTTGAATTTGTGTGTGTGTGTGTGAGAGAGAGAGGCAATTGGGGTTAAGTGACTTGCCTAGGATCACACAGCTAGTAAGTGTGTAAAGAGGCTGAGGCTGGATTTGAACTCGGTCCTCCTGAATCCAGAGCCCGTGCTCTATCCACTGCACCACCTAGCTGCCCCGGGTCACTTCTAAATTACATGGGCATTTTTCATTTTTTCACAATCATAAAATGAATTAATAGAAACCAAAACAACCATCTATCTAGTTGATGTGAGGTAATTGAGAAGTTCAAACTTAATGTGTTACCAATGCTTGTTTACACATTAGGGGATAGAGATAATACATCACTTAGTAAACATAAAGAAATTGAGATTAGGGGGCAGCTAGATGGCGCAGTGGATAGAGCACTGGCCCTGGATTCAGGAGTACCTGAGTTCAAATCTGATCTCAGAAACTTAACACTTACTAGCTGTGTGACCCTGGGTAAGTCACTTAACCCCAATTGCCTCACAAAAAAAAAAAAAAAGAAAGTAAGAAAGAAATTGAGATTAGGGTAGTAAGAGATGTCTGAGGACAGTCTGGAGGCCTGTGTGACTCCTCCCCTGCATTGGAATGGTTCCCATTGGTAAGTGAGCAAACACAGGTAGGCCCCCTGCTGTCAGCCGCATATTATGTTGAGCAATATCAGTGACTTCTTTTAAAGGAACGAATCATTTCTTTTTCTTTTTTTTTTTTGGATGGACTTTGAACTTAGGTAGTACAGAAACTGACACAAATGATTGGGAAGAATGTGAAACTCTACGACATGGTATTGCAGTTCCTTCGGACCTTATTCCTGCGGACGAGGAATGTTCATTACTGTACCTTAAGGGCAGAGCTGCTAATGTCCTTACACGACCTGGACATCAGTGATATTTGCATGGTGGATCCCTGTCATAAGGTACCAGATGTGAACACTATGGAACCTCCATCAGTTTTATATTAATATGTCAGCACATGCCACATGCAGGCTTTTAAGCATCTGGGGGTCCTGTCATATGACCCCAAACAAGGGAGAATGCTGATACCATAGCAATCACATGTCTGATCACAGACAAGATCGTAATGACATCTGCCCTTTCTATTTCTGACTCACCAGGTCAGTAAAGATTTTCCTAGACTGATTGGACTTTCATGTCACCTTTCTTAGATCTTGGCACTTCTGGTAGTTTTAAGCTTAATGGTTATGGTGAGCTAATTAACATTGATGAGAAACAAAATCCAGTTGGGAGCCATCATTTTAGTCTTTGAATTGCCCATAAGTATTGAATTTGAAGAACACTTATGTGGGGCTCATTGCTCAGATGACAGCAGCCCAAACAGATGAGAATGATAGTTACTGGGTGATATAATGTTGCTCAAGCCAAGCCCCTGCACAGGAACTTGTTCAGGAGTTGTAGGGAAAAAGGGCCCACTGCTCGTGAAATTCTGTTAATTTTAAAGAAAGCAAGGTGTCCAGGAGCCCTTCCTAACATTTGTCCTTGGGAATCTATGCTACAAAATTTGGTTCAGCCAGTAAGAAAAGGGTGTCTTGTGAGACTTGATTACGTTTAGAAAAAGGCATGTATATAACCCTGTAATTAGAAGACATATCCTTTGAGTTTGTCTCTATGGTTTATTCACTGTACAGTTCACCTGGTGTCTTGATGCTTGCATACGAGAAAAGTTTGTTGATAATAAGAGAGCTCGGGAGCTGCAAGGATTCTTGGATGGAGTGAAGAAAGGTCAGGAGCAAGTGCTTGGGTGAGTAGAATTATGTCAGGTACATATAGCACAAACAGCATTAATAGTATGATACAGAGGAATGAATCTGAAGCCAGAAGACTTTAGTACGAATCTTGGCTCTGCCTTGTCCTACTGTGGTGATTTTTGGCAAGTCACTTAACCTCTCTAGGCCTCAGTTTCCTGATCTATAAATTAGAGGGCAGCTAGGTGGTGCAGTGGATAAAGCACCAGCCCTGGATTCAGGAGGATCTGAGTTCAAATCTGGTCTCAGACACTTGAAACTTACTGCTGTGTGACCCTGGACAAGTCACTTAACCCTCATTCCACCCTGCACCCCCCCAAAAAAAAAAAGAAAAGAAAGAAATAGATGACCTCTGAGGTTCTTTCCAGATCTGAACAATGATTCATTCAAACTCTGCTGTCCTTATAATAGTCTATGAAGTAAACTACTTCCCTCCCACACCTTTCCCTAGCATATTGTCACTCTTAATTAATAAATTTATTTATGGGGTTTTATCTTAGGCTTTACTTCCTTTCAAACAGGGACTGACAAGACCTTGCCTCTTTTTTAGAGTGTTTATCTACCTGATTCTAGTTGTAAGAAGTAGATTTTGAGCTTTATTGTGATAATTAGGGGGGTTAGGTCCAATTATGTTGCAATTCTTTGTCTTTTGCACATTTTTACAGTCTTGCAAGGGGAATTTTTATAAGGCGTTTTCCATGCCATTAAATATTCTATTAAATAGGGCGTCCTCTGTGGGACAATGCTTGATAAATGTTCACTTAACTTTTATGTTTTCCTCTTATCATGATTACTGGAAGGATTTAGAATTCAAGGTACCTAATTTTTACCTAACTTCAAACCTGGGTAAGGTTTTTAGAACCAAAGTTTGACATAGTAGGTGATCAAATTAAGGAGGTTAAGTAATTCTTATTTTTGTCTCTTAAAGATTCTTTGCATCAGTGATAGACTATACCTATTAAGATTTTTAAAAAATAAATTTCAGGAACACAGTGGGTTGGGTTTTTGGGGGGTTTTCTTTTTGTTTTAGGATAGCCTGATTATTCTGTCCAGAAATAATAATTCTAGCTGGTGCAGATGTGTTTACTTGAAGCCCAGTTTGTAGAATATAGATTAATGATTCAGAAAGAACAATGTGATGTAGTAGAAATATCTATCAGATAACCACAAGTCAGGAAATGTGTGTTCTGGTCTCAATTCTGCCATTAACTAACTGTGTGATCTTGAGCAGGTCACTTTTTCTTTGGGGACTTCTCATTGTCTTCTGTAAAAAGAGGGAGCTCTTTTAGAAACTCTCTGAAGTCCTTTAGAACAGAGGTGTCAAACACACAGGCAGCCCAGACAAGGTTAGAATACAATTGGGAAATATTTTAACAAAATAACTGAAAACACAATTTGTAATTAACATGTGATTTTCTAAGTCAATACATGACTACAGGGATCCTTATTTTTTGTGGCCCCTACTTCAGTTTGACATAGATGCTTTATAGAATAACTTTCTATGAGTCTTAGTTTAAGTGCTTTTTTTCTCCTGGGGCTGTGTTAGGACCAATAATTAAAAATGAAGTATTCTTTAAGAAGATGAATAGATTGGTTGTTAGCTCTGTGTGGGATGTCTTTAATCTGGGAATATAAATTTATCACTTATTCCTTTCAGTGATTTGTCTATGATTCTGTGTGATCCTTTTGCGATTAATACGCTGTCCTTGAGCACCATAAGACATCTGCAAGAACTGGTGGGTCAGGAAACCTTACCCCGGGTGAGTGGCAGAAACTGATGACATAACCTGAGTTAGACTTGCCCTTGTTATAAAAACCAAACTAGCTGATAGAAGCTAGTTGGCAAATGCCTACAGGGTTATTTGGGAGTAAATATTTTAGGTATATACTTCCCATGTCTACTATAGTGACTTAAAATAAAAGCCCATGTATAAAGAGGAAAAATCTTTGCAGCAAGTTTTTTCTAATAGAGGTCTCTTTTCTAAGATATATAAAGAACTGATTCAAATTTAAAAGAATAAGAGCCATCCCCTAATTGATAAATGGTCAAAGTATATGAATAAGCAATTTTTAAAAGTTGAAATCCAAGCTATCAAAAGCCATATAAAAAAATGCTCTAATCACTAATAATTAGAGAAATGTAAATTAAAACAGCTTGAGGTTCCACCTCACCCCTATCAGATTGGCAAAGATGACCAAAAAAAGAAAATCACAGATGCTGCTGGGGCTATGAGAAAACAGGTACATTAAGGACTAGCTTCAGGTGTATAACTGAATGTGGGAGTCACAAAAAATTTGGCAACAGTAAAAGGTTATGTATACCTATTTTATATACATATATACCTGGGGTCATGTAAAAATTTCATGGGTGAAAAGGAAAAAGTTTAAGATGCCCTTCATTAATGTACTGTTAGTGGATCTGTGAACTGATCCAACGATTCTAGAAAGCAATTCGTTACTCTGCCCTAAAAGCTATTAATCTTCCCTTTGACCTAACAATAATATTACTGGGTCTGTACCTTAAAGTTTACTAAAAAATAGGAAAATCAAAATACTTATACTAGCTCTTTTTTTGTGGTGGCAAAGAACTGGAAACTGAGGGTGTGTCCATCCTTTGGAGAATGAACAAATTATGGTATATGAATGTGATGTAATATTATGTTTTAAGAAATTATGATAGGGACAGTTTCTGAGAAACCTGAAAAGACATGTATGAACTGATGCAGAGGCAAGTGAACAGAACCAGGAGAACAATTTATACCATAACAAAAATATAAAAGCAAATGACTGGGGCAGCTAGGTGGTGCAGTGGATAGAGCACCGACCCTGGAGTCAGGAGTACCTGGGTTCAAATCCGACCTCAGACACTTACTAGCTGTGTGACCCTGGGCAAGTCACTTAACCCCAATTACCTCACTAAAAAAAAAAAAAAGCAAATGACTTTGGAAGATTCGAGAATTCTGATCCACCCAATGATTAATCACAGTTTTAGGGGACTCATGATGAGACATGCTGTCTACTTCCTTACAGGATTTAGTATAGACTGAGATAGATTTATTTTTTGAACATGATCAGTGTGGGAATTTTGCTTGATTATACATATATATTATATGTTTTTCTTTATCTTTCAATTAGAGGCAAATAGGAGGGAGAGAAAAAGGATTTTTGTTAATTGAAAAACATGTAATAAAAAAATGAAAGCTCATATAGAATAATTCACCTGACTTGGTTGAAAGGTTGATTTTTTTTTATTGAAATAACCAGTGCATGTGAATACAGGGTGAAGCTGACACTTTTTTGATTGAACTGAAATTTTTTCTTCTTAATATTATTATCACTTCCCAATGATACCTCCTGCCTCTTGAAGAATGTTCCTTTATAACAAAGAATTGTTGTAGTTAAGCAAAATTGAAAGGACACATTGACCTTGTCTGACAGTAGTACCTCATTAGTCTTCACCATCACCTCTTTGCCAAAAAGTGGGAAATATATTTCCCTGTCAGTCTTCTGAAGTCACTCTATTGATTAATGTTTGGATGTCTTTCATTGTTGTCATTATATTATGTGGTCAAATAGACTTGTTTTCTTAATTTTAAAGTTTTTTTCTGTCTTTACAGGAAAGTCCTGATTTGCTTTTACTGCTAAGAATGCTCTCCCTTGGACAGGGGGCTTGGGACATGATTGACAGTCAGGTCTTCAAGGAGCCAAAGATGGTAATTTGTTTTAATTTAAAAGTTATCTTAGTCTTCTCTTTAATTAGGTTTGGGATAGGATAGAAAGAATACTGCTGGGATTTAGGAGACTTGTGTTCTAGTCCCAGCTTTGTCTAGTTATATGAGTTTGAACAAGTCACTTCCCTTTTCTAAGGCTCTTTAGCTCTCTCTCTCTCTCTCTTTAAATCTCTTTCATGGGGGCAGGAGGTTAGAGTAGAATCACATCATCTTTAAGGTCTCTTTTAGCTATAATATTTTGAGTCGAATTTTATGACTAGCGTCCTGATTGGGCCCATGGTGGGGCATGGGACAACTCTGCCTTTGGAAGTTGATTTCTCTCTCTCAGAGGACAGAACTTAGAGTAATGGAGTGAAGTTGCAGAAATAGACTGGCTTAATAGAAGGAGCAAATTCCTAACTATTAAAACTACTCCTAAGTGGAATGGGCTGCTTCCAGAAGGAAGTAAATGTCCTATCACTGACTGCTTCAAATGGAGGCGTGCTGACCACTTGTCAGGGATGGTGTAAAGGAGATCACCATTTAGGTGCGGGTTGGACTAGATGGCTGCAGTAGTCCTTTCCATCACTCTGTGACTTTTGTAGAATGGTTACCACATGTATAGGCCCTTATTTACAGTAAGTTGTCTCTCTGAGTAACAAAGGAGATATTGCTAAGTGGTTAATCCTTTGAACTTCTTGGTCAGGCAGAATCATTCTTTAATCAATACACTTTCTAGTGCTACCATTCATGTTGAGGATGGCTTGATATGAGTACCATTTGGAATTTTTGAAGCCCCTTATATTAGAATACAACATTTCATCAAAAGAAGAAGCCCATTTATTCTAAAATGAAACTTGCACTTGATCCCACTCTGCCTTCTTGGCTTTTCTGTCAGCATAAAGCAAACAGTTACCTTGGTATTGTGCAGTTATAGTAATAAGTAATGATAACAATTGAATTAATTATACAACGAGTATTTTTATAACATAATTTTGATGTTTTAAAATTATTTAAGTATTTTTGTGATTCTTTCTATGAACCATTTAAACAGAAGTTGGCTCTGTCCTCATTTATGAAATGTGAAAACTGAACCCTTGAGAAATTAATTATCCAAAGTGACAAAGTACGTTGCCGGCAGAGACAGGTTTTGAACTCTTAAATTGTTTTGCTGGTGGGCTGCTTACTTGTGATTACAAAGCATTGTTTGTTCCTTTGAACGTGTTTGTCATACATAAAATTCTAATTTGGACAGTATCAAGGGAGCCTGCATTAAAAACTTACATAAGGGGCAGCTAGGTGGCACAGTGGATAAAGCACCGGCCCTGGATTCAGGAGTACCTGAGTTCAAAAACGGGCTCAGATACTTGACACTTACTAGCTGTGTGACCCTGGGCAAGTTACTTAACCCCCATTGCCCCACCAAAAAAAAAACAAAACCAACCTTACATAAGCATAATTTGGATCTTCTTTATAGTCAGTTTTATTTTGTAAAATTAACATTTAAGTTCACTTTAATCTTAATTGTGCTTTGAAGAAGTCTTTATTAAGCATTTATTATAAGCTGTGCCTTGTGGTATGCTGTTATGAATTCAGAGATGTGTGGCTCTCTGCCCTGCTCTCATAGTTCACAGTTTTGCTGGGGTTTACTACTCCCACAAAACAATTAGAAAACTTTCAAATACCACATACGTGGTCCTGGAATAAGGACTTTAGGAGTGCAAAAATGAGACAGCTAGAGTATTCTGGGAAGACTTCCTGGAATGAATGTGGTTTGTGTCTGAAGGATAAGTAGAATTTGGGTGGGAGTGGCATAAAGGGGAAGACATTCTAGATAGGTAGCAACAAGGTACTTGCTGATGAGAAACCAGCCTGAGTGGAAGATATGTGTTAGGAAAAAATAGAAAATAAAGTTCTGGGGGAAAGGATGGAATGAGATGGAAGATCTTCAATGCCTGTGTGGGGAGTTTGGACTTGAAAAGGATTTTGCTATATTTCATTTGGGCTGAAAAGGACCTTTAATCTAAACCTTTCCCTTTCTTCTCCAGGAAGTAGAGCTGATCACTAGGTTTTTGCCAATGCTTATGTCTTTTGTGGTGGATGATTATACTTTCAATGTAGATCAGAAACTACCAACAGAAGAGAAGGCATCAGTCACGTATCCTAATACCCTTCCTGAAAGCTTTACCAAGTATGTCAATCAAATGATCACCAATGTTGAAAAGAACATGTGTATAAAATAATGATAAGTTTTTAGGCAATAAGTCTTATAATTATTCATCTTTAAAGGCATCTTAAAAATCAGCCTTTTAAAAATATACTTAAAGATATGGGGGAGGGGCAGCCAGGTGGCGCAGTGGATAGAGTACCGGCCCTGGAATCAGGAGGACCTGAGTTCAAATCCAGCCTCAGACACTTAACGCTTACTGGCTGTGTGACCCTGGGCAAGTCACTTAACCCCAATTGCCTCACCAAAAACAAAACAAAAAGATATGGGGGAGATGGAGCTATTCTTTAAGTGGATTCTAGATGGAAACGTGTTGTAGTGATTAAATTCTCTAGTCCTAAAGATTCCCTAATGCAGTTATTTCATATAACTTGTCAGAAACCACAGAAATGTAATCTCTGTAACCAATAATATGTTATATCATTGGGTATAATATAATATGTAAGGTTCGTTGGGTATCACTATGGACAAATGAATCAAGGTATTGATGATGTGATCTCTTGGTTGATATCAGGTTCTTGCAGGAGCATAGGATGGCCTGTGAAATGGGGCTTTATTATGTCCTTCACATCACAAAGCAAAGGAATAAAAATGCTTTTCTCCGACTTCTGCCTGGATTAGGTGAGTCTTAGCTTGTTCAAAGTATTATAGGTGAGGACAAAAAGGAATTTGGATCAGAGACTGATGTCAGAGGGCTCTAATGGAAGGTACATTCTGGGATAGGGAATAGCACATTATGAAGAGGAAGAGCTGACATTTATAGTGGTGTAGTGGAAAGAGTGCTATGGACTTGGAATCAGGAAGCCTTGAATCCTACCTCTAACGCTCGTTGATTACAGAGTCTCATTTTCAAAATCTGAAAAATGGGGATGATAATACCTGTAGTACTTACCTTATGGGGTTCTTGTGAGGATCAAATTAAATAATGTATGTAAAGTGCTTTGTAAATGATAAAGCACTATATAAATACCAATTAATATTATACAGGACTTTGCTTGTAACATTGGCAGTGTACGTATTATTTTCTCTTATTTTACATAAAATAAAACAGAGGCTCACAGAGGTTTGACTTGCTCAAGGTCACACAATATTAAGTGGCAGAATCAAGACTTGAAACCTTATCTTTCGATTCTTAAGTTCAGCACTCTCCACTATATACTATTGTGGAAAGAAGACTCAAGGAGAGAAGAGTACAAGGCCACGACTCTTGATATCAGGTGCAGAGGTCGTGTCCTTGGGGTCATGCTTGATTTGGGGTTTGTGAAGTCATGAGGAAGGGGGGAAAGGGAGCAGCACTGGTGTCTGAAATGTAGGTACTCTTGAATATCTGGTACCAGCTATTCAACCCAAGGTAAGGCAGAATTTATCTTTATTTTTTTTTGGTGAGGCAGTTGGGGTTAAGTGACTTGCCTAGGGTCACACAGCTAGTAAGTGTTAAGTGTCTAAGACTGGATTTGAACTCAGGTCCTCCTGACTCCAGGGCCAGTGCTCTATCTACTGCACCACCTAGCTGCCCTGCATTTATCTTTTATTAACACTTACTATGTGCCAGGCACTTTGCCTAGTACTAATACAAGCAAAAAGAAAGACATTTCCTGCCCTCAAGAAATTTTATATTCTAGTGAAGGGACATAACACAACAAAGGTAACTGAAAGTGGACTAGGGTGGGAAAAAAGGCGTCCAAGTTGGGGCAGGAGTGTCAAAGTCTGGAAAATCAGAAGTAGGACCAGAAGGGAAATGAAGATTGGCTAGACTGGTTCCCTCAGGGCAGATGAATCTTCTAGGATTGAGAAGCCCACAGGAGCAGGTGGATTTTCTAGAAAGTCTCAGGCAGTAAGAGGAGTTTCAGGGTGATACTGCAGCTGAGGTACATTTCAAAGTCTAGACAGTCAGAAGCAGAGCCTGGAAGGAAAGATAACTCACTCTGACTTTAAAGACTTTTTCTGCCATGGGAAGGTTGGGGGAAGGGATATAAATGGATATTATGCAACCTAATTAATTTTCTGCTTATTATAGAGTAATTATTAAGAATTAGTCTCATAGATTTTTGGACATGACCAATGTGGGAATTTGTTTTTCTTGATTATGATATTTATTATAAAGTTTTATTTTTTCAATGGGGAGGGGTGTTATGGAAATGGGGGAAGGATTAGCAGTAGGAAGGCTTTTTTTTTTTTTGGCAGGCAGTGGGGGTTAAGTGACAGGGTCACACAGCTAGTAAGTGTCAAGTGTCTGAGGCCAGCTTTGAACTCAGGTACTCCTGAATCCAGGGCCGGTGCTTTAACCATTGTGCCATCTAGCTGCTCCCAGAAGGCTTTTTTTTAAAAAAGCAGCAAAAAAGGGCCATTGAAGCAGTTTTTTAATGCACAGAAGGAAGTTTAGAAGGAAACAGACAAAAAAGTTGCATGTGGAATTTATTATGGTACTTAAAAGGAAAAGTAGGGGCAGCTAGGTGGCGAAGTGGATAGAGCACCGGCCCTGGAATTAGGAGTACCTGAGTTCAAATCCGGCCTCAGACACTTAACACTTACTAGCTATGTGACCCTGGGCAAGTCACTTAACCCCAATTGCCTCACTAAAAAAAAAAAAAAAGGAAAAGTAAGCTGTGTACAATAGAGAGGGTCAGTTTTGTGTATAATCATCTTTTTTTGTTCTACTTTACATGCAAAAGTATTTGTTTTCTTTGGTGTTTGTTAAGTTCAGAATTTAAAATTTATTTTTTATAGAAAGGAATTGATTTCTTGAAGACTCTCTGGTTGATTAACCCTCTGTTACTATTGCAGTGGAGACATTTGGAGACCTGGCCTTCAGTGATATATTCCTTCACCTACTTACTGGGAACCTTACTCTGCTGGCAGAAGAATTTGCTGTGGAAGAATTCTGTACCAGTTTATTTGATGGATTCTTCCTAACCTGCCTCTCAAGGTAACTTAGTTGTAGAGGTGTTTCTAGAAAGCTTTTCCAGAAAAGTTCATATTGCGTCCTTTTCAAGATCATTTGTATCATCTGGCATAATTCTTTTTTTTTAAATTCTCAGTAATTTATAATTTATGCTACCAAACTGGTTTTTAAAAAAAAATTTTGTTCTGTCATAAAAGTATTTTATTATTTTCCAGTTACATGTAAAGATAGTTTTCAAGATTTGTTTTTATAAGATTTCTAATTCCAAACTTTTCTCTTTCCCTTCCTCTCCCCCGTCCCCAAGACAAAAAGCAACCTAATATAGGTTATATATGTACAGTCACATTAAACATATTTCTGCATTAGTCATGTTGTAAAAGAAGAATCAGAAAAAAAGGGAAGAACGAGAAAAAAGAGAAAAAAAGTAGAAACAGTATGGTTCAATCTGCATCCAGAAGCCACTGTTCTTTTTTCTGGATGTGGAGAACATTTTCCATCGTGAGTCCTTTGGAATTGTCTTGTATCATTGTATTGCTGAGAAGAGTTAAGTCTATGACAGTTGATCATTATACAATGTTGTTGATACTGTGTACAATGTTCTCTTGGTTCTGCTCATTCCCACTTAGCATAAGTTCATGTAAGTCCTTCCAGGTTTCTCTTAAATCCACCTGCTCATCATTTCTTACAGCATAATAGTATTCCATTACATTCATATACCACAATTTGTTCAGCCGTTCCCCAATTGATGGGCATCCCCTCAATTTCCAGTTCCTTGCCACCACAAAAAGAGCATCTATAAATATTTTTGTACATGTGGGTCCTTTTCCCTTTTTATGATCTCTTTGGGGAAAAGACCTATTAGTGGTATTGCTGGGTCAAAGGGTATGCACAGTTTTATAGCCCTTTGGCCATAGTTCCAAATTGCTTTCCAGAATGGTTGGATCACTTCACAACTCCACCAACAATGCGTTCATCTGCCATAATTCTGATTGGTTTTAATTCAACCTGTTGAATATTGTTCATCTAAAATGCCCTTATAGGACTCTTTTCAGGAATAATACTTTTTTTAGATATTTGAGGACTAGAAAGAATTAATACCAATCAGTGTCATTGAAACATGCCTTTCATGAGAGACTCCAGAGTTTGCCAGAGTGTGAAGAGCAAGATGTTTCTGAATAGAGAAAAGTGCAACAGACAGAAGCAGCCCCATATTAGGTAGCACAGGTTTTACTTCCATTCTTCATTTTCCTGAAAAGTCAGCCAGTCTGCCTTCACTTTCTTGGATGCCTGCCTAGTTCAGCCACCTATTCCATCCTTTGGGGAGGAGAAATGATACTTGGTTCTTTTTTCTCTAGAAAGGAGAATGTACACCGCCATGTTCTCAGGCTCCTGATTCACCTCCATCACAAAGTAGCCCCTGCTAAATTGGAGTCCCTCCAAAAGACTTTGGAACCTACCAGTCAGGTGAGCCTGTTCGTCTGCCCTTTGTTAATTATGTTTTTAAAAGCTACAAGAAAAGTGCTTTTAGACTTGAAATCCAAATCCTGTCCCCAGGCTCCTGCTAAATGGAGAAAGTCTGCTCTATTTAGATAGCAGCTTCTGAAGTGTAATTACTTTCAGGTTTTAATTAGATCTTAAGCACATCTCAGTTGTCTGTGTTAAAACACTTGGATAATAATAAGATTTAGTGTTTTTAGTAGTAACAACCTAAAACCCAAAGTAGGACTTTTATCTTCTCTTACTTCTTTTTCTGCAGAGTGGCGAGGCTGTGAAAGATCTTTACAACCAGCTTGGAGAGAAACTGGAACACCTGGAACATTGCAAGCCCAGTCCAGCCCAGGTGGCGGAAGCTCCTGCTCTAGAGCTACCTCTTCCTGCTGTCCCAACCCCAGCAACACTTTGAGGTGTTCAGAGCCCGGGCTCGGCCTTGCTTATGGTACCCGATGACATCCAGCTTTCTATAGCCCTTGGAGCTGGGGAATTATTTGTCATCACTACACTGTGAAGGATTTCCTGAGGACTTTAAATGGAACGCTGAAGTTTTGTTAGTGTTACAAAGTTTGTGCTAGCAGATCCTCACTTCACTGAGGCCGGTGGGAAGGGTCTGAAGAGAGTGTGTATGTGCCTACATGGAAATCCAAGAGGTTCCCTCCTCATTAGGGAATGACTTGATGGAAGAGCAGAATCATTCACCTCTCTTAGTCTGAGTTATTCAGAGTGGTCATGAGGGTTGCAGTGGAATGCTGCGTGAGTGTCTGTGATAAAAAACAAAGTGCCAGAGGGTCTCCATGAACCTCTTGGATAGATGAGTATAGAACTGAATAATCCTGTAGTCTTGGCTTAGAGGGATTGGAATTATTTGTTTAGAATTCTATTCATTGTTCCATCTCTGGCCTACTAGGTAACCTTTTTATAGGCAACCTCTGTGCCTTAGTTTCTCCATTAGTGAGATGAAGATGATAATGTGTGCCCCTTTAGAACTAGGTCATTTCTTTTAGTGGCTGATGGATTTAGAGAACTCCCCTCTCTCTGACACCCTCACCCCCTTTTTTTTTTAATCCTGAGGAGGCTTCTCAGGTCAGGAGGAAAGTATTTCAAGAATTTCTTACCCCCACCCCCAGTCTTACTATTGCTGCTGGATTTCTTGAGTTGTTGGGTCATAGTACCAGAAGATACTTTAATTTTTCACTCTCTGGCAGATCTCTTTAGACCTCAGGCTTGATGTTGTGTTTTTAATTTTTAGCCTCAGAAAAGGTTTGGTTTTTTCCTTTTTTTTGTTTGTTTGTTTGGGTTTTTTGTTTTTGGGGTTTTTTTGAGACTTGATCTCTCTGTCTCACCCAGGCTGTAAGAACAGCAGCCATTCACAGACCTTACCTTGCTGCTGATGAGAATGGAAATTTTGACCTGCTCTGTTTCCAACCTGGACTGATTCACCTCTCCTTAGTCAGCTCTGTGGCTCTCTCCTTCCAGGGACTCACCATATTGGTGCCAGACTTAGTGCAGATACCCATCAGCTTTAGCCCGTCCTACTGCAGCTCAGAATTCTGGAACTCAAGTGATCCACCAGCCTCAGCCTCCCCAGCAGCAGGGACTATGGGTGGGTGTCATGGCGCCCAGCCTTTCAGAAGTCTGACATATTTTCTAATATTTTTAAATGCCTTGGAAAACATCTTGGCTCCTATTTGCTTTGTTGTTTTTTAATTACTGTAATAAAGGTGAAAGAACAGTAGTTACATTGGTTAAAAAAAAAGGCAGCTTCTATTTTGAGCAAGAGTAGAACCAACTATGTGCTCACACAGTGACCTCCATCTTGGACATGCTTCCTTTAATGAAAGAGGATTTCAATTCTTAGGCCTCTCTAGAAGGACTTCCCTGAGAACTGTACCCTGCCTCCTGAATCCCCACGTTAGCAGCTGAATGGGACTATTCCAATCTCATTCCTCAAGTGAAAGATAGGACTTTGGAATTCACAGTACAGTCAAAACACATTAGTTTGGGTGGGGAGTATGCCTCAAATTAGAGAACATTCAAATTATATATTCTATCAAAGAAATAGTCTAGTATTTTCCAGTAAATACTGGAACTAGTGCTAAATTTTGAGGCACTGGTAAGATGGTCATTAGGAAATTATTTCTATAAAAGCAAGTGTTTCTATAATAATTGAAAACAATTTGTTCCCAGTTAGGTTGGTCATCTCTCTCTGTCCCTACCAAACAATCTTTTTTTTTTGGCCCCAATAGTTTGCTCAGAAAGTCCTTCAAAGGTTCTACCAATTGATGTATCATAGGCTTCATTTCAGGCCCAGTCATCCCAAACAGAAAAGGCCTAAGGCCCAAGTGACTGAAGTACTGTACTTGGCAGCCTGTGCAGTCACGACAGCAATTCTGCTGCCAGTTGTAGAGCTAAAAACAGCCTAGAAGCTGCTTTCCTGGGCTGCCTGTGAAGAAAATCGGAGTCTAAATGACTGTACCAGAGGCTCTGGATTTGTCTGAGCTTGCACTTCTCTGTGCAGTTGCTAGGCCACCTGTGTCCACCAGACGTGTGGGAGGAGCGGTAGCAGAGAGGGAGTGGGGGGGCTTTCCACCATGAAAGGTGGCAGGACAGTGACTGCTGGACAGGGGCTCCTGGGGGAGGGAGGGCAGTGAGGCAGAGCTTGGTGGACTTAAGAATATCAGGTATCCCCAGGAGCAGCCACTCTGCTGCCCATGACCAGATTTCCTCTCACCTTTCAGATTCAGAAGCCCTCAAAGCTCCATCCATTTGAGGCTTTACTATCTTGGCTTCTGCCCAGAGTAGTTCTCCTGCAGCAGTGTGTTCCCCGCAGCCACTGTCTGCTTTATTCCTAGGCCTGAGATCCTGATAGAGAGGACTGGACCTTTGATGTCATGGGATAGGGAACCTCAGGTGAGGAGACTCCTACCAGGGCAGGTCTGCCCCTTCTCTGCAACTTCTAGAATTCGAGTCACCTTCAGCACTGACAGGTTCAGTGACATGTTCAGGGTCACACAGCCAGTAAGTGTCAGAGGTAGAACTTGAACCCAGGTCTTCTTGGCTTTGAGGTCAGCACTATCCACTATACCACACTGCCTCTAGAGTTCCAAGTACACACTGTAAAAGCTGAAATGCTTATTCTCTCCCAGCCATGTAAATGGATGTTGATGTGGTTTTATTTTAAAACCCTAATCAGCAAGGCCACAGGAGAAAATATACCAAGTATATTCTTTACTTTGACTTTTTAGATTGTTTTGCACAGGTGCCTGCTGTGAATAAATAAGGGCTTCCCCTAATGTTCTTGTGGCATCTTGTGTAGATGATGAGACAATTTTCTGAGGGGAAAGTTGCTAAATTGATTTTTTCATTTATGGAGATAAACGTCATTTTAGTAAATAACCTACAGAAAATGTTTTTTCTTAGGCATGATAATCACATCAGACAGGAAAGCCAGATGTTTTGGGGGAAAGAGGACTGGACCAGTTTCTAAGTGACTTCCAAGTTCTGGGCCTGTCACTGCTTCTCTGTGATCTTTGGTCCTATCCCTCTAGTGCTCTGGGCCTCAGTTTCCTTTGCTAAAAAGTGATATTGGATGGGGAGGTGGAGCAGGTTGAAGAGCCCTTCCAGCTTGGACATTTTATGACCGTGAGTTGGAGAGTTTGACTGTGGCTAGCAGAAATTCAAAACCAAACTAAACCAAACCTAGGATAGCCCTCTAGCTTGCATATAGTGGTTAAATGCTATCATGTAAACTATTTAAAGTGTGCCTGTGTTTGTAAGTGGGCACGTGCTGGCTTGTGCATGTGTGATTATCACCCATCATTAATAGTTCCTTCCAGACTGCCAGGGTCTGCATGATACATATTTTATTTTTCAAGACAGCCAAAGATTCTAGTCCCTAAGAAGGCAGACTACAAGGGAGAATCTCAGTTCTTTCCATGATAGTTGTGGGGGAAAAAATTTTGTGAACATGGAGATAATTTACTTTTTGTTTGTTTTTGGCGGGACAATGAGGGTTAAGTGGCTTGCTCAGGCTCACACAGCTAGTAAGTGTCTGAGGCCAGATTTGAACTTGGGTCCTCCTGGATCCAGGGCTAGTGCTTTATCCACTGCACCACCTAGCTGCCCCAAATAATTTACTTTTTAAATTAAATTTTTAAAAAATTTTTATAAAATGCTTTTCATGAAAAAAGACAGCATGTAGAAATACATATCCAAAGTCTTAGTACTACCTTGTTTTAAACAAATAATACTGTCATTACCACTTTAATTAGGCTTCCTCCAAAGGTCGTGAGCCCCCAGCATTAGAACTGTTCAATCAAAGCCTGGATTCCTGGTTCACCAGATGTTAAAGCTAGAAGACCTCTCAGAAATCTAGTCCCTCTTCTTTGTGCTTTGTCCAAGGTCACACTTCTAGTAAGTGGTGGAACTGAGATTTGAACCCAGATGTCTTCTCTACTATAGCACCCTTCCTGGTTGGGAAATTTAAGGGAGGATTCCCACATCCAGGTAGGAAGGAACTTGGGCTGGATGGTGTGGTCCTGTGGGATTCGGTGTTGCTAGTTTTATTTCTTTTTTTTAACTCTGTGTGTGTGTGTATGTGGCAGTTGGGGTTAAATGACTTGCCCAGAGTCACACAGCTAGTAAGTGTCAAGGGTCTGAAGCTGGATTTGAACTCAGGTCCTCCTGAATCCAAGGCCTGTGCTCTATCCAGTGAGCCACCTAGCTGCCCCCCAGTTTTATTTCTCTTAAATATCACATGGTGTAGACTGCATGAGTGACCAAGAAGCTTTTCTTCACCCCTACCTGATGATAGAAAGAGCATGTGGCTGGCTTGCTAGTGGCTGGAAGTCTGTCCACAGGACATTCTTCATTTTAGAGGAGCTACACAGTCAGGTGATTGTTAACTGATGTTGCTAGTTAGAACAACAAACTTCTTCCCCTTGGGAGAAAACATGGAGCCAGCATTGTTGGCGGTGCCCTTAATAGTCTTTACCCTGAGGCCTTGCTCCTCCTTGATGTTCTCTTGCCGTGCGATGTGCTCTCTGCCTTTGCTTCCTGATCTTCACTTGTGATAAGTCTGTGAGACGCCAAACTGACATGAGTATAAAGACTTCCCGTTGTCTGGATTGTGTGAGCATAGCAGGTAGCCGCCCTGCTACCTCTTCAGGGGTTCACTGTAGGACTTAGCACTGAGAAACAGTTTCCCACTGTCTTTCATAGTGCCAAAAATTACCACCATTAGAAATTTGTTGCTTTGGGTTAAGACTGCCTGCCTTCAGGAGTCCTCTGTTAAAATGCTGGCCAAGAGCAACTGGGACAGAATGAAAGTGCAAGGGCTGGCTTAAAGGGTGGGAATGGAGGAGGTCTAGGACATGGGCCAGTACCCTCAAGGGAAACAAGCATAGGATGAGGAAACCCTGGTGTGATGCTAGATGCTAGAAGGGAAAGATTGGTAAGAGGGAAAAGGGCTATTGAGGATGAGGTCAAAAGATGTCAAAAATAAATGTAGACGCCCCCTTCCCCTCCCCAGTTTTGCCTCTAACCATATGGAAAATGGGTTTCCTGTCCATGTGTGAATAGCATGGTATGAGCGGAAAGAACTCTGAACTTAGAATCAGGACCTGACCTGGACTAGAGAACCGATTCTGACACTAAATTGCCATATGACCTTGGGTACATCACTGACCTCTTTGAACCTCAGTTTACTAATGTTAGTATTTGTACTACTTATAGGATTGCTATGGGGAAAAGCACTTTGTAAATCTTAAAGCACTACATAAATGTGGGTTATTTTCTTACTCTTTATGGTTGAAACAATTATTAGAATGTATATAGCAGTAAAGGTGTTTGAGAGTAGCACAAGGCATTATTGCTTTAAATATCTGGATTAGGTATAGGGCTATACTTTCCTGAAGATCCAGCCTTACCTTTAGTCCCTCTACCTTCAGCAGTGCTTTAGAGTTTACAAAGCACTTCAGTGTCACCTGGTCTCAGACCCAAATAACCAAACAATAAATTGGTAAGGCAGCTGGCATTATCCTCATTTTACAGATGAAGAAACAGGCTTGGGGAGTTTGTAGCTTGTTCAAGATCAAATAGTAAGTGGTAGCACTGTGACTTGAACCCAAGTGTCCTGATTCCATGTCTGGTTCTCTTTTTGTTGTTGTTGTTGTTGTTGTTTTTGTTTTTGTTTTTTCTTTTTGTGGGGCAATGGGGGTTAAGTGCCTTGCCCAGGGTCACACAGCTAGTAAGTGTCTGAGGCCAGATTTGAACTCAGGTCCTCCTGAATCCAGGGCCAGTGTTTTATCCATTGAGCCACCTAGCTGCCCCCATATCTGGAGCTCTTAACTGTCATTCACCATCCTTGGGTAGAAATTGACTGGGGAGGAGATTGTCACTTAATCAGAAGAGAAAACTGCCTGAAGAACTCATTGCCTAAGCATTAATTAGGACAATGATAACTGTCTTGTTTCTGTATGCCCTTTGCAAAAAAATGTATCATTGAATTCGATGCTAAGTCCTTAGTAATGAACATCTCACAAGGAACAGAACTGGAATGACTGACTCAGAGCTGTTATTGTCTACATTCACTCATCCGCCTTCAGTCTTTTTTTTTTTCCTCGGAGCAATGAGACTTAAGTGACTTGCCCAGGGTCACACAGCTAATAAGTGTCAAGTGTCTGAGGCTGGATTTGAACTCAGGTCCCCCTGAATCCAGAGCCAGTGCTTTATCCACTGGGCCAGGTAGCTGCCCCACCCCCTTCAGTCTTAATGAGGACTTGTGGCACAAGTAAGTCAACCAGGCCTTGGGCCATTGTTGCTGTTGCAATCTTGGTTACAGTGTCTGCACCTCTTGAGTTACTCTCACTTGTTCATTCATTCAGCAAACATCTACTGACCCTTCTATGTGCCGGGACCTCTTATAGGCCCCAGGAGGGGTTTAGAGATAAAAGCAGGGCATTCTGTAAAAATCATACAATATATACCAAGGAAGATAAGACACACATGTCAAACTTATTGAGGCACAAAGGACTAGGGGTATCTAGTAAGACCACTTTTAACTGGGGACATTGGCAGAGATCATAAAAGAAGATGCAATTTGAGTGCTGGAATTGGTAAAACAGGCAGAGATAGAAGTAGGGAGCTGGATTCTACATTCAAGGAAGAGCAGGAGCAGAGTCAGCAAAGAAATGGGCATGACCCGAGAATGTGAAGAAATAAGTGGAGGGTTCATGTAGGGGAACAAGTCTAAGGAGGTCAATAGACAGTGAAAAATGTTCTCTATCTTATGTCCTTTTGTTGACTAGCAGTTCATAATGTCAAAAGTGGGAGAGCACTCCAGATAATCTAGTTGCCACACCTCTATTTTGCAAATCAGAAAATGTCACCAGAGAGGTCAAGTGATTTGGCCATAGTCACACAGGTAAGGCAAGTCATGCAATCTGTTTTTTCATGTGTAAAATGAGTTATCTGGATTATTTGCCTTCTGTATATGACAAGCAACTTTATATAGTTGAATAAATACTAAATTTGTATTCAGGAGACCAGGATTCTGATATCAGTTGTGAGCTCTTATCCAAATCACTTCATTTTGGGGGTTATTTCCTCATTTTTTTTTTGTTGTTTTTTTTTTTTAAGTGAGGCAATTGGGGTTAAGTGACTTGCCTAGGGTCACACAGCTAGTAAGTGTTAAGTGTCTGAGGCCAGATTTGAACTCAGGTACTCCCGATTCCAGGGCCGGCGCTCTATCCACTGCACCACTTAGCTGCCCCTATTTCCCCATTTGTAAGGTGGGAGCAATGCAGAAGTCTGATAAATAGCTTCCACCATCCTCCCATTCTCCTGGGCTCACAACCTAGGTGTCATCTTCAAATGCTCACTATCTTCTCTCCTCTATCCACCCCCCAATCATATTCAAACTGCTGATTTCACCTTTGCAACCTTTCTCAAATATGCCCCCTTTTCTTTTCTGACACTGTCCCCACTCTGGTGCAGATCCTCATCACCTCATGCTGGTGGGTCTGCCTGCCTCAAATCTTTCCCCAGTGCAGTCCAATTTTTTTTTACTGTTTTTTTTTTTGGGGGGGAGGGTCAGGGCAGTGAGGGTTAAGTGACTTGCCCAGGGTCACACAGCTAGGTAAGTGTCAAGTGTCTGAGGCAAATTTGAACTCAGGTCCTCCTGAATCCAGGGCCAGTGCTTTATCCACTATGCACCTAGCTGTTCCCTGCAGTCCATTTTCTGTTCAGCCACCAAAATGATTTTCCTAAATTGAAGATCTGACCTTGTCACACCCCTAAACTCCAGTGGTTCCCTATAATTTCGAGAATCAAATACAAAATCTTCTGGCATTCAAAGCTCTTCATAACTGAACCCCCCCACACACACACACACATATCCCTTTCCAGTCTAAGACTCTACACCTTCCCACCATGCATTCTTCAATCCAGTGACACTGGCCTCCTGGCTGTTCCACAAAAAAGAAACCCCATCTCTCAGCTCTGAACACTTTCACTGGCTCTTCCCCATGCCCGGGATGTTTTTCCTCCTTGTCTCTGCCTTCTGGCTTCTATAGCTTCCTTCAAGCCCCAAATGAAATCCTGTCTTCTACAGAAAGCCTTTCCCAGTCTCTCAATTCTAAAGCCTTCCCTCTTATTTTCTATTTAATCCTGGTTTTTGTAAATATTTTTTTTGTCTCCCCCATTAGACTGAGTGAGCTTCTTGAGTTTGTCAAAGGCTGTCTTTTGTTTCTTTTTATATCCCCAGCGATTAGCACAGGGCCTGACAGATCGAACCTTAATATAAATGTATTGCCACCTCCAGTCCCTGGGCCCCCAGCCTCAGTCAGGGATAGTATTTTTTAGGCCTGGAGAACAAACCTGTTGATCTTTCCACTGACCCATCTTGCCTCAGAGGGGTCTTTATGGAAATTCACACTTCTTCTGGAAATGTTCCCTAATCTCTTCAAATCAGAGCTTTGAGAAAGAGCAGCTACCTCTTATGATCTAGCTGTTGGGGGAGTGAAGAATGGAGGATTGACTTCTTGGTATATGACTTTTGGCCTGGGTCCCACTAATCAAGTGGCCAGCTGATGCCTCCCTCTGCCAAGATTATATATTTCCAAAAAGGGTTTGTGTATTAGGTGCTAGACATTAAAAGCTGGAGCAGCTTCTGGTTTTCTATGGCAGTAAATGGGGACTGGAAACATCTATTGTTTTAGATGCATAATTCTGAGCACCAGTAATCTTTGTGGCTCTATTAAATGCAGAATCAGATGTGGGCCATAAATGGCCATGGGTCTTAAATGCCAGGTATTTAAAGGAAATCTTTGTATTCACTTTCGTAGCACCCATACTAAAGGATATCCTTTTTGGTCCCTAACCATCATGGGCTAGGGAGTGGGGCTGAGAGATTTCCCTTTCTGGATGTAGTCACTGCCAGAGATAGAATACCTTCCCCTGTGCCCTCTAGCTTTGAAGAAAACACAGGATGAGGTGGAGTGGTGTGTAGAGAAAACTGTCTTCTCAATTCCATGCTTCCCAGCCAAGAAAATGACTGGTTCTTTTTCCCTCGCTTATGTTTTCATTACACATATATATTCTCCATCAGAAAGACACACACACCAGGCACTGGGATCTAGGGGCATAATGGATGCTTTTCCCCCCTGCTAAGGCCTTGACCTCCGGCAGAAATCTCAGTCCTGGTTTCTCTTATGGGATATAGTTTCCATTCCTCTAACCCAGCTCAGAGCCAAGGACCAAGATCTGAGTTTAATTTGAATTGCTTTGGGGCCTATTTACTGGAACCAATCCCATCCCCTTGCATCCAAACAACAGCCTCTGTTGCTATAACAGCTACTTGTCCCTCTACTTTCTTCTTGGGCACACAGGAGGGTCGTCACAATTCCACAGGTGTTATCAGGCCAAGCTTAGCTGCACAATTCTGAATTCTTGGTCCCTGAAA
Source organism: Dromiciops gliroides (assembly GCF_019393635.1). Taxonomy (NCBI): domain Eukaryota; kingdom Metazoa; phylum Chordata; class Mammalia; order Microbiotheria; family Microbiotheriidae; genus Dromiciops; species Dromiciops gliroides. The sequence continues at coordinate 435,585,093 of NC_057862.1, read as the reverse complement.
GTTGAGTTTCATGGGATAGTCCCTAGCTTCCAATCCCTGCTATGCTTCTGTGGGACTTTGGGGAAGCCACCTTTTCCACATCCTCATCCGTAAAATGGTGGGTAAGGGAGTGGGACCAGATATTCTCCAAGGCCCTTCCAGTTCTAACATTCTGTATTTCTAGGTTGCAACCATCTGTAACCAAGAAAACGCACGGGCAACGACGCCCTTTGGCTGGTCAGTTTGCAGATTTGGCGGACCTGGGGTCCAGAGAGTAAGGAATCCACGAAGTTTGAAATCGGACACGAGCTATCGCTGTTCCTTGACAGCTGGGCTGGTAGCTCAATACCGAGCCGGGTCACAGCACCGGGAAGGACTCCCTCCAGGTTCGCCAGGGCGTTACGCATGAAGAGAGCGCGCACCAAGGAGGGTAGTGTGGGATGTTGGTGGCGCGTGCGCGCGCGCAGACCAAGGCGAGTTCCTGCGCCAGCATCCTCTGCTGTGGCTGCAGCGCCCATACCCTCCCCTTCCCCCCTCCCTTTTCCCCGGCACCCCCTTCCCCTTTCAGTGGGCATCTCCAGCCCCAGCGGCCATGGAGACGGAGGTGCCCCGCATGGACCCCCGCCTCCTCCTCCTCCTCCTCTACGCAGTGATCCTTCAGGAATTGCTCTGCGGCTGGATGGAGCTGCAGCGGCAGCGGGCCAAGCCCAAGAAACAGGCGGGGCCCTTGTGGTCAGCCAGGTGGGGGAACGGCATTGCGGTGGGAGGGAGGGGGGGAAGGCGCTTCCAGGGGAACAGGGCCCCACTATCATCCCTCAATTTCAAACTTCCCATACGGGGATGGATGGCTCAGGGCACCCGGGCATAATTTGAGAGCTTTATGATGTGAGCTTTCTCCGAACGTGCTTTGAAAGATAAAAGCCTAAGAGGAGCTTACTCTGATAGAGGATGAAGGGAGGAAGAGGAAGATAGAAACCGAGCCCCCTTTCTGGGCGAGGGTACAGGGAATGCTCTCGAGCTTAAGAGAGAAAGACCAGATGCGGTCTCTCTCTGGGTGTGCTGTTACCCTCCATCTCCTCATTTGGTGGAGTAGTTAGTGAACAGGTGCAATTAGAGCACTGTCTCATTCATTATTTTGTTTTTAATCAGGGATTAGGATGAAAGCATGAAAAGCTCTGATGGTTTAGCAGATTTGCAAGTGCCCGCAACCTGGGGGCAGACAGGCAGATGCTGGATGACAGAATCCTTAATCTGGAATCGTAGAAAATTTAACTGGAATAAATCTAAAATCCTGCACCCAAGTTAAAAAAAAATCAGCTGTCCCAGTGCAGGATGGGAAAAATGGACTAGACAGCAATTGGTATGAAAAAAGACTTAATTTATCATAAATATAATTGTAATTGAATGTGCATTATGAGGAGGCACCTTAAAAAAAGCTAATGCAAGCAGATTCCATTCATAGATATCTAATGTGCAAAATGATCATTTTTGTTGATTTTTGCCCCAGCCAAACCCCAGCTGGAGGATTGGGTCCCTTTTTGGACACCACATTTTAGTGGACTGTGTCCAGACCAGGATCATGAGGGTAATGTGAACCTATGTCATACCCAAATCAGTTGAAGGTATCAGAGATGTATATCCTGAAGAAGGGACAAATTTGGGGATGACACAGTTATCTGCAAAGGTGTGAAGGGCTAGTATGGAAGGGGCACAGACTTGTTTTATCTGACTCCTAAAAACTGTTTCTTTTTAGCCTGCCCCTACCCCCCTTCCTGGCACAAGTTCTATCAGCTCTATCCGTTAGGGAAAGTAGGAAGTCGGATAGTGCCAAACTTATTCCTGTCAAGCTTCAAGGGCTCCTCAGTTCTAGTGTCAAGCAAGGTCTGAGAGGACAAGCTCTTATTCCAACCCCTCCTCCATCCTGCCTGTGATGTTCCAGTGATTGATCTTGCCCCCTCTCCCCACATCAAAGAAGCAGCACCTTGTCCACCTGTCTTCATGTGGTCATTTCCACAGCCAGCTTCATCCCTCAGTCTCTGTGGCTGTTGTTCTGAGACCTTCCCTGCTTTGTTGGTTCTGGCTCCGAGTGTATTCCACAGATCTGTGTAGAGCAGCACCGTTGCATGTAATATAAGGGGAGAAAGATATTTCTGCCTTGGGGGGCTCAATCCTACTACGGGATACAGAGTGGTTTGAGAGGCATAGAGACAAAAGGAAAAATTAGCAGGTATAGACTTTGTTGGGCTCAAAAAAGTTGCCTAAGTGCAGTATGGTGGTGACAATATAGCATGGTAAGGCAATTTTTGAGGAAAGGGCCTTAGGGTTTTAGTGGACCCACTCAAAGCCGAGGATGAGGCCCAAAAGCTTTGGTTTTAAGATTCCTGAACCAAAGCAAAGTGTCCAGGACAAGGGAGCTGGTTGTCCCTCAGTTCTCTGGCCTGGTCAGACCCCCTTTTCATTATTTTGTTCAGTTCAGGGTGTCATATTTTAAGAAGGAAAACTAGAGCACGTCCAGAGTAAGGTAACCAGGATGGGGAGGGAAGACATGCTGTATGAATATTGATTGATTGATTGTTTACCTTAGAGAAAAGACAGTAGAAGGAGCCATCTTCAAGTATTGTGGGAAGAGATTAGACTATTTCTCCTTGACATTGGAGGACAGAAACAGGACCAGATGGGTAGAAACTTCAGGGAGGCAGATTTTGGTTTGATGTAAGGAAAGACTCCCCAGCACAGTTGTCCATTAATGGGATAGTTGACCCTGCTAGGTAGTAAGTCTGCTGTCTCTGGTGGTGTTCAAGTAGAGAGTACCGCTTGTTGGTGATGTTATACAAAGCATTCCTGCTTTGGGTAAAAGCTGCCCAACATTCTTTAATGAAAGGCACAGTGGAAGAAAACAGAGCATGTCATAGTTGGCATTTCTATAGCTGCTTCCTGGTTTACAAAGGGCTTTCCATTCACCTTCTCCTTAGATCCTCCCAACAACACTGGCAGATGGTTGCTACTGTTATTTTACATATGAGGAAACCTCTCAGTTTACAAATGCCCGAGGCAGGATTCAAACCCAGAACTTCCTTGATTCTGAGTCCTGTGAAGCTCTATCTCTCTACACCAAACCAAAGCCACTTGGGAGGCCAATTGCTTGGCTTTAAAGGCTTTGGGGATTTTGGGTGCTGGAGGACGCCCAGTGACTGGGTCTCTGTCCACTGCAGCTTTTCTAGGTCTCGGTCAGGTCGACCTGGTTTCTCTCGGCCGCTGGTGTATTCTCTGCGCAGGGAGCGGCTGCGGGACTGGCGGAAGGCTGGCAGGATCATCCGAAAGGCCTGAGGGACTCCCCCCCAGTGCTTCCAAGAACCTGCATGTAGCTTCCCCGGGCCTGACGGAGGATGATGAGGCCTGGAGCCCAAGAAGAAGGCTGTTCATGTGGAGGATGAGTTTACCCAGAGAACAAGGCCCTGCCCCGTTAAGGAAGCAGAGACAGCACCTTCCCCTCCCCCAAGTCCCTGTCACCCACCCCAGGGCTGGTATCCATTGGCCCACAGGCCTTTGCAAAGCAAGAGCTTCCTATCTTCATGGAAATGCGCAAGCACCTGGTATCTCCTGGAGTTAGTGTTTTGGGGGAGGAAGGAGGTTGTCCTAGACATGGGAATGGAGGGACCTGAGACTTTACTGTTCCCAACTAGGAGGGAATGTGTATGGAAGGTCAGGGGAGGGAAGGGGAGGAGAGGAGAGAAGAAGGCTCAGATGTGCTTACCATCCTGAGTCTTAATTTGGAAAGCTGGGAGTGGCCAGCTCAGAAAGATATGGAATACTGGTCCTTCCTTCCTCCACCAATCTGGGTCAAGGTCTTCAGACTTCTAGATTTGTGGTCTTGATCTTATGGAATGGGGGAGCGATCTTGGGAAATGAACTGGGAAAGACTAGGAGGAATGTCCAATGCAAAGAAAGGAAGAGTTGGGGTCTAGATATGCCCTACTCCAAGATCGCCGGTTCTGTGAGGAGATAGTGGAAGACCAGACCTAGGCCCTGCCCTCAGGGAACTCACAGTTCTTGGGAGATAGGAGGAAGCCCACACTGAATCTTGCCCCAAGGGAGATCTTCCGTGAGGTGAAATATAGATTCTATATATTCATGCAGCAGACTGAGTTGTGTACCCCATGGTACTGACATATCTGTTGCACTAAAAACAATTTCTATAATGTTTAGTAAATAGTCCTATTTATGTGTTAGAGAAAACTTAAAACCTGTACTAAGACTTTTGGGACACCATATCTCATTATTATTTGTTTTTGTTTTTTTGAGAGGCAGTGGAGGTTAAGTGACTTGCCCAGGGTCACACAGCTAGTAAGTGTTAAGCATCTGAGGCCGGCTTTGAACTCAGGTCCTCCTGAATCCAGGGCTAGTGCTTTATCCACTGCGCCACCTAGCTGCCCCTTGCTATTATTTCTTTATATATGCACACACATATATATGAGCACACATACAATATTAGACCCAGCCCCCAAACTGAGGTTTAAGATCAAGAGATCCTCCTCTCAGGTGTTCCCTGTCCCCAATCTCCTCTCCCTACCCCCATGGATTGATCTAATTTAAAGGCTAACCACTGGCTCCTCCCTACTTTCACCTCTCCCTTCCCCCCCCCCTAAAAAAACCAACCACCTTTCAATGTTTCCTTTTTGCATACAAGATAAAGTCTGAACTCTACTCGGTCTTTTGTATTCCCCACCCTCTAGCTCACTTCTACAGCCTTATCACCTAACTACTTTTCTATACCACTCCCAGCAAACCTAGCTCCTCACTTTCTCTCTCTCTCTTTTTTTTTTTTTTTTTGCGGGGCAGTGAGGGTTAAGTGACTTGCCCAGGGTCACACAGCTAGTAAGTGTCCAGTGTCCGAGGTCAGATTTGAATTCAGGTCCTCCTGAATCCATGGCCAGTGCTTTATCCACTGCACCACCTAGCTGCCCCCTGTATTATCTCCTTTAATCCTCACAGTGACCCTATTGTTCCCATTTTACAGATGAGGAAACTGAGGCAGTCAGAGGTTGGGGCCTGCTCAGACTCACGAAGCTAATAAGTGTTTGAGGCAGGATTTGAATTCAGGTGACGTGTTGTGAGAAATTTAAGGAGGAAAGAGGTTTTTTGTTTTTTTTTTTTACAAGGGGCTGATGTTTGGGAAAGACTTCATGGAGTATGTAAAATTTGAGTTGGACTATGAAAGAAAGAGTGAGGAGTCGGGTGTGAAGGCTTATTCCAGGAATAGGGGAGAGTGTGAATAAGGACACAGAGTTGGGAGAGGGAAGGGTGGGGAACAATGGGACAGAAAATTGTCTGATTTAGTAAAATTTAAAGCATGTGAAAGAAAACAACATTTAGAAAGGTAGGTAGAAGCCAGACTGTGAAGACCTTCAGATGTTAGGATCGGGACTCTGTACTTCACTTGTTAGGCAATGAAAGTTTTGAGTACTGACAGGATCAGTGTTAGAAAGATTATTGGGGGCAGCAATGTATAGGATGGATTGTCAGGGAGACCAGTTATCTATCACAGTAGTGGAAACAAGAAATGAGGGACTGAATTGAGGTGGGGGCAGTGGAAATGAGGGGGATGGTTGTGACAACTGAAGCGCTTTCTCACTCACAGAACTCTGGAACCCTTAACGTCTGTGCTGCTTATTGTGACTTGCCCGGGCTCACCCAGCTGATAATTTTCTTTGGCAGGATTCGAACTCGGGTCTTCCTGCCTCCAAGTCCAGCATTCTCCTCACTGTTGTCTGTGCTGCTTATTGGATACCTAGCACCATTACCTTTTGTCATTTTCCCCCCATGTGTTTATGCCGTGTCTCCTCAACCAGATTCAAGGGCAGGAATCGTCTTCTACCTGTATGTATCCCCACTGCCGCCTACAGCTCCCTATGTGTGAAAAACACTAGAGAAACATTTCTAGCGCAGTTAAGTCTACTTTTCCACTGCTGGGTCTCGCTGGCTTGAGATGTTAGGGTGGGGAGGGAGGGATGGGACCCAAGAAGGAAACAGCTGCTGTCTGGAGGAGGAGAAGGAACCGCTGGTTCTATATTATCAGCAGTGTCCAGGACTGGGTGGGATGGGGTGCAGTAGGGGGGTGGGGTGGTAACAGCATGCAGACTATATATAAACAGACTAATGGAGTGAGTTCAAGAGCAGTCTTTAGCCAGCTTATAGGAGTGCTTCCCTTTGGGGGTTAATAATAGAGGCCCCTTCTTCAGTTACTAGACATCTCGTCTGTGGCACCCATCCTAACCCTGGTCCTATCACTCATAGCAGGGACTAACAATGATATTAATATTATTATGTCACACTTTAAGGTTTGCAAAACACTTCACAAATGTCTCCTTTTTTTAACCTCACAACAGTTCTGGGAGGTAGGTGCTATTATTGTATGTATTTTACAGATGGGGAAATTAGAGACAGAGGTTAAGGGACTTGCCCAGGGTCACCAGGCTAGTTAGTGTCAAGTGTCTAAGGCCAGATTTGAACTCAGGTCTACCTAATTCCAGGTCCAGCTTTCTACTTAAACTAAATCATCCAGCTGCCTCCTGCCTAGGATTTTTGGGTATAAGGATGAACAAAAATATCATTGTGGCCATGGTAGAGATAGAACCTCAGCTGAACTTTGTAGAGATTTAGGGTCTAGAGCAGTAGAAATAAGAAGGGGGCATTTCATGGAAAGGACAGGGCATGAAGAAACAGAAACAAGTACGGTCTGTTTGGGGCAGGGGGCGGGGAGGCGATGAAGAGAGCAGCCTTTCTGGAGGAAAGAATTTGTATAAGGAAGCCCTTGGGAGATATTTGATGAAGCAGGGAGAGAACCTGATTACAGGGGCCTTGAATGCCAGCCCGAAGAGATCTAATAAAGAATAAGGAGTTTGCTAAGCAAGGGAGTGAGGCGATGGAAGAGGAATTTTAGGAAGACGGGTCTGCCAGCAAGAGAGGCCGGGTGGCTAAGGGGGTAAAGAGCCAGCCTTGGGGTCAGGAAAACGGGGTCAAGTCCTGCTCCATCGTTTCAAGGTTGTATGGCCCAGGGCACACCACAGCCTCTCAATGCTACCAGCAGCTCTCTGAATTGCAGGGCAGGTACTGACTGCATAGGCAGACCCGGCTTCTTCACTTGAGTTCTCCTAGTCAGTAGAATCAAAAATCCAGTCCAAAACCAAAATAAAACAAAAATCTGTCAGCATCTTTAAGACAAAGTGGGGAGGGGGTAGGGTTAGGAGGCTGCTGAGGCTGTGGTCTGGGTGAAGGGGGGTGATGGCCAACAAAATGGAGGACAGAACAACGGGAGAAGAGAAAGAGGAGGAGGGAGGGGTGACACTGGCTTTTCCATCCAGGGGACTGGGAGGGGTGGGGTGGAGGTGGGGGTGGGGGTGAGGACACTACCAGGAACAAGGAAGTTGGGAGAGCTATACAGTTTTCATGGGGAAGGTCATGACTCTCTTTCGGGGCATGTTGAGTTCCAGGTGATGATGGAGCCCATGTTCCCGAGGCAGCTAGCCATGTGGGGCCCAAGTGCTGATACAGAGGTGATGACATTCGGAACAGCTCACTGGGAAACTCCCAGAGGGTCAGGACCCTCCAGCTCTCAATACCATGTGGCCCAGAGGTAGGTGTAGGGCCCTTCACTGGCACCTGATGTCATCAGCACTGGTTTGGTAAGAACTACCCAAAGGACATGGGGTTATTTGTAGAAAAGCAGGTACTTCCTGGTCTTCAGCCTAAATAAAAGAATGACAAGGAAGTTGGGAGCAGATACATTTTCTAAGGTAAGAAGCCTGGCTAATTCATTGATAAACTGGAGACTATCCATTGGAAGAAATGGAATGCTGAAGAGCCTTGATTTAATGCCTTAGGAGGATCAACTGAAGGAGCTAAGGATGCATTACCTGGGGAAGAAAAGATTCCCTGGGAAGCCCAATAGCTGTCATTAAGAACTTGAAAAACCATCTAGTGAAGGAGGATTAGATTATTCTGCTTAGGCCCAGAAAGCAGGAGAACTATGGGTAGAAGTTACAAAGAAGTAGATTTAGGCAGGATAAAAGGTAGAGTTGGCCCAAAGTAGAATGGGCTGCTAGGGAAGATTGTGGTTTTCCAACCTTGGGGATCATCTAGCAAAGGATGGATGACCACTCATCATTCATGTGGTAGTGGGACCAGGTTTTTTTTGAGGGGGGAGGGAGTTTGGCTTATACAAGATGGCTCAAGGTCTCTCTCAACTCTGAAATTGTTATTCCTTGACTGTATGGAGAAGTGCAGTGGTTTTGGACTATCTTACAGAAGTCTAGGATGACACAGGGCTCGGCAGAGGCAGCCACATGAATAAAGACCTGGAGCCAAAATGGCAGCTGGTGTGGGCTGGGCATGATGGTGAATCTGGCTTGGCAGAACTGAATGTATCAGACAGAGCCAGGAGTTAGTGAAAACAGGAACACACCTGTGTGTGGTGCTGCCCTTTTTTGTGTGTGTGTGAGGTAATGAGGGTTAAGTGACTTGCCCAGGGTCACACAGCTAGTAAGCAAGTGGTACTGGGAGAACAAATCCAGATCTCCTGACTTTGAAAGCCCTGAGCTTTACCCTAGTGCACATGCCTCAGTGAGTATTTGTTGACTGAAGGGCTGAGTGTCGGGGCTAGTTTGTGGAAGTTGTGAATATATATGACCTAGGAGATGGGGTGATTCCCTACTGGGCCTGGGGATCTGGCTCCCCCAGGGCTCCCCTTACCGCACAGTAGAGGACCCACAGACTCAGGCACCTGCCGAGGCAGAGAGGGGAGGAGCTCCTTTCAGACAATGGAGGGGGTAGAATGAGGTGGAGACTGGAGTGGGGCAGGGCCAAGAGAAAGGGAGGGACAGAGGAACAGGTGAAGAGCCAGAACAGGGATGGACCTTAGATGGTAGAAGCTCATAGGAGAGGACAAGGGAATGAGAGAGAAGGGGAATAAGGGGGTCGAAAGACAGAGATAGAGACAGACAGAGAGACAGAAAGACTGAAAGAGAAAGGGAGGGAGGAAGGGAGGGAGGGGCAAGCCAATGGAGGGAAAATGGGGGGGGGGAATCCCTGAATGATGCCCGCCCACTGCCAGCCCCCTAGAGGCAATAGCCCTTGACCTTGACCTGTGCAGGAGGAAATGTCCATGAATCCCACGGCCGGGGGGGGGGGGATCACAGTTAGGGCTCTACACTCTCCTAGACTGTAGACAGTGTGGTTCTTGCCCCCCTCCCCAAGTACATGACTTCTCCTTCCTGACCTCCTTGGAGGGGGGAGGGAAGTGGGAGAGGCTGAGCCAGGTGTGGGGGAGTGGTCTCAGGGTGTCAGGGGAAGGTCTCCAAGAACATCCCTGGGCCAGAGAAGGAGATGGTGAAAGGAGAAGCCATCCCATCTGAACAGACGGGAGTGATTCCCCAGGGACAGGGATGCCTCCTCCCTCCTGAAGTGAGGGCTCCGAGGCCTCGGTTCATTCCTCTGCGTCCTGCCCGCCCCCCCTGACTCACTTCCTTTGCATAGAGGCGGAAGCCTCTTCATCAGCTTCCTCTCCCTCCTGGCTCTCTCCCGACAGGCAGGTGTCCTGGTCCTGGGTCTTGGCTGGAGATTTCCTGAAGCCCATCTCGCCTGATGCCCCTGAATGCAGTCTCCTGACCTTTTCCCCTAGAGCTCTCTCCTCCTTCCACAAGACGGCCTGGGAGCCCCCAGCCCAGGGAGGCTTTGGCATTTCCTGCTTCCTGAGCAGCTGGAACGACTGGCCTCTTGGGAGGAGGGCAGAGCAAGGGGCCAGAGCTCCCTGGGGTGGCTGGCTCAGGGCCTGACATTGATCACACAAGGTATGGACTGGTTGGGGCTGGGGAAGGCCTCGTGGCTGTCTTGTCTCTTCCCCAGCTAGTCTCTTGCTGTCTGTGTGTGCCTCTTTCTCTGTCTGCCTCTCTTCTGTCTCATTCTTTCTTTACATCTCATTCTGTATCTGCCTCTTTCCTTGTATCTGTCTCAGTCTCTCTTTGTCCTCTTTTTTTCTTTGTCTCTTTTTCACCTCTCTTCCTTTTTTAATCTCTGTATTACTCTGTCTCTTTCCATCTCTCTCAGTCTCTCTCTCCTCTCTCTCACTGTCTTTCCTCTCTTCATCTCTCTCTCTCTCCTTCTCTCTCCATCTCAGTCTCTCTTCTCTCTGTGTGTCTTTCTCATTCTGTCTCTCCTTTTCTCTCTCCCTCTCTCTGTTTCTCGCTGTGTCTCTCTCATTCTCTCTCTGTCTCTCCCCTCTCTCACTCTGTTTCTCTTTCTCCATCTCTGTCCCTCCTCTCTCACTCTCTCTCTCACTCTGTTTCTGTTTCTCCATCTCTGTCTCTTTCTCTCTCACTCACTATCCTCTCTCCATCTCTCTCTCCCCATCTCTTTCTCTCTCACACTCTCTGTGTGTGTCTCTCTCTCACTCTGTCTCTCTGTCTCTGTTTCTCTCTCTCTCTCCATCCTCCCCACTGAGCCTGGCTCTATGTGTCTGTCTCTCCTCGTAAAGTAGTGTCTCCATCTCTCTCCCTGTGTCTGCCTCAAGTGGGGGGTGGAGGAATTGTGTAGGATTTCTCCTACCCTCAGTGTCTATGAGTGTGGGAGGTCCAGGGGATTTCAGGAGAAGGGTCTGTCCTGGGGGTGGTTCAGAGCCCCTCACACTGAGGTAGCAGATTAGATTGCATCCCTGCCTTCTTCTAGGCTCAAGAAATGCCCTAGGGTCTTTCTTCCCCACCCCCTAGGTCTAGGTTCTCTGGAGTCTGATTGTGGAGGAGCTAATATTGTTCTCCCAGTGACTATGGTCAAGGAAGAAGACCAGTTTAAGCAGGAAACCCAGGGAGACAGTGCTGGATCATCCAATTTATAGGAGTTGGGAAGCTGGAACTTTCATGGGAAGGGAGTTTGCAATGTGGTTTTAGTCCTGGGGCCTTGCTGCCCTCTTTCCCCCTGTCTATATGCTACCTCCATGCCCCTACCCCAAGCCATGGACCTCTTTCCTAGAAGCCCAGTAATCATAGCCCCGGATGGCCCTGGATGGGAGAGGAGTTGGGGTCAAAACCTTATCTGCTCCTGGACCCTGCCACTGACCCCTCTCTCAGGAAGCCCTCTAGGCTAGCAAAGCCACAGAACCACCCACCCCTCCCACTGTCAGGCCTGGCCACTTCCTCATTCATTAGGCAGAGCTGCATTTATTCCCTTCTGACCTAAAGGATTTGCATGTGGGGCCCAGGCATCCCGATGGTGTGATACCCACTCCCACCGCACCCCCCTGCCTTGCTGAGAGACTAGTGGCCTCCTCTAGGAAGGACACTGCTGCTTCTCAGGATAGCTCTGGGAGATGATCTGAGATCATTTGTGATTTCTAGGAACAACGAAGGTTACCTGCTCTGCCCAGTTCAGGAAAGCCTGGGATTGGGGAATTTGCTTATCCTGTCTGTCCAGTGGAAGGGGCCTTAGAGATTATCTAGTCCAATTAACCCTATCATTTTACAGAGAAGGAAATCCAAGCCCAGATAGGAAAATGAACTTGTTCAGTGTCTTCAACAGGAGAACCAGGATTGGAACCTAAGGTCCTCCTTATCCAAATCGAATTCTCTAGAACCATACCACTTCTTGTAGGAGGAATAGCAGGGGTCAGGGACAAAAGAAGGAAAGAAACAAGCTTAAATTAAGCACTTACTATGTAGCAGGCACTGTGCTAAGTGCTTAACAAATATTTCAATCAGCTGTATGACCCTGGGCAAGTCACTTAACCCTCATTGCCCAGCAAATAAATAAATACATAAAATTTTTAAATTAAAAAAATAAACATATTATTTAATTTTAACTTCACAACCATTTTGTGAGGTCCGTGTCATTATTGACCCCCTATTTTACAGTTGAGGCAGACAAGTTAAGTGACTTGCCCAGCGTTACATAGCAAGTAAACATCTGAGGCTAGATTTGAACTCAGACCTTCTTGCCTCTAGGCCCAGGGCTATATTCACTGTGCCATCTCCCTTTGAAATGTCCTTCTCTGCTCCCTTCCTCTCTACATCTGGGGTTTTGGAAAGATGGGATCAGGTTGGGGTGATTCGAAGTGAGAGCTAATGATCTTCAAATTCCATCACAGTTCTTTCCTGAGCCTCCCTTTAGTAGATCTGTTATCTGTTTTCCCATTGGTTGTGAGCTGTATTCCTGCACCTAGCTATGGAGCTGCTTAGGGATGAGATGGTCAGGAACACAGGGTACAAGGTACCAGTGTGACATCTTGAGATATCCGTGGCAGGCCTCTGAGAAGGCTCTTTTTTTTCCCCAATCTTAAAAGTATTTTATTATCTTCCATCTGAGAAGGCTCTTGACGTGATCTTCCTGTTCTAGGAAAGACAACCTGAATGGTGTGTCATCGAGAGCGATGGAAGGAGGTCAGCCAAGCCCCCAACCTGCCCAGGTTCCCTCAGGGGGCATGGTGTCCTCACAGGTGAGGGCTGTCATTCGCCTACGACGGAAATTCCGGATCCTGCGTAAGAGCCGCATGCGATCCAACCTTCCCCCCGGGGAGTCACCCCTGACTCTGACCCCATCCCCATCGAAACTGCTGCAGAGACAGATCTCCCTAGACCGGGCCAAGCTGAGCGGCGCCCCCGTGTCCCACCTCTACCACCGCAGCAACTTTGAAAAGCCCCAGTACTTCACCTTCGAGCCCCCCGTGGAATCATCCTTCCGGAGGAAGAAGAAGCGCCGTAGATCCCGCGTCGTGCTGTACCCGGAGAGTTCCCGGAAGTACCTCCCGACCGAGCAGAAGAGCAAAGCCAAACGCTGCCTCCTCCTGCTGGTGGCCATCGTCTGCTTCCAGATCCTCAACGCCATCGAGAACCTCGATGATAACCTGCAGAAGTACGACATAGACGGGCTGGAGAAGGCCCTGCAGCGGGGCGTGTTTGGCCAGAAGGCTGCCATGGACAGCGTCATGGAACTGTTGCGGGATTATCTGGCCACACACATCCACAGCCAGCCGCTGGTCATCTCGTTCAACGGCCCGAGCGGAGTGGGCAAGAGCCACGTGGGCAGGCTGCTGGCGAAGCACTTCCGCTCAGTGATGGAGGGGGATTTTGTGTTTCAGTACTATGTGATGCATCACTGCCCAGACCACCAGGAAGGCCTGGCCTGCCAGCAGGACCTGTCTGAGAGGATCACTGACATGGTCACCCGGGCAGAGGTGGAAGAAAAGATTCCCGTGTTCATCCTGGATGAGGTAGAATTCATGTCCCCTGGCCTGCTGGACACTCTGCACGGCTTCCTCCAGCCTCGGCAGTCCAATGAGTTCCTCAATGCCATCTACGTGCTCATCAGCAGCATTGGCGGCAGTGAGGTCACACGCTTCGTTCTGCAGAATGGCTCCAGCGAGCTGACCCCCCAGCGCCTCAGGGACGAGCTCAGCCAGTCCCTCCACACCCTCCTAGCGGGCACCCACCCACTCTGGGAGACTGCTGAAGTAGTCCCCTTTGTCCTGCTAAAGAAGTGGGACATCATGAACTGCTTCCTGGATGAGATGGTGGGGGAGGGCTTCTACCCGGACCAGAGCCACATCGAGAGCCTGGCGGGGCAGCTCAGTTACTACAACACCAAGGGAGGGGAGTTTGCTGTCACCGGCTGCAAGCAGGTGGTGGCCAAGGTCAACTTATTGTAATGGACACCTTGCTCTTCCTGTACCCATTCTAACCTGTCCCCTTCACTCTTCGGTGGACTTTGAATATACCATAGGGCATGGTACCAAAGGGCTTGGCCAGTCGCCCCTATCCTCCTCCAGGCTCCCACATTTCCTGCCTTGCCGGTGTGGTTCCCGGCTTGGACAGTGTTCCCAGGCTTATCCTCAGGAATCCTGCATCTCAGGATTTGGGGGAGTCCAAAGTACTGCTCATAGGAGGAAGGCCAAGGCCTCTATTTATACACAGGACTTTAGAGCCACTTCCTCGAAGGTTTTCCTCTAGGCCAGGGCAGCAGGCATCTACATTGCTGGCTTCTCTGCTAAGGCATGGGACATGTGAAGGAACTTCAGGAGCAAAAGGAAGGGCTGGTGCTGGAGGCTGCTGGTCAGATTGGGGGAACTCTTCCCTATGCCCCCTAACCCTCCACCTCCTAAGACTGACTTTCAACACCTGCTTGCTCACAGTGCCAGATGTTCTGCCCCACAAAACACCAAACCATGTGGAGGTTATGGAAGGAGAGATGCTTCCTGGAAGCTGAAGCCCCGGGGAGGGGGGTGGTTGTCCAGACTCTGCCATGGCCTTCAAGATTCCTAATAAATGTCTGCCTGGTTATCTGCTTGATTATGTGAATGATATACATGGCTTCAAACTTCCACCTTCTTTCCCTAGCCGCACACTTTGACCTAAGCCCCACTACAGATGGATCTGACCCAGCTAAAGAGAGACCTGTAAACCTGACCACAGACTAACAGAGAACCCCTCTGCCCCTAGGCTGATCTGTAACCTCAGTCACAGACTAGCCTTGACTATACATTGAATCCTGACTGTGATCACAGCCTGGACCCCGACGCTAAATAACCACCTCTGAGTGGGGTGAATGTCAGAGTGCAGTCTGTGCCCACTCCCTGACAGGGGTCAGCAGTAGTAAGGGCATCTTCATTAGCCAAGGGTGGATATGTGATTCAATGGGCTATTGGTAGGTCTGGAAGCCTTGAACAGGGTCACAGCCCTGTACTCACATCATCCTTCTAATTCTCCCTTCCACCCTGACAGATGAAGGCTATGCTGATCCATAGTCAGGCAGTCAATCAACAAGCATTTATGAATCATTGTGTTCTGGCTCCTGTGCTAAATTGGGAATACAGAGAAATGTAAAAACAGCGTCCCTCCCCTCAAGGAGCTTACAGTTTTTTGGTTTGTTTGGTTTTTTTTGCAGGGCAACGGGGGTTAAGTGACTTGTCCAGGGTCACACAGCTAGTAACTGTCAAGTATCTGAGGCCGGATTTGAACTCAGGTCCTCCTGAATTCAGAGCCAGTGCTTTGTCCACTGAGCCACCTAGCTGCCCCTGGAGCTTACAGTTTAACAGGAGACAACATGCAAACACCTATGTGTATACTTTATACAGGAAGCTTTCCCCAACCCTTCTTAATTTTAGTACCTTCCTTCTGTTAATTATTTATTACTTATCCTATATATAGCTTGTTTTATATGTATTTCCTTTTCTTGCCATTCGATTGTAAGCTCCTTGAGAGAAGGGACTGTCTTTTGCCTCTTTTTGCATCCTCAGAGTTTAGCACAGTGCTTTGCAATACAAAGGCATTTAATAAGTGTTTATTAATTGACTGATCATTTGATTCATATATACAGTGTAAATGGAAGTAATGTTAAAGGTAAGAGGATAGGGGGCAGCTAGGTGGTGCAGTGGATAAAGCACCAGGCCTAGATTCAGGAGGACCTAAGTTCAAATCCAGCCTCAGACACTTGGCACTTACTAGTTGTGTGACCCTGGGCAAGTCACTAAACCCTCACTGACACGAAAGGGGAAAAAAAGGGTAAGAGGATGGAGGTCAAGAAGGGGCCAGGAAAGATACCCATCCTCCTGATAGTGGGATTTTAGCTGAATCATGAAAGAACAGCCATGTGAAAAGACAGAGCAGGGAGACTGAGGGTTGTGTTGGAGGAACAGCAAGTAAGCCAGTGTTTATAATGTGGAGGGAAGTAACATGTAAGAAGATTGGAAAGGTAGAAAGGGTTTATGAAGGATTAAAATGCCAAAGTGTTTTATAGTTGATCTTGGAGGTAAAAAGGAGCCCCTGGAGTTTGTTAATTATTTATTTCATATTTTCCCCCAATTAGATATTAAAACAATTTTTTAACATTTGTGGGTTTGGTTTTTAAGTCTTTAGTTCCAAATTCCATCCCTCCCTCCCCATTCCTGAGATGATAAGCAATCAGATATAGGTTATACGTATGCAATCATGTGAAACATCTCCTGGAATTTATTGTGAAGGGGTGACATATAGCACTTCACAGCTAAGTAAAGTATGAATGACTAAGCTGGGGCCTGCCCTGACCACAGTCATGCCCATTTGGCCGGGCCATATGTGGTAGTGGGTTACTGAGATCTCCTCAGGTACCTCTGGGACCTTTCACAAGCTTCTTCAAATATAAGCCTCAGTTTCCTCATCTGTAAAATGAGGGATAGGTTTAAATGACTTCCAAGGCTCTTTCTTCTGCTCAAACTTTGTATCTCTTAACCTCTGCCTGCCTCCCTTTCCTTAAATGTGAACTGGGGATAATAATAGCACTAACTGGGAGAACTGTCGTGAGGCGCAAATGAGATAATATTTGCAAAGTGCTTAGCACAGTGCCTGGCATATAGCAGACACTTTAATAATCTGTCCAGAAGCTTGTGGGGGAAGGGCCATAGGCTTCACTGAGCAGGAGGCTGGGGACTGGAGGAGTGGGGCTGGACCCCTGGCCACTCAATCCCCTGCTTTGTACTTTCTCTCTGGATAAGCTGAGCTGGGCGAAGTGGGGATGGAGTGGAAACCTTTACCTTTCCGAAGGAGCAACCTAGGGAGGCCAAAGCCATTTTCTGGAGCCCATCCTACTATCCAGGACCTGGCCTCCACCCATGGGGAAGCAGCTCTGCTCCCCACACATCCTCCCACCCCCACAGTAGAGTATCTGGTGGCCCTCCCCACGCACCCCCAGCAGCGCCGTGTCTGCTGTCCGCCCCCCATGCCCCCTCCCCAGCAGTAGCATCTGATGTCCTCTCCCCATGCACCCTCCCGCAACACCGTGGCAGCTGTCCATCCCACCACGCACCCCTCCCCAGCAGCAGCATCTGACATCTCCTCACGCACCCCCACTATGCACTCTGAAGGCAGCAGCTTGTTTTCAAGTGCGTGCGGATGCCTGGGCTTCAACCAGGACTTTCAGCGAGACCGGAAGGGCAAACTTCGCGTAGCCCCTTTCTCCCCCACCCCCCACCCCCACTTTTATCTCCACTTTGAGCCAACTGGAAAGACGTCGGGAGCCAAGTCCTTAGAGGTGTAGCCTAGATGGAGGTCAATAAAACCTGGGCCACATTTCTTCCCCCTGCTATGGGGATGGGATGTCGGAGAGTCGACTTGCTCCGGCGCCCCGCTCCCGCCCCCCGAGTTTTTCTGTTCGCGTCACAGCTGCACCCGCTGCTCCAAGAGCCACGTCTCTGTTTAAACCCCCGGATACTACTTGGCTTCTCCCGGTCTGGCCCACTCCTCACCCTCACCTCTTTGCCCCTATAGACGCTTCCAGGCCGAGCCCGAAGGTTGGGTGTGGGGGAAGGGCACTAGTGAAGCTCGGAAGAAATGAAAGAGTCTAGTAAACACTTAATGATGTTCCTCTTTCTGTCTAAACCACCCTCGCCTCTTAGGCTCCCCCGGGGTACGCAGATCCACTAGTAACCTTGAAGGGATGAAATCTTTGTAGTGGCTACTCCGGGTCAGCACTCTGTGGGTCAGAAAGGGTGGAGAT
Organism: Dromiciops gliroides; assembly: GCF_019393635.1. NCBI lineage: Eukaryota > Metazoa > Chordata > Mammalia > Microbiotheria > Microbiotheriidae > Dromiciops > Dromiciops gliroides. The sequence continues at coordinate 435,567,606 of NC_057862.1, read as the reverse complement.
GGGTAGGGTTGGGGGAGTCAGAGGCTCTTAGATGCTGACTCTGGCAAAAAGTGGACACTATCAGATCCTACCAAACATGAGGGAGGGGAAAAAAAAAAGGAAGCATGCATTTATTAAATGCCTACTATATGCTATGCACTCTACAAATATTACCTCATTTGATCTTTAGAACAACATTGGGAAGTAGGTGCTATTATTATCCTCATTTTATTGTTGAAAATGAGACGGACAGCTGTTAGGCACCTCCGCCTAGGATCATATGGTTAATTAATGTCTGTTAATTAATTAAATGTCTGAGGTCGAATTTGAACTCAGGTCTTCTTGATTCCAAGCCTAGAACTGCAGCACATAGGTAGGCACTGTAGTTGGAAAAGGACAACCACAGTTCTCACAGTACCCACGGGGGTAGCCCAGAGCCCTGAACAGGGATATGGAACTAAAGACAGAGAGGAAGTAGACACTTGTCCAGATAGAGAGGGAACCAAACATATTGTAGTTTTTTGGGGTTTTTTGTGAGGCAATGAGGGTTAAGTGACTTGCCCAGGGTCACACAGCTAGTAACTGTCAAGTGTCTGAGGCTGGATTTGAACTCAGGTCCTTCTGAACCCAGGGCTGGTGCTTTATCCACTGTGCCCCCCAGCTGCCCCCAATAGTGTTGTTGGTTTTTTGTTTGTTTGTTTGTTTGTTTTGGGTTTTGTTGTTTTTTTTTTCTTTCCGTAAGGCAATTGGGGTTAAGTGACTTGCCCAGGGTCACACAGCTAGTAAGTGTTAAGTGTCTGAGGCCAGATTTGAACTCAGGTCCTCCTGACTCCAGGGCCGGTGCTTTATCCACTGCGCCACCTAGCTGCCCCTAGTGTTGTTTTTAAGAGATGGAAAGTACCTTAATGATCATCTAGCCCAACTCCCATATTTTACACATAGGGAAACAAAGGCTCAGGGAGGTTCAGTGGAGCCTTAATTTGAACCCAGGTCCTCTGACTCTAAATCCAGTCCTTTTTCCATTGGACCATATTGCTTAGACTTCTTAGGTAGGTCAGAGAAAGCTTCAGGCTGGGGAAGGGCTATCCCTAGGACTTCACAAGTAACTTTAGGTCAGTGCCTCCAGATTGAATTCCTTGATCATCACACTCCTGTACCTGCACCCCACCCTTATAGGACAGGTCTCATCTTGGAGAATACTGGGTGAGATTCTGCCAAATAAGCTTTGTTCTCTTTCCCCCAAAGGCTTTGATGCCACCTTAATTTTGCAACTTGACCTAAGGACCAGGTGCATCCATGGTAGGACCGAAGCAGGGTGGGGGCTGGCAAGCTTCTCTGAGAACAGACAGTTCTCAGTTCCCTGGGAGGGGTAGGGAAGACAAGGACAGAGGATCTATCTGGGAAAGGTTACCTTCAAATCTTCAATTTCACTGATGCTGATGGAGTCAATCAGTCAATCAGCAAACATTTATGAAGTCACTCATTGCTGAGCAACAAGAAGGGTGGATAGGAAGATCCTCAGAGCATAGGTACAAGAGTGGTGTGACCTTACCACCCAGGTCATCTCTCTGGCTCTATCATTGAAAAGAGGCCAGGATGTTGTGCTATCTATCTCCCTCATTCAAAGTCAAGTCAGAATCAGAGGCTTGAGAGTTAGAATGGACTTCAGAAGCTGTCCAAGCCAACCTAGACCTGACCAAGAATCCCCTCTGCAACTTACCTTTGCTTGAAGATTTCTAGTGAGAGGCACTGCATTACCTCCTAGGGCAGTCCCATTCCAATCATTAGAGACAAGGTGGTACAGTGGCTAAAGTACTGAACCCAGAGTCAGGAAGACCTGAGTTCAAATGTGGCCTCAGATACCTAATAACTTGACCCTGCACAAATCACTTAACCTTAAGACCATAAATTGACTAGCTATTATTAATTTTATTTATTTTATTTTTTTATTTTGCAGGGCAATGAGGGTCAAGTGACTTGCCCAGGGTCACACAGCTAGTACGTGTCAAGTGTTTGAGGCTGGATTTGAACTCAGGTCCTCCTGAATCCAGTGCTGGTGCTTTATCCACGGTGCCACCTAGCTGCCTGGGCCTGGTAGTATTATTAACAAGATTTCATTTACATTAAGCCTAAATCTACGTTGCTGTAAATTCTATCCATTGTACTTTAGGGTTAAAAAAAATAAGCCTAATCCCTCTGCCACAAAAATCCTTCAAATGCTTGAAAACAATTATCATGCTCCCCTTAAATCTTGTCTCCAAATTAAATGTATACATTTCTTTTCCCTATTTCCTTCAACTCCAAAGTGCAAGTCAGTAGACATATGGCTTAGCAAGTTTGAGGTAAAGCCTCTGGTATCACTCCTAGTAGCTGAGTGTAATGTGAAACTACATACCTGCATAAGGAACTAACAGAGCTTCTTGGGCAAGAGTTATGTGTATTTTCAGACACTTCAGATGGCAAGAGAAGCATCAGACATCTAGGGGCCCTTAACTCCTCAGCATTCCAGTTTGTCTCCTGGAGACTGTTAGAATAGACCTCCTTGAGCAATTTGGAACTATGCCCAAAGGGCTACTCTGCATACCCTTTTTTTTTTTTTTTAGTGAGGCAATTGGGGTTAAGTGACTTGCCCAGGGTCACACAGCTAGTAAGTGTTAAGTGTCTCAGGCTGGATTTGAACTCAGGCACTCCTGACGCCAGGGCCGGTGCTCTATCCGCTGCACCACCTAGCTGCCCCTGTGCATACCCTTTGATCCAGCAATATCACTGCTAGGTTTATATCCCAAAGACATACAAAAAAAAAAAAAGAGAGAAAAGGACCTATTTGTACAAAAATATTTATAGCAACTCTTTTTGTGGTGGCTAAGAATTGGAAATCAAAGGAACAGTTGGGGAATGGCTGAACAAGCTGTGGTATATGATGGTGATGAAATATTATTGTACTATAAGAAATGACAAGCAGTGAGTTCTGGGGTGGGGAGGGAGGGAGGAAGAGAAATTGGAACACAAAGTTTAAAAAATTATGCAAAAATTTGTATTTTACATGTAATTTGGGAAAATAAAATTCTAAATATATCTATATAAAAAAGAAATAACAAGCAGGATGATTTCAGAAACACGTGGAAAGACTTATATGTATGAATTGATGTATAGTGAAGAGAGCAGAACCAAGAGAACATTGTGCACAGAGACAGCAATATTGTTTGATGAAGAACTGTGAAGGACTTAACTATTCTCAACAATACAATGATCCAAGATAATGCTAAAGGACTAGCGGTGAAACATGTTATCCACCTCCAAAGAAAGAACTGATATTGCTGGAACACAGACTGAAGCATGCTATTTTTCAGTTTCTTTCATTTTTTTTCTTTTATTCAAGTTTCCTTACACAAATGACTAATATGGTAATGCTTTATGTAATCATACTTGTATAACTTATATCTGATTGCTTACTACCTCAGGGAGGGGGAGGGAGGGAAGGAAGGATAAAAATTGGAACCCAAAACTATAAATAAAAATGTTTACTACTTAAAAAAAAAGACTAGATCTCCTTGGGTAAGATCAATTCCCCTCTCTTGGCTTGAGCTGAGATGTTATCTCACTCTAAACTGAAGGCCTAAGGCCTTGTGTATTTTCTTTTTTTCTTTTTTTGTTTGTTTGGGTTTTTTTGCAGGGCAATGAGGGTTAAGTGACTCGCCCAGGGTCACACAGCTAGTGTCAAGTGTCTGAGGCTGGCTTTGAACTCAGATACTCCTGAATCCAGGGCCAGTGCTTTACCACTGCGCCATCTAGCTGCCCCCCCTTGTGTATTTTCTGATGGGTTTTAAAATAAATTTTTTTTTCTGATGGATTTTAATCTATAGAACATCTTCCAATTTGTGTCTACTGTTTTGCTTAGATAAATGGATTTATTTGCTATTAACTATTTGAAATGGTCTTTCGTGTAACTGACATTGGTTGGGAAGGTGCTAAAGTGGTGAGTGTAAGCTAAGGGCTCCTTTCCCCCTTAAGAGCAACCAGGGAAATGACTAAGAAAAAAAACAAAAACAAATTCAGACTCATACTTGCAGACCAGAGCTATTTGGGGAGGAGGGATGAAAAAGATAGACATGATTTAGCCCAATAAACCCTTGAGGCAAATTCAAACCTAGGCAGGACCAACCTCCCTTGGAGTGGCCTGGGGTATCAGGAAGCTGTCCCACTTGAGATTTAAATGTGCAAGAGATCTTAGAGGTCTTCTAATTTAACCTCCTCATTATACATATGAGGAAATTGAGGAATAGAGAGATTACGTTACTTGCCCAGGGTTACACAGGTCACAAGTAGGAGAGTCAAGATTTGAATCCAGATCCTCTGATTCCAAATATAACATTCTTTCAATTACCTGAAAAAAAAAACCAAACCAAACAAAAAAAAAAACCCAAAAATCAATTACCTGAGGGATATATACATTAAGTGACTAGCCCAGGGTTATACAACTAGGGGCAGAGGTGGGATTTGAACTCATGTCATGCTGCCTGCTCATGAGAACAGCAACCAAATTGCACAACCCTCTGATGTTTATAAAGCATCTTTCTCAAAACCACTCTGGCATATTAATCAGGCTGGGTTTCTTTTGTTTTTTGGTTTTTTTTGAGCACCTGGTGTTTTTTTATTCCAAAAATACACATTTTTCCTGGGTTTCCATCAAGAAACTTTTAATAGACTGCAGGCTGCCAGGGAAGTATTGTCTTTTAATCTGTCTCTCTCCACATTTTCCTAAAGCCTACACTCTGTCCTCCTTTTTTTCTCTAACACTGAACCTAGAGCTGTCACTCTGGCTCACTCTCCCACAAGAACATGGGGGTGAATTAGCTGTGACACTCCCAGTTAGGTCCTGCACTGGGAACCCACTTATGATGGGACAAGAACAGATCTTTGGTGACCCTGATGAGAGCAGGGTCACCTAGAACTATGGGAGGCAGCTGATTATTTGGGTTTAATGAGGGAAGGAGCACTGCAAAATACAGACAGCAGGTGAAGCCTCTAATCTACTCAGTCATATATGACAAAACAGGATCCTCTAATTCCCTTGATGAGTGATGCAGCCATGGTGAAAGGTATTGACTGATGGTGACCATTGAAGAACAGAGGCATCTAAACTAGCTGTGACAGCTGTGCCCAGGAACACTCCATATATCCCCAAAATTAACTTTGCCTTTTAACAATATGCCTTTTTGGGGCAGCTAGGTGGCGCAGTGGATAGAGGACCGGCCCTGGAGTCAGGAGTACCTGAGTTCAAATCCAGCCTCAGACACTTAACACTTACTGGCTGTGTGACCTTGGGCAAGTCACTTAACCCCAACTGCCTCACTAAAAAAACAAAAACAAAAAAACAATATGCCTTTTTAATTTTAAAGTATGGATTGTTCTATTATGCAATAAATGTGCAATTGTATAATATAGGTGTTATAAAAATGTATAGTCTATTTGTTTTTAGCATTCATTCTCCCTACTACAGTGCCATATTATCATTGATCTTCCCCTTCCCTTCCAACTATTTTTCTAGAAAATTATTTGCAAATTAACTTTGGCACTATTGTTATTTTTATTATATTGACATGGCCCAGCCAAGAGCACCAAATATTCCTCCAGCTATTTGTTTTTGTTTTTGTTTTTTGCAGGGAAATGAGGATTAAGTGACTTGCCCAGGGTCACACAGCTAGTATGTGTCAAGTGTCTGAGGCCAGATTTGAACTCAGGTCCTCCCAACTCCAGAGGCAGTGCTTGAGATTTAAATGTGCAAGAGATCTTAGAGGTCTTCTAATTTAACCTCCTCATTATACATATGAGGAAATTGAGGAATAGAGAGATTACGTTACTTGCCCAGGGTTACACAGGTCACAAGTAGGAGAGTCAAGATTTGAATCCAGATCCTCTGATTCCAAATATAACATTCTTTCAATTACCTGAAAAAAAAAAAACCACCTACCTTCCCTCTAGAAAATTATTTGACCTATTTGTTGTTTTGTTCAGTCCTGTCTGACTCTTTATGATCCCATTTGAGATTTTCTTACCAGCTCATTTTATAAATGAAGAAGAGGAGGCAAAAAGGTTTAAGTGACTACCCCACACAGCTAGTGTCTATTTGACTTATAGAAGCATATGTTAAGTACACCCAGTGAAGTGTCAGGTTTGTAATCTTTATCACATGTACTCCCTGAGATAACATAAGTTCCTATCTTTATATTTTTATTCAATTACATGATTTGCCTTTTCAATTTTAAAATATGGATTGCCTGTTAGAAAAAGAACAGATAAACTGAAATGTAATAAATGTGCCAATAGTGTTGTATATACCTCAGATGCCTTAATTAAAGATTTATGTGATAATGCTGTTGCCAGTTCTGAGTGAAATAAACTGAGTTTATGACCAATAGAAATACATTTTTCTGTATTTTTTTAGGCAATTGGGGCTAAGTGACTTGCCTAAGGTCACACAGCTAGTAAGTGTTAAGTGTCTGAGGTCGAATTTGAACTCAGGTCCTCCTGACTCCTGGGTCAGCACTCTATCCACTGCACCACCTAGCTGCCCCTATCTTTTTCTTTTTAAAGGTTTTTATTGACATTTTCTGTTTCTTACATTGTTTTGTTTTTGTTTCTTGTGGGGCAGTGAGGGTTAAGTGACTTGCCCAGGGTCACACAGCTAGCAGGTGTCAAGTGTCTGAGGCTGGATTTGAACTCAGGCCCTGAATCCAGAGCCAGTGCTTTATCTACTGCACTACCTAGCTGCCCCTGTTTCTTTCTTTCTTTCTTTCTTTCTTTCTTCTTCTTCTTCTTTTTTTTTTTTTGGTGAGGCAATGGGGGTTAAGTGACTTGCCCAGGGTCACACAGCTAGTAAGTATTAAGTGTCTGAGGCTGGCTTTGAACTCAGGTCCTCCTGAATTCAGAGCCAGTTCTTTATCCACTGCACCACCTAGCTGCCCCCTATAATAAATGTTTAATACCTAAACTGTTAAAACTGTTGTCTTAGCTAGCTTTCCCCACAGAGGGGACAGGTAAAGTGACCACAAACATTTAGTTTTACCCATCATATCGTTACACATAAAATCTACAGTACCATAAATACTGTACAGCAAATACATTTTTTTCTTGGTAGCATTTTGTTTTATTTTCTAATTCCATGTAAAGATTGTTTTCAACATTCATTTTTGTAGGATTTTGAGTTCCAAATTTTTCTCCCACTCTCCCTTCCCTCCACCCTCCCCAAGACAGCAAGCAATCAGATATAGGTTTTAGATAGATAGATATAGATATAGATATAGATAAAGATATAGATATATACACATACATACATATGAACACACACAAAATCACGGTATACATATTTCTATATCAGTCATGTTATAAAAGAAGAATCATAACAAAAGGGGAAAATCACAAGAATGAAAAAATAACAACAACAAAAGTGAAAATAGTATATTTTGATCTACATTCAGATTCCATAATTCTTTTTTCTGGATGTGGAGAGCATTTTCCATCATAAGTTTTTTTGGAATTGCCTTGGATCATCGTATTGCTGAGAAGAGCTAAGTCTTTCACAGCTGATTATCACACAGTGTTGCTGTTACTGTGTACAATGTTCTCGTGGTTCTGCTCACTTCGCTCAGCATCAGTTCATGTGAGTCTTACCAAGTTTTCCTAAAATCTTCCTGCTCATCATTTCTTTTTTTAATATTTAGAATTTTATTTTCCCAAATTACATGTAAAATACAAATTTTGACATCAATTAAAAAAAATGTTGTGTTCCAAATTCTCTTCCTCCCTCCCTCCTCCCCCAAGAACTCAAGCAATTCAATATAAGCTATATATGAGCAGTCATGAAAAACATTTCCACATTAGTCAGGTTGTGAAAGAAAACAGACAAAAACAAAACTTCAGATAAAGGAATTAACAAAAAAATTATGCTTCAATCTGTATTCATATGCCATCAGTTCTCTCTCTGTAGATAGATTGCATTTTTTATAAGACCTTCAGAGTCATCTTGGATCATTGCATTGCTGAAAATAAACAAGTCATTCACAGCAGATCATCTCACAATATTGCCGTTATTTTGTATACAGTACATTTCACTTTGCATCAGCTCATGCAGGTCCTTTCAGGTCTCTCTGATAGCATCCTGCTCATCATTTTTTTTATAGTAAACTACATTTATATAGTACTTTAAAAAGAAATTTCCTTACAATAAACCCATGAGGGTGATTATTGCAACAACAGTAAGAGACAACATTTATATAGAACCTTATACCTGACAAAGTAAACACCACACATTTTGTCGTCATCATCAATCATTCATCATCCTCCTCAATCAATTCTCCTCCTCTTCCTCCAATCATCATCAATCCATCAGTCGTCTGCTCATCACTTCTTACAGCACAATAGTATTCCATCACATTCATATACCACAGCTTGTTCAGCCATTCCCTAATTCTTCAGCAAATAAAATTCTTAAAACTAAAACATTTTTTAACCTGAATCTCACCTTCTACTGTGTCAGATGGTTATGTGAAGGCATTGTACTGTATACTATACTGCTGTAAACCTCTCTACCATAGCCACTCTCTGAAAACCAAGGGAGAGGTTGCTGGGGCTTTTGTCACTGCTTTCGGAAGATGTGGAGACTGGCATGGTCCCAACATCGCCTTAGAACTTAAAGGACTTGCACTACACTTTCCGGGTATACTTGCAACATAAAACTTGAGTTTTAAAGTCAAACAATGAAAACATGCAATGAATGCATGGAGAGCTCTTAACCCTACAACAGTAGGGTGAACAAGACCCCAATGAAGTGCCTGGTAGAATACCAGCTGTTCCACAAACTTGCGCTCGTGGTGCTTCTCATTTTTAACTGTATTGCTCATACCCCTGAATGTGTGAAGTTGCCAATTGAAAGTGAAAATAAGGTTACTAATAAAAGCATGGGAACGCTTGAATTCGTGAAAGTTAAATGCACAAATGTTAAGGATTGACTGTATTCCATTACGTTCATGTACCAGATTTTGTCAGCCATTCCATAATTAATGGGTATCTTACCTTGTTTTTAATTTTTCTTTGTTATCGCAAAAATGCTGCTATAGGGGTAGCTAGGTGGCGAAGTGGATAGAGCACTGGTCCTGGATTCAGGAGGACCTGAGTTCAAATCCAGTCTCAGACACTTGACACTTACTAGCTGTGTGACCCTGGGCAAGTCACTTAACCCCAATTGCCTCAACAAAAAATTTTTTTAAATGCTGCTATAAATATTTTGGAATATGTGGGGAATTTTATCTTAATGATGGGTTCCTTGGGGTATCAGTCCAGTAATGGAGCCTCTGGGTCAAAAAGGTATGGACATTTTAGTCATTTTCTTTGCATAATTCCAAATTTCTTTCCCAGTTAGCTGTGCCATTTCATAGCTTCACCAACAGTATTAGTGTGTCCATCCTCCCATAACCCCTTGAACATTATCTATTGGCATTTTGGGGTAATTTTTGCCAATTTGCAAGGTGCAAGGTAAAGCCTCAGGGTTGTTTTGATTTTCATTTCTCTTATTATTGGTCATCTAGAACATTCTTTCATGTGGCTGTGAATACATTGCAATCCTTTTTTGGAGAACTGTTTGTTCATTTCTTTTGACCATTTATTTATACAATTTTTCTCTTAGTTAAGCTCAATGTAGTTCCTATTCCAAGCCATCTGATGATGCAATTTGTTATATTCCAAAAAACAGATTTGACCACTAGTTTCAATTATCTAAAAGTCCTAACATCCTAAATTGAGTATATTTCCTTGAAGTAAAATAGGGAATCACAAGTTTTTGGGCTGATTGGTATGAAGAGTATAAGTGGCTAATATAGAGTTCATCAAACAACAAAGCATTTTGCTTTTACAATTTCTTTTCCTCTAACGATACAGCAAAGGTCACATTAATCCAACATGTACTAACAAGTAATCCAGAAACTGGCCTTGGGCTAATTGGTGTTTTAAGAACTAACAACTGTCAAAATTTAATGTGTACTGGAGTTCTTCATGAAAAGTTTTAATAAGGTCAAAATATTCATGTATTAATTAATGAAGGCAAATAGGCCTATCTGCCTAAACTAGAAGAATGATACTATAAGCAAAGAAAAAAGGAGTAACTGATTGATCTTGTTGGTATGTTTGGCAAAAGGTAGGACATTCAAGGGTCATAATAAGCAAATTTACAGTTCTGAGAAAAGTTTTTTTCTAAATCTTTTGAATATGCTCTAAAAAATAAGATCCTATTAATGGCAAAACAAGTTCAACACTCTCAAAAATGCAACCTGATTAATCAAATCCAAAATGGCTTAATTAGATCTTTGAATAATATTGTGTAAAAACAAGGTTGTATCTCCTGGAAAGACTTAAAGTGGACTGATGCTGAGTGAAGTGAGCAGAATCAGTAGAACATTGTACACAGTAACAGCAGCATTGTGTGATGATCAACTGTGATAGACTTGGTTCTTCTCAGCAGTGCAATGATCCAAGACAGTTCCAAAGAACTCATGATGGAAAATGTTCTCCACATCCAAAACAAAACAAAAAAAAGAATTGTGGATTCTGAATGTGGATTGAACCATACTGTTTCTATTTTTGTTTTTGTTTTTTCTTTTTTGAGGTTTTCCCCTTTTGTTCTGATTCTTCTTTCACGACATGACTAATGCAGAAATATGTTTAACATGATTGCGCATATATAACCTATGATTGCTTTCTGTCTTGGGGAGGGGGAGGGAGAAAAATTTGGAATTAAAAATCTTATGAAAACAAATGTTGAAAACTATCTTTCTATGTAACTGGAAAATAATAAAATACTTTTGATGTAGGAATTTTTTTAAAAGTCTGTATCTTCACTAAATGGAATAATTGTTTTGATAACTGCCAATGGTATTACTGTAGACGAGACTAATGTGTTATAGTATTTCTTTTTTACTTTATTTTATTTTTTGTTTGTTTTTGTGGGGCAATGAGGGTTAAGTGACTCGCCCAGGGTCACACAGCTAGTAATTGTCAAGTGTCTGATGCTGGATTTGAACTCAGGTCCTCCTGAATCCAGGGCTAGTGCTTTATCCATTGTGCCACCTAGCTTAGTATTTCAAAAATGAAAAAACAGATTTGTTGAACATTTCATATATATTCAGAGACTATTTGCAACTGAAGCTCAGCCCATTTTTGACCAGTTAAATGCCTGTCTGTTTTGATGGCATGTCTGCTGTGTCTGGATATACTGGGGTGAAAAAAATTAAATGCAAAGAAAAATATTAACATGCTTTTTGTGTAAATGATGTACATCATTTGAACCTCATCCTAGGAAGGAAAGAAGGAAGGCAGGCAGACAAGAAGGAAGAAAATCAGCATTTATTAAGTGCCTAATATATGCCAAGCACTGTAATAAGTGATTTACAAATATCTCATTTGATCCTCACAACAAGCCTGAAGGTTGTTCAGCTATTCACTCATTTCAGTTGTGTCTAACTTTTTGTGACCCTTCTGGGGTTTTCTTGGCAGAGAAACTGGAGTGGTTTGCCATTTCTTTCTCTAGCTCATTTTACACAGGAGGAAACTTAAGGCAAATAGAATTAAATGACTTGCCCAGGGTCACACATTTAGGAAGTGTTTAAGGCTGGATTTGAACTCATGAAGATAAGTCTTCCTGACTCCAGTCCTTGCACCATTTAGCTATTATCATCCTCATTTTACAGCTGAAATTGTAGCTGAAGCTCAGTGCATAGACTTCAAGTAAACACGACAGAATTGTATTTGATTTTGGTGTTATTCAGACTCTTCTTGCCTTTAGAGAGGGCAGTCACATGTGACATGTCTTAATGTAGATTTCACAAGTAGGATTCCAGTTGAAGATCCACTGCTAGACGTAAGATGGATGCAGAGAAGAAGCGGTGCCTGCTATTTAACAAAACCACTCCATCACTTCATAAGTTTTATAAGAGATTATTAAAACAACTCACTTTGCTGATGCTGAAACAGAAGTCAGGGGCCCTATCATGGATGAAAATCCTTTAAGTTTAATTTTGTCCTTCACATGATGAACTCTGTTCCCCAGACTATGGTAAAAGTAGGACTCTTCAAACTCTAAATCTTAATTTGATGTTACGACAAAAATGAAAAGTTGACGTAATTCTTTTATTGTGATAAGATGTGGCCTAGAATATGTTCTTTTTATAAAATTAAATTTTGTTGCTATCTTTTTTTATATTGCTTCAAATCTCCTTTGCATTTTCTCCCATTCCCAGAGAGCCATCCCATACGACAAAGAATTTTTTAAAGGAACAAAAAAAAAAAAGAGAGAGGAAAACATCAGCAAAACTGATCAATACATTAAAAAAATCTGGAAACATTACAATGTTCCACATAAGTAAAGGTGGATTACATTAGGTCAGAAGGACTGAGTGTCCCCTTGATTCAGGACAATATCTCTCTATATGGTAATCAATCCAAAGAACTCCAACCCTACCCAGTCTGACCCAACACTTGGGCTACTATCTGGGTGTGGTTCTGAGGGGGACAGTGAATCTGGCTGACAGCAAGTAACAAAAAAGGGAATCTGAATTTCCTCATATACTGGTCATCAATAATTATTTTCTCACACTTACTAGCTGTGTGACCCTTGGCAAGTCACTTAACCCCAATTGCCTCACTGAAAAAAAAAATATTTTCTCACGACTTACAAGTCAAGGCATAATTCTTGATGCCTTTGGAGAACAGAGGACAAACAACAACTGGAGAGAACACACTAGAACAGGGGCTGAAGCAGATAGCACTAGAGAAGAACCCCATAATCCTTCAAGGTACCCCTATAACTCTGTGTGTGCAGAAATATAGCGAGCTGTAACCCCTCTGGGGACCTAACTCCAGTGTGAGAGGGAGTTGGGTTAAGGGCTCCCGAATTTATAATGCTAAATATTGATTCCCCAGTTAAGAGAAGAAGATCTACTCTTGTTGATGACACATTTGAGTCTCAGCTTTACTTTGATTAAAAAAAAATAGGAGCGGGGACAGCTAGGTGGTGCAGTGGATAAAGCACCGGCCCTGAAGTCAGGAGGACCTGAGTTCAAATCCGGCCTCAGACATGTGACACTTATTAGCTGTGTGACCCTAGGCAAGTCACTTAACCCCAATTGCCTCACCAAAAAAAAAAAAATAGGAGCAAGAGAGCATAATTTCATTTTACCACTCCTGGACTCAATGATTACTAGCACTGACCATCAATTTGAATATGAAATTAGTAAAATTGTGATTGCAGTGGAATGGTTGCAGGGACTATCAGCAGGAATGATATTTGAATTGTTGCTGCGAACTTTAAAATGTCCTTAGATGAATAAGAAACTGAAATTGAACTGCTTTGAGGTTAAGATAGTTCTGTCCCTAAAGGCTGCAAGCATTACAGACACCAGCAGAGCTGACTTGACAGCTCTGGGATGAACCTTTCCCATTCCAGGCTTTTGACAAATCTACTCAATGCCCAGCAGTCTTACCTGTTGAGAAAGTTGTTCATGTGAAAGTGCATTTTTTTGAAACTAGTAGATGTGAAAAACAAAGTACAATGTCCCAATCGCTCTTCAGTTCTCTAGTGATGTTGCATACTGACAAAATGTACTTTGCTAAGTACTGTGATTCACTGGAGGAATTTACGTCCATAATGTCTGGCAAGCAACATCTCGTTCTTCAGGAGAGAAAGATGAAGACACCTTGATCCTGTTTTGGTCAGTTTAGGTTAGTGTTTTATCTGGTTAAAGATAAGGATCGTGCAAAATGAGATAAAAAATCAAAAAGTTAAAGGACCTATATGTATAAAAATATTATTGGCAGCCTTTTTCTGGTACAAAGAATTCGAAATTGTAATGGGGAAATGGGGTACGGGTTTGGGTTAGGGGTGGGGTTCTTAGGAATTCCTCTTTAAAAAATTACACCCTCTTGCACACAAAAGTAGTTAGAAGGGGGCAGCTAGGTGGCGCAGTGGTTAGAGCACCAGCCCTGGAGTCAGGAGTACCTGAGTTCAAATCCGGCCTCAGACACTTAACACACACTTACTAGCTGTGTGACTCTGGGCATGTCACTTAACCCCAATTGCCTCACTTAAAAAAATAAAGTAGTTAGAATAAGGTGGTGGTTTATTTAGGAGCAAGGGAAGGGAAGAGGGGGGGGAGGGAAACCATGAAAGAAATCCTTGGACTTCTCATGGGGAGAAAGGCACAAAGCACATGGCTCAGAGGTACCAAATCTCCTCGAACAGGAGACTGGAAGGTACTTTTATAGAGGACTGATGGGAGTGGACCATCTGCCCGTGAAAAGTTCCTTTAGTGAGGGAGGACCATCCCCCACTGGTGGTAGCTGGGGGAATTGGGTGAGGAGTAGAGGACCATCCCCCACTTGTAGTGACTAGAGGAATTCGGTGAGGGGTGGCTCTCTCTTCAGGACCCAAAGGCCGCAGCCACACCCAAGGGAGACCAGAATGAAGAGTAGGAATCCGAAGCTAGCTCAGTCCGATTTGGTTCTGCTTATCTCTAGGCGTTATCTGCCCTCTGGTTTAGTTTCTCAAGGAGAAGATTCTTTGATGTGCCCCAGAGAACTTCTGGGGTGCTCTGTACCCCATGACAAAATTGAGGAGATGCCCATCAATTGGAGAATGGCTGAACAAATTGTGGGATGAAATTATGATGGAACACTATTATGCTGTAAGAAATGATGAGTAGGATGCCCTCGGAAAAACCTGAAAGACTTACATGAGTTGATGCAAAGTGAAATGTACTGTATACAAAGTAACAGCAATATTGTAAGATGATCAGCTGTGAGTGACTCGGCTATTCTCAGAAATGCTATGATCCAGGACAACTCTGAAGGATTTATGAAAAATACGATCCAACTCCAGAGAAAGAACTGATTGTGTCTGAATACAGATTGAAGCATATTTTTTCTAGTTTCTTTTTCTTGTTTTTCTTGTCTGTTTTCTTTCACAATCTGACTAATGTGGAAATGTTTTGCATGACTACACATGTAGAACTTATATTGAGTTGCTTGTGTTCTTAAGGTGGGGGAAGGTTGGAGAGGGAGGGAGGAAGAGAATTTGGAACACAAAGTTTTTAAAAATGGATGTTAAAATTGTTTTAACATGTAATTGGGGGGGAAATACAATTCTAAATAAATGAGAAAAAATAATTTGTTTTAAAAGATAAGGATCAGGAAAATTGATTGCACCTTTGTATATGCGTGGTAATCACTACAGCAAAAGTATTTTATATCTTTTTAAGCTTGTTTTTTTTTGTAAAGTTTAGGTGCTAATTTAAAAGATAGATGAGTTAAATTTTTGTTTTTTAAGTTTGTTGAATGAATATAATGCTCTTTATGATTGAGAATTCAAAAATGTTTCCCTTTAAAAAGAAGAAATAAAATGTATGGGGTGCATAACCTAATGGAATGGGCTACCCACACCTTTTGCTGAAAAGGCAAAGGACTTCGATGTCTCATGAGGCATGCTTGGGGTACCTGGGGAGCTCATGTGGAGCTGGGAACCTAGGGTCTGCAGCAGGGATGGAGGGGCTTTGGAAGGTGGGAGGGTATGAATGTCTGGAAGTCTTAGGATAGGGGATTAGCAGGTCCAATGGGGGGTGGGGATGGGAAGAAGACAAGGCAACAGGGAAGAAGGTTGTGGTGGGAGAATTGGGACTAAGGACTGAATTTGATACCTCAGGAAGGGAGCAGAGCTGTGCATTGGCCACATGGCATGTGATGTGGCATTTGTATGCCCTCCTTTTCCCTCCCCTCTCCCAATCTGGTTCCAACCATCCTCTCCTCTCTTTACTCTTTTCTCCATCCACTCTCAGTTCCTGTCAAATTATCTCATCTCTGAGAAGGATCATGAAATCCTAGATCCTAGACAGCAGATGAACAGGCTTCCTGATCAGCTAGGTGGCTCAGCCGATAGAGTGCTAACCTTGAAGGCAGGGAGACCCGAGTTCAAATCCTGCCACAGATGGTTATTAACTGTGTAACTCTGGGTGAGTCGCTTAGTCTCTCCCAGTTCCAGCTTCCTCATCAGTATAAATGGCAGGAGTAATAGTACCTACCTCATAAATGAGATAACATGTAAAGTGCTTTGTAAAACCTTAAAGTGTTGTTATTATTATTATTATTAAACATTCACTAGAATTGGAAGAGACTTCATCTAACAACAACAACAACAATAATATACATGGTCCCAGGGTAGGTAGGCAGGGACTGTACCAAAAAGGATTAAGGACCGATCCAGGAAAAGCTGACCTCAAAATTGGCAAAGGCATGAACACCGTCCAGACAGAAACCCATCTAGAAAAGGTAAAAGACTCCTTGGGATACACACATAGCAGTAGTGATTGTTTACTGGGATAATATAAACAGGTGTTATGGGTGGACTCCCAATAAAAAGAAGTAGAGAGGGGCAGCTAGGTGGCACAGTGGATAGAGCACCAGCCCTGGAGTCAGGAGTACCTGAGTTCAAATCCGGCCTCAGACACTTAACACTTACTAGCTGTGTGACCCTGGGCAAGTCACTTAACCCCAATTGCCTCACCAAAAAAAAAAAAAAAAGAAGTAGAGAAAGTAAACAGTGGTCCAGAATTGGCATTGGAGAGCAAAGAGCAAGCCAATGGCTATAGAAGTAACAGAATAAAATTCAGTTAGATCAGAAAAGAAAGTCCTAACATTAAGGGTTGCTTGACCAGGGAATCATTCGGGAGAAGGTGTGTCCTCTAAAGGGAGAAAAATCATCTGTCAAGAAAGTGCTTAGGTAGGTGTAGCCTGAAAGCAGGGAGAGGGACCAGGTGACCCCAGTGCTTGGAGACTCAGTCAACCCTGAGATTTTTCTCACCCCTGGCATCCAGTTCTGCAAATGTTCTGACGTCTCTTCTGCTTGTCAGCTGGTATTTGAAAGATTGGAATTTGCAACAGAAGAATTAAGGTACAAAGCCTTTGATACACTTCTAGCTTTCCCCTCCTAATCCTTTGTACTTAACTTTCTCCTGCCCATTCTAATGTATCGCACCCACAAAGCCCTCCTTGGTTTCTCAGAAGGGAACCCCAGAAATGACTTTTTGGGAGGTTAGGGGGTGGTGGAGGAAGGAAAGTTTGCCAATCAGGAAATAATGGGAATTAAAGGTGATTTTCTAATCCCTAGGCACTTTGTGGCTAGAGGCTTGGGACAAGGTTATGTATTTTGGTCGCTGCAGTAAGGAAGTTCTACAATAGATGAAATGCCTATGTATTCTTTTTTTTTAAAAAATGTTTGGTGAGGCAATTGGGGTTAAGTGACTTGCCCAGGGTCACACAGCTAGTAAATGTTAAGTGTCTGAGGTCAGATTTGAACTCAGGTCTTCCTGACTCCAGGGCCTATCCACTGTGCCGCCTAGCTGTCCCTATGCCTATGTATTCTAATAAGCTCTTTGTCCTGTATTACTAAAGAGCCTGTCTCTTGGTAGCTAAAAACCTCCATTTCCTCCAGAAGAAAAAGCTATTGTAGGCCTGTCCTAATTCAGACCTGTCTGATGATGGTACAGGTTTGGAATTGGGATGAAATGAGACACTGGTAGATCTTTTAACAACTACAAAAAGAAATGTACTTAGCCATAGTATTGAAAGGCCACTCAGCAAAGATATAGCTTTGATTTGCTAGAGAAGGGTTTTCCTGCTTCTTTGTGAATAAAACAGGCTCATAGAGCAATGACTACCTCCCCTGGGGCTGGCTTTTGTACTTAGGTCACCCGCAAGCTACTTCAGTAGCCCAAACATTCCCCTGAGTTAAATAAATGTCTAAGACAAGTTTCAATACCTTTTAAGAAAAAAGTAGTCTATCTTATATAACATATATTGCTCCTAACACAGCTGTTGTCCCCTAGTTCATTGACTTCGTGTCTGTATGAAGACCCAACCTTTCCAAAACAGCTGATCCTTATTCTCTAGGCTCTGAAGAGAGAAGGCAAAGCCCACTCCTCTCATTATGGGGAAGAAAATAGCCCCTCAGCTACCGGTATAATTGAAGACCCCTATGCTGGAGCAGTAAAACTGTCCAAGCAGTGGAAGGGAGAGGAATAGCCCAGAGGCATGATACAGCACCCAGGAGGGGGCAGAGGGAACATGGTGCTCAGCAGGCGAGTTGGAGAGCAGCAGTGATAAGGTGCCCAGTGAGAAGCAGATCTAGGGAGAGGAGTGTGGTTAATGTCACCAGAAGGAATCAGCAGCTCATAATATCAGAGGCATGAGTTGCCCCTCAGCAAGTGTGCCACTGGACACACATGTTCTCTCATACAAAATAAAACAGAATTTTAGAGTTGGAAGGGATCCTTACCCAACCCAGACCCCAGAAGGAATCCCTACTACAATATATCTGATCATTCAGCTTCTGCTTGAAGACCCCCCTGCCCAGTGAGTAGAAGCCCAAGGCCTAGCAACACATCCCATTTCCCTTATGCTTCACCCTAATTGTTAGGAAGCTTTTCTTGATATATAGATATTTTGATGGGGCTATGGAAGGTTAAGTGACTTGCCCAGGGTCATACAGCTAGTAAGTGTCAAGTGTTTGAGGCCGGATTTGAACTCAGGTACTCCTGAATCCAGGGCTGGTGCTCTATCCACTGTGCCACCTAGCTGCCCCCAGCTTTTCTTGATATTAAACCTAAATTTTCTTCTTTTAAACTTCCTCCAAACAAACAAACAAACAAAAAACTCCCACTCCTTGTTCTTGGGTTATACTTTCTGGGGTCAGATGAAACAAGTCTGATTCATTTCCCATATGACAGCCTTTCAAATACTTTAACATAGCCAGCACAACCCACCCCACCTCCAGTCTTCTCTTCATCCAAGCCAAACCCTTCCCTGTCCCCTTCCTGTTCTGTCCACTGATCCTCTTACACATGGACTCAAAGCCCTTTACCATCCTGATTACCTTCTTCTTGGGTGTTCTACAGCTTTTAAATATCCTTTCTATACTGAGGTATGTAGAAATGAACACTTAATACTCCATCTGTGGTCTGACCAGGGAGGACTCACTATATATGGCAGGACTGTCACTTCCTTATTGCTGGAATCTATGTTTCTTAATGCAGCCTCAAATCTCTTTAATTTTTTTTGGATGCTGTATTGACTTATAATCCACTAAAAACCCATAGTCCACTAAAACCTCCGGATATTTTTCAGACAAACTACCATCTAATCATGCCCTTTCTAACTAGTACTGGTGAAGCTGACTTTTTAACCCAAATGTAAGACATTTATCCTTAATAATTTCTATCCTTAGATTTAGCCCAATGCTCTAAGCCTGTCAATATCATTTGGGGTTTTTGTTTTTATGACAGTATTTTTAAAAATTAAATTTATGTTTTTAAATGATTAAGCATATATATATTTTTTCTCCTTCACACCTGCACTGAAATAAAGAAGAAAAAAAAATCCTTGTAACGAAGAGGCATAATCAAGCAAAACAAATATCCATGTAGGATATATCCAAAAAATGTATATCTCATTCTTCAAATTTAGCCCATCCTCTTTCTGTTAGGAGGTAAGCAGCATTCTTCATCAGTCTTCCGGAACTGTAATTGATCATTGAATAGATTAGTTTTTAATCCTTTCAAATATTTTCATTTTTACAATGTTGTTGGTATAGTATAAATTTTTTTTTTGGTTCTGCTCACTTCACTCTACATCAGTACATATGAATCTTTCCAGGTTTCTCTGAAACTCATAATTTCTTATAGCACAGTAGTACTCTATTACATTCAAATGCTATCAATTTCTCTTTGGACCTGGATTCTGCCATCTAGCATATTAAGTCTCCTTCCTATCCCTATGCCATCTGCAAATTTAATAAATCTGTGCCTTTATCCAAGTCATTGATAAAAACGTCAGGCATCACAGGACCCAAGCAGAGATCCTGGGACACTCTACTGTAGCCTTCTCTGACAAGTTGATATCAGATCATTAACAACTACTCAATATGTCTGTGTGTATGTCTGTGCGTGTGTGTGTGTGTGTGTGTGTGTGTGTATACACACATACACATACATACATATATAATTTGGCACATATTCTTATATGGATACTTTCTCTGACTTCCGTTTGCTATCTAGGCTGTTGATTATGAATAGAATGAAGGGAACACATGTGAGATGTAAAGATAGAAATGGCAAGGTCTGACAACAGATTGGATTTGTGAGGGGCCCAGGATAACAGGGAGTGGAAGGATAGTGGTGCCCTCAGCAGACTCTTGCTGTGTGATCTTCTATGGGTGATCCCATTGTTTGTCTACTCATCCCACTGATAGGGTAGATATTTGTGGGTGACAGTTCACTAAGTTTATGAGGGTAAAGAATGATCTACGGATACTTTTCTTACTATGTCAGAAAAGACTTCTGCTTTGAACTAATTGTGTCCTCTGGATGACTAGTAAAAGTAAATACATCAGGGGGCAGCTAGGTGGCGCAGTGGATAGAGCACCGGCCCTGGAGTCAAGAGTACCTGAGTTCAAATCTGATGTAACGATTGGAATGACGCCACCTGCTGGATACTTACTGTAGAAGAGTTCTGCCCATGAAGCGAAGGTCTTTGAGGGCAAGACCAGGAGTCTTTTCTTTGGTGGGAGGAAGTGACGCGGACTAGTGGGAGGAGGAGGAAGGAAGAGACTGGCGCTGACTCTGGGTCTCTTTCCTGAGGACGCTGGCGGAGAAGGGAGCTAGAAATGTGCTCTCCCTTTAATAGATAGGAATCTAGGCCTTTTTCTCTCTCTTTACCAAATTCTTATTCTCCTTAATAAATGCTTAAAAGTCTAACTCTTGCTAAAGCTTATAATTGATTGGCGACCACTCATTAGATATTTTAGACAGTTTAGCTAGAATTTTACCCCTTAACACCGACCTCAGACATTTGACGCTTACTAGCTGTGTGACCCTGGGCAAGTCACTTAACCCCAATTGCCTCACACACACACACAAAAAGTAAATACATCAGCAGGGATTTGAGTTGTGCTTTTGAATGGGTGTGGGCCCACAGAATATATTGAACCTCAGGGTAGTTTTTCTGTGGGGCCCATATGTGAGGAGAGCCCCATGTGTAAGAGGGGGAGCTCCACGTGTGAGAGGGAGAGCCCTAGGCTTTACACATATGTAGGCCTCCTATTTCTGCCCTACCGTACCCAGATCAGAAATACACACATGGCGAATAGAGACAGAAATGTATAACCCCTTTTGCCCAACTCTTCTTCCTCCTCCCTACTCTCCCACCTCATGTCCCCTTCATTCAGTCAATCAATCAATAAGCTTTATTAAGTGTCTACTCTGTATCAGGCACTGTGCTACATGCTGGGGATACAAAAACAAAAGACAGTTCCTGCCTTCAAGGAGCTCACCATCTAATGGGGAGATGACACGCAAGCAACTATGTATGAACAAGCTACAGACAAGACAAATAAAAAAAATCAACAGAGGGAAGGCAGCAGGATTAAGGGGGAATCAGAATAAACTTTCTGTAGAAGGTGGGGTTTTAGTTGGGGACTGAAGGAAGCCAAGGAAGGAAGGAGGCTTCCTTTGTACATTATAAATAGGGGAATGGGGATGGAGGTGGTGCTGGGAATTAACTTCCTGACCCTCCCACCTCTCTCCTGAACCCATCAACACTCTATGTCTACTTTTTTTTTTTTCCAGGGCAATGGGGGTTAAGTGACTTGCCCAGGGTCTCACAGCTAGTAAGTGTCAAGTGTCTGAGGCCAGATTTGAACTCAGGTCCTCCTGAATCCAGGGCCAGTGCTTTATCCACTGCACCACCTAGCTGCTCCCTCTACGTCCACTTTTTACCACTGCCATTCCACCTTCTTATCCCCACTCCATCCCATCTCCACTCCTCCATGCTTCCTGCCTCCTTTGGGGAGCATGGTGATGAGAGGTAACCCGAAAGCTCCTTGTACTTTTACCTGTGGGCATAGCTGACACTGTGCCTTTGGTGC
Source organism: Dromiciops gliroides (assembly GCF_019393635.1). Lineage (NCBI taxonomy): Eukaryota > Metazoa > Chordata > Mammalia > Microbiotheria > Microbiotheriidae > Dromiciops > Dromiciops gliroides. The sequence continues at coordinate 435,545,612 of NC_057862.1, read as the reverse complement.
CTAGGCATAATAAGCCCTGCTACTCAGCTTCTCATTCAATTTATGTTGGACATCATGTGTGCTCAGCACTGAGGGGAGCACAAAGGAAGTAGGAAATAAATTCCTGATTCTTAGGGAGTTTACCTTGGGGGAGGTATGACAGATGGGACAGCTAGCTGGTGAAGTAGATAGAGTGTAGAGCCTGGAGTTAGGAAGACTCATCTTCAGGAGTTCAAATCTGGCCTCAGACACTTACAAATTGTGTGTCTGTGGGCAAGTCACTTAACCCTGTTTGCCTCAGTCTCCTCATCCGTGAAATGAACTGGAGAAGGAAATGGCAAACCACTCCAGTATCTTTGCTGAGAAGACCCCAAATGAGGTCACCAAGAGTCAGACATGACTGAAATGACCCAACAACAACTACACAAGGCATGACAGACACAATTAAAATAAAATGACTTTAATTTAATTATTCAACACACATCTCTCTAGAGGCCAGGCCAGTGGCTAGTTGGTCTTACTCCCCTTGGAACTCCCTGGAAAAACGAATGAGGAATTACTCTGGGGCAGCTGCCCTTGAGCACAGGGCACAGAGAGCTTCGGGTTGAGCCATTAGTGTTCAGGCAGCCCACCAAGGGACAGACACATTACTATAAATTGCACAAAACCTTCAGGCAGGCACGCACCTTGGGTGGCCCTGGGAAAGGCAACACCCACCGGGCTCTGTGGGTGGTAGTGCCTTTGGGGTACAGTCAGGGTAAAGATTCTAATGCTAGAATTTCTTTCTGGTGAAAGCAGATGAAACAAAACGCTTTGGGATCTTTCATTTTATGTCTTCCCCTCCACTTTTTCCACTCCCGGTGGCTGAGGAGTCACTGAGGCGGAGGAGAAAAGCTGAATTCTATTTCTTTGTTTCCAAATGGATCCTACCTCCTCCTCACCTTCCCTCGCTAAACTATAAATTCCTTGAACGAAGGGACTGTCATATTTACTGTCTTCTCTCTCTCTCTCTCTCTCTCTCTCTCTCTCTCTCTCTCTCTCTCTTTCTCTCTCTGTCTCTCTCTCTTTCTCTCTCTCTCTCTCTGTCTCTATCTCTCTCTCTGTCTCTCTGTCTCTCTCTGTCTCTCTGTCTCTCTCTCTCTCTCTGTCTGTCTGCTTCCCCCCCTCCCCCCTCATAATTAAGCACTGAGCTTTGCATATAGTAGGTACATGGTACTGAGTCTCATATTTCACTGAAAACGTTGGGAGGCATGTGCCAAGGGCTGCCCCTTTTCCTGACTCCTCATGACTTAGATGCCTCCCCCCACCTTCTCCTCCTTTAGCTCTATCTCACCAAGGCAAACCCCTCTCCATGCACAAGTGATCCCATTCCATCCCGCCTTCTCTAGTAGGTTTCTTCATCTGTCACCGCCCCCCCCACCCCTCCCCGCCTCTCTCTCTCTCTCTCTCTTTTTGCAGGGCAGAGAGGGTTAAGTGACTTGCCCAGGGTCACACAGCTAGTAAGTGTCAAGTGTCTGAGGTCGGATTTGAACTCAGGTACTCCTGAATCCAGGGCCGGTGCTTTATCCACTGCGCCACCTAGCTGTCCCCCTACTCTCTTACTAATCTTCAGTCTTCTCTCTGTGTGCTGCTTCCTTGTTCCTATAAATATACCTATGTCTCTCTATCCCCCCAAAACTCTCACTTGATCCATCCATCTATCCCCATTAATTATCCTCCTGTATTTCTTCACCCTTTCATGAAGAAATTCCTAGAGTCTACACTACTGTCTATGGTAGGCTGTCTACACTAGCTGCTTCCACTTCCTTTTCTCTTAAAGCTTTGCAGTCTGGCTTCTCATCTCATCTTTCAAAACCAAAACTGCCGAAGAAGCCTTAGCTGCCAAACCTAATGGCCTTTTCTCAATTCTTGTCTTTTTTGTCCTCTCTGCAGATGTCAATCACATTTTCCTTTTTGATACATTCTCTTTTCTCTGGGTTTGCATAACATTCCTCGCTCCTGTTCTTCTCCTACCTATCTGACCATTCTTCAATTTCCTGTGCTGTATCTCTAGTCAGGTTGCACCTGCCAGCCAAGAGTGTACCCCAAGTCTCTATGCTGGGCCCTCTTTGCCCTCCATACCATTTCACTTTGTGATATCGTGAGCTCCTTTGGATTCAATGATCATTTCTGTGCAGATAATTCTCAGATCTAAGTATCTAGCCCTAACTTCTCTCATGATCTCTAATCTCATATGTCTAATAGCTAAGTGGCACCTGTGGATAGAGTGCTGGGCCTGGAGTCAGATAGACCTGAGTTCAACTCCTGTCTCAGATATTTATGAGCTGTGTGACCTCTGGCAAGTCACTTAACTGCTGTCTGCTTCAACTATAAAATGGGGATAACAGCACCTACCTCCCAGGGTTGTTTTAAGGAACAAATAAGATAATATTTGGAAAGTACTTAGCACAGTATTTGGTACATCTTTCCAAAGGTTTGTCATGCCGGGGTGAGAGTGGGGATAAGCTCCCACTCTCTATAAAATGCTCCAATAGCGTGAGTCTCAAATAGCCTCTGACAATCGAAGCCCAACTCCTGGCCTTCTCGTGATGGAACTGTTTCCACTAACAGGAGAAGGGGCGAAGGCTAGTCACTGGCGCCTTAAAAACCAGTCTCTTCGGGCAGGTGGGGCTCATTAGCCTTGGCAGGCAACCCGCCTAGGGGAAGTAAACCCTGATTTTAAACCTCCGCTGCCTTGAGGCTATACCCATATATGGGAAAGGCTTCGGGAGTTAACCCTGAGGAAAAAATCAGGAGTCGGAGTCCCTTAGGCAGTTGGATGTTGGACATCACATCCCTCTGGCAACTCCTGCGGTGGCACTGGTGCCAAACTGTACTGGCTCTGCCTCTCCTTTGGATCTACCAATGTCGAGGAGAGGGGAAACCTGCTGCATGGGCAACAGCTTGTTTTCCATATTGATCCGCCCAGGCCAGCGCCCTGGAGAGGACACTCCAGCTACTCCTCATGGTGTAGATACAACACAGGATGCATCAGTTACCAGTTATAAGTCACTCAGGAGCTTCAGCTCCCATATCGGGCTGCACAGCCACACTGTGGCCTGTGGCTCTTCAAGATGCTGATCCATGGTCGTCCAAGACTGGTGGAGGCCTACCACTACTATTCCCTCCCCTTCTCCTTACTCTTCCCCACACTCAACATCTTGAACTGAATGTCCCATAGACATATTAAACTCAATATATCCAAAATGGGGGGCAGCTAAGTGGTACAGTAGATACAGCACTGGCCCTGGATTCAGGAGGACCTAAGTTCAAATCCGGCCTCAGACACTTGACACTTACTAGCTGTGTGACCCTGGGCAAGTCACTTAACCCTCATTGCTCAGAAAAAGAAAAAAAATATATATATATATCCAAAATGGAACTCATCTTTTCCCCAAAGATCTCTTCTCTTCCTTACTTCTGATGATTGTTGAGGGCACCATTATTCCTGCCCCATCTCTCTCACCACCCCCTTCTCTCATATCCAATCTGTTAAGTCATGAGGATTCTACCTTGGCAAGATTTCTTTAGAGCCCCCTTCTCTCCTCTGACACTCTAGGTAGGCCTTCATCACAGGCAATAGCCTGTCTTAAATCCATTCTCCACTCAGGTATCAAAGTGATCTTCCTGAAGCACAGGCCTGATAATGTCACACTGTGCTCTGCCCCTATTCAATAAATTCTGTCAGCTCCTTATCACCTCTAGGATTGAATACAAAATCCTCTGTTTGACTTTGAAAGTCTTTCATACCCATGCTATCCACCTTCAAATAGAGAGTTGGTAGACTCAAACTACAAATTAAACCCATTCATTCTTTTTTTGTTGTTGTTGTTGTTTTTTGGTGGGGCAATGGGGGTTAAGTGACTTGCCAAGGATCACACAGCTAGTAAGTGTCAACTATCTGAGGCCGGATTTGAACTCAGGTCCTCCTGAATCCAGGGCCAGTGCTTTATCCACTGTGCCACCTAGCTGCCCCCAACCCATTCTCTTTTTTTAAAAAAAATTTTTTTTTGGAGATGGCTAATGAGGGAATTTGTTTTCTAAGACTATAATATTTATAATAGGTTTTTCTTGCCTTCTCGATGAGTGGGAGAAGGAGAGGATGAAGGGAGAGAATTCAAAACTCAAAAATAAAATAAAATGGAATTTAAAATATAAAGTCCTTCATAACCTTGCCCCCTCCTACCTGTCTAGTCATCCACCTTATTTGCCCCTGTCTTCTCTGTGGTCTAGCAGCATTGGCCTTCTTGAGGCTGCTTATATAAGACACTCAATCTTCCGACTCCTGATGTTTTTATTGGCTCTCTCCTCTACTTAGAATTCTCTCCCTCCTCATCTTTACCTCCTGGTTTTCCTGCCTCCGTTCAAATCTGAGCTAAAATCTTGTTGGTATTGTTTAGTCATTTTTTCAGTTGTGTCCAACTCCTCAGAACCCCTTTTGGGGTTTTCTTGGCAGAGATACTGTATTGGTTTGCCATTTCCTTCTCCAGCTCATTTTACAGATGAGGAAATTGAGGCAAACAAGATTAAATGACTTGCCCAGGGTAACATAGCTAGTAAGTGTCCAAGTTCAGATTTAAAATCAGGTCTTCCTGACTCCCCCAGCTGCCTCAGCTAAAATCCTACCTTCTGCAAAAAGCCTTTCTTTGTCCCAATTAATGCTACTGCCTTACCTCAGATTATCTCCAATTTATCCTGTATATATAGATATATATATATAGAGAGAGAGATAGTCTGTCTATAATTTGGGGGGGGTGGGGCAATGGGGGTTAAGTGACCTGCCCAGGGTCATACAGCTAGTAAGTGTCAATTGTCTGATGCCGGATTTGAACTCAGGTACTCCTGAATCCAGGGCTGGTACTTTATCCACTTTGCCACCTAGCTGCCCCTTTCCATAATTATTTGCATTGTTTCCCCTATTAGATCATAAGCTTGGGGGGGAGGGGCACAGCTAGGTGGTGCAGTGGATAAAGCACCAGACCTTGATTCAGGAGGACCTGAATTCAAATCCACACTCAGACTTGACTAGCTGTATGACCCTGGGCAAATCCTTAGCCCTCATTGCCCTGAAAAAAAAAAATCCCCAAAATAAAGAGGTATCCTGAAATCTGTCTACAGGACCCCAAATTAAAAACCTTTGCCTTAAGGGATTGGCTGCTATTACTTCCTCACCAACTGTTTTTGCCTGAAGATATAATTCCTAGTTTCAGCTTTACTTATTTCTTTTACTTCCCCACCTCAAGATAAGAAATAGATAGGCTGCCAGAAGTACACTTTAATGAGGCTGGTAATGTCCAGATTTGGATCCTGGAACCACTATTGTAACCAAACAACAGTAATAATGACTGACAATTATATAGAACTTTAAAATTTGTAAAGCACTTTACAAATATTATCTCATTTGAACTTCAAAACTTTATTAGATTGGTACTAGAAGTATAATTATATACATTTTACAGATGAGAAAAACTGAGGCCCAAAGAGATTAAATGATTTGAACATGACCACACGGTAAGTGTCAGCGATGGAATCCGAATTGAGACCTTCCTGACTCCTAGTTCAGAATTCTTGTCAGTTCAACATCACCTGAATTTTATAAGATAAAACAAATTATAGAGAGTGTTACCTGTAACTCCTGAGGCCTTTTCCCTGGTACCCTTGGGTCCTAGGTTGGGTATGATTTTCCTTAAGTCTATTAACAGATCGCACATCATTATAGTAATTATTCATCAAAGGAATGCAATATCTGATCTGACTTGAAACACCAGCTGGGTGTCCATGTGTGTATCCTCGCTAAACCTTACTTTAAAGCTGCAGTCTCTCCTGTAGTCACTAGAGGGCAGTCAGCCTGGAAAAATTTAGGCTGCTCCCTCCCAGGTCTGGAATTAATCTAAGGGATGAAATGGAGTCTTTCTCAGACCATGGAAAAATGAAATCTAGGGTCTGTACACAGTTCTAGCCCATCACCCAGTTTGCTGCCCATGGCGAATATTCCCTGAGACACATCCTGGTGATGGAGGGAAGCTCAGATGTCCTCTGGTGTGCCCAAATCGTCAGAAGCAGCGTTGCCAATCTCTCTGTCCCTGAATCATTAGCCCTCCAAGCCCAGAGGAAGGTGATACTTTGAAAAGATAAGATGTGGGCACCGGTTACAGAGGTATTTTTGTTTTCAGGAAAGGATTAGACAAAGTCCACTCTCTCTACTCCAGTTAGCCTAACTGCCCCTGACTGAGTAGGTATCTGAGCTAGTGCTGCCACTTTGTGGCTCTAGGTAGGGATTGCATCCTCCCAGGGACATCGAATACCTTGACAACAATCCCATTACTCAGCATGGACCTGATCTGGCGCTGCCGTTTTACTATTCTGTGCTGCCTGTGGAATTTGCGGAGTCATAGGGTTGAGGGGTGGGTGCAAATGGGAAACCAAAACCTGCCCACAGAAATAAATATGATACAAAGACCTGGCAGAAACAGATATGTACATTCGTTGCTTGTGGCATTGCAAATTTGTAGGATATTTTTTAGAGAGCAATCTGGTATTACACCATATTCAGTTTTAAAAGCCCAACATTTATTGTGTCCATTATGTTCCAGGGAAGGCAAAAGATAATCCCTGCCCTCAAAGAGCTTACATTCTTTTTTTTTTTTTTTTTGCGGGGCAATGGGGATTAAGTGACTTGCCCAGGGTCACACAGCTAGTAAGTGTCAAGTATCTGAGGCCGAATTTGAACTCAGGTCCTCCTAAATCCAGGGCCGGTGCTTTATCCACTGCACCACCTAGCCACCCCACCAGAGCTTACATTCTAATGAGGGAAGACAACACACAAAAGGAAGCTGAGGGGGCAACTAGGTGGTGCAGTGGATAAAGCACTGGCCCTGGATTCAGGAGGACCTGAGTTCAAATTCGACCTCAGACAGTTGACACTTATTAGCTGTGTGACCTTGGGCAAGTCACTTAACCCTCATTGCCTGGCAAAACAGCAACAACAAAAAAGAACAAACCTCCCCCCCAAAAAAAGGAAGTTGAAAGGGGGACAGGGAGGAAGGAGTCCATTGGAGTGCAGCCAGGTGGGAAATGATGAGTTATCTTGCCTGGGCACTCTCCTTAAATGGAAGTTCTGGGAGGAACTATTCATTTTTCCAATCAGGAGGAGCACCAAGGGCAGAAGGTACTGATGAGGTGTGAATTCCAGGGCTGAAGTGACCTTCTAATATGTAGAGGTTCCTGGAGCATGATGGAGTAAATGCAGAGCAGTACAGCTGGATGGGAAATTTTGTAAACCTAACAGTTACAAAAATTATTATATCCTTTGACTCAATAATTCCCTTGTTAGGAATATGCCCTGAAAGTATTGTCAAGAATGACTCAAAAAAGAGCTATTTGTTCATAGCTGTATTAAATATATTTGCAAAAGAACTGGAAGCAATTTAAATGACCAACAATGGGGGAATGGTTAAATCAATTATGGTACATTAATATAATGGAAAACTAATGCAATTAAGATGTACAAGTATGAGTAATTCAAAGAACTTTGGAAAGACCTTTAGGAAATAATTCAAAGTAAAGAAAGCAGAGACAGAAAAACAAAGTAAACACTAACTAAGACCATATAAATGGAAAATTGAATGAGAAAGAATAGACAAAAAAATCCTGATGAGACTTAAGAGTGACTGAAAAGTTTTAAAGATACTTAATGCATTGACATTAATTGATTTAAATTTGTTTTCTAGTTTAAAGTGGATGATTTATTCAAAATAAAGAGGAATCTGAACATTGATATAAATGGTTACTTAGTTTAGTTGTTATTTATATCCAATATTATTTTGGGTTTTTTGTTGTTGTTGTTTTGTGGGGCAATGGGGGTTAAGTGACTTGCCCAGGGTCACACAGCTAGTAAGTGTCAAGTGTCTGAGGCTGGATTTGAACTCAGGTCCTCCTGAATCCAAGGCTGGTGCTTTATCCACTGCACCACCTAGCTTCCCCCTATATCCAATATTGTTTTAAAGAAAAAAATTATCAAAAAATCTTTTAAAAGTGTATGATAGATTCTAAGTGGAAGCTGGAAAGTGACAGGCGTTCTGCTGCATATTCTCAGCTGATTCCTGGGCGGTGGTATTTTTTCAGGTATTATAATTTCCCTTTCCCCATTTTATTTCCTTTCCCTTGATCCTACTGATCCTGTTTGTGTTTTTTTTTTTTAAGTTCGTTCTTGTTAAAATAAATCTTGTTCTGTTTTGAGGGAGGCTAAAAAAAAAGAAAAGTGTATGATAGAAAGAAGTATATACCATAGATGACTGGGTGGTTGGAGAGGATGGCACTATTCCCTTCCTTTTCCAAGTCTCCACCAGACATCTAGATCCATACATTTCAGAACCCCAAACTAGAGTCATATGTCCTTTGGTTCTGAGTAGTAACAGCCAGGAAATGAGTTGTCAGGGAGCTCCTTGCTTCCTCTCTATTCTCCCACTTTCAGTCCAGGGTCCTGGTGCTGAGAATCTGCTCTAATTCCTCAGCAGCCTCCCAGTACATCAGGCCCATTACTTCACAGTAGTCTTTGATTCTTCCCTCCCCCTCATCTCCTGCATCCAAACAGTCATCAAAATAACAGATCAGATCAAAATAGCTCCTTTCTTTTTCATTCTCATTATTTAGGCTTCATATCTCACTTGGCATATTGTTTTGTTGTTGTTTAGTCATTTCAGTCATGTCTGACTCTTGGCGACCCCATTTGGGGTTTTCTTGGCAAAGGTACTGGAATGGTTTGCCATTTCCTTCTCCAGTTCATTTTACAGATTGGGAAACTGAGACAAACAGGAATAAGTGACTTGCCCATGGTCACACAGCTAGTGAATGTCTGAGGTCAAATTAGAATTCAGGGGGAGCAGCTAGCTGGTGCAGTGGATAAAGCACCAGCCCTGGATTCAGAAGACCTGAGTTCGAATTCGGATTCAGACACTTAACACTTACTAGCTTTTAGTAAAGACTAAATGATCATTTGCCAGGTATGTTAGAGAGCTGACCCCTGTTCAAGTATGGGTTGGATTAAATGTCCTCTGAAGTCCCTTCCAACTGAATTTCTATGATTTTGTAATTCTTGTTTGGTTTTCTCAATATGGCACCCATCAGTTAACATGTGGCCACCAATCAGAAAGTAAAGAACACACCAGACTAATTTGTTCTGCTCACTCCTGCTTCCTCAGCATGGGTCCCAGGAATCTCTGTATAGCCTATTGGGGAAACTCAATGTTCCCCATCCTCCTCACCCTTTAAATTTTTTTTTTTAGTGAGGCAATTGGGGTTAAGTGACTTGCCCAGGGTCACACAGCTGGTAAGTGTCAAGTGTCTGAGGCCGGATTTGAACTCAGGTCCTCCTGAATCCAGGGCCGGTGCTCTATCCTCTGCTCGGTGGCCCTGGATTCAGGAGGACCTGAGTTCAAATCCGGCCTCAGACACTTGACACTTACCAGCTGTGTGACCCTGGGCAAGTCACTTAACCCCAATTGCCTCACCAAAATAAATAAATAAATAACAGGAAAGGGGCAGCTAGGTGGTACAGTGAATAAAGCACCAGCCCTGAATTCAGGGGGAACTGAGTTCAAATCCGACCTCAGACACTTGACATTTAATAACTGTGTGACCCTGGACAAGTCACTTAACCCTCATTGCTCTGCCCCCCTCCAAAATATTATAAGACACAATTTCAAACTATCTCTACAAGTAACTGGAAAATAATAAAATATTTTTATGGGAAAAAAAACAGGAAAAAAGAAACAGAAGAAAATGTACTTCATTCTGCACTCCAACTATATCAGCTCTCCATCTTGAGGTAGAAAGCATCATGTGTCCTTTGGAATTGTAGTTGTTCGTTGTGTTGATCAGAGTTACTAAGTCTTTCAAAGTTAATTATGTTTACAATGTCGCTATTACTGTGTAAATTATTCTCCTGGTTCTTCTCACTTCACTTTGCATCAGTTCATATGTCTTACCATTCCCCTCCCCCTGAAAAAAACCCTACTGATGGGCTTCTTCTCTCCAATTCTGTGGCACCACTAAAAGAGCTGCTATGAATATATTTCTGTATATAGATCCTTTTCCCTTTTTAAATTTCTTCATACTATAAACATTGTAGTAATATTGCTGGGTCAGAGGGTTTAATAGTTTAGTTTAGTCAATTTAATAGATTTTTGGACATAGTTCCAAATTGCTTAAATTGCTTTCCAGAATGGTTGGGCTAATTCAGAGCTCCACCAACAATGCATTAGTGTACCTATTTTCCCATATCTCTTCCAGGATTTGTCATTTTCCTTTTTCCATCACCTCAGCCAATTTGGTGAGTGCTTAGTTTGCATTTCTCTGCTGGTGAATTAGAGCATTTTTCATACGGCTATTGACAGCTTTTATCTCTGAAAGCTATTTATATATCCTTTGATCATTTGTTAATTGATGAATGACTTATTCTTATAAATTTGACCAATTTCCCTATATATTTTAGAAATGAGACCTTTATAAAAGAAACTTGCTGCAAAAATTTATTCCCAGTTTCCTGCTTTTCTTCTCATTTTAACTGTATTGGTTTTGTTTTCAACAAGCATTTATTAAGCAACTTCTATGGGCCTGGCACTGCGATAAGCATTGTGTCTCTTCCACATGACAGCATAGCAAGTATGTTAAGACACCTATCATGTCTTCCCTAAGTCTTCTCATCTTCTCCAATTCCTTCATTTGATTCCCATACAGCATGATTTCAGGGCACTTCACCATTCTTTAACCCTTTTCGGGATGTCCTCCAGGTAAAGGAATTGAATTTAGTCAATAGGCATAAGGAAGTCACCAAAGACTTCAGAGTAGAATAGCAAGACCAGATCTTTTTGTAAGAATGATTATTCAGGAGAGAGAACCCGGATGAACCGGAAGCTGGTGTCGGCGTAACCTGGTAGGTGAGGAAGTGGGACTCCCAGTGGAGGGGCTGACATGGCGGAATTGGCGGAGACCGATGAGGCTGAACTGAAGTGTTTGGTGGCGGCAGAACAGCAGAAGGCGCAGTTCACTGCACAGGCACACCATTTCATGGATTTGTGCTGGGATAAACGCGTTGAAAAACCAAGAAGCCGTCTAGATTCTTGAACTGAAAATTGCCTTGCCAGTTGCATGGACCAATTCATTGATACTACTCTTACCATCACAAGCCGATTTGCTCAGATTGTGCAGAAAGGGAGCCAGTAGGCTAACCCTTAACACTAACCCAAGTGGGGCAAATGAACGGAAGAACAAAAAGATCTGTAACTGGACAGTTGATATACCATGGCAGAGGTCTTTTGAAAGGGTGAAGAATATATAACCAGAAATAACTTTGGGCTGTGGCCAAACCTAGTGTTTAAAAAATAACAAGAGATGTTCGACAAGTAAAATTTATTTATTTGGAATTTGAGGTTTTGGAATTCCAGATTGTATTACATCATTTGATAAATATGACTCCCCCAACCCTGGTCTTAATTACTTTTATTTTTTTAGTGAGGCAATTGGGGTTAAATGACTTGCCCAAGGTCACACAGCTAGTAAGTGTTGTCTGAGGCTGGATTTGAACTCAGGTCCTCCTGAATCCAGGGCCGGTGCTCTATCCACTGTGCCACCTAGCTGCCCTTGATTACTTATTTAAAAAAAAAAATTCTACCTCAGGATTTAGAGAAAAAAAAATGATTATTCAGGGCAGCTAGGTGGCGCAGTGGATAAAGCACTGGCCCTGGATTCAGGAGGACCTGAGTTCAAATATGACCTTGACACTTAGTAGTTGTGTGACTCTAGGCAAGTCACTTAACCCTCATTGCTGCGCCAAAAAAAAAAAAAAAAAAAAGAATGATTATTCAATACTATTGTGCTATAAGAAATGATGAACAGGCAGATTTCAGAAAAACCTGGAAAGACTAAAGTGGACTGATACTGAGTAAAGTGAGCAGAACCAGGAGAACATTGTACACAGTAACAACAACATTGTGTGATGATCAATTGTGATAGACTTAACTCTTCTCAGCAATACAGTGATCCAAGACAAATCCAAAGGACTCATGATGGAAAATTTTCTCCACATCCAAAAAAAAGAACTGTGGATTCTGAATGCAGATTGAACCCTATTGTTTCTACTTTTGTTTTTGTTTCTTTTTTGAAGTTTTTCCTTTTTGTTCTGATTCTTCTTTCACAACATGACTAATGCAAAAATATGTTTAATGTGATTGTGTATGTATAACTTATATCAGATTGCTTTCTGTCTTGGGGAGGGGGAGGGGAAGAAGGGAGAAAAATTTGGAACTAAAAAAATCTTATGAAAATAAATGTTGAAAACTATCTTTACATGTAACTGGAAAATAATAAAGTACTTTTATGATTTAAAGAATGATTATTCAAAGGAGACAATGAGTGTAAATGTGCTTTGGAAATTCCAAAGCACTGTAAAATGTAATATTTTAATTCAATTTAATTCAACAACCATTTATTAAGCACTTACTGCGTGTCAATCACTGTGCTAGGTGATGGGAATACATAGACAAAATTTTTTAAACACCTCAAAGTGTTTACATTCTATTGAAGTATAATGTACATGATATATTAGTAGAAGCAAAATACACTTTAAAAAATTGCCCAGGGGGGCAACTAGGTTGTACAGTGGATAAAGCGCCAGCCCTGGATTCAGGAGGACCTGAGTTCAAATCCAGCCTCAGACACTTGACACTGACTAGCTGTGTGACCCTGGGCAAGTCACTTAACTCTCATTGCTGTGCCCCTTCCCCAAATTGCCCAGAGGGGAGGGGGAAGAGGGAGGGTAGGTCAGCGATAGGGCACAATTCTATTATGAACCACAATTTGCTAACAATAGAGCAGGGATCTATAAGGTTCAAGGGAAAAGAGGGAAGAATAGTATTGAGATGTGGAAGAGATGGGGATGCCTCAGATGTATATGAGGGAGAAGGGAGTGCTGTTTAGGGAAGGGGGCTTAGGCTTATGACACCTAAAGTTTAGAAGCACAATGATTCTGAATAGTACCATAGTATCATATGCTTCATGATTGCCATGGTAATATTGGTTTAATTACCAGTTCTGGAGAAAGAGGTGATAGGGAGGGAGTATCACACAGTATCAGAAATGGGAATTGAACTCAGGTTCTCTGCCTTCAAATCAGGCCATCTTTCTACTATATTATGATGCCTCCTGCGGTGTCCTAGAAATATGATAGGCCACATGAATACTCAGCTTTTCTCTCTCTTTTTCTTCCTATATAGTCTTGGGTATTGTTGTTGTTGCTGCTGCTGCATCCTTTTTCAGTCATGTCTGATTCTTCATGACCCTATTTTGAGGTTTTCCTGGTAAAGATACTGGAGTGGTTTGCCATTTCCTTCTCCAGCTTATTTTACAGATGAGGAATCTGAGGTGAACAGGGTTAAGTGACTTACCCAGGGACACACAGCTAGTAAGTGTCTGAGGCCAGATTTGAACTTGGGTCTTCCTGACTCCAGGCCTATCATTCTATTCATTGAGCTACCCAGCTGCTTCATAGTTTGAGATACAAAGGGTGTAAATGAGCAATGTACCCCAACCCTCTACTCCAACTAGTCTCCTAATAAGGATGATGCTCTAAGCCCAGCTCTGCCACTTACGAGCTATGTGACACTAGGCGATTCTCCTGTTTGGGTCTTAGCTTCCTTGTTTGTAAAATGAAGGGGTTAGAATAGAACCAGTTCTAAATCAAGGATGCTATCACAAATTTTCCTTTGGACTACACCATGAATGCTGTGTCTACTTCATGTCTAATTGATTCTCTCACTCTCTTCTTGGGAGATTCTAGTCCAAGATTGACAGTGATCCAAAGAAAGAAGAGGAAGAAGAAGGTTAATCCTAGAAAGACCAGGTCTTGAAGCAAAAATATTTTTGGTTCTTCAAGATATTCTGGTCCTTCTAGTGAAGAAAAGGTTTTTAAAAGTAGAAGGCTAGGATAAGAGAATCTTCATGTTAGAAGGGACCTTAGCAGTAATCTTGTGTGTCCAATAGCCTGATTTTATAGATGAGGAAATTGAGCCTCAGCAAGGGGGAGCAACTTGCCTAAGGTAACACAGCTAGTGACATAGTCAATACTAGAACCCATCATGTTTTTTGTTTGTTTGTTTTTTGTTTTTTAGTGAGGCAATTGGGGTTAAGTGACTTGCCCAGGGTCACACAGCTAGTAAGTGTTAAGTGTCTGAGGCCGGATTTGAACTCAGGTACTCCTGACTCAAGGGCCGGTGCTCTATCCACTGCGTCACCTAGCTGCCCCCCCATCATGTGTTCTGACTCTATGTCCAAGAAGAAGAAAAAAAAGTACAACACAACAGCACAATAATGCACACACAGCAGCAGCACAACACATTCTCCGATGAAGCAGATCACTGTACTAAGTTTTGGGGAAGATAAAGGGGAAAACTTGAAAGGAGAGGGGGGGAAATGGAGAGAAACTGGAAATCCTAGAAATTGAGGACAGCTCGCCCCTTTGCAACCCAAGGCTCTCCTGGGGGGAGTGTCATATATAATTTCGGCCACGAGATGGCGATATTGTCCACCCCGTCCCTGACTGGGCGCTCCCTCTATTGCCCCCTCTCGGTTTAAGGTATACATGACACCTTTCTGGCTCTAATCCCCGAGGGATCCACCCTGGGGAAGCCGAGGGTGTGAGAACATCAAGGCGGAGTAAGCAAGTCACCGCCAGGTCTGAGTCCTTAACAGTCACCCATTCAGGGGCCGTAAATTTAAATTGTAGGTCAAACCAACCAATTGAGAACAGGAGAAGATGTCACAGCCAGGGAGGCAGTAGCCAATGAAAATGGGAAGGGGCGGGGCGGGGGAGGGTTTTTTTGTTTGTTTTTGTGTGTGTGTGGCTTTTTTAAAAACAAACTCCTTAGAATATTAGCAGATCTTTTCAAACCACCCTAGTTCTGCCTGAGATCCCTTCTGTTCTCTGTGTAGCTTCAGTTCTAGCTGGACATTTCCACTGGCCACCAGGAAAGCCCCATCACTTCACCTTGAACTTGGGGGGGGGGGGCTGGAATTGGAACTGAGAAATTTGCTGTTGCAGGAGCCAGAGGTTGAAATTTCTCCATCTGAGGGTGCCAGGGTCACCTGGACAAATTTAGGACCCTTTACTCGGCCCTTCTTCTCCAATGCTGGCTTGCAGAACCTCCCTGCTCCCGCCCCGGACTGGTCTGTCTGCAAGCTTCCATGGCACTACCTCCTTGCAACACACACATAACCCAGTGTTGAAGCACCCTCTACCTCTGAGGAGTTAAACCCCATTCCTGGACCCGATAAAATCTAACCATTCTGCTGTCGCAATCGGGGGACCTACCTCAGAACCGCCTTAGCTTTCTTTTGTAGACCCCCTCCCTTCCCAAGTCAACGTTTAAGTAACCCAAACCACAATTTCTATTCTCTTCCCCAAAAGCCCCTTAACCTGAGAAGGATGGGTTGGGGGTGGGAACGTGGGACTACGGAGGCGGGGATAGTGGGCGAAGTTTTTCGGTTAAACGGAAAAAAATGAGAGTTCAGGTGAGATGGAGCTGAACTCTGCGTTCTGTCTGTCTGTCCCCCACCCCCATCCCCCTCTTGCTTGGACCCTGTTTATACATTCCAGCAGGAGGGTCCAGGGCAGGGGGGGAAGACTGGATGCTGGTCTATTGCCTATTTGGGTTGGAGACTTGCAGCTATTTTCTTTGAGGCTTTGAATAGCCCTGTTTAATGGATTTGAATGTGAAAGGGTGCTGGTGTTGGGGGAAAAGGGAGGGGCTCGGGCTGGAGACCCCCTTTGTCAGAGAGGGCCGCCTCCTCCCTCCATGGGGACTTATTCAGCATTTGGAGAGCTCTGGGCCTTTCTCTCCTGGCTCCTTCTCTTTCTCCTCTGGGTTCATTAGCATAGCAGCTGCTTCCCGAGAGGGGACCAGTCAAGGAAAAAAGGGCAGAGGCCCCTGGGAATGAATAGGGAAAAAATAGCTTTAAAGGAAAAAGGAGAAAGAAGAAAGAATGAGGAGACTGAATTGGGGAGTTTGAAAGAAGGGGGGGTAGGTGAATGAGGAGGGGGAGGGGCCTAAAGGCGGTCTCTGTAGCTCTGCATTTGGTAAGGCCCAGTGGCGCAGGGTGGGCCGGAAACTCTCAGGGGGAGGTGGGAAACCCGAGGCCCAGGTAATCATAGTGTGATATTACTTCAAGAGACTTAACTTTGGCAGGGACTTCACAGAACCAAACCTATTGCACTTTATTGTAAGAATAACAGAGTTCCGGTGAGAAGGGAACAAACTGACTCAGGTAACGCAGGTAAGTCTTGGCTCAGAGACCTTCAACCTGCCTTGCGTTTATAGTCCTTCACTCTGCCCATCCTGCACCAACCCATCCTGCACCAACCCCTCCCTTTCCAACCTGACTATTTTGACTCATTTACCACTTACACCTCCACTCTCCAAGGGAATTTCACAGCTGGCTCCACCCCTTTCCGTCATTGGTCCTCCTTCCTATGACCACACCCATTACCCTTCTGTTTCCTCCCATCTCTAGGCTAGCAAGTCTCCCAGCCTTTAGTCCCTTAATGTGTAAACTCCCCCAACCCTACAAAGACAAAGTTTTCTGCCTCCCCTACCACTTGTTATAGTATTATAGATCCAGAACTGGAAAGGACCTTAGAGACAATCTAGCTCATTTTACAAATGAGGAAAGTGGGATTCAGTGGAGTTAAGTGATTTGCTCAAGATTGCACAGGCAGTGAGAATGCTACAGACTAGTTATTTAGAATCTGCTTTCTTTAGCAGATGGATACTTAGGAGAAAGGCCAAGAGCATTTTGGAACAAGGAATGGGAACAATGACCATGAAATGGAGTAAAAACTTAACTTCCACATTTTCATACTGACTGTGATCATAGGACATTTTTAGCTATATAACATTTTTTACATCAAATTTTTAAAAAATTAATTTCTCAACTTAAATAACACCCATCTCCATCAACTGCGTGAAGGAAATAGAGGAGTTTGGTATCAGCTCATTGGATAATGTTCATCAATCTGTCCTGGGAATGTAGGGTCAAAGATACAGAATTGGAAGAGACTGTTCAGGAAATCTAGTCCAACTCTATCTATCACTTTACAAATGAGGAAACTGAGGCATAGAAAGATTAGGTAACTTTCCCAAGGTCAAACGGGTATCATTGGCAGAGCCAGGGTTCTTTTTTTTTTCCTTTTTTTTCAGGACAATGACAGTTAAGTGACTTGCCCAGGGTCACACAGCTAGTAAGTGCCAAGTGTCTGAGGCTGGATTTGAACTCAGGTCCTCCTGAATCCAGGGCTGGTGCTTTATCCACTGCACCACCTAGCTGCCCCCACTCCCACCCAGAGCCAGGATTCTAATGTAGGTTGCAAGACTCAAATCCTCTACTGTTTCCACTTCTCCCTGCTACATTTAAAGAAAAGTTTCTTAAACTGTGGGTTGAGACCCCATATGGGGTCATGTAACTGAATGTGGGGGGGTCATGAAAAATTTGGCAGTAAATGTTTGATTAGTATATCTATTTTATATAATACCTATATACCGGGACTCTGTAAAAATTTCTCTGGTGAAAAAGGGTCATGAGTGGAAAAAGTTTAAGAAGCCCTGATTTATAGAACCCCTAACAAGAGCAAATAACCATACCTTTTCCTCTTCTATCCCCCTCACATATACACAACTATATATACTCAAAAATCCATGCATGCACATGAAATCACACCCGCCCTCTAATAGCAGATGAACATTGTAATCACAACCCAGTACTGGCTCTCCTTTCACTTAGGGAGCATGCATATCAGTCAATAGCAGTTTTTTCCAAAATAGAGACCATTTCTTTCTTTCTTTGACCAGATTGTGCCCCAAAGTGCTGCTTATATGGGAAGTCTGCATGTCCAGAGCTCTGGCAGCTAGAGTGCTTCAGCAGAAGCCCTAGGTCTTCATCACCTGCTGTGACTGTTGCTCCTGCCATGGTTGGCTGATTCCTGTCACTCACTGCAGGATGCTATCCCAGCAGCTCCCAAGGTGACCCCTCTGCCTTCCAGGGTTTCCTGTTTTCCAAAGGACATATATATTTGAATGGGGATGCCTGGAGAGGTTGGCAGTTCTTTGGAAATAAAAACAATTCACACAGAATTAAGAATTTGTCAGGATGTGTGGGGGTTTTTTTCTCTGATGTAGGACTATGAAAGGAGAATTAGAACAACTCTAAAACGTGCGCATAGGGCAGTGTGATTATTTCTTTCCTGAAGAAGGGAAAATCATTCTTAGCCATCTGCATCTGCATGAAAAGAAAAGAAGTGAATCCTTCAAACTCAGAACTTTCATCTACTGTATAAAAACACTGCCTTTTATCATTTAAAGCAAAAGCATCAGTGGAGAGAGTTTTCTCAACTTCAAACGCCAGTTTCACAATATTTTTCCATCAATAGGAAAATGCTGAGGACCGTCCCTTCCTCCCTCCACCCCACAAGAAGAAGAAGAAAAAAAACATCTTTGTATCACCCCCCCTGAGAGGCACAAAGGCTTTCTCAGTCAAATGTGTCTTTCAGAAAAGAAAACTTAATTAAAGGAGATGCAAATAAGTCTATTGTTTTGAGATAAAATGACTTGGGGTAGACCCCAGATAGAAGCCCATCTGCCAGGCCCTTTCTCCTTTCTGAGGTGCTGAGCAAGAGACCAGGGCTGCCAGCTCTCATGGCCTTGCTAAGATGAGACTCTCAATGGAAATTCTCCAGAATAGGATATATGTAAGGGGAATCTAAATATGAGTTTGACCTAGGAATGATTGAACCCAAATTCCCTTGCTACCTATAGCACAGCATCTTTTACCCATATCGGCTTCTTTGGTTGTTGTTTATGAGAGGCAACTGAGGCAGGATGGGAAATGTCAGGATTTTAGTGCTAGGAGGTACCAAAGACTTGATCATTTAGACTAGTTCCCTCATTTTACAGATAAAGAAAGAGAACCCAAGAGGGGAAATGCTTTGCCTGTGGTCATTGATCTAGCTAGTAACAGAGCTAGGGTCAAAACTGGTGTGGACAGAACCAGAGTTCCTGCTTTGGAGTCAGAGGACATGAGTGTGAATCCTGACTGTTACCTACTACTTGTGTGCCCTTGGACAAGTCACTTAATCTTTTGAGTCTTCATTTTCTTGAGTGTAGAGTAATGAAGGAATTGGCTTAGTCAATTCTAAGGTTCTTTCCTTTCTAGCTTAAATCTATGATCTGGTGAGATCACAGGCCTCCCTGAGTCCAGGGCTTTGTCCTGTATCCAATTACTGTCACTTGGGCCAGAGGCATTTGAACTAATGACATGTTTAGATATGGTTACTAACTGGCCACAGTGAGGACATTTTCTCTTTGCACAGAAGTCTATTTTCACATAATAGTTAAATCTCTGTAATCTCCCAGTAAAGCCCTATGAGAAATGCATGTGTTAAGCAATCTGTTTTTGTATATTTTAGTTAGTTTCTTTTTCCTTTCCAGAGCAAATCCTAACTTTTTAAAATTTGTTTGCCCTAGAAGGGAATAGTGTAGAACAATGCTCACTGAATATCTTCAATGTTAAAAAGGATAATAGGGATATAGATTTAAAGCCAAAAGAGGTCATAGAGGCAACTGAGTTTCTAACTCCTTCCTTTTAGAGATGAGAGAACGGAGTCACTGAATGGTCAAATGACTTGCCCAGGGTCACACAGCTCATAATTGTCTAAGGACAAGATTTGAGCCCACATCTCCCTGACTTTAGGTCCAGAAAACCCTATCTATGACATCATGCTTCCTCTAAAGTCTCTCAGTCACTCCGTAAGCATTTATTAAATGCTTATCATGTGCTGGGCACTGTGGATACAAGAAAGAAAAAACACTTTCCTTGACCTCAAGGTGATTTCATTCTAATGGGGGAGACAACATGCACAATTATGAGCACACACACAATATCTATATCTAATGTGTATATGTATACACACACAATATCTATATCTAATGTGTATATGTATATATACATGTGTGTGAATATATATGTACATGCACATGTTTATATATACACATACCTATGTACATATATGTGCATATATAAAACAACTGAACAACATTAATCCACACACAGAGTAAATGGAAGGTAATCTCAGAGGGAAGGCTTTGTGGGGAATGGGATGAGCAAAACTTTCTGCTGAAAGTGAGATTTGACCTGAATCTTGAATGAAGCCAGAGAAGCTGAAGTCAAGATGAAGAACAGAATATTCCAGGTCTGGGGCACACTCAGTACAAAAACAGAGAGGAAAGAGTGAGGGTCATGTGTAGATGAACCACATGTAGGCCAGTGAAAGTAGATATCAGAATTTGGGAAGGGGAGTAAAGTGTAAGAAGGCTGGCGAGGTGGGAAGGGTTCTGGCTATGAAGGATTTTCAATTCCAATTTGTTGTTCAATAATTTCAGTTGTGTCTGACTCTTTGTGACCTCATTTGGGGTTTTCTTGGCAAAGATCCTGGAGTGCTTTGCCTTTTCCTTCTCCAGCTCACCTTAACACATGAGGAAACTGAGGCAAACATGGTTAAGTGACTTGCCCACAGTCACAGCTAGTAAGTGTCTGAAGCTAGATTTGAATTCAGGAAGATGATTCTTCCTGGCTACAGGCTATGTACTCTACTGTGCCACCTAGCTGCCCTATTCAGCTCCAGACAGAGGACTTTTTTAATCTTAGAGGTAAATACAAAGTCACCCAAGCTTTTTTTTTTTTTTGGTGAGGCAACTGGGGTTAAGTGACTTGCTCAGGGTCACACAGCTAGTAAGTGGTAAGTGTCTGAGCCAGGATTTGAACTCAGGTACTCCTGAATCCAGGGCTGGTGCTTTATCCACTGCGCCATCTAGCTGCCCAAAATAAGCAATTCCTGACTTCCAGAAACTTTTTTTGGGGGGGGGGGGGGGCAATTGGGGTTAAGTGACTTTCCCAGGGTTACGCAGCTAGTAAGTGTTAAGTGTTTGAGGCTGGATTTGAACTCAGGTCCCCCTGAATCCAGGGCCAGTGCTTTATCCACTGCACCACCTAGCTGCCCCTGAGATATCTCTAACAAGGCACTAACCCCTCTATTCTTTAAGGGACCCCATTCCATCCCATTTAAAAGATTGCCTCTTCTGGGGCAGCTACGTGGCGCAGTGGATAGAGCATCGGCCCTTGATTCAGGAGGACCTGAGTTCAAATCCGGTCTCAGACACTTATCACTTGCTAGCTGTGTGACCCTAGACAAGTCACTTAACCCCAATTGCCTCACCAAAAAAAAAAAAAATGCCTCTTCTGTCAACCTCACTCTTACTTATTTTCAATCTCTCTCTGTCTACTGGCTCACTCCCTATTGCCTACAAATATGCCTTTGTCTCCCCCATCCTAAAAAATCTATCAACTGATTTTTCTATCTCCACTAATTATCATCCTATATCTCTTCTGCCCATTGTAGCTCAACTCCTCAAAAAATATCTTCAATAGGTGCCTCTACTTTCTCTCCTCTCATTCCCTCCTCAATCCCTTACAATGCAGCTTCTAGACTTATCATTCATTCCACTGAAACTGATCTCCTCAGAGTTACCAATGATCTCTTCATTGCCAAATCCATGGCCTTTTCTCAATTTTCATTCTCCTTGGCCTTTCTGTAGCCTTTGAGAGAAATTAGTATTATACTATTGTATTAATAACTAATTAAATTGCAATCCAGGCTTTGATCCTTCTATTTTCTCTCAAGGACCAGATCTTTTAAAAGGTCAGTCTGAATACCACTACTAGGTGTGTATCCCAAACAGATCATAAAAAAGGGAAAAGGACCCACATGTACGAAAATATTTCTAGTAGCTCTCTTTGTGGTGGCAAAGAATTGGAAATTGAGGCGATGCCCATCAACTGGGGAATGGCTGAACAAGTTGTGGTATATGAATATAATAGAATACTGATGTGCTATAAGAAATGATGAGCAGGCAGATTTCAGAAAAACCTGGAAAGACTTAAGTGAACTGATACTGAGTGAAGTGAGCAGAACCAGGAGAACATTGTACATAGTAACAGCAACATTGTAAGATGATCAACTGTGATAGACTTAGCTCTTCTCAGCAATACAATGATTCAAGACAATTCCAAAGCACTCATGATAGAAAATGCTCTCCACATCCAGAAAAAAAAAAAACAACTGTGGAATCTGAAAGCAGATTGAACCATACTGTTTCTTTTTCTTTTTTTCTTTCTTTTTTTTTTCAGGGCAATGAGGGTTAAGTGACTTGCCCAGGGTCACACAGCTAGTGTCAAGTGTCTAAGGCTGGATTTGAGCTCAGGTCTTCCTGAATCCAGGGCCAGTGCTTTATCCACTGCACCACCTAGCTGTCCCCATACTGTTTCTACTTTTTTTTGTTTTTGTTTTTTGAGGTTTTCCCCTTTTGTTCTGATTCTTCTTTCACAACATGACTAATGCAGAAATATGTTTAATGTGATTGTACATATATAACCTATATCAGATTGCTTTCTGTCATGGGGAGGTTGGAACTCAAAATTTTATCAGAACAAATGTTGAGGGGGCAGCTAGGTGGCACAGTGGATAAAGCACTGGCCCTGGATTCAGGAGGACCTGAGTTCAAATCTGGCCTCAGACACTTGACACTTACTAGCTGTGTCACCCTAGGCAAGTCACTTGACCCTTAATGCCCCACAAAAAAAAACAAACAAAAACAAAATAACAAATGTTGAAAACTATCTTTATGTGTAACTGGAAAAAATGACATGTTTTTACATTGAATTTTTTAAAATAAAGTTTTGTTTTGTTTTGTTTTTTTGGGTGAGGCAATCGGGGTTTAAGTGACTTGCCCAGGGTCACACAGCTAGTAAGTATTAAGTGTCTGAGGTCAGATTTGAACTTAGTTTCTCCTGAATCCAGGGCCGGCGCTCTATCCACTGCACCACCTAGTTGCCCCAATAAAGTTTTTTTTAAATAGAAAATAAAAAAAGGTCAGTCTGTCTCTGAAGGACATGACTTGATGAGATTACTCCTAGGCTGCAAGGAACATGTTAGTCGATCTTGGGCAGGACTCCATCCAACTAGGAGACCTATTTTCTGTTTAGAGTATAAAGAGAATCCAGTTTGGAAGAGCCTTTGCCCTGCGGGAAGGAACCCCTGTCCTTGTTCCCCTCCATTAGAATTTAGGGTGACCCAGCTCATGAAGGAGAAAACCAGCCAGAGAGGTTAGATGGAGATGGATTCCCACACCCAGATTGCTGGAGCCTAAGGAGTCTCATGATCAAACCCCACTCTCAGCAGGAGGAGCTGATGACTTTTAGGCCACCTCCTCATTAAATGTCCACTAATTAGGAGTGATTTTCACAAGTCAGAGGAATTTCCTTTCAGAAGGGTTACTTAAGGCTTTCAGGGTCTCCTCTGGGGGTCTTGGCTTACCAAGAGAAACCACTGATTATCAATTTATTGATTTTTAGCTAGTTTAATTAATAAACTGATTATTAGTTACCCAGAAACCCCATCTCTTGTGGTTTTCATTAGTCACACCTTTGACACTGTTAACCACTCCCTCCTACTTCAGGCTTTTCTCTCTAAGTTTTTGGGACCCCATTCTTTCCTGGTTCTCCTCCTACCTGTCTGATTGATTGTTCCCTCTGTCTCCTTTGCTGAATCCTCTTCCAGATCATTCTCTCTAACCCTAAGTGTTCCTCAGGGTTCTGTCCTATGCTCTGGGTTTTTTCTCCCTCTATAGTACTTTATTTGGTGAGTTCAACATCTCCTATGGATTGAATTACTATCTCTATACTGATGAGTCTCAAATCTGCCTCTTCTGCCCCAAATTTTCTGCTAAACTCCAATCTCTCATCTTCAACTGCCTTAGTAGGCATCTGAAACTCAACATGTCCAAAACAGAACTCATTATCTTTCCTCATAAGCCCTCTGCCCCCTACCTTCCCTTGTTACTCTAGAGGGCAAACATCACCTTTCCAATCCCTCAGGCTCATAACCTAGGAATCATCCTGGATTCCTCCCTATCTTCTACTCCCCTTAGCTAATGTGTTGCCAAGGCCTGTTGATTTCATCATCTCCAACATCTCTTTAATAAGCCCCCATTCTCAAAAAAATAAATAAACCCCCATTCTCTCCTTTGACACTGCCACCACTCTAGTGTAGGTACTCATGACCTCCTGCCTGCACTATTTTTGGGGGGAGGGGGTGAGGCAATTGGGGTTAAGTGACTTGCCCAGGGTCACACAGCTAGTAAGTGTCAAGTGTCTGAGGCCAGATTTGAACTCAGGTCCTCCTGAATCCAGGGCCAGTGTTCTATCCACTGTGCCACCTCTACCTGCATTATTTGTAATAACCTGCTGGTTGATCTGCCTGCCTCAAGTCTCTCCTCAATCCATCAAGTACTCTATTTAGCCACTAAAGTGATTTTCCTAAACCATGTGTCCAACAATGTCAACCCCCTATTTAGCAAACTCCAGTGGCTCCCTATTGCTTCCAGGATCAAACACAAAATGCTCTGTTTGGCATTCAAAACCCTTCTTAACCTACTCCCTTCCTACCTTTCCGGTCTTCTTACACCTGACTCCCCAACACATATTCTTCAATCCAGTGACACCAATCTCCTGGCTGTTCCATGAACAGCTCCAGTCATTTTCTCTAGCTATCCCCCAACCTTGGAGCACTCTCCCTCCTTAGCTCCACCTACTGACTTCCTTCAAGTTCCAACTAAAATCCCATCTTTTATCACAAGGCTCCCCTAAGCCCCCCCCTTTTTTTTTAAGTGAGGCAATTGGGGTTAAGTGACTTGCCCAGCATCACACAGCTAGTGTTAAGTGTCTGAGGCCGAATTTGAGCTCAGGTACTCCTGACTCCAGGGCCGGTGCTGTATCCACTGCGCCATCTAGCCCCCCAAGCCCTTTTAATCCCAGTGCCTTTCTTCTGTTAATTATTTCCTATTTACCCTGTATAAGCTTGATATATGTGTGTGTATATGTATATATATATATATATATATATATGTGTGTGTGTGTGTGTGTATGTATGTATGCACATGTGTATATATGTATATGTATGTATGTACCTGTCTCTCTCTCTATACATATATATATATATATATATATTTGTTTTCATATTGTCTCCTCCTTTAGATTGTAAATTCCTTGAGGGCAGCTTACAATAAACCAAGCTTACCTAGGGGATTTTAAAAAAGTTGATAAATTTGGATTGAATGACCTTCACAGGAGTATAGGTTGCCAAGATTGTAGAGTGAGAGTCTGGAAGAGGATCAAAAATAGCATTCTCACTCCCCTATGATCCAGAGTGTATGGGAATATGGATGAAAGTGTAGTCTACACTGGAAAGGGGGGTGAGGGAAGAAGTGTGACTAGGAGGGAGTCAGTTCTCACTGAGTGCCAGAAGATGAAAGAACTAAAAATAAAAATAAAAAATAAAAGATTTAGGATGAAAGCAATTACTTCCTCTACAAATCCACTTATTCCAATCTCTTCATTTATAGATAAAGATGTTGAGGCCCAGAAATGTGAAATGTCTGACAAGGTCACACAGAAAAAGGCCCAGATCTAAACCATAGTCCTCCAATTTCCAACACACATACACACACACACACACACACACACACACACACTCAGTTCAACTCCCCCTGTTTCCTTGGATCCTTCCAGGGAGGTCTGATGAAAATACTAAAAAAAGCACACAAACAAAGAATACCATATAAAAGAATACCACACTTTACATTTGATTCTAAAATAACAGCACAGGGAGAGCGATGGTAACTGACAGGAACGTGGTCTGGAATTCCAGAAATACTCTGTGAAATTCCATCTCTGGGTAAAGAGTCTTGGATCCTGGTCAACAAGAACAGCATCTGTTACTTACAACTTAGGAACTTCTGAAAACAGACAAACTTGACAAATTACAGGTATATTAGAGTTATCAAATCATACAAAACCTTTAAAATTATTACATTAAAATGTGTAAATTACCCAGAAAAACTAGACTGTTTCTTTAAATCAGTACCAGAGCTTGGGGGGGGGGGGTCACTAGTGTATCGATTCCTCTTTAATCTAGCTAGGTAAAGCTCCAGAGATGGATAAATTATACATCAATATAAGGCATGACAGGATTAAGGCCAAGTCCTCTCTTGGAGTCCTGTTTCAGATTTATATGTTCAACTTGTTCCCAGGGCACCCGGGGAAGATACTCTTTGGAAGAGCCTTTCAACCCAAGTCTACTGTGGGTTAACCGCTGGCTCACATACACAGTCCTCTTATGGGTCTAACTATAAGAGAATGATAAGTTTCCTGTTATCCACTCTGCAGAATCAGAGCTTCTGGGATCAATCTGAAAATCATTTTGATGGTAGATCCTTGAAGTTGTTTGTGGCTGGGGATCTTCCTGGTTCAAATATAACTGTCTTCAATATGCAATTTCCCAGATGTTTGGGGTCTTACAAGACTAGGGAAAACCCTTCATGTCAGCCCTGAGTCTCAGAGCCCTTTTCTGTTTTCTATTAAAACACAAATCCCTCTTTTATGTACTTCCTCTAGACAAGTGTATACTGCTTACTTTTGTTCCCCTTGAGGCCACTGAGCTTGGAGGGAGTCAGTGAACTACAGGCTAGGGTAGCCTCAGGCTTGCTGGCTGATGATTCTAAGAATGTGTAAAGCCCTAAGAAAAGTAGAGCAATATAACGTGCTTTCTGCAAGGGACCTCATACAACAATACAGGTTTGCTATGGGGTTTTTAAAGGCAGAAGTTGTATGCAGGAGAAATAATAATCATTATCTGCCTAGTAGTGCAAACTGGGAGACCGCCAAGTCCTTAGCCATAAGACTTCTCTAGTGGTTTGGAAAATCTTTTTTCTTTGTGTTGGGCAAGTTACCCTGGGTGTCAAGCTCATTTGGCTCCTCCTTAAATATATATGTGTGTATATACACTTATATGTATATATGCATATATTTTCCACACACATATGAAAATATAAGTTGCTCAAGAGAAGTAATGGTTTTCAAATAATCCCTTTAATATTTAGAAATAGCACCTTTGTAGTTTGTTATTCTATCCTTCCCCACCCCCACCCTCAGGTAAGATCCCATTTTAAGGTTTAAAACCAGACAATGTTGGGGGAGGGGAAGGAACACACCCCAAAAAAAGGCCAAACTTTTTTTTTATAAAAAGATCAATGAAAAATTTATTTATAAATTTTTCACTCTGGGACTACCAGTCTATATCATACACTCAGGAAGATGCTGTGCTGTACAGACTTCATCCAGTTAGAAATGATCATATAGTGACCCATATACAGCTTCAATATAAGCCTAAAATTCTTAACATTAATTAACATAATTAAAAAGGTATTCGCATCTAGAGAAAAAAATCTACAGAAAAACTCCTTTCTGGAGCAATCTGTGCATCAGCTTTCAATGTCTGCTTAACTCACTGACATTATCTTCTTCCAAAATAAAATCACCAGGGATGACTGCCAAAGATGACCAGTCATGCACACACACAAAAGCCTCCCTCCACCTGTCTCTTCTCTCCTACCCCTCATTTTGGCATGAAGGGTCAAGCAGCACTATACGCCAAATAAAGGGGAAATCTCATTTAAATTTGAATTATTCACCATCCCTTTTATTTCTCAGAATCAAAACAATATGGGGTGTGGGGTTGCATAGAAAATTGAAACTATAGGGACTAGGAAGGGCAGCAGCTTTTCAGGACAGAAGTGATGCAAAAAAATACATCAGCTCATACATTTTCAGAGCAACCCCCCCTCCCCCCCTTCCCGAGGTCTAATTTTCCATTTCTAATCAGGTCTACAAAGCTCCAGGAGGCTGAAGAGGAACAATACTTTTCTTAAAACTCACTCAGCAATTAACACAAGAGATTCACAGTCTTATAGGTATTTTATAAAAATATAAATATGGGTTAACATGTTGTTTTCACAACACTGGACACAACTCCCTTAAGAACTGGGTTTATAACCAAGATTTCTTTTAAAAAAAATCATCTAGAACTTGGCTTAATATATGTTCATATTTTATATTATGTCATAAATGTTATGACATTTAATTGTGGCAAATTCATTTATCTTTTAAAAATGTGCAACCATCTGGTAACTATAATAAAACTCACTAGAAAAGATATTGTTCCCCCCTCATCACTACAAAAGAGAAGCACCAAAATGCTGGAATCGTCTCCACTGCTCACACAGAAAGTTTGCAAACCAAAAAAAAGTTCAGGTAAATTACAGCATTAAATGAGAGATGCTTCCCAAAGGTTTTTTTTTTAAACTGGAGCTTTTTTCATTATAGCCAAAGTTTTCCAAAGAGAAAACTGCCCGTGAAAGCCATTAGCCAAAGCAGTGTTCAGTGCAATGAGAAAAACCGGCAGACTCAAGTTTTTAGTTTAAGACTAGAAAAAAAAATGCATATTTTTCCCACAAACCACATTGACCACTCACAATATTTC
This sequence comes from Dromiciops gliroides, assembly GCF_019393635.1. Classification (NCBI taxonomy): domain Eukaryota; kingdom Metazoa; phylum Chordata; class Mammalia; order Microbiotheria; family Microbiotheriidae; genus Dromiciops; species Dromiciops gliroides. Next base: position 435,517,060 of record NC_057862.1, on the reverse strand, counting down.
CAAACAAAAACCAGGCTCACAAACCTCACCCACAAATATACAACATACAAGATAAATAGTTTATAACAATTTTAACACCTCCCCCCCAACCCAGTACATAGCTATTTTGTTCCTTTAATCGTCATGGTTAGGGCCAAAGGAATAGTGGGGGGCGGGGGGGGGGGAAAGAAAAGGTTATATAGCAAGGAGATGGCAGTGATCTATCTCTTCTCTTAGTGCAGACACTCGGGGTGAACACACACACACACACAAAACACACGGCAGGGGGCCCCAGTTTGAATTTCTGCCTCCCCGCTGTCCTTGTGCCAGGGCAGTTAAGAGCAGCATTGCCAATTGGACGTGCAGGCCACTTTCCCAAGGCGACGGAAGGTGGTTTCTTCTTTCCTCCTGTTTCAGCGTCAAAGAAGAACGATCCCAAGTCACCAGATGGAGAAACCCATTCATTCGCTCAGGGCTTCCAAGCTGTTTGCGAAAGCATGGGCAGTAGGGGGAGCGCGTTCCTTGCCGAGTGCGCCAGTCTCTCCTCCTCCTCCTGTCTTCAAAGTCGGGCCCACTTCTTCCTTCCAGCCCCCTTCCCCCGTTTTCCTAACCCTGAATTCAGTTCCAGGACTTAACTAAACCCCATTGGATTTTTTCCCTCGGAATACATTTTAAACTTTTTTTTTAAGGAGGACCTGACTTCGCTTATGTGACTTCTTGCTAAATTCAGGTGTACTGACTGGGGAGGGGCTGAGTTTTACGACCCTCCCCCAAGATAACGTCCAATCTCCCCACCCCAACAACTTAGATCCAGAATCAGAGATCCCAGAGATTTGGATGCTGACGATGGAAAGAGGGTGCCCTAGCCCTCCAAACATACATACTATAATCAAGGAAAGTTCTTGGTCTTAAGTTTTAAACCGTGGGAAAAAAAATCTTCCAGGTGGAAGCCACCCGCCCCGTGGACGTAAGCAAAAGATGCAAAATCCTGTCTCGGTTTTAGATCCTAGGGAGGATTTTTGTTTCTCTTTTACATTTTTTTAAAAGGAAGAAAAAACGAAACCCTGATAACAGCGACCAGGAACGTTTAAGTGTGGAAATGGGATCAATCTCTGTGCCAGAATACTTTATAAAAAGGACAACATCCGGGGCTGGCTGGCCGGAGCCTCCCCCAGCGAGTCTGGAGAGCGAGAAGAGCGGGTGGCGGGAGAGGGGGCCACTCGCGGCAGCAGACGGAGTGTTCCCAGGAGGCCGAGGGGAAAGTCCATTTTTAAAGCATCTGACCAGATTTCTAACTGAAACGGCAATTACTCCTATGCTAGCACAGCCGAGGTAGATGGCAGACAATTTTACAGTAGAAAACAAAACCAGAGTCCAGCCCCAGACACCCGCCGAAGAGAGGGCTCCAGACGCAATCGCGGGTCAGTCACCAGGGGGATGGATGGGGAGTGGGGAGGGCGTCTTGGAAAGGGAGAAAAAGGAGTCCAAGCAGCTTTTGATGTTTAAAATGAAAATATTAGGATTTTTTTTACAAAAAAAAAAAAACAAACAAAAAACCGACAAAACACAGAGAAATTCCCTCCCCCCTCCCCCATGTCTCTTGCGCGCACACACACTCACGCACGCGCATGCACACACACACTCACACACACTGAACGCTCTTCGCTGAGCCACAGCCTGTTCCGCGACCTCGGACCCCAGGGGGTCCCCTGGGCGCTTGGCTTAACGGATGTGGCCCGCGGGCCTCCAGCTTTCCTGTCCCCTGCTCCCAGTGTGCCTGCGCCCTCCCGGAGCCGAGTCGTGCGAGAGAAGAAGGGCGCAGAGGAGTTGCGGACAGGCGCCCAGGCGGGTGGAGAGTGCAGTGCGCGGCGCCTTCCCCGGTTCTGCCCCCGGCCGGGCGGCGCCGGCCATCACCGGCCACTGGCCGAGTACTTGGCCTTGGTGATGAGGTATAACACGATGTCCTGGTGACCCCCGAAGGCGGCGATGTGCAGCGCGCTCCAGCCGTCGCGATTGGCCAGGCGGATGTCGGCGCCGAACTTGACCAGCAGCTTCACCAGCTCCAAGTTACCGTCGATGACCGACTGGTGCAGCGCCGTCTGGCCCTCGGGCCCGAACGAGTTCACGTTGAACTCGCAGTTCGTCATGTTCTGTAGCAGTGACTGCAGCTCCTTCGTGTTTCCCTTGCGCACCGCCTCTTGGAAGATTCGCTGGCTCTGCGGGGCCGAGCAGGTGGACAGCTCCGCCTGGCTCATGCTGCCGGGCCGGGCCCTGGGGCCTGGGACTGGGAGGGGCGCGGCGGCTGCGGCGGGGCCCTCCTCAGCTCCGGGGCGCGCGGGCTGGGCGCGGCCCCAGCAAGTCTCCAGGGCCGGGAGCTCGTTCAGGCGGGTCGCGCTTCTCGACCCTGCGGCTGCTGTGACTCTTCCTGTAGCGGCGGGTGGCAGCGGCGTCGGTGGTGGCGGTCGTGGCCCCGCAACTCGAGGGCTTCGGCTTCGGCCCCTGTCTCCCTCTCGGGATGCAGGGGCGCATGGAAGAACCCCGCCACTCAGCGCTGTCGTCCTGGACACGGGCCCCCGGCACCGGCCGGCGCTGCCCGGGCCCCTGCGTTTGGGGGCGGGGGCCGGGCTCCCAGCCGGCTCGCGCCCGGGGGGAAGCCGCCTCCTGCCTCCACGGGGACCCGCCGCTGCATCCAGCCGCGCCGGGGGCCGAGCGAGGGGGCTGCTGCCGGGCTTCGCTCGGCCGGGAGAAGTCTAGTGGGGCCGGGAAGGTGGGGGCAGGCTGGAGGGGAAGGCGCCTCCTTATTACAACGCGGGGAGCATGTCCTGTCGGGTCAGATTCAGATACAGCCCCACGCGGCCTCGGCTCGGCTCTGTCGCAGAGATGCAACCTCGGCGCCTTTTAGGCTGCTTATATTTGCATAACAATAGTGCACCCGTGACGCGACCGCCGGGCTGGGAGTGGGGCTGCTTATTGGGCTGCGACCCACGTGGGGGTGGGAGCAGGGGGCGGAGGGAGCGCGGTTAGCCTTTGGGGGGCGGGGTCACCCCCCAGACTGGCGGCTGGCGGGGAAGGAAGGAACGAAAGTGGAGATCTTTTAGGGGGTGGGGCTGGGCCCGGAGGCGGGAGAGGAGACCCCCCCCCCCCAGCCCCCAGTCCTAAGGGCCGAGGAAGCATGTAGCCCCTGCGCCGGTCCTGCCCTTCCTTGCCAGACCCTGGGGACCACGACCCCTAAGTTGGAAATGGCCAGAAGATTGGCCGCTGCCCAGCTACTCGGGGTGTCAAGTCCCTGGATGCAGAAAGGACAAGGGTCCAAGAACTGCGGGAAAACCCTCTGGTGTCGATTTCATTTGCGCGCTGCACAGGCAGAGGGAGCCAGTGAACAAGACAGCGGAGCGGGGCGGACCGAGGTCCCCCAGAAGGAGAAACGAGTGTGATGAAGGTAAAAAGAAGTCCATTTATTTACCAGGCTGAGGAAGTTACACACGCGCACGCGATACACACACACACACACACACACACACACACACACACCTTCTGAAGTTGTATGCCTCTTTCTGATATTTCCTCGCAAATCAAGCAGAGTGAGTGGGAAAAGCCACATTTTGGCGTTTTACCTTTAGATGCTCACAAGATTGGTTTGTGTTTGATGATCTAGTGTCCTGTTGGATCCTTATGAAGTCAGAGGATGAGGTCTAGAAGTATTGAGGGGAAAAGGCCTAGTCCACCCACTCTTATAATGTTCAGTAAGAATATATTCTGAGGCAGGAGGAAGGAAGGGAGAAATGCAGGACAGGTTGGGGAGAGGTTTACTTCATTAATGAGTAGCATCGTTTTTATTGGGTAGGGAATCATGATCTAATTAGCTTAGCTCCATTTTGAGTAAGGAGGTATGTGTGCAAGTGTCTAGTGTAGGTATGATTCTGAAATACCTATCCCTGGAAAATGAACAAAAATAAGGAGCCTCTTCCTAAGAGGCAGTTTGGCAAATTGGATAGAGAGCCAGGAAGAACCTGGATTTGACACCTAGTGACTTTGTGACCCTGGGCAAATTACAACTTCTCAGTGGCATAGGGCCTAGATTCTGGGCTGCTTTTTTTAGACCTCTAAATTGTAGGAAAGGTTCTTTGGCCTACCTTCAGCTGGTAGTTCTTTGTACCCATGAAATCATAGGTCCAGTCTCAGTCTCTATTGACTCCTAATTAAGTCTCTGAGATTAGAGGACGTTGAAGATTTTTAAAGCATGCAAAAAGTGGGCCTGTAGGGGCAGCTAGGTGGCGAAGTGGATGGAGCACCAGCCCTGGAATCAGGAGTACCTGAGTTCAAATTTGACCTCAGACACTTAACACTAGCTGTGTGACCCTGGGCAAGTCACTTAACCCCAATTGCCTCACTAAAAAAAAAAAAGTGGGCCTCTAGTCCTAGGCCCTAGAATACTTAGGCTCCAGGCAGGCTGACCTGGAGTCTATTTTGTCCAAACCAAAACTGAACCCATTGCCACTGGAGCTAAAAGCATCATCCACTTTTCTCTGTTGAAATTTCTTTCTCAAGGTAAGTCCAGAGAAAATGCTTACGGGTGAGATAGAATTCTGAAATGACTCATTTCTAAACAGTTTTTTTTAACTGACCAACATAACAGTCAACCTATTAAAACATGTTTGCAGGAGGAGACATTACCTGTCAAATTTTCTCATTAGGTTTTTACAGTTTATAGCTTGTTCTGTGGTCGCTGGAAATTAAAAAGGAATAATTTCTCAGAGTTTACAGAGCAAGATGCAGTCCCTTAATTGTCTGACGAGTTGTAACTTGTGTTCACTTTGAAGCCAGTTCTGGAATTCATCTTAACAAGGTACCTCTCAAGTCCCCTGTGGGTTTCCTAAGACAACAATTTACACAATGGAGGAGTCGTTGCAGAGGATAGGAAATATAGGAAAGTGAACATTTTTGGTGGATCCTGAAGCCAGCATTCAGAAGAGCTGGGAAAGGAAGCAGCTGGTGTGTGCAGGCCAAGGCCTGGTTTTGGCTCAGTGCTCACTCACTAGCTTCCTTCAACTGTGTCCTAATTTAACTCTCCTGATGGTGAAATTGAGGAGGAACTCAGTGTAGTTCTAGAACCCAGTGACTTCCTGGGTGAGGTGTTATATAAAGTAGCATCTCTAGGGAAGATTATTTAAGAGCTCGTCTGAATATTGACCCTGGATCCCAAACTGCCACCATCTTGTCTGATCTGGGATACATACAACTGATTTGCAAAGACCAGGGAGAATTCCTCTGGGATTTTGCAGGAGGATGCAATAGTGTATGCATGGCAAAAGATTGGGTTCATAGATTTAGAGTGGGGAAGGGACCTTTGTAGTCATTTAATCCAACCCCTATGGATGCTGATAAATGTTAAATGACTTGCTCAGAATCAAACAGTGATAACAGAGGAGAACCTAGGTCATGACTGCTGCACCATTTTCATTGTACTACAATGCCTGCTATTGGGTTGCATGCATTCATTCATTCATTAGTTCCTTCATTTATTAAGCACTGACCAAATGTATATAGGAAGACTTAAAAGTATTGCCTGATAGATAACTTTCACTAATACTTCTTATTTCTGGTGTCCATGTCCCAATTAAATAATTCAGACTTCACTTGGGGGCCCCCTTTCTTCAGAACAGAAGTGGAGGATAGGGGCAGCTAGGTGGTGCAGTGGATAGAGCACTGGCCCTGGATTCAGGAGGACCTGAGTTCAAATCCGGCCTCAGACACTTGATACTTAACTATCTGTGTGCCCAATTGCCTCTCTCTCTCTCTCACACACACACACACACACACACACACACACACACACACACACACACACACACACCAAAAAAAAAGGAATTAGATGGTAGTCTAAGACCAATGTCTATTCAAAGGATACCCCTGAAATAATAGTAATCCCATTTTTGATGTAAAGACCTCTTTGCCATTTTGCACTAAGTCCCTTAACCTCTTCAGGCCTCAGTTTCCCTTCATCTATAAAAGGAAGGGGTTGGACTTGGTGGCTTCTGAGGTCCTTCCAGCTCTTTAATCTGCATTTTTAGCCTTCTTTTCTAAGCAACATCCCATCCATTATCTCAATTGATATTCAAAATGTGAAGAAGTGGACAAGGGTTGAATGACCCCATTTAAGTGAAAATCAACCTCATTTTACAGAAAAGGAAATTAAGGCTCCTGTGGAGAAATGTCTTGCCTTGCCTAGGGTGAATTCAACTGAGTCTGTAACAGAACCAGTACTAGAATTCAAGTCTTCCAGTGACTGAATTTGCAAGCTATACAGAAGAAGCAATATAAAATAAGGAACATGAAAGAAAGGATAGAAGAAGGAATAAAAGGAATATAAAATTGCATCAGGGCAGAAATGTCAGAATAAATGAAATGCCTAAAGAGAGGACACACTAAAGGTGCCTCCCCTCCCTCCCAGAGTCTCTGACTTGGGAAACCATCTCAGCATGTGGAAATGATGTATCAGGCCTTGGTCCAAAAGGTGCTGCTATGTTAGTTTTCTAGCTTTTTCTGTCCACTACTGGGGGTTGGACATTTGCCCTGGGGAGAAGGATGTATCACCCCTGCTCAGATTTTAGCTGGAGGTGAGGGTCTAGGACCAGCCTGTTTGTGGCTCTGATTGCAAAAAATCTGCCTGGAGGGATTGAAAGCTTGTGGACCACAGGGTTCTCTCATCTCTTGCCCCTCTCCCTACACCTCAGGCCCTTAGGGTTGAACAAATTCTTGTGAGGCAGTGTGGTGTGGTGCAAAGAGTACTAAATCGGAACTAAGAATATCTGTGTGACCATTGGCAAAGTCACTAAATCTCACTGGGACTAGGTTTCCGTATCAGTAAAATGATCTCCAACATCCCCTTTAGCTAAATCTAGCTATTTATGTCCCCACCAAAATCCAGGGACAGTGGGGGAAGCCAAGAATCTAGCTGGAGAAGGGATCCCAAAATGATTTGGCAGGTCAGACAGAAACGCCCTGTCTCTGATGTATTGGAATGTTTCTGATACAAAGGTTGGGGTGGAAGGTAGTAGGATACTGAATGAATGATTTCCCTCTACAAATTTCAGAGGTCTGTGGGGTGGCAATAGGGTCCTTTCCCGATCACCACCCAATATGGAGGCTTGATGCCTTTCTCTCCCCGCCCTTCCCTCCCATCCTCTGCCTCCCCCCCCCAATTTTGAGAAATGACCTGTCTTATACAATGTGAAAAGGGGGGGGGTTCCTCTATCTTGTGCACTTCTTGGTGAAATATAACAAGCCTTTGAGACCTGGCCCCACCCCATTAACTAACTCGTGGTTAATCTGGGATAAATGTGAGAATGAAATGAAGAAGTCATGACTGAGGTTTTCTAAACTCAGAGGGAACCCAGCAGGATAAAGACTTTCAAATTTAGTCCTGACCACTGACTCTCTGAGCTCTTCGTGCACTGTCTTTTCAGACGAGCAGGAGAATTTGCCTTCTAATTAGTTCCCCTTCCCAGGGCCAGTGCTTGGATTATCTTGATGGCCAGTAGCTACTTCATAGGAAAAATTCTCTTCCCAGCCCCGCCCCCTTCCCTCCATCCCATGTCTGACCAATTGAAAATCGCCTCCATCAAGTCACTGCAGCTTCTATCTGTGCTTGGCCAGAACTAACCGCCTTCTAATAGTTTTGAATGTTATTCCTCTAATCCTTGTTACTAACCTATGGACCACAATGGCCCCAAGGGCAGCTCAAGCAACACCTAGTGGTTGAAACAGTAGCCAACAATAGACACTTTGGTTGGACCAAAGGAGATATTAGTGAAATTGGAAGCTACAAAGTTTTCTACTGAGCAAGTCACAGTGGTGCCTTTATTGCTTTGAGTTGGCAGAATGTGTTTTGTGAATTATTCCTCACACAAGCCTTGTGTCTCTGCTAAACCCTTCTCTGATGGTTGTCCGTGACATGGATGGGAGCCTGGCCTCTTAAAGGCTCTATCTCAAAATACAACATCTGGCAGTGTCTACCAGGCTGGAAGGGCTTCCTTTATTGGCTCTACAATAGAATGGGATAGTGTATCTGAGGACAAGCCTCGATAAAGAGTGGAGAAGCTGCTCTCCAGAAAGTTAGCCACCAGGGGATATTTTTCTTTTGACCACAACAGGCCATGAAATTGCCTACAAAGATGTGTGTGTGTGAGAGAGAGAGAGAGAGAGAGAGATATAGAATATCTCCCACACCTGTCAAATCACAGAACTTGGAAGTGAAAACCTTTCAAGATTGAATTTTATTATTTAATTTGATTTATTTTACATTTTATTCTAGTTGCCCCATTTCACAGATGGGAAAACAGACTGGGAAAGGTGAAAATGTTCACACCAACATAATGAATCAGAGTCAGAACCAGGACTTGAACTTCCTTCCCATTGCCATGCTTTTGTATTCTTTGAGTCCCAGTCCAAGATTAGAGGAAAAGGTTAGCCTTCATAGAACCAAGTAGGAAGTGCTTCTGTCTAAAGAAGGCCACAGATTAGTAAGTAGTGCAGCAAAAGGGCCTGCAGGCTGTCTGTCCTGCCCAGTGCTGCTGGACACTGAAATGAGCTACAATGATTTGGTGGATGTGGCTTTCAAATTGTCACAGATTCCTGCCTGAGTCATTATTTGATGATGGAGGCACTGGGAAGAAAGAGATCAGACCCTGAGTGACCCAGATGCCTTCTCCTGGGATTGTCCACCCAACAACAGGAGGATGAATTGTAAAACTCTTAAACAACCCAGGATGATCCACCCACCTACCCACCCCCAGCCCTCTGAACCCCACAGCACTCAAGTGAATCTCCCAACCAGGCCAAATGGTCACTGAACAACTGGCAAATGAGGACAAAAAGAAGGCAGTGTGGTCAAATGGCTATTAGCATAGGTGAAAGAGGACTGAATCTTCTAAGACCTTGGAGCTATTATGGGAGTCCACAGACTTTCCTTGCAAATCTCTGAAACTGTCCCTAGAGTTTGGCTACTGTATTAAGAACTATGTTTCTGATTGGGAGCATTTTTCTTCTTATTTGGTAGGGTTTCCTTGAACTCAAAGAAGACTCATGGGTTTAGTAGGGGCTGATAACCCACTGAGTGCATTCCCAGGGGAGTGAGTTAGAGAAAATCATCTGGTTATTTAATTTGTCAAGGGGCCCATGAGTGAATGTAGAAGCACTAGCTATGCAGAAGACAGAGGGAAGAGCCTGTTAATAATGCAGATTAACCTAAAAATGTGTTGGGTTACTTCAGGGTGCACACCTATGAACATAAAAAACTCCCACTGGTATAGGCACTGAGGTCCCCTTGGAGTCCACTGATTATCTGGCTGCTAAAGAAATTACTTCAGCTATTTAAAGTCTGGGGGCGGGGGGCAGCTAAGTGGCACAGTGGATAGAGCATTGGCCCTGCATTCGGGAGGACCTGAGTTCAAATCCGGCCTCAGACACTTGACACTTACTAGCTGTATGACCCTGGGCAAGTCACTTAACCCTCATTGTCCCACAAAACAAAACAAAAAATAAATTCTCCAGGGCCATGGTTAGTTTACTTAGTTAGCCAATCATCTTATTCCCTTCTTGACCCAACCAAAGAAAGAGGTTTATATCTTATAAAGAGACCACAGGGCAAGTATCATGTTACATATTTAAAACTTCATCATACCCTGGTTATTAGATTTCTCTGGCTATTCGATAACAAAAATACTATAGTTCTCATTTTACAGGTGAAGAAACTGAGGCTGAGAAAGATGGAGTGACTTGCCCAAGGTCATACAGCATAGTAGTAGTTGTGAGTCTCAGGTTTTTCTCATGACATTACATTGCTTCTTATTACTTTGTAAGAGGCTCACCCAATTTCTCTGGATCATACTAATAATTGAAGTTTAAATACTTTTTTATGTGGAAGCTAGGTGGTGCAGTAGGGAGGGTGTTGGACCTGAGTCCATGAGTTCAAATCCTGCCCCAACATTTAGTTGTGTGCCCCTGAGCAAGTCCCTTAAACTCTCTCATTCTGAGTTTCTTCATTTGTAAAATGGGGATAATAATAGCACCTACCTCTCAGAGTTGTTGTGAGGATCAAATAAGTTAATGTATCTAGAGCTTTTCCAACCTTAAAGTGTTATATAAATGCTAACATTCATTATTGTGGTTTGTTTTTATATCACATTTAATTCCAAATATAGCCTTTCATCCTCCTCTCTTTTTGTAGCAAACAATAAAAAAAAAGAAAAGAAAAGAAAAGAAACAGGGAAAAAAAAGAACTCAGCAAAGCACATTAGCTGAACCTGTCAGTCTATGGGACATTACACACCCAGAATCCCCTACCTCAGCAAATAAAGGAGGAAAGTGAACATTCTGTGATCTTTGGGAGACAAGCTTGATCATTATTTACATTTAGTTTCTTTTTTTTCTTTCCATTTATAGGTTAGGCATCATGAATATTGTTTTCCTGGTTCTGTTAACTTCACTTTGCATCTGTTTACCTCTCTCTTCCTGAGCTTCTTTGCATTCTACATATTCATCATTTCTTACAGTATTCCATCATGTTCATGTACCACAATGGATTTATTTGCCAGTGTCTCAACTGACGGGCATCTACTTTGTTTCTGTTTCTTTGCTTCTAATGTATAAAAAGGTCAGCCTCCTGTTATTATAACGGCTAACACTTTATATCACTTTACCCACATTATCTCATTAGATTTTCATGACAACCTTGTGAAAATAGGTGCTAGCCATATCCTTAAATTACAGATGAAGAAAAAAATTAAATTAAATTTTAAAAATTAAAAAAAAATTACAGATGAAGAAACTAACACTAAGACTTGCCCAGGGTTACAGAAATAGTAAGTTTCTGCGATGAGTGGTGGGATTTGAATCCAGGTCTTCCAGGGTTCCCAGGTCTTCCCATCCCTTTTTTTTTTTTTGCAGGGCAGTGAGGGTTAAGTGACTTGCCCAGGGTCACACAAGCTGGTAAGTGTCAAGTGTCTGAGGCTGGATTTGAACTCAGGTCCTCCTGAATCCATATATGTATTATCCAAAGCTGGTGTTTTGTTCACTGTGCCACCTAGCTGCCCCCTTTTTTGGGAGTGGGGTGGGACAGTGAGGGTTAAGTGACTTGCCCAGGGTCACATGGCTACTAAGTGTCAAATGTCTGAGGCCATATTTGAACTCAGATCCTCCTGAATTCAGGGCTGGCACTTTATCCACTGAGCTACCTAGCTACCTCCGGGGTTTTCCCATTCTTATGGAAGCCCTTTGAAAGCAGGGTCTGTTTCTCTTTTGCCTTTTGATCCCAGCATGTAGCACACTGCCAGGCACATTGTAGCTGCTTAATAAATACTTATGGGACATCTACCCATTACCACCTTCTGCAAAAAGCCTCTCCTTAACCCTCCTTAATCTTAGTGCCTTCTCTCCGAAATTATCTCCCAATTTATCCTGTCTGTATCTTATATGCACACAAATGTTTTTGCATGTTATCTCCCCTTATGTGAGCTCCTTGAGAGCCCGAATGGTTTTTGTTTTTTTTGGTTTGGGTTTGGGCCTTTCTTTGTATCTCCAGTGCTTGTCACAGTGCCTAGCATATCATAGGTGCTTAATAAATGCTTCTTGCCTTGCCCTGCCTTGCTACTAAGCTTCCCATAACCAATCAGATTGTCCTTGCTAGGTGTGGGAAAGGCCAAATAGTAAAAGACACAAGAAATATGGCACAAAAAGGCAAAACTAAACACTTGGACAGCAGACAGACCAGGAAAACGTGTTCAGAATAATGTGTATTAGGCTTGAGATGAAATAATGGCAACATCTTCTGAAATGAACAAACAATAGTCATTTGAAAATATCTAGCAGCTATGAACTTTATTTTTCTTGCAGGGCTAGTCACGTCATTTTACACAATTTACAAAGCAAGTAACAAACACACCACAGAATCTAATACTACGGACAAGTGAACTCAGCATTCAGTTTGAACAAAGGTCATTCTCACCAGGAGGAGGACACTCTGGAAGACTCTTCCTAAGGGCTTGAGTGAAAATTGGGAAAGGGGAGAAAAACTCCATTTAGGTCCATGCTGGGGTGGGCAGAATTGGTGCCTGCAGACAAAGGCTGTTCTGTGATCTCAGTGTGGGAAAAAACTGTCACTGACAATTACAGAAACTCAGGCTATTAAATCAGTGAGGTCTCCCAGCTAAAGTTCCTTGGCTCTGGCATGCAATAGTTAGGGGCTTGGCTCCTGGATGCTCCTGCCTGGCCCATCTGTGAGAGCCCACACAGCCTGGGTGAGGGCCTGGTGGCTGGTTCATATAGATCCCTATAGATCCAGTATCAGTGGTGAAAGATGAAGACATGATCAGCCCCTCTGCCAATGACTGATCAGTAGCTACTCAGAGATGATGATAATAATGGCTGACATTTCTATAGAGCTCTGCAGTTGACAGAGCTTTCTTTGAAACAGGCCTTTGAGGTGGAGGATATATGTATTGTTGTCCCCATTATACAGAGGAGTAAACTGAGGCACAGAGCATAGCTAATAAGTGGTGGAGCAAGGATTCAGATTAGGTCTTTTGGCTCTAGATTCAGTGCCCTTTCTCCCTCTGCACAGCTGTGACCCAAGCAGCCAGCTCGACAGGATACTCTGTTCCCAAGTGCCAGTTGGCCACAGCTGGCAGAACCCAGTTCCTGTCCCCAAGGAGCTGGGTTGTAGGATCACAAATAGCTACAACATAAGGCCACATAAAATATATGTATATTCACCTAAATAGGTAGCTTGTCTGATGTGGGTGGTAAGAGGGATTCAGACAAAATGCTCTGTTCCGAGGAGGGAGGTCAGGAGGCCTTCCCAAAGGTGGTGACATTTGAGCTGGTCCTTGAAGGGTGGGTAGGACTTAAGTTGGGGGTGGGAGAGTGGGAGGCCAGGGAAGGCATTTCAGACAGAAGGAACAATGTGAACAAAGGCAGGCAGGAAAGCATGAGTGATGTTTAGGGAATGGTAAGATTATAGTTGAGTGTGGGATGTGTGTGGGGAGCAGCGGGAGGCAGAGCTGGAAAGGCAGGTTGGGATCACATTGGGAAGGGCCTCGAATACTAGGCCAATAGGTCTGTGCTTTACCCCTTTGCTTTCCCAGTGCCTAGTACGCGTTACTTAATAAATACTCGTTGAAATATTATACTTATCATAAGACATGTACCAGATAAATAAAATGCATTAAACAAAACAAAACACTTGTTGAATTTAATTAAAACTTGTGGGCAATGGGGAGTCATTGCAGTTTCCTAAGCAGGGGAAGAATATGATTAATCCAGCAGCCTGGGTATGGGATAGATTGGAAGTGGATGGAGATGCTCAATGAGTCTCTCCCACTGGCTCCCTGGTCTGCCTCCTTGGGTAATGCATTGCATTTCTCAGCTTCTAACTCTTCAGTAGAGGGTCCCATTGTTCTTCGGGGCGACTATGTTTCCAAATCTTCACTTCTGATTTGTAATCTTGGGCTGGTGGAACTCCCCAGCGCTTGGATCAAACAGCCTTTGATAAGCTTTCCCTTCTCAGCTCCCCACACCTGGATTTTCCTGCCCATCAGACACTATCAGCAACCACTCAGGAGAGGCTAGAGGTGAAGAGTACTCCATATCTGGGGAGCCTCAGATCCAAAGGAAAGACATTTGTTCCAAAGGCATGGGCACAGGCAGGTGTACCTTTTATTTGCTTTTTCACTCTTTGCCCTTCAGTCTTCTAGGAATCCTGATTAATTTGCCAGCCTCAAGACAAAAGAACATCAACAACAAGAGCCCCTGTGGTGTGTGTGTGTGTGTGATATGGTGGAAAGAGGACTGGTTCTGGGGTCGGAGGAACTGGTTCAGATCCTAGCTCCACCCATTATTACCTGTGTGTGATCTGGGGAGGTCACTCCCTTCTCTGGGCTTCCTTTGCTCTTTCGTAAACTGAGGGTGGCCCCTAAGCTCCCTTCCAGCTCTAAAGCTCAATGATCCTATGAACCCCAAACATATTGTGGTGTTTTGTTGTTGTGGTGGGGGTTTTTGGGGGTTTTTTTTGTGTGTGTGAGGCATTTGGGGTTAAGTGACTTGTCCAGGGTCACACAGCTAGTAAGTGTTAAGTGTCTGAGGCCGGATTTGAACTCAGGTACTCCTGAATCCCGGGCCAGTGCTCTATCCACTGCGCCACCTAGCTGCCCCCAAACATACTGTTTTTAATAAAGAAGAGTTCAGTGCCACATTTTAGGAAGAATATTGGTGTGTCCAGAGGATGGGGGCCACAGTGATGGTGCAGGAGCTCAGGCTGAAGCCTGACATCCTTTTAGACCTGGGATGAGGAGGAAGGACATGCCAGCCGGCTTCCAGCACTTGAAAGGACCTCTGTCCCAGAGAGCAGAAGTAGGAATGACAAGGGGAGAAGTGCAGAGAGACAGTACTTTTTCAACAACCCTGTTGAAAAGTGGAATCGGCTGCCTGGAAAAATAATAACTTCCCCATCAACGGGCTATGAAGGAGGGAGCTATTCTGGGGGTGGGGAGGTTTCTGCTTAGGTAGCCTGTGGGGATGATGCATTCTGGGATTCCAAGAGTGATTCTTTACTGCTCGGCAGAAGCAGTTTTACCTCTGGGGCTGCTGAAAAATGGAAGAACACCAGACTTATTGCCCAGGAGCCCCAGAGCAGAAGGACATTGAAGCAAATCTCAGCTGTGTTTTCAGGGGCAGGTTCCTTATTCAAGAAATCTTTTATCACAGCTGAGTTCAGAACAGAAGGTGAACCCAGAGGGTGAAAGCTCTTGTTCTTTCCCTACCACTTACTAAATATTTAACCTTCACGAAGTTGGGGGCTCCAGTTATGAAATTGGTTGTGTCCTGCCTGACGTGGGGCAGATATTTTCTAGATGAAGTTTCCTTCCCTTAAGAGTTTGTTTGTGGTTCCTAAAGATTCCGGTTTGGTGACCTCCCCCTTCTGTAATCAGAGACATCCCTGGACACCCCTGCTCCACAAATGCTCCCTTCTCACTGGAGATACTCCTTTAACCCATTTCTTCCTGTGCCCTCTCCCTCACAAGGGCCAGGGGCAGCAGGAGGTACAGGTAGTGTTGGGGAAAATGTATTCTCTGATAAAGTTTGTATAAACAAAAGTTGAGAACTATCTTTACATGTAACGGAAAAAATAAAATACCTTATATGTAAAATTTTTTAAAAAAAGAAAATGTATTCTCTGAGAGGCACCAAGTACAGGAAAAGCAGCCAGCAAAGTGGATTGAGGGCTAGCCTAGGAGATAGGAAGACCTGGGTAGTGCCCGGCCTGGCAAGTCAGTGAACCTCTCAGAGAGTGCTCGGGCAAATTTCTAAGACTCCTGAGTTACAGATGAGTTGCTAGTCTGCATGTGTGGAGGGAGGTGCTGCACCAGAACTCCCCACACTGCCCAAACTCCCGCTTTCCACACCTTTGGATTTATTAGATTGTAAGCTCCCTGAGAACAGGGCTAAAATCACATGTTTGTACCTCTACAGTCAGCCTTACACATTGTAATGAGCCTTTAATGAATGTTTGTGAAATTGTTGTTGAATTCTCCTCATGCCCAGACATATGCCAGTGGCCCACAGCCTCGGGTAAATCAGGCGCCACAAGGGGTGGGGGGAGTGGGTGGGAGCGGAATTCTGCAGAGCAAACCCCTGGAAACCCAGAGAACAGGCCGTCTGTGCTGAGGTTCTGGAGAAGGGAGTACCTGGAAGGTCTTTTCCTCTGATTACTTTTTATAATTCGTAATTCAGTTTTGCCAAAACAACTGTTCAATTTGATGAAAATTGCCTTGTGAACCTAGCACCCTCCCTCCCCTGGTCTGTTTCCCTTCAGCAAAACTTCATGCTCAGACCACACAGACAAAAACCAGCCCCGGAGAAGAGAAGCCGGACAAGAGCCAGGAGCGAACAATGAGGCCTGCAGGCCACCTTAAAGGATTTCTGCCACTGGGGGAGGGGCCCGAGGCTGCCAGGAGGGGGCGGGGCTTCCAGTTAATTCATTAAAATGTGTCGGGGAGCGTGGGAAAGAGGAGAGCTTTTCTTCCCAGCAGCACAGAAACCCGGTAGAAAAGGCCGAGAGAGGATAGAGATCAAATAACAAACCGGCCCAGCTCCGAGCGGCAAACCCGGAGAGGAAGAAGAACTGGACGAAGATGTGGAGCTGGGGCAGACGATCCCTGCCTGGCCAAGTCCTGCCCCCTGCCCTGTGCCCCCAAAGCCCAATCTGCCTCCCTCCCCCCGAGTCCCACCGCTGGCCGACCCTCCCTGTATGGCCCACTGCCCCTTGGGGCTTAGCAATAGAAATCGGTTCTAAGATGATGCCCCTGTGCCTCTAGGGACATTCCTTCAGTGGCCTTTAGGCTTGTAAACTGTGAGCATTCATTTCGCGCCTTTCCAGGAAACAGGTCCAGACAGAAGATGAACTCCCGGACCCTGTGAGGGTGCAGAGGCTGGAAAGGCTTGAGGCTGGCAGCCCTGGGCACTCTGGGATTGAGCCCCCAACTGAGAGAAGCCAGACTGAAAACCAGCCCCCGGGCCCAGCCCTGACCTCCCAACCTGGGTGTCAGATCCAGATTTCACACTTGTAAATACATTTCAGAAAACACCGAGTGTGGGAGGGAAGGCTGGACGAGAAGAGAGGGGCGCCAGCCCTCTGAAGTCCTGCTTTTCCCATGGCAGGAGGCAGGCTCTAATGAGAAGGATTCCCCACAGCAACCAAACTAGCTTAGAGGTGACAGCTCTGTGGGCTTTGTCATCATCAGTGCTCATATTTACAAGCACTTTCCTCATAGCAGCACTGTGGGAGTAGGTAGGGAAAGTACAGTAAGTATCATCATCGTTTTACCGATGAGGAAACAGTCTCAGGCAGATGAACTGACATCCACCATTACACAGTAAAGATCAGAGCCAAGACCTGATATGCAGATCTGACCGTGTCAGCTCCCTACCCCCATTAGATAAATTCCAGTGGCTTCCTACTGTCTCCAGAATCAAATATTAGCTCTTCTGTAGGTTATTTGAAGCCCTTCACAACCTGGCAACCCTCTCCTACCTTTCCAGTTTCTTATACCTTACCCCACGTCTTCCTCTCACGTACTCTGCTTGCTATCCAGTGAGTCAATGACACCAGCCTCCTTGCTCTTCCTCCCACAAGTCACTTCATCTCCAGCCTTCAGGCATTTTCACTGACTGTCCCCTCCCAGTGTCCCCCAACTCTCCCATCTCATCTCTGCCTCCTGACTTCCCTGAAGTCCCAGCTAAAATTCCATCTTCCACTAGCGCTTTCCTATTGATTATCTTCAGCTTATCTGGTATATATCTTGTTTCTACATAGTTGTTTTCAGAGTCTCCTCTATTAGGCTGTGAGTTTAAGAGTAGGGACTGGGGGCCGCTAGGTGACACAGTGGATAGGGCACCAGCCCTGGAGTCAGGAGGACCTGAGTTCAAATCTGGCCTCAGACACTTAAACACTTACTATCTGTGTGACCCTAGGCAAGTCACTTAACCCCAATTGCCTCACCCCCCCAAAAAAAACAAGAGTAAGGACTGTCTTTTGCCTTTCTTTTTATCACCAATCCTTGGCATGGTGTCTCACACATAGTGGGTGCTTAATAAATGCTTACTGACTAACTGACCAAATCTCCTGACTCTTAACATCTAGGACTCCATCACACCCAGCTGCCTGGGCCACACTGGCCTTGGGGAGGCAGCTCCATGGTGTTTTGTCCAGTGATGGTCCTGTGAAGAGGCCATGATTTAGCCGTCTAAGAGGGGTGTGTGAATGTGCTCATGTCTGTGGGAGTGTATATGAAGCTGAGTATGTGGATGTGTGGATGACTGTATGGGTGTGTGTGAGAGTATATCGGTGTAGAAATCATGTATGTGGGGAGTAGAGTGCGAGGGGTATAGCACAGGGTTTCTTAAACTTTGTCCGCTCTCAACCCTTTTTCACCTGAGAAATCTTTACGTGACCCAGGTATATAACATAGGTATACAAATCAAGCATTTACTGACAATTTTTTTTGCCACCCCCACATTCAGATATGCCCACACTTTAAAAAGCTTTGGTCTAGCAAACTGGACATAGAGTCGTCAGAGAAGTTAGAATCCCACCATTCAAAAGTCCCTTAATGTCTCAGATTAAGTCCTTGTATAGAAAGCACTGTCTAAATGTTAGTTATTATAAATGTGACTGGATTGCATGTGTGTGAGCACAACTGTAGAGGCACAGACACCATGTAGTATGAATAGATGTGCTGCTAAGTGGTCCAGAGACCTGGAGTCATGAAGACCTGAGTTCAAATTTGACCCCATAATCAATGATCCTGGGCAAGTCACTTAGCCTCTTTTTTTTTTTTTTTTGGCGGGGCAATGAGGGTTAAGTGACTTGCCCAGAGTCACACAGCCTCTTTTTTGCCTCAGTTTCCTCATCTATAAAATGAGGATAATAATAGCTCCCATCTCCCTGGGTTGTTGTGAGAATCAAATGAGAACATATTTGGAAAGTACTTTGCAGACCTCAAAGAGGAACAAAATACTGTGTTTAGAGGACTCCAGTCAAAGAGTAGACTGGCTGGTCACTCTAATTTCAAGGTCAGTGTGTTTGGCTTCCTGAACACCTCAACCATCCAAAAATGACAGTAAAACATTCAGCTAGATTGAGAAGAACCTTAAAGCTAATTCGACTTCTTATTGCTGTTGATAAGAATTCACTTTTAGATAGCACTCTAAAGTTTTTGAGGGGTTTTCTTTACAACAAAGCAGTGGTGAGTGTGTAAATAATTCATGTAGTTTATCTCCATCTTACAGATGAGGAAACTGAGAGGTCATGGACCAGACTAATTAGACTCTTGGCTCATTAAAACTAGAAAGGACCTTAGAAGTCAAATCCAACTGTCATTTTACAGATGAACAAAATGACAGTGAGCCAGTTCATGCCCTTCCCCTCCCCCACATTGCACAAATGAGGAAACTAAGGCTCACCCCCAGCCACAGCATGGGCAGGTTTGGAAGGCAAGGCTAGGCCACGTTGAGAGCAGGGACTTTTCAGGATGCAGCTGGGGGAAGTTGACTTTTTTCTACTCGGTTTTGTTGGCCATTGCTGTTGGGAATGATTTTAAGTCCAATTTCCTCCTGATATTCGTTTGGTCAAGGAGCTATTTCAACAGACAGACCTTTCTCCTCTCAGAAGAGAAGAGCTGGAGCATAAAGGTTTATAGCTGGAGAAGCAGCATTCTGGATTAAAATGTTACAAGTCTCTATCATAAAGAGTGTACTCAGGTCAGAGTCCAGACTTGGAACTAGAACTTGAAATTTTAAAAAATTAATGTTAAAATGTGCTTTTACATGTAATTGAGGAAAAATAAAATTATATACATGTATATGTGTACATAAGCATGTGTGTGTGTGTGTGTGTGTGTGTGTGTGTGTGTATTCCAGGAGTGATGTCCAAAGAACTCAAAATGGTAAAAAGATGAAGCCAGAATTAAGGATAAAACAAAACAAAAACTTCTTTCAGGGAGAAAAATTAGAAGCTTAGGACAATTCTTACATGTGTGTCTTTTCTAAGGATGACTAAGTCTAAGATTAGGTGAAAATCAGCTCAATTGGAGAGTGATTATGTGTTATGCTTGCATACTGGCATACGTGAGTACATATGGGGACTGCCCCCACCAATGCACTTGGGTTTTATACTATTACCAACATTCTACCCTGTCCTCCCCTTTCCCTCCGCCTCTTCTTTTAAATATCTTCCTTGTCTCCATTTCCCTTCCCAGGGGAGTATGGGATTACTCACCATGAGCTGAGGGCTGAGGGGTCAGACTACATCTGGAATACCATGTTCAGTTTTGGGTACCAGGTTTTAGGAAGGACACAGACGGAAGCAAGTTCAGAGGCCAGTGGCCAGGAAGGTGAGGAAATTGGAGACCATTCCATAGGAAGTTAAGCTGAAGGAATTGCCCTTGGGAAAGACCCTTCCTGCCTTCATTAGGAGGAAGCAGGGCGTAGTATACAGGATCGGGGGAGTGAGATGGCCTGGGTTTGAAGCCTAGTACTGCCACCATTGTTGTTTGTCCTTCATTCTCTAAGAAGACCATGACAACACCCTGATGTCATGACTTGCAGTGAATTGGATTTAAGTGAGGGAGACAAAGTCACCAACCTCTCTCTCTCAGAGCCATCTAGGTGGCAAGATATAAATCAGGAGATATATATAGCTCCAGACATAGATATAGATATAAATATAGATATAGATGGAGATGGAGATGGAGATAGAGATAGAGATAGAGATAGAGATAGAGATAGAGATAGAGATAGAGATAGAGATAGAGATAGAGATAGAGATAGAGATAGATGTCCCTGGATGTTGCAAAAGGCAATTGGGGGGAGGCTAGGTGGCGCAGTGGATAGAGCACTGGCCCTGGAGTCAGGAGTACCTGAGTTCAAATCTGGCCTCAGACACTTAACACTTACTAGCTGTATGACCCTGGGCAAGTCACTTAACCCCAATTGCCTTTTTTTTTTTTTTAGTGAGGCAATTGGGGTTAAGTGACTTGCCCAGGGTCACATAGCTAATGTCTGAAGTTAGATTTGAACTCGTGTCCTCTCAACTTCAGGGCTCTATCCACTGCTCTATCCACTGCACCACAGTGCTCTATCCACTGCACCATGCAGCTGCCCAACTACTCTCTGTATGATCTTGGACCAGTCATTTCTCTGGGCCTCCATTTCCTCATCCATAAAAAGCCCTCTGGGACCAAATGACTGCCAAGGCTGCAATTTAGGCTTCTCTAGATCACTGATGTTGAGGGAAAATTCCTTAGAATTAGAGCCATCTAAAAGTAGGGTCCCTCTGGAGATGAGAGGTTCTCCATCCATGGGTGCCTGTACTTGGAGGCTTGACATGCTCTTGTAGAGGAGATTTTTGTTCAGGTATGGGTTGGGATTAAGTAATATTTGAGGTCCCTTCTAATTCTGAAATTCTGGTCCTTAATCCTGGATCTCGTGTGAAGGTGGAAGAAATCTCTCTCCCTGGACTTGAATGGGGTTGCTGGCAAAGAGAAGTCAGTGTTTGTCTTGTCTAGAAAGAGCGACTGTACTTTCACTGCTCCTAATAAGCAGGTAGGATGGCAATCTGACTGAAATGAGGCTCAAGTTTATAGTGTAGTGGAAGGAGTACTGGACTTTTCTCCAGTGTACTAGTTGTATGACCTTGGGCAAGTCACGTAAGTAACCTGGGCCTTAGTTTTACCATCTACAAAATAGGGATAATGATATTTCTACCACCTGACTTATGTAATATATGAATTCTGGTTTATTAGTATTAATAAACGATTGGGTTAAGCTCATCCAGTCATTAGCCATGTTGGGAATGGGAACTCCTGATAATCTAGGGGCACAGGGCTCTAACCTTCAGGTTCTCTTGTGGATGGGGCCTGAAGGAGGCCTCTAGTCTGGTACACAGAGGTGTATCTGGTGCTCAGGTAGTCTTTGCATTCATGGGGATGAGGGAGAGCAGTTAGGTGGTGGGAGGAAGGGACCCTCCTCTGCCCCTACATACACATTCATAAATGTGGAGCTGAGCCCCACACCTGAGAAATCTTGCTTAGGAAAAAGACCACAGTTCATTGGGAACATCAGCAAGGGAAGTGCTGGCCCTCCCTCTGTCTGGGTCCCTTGAGAAGCAGCTGAATCACGGAAGGTAACTTCAGGCCGAGCTATTAAGCCACTGACCCAACAGAAAGCCAAGAGGCTTTCTCCCCCCCCCCCCTTGGGGAGCCAGCCAAGTACACAGTGAGGTTTGTTTCCGATCCAGATTACACCAGGAAGGAAGTGTGCCCGGAAAGGGATGTGTGGGGAGGGGAGAGGAGACACATTCCTGGTGGATGAGAAATGGTGCTTGTACATTCATTTGTAAAGTGCACTGAGAATCAGTGCCAAATCCTGCTCAAGGGGAGACCTTAGGAGGGGAGGTGCGTGAGGCAGAGGCAAGCTCATCTGGACAAGCAGTTCCATCCCTGTCACCTTGGAAAGTGACAGGCAACTGGGAGACCCCTCCAGGCAGAGGATGTGTTTCCTGGGCAACCAATTTTCCAGCATCTCTTAGATTCTAATAGACGGAGTCAATCCCTCAGAAAACAAACACAGAAAACCTCTTGCAAGCACAAGGTAGTTTGCAAAGACACATTTCCCCTCTCGCTTTAGGCTCAAAAAGCATCTCTTAAAATAGCTGATGATTCTTCAGAGACCCAGAGGGTATCACAGCCACTGAGAAGTGTCTGTGATGGCAAGGTGTTCAGTGTAAAGAGCATCGGAGCGATGACTAATCACAAATTCAGAAGACTGAAGATAAAGCAAGCCTCCGGGTCTTTCAGCATTAGGGTGGTGGACTGTGAGTAAACCAGGAGGCGTCCATTCTCAGATCTGGGCAATATACTAATTGTTAAACTTCACTTATTTGTTACAAGAGAGGGTTCCACTTAGGCTGGGAAGGAGGGAGTCATTGAAAAACGACAGTGATTTTTTTTTTAAGAGCATCAATAAAACATTTCAAAGAAACAGCATTGGATTGGAAAGTCTCTGCTTGCATTTCAGGCCTCATTCATAGAATTCACATAGAGAGCTACAATGGATCTTAGGGATCATTTAGTCCAACTTTCTTTGGCAGTGTAAGAAACTTTGGTCCAGGGAAAGGAAGTGACTTGTCTAAGGTCATAAAATGCCCCAGTGCAGACTTAGGTTCTCTAAACCTCAGCTTTCCCATCTTCGAAAGCAGACAATAATGCAGTTCTTGTGCCATGGTGGGTTTAAAAAGCGCTAAGTAAATCTAAGCAATTAATATTATTTTACACTGTCCCATTGAAGGCTTGATGCCTTTATATGAAAACAAACAAACAAACAAAAACCCCTAAGGCCTTGAATTAGAGTAAAGCAATCCCATCCCACCAACATTAGACCGATTAGGGAGGGAGGCTGATTCCCTTTGATGTTTACCCCTTATTCAAATCTAGACAATTTATTACTTCCTTGAGGACGATCAAGGCCAAGTTTCCCGGCTCTGGGCTTGGGCGCCCTGTTTATTGTGGCAGATAATGGGAACCAGGCACTTACTTCTGACGAGCCGCCTAAAGGTGGGGCCCTAACGAGAAAAGAACTGAGCTCAAGGACTTAGACAGGTCAGGGTGCAGCTATCTCCTTCAGTGAACTGTTAGAAAATAAATGATACCTCAGGTCTTTGGGCAGGCTAGAATGGCCCGGGTCTTCCATTTTCCACAAGGGGAGGAGAAATAGGAATGTGGTACGGTGGGGAAAATGCCTGATCCTTGAGTCAAGAGACCTGGGTTCACATTTGAACTCTGATCCTTGACAGTTGCGTGGCTGCAGGCAAGTCCTCCTGGATCTCGGTTTCTTCACTGGTAAAATGTGGATTAATCAACCAATGAGCATTTATTAGGTACTTGGGTGATGGGGGATCTAAAGACACAAATGAAACTGTGCCTGTCCTCCAGGACCTTACATTCTGGTGGATAATAAGCCATCTCACAGGATATTTTCGGGGAAGTATTTTGTTAACCTTAAAACATAAGATCGTAGATCCAGAGCTGGAAGGGGCCTGGGAGACCACTTAATCTACCTGGCCCCACCCTCAGTTTGCAGATGAAGAAACCAAAGATCCAGGGACTTAATTAACTTGCCCAGTATCACACAGGTAATGAACTTGGTCTTCTGACTCTTTCCTCACTCCTCCAAATACTCTATTATTATTATTATTATTATTTTTTTTTTTTGCGGGGCAATGAGGGTTAAGTGACTTACCCAGCCAGGGTCACACAGCTAGTGTCAAGTGTCTGAGGCTGGATTTGAACTCAGGTCCTCCTGAATCCATGGCCAGTGCTTTATCCACTGTGCCAC
This sequence comes from Dromiciops gliroides, assembly GCF_019393635.1. Classification (NCBI taxonomy): domain Eukaryota; kingdom Metazoa; phylum Chordata; class Mammalia; order Microbiotheria; family Microbiotheriidae; genus Dromiciops; species Dromiciops gliroides. The sequence goes on along the minus strand of NC_057862.1, from coordinate 435,493,135 downwards.
CTAGCCGCCCCTACTATATTATTCTTAATCTGGGGAATCCCCTCCCACAAGCCCCAGTCTGACTTTGTTTCCCACAAATGCTACACTCCAGTCTAGTTATAGTCCCCAAAGTCCTTGGAACAAACCATGTTAATGGTAATTTGTATCTTTAGGCAATTCTTCATTATCTATGTGTCCTTCCCCTACCCCAAATCTTTCCTTGCCCCCCCCAAATCCTTCTAGACTCTTACTAACCCCTAATTGTGGTGGTCATAGTCTGGTTCAATTTATTTCCACAAAATCTTCGAGAATTTATAAACATTTTATAAAATTATAGAATTTTAATGTAATTTCAGAGCAGGAAGTCATCTAGTCCAAATCATGCCTAAACAGGAATTTCCTCTGGCAATATCCTCAGCAAGTAACCAGTCCCCTTCCCCACCCCCCCACCCCCCAAGAAAAACCTCCTGAGATGGGAAATCCACTGTCCTCCCAAGGCTACTTCTTTTACCTCTGCATGACTTAAATTGTTAAGACCACCTCCTCTGCCCTCTCACATATCAGTTTATTTCTTTATTTTATTTCATTTTGTTTTTGCCTCTCCAAACAGGTTAGTTTCTTTCACACATTTGATGGAGATGGAGAAATTTGAAGGAGGTGACAACCAAAGAACAGTCCAGAGACTGTGTTGTGCACAGGCCATGTGATAGGCTGCCATCAGGCTTCAAGAAGGGTATATTTGGGGGCAGCTAGGTGGCGCAGCACTGGCCCTGGATTCAAGAGGACCTGAGTTCAAATCCAGCCTCAGACACTTGGTACTTACTAGCTATGTGACCCTGGGCAAGTCACTTAACTCTCATTGCCTCCCCCACTCCCCACAAAAGGAAGGGTATATTTGGCAGAATCGGATTGCCTTCCTGGACCCAATGCCTGAATGTGTTTTCTATTTTGCAACTTCTGAAAGGGCCTTTCTAAATTCAAAGTCTTAAGCTGCTAACTTGTTTGTAAAAACCAGTCAAATGTGTAGGACCAGAGCTTATTGAACTATTTTCTTTAGATGTCTGCTTTTGAATAAATGAAAACCACACCCTCTCTCAGGTGGGGTAATCTAACACAAGCAGTCCAGTGTAAGCAAGCTTCTGAAGGTCAGGGACTATTTGGTCTGGCCTTTGTATCTTCTGAAGCCTACCATAATGTCTCAGTCCCCATCCGTTTTTTAACTTGTCTGCGGTATTTAACACTTTTCACCACTTTTTCTTCCTGGATACTCTATTCTCTAAAAGAGTTTTCAGGACACTGGTCTCACTTGGTTCTTCTTCTGTTTATCTGATTGCTCCTTCTCAGGCTCCTTTGCTGGATCATTATACACATTGTGCGCTCTAACTGTGGGCCTGCTCCAAGGCTCTGTCCTGGGGCCCATTCCTCTCCTCTCTTCTCTTTCTACTCTCTCTGGTGACCTCATCAGCCCCTGCCCCTAAATTTGATTATCTTTTTTTTTTTTGCTGCTGACTCCCAGATTTATACATCCTGCCCTTGTTTTTCTCCCAAGCATTATATTACATTATAACCATGAACCCATTTGCCATTTTGAGCTGGATTTCCTGTGGATAAAGCATCGGTCCTGGATTCAGGAGGACCTGAGTTCATATCTGGACTTAGACACTTGACACTAGCTATGTGACCCTGGGCAAGTCACTTAACCCTCATTGCCTCCCCCCAAAAAGACCTATTTGAACTGGATTTCCTGTAGGCAACTCAAATCCTTTATGTCCAAAACCAGATCTTGTTACTTTTCCCCCAAGACCCACCTCTCTTCTGCATGCCCCTATTTATTTCAAGGACAGTGTCTTTTCTGTTATCTGGGATGCCTCACTCTTCCTCAGTTGCCAAGGCTTTTCAATTCTTCCTCCAAGTCCCTTGCATATGTGCCCCATCTCACTACTCCCATGGCCACCACCCCAATTCAGGCATCAGTTCTTACCTGGGCTAAGGCAGATTTCCTAGCCCCCAAGTCTCTTCCTTCCATCCATCTCCACATAGTGGTCAAAGTGATTTTCCTAAAGCATAGATCTGACAAAGTCTTCCTTGCTCAACAAACTCTAGCAGCTTCCTATCACCTCCAGGACCAAATAATACTAATTTTGTATTGGCTTTAGGACCTTTCATGACCTGGCTCCCATCTATCTTCCCAGCCTCTTCATACATTCTGCCCCTTCATGCCTTCTATCCTTCCTGACACATTGGCTGTCTTGCTTTTTCTTACATAGGACCCTCTGCATGCTCCCTGCCTGGGTAGTCAATCCCCCACTGACTCTCTCTTCATTTCCTGGCTGTTGCATGAACAAGACACTCCATTTCTCAGCTCTGGCATTTTCTCTGGCTGTCCTCCATTCCTGGAAGGCTCTTCCTCCTCCACTCTGACCACTGACCTCTAAGGTTGCCTTCAAATCCCAACTAAAATCCCACCTGCTAACCCCTCTTCATTCTAGTGCCTTCCCACTTTTAATTATTTCCTATTAATCCTTGCTTGCTGTAATATATTTGCTTGTTGTATATATATTGTATATGGTTAGTGTATTATTTTGTGTATAAATTGTATATCGTTTGTGTATCGTTTTGTGTATATATCATATATAGTCTGTGTATTGTTTGTATATATATGTAGCGTGCTGTATATATACTTATTTGCTTGTTGTCTCCCTGTTAGATTGTAAATTCCTTGAGGGCAAGAACTGTCATTTGCCTCTTTTTGTACTGCCAGTGTTTAGCACAGTGCCCTGCACATAGAAGGTACTTAATCAATGTTTACTGAATTGAATTGAAATTGAACCTCTTAGAATTCCTAGTTTCCAGTACTTGCCTGATCTCCTCAGTTGCTAGTGCCTCCCCCCTTCATTATCTTCTATATTTTTTGCATAGATTGTCATACTATATGTTACTGTCCTTGATAAAATATAGATTCCTGGAGTTAAGGGACTTTCCTCTTTGTCTTTCACTGCTTGTTTGCTTGTTTGTTTGTCTTTTGTGGGGCAATGAGGGTTAAGTGACTTGCCCAGGTTCACACAGCTACTAAGTATCAAGTGTCTGAGGCCAGGTTTGAACTCAGGTCCTCCTGAATTCAGGGCCAGTGCTTGATCCACTGCACCACCTAGCTGCCCCCTGTCTTTCACTGCTCCTGGCAAATGTAGGCAGGTAATACACATCTAGTATGTGCAGAGGCCTGTGCAGAGGGGACACAAAGTTTAAATGAGACATAATCTCTTCGCTCTTGAAGCTTAATGTCTGCAACTGAGCCCTAAAGTGGCCAGAGACTGAATCTTACTCTTGACTACAGGCCACAAACATTGATCCCTAACCCTGGCAACAGACTGACTCCCTGACCATGCTACAACTCCTACCACAGACTGACTTCTGAGCCTGCCCACAGCCCGGGCCCTAGTCCTGACCACAACCTCCCCACGGTGCACCAACCTCAGCCTTAGATCGACTAACTTGTGGACAAATAATGATCCCTCTTTGACTCCATAGACCCTTTCCCCTCCTGGAATGTATGCGTCCGCCATTCACCAAGTGCATCAGAGGATTTATACAAAGTGTTTCCTTTATGTTCCCTCCCCCTATCCTAGAATGACAGTCTCCCCTGACTCACCCTTCCTTGGCAAATGGCTGAGTGTTTCCCTGTGACCCAGAGACAGCCCATCACCAAGAGCAATAAAGTTCGGAGACGGCAGTCTGGTCTCAGCTTCTTCCCAGAGGCATGGAGAACAAATGGACCCAATAAGGCGATGACCCATAGCCAGGGAAACATATGGTGACATTCTACCTATACTGGCTAATCCAAGTGGTCATTAGGGGTGGTCGATTAGCCCTTTTCCTGCCTGCCCCTATTGTCGGGGACTATAACATGAGTATAACCGTGGCTTGACCTCTATTATAGGTCTGCTCGATGATATTAACCCAGGAGGGGTGGGGGGCTCATATCTGCAATGGTTCCAGGTTTTTATTTCAGGCCTCAGTAGTGGCAGAGCAGCCTTTACTTTTCCATAGATTTAAGGGCCCTCTCTTGGAGGGAGAGGTTGTGAATTGGTTCTCTCGTAGATGTGGCAGAATGTGCCAAACATGCTGGGTTTCTGGGAGTGGAAGTGAGCAATAGGAGGGACAAGGAATCTCTGAGGTCTGGGAGAGGGTGGCCAAAGAGACGGTGAAAACGAGGATGCTGTCTGTTCCCAGGGGTTTTGCGTCATTTGTCACAAGTTCCGGGACTTTGATGCCTAAGAGATCTGGGCTTTAGATAAATAAGACCACTGCCAGTTTTACCACAGAGCCTCAGTGTTCCTTTGGACCAGGGAATCTGGTGGGCTGGCTGGCCTGGGGGAGGGTGGTGGTGGGAGCAAGCAAGATTGCTAAGGTCAAACATTACCAGGCCATTTCTCCATAGATGTTTTTTTAAAGATCTGGCTAGTTTGTGGGCCATCCTATTTGGAGGGGAATGAGTTTGCTTTTGGACATAGTTCATAGCCGGGAAGAAGTGTAGACATCTAGTCTAACCTCACTTTAGAGATGAGGAGAATGAGGTCCAGAGTGGATCATAGAGTAAGTAGCAGGGCCACACTGAGCCTGTGGTGACTGTGGAACATCCAAGTAGAGGTGTTCTGGTGGCAGCTGGAAATATGGACCGTGGTCCCAAGGAGAGATCAGGGTGGGTGCATTGCCTAAAAAGAAGTGGGAGCTGAAGCTGGGAAAACTGAACTGAGGGCCAAGGACTGGGCTGTGTGAGATGATTCGCAGATGAGAAAAAGTCATCAAAAGATTGGGGGGGAGGGAACAGAGGTACTGTGTGCCAAGCCAGGTGCTAGGTGCTTTACAAATATCTCAGCTTGATCCTGGTGATTGGCAAGATGGGTCAGAGAGAACCAGGAGGGAGGAATGTCATAGAATCTATCGAGTCCAAGAATATCAAGCAAGGATTGGGGGGAATAAGTGAATAGTGTCAAACACTCTAAAGAGGTCAGAAGGATGAGAACTAAGACAAAGATGGTGGTCACCTTGGAGAGGGCATAGTATCTGGAAGAAGAGAGGTGGACAGTCCTAGCAAGACCATCACCTTTAATTCTGGATGCCATATTTTAGGAAGGCCATTGGTAAGTTAGGAAGTATCCAAAGGAAGATCGCCAGGATGAGGAAAAGGCCTTGAGATCTTGCCATATGAGCGACTAGTAATGTTTGACCTGGAGGAGAAAACACTGGCGAGGGGATATGATAGTTGTCTTCAAGTATCTGAAGGGGAAAAGAATCAGATTTGTCTTCTTCAGCCCCAGAGGAAAGAAGCAGAAATGACAGATGAAAGTTACAGAGAGACACATTTAAACTAGATGTCAGGAAAAACTTCCTAACAATAGTTTTTCAAAAAGTAGGTTCCCTCTCCCTAGAGATCTTTAGGTGAAGGCTGGATAATCACTTACCAGGTATATTTTAGAAGGATTTTTGTTCAGGTACAGATTAGACTTGATTGTCTCAGAAGTCCCGCCCCCCTTGTCCCCCCCCAAACTGGGAATCTATATGAGAGAACAGGTTAGATTGATTGGGTGGGGCTCAGGCCAAGTCCCTCTGTGTTCCTTCCATCTCCAACATGCTGTGAGGGAAAGGGAAGAAGGTTTACCATAGGAAAGAAGAGGGGGAAAGGAGAGAGAGGAGGAGAAAGAACTGTACTGAGATTGATGAGGCTGTCCTGCCGGGTCCTGTAGATGGGGACACTTGGTTTCTGTGCTGATGAGTAGACCTGTGAGATGTGGGGGCACACGAAGACATTCGCTCTGCCACACTCTTTTTTTTTTTAGTGAGGCAATTGAGGTTAAGTGACTTGCCCAGGGTCACACAGCTAGTAAGTGTTAAGGTCTGAGGCTGGATTTGAACTCAGGTACTCCTGACTCCAAGGCCAGTGCTCTATCCACTGCACCACCTAGCTGCCCCTGCCACACTCTTTTCACATCTCTCACTCTGTGTGCTGGAGAGAAGTGTTGATGTCTATGGAAAGGGAATGGGTGCTCAGAAAAGCAATGGTCAAATCAGTGGTGTTCATTTAGGTAGATTTAACATAGGGTGACTCTAAGATAGGATGGGCTCCTTAGATTGAAATTCCTTCTAAAAAGAGGCAAAACCTCTTTTTGAAACCAAACCACCAAACCCCAAAGTCACTTTACAAAGGCCAAGGACAGCAAGTCCAAGGCAGCCCAGACTAGAGGATAAGCCCTGTCTCCAAGGTGGCTGAGGGAAAGGTGTCAGGCCAAGGGAGCCAGCAGGTCTGGGGTATACAGCCCAGCAGGGGGCAGGAATCAGGGTCAGTTCTTCCAAAGGAGAATGTTAAATAAGGGGTTATTAGTGGGCAGCTAGGTGGCACAGTGGATAAATCACCGGTCCTGCATTCAGGAGGACCTGAGTTCAAATCTGGACTCAGACACTTGACACTTCCTAGCTGTGTGACCCTGGCTGGGTAAGTACTTAACCCTCATTGCCCCGCAAAAAAAAAAGAAAAGAAAAGAAGGGGTTATTAGAAAACACTACCTAGAAATGTCAGATCTAGTGAGAGGCTCAGTCTTTCAGCTCCCCTCAACCTGGGGCCTGCTCAGGACCAGGCAGGATGGGGCTGTTTCACTAAGAGCTTCCTCACCTGTAAAGCAAGCTTTTTTCAAAGACCAGCTTAGGTACCACCTCAGAATGCGGCCTTTCTGGATCTCTACCCACTTCCTCCCCCCACCTTCACCATAGTTAATAGTAGTAACTCTCTCTTCTTGGATAACTTTGTGCTTGTTTACTTGTACATATTCTGTATTTCTCCCCATTAGAATGTAAATTTATTGGGAACAAAGACTGGGTTTTTTGTCAGGGTGATCCCAGGCTAGCACAGTCCCTTGCATACAGTAGGTATCTAATAAATGTTTGTTGAATTGAATTATCTCCCCTTCCCTAATACATCCTTGGGGAAATGCTCTTACTTTGTGGTTCATTTCAATCATTCAGACCACAACTGATCTTGGATGTGGTCAGTGGAAGGAGTGCTAGACTTGGGAGATCTGGGTTTGAACTGAGGCTTCGGCAACTTATTAGCTATATAACCTAAGGGAAAGATGTTCCCCTTAGCCTCAGTCTCATTTGTAATATGATGATGATAATATTTGCCTTACCTATCAATAATGCTTCTATGAGTATGTTGTAATGAAAACAAAATTCTATATAAATGTGATTATTATAACCACACTCATAGTATAGACTTAAGAGCTGGATAGGATTTTATTTTATTTTGGGGAGGAGGTGATTGGGGTTAAGTGACTTGCCCAAGGTCATACAGCTAGTAAGTGTCTGAGGCCAAATTTGAACTCGGGTCTTCCTGACTCCAGGGCCAGTGCTCCATTCACTATGCTACCTAGCTGTCCCTGAACAGGACTTTAAACGCCACTGAGTCCACCTTTTGTTTTACAGATGAAGAAACTGAGGTAACAGAGTGGTGAAGTGACTTGCACAGGGTCATAAAGGTAGTAAGCATCCGAGGGAGGATTTGAACTCAAGTCTTCCTGTCCTAAGCACTATCCCCTACACTAGTGCTAGCTAGCTCTATTCATTGTACACTGGGAGGAATCCCTAAGGGATCAGAGATCCCCCTTTTTTTTTAATTTTTTAGTGAGGCAATTGGGGTTAAGTGACTTGCCCAGGGTCACACAGCTAGTAAGTGTTAAGTGTCTGAGGTCGGATTTGAACTCAGGTACTCCTGACTCCAGGGCCGGTGCTCTATCCACTGCGCCACCTAGCTGCCCCCAGAGATCCCTTTTTAACTTTCCCTTCCAACTGTTTCCTCACCTTTGTCTTTTCCCTTTCTCACCTGCTCCTCTTGCACTTTCCTCTGCTTCCAAATCAGCCTCTTCCCTTCCCATGCTCCCTTTGAGCAAACTTTGACTGTGCTCAAAGAAAGACTCCTAGAGTTTTCCTGGAATCAGAAATCTGTCCTCAGGTGAGTGAACCCAAAGCAAAGCCTGGAGGCAGAAAGAGGCAGGCCGACTGTAGCATTCTGTGCTGTGGAAACCCTAGACCACACCATTCACCTTGTCTCTACTCCAAGGAGACTCTTCCAGAGAGATGAGCCAAAGCAACTTAGGCTTTGGTCAAAAAGGCCTTGTGGGAAACCATAACAAGGGTCCGTGTTAGCATTCTATTTTTTTTTTAATAGAATAAGTGTTTCATAGAAAGAGTCCCCTCTCTAGGGGGTGTGTTTTACCCAGCATGTGCCATACACACACACACACACACACACACACAAGGCAGTATTCTTACACCACATAGCTTAAAACGAATAGCAAACCAAACTTTCCACCTTGTACCCAGGAGCAGAGTATGACCAGGAGAGGACAGGACAGGACAGGACAGGACAGGACAGGACAGGACAGGATGCAGTTCCCTCTGCCTGGGGCTCATCTGTCTCCTTCATAGGGAGGGTTAAAAGGCTGCATCTGTGTTTGGTGGCTCACTCCCACCAGGGAAGGAAGCCACACTCGGGCCTTCCAGCCCAGCCCAGCTCAGCTCAGTTCGTAGAAGCTCTGTGTCTGTGGCTCGGAGCCGTTTAAGATCTCCTGGAACTGAGAGACCACCCGCCCAAAGTGGGAGCCTTCCCAGAAGACTTTGCCGCACTGGGTGCAGCAGTAGAAATGGGACAGGTTTGTCTTCTCCAGTACCCCCAGGGGGATGCTTCTGATCTGCAGGGTGGTCCCATTTTTCAGGGTATGGGACCCTGCATGCAGGTCTGAGTCTCCCAGCCAGCGGCAGTTTGGGTTATAGGCGCAGCCTGACAGCTGTTCTGTGATGGTGTCTGCTAAGGCTGAAGTCTCTGCCTGGGGTTGTAGCTCCCACTCTTCTTCAGGGCTCTCTGGGAGGCCTGTAGAAATAGAACAAAAAATAAATCAACTTGGGAAATGACTCACATCCAAAAGGCTCCATTTAAATCCCACCTTCTCCAAGAAGATTCCTTGAGCCCAAGCCTCCATCATCCTCTGCTCCTGGACTATTGCTTACTATTACTATAATTACTATTGCCTTTAACTGCTTCCCTCCTTTTCCCATCTTTCATATGCCACCAAAATAATCTTCCTAATGCACATAGGGCTGATTAGGTGATTCTCTTGCTCTAAAAACATTATGTTTTCCCCTATAGGATAAAATACAAATTCCCCGTTTCTCCCAATCTATCTCTAATTTTCCATCCTTATTTTGCTCTCTTGCCCCTGACATATTCTATGACCCAGGTAAGCTAGTCTACTTAGCTCTTCTGGGAACTCATTCTGCTTTGTTCAAGGCTCTGCTCAGCTACCAGCTCCTCCAGGAAACACTCTCTCCTTTTAGATTCCTCTCCCTTTTTCAAATCTTCCTGGAGCATTTGGCTAAATCTCTCCTTTCCCCCCATCCCTCTCTAACTGGTACTATTCTCATGTGTATTTATGTATATCTCATGTGTATTTTAATGTATTTATCGTATCTTCTCTAGAGTAATCAATCAAACATTTACTAAGGGCTTATAATTCATAGGCATTGAGTTAGGTGTTAGCTATATGAAAACAGCACCTGCCCTCAATGATAGATATGCACAATATGGAAAGTGGACTTAGAGGGAATGAAGCTAGCAGCTGGGAGACCAGGAAAGGCCTCATTAATTTTGCTTGTTATTTATCATCTATAGTCTATCTATCTATCTATCTATCTATCTATCTATCTATCTATCTATCTATCTATCTATCTATCTATCATCTATCTATCTATCCATCCATCCATCCATCTATCTATCTGTGGGTGAGTAAGCTCCCTGAGGGCAGGTACTCTTTCATTTTGGTCTTTGTGTGGTATTTGAGCTGAGTTCTGAAGGAAGCCTTCCATTGTAAGAAGCAGTGATGAGGAGGGACAGGGGACAGTCAGACCAGAGACACAGACTCCTGAGCACTGAGGCTGGAGGAACAGCAAGTAGGTCAGCGTGGCTCGACTACAGATTATGTGGAGGGGAATAACATGGGGAAAAAAAAGGCAAAGGTAGGAAGGAGCCAGGTTGAGGAGAACTTTAAATGACAAGGATGATGACAAGGCTGACAAGACCTTTTATTTAATCCCAGAGGTAAGGGAGCCACTGGAGTTTATTGAGTGGGGTCAGATCTATGCTTTAGGAAAATCCCTTTGACAGCTGTGAGATAAACTGGAGGGGCCAGTGACTTGGGGCAGAGGGCCCAATTAGAAGACTATTTCAGTACTATAGGTGAGAGGTGTTGAGCACCCGAACTAGGGAGGTACCTTCGTGAATGGAAAGAGTGGGACTTCCTCGGACATGTAGACATGACAAGATTTGATGCCTGATTGGATATGGGGTGAATGAAAGTGAGTGGTCAAGGAGGATGCCAAGCTGGAAGACCTGGCTGGCGAGGACAATGGTGGTGTCAATAATGGTAATAAGGATTTCGGATGGGGGGTGGAGTGGGCAGAGTCAGAGAGAAGAGAATGAATTCTGTTTTGGACATATTGTAAATTTCCTAAGGGCTAGCAGGGCTGTGCCGGTTTTCATCTTTGCATTCCTAGTGCTGGTGCACAGTGCCTGGCACAAAACAGTTATTTAATAAATATCTATATGCAAATTAAAACAACTCTGAGGTACCACCTGACACCTATCAGATTGGCTAAAATGACAAAAAAGGAAAATAATAAATGTTGGAGAAGCTGTGGGAAAATTGGAACACTAATGCATTGTTGGTGGAGCTGTGAACTGATCCAACCATTCTGGAGAGCAATTTGGAATTATGCCCAAAGGGCGATAAAGCTGTGCATACCCTTTGACCCAGCAATACCACTTTTGGGTCTTTTTCCCAAAGAAATCATGGAAAGGGGAAAGGGATCCACATGTACAAAAATATTTATAGCTGCTCTTTACGAGGTAGCAAGGAATTGGAAGTTGAGGGGGTGCCCATCAATTGGGGAATAGCTAGACAAGTTGTGGTATATGAATACAATGGAATACTATTGTGCTGTAAGAAATGATGAACAGGAGGAGTTCAGAGAAACCTGGAGGGTCTTTCGTGAGCTGATGATGAGTGAGATGAGCAGAACCCGAAGAACACTGTACACAGTATCATCAACATTGAGTGTTGATCTACTGGGATGGACTATATTCTTCTCACCAATGCAATGGTACAGAAGAGTTCCAGGGAACTCATGATAGAAGAGGATCTCCAAATCCAGGGAAAAAAAAAAAAGAACTGTGGAGTATAGATGCTGATTGAACCATACTATTTCTTTTGTTTTGGGTGCTGTTGTTTTTTTCTATTTTGAGGTTTTTTATCATTGCTATGATTTTTTCTCTTAGAACATGACTAATGCAGAAATAGGATTAATGTTAATGTTTTCTCCCTCCCCCCTCCCCTAGACAGCATATACATACATAATGTTAATGTTATTATGTATGTATATGCTGTCTAGGGGAGGGGGAGGGAGGGAGGGAGGGAGAAAAATCTGAAATTGGAAAGCTTGTATAAACAAAAGTTGAGAACTATCTTTATGTGTAATGGAAAAAAATAAAATACTTTATTAATTAAAAAAAATATCTATAGAACTGAACTGAAGTAGAGGTGAGAGGGAACCTCAATGGAGAGAGCATCTCTGATGACTTGGATGCTGGGACAATGGCAAGAACACCTTGGCTGTGGATTCTGAGGACTTGGCTTCAAATTCCCTCCTTTGATACGCGCTACCAGTGTGACATTGGATGAGTGACTTTACCCCCATAGGCCTCAGTCTCCGCATCTGTAAAATCAGGGTGTTGGACTAGGTGGTCTCTGAGGTTCCCTCCAGTTTTGGAGCAATGATTCTCTGATGGCCCCTCTCATCCTCTATGGGCAATGGTATTCACACGGCTACCCCTCCTATTCGTCTTCACTCCAGATATGTGTTTAGCTTGCATATGTAAACTCATATGTGTTTATAATGTTAGTACTTCTAGGCCTAGATGCCTGTATTTGCTCCGCATTTTTATTGGTTCTATTTATTTGGGTTTTATTTATTTATATTCATACATCCCCCTACTGGACCTATGTTATACTTAGTCACAACCGCTGGTGCCTGGCATAGTTTTACTTTGATATAAGTATTGGGCAGCTGGGTGGCCCAGTGGATAAATCACTGGGCTTGGATCAGGAGGACTCATCTTTCTGAGTTCCAAATTGTCCTCAGACACTTACTAGCTGTGTGACTCTGGACAAGTCACTTAACCCCGTTTGCCTCAGTTTCCTCATCTGTAAAAGGAGCTGGAGAAGGAAATGGTAAGCACACCAGTATCTTTGCCAAGAAAACCCCAAATGGGATCACAAAGGGTGGACAGGACTGAACAACAACAAAGTGCTTCATGGTGAGTCCTTTGAGAAAATGAAAAAGGCAAAGGTAATTAAGGAAAGTACATAATGAAAGTGGCAAGTGTTTTCCCCTTAGATACTCCCACCTCAGGGCAGCAGGCCATTTATAAGGACTCCATGAGGGAAAGTTAAAAGTAAACTGATGAGGACTATTATCACAATACAAAATTTATAATTTCGCTCAGGAATGTTTGTAGCCTGAGGGGATTTAAGATAGGCTAAAGTTATAAACTTCTTGCTAATTAACCTCAGACAGACCAGCTCAGTCCATGAAAGAAATTTTTTGATAACGACTTCAGTAGAGTTGGTTTTCCTTGTAATCCTTTGTATTTTATTTGATGCATCTAAGAACATTATTCTGAGAAGGGGTCCAAAGGTTTTACCACTTCACTGAACTGCCACAGGGATCCATGACATGAAAAAGGTTAAGAACTGTTATAGACTTAACTCTTGGTTGTAGGTAGGCAAAAAAGACAAAGACCCCTACGGTGGGACTGCTGAGTCTTGGGAAGTAGTTTCAAACGAGGGCACATTCAACATTGCCTCCATGCAGCTCAGAAAATCTCCCTTCCCCTTCCTCTCTATCTGCCCTCATCCTAAATTATAACCATCAGTAGGCCAACACACAGGAGTTCTATTCAGAGTGATACTGGGCTGGGTAAGGGTAGTGGATGCCAGGGTGGGATCTAGGGGAAGCCAGTGGTCCTCCACTGACCAGCACAGCTTCAAGATTCAAGGGCAAGGGGCAGCTAGGTGGTGCAGTGGATAAAGCACCGGCCCTGTTTTCAGGAGCACCTGAGTTCAAATCCAGCCTCAGACACTTGACACTTACTAGCTGTGTGACCCTGGACAGGTCACTTAACCTTCATTGCCTCACCCCAAACCAAACAAGATTCAAGGGCAGAAGCACCATGCTCCCAGTCCAGACCGATCCCTTGGGAATCCAGAGAGACAACCATGGGAATCAGATGAAGACCCAACTCTCCAGTCTGGGTCTCCAGCAGGCCCCTGGTTTTAGAACAATGACAGCAGAGCCAGGACCTGAAGAGTTAACTTGGCTAGGATGCTTTGGGGGCCAGGGCTCTTTCTGGAAGGGATGGCTCTCACCCCCTGCACAGAGCAAGTGCCTGTGTTCTGTGCCTCAGAGCTTCCAGGAATGCTTGGTATGTTTCTCTCTTTACACTGGGGCTCCCCATTCTCTCCAGTCCGTCCTGGTGATTCCTAATCTGAAAGAAGACGAGCTACTTCACAGTGCTGGCCCTGCATCTCCCTCTGGGACTCCTCACACCCCGCCCCACGCCCCCTCCCTCTGGAAAAGCCCACAATCCTTTCCAAACACTGTCGGAAAGGGCCGTCTGTGTGTCCCGTCTGTTCCCAGCCCCGGCTCAGTCTTTCCCTGCTCCGGCTCTCTACTCTGAGCCCCCCTCACCTCCCTAGTTCTCTCTTCAGGCCTTTCCTGGCTCTTCTCCTTCCTTCTGGCTCTCTCCTCTCTCCTCTCCTCCCCTTTTCTCCTCTCCTCTCCCCATCTCTCCTGTCTGGCCTCCTATAACTCTCGGCTCAAGTGCTGGCCTTGCTGAGGCTGAGCTCCCGTTAGGACCTGCCCGGCCCCTTTCTCCCGGCCATTCCAGCCGGCCCTCACAGCCTGAAGCGAAGTCCAGCTCTTTGCCCTTCCCTCCCGGCCCCCTTTAATTGTATGCTTCAAAGGGTAGAAAATGCAACATCACTTCAAAGTAACCATTTTTCAATGGGAGCTTGTAAAACTTTTTCCCTCCTAGGACGGGATCCTTTTGAAAGGCTTTTGAAGACACCCGCCCCCTGGTCCCAGCGGTTTGAAAAGGCCACAAGGAGCCCAAGAGCAGGGTGCCAACTAGACAAACAAGCTTACAGCGAACACAAAAGTTGCTGTGAAAAGGTCATCAGTCCCTCGGGGCCCAGCCCCAGAGGGCGTTTTAAGTGGGGGGCGGGGGTGGGAGGGGAGGAAGCTGCCTTATCTATGGGAGCTAGGGGAAGAGCATACTACACAGTGGGGCCTTGTCGGGAGTCAAGGCAAGGTGAGCTGGGGTGCCTGGAATGTGGGCACAGGAAGGGGCACCCGCCCAGCCCAGAGGGCAAACTGGCACTGACACTGGCATTGCAGCCCTCCGCTGCTTGCCTCCCCTCCCTTCACCTCCCCTCCCTCCCACACTCCCTCAGCCTCGTTCTCTGCCTCACTCACACACTTCATCCTCTCACGCACCCTCGGTCTCTGACTCCCCTCCTTTCTCACATTTGGCCATACTGCTAGAAATGCACGTACTTGCTGTGCCACAGTCATAGGACAGGATCACCGCAGAGGAAGACAAGAAGCAGTGGGCAGATAGTGGAGTGACCTCCCTGACAGACAAAGCCCGCCTGGGGGAGTCTCCACTTGCTTGGGGGTTCCTGGAAGGGAAACCCTGAAGAATGCAGGAGCTCTTAAGAAGCACCCAGAGCAAGGATTTGTCGCTCCACTAAAATGAAAAAACCCCACATTTAATTCCCAGATTAATCAGAGTCTGCTTTAAAAAAAAATCCCCCAACCTTACACAATACCCTGCCCCAACTCCTGAGAGGGCCTGCTTCCCCAGACACAGGGTGCTCCGGGGAGAGGCCCCTTTGGCCGGCCACATGTGTCTGCCCTCCTCCTGTTCCCACACCTGACCAGTGCTGAAGCAAGTGGGCAGGGGAGGAGAGGGACAGACTGTGTGACTTTGACCCCAGGAATACTTGGAACTGAGTTAGGGAAGTAGCAGAGAGGGGAGCAAGGTCTGCAAGGGAAGAGAAGGTCCACATCGTCCCAGCCAGAGTAAGAGCTATTTGGGTAGTATCTACGCCCCACCCGGAGCTCACCCCTTGCACCTTTGCTGCTGGCTAGTGGAGGGCAGCCTCTGAGACTGCAAGGTGAAGGTGAAGCCAAGAGGTGAAATCAGGACTGCCAGAGGACCCAGAAAAAGACAAATGGGAGGATCTAGGGAAAGCCCTCTGCAAACCCGAACGTGCTGTATAAATGCTATCCCATCATTGTGGTTATTCGCCTCTCCTCTTCAGCTCTCCAGAGCTCTATCCAGCCTTCTAGGTCCAGCCTGAGTCTCACTTCCTCTAGGAACCCCTTGCAGCCTGACCCCAGGACACATCCATCTCTAGTTCCCCTTACAGCTCAGTCTGAAATATACCTTTCAGCCCTGGATCTGCATCAGATTCACCCCTGGCCCGGGAAAGCTTTAAGCTGCTCCTCCTGCTCCTTGGCTCCAGTTTCTTTGCTACCTTTATTATAATTCTGTTAATTTATAAAATTGTACCTTCTTGATACCTAGGCCTTAGGGCCCAAGTGTGGCATTCAATATAAATGGACTTCAAAAGGTCCCAGGTAGAACAGACAGCATTAAAAGGTTGGTTATAAAGAGCTGCATTTTGCACTGTGCCCTGGGGGAGTGGGGAGGGGCATCAACTGGATGAATCTGCCTCCCTGGACCTTCTCTCCTGGCAGGGGTCAGCGCAGGGGTCATCTTCCTCCCCAGGTGTGTTTGCCCTCTTCTGCCTCAACTTCATCTCTGTGTATGGGTTCCAGCCCTGCAGTGGAGTGTTCAACCACTGTGTCTTTTTTTTATCTCGACTGCCTTTCACATACTAATAAACGTTGAATCGAATTTAATATTAGCTTTGAACTGGTTGAATTAGACCATGGCGCTTAGAAGACCAACATCTGGGGGCTGATCCCTATCCAGGCCCTCAGAGCTCCTCTCTGAGGAGGTGTGTAGTGGAAAGAAGAGAAACAATAATAATAATGGTGATAGCTAACGTTTATATATAGTGTCTTCAAGTTTTGCAAAGTGTTTTATATATTTTAATCTTGGTTGACCCTCAAAACAATCCCGTGAAGTAGGTGCCATTATTATTCCTACTTCACAGACAAGGAAAGTGAAGCTGAGAGACTTGGTGGGGGTTGGGGGGGGGGGTGTTCTAGCCACTGAGCTCTCCTAGCTGCCTCTAAATCCTCTGATACTAATCATGGCCACAGACTGAACCTTAACTCTGTCTTAAGACCGAGTCCTTATCCTGGGCCAGAAACCAGAACCAATTCTGGCTGACCTGTTACTTTTGTGCTGTTTTTTTTTTTTTTAAAGTGAGGCAATTGGGGTTAAGTGACTTGCCCAGGGTCACACAGCTAGTAAGTATAAGTGTCTGAGGCAGGATTTGAACTCAGGTACTCCTGATTCCAGGGCCGGTGCTCTATCCACTGCGCCACCTAGTTGTCCCTGACCTGTTACTTTAACCCCACCAGCCTCTGAAAAATGTCTCCAAGAGAAAGAGGGAATCACAGAAATGATCATAGGTTTAGTGCTGGAAGGGACTTCAGAAGACATCTGTTCTG
Organism: Dromiciops gliroides; assembly: GCF_019393635.1. NCBI lineage: Eukaryota > Metazoa > Chordata > Mammalia > Microbiotheria > Microbiotheriidae > Dromiciops > Dromiciops gliroides. Next base: position 435,476,344 of record NC_057862.1, on the reverse strand, counting down.
ACCCCATCACTCTACAGGTAATGAAACTGAGGTCCTGGACAATGACTTGCCTAAGGTCATACAGGTTATATGTTGGGGATCCAGGAACGGAACCCAAGTGTTATGACTCCAAATTTAGTGCTCATTCCACGGTATCATGGTACCTTGTAGCTACCTCCATGGAGCTTCTTACCACGGCTAAAGACACAGCTTAGCCCCCATTTCCTGCTGACTGGAGTAGGAAAGTTGGCATATTGTTATCCTTGAGGTGTCTTGTGCACTGACAGGACAGTGGGCTCCTAAGGCTTGCTCTGGCTGCCCTGTCCCTGCTGAGGCATGTGGCTAAGACCCCAAGGACCTGCACAGTGGGACAGCCTAGGGAATGGGGAACCTGTCTCCATAGTTCTCCCTGGATCCTGTTGTGCCCACATGTCCCTAAGAACCCTGGCAAGGACTTGACCTACTTGGGTACTCCCAGAGTGGCAGAACCTGGACTATAAAAGACTGTATAGGTTGGAAAACACACCTAAGGAACGTTCTTGGGGCTCAAAGGTCTCTGGGAAACATGTTCTTGGTTAGAGATCTGATGATAAGGAAAGTTACAAGGCTGAGAAATTGTCCGGGCTACAGGGAGGCAGGGAAGGTGGCTGCTATCTGTCACAGATACTCCAGATAAGACAAGGAGGACAAAGGAACAGGATTATGCAACACCCTGACTGGGGAGAGGAGAAGAAAGGGGGCAGGCAGAGATCTTTCAGCAGTTCTCAGCTTGGGCCCAGGGCAGGATAGGGTAGGGCAGGGAGGACTTGGGGGGGGCATGTAGCATACTTAAACCTCACTAATTCTGATGGAAGAAAAGTCCAGTCTGAGATAGTGAAAAATTAAAACTATCACAGGACATCTGTGAAGAAATTGTTTCAGGGGCAGCTAGGTGGCACAGTGGATAGAGCACCGGCCTTGGAGTCAGAAGTACCTGAGTTCAAATCTGGCCTCAGACACTTAACACTTACTAGCTGTGTGACCCTGGGCAAGTCACTTAACCCCAAATTGCCTCACCAAAAAAAAAAAATTTTTGTTTCAGTATTTCCAAGGAAATCCAGTAATGCAAAATAAAAAGCATTAGCTTGTCTGCTTTAGTGGCTCTTTTTGCACACACATGGGGTGCTGCTATAAATGATGGAAAAGATTGAAAACAGTGATCACCAAAGCAGAGGAGTCAATTCAGCTGAGCTCCAAGGGGCAAGAAAGCAGCAGACGCGGCCAAACAACCTTGAGGCTTGAACCAGCCTCATTTCAACTCAACAAATATTTAATAAATACTATGTTTAAGGCACTAGAGCCACAGAGACAAAAAAGAAACTAGCTTTCCTCAAAAAGCTTATGTGATGTTTTCTCCCATGCTGGGGCTGGCTGTGATTCACATGAAAGTTCAGGGAAAAATGGGGATTTCACTGCAGGGGAGGCCCCTAGTGCTGCTAGACAATAAGGACCTGGGGCGGCTAGGTGGCGCAGTGGATAGAGCACTGGCCCTGGAGTCAGGAGTACTTGAGTTCAAATCCGGCCTCAGACACTTAACACTTACTAGCTGTGTGACCCTGGGCAAGTCACTTAACCCCAACTGCCTCACTAAAAACAAAAACAAAAAACAAAAAGACAATAAGGACCCGTGTGCAGGGGAGATGACCGACCACTGGAACAGCAGGGAAGCACGGCTGCCTGGGTTTACTGGTACCTTCCCCTTCTGGGTACATGTGTGTTCTACCTGAACTCCTCTTGTCAAGGAAAGGGTGACCAGTGGGATGGGTCCTGTGTGTTCCTGGGGCTTATTTTGTGTGTCTGTGACCAATCTGCTCTAGCATCCCAGCCCAGAGAAGGCACCTGGGAAATTAGACTCTGATGATCTGGTGGCCAGGTTCTGAGGGCTGCATCCCTGCCCATGGGCTGCTACAAGGACCCTCACCATCATTGTGTACCTGTGGAAAAGCTAGCCAAAGGGCCCTGTCAACATTTTCTCCTCATTATTGTTTATGCTATTAATTTTCAAATCAAACTTTTTTCTATCCTATATTACAAATATAAACTTTTCTCCACTGTAAATATTACTTCAACCGTGGGTCAGAATTAATAAGGTTTTGTCTTTTTTAACTGTGGTAAAAAAATATGAAAGTTTTTTAACAGTCGGTTAGGATAACTGAAAGACGCCAGTTTTGTGTTTTTTTTTGGGGGGGGTGAGGCAATTGGGGTTAAGTGACTTGCCCAGGGTTACACAGCTAGGAAGTGTTAAGTGTCTGAGCCGGGATTTGAACTCAGGTACTCCTGAATCCAGGGCCAGTGCTTTATCCACTGCGCCACCTAGCTGCCCCTAGGGCAATGAGGGTTAAGTGACTTGCCCAGGGTCACACAGCTAGTGCCAAGTGTCTGAGAAACTAGAAAACCAGAAGCTTCTTCCATTTACTAGTCTGGGAGATAAATTAAGGGAAAGGTTAAAGAGGGGAGATTTATGATCTAATATCCAATTTTAAATCTTTCATTCCTACTGAATACTGCATACCACCTATTCCCTTAGGCCTAGACTACCGAAGGAATATCCTGACTGGTCTTAGGGACTCTATCTAGTCTCTCCTCTTCCTCTTCTTTTTTTTTTTTAGTGAGGCAAATTGGGGTTAAGTGACTTGCCCAGGGTCACACAGCTAGTAAGTGTTAAGTGTCTGAGGCTGGATTTGAACTCAGGTACTCCTGACTCCAGGGCGGGTGCTCTATCCACTGCTCCATCTAGCTGCCCCTCCTCTTCCACTTCTACAATTCTTCCTACATGATGCTGTCAGACTCATCTCATGATAGAGGCTGGAGGGTTGGACTTGGCTCCAAGTCCCTTCTCAGACATTTACTAGTGGTGTCTTATTTGAATCTCCATTTCTCCATCTGTAAAATGAGATGATAATAATAGCTGTACCTCATAGGGTCATTATGAGATTCATGAATGATAATGTGTGTAAAGTACTTTGCAAACTTTAAAATGCTATCTGTCACCCATCATCATCATCATCATCACCCTCCTCCACTGTTCAGAAACCTTCTATGGCTCCCCATTACCTAATAATAATTCCATATATTTGTAGAGTGCTTTGTAGTAATTGAGCACTTTAACATCCATGATCTCATCTGACCCCTACAAGCAAGGGCTTATTATTATTTCTTTTTACACATGAGGAAACTGAGGTTCAGGAAGAAGTGACTTGTCAGTAGTCATTCATTTCCCTTTTGGAGAGTGCTTCAGGGCCTCTACCTGAGTCAGACTCTGGCCTGTGACATCCATAGGCTGTGTATGCCATGAGGGCTGAGGAGCCAAGTGGAGATTCCTCTCTCCCTAAGGGAGGATGCTGCCTCTCTAGCAGACAGACTGACTTCACAGATGCCAGGGACAAGACTCAGTGCCTAAGGGGGGCTAAGTGCCATGGGGCAGATAGAAGGCCCAGGAGAGCCAAGGAGAGGACAGCCGAGGGGAGCAGATTCCCAGAAGTTCCTGTCTTCCCAGTTTTGGGTTGAGACAAACCTTAACCACAAGTTAGAACTTGCTGTCTTATGAGCCTCGTTGCAAATTAAACTGCCATCCTTGGGAGCCAAACCAGTAAATACACTGACTGACAGAGGTAACGTGGGCTGCCTTTTCCTAGTTTTAAAGTGGTTTGTGGGCTGAACTCCTGCAGAGACCCATCAGTGCAGGGCTCTTGGTAGGAGAGGAGGGAAATGACACCTCCCTGAAGGCTGCCATCAGGAGAAAGGGGTGCCTGTCCTGGCTCCCCAGGCTCTGCACCGAGGAGGCCTATGTGGGGTACAGAAGAAATGGGTGGCCCAAATGGTCCAAGGACCGGTGCCAGTGGGGGATGTTCTGCTGGGTTATATGCCCAATGCCCAGCCATAAGGGGCTAATAAGCTTCTCTCTCAACTGGGTCATACAGTATGCATACTGTGTCAAAGGTATTTACGATAGATAGGTAGATAGATGATAGCAAGATAGATAAATAGAGATGATAGATAGATATACAAATATTCACATTATATAAATTGAAATATATGAATATTTATAGCAAATCCTTTGCAAACCATAAATATGTAAATATGAGCTACTATTTTTACATGATTTGTTAACACAGGACATGTGTGTATGTGCATATGTTGGGATTTGAACCCAGGGTGAAGCCACACTAGCCCAGAGCTGAGCAATTTCAAAATGAGAGGAAACAGAGACGGAGGGATGAATGAATGAATGAAAGCAAAGCGGTTAATGACAAAGGCCGCACAGCACAAAGACCCCTGGATTTGGACAAGGAGGGTCAGGGCTGCCCAGCCAGGCCTGGGAGTACAAAAGCCTTGTCCTGGAACCAGCCTGTTCACAGGGGATGGTGACAAGCATCAGGGAGTGTGACCTATGCCCTTCTGACAGCCTTGAGAATGCCCACAGCTCACTTCCCATGGACCTGCTCCTATCCTATTATTAACTGACAAAGCGTTTCTGGTAGGAGCTGGGACTAGGATTTGAAAACTATGGCTATGGAGGAGACTCTGGTGGCTTTGGTTGGGAGGAAGAGGATAATCTAGTTTGGGCAGAGGCAAAGAGGAGGCAGCCATTAGCTAACCCCTTCCTATGTCCTTGCCTGGCCTTCCTTCCATCCCTAATCAGTCACCTGCCAGAGTAGCCAAGAGATCACAGATTGAGAAGCCTTCTAGTCCAGCTCCCTAATTTTTCATATAAGAAAACTGAAGCCTTGAGAGGTTAAGTGACTTATCCAAAGTCACAATGTGTTAAGTTGTTGTGAAACTGGGAACAAGGATTTGAACTCAGGTTCTGACTCCAAATGTACCTCTCTTTCCGCTGTATCTAACCCCTTCAATGGCCCCTGCCTGAGAGAATTTCAGTTTGGCTGAAAGTCTGCACTCACCAGGCAGGCTTAGCCCAGGCCCAGGCCCAAGTCAGCCCCAGGGAGAAGTACATGGGAAAGAGGGGTGGGAATGATGGTGGGGATGTCCTCCCTCCCAGCAGGACTCCCTTCCTCTCCTCTTTTGTTATAGCCCAGCCCAGTCTGGGACTCTCAGGAAAAGACTGGGGACAACTGTGCCAAATGCAAAGAAACAAATGGTCACCCTGGGATTGCCAGAGGGACCCAAATGTTCTTTGTGTGGAAACAGGACCTGTGGGGTAGTGTGGTTGAGGGCTGGAGCGGGGCGGTACTGAACATTCGCCCTCGGATAAACCCAGTATAAGGTGCCACCGCTCTGGATGCATGAAACCTCCCTTCCTCCAACTGCCTGACTTATGAGGGTTACAATCACAACTTCCTGGGACTTTGAGTCTATTCCTTTTTCGCTGTGAGTGAGGTTTGGAGGAAGGCTCAATCCTGTCTCACCTTGCTCTTCCCCTGATGTTTTGGACGCAGCCTGGGAACTGAGATTCTCCCTGTCTCATGAAGGTGCAGTTCAATAATGTGGCAGAGAAGTGGCTCCCACGTCTCCACAGTGAGAGGAGTTAGGAGTGGGTTTTCATTTTTAACTTTTTCAAACGGCTTCCTCCACAACACCTGACAACTGCACTCACACTCTTCCATCTTACCCAGAGTTCCATTAGGAATGTTAATATGATAGCTAACATAATTTAAGGTTTGCCAAATGCTTTCCATGGAAGAGCCCCTGGTAACTCCCAGCAGACCCTAGTTTTCCACTTTTTATTAATGTGCTGTTGTTTTTTTATCCTTTGTTCTTTTTTCGTTTTGTTTTGTTTTTTGTGGGGCAATGAGGGTTAAATGACTTGCCCAGGGTCACACAGCTAGTAAGTGTCAAGTGTCTGAGGCTGGATTTGAACTTTATCCACTGCACCACCTAACTGCTCCCTATCCTTCGATTCTCCATGAGGACCATGACATTGGGGAGATGTTATGACTTGCACTGAATTGCACTGAAGTGAGGGAGGGTTGTGCAAGGTCACCAACCTCACTCTCTCCTCCAGAGCCATCTGGTTCCAGTGGCAAAATGTTCATTAGGAGGACTGGAGATGGTCCCGGATGTTTAAAGCAGTTGGGGTCACACAGCTGCTAAGTGTCTGAGTTCAAATTTGAACTCAGATCCTCTCAACTTCAGGGCCAGTACTCTATCCACTGAGCCACCCAGCTACCCCAATTCACATGCAGTGAGCTACTTTCATCTTTTTTTTTCAAAGCAAGATGGAGAGTGAAGCAAAGATTGCAGTTGGTATCTGGGGACTTGGTTTTGAATCCCAACATTGTCACATAAATACTAATTTGTGTGGTCTTGGGCAAGTCACTTTTCTTTTGGCAATGGTTCTCTTCATCTGTCAAATGAGGGGATTGTCCTGTAGGATTTCTAAGAGATCTCCTAAGATTCTGTGATCCATCAGCATCCAGGATAGAGTCCAGATCAGCAGATCTGGGGGCCCAGGCACAGAGTTAAAGGCAGTACTAGAGAAGAGATTCTCCTAGCTCTCCTCTATCCAAAGCCTACACTTCTCCATCCCCCAGACCCTTGATTGGACCACCATGATAGGAACTCCCTCCCTCAAGCAGAGCTGTCTGGGCTTGAAGACTTTCCTAGAGAATGAGCACAAGTCCAAACAGCCAGGGTGGAAAGTGTGCCCCAACCCTGGGAAAGCTCTCAGTGCCCCAGGTGCAAAATGCAAATGAACGATTAGACAACAATTAATTGTCCCTTTAATAACACACCAGCCTAGCCATAAAACAAAGGCACTGGAGCAAGGGTAGGAGGGCAGCCTGCCTAATCTCCCTACCTGGCCTCTTGGTCCCCAACTCCTTGGCAGTCCAGACTCAGTGTTGGGACAGCCAAGTCACTGGTGGAGCTACGGGAGAAAATGGGCCACAGCTGGAAATGGCCTAATGGGCGGCAGCTGGGGAGAAATTTCTATCTTTCACCAGACTCACCCACTCTTGTCCCAGTCCTTATCTGGGACAGAATTTGTCTTAGGAAGTACTAGGCTCCCTATGAATAAGGCTGGGGTCCTAGCCCCTAGTAATGGGGCAGTAACAGTCATGGCAAGGGTTCCCACCTTCCCTTCCTCTCCCATTTAGTTAAAAACCAGCAGCATGGAAGGTTTGGGTTTAGTTTCAGTTGGAAGGTGAATTATGTAGAATTTCTTTTTCATAGGGGAAAAAGGCAGTTACATGGAGGCCCGGGGCCTATTCACTGAAATGGAAATAATTTAGTTCCTAAGTCCCTTCTCTCTAATCATCCTTCCAATTCAGACTCTCCTGGAAGTAGATCAGAGTTCAGACCTGCTCTTCTCTAGAATCTCCCCAGACTAGAAGGCCCTCAGGCCTGCAATGGGAGAATTTTTGGAGCAGGTCACAGTCCTTGTTTCAAACTCCCTGCGCCCCCCCCCCCACCACCAAGTACATCTCTACCTTGGGAAAGTGCCCTTCTGCCCCCTCTACTCCCCACTGCCAAACTATGGGAGGAGGTTTGCACGGGGAACACACCAATGCTTTCCAATTCTGATGATTAGAATGAGAAAGCCTTTCATTTTCAGTGTGATCAACTCAAGCATTTATTAAGTGTGGACAGGCACTGGCTATCACGACAAAGTAGGCTGCCCTCCAGAAGCCTGCTCTGAACTAGGGGAAACCACATTTATAAATGGGTCAGACAATACAAGGTGATTTGGGGAGGGCTAGAACACTAATGGCTAGGGAGATCAGCAAAGGTTTCTTTTAGGTTACACATGAGTTGACCCTTGCAGAAAAAAAGCTAAGAATTCTGAGAGGTGGAGATGAGGAGAGAGAGGGCAGGCGTGAGAGATGGCCTTTGTAAAGTCAGGGAGGAAGCAGAGGAACGCTGAGTGTGCCTGTCTGCAGGAAGGGGAGGGAAGGGCAATCCACCTGCAAAGGGAGGTAGTGTGAAGGGCTGCAAGTGTGGATGAGTTTGTATTTTAGCCCTCAGCAAGAGGAATCCACTGACCATTGGTGAGCAAGGGAATGAGAGACCTGCCCAACTTGAGATAGGTTATTTGGGGAGTTGGGTGGAGTGGAGAGAGACTGGAAGAAGGCACCTGAGAACAGGGCCTGAATTTAGATGGTGGCTTCAGAAGGAAGAGAAGAGCACAATATGGGAGATATTGTGGAAGTCGGATCAACAAAACTTGGCAATTAATTAGATATGGAAGGGGGAGACTCATGAGGAAGAGAGAAGAATATAAGATGACTTTAAGGTTGCAAACCTGGGCGATTGGAAAGATGGTTGTGCCCCAGCAGAAATGGAAGTCTGGAGGGCAGGTGGGTTGTAGGCGAGAAGATAATGATTTCTGTCTTAGACTGCTAAATTTGAAATGCCAAAGGGACCTTCTGGGAGAGAAGTCTAGCAGGCGGTAGATGAAATGGGATTAGAATTCAAGAGAGATCAGAGTTAAGTATATATATTTTAATCAATCGATCAATATATATTTATTTATCACCTACTAATTGGGGGTGAGATACAAACACAACAACAAAAAAAGCGTCCCTACCCCTCAAGGAGTTTGTAATCCAAAGGGGAAGACAACACACAAAAGGAAGCTGAAAAGTGGGGGTTGGAGGTAAGGGTTAGAAAGGTACCTTGGGGTGGGGCAGCTAGGTGGTGCAGTGGATAAAGCAGCGACCCTGGATTCAGGAGGATCTGAGTTCAAATCCGACCTCAGACACTTGACACTTACTAGCTGTGTGACCCTGGGCAAGTCACTTAACCCTCACTGCCCCGCAAAAAAGAAAAAAGAAAAAAAGAGAGAGAGAGAAAAAAGAAAAAAGAAAGTGAGAAGGAGCAGAGAGGTAGAAGGAGAACCCGGAAAGAGAGAGAGCAGTTTCATGAAGCCAAGGGGGTGGAAGTGGGGGATTGCTGAGAAAAGTCCAATATCAGTTTTAGCCATGAAAGGATTTTTGGTAATGCTGGAAAAGATCGCTACAGTCAAATGGTGGGGTCAGAAGCTTGATAGTCAGGGGTTAAGAAGTGAGGGAAGGTGATTAAGTAGGGACTAAGAGTGGAGAAAGCTTTTTCTGGTAGTTTGACTGTGAAAAGGGAGGTGAGCTCTTGCATAGATAGCCCGAGGCAATGGCAGGGTCAAAAGGTTTTTTTAAGGGCAGGGAGTGACCTGTGAATGTTTATAGGGTGAAGGGAAGTAGGCTGAGGATGAGGAGGGACTGAACTTCCCACACCTCTTCCTCCCTCCACCTTCAGCTAAAGACTTAGACTCTTACTTCACTGAGAAAATGGAAGCCATTTGCATTGAGTTTCCCTCTTCTCTGCTTCACTTCTCAAAATTCCTTGATGTCATCCCTGAATCTCTCCTCCTTTGCTCCATTTTCTTATGATTGCCAAGGTCAATTTCTGCATGTACCCTTTACACTCATCCCTTCCTGTCTTCTCCAGCAGATTGCTCCTTCAGTCATTTCCCCTTTCTCAATCTTCAGTCACTTGCTTTCTTTTCTTGCTGCCAAAAAACAGGCCCTAGTCTCCCCCATTCGTTTTTTTTTTTAATTTTTAGTGAGGCAATTGGGGTCAAGTGACTTGCCCAGGGTCACACAGCTAGTAAGTGTTAAGTGTCTGAGGCTGGATTTGAACTCAGGTACTCCTGAATCCAGGGCCGGTGCTCTATCCACTGCGCCACCTAGCTGCCCTCCCACCTAGCCCCTCCCCCATTCTTAAAAAAATTAATCAGGGGCAGCTAGGTGGCGCAGCGGATAAAGCACCGGCCCTGGATTCAGGAGGACCTGAGTTCAGATCCAGCCCCAGACACTTGACACTAGCCGTGTGACCCTGGGCAAGTCACTTAACCCTCATTGCCTTGCAAAACAAAAACAAAAAAATTCATCAGACCCTACCACCCCTGGATGCTATTGTCCTATACATTAACTACTTTTCACAGTCAAACCCCTAGGCTATGCTCATTGACTCTATTTATTCTTCTCTGGGTGCAGCTAGATGACTCAGTGGATAGAGGGCTAGACCTGAGTCAGGAAGACCTGAGTTCAAATCTTGTTTCAGCAGCATACTAGCTGTGTGACCTTGGGCAAGTCACTTAACCCCTAGAGAAGGAAATGGCAAACCACTCCAGTACCTTAGTCAAGAAAAACCCATGACCAGAATGGTCTACAGGTTCAAAAAGAGTAAGATAAGACTGAACAACAACACTCTTCTCAGACAGCTCAACCTTTCATAATCTGGTTTCCAACATCACTTAACTGAAACTGCCCTCTTCAAAGTTACCAATGAATGAGCTCTTCATCGCCAAATCCAATGACCCTTTCTAAGTCCCCATCATCCTTAACTTCCTTATTTCTGCCTCGTGGCTTCCCTGGCTTCCCTTCCATCTTTGACAAGAAGCTTTTTCTGATCCCCCTTTAATGCTAATGCCTTCCCTCTGAGATCACTCCCAATTTTGTACTTTATCCGTTTGTATATGGTTGTTTGCATGTTGTTTCCCTCATTAGACTTTGAGCTCTTCGGGAGCAGGGGCTGTTTCTGCCTCTCTTCACATCCCCAATGGTTAGCACATAGTTGGCACTTAATAATTGATTGTTGACTGACTGTAGATTGGGAAACTGAGGTTAACAGGTTAATTGTTGAAGTATTAAAGTGTTCTCTGCTTCCTCAAACTTTCCTGGGGCATATTGCATCCAGATCTTTCCTCTGTCCCTTTGACACCATGCCTTGGATTATGCTTATTTGTGTATGGGTTGAAATATTTTTTTGTGCCTTGGTGTTCTCATTAGTAAAATGGGCATGAAAATACTTTCACTGCCTTGTAGAGTTTTTTGGAAAGCACTTTTACAACCACATACTTGGTGCTTTCCCCAGCCTTCATGAGGGTCAATAACTGGCTGAACTGAGGCTAGGAGACCATGGCAGGAGTGTGTGTGTGTGTGTGGGGGGGGGTTGTCAGTCTCACAGGGGCCAATAGCACAGAGTGTACCCAGGATGCCATCCAAAGCTTGCTGTCTATTCACCTGTGTCATCTTCCCCTGACAGGTAACCGCTGATCTTCATCAAGTGTCTGATCTTCTCTTTGGAGATTTTCAGGTACTTATCACAGTTACACACCTAAGGAGACCAAGACAGAGGGGTTAGATGGGATTCCAAGTAAAACGTGTGAGCATTGTAGATGGCAGACAAAACCACAGGCTGAACCACCCACAAAACTAACTTGCCATTAACAGTGGTCACTTCCCCTTTTGGAGCCTCGGTTCCCCCATCTGTAAAATGGTGGGGGGCTAGCTGAGAAAAATCTTTAAGACTTTGTCCAGCTTTAACAAGCTATGATTCTACTTTGAGTTCCTTTAATGCTGTATAGTGCGTCTCTATTACTCTAGCCGGCCCTCGGTTCAGTGAGGTTGTTTCACTGCATTCTATCCCATTCTATTCCCTTCCCTTTTAGGATTCCGTGGCCCCTTCTGTGTGGCCTGTACTGACTGCTCTCTGCTAGTCCAGGAGGAGTCCTCTAGGTTGGTCTCTGTTCACAAAGCCTCCACCGCCTCCTTGTGCAGGTGCCTGTCTCCTGGCGCTCCAGCCTGTCTTCAGGGTCCCACAGACTTAGTCACTACTTGGTGTGGGAGGTCAGGGTACATAGGGCTGAGTCATCTCAGGGGAACCAGATACGATGGCAAGGGAGCTAAATGTGGAGCAAGAGGGAATGGAGGAAGGAGATAACCCATAGGTACGATGCATCACCAGTGCTCCTCAATGACACCGATCTGAGCTGGACCATCGGGGGCACGTGTGTGCTGGGGAACACGCGCACATGCTGGTTCTTGATTGTAATCATTTTGTAGGTCAGAGCTCTGCTAGGAGCAGGCAGGGAATTAGCCAAGAGGAGGTACTCAGGAAGGGAAATTCCCCACCAAGAGAGGGAGAAGGATTGAGGGAGGGGTGTGATCACATGGAGTGAGCCCTGCTGGCATCTTCCTCCCGTCCTTTGGGACCTGGAGACGCTGTTGCCCCTCTGTGGGCAGGGGGATTTCATGGAGGAGGAGGGGAAGCACCCCAGAGAGTGGAAGCCCTGGGCTGCCCATGTAGAGAGGAGGGGGTTGTGGGCCCTCACTTCCCTGCCACACCCTTCTCCCACGGGCCCTAAGAATTGCAACATTTGTGATGCTGCTTCATTGTGTGACCGTGGAACAGTGTGACTTACTGATGCAACTGGCCACCCACACACTCAGGGGCTGTGGCAGCTTTTTCAGGGGAGAAGGAGAAAGGTAGGGAGCAGCTGGGCTGGCACTTCTGGATTTCACCTTCTGGTTAAGGGACTGAACAAGGCCCTGCATTGTGTATGTGGGGGCCTGTACTAGGTCCTCTGGCTTGCAGCCTTCCCTTCACCTCCTGCTAGGACCTGTGGCACTGCACAAATTCTGGGGTCTGCCTCCTACTCTGTTGTACACAGGTGCGACCACAGGGCTCCTAAGTAGCACTTTCAATTAGGTCCCTTCCCTGTTTGGGCCCAAAGTGGCTCCTCGGTATTTCCCCTCTCCCACCATAGCTACCAGGCCAGGGGGGTTGGTAGTCCTCCTTTAGCTTGCTGGCCAATCATTGCTAGGAAGCAGCCGGTCAAGCCTCCTTTGGCCCCGTCTGCTTTAGCCAGAGAAGCACAGCTGGATTCTGCCCCCCCCAACCCCCCAGGAGCACTGAGATTGAGCTGGCTGCTTCCAGACCCGTGACCTGTTAATGGGGTACATTGCAAGGGGGACCCATAGCTGATGAGGGAAAGCCAGACCCTCCATGCCTGAGCCTTACTGCCACCCCCCCTCCCGTTCCACTAAAGGGTTTGTTTTCCCCTGAACTGTCATGTTAAGAAGAAGAGTGGGGGTGGGGAAGAGGGGGAAAGGGCTCTAAGAAGGAGGTACTGATACAATTAACACCAAATTCATGGGAACATTCTTCCTTTTCTTGTTAAGGATGATGACACAAAGCCTTTTCGGTGGGAAAATATTTGAAGGGGGCTGGGAGACACCTCCCAGCCCCACGGCTTGCCAGTGGCTATCCAGCCAATGGGGAGTGCAGCTTGTATCTGAATACAAATACAGTGCAGGTGGCAAGGCACAGGTTGCAGGTGAGGCAGAGCTGCCCGTACCCCCATACTCCAGCGCAGCTTCACCCTCAAAGCGCTCAGCAGCAGGGTCAAAGCCAGACCATTTCTTTCCTCCCTCCCTGGCCTCCTCCCCCTGGTGACCTTCCTGGCATTGAAAGAGTTCTATGGGCAGAGCTAACAGAGCATTGTTCTGGCAATGGTGGTAATAAGAGCTAAGGCGAAAGGGGAACAGGGGTGGGGAGCCCTGATGATGATGATGAGAAGGGAGTGGGGGGGAGGGAGGAGACCAGAGCTTCCACGCCTGCCCTTTCACAACTGGCCCCTCCGCTGTGAGAACCCTCTCTGTGGGGGGGGTGTTCGATCCCCTGGTCAGGCTGAAGGTCTCCAGCATGGCCTGGCAGGCCAGAGGTGCCCTCAGAGGCTGAGCACTGCTCCGCTTCAGCCCCGACTCAACGATGGCCCAAGGGACTGAAATTAGTTGGTCAGGGAGAGAGAGATCTAGCTGTCGTCGTGTGCCAGGGGAGCATGCTCCTGGGGGAGGGGCCACCTGTACCAGCTCATACTGAGTCACCAGGAGCTCCTAGACGAAATACTCATTGCCCATTCTGAAATGGATTCTGGCTCAATCATCCCCACCCCTCGGGAATTACAGGTAGTGGTTTTCCCACGGCAGTGCCACTGTTGGCCTGGGAGTGGGAACCAGCTGGTCCAGGGATGTTGGCTGGGGGACTGGGGTCAGCCTGGCCTCAGGTGACAGCACTGTGGGTTTGGGCCCGTACCAGCCAACTGGCAGCTGAGATCTCTTTCAAAAGCTTGAAAAGCAAGTTCTGCCCTGCTCAGAGCCTTTAATGGCTCTTTTCCTGACTTCCTCTTAACTTTCACACCATGACCCTGCTGCGGGTGGTGGGAGAAGTCTTGTCTAGGGGGTGCTGGGCCAGTTAGTTCAGAAACTCACCTGGAGACTGGGGTGCCTGTTTTTTGCCTATCAGTCTGCACACCTAAATTGCTCTTCCCTTTGGATGACATTCAAGCCAGGAGGATTCACAATGACTCCTGGACAATGTCTCACTCTGAGTACTGCCGTGGGAGACTGCCCCACCTCCTCCACTCCGTGCCTCCTGTTTCCCTCGATGTTGTCTCTCTCTATTTTCCCCATTCTCGATTCAATTTAGCAAACCTTTCTAAAGTACCTATCACGTGAAAAGACACTGAGTCAGCTCTACAAACCTATGTCTTATGGTCAGAACAGGAACAGTTGCAAATGAAACATCACAGATCGCTGGTTCCAAAGAAGAAACAAGGAAATGTCATTGGTGTTTGCAACTGGCAAAGCCTATGCCAAAGGATGGCCAAAAAGTTTTCTTTCCCTACTGGAAATCTAGACTAGTAGGAGCCCAGAAGATGATTCTCACATCAGTGAGAAAGGGAAAGGGTATGATTTCTCTAACAAGGAAGAATTCCACACACCCTTGGAACAAGTACTTAGACCCCCTGCTTTATAAGAGTGGAAGTCACTGTCTTCTAGCTCAGCTACTCTACTGATCGATTGATCAATAAACATCTCTTAAATGCCTGCTATGTGCCAGGCATTGTGCTAAGCACTGATCACCCTCAAAGAACAACAAAGAACTGCAACTCACATTTCTACGGTGCTTTAAAGTTTACAAAACAGTTATTCTTACAAAAGCCTAATGAAGATAAACATAGCAATATCTCTATTTTACAGATGAGGAAACTGAGGCTCAGAAAGGGTAACTTGCCTATGGTCACACAGTGACAATGTTATGGCTGAGATTTGAGCCCAGGTCTCCTGACTCCAAATCCTGTACTTTTCCCACTATGCCTTTCAGTAGCATAGAAGGACTCTTCTCTAGGAATAATATACCTGGAGTGCTTGTGGGAAGGGTGCTGAGGTCACCCCTGGGCATCAAGGGAATTGAAATGAAGGGTCACATGGCCCTGTAGCACCTATGCCTTGACCATCAATCATCCTATCTCCCAAGAGAATCATTCTCTCCCTTCCTTCCTCCCTGTTCTCTGATTCATCCTTGGCTCTTCCTCTTTCTCACCAGGCAGGTGGGGTAACCAGAGCTAGGAAGGGCGGGCTGTTCCAAAGCACCTGAGAGCCTGAGCCATGAAGCAATCTGGCCTGGGTCTCAAAGAATGGGCAGGTACTATTCCCATGAATACTTCATCATCCCTGCTTTGTTCCCTGCTTCCTGCACGGCTCCCCAGGGAGACTGTGTGCTTCCTCATGGCTCTCTATCTGCTCTTCTCCCATCTCCCCTACTGTACGCCCCATGATGGGGCTGGGCACATAGTAGGCACGACATACAAAACTGCTGAAATGAATTGACTCTAAGGGTAAAGATAGTGATGGTGGGCAGACGCATGACTGACATTACATCATACAGATGACCCTGGCAAGCATCTGGTCCTCTCTGGGTGACCCCAGATAAAGAGGCAGGTGAGCTTCTGGGAAAGAATCCTCAGTCTGGTGGTTCTCAGGCCATGTGTCTGCCTGCCTTGCTCCCAAAGTTCTCACGAGAAGGCAGCAGCACAGAGCTCTCGAGAAATGATGCAGAAAGCAGGACCTTATCACCAGCTGCTTCCTGACCGGGGAAAGCCCCGGTCTGAGGCTGGAGGCCCTGGATTCTCACCCACCAGGGACACCCCAGCAGATCCAGAGAGCCAGGGCAGGGCTCTTCCAGGGTCCTGCTACTCCCTTTTTGGGGACTGAAAGGAGCTTAATAAGAAAGATCAAGCCACGGTTTTAATAGGAACCGCTTAGGAAAGGGAAGCCTTTCTTTTCAATCCCTGTCCTGTGTTATTATATCAGTCTCAGCTATGTTTGCTCCCCTTCCTGTGACCACCTCTTTGAAGGGAGTGAGGCAATGGGATGGATGAGATATAAAGTAAAATGCAAATAATACATATCTGTAGTCTTTGAAAGTTTACAAAGGGCTTTTTGAGCAGTAATTCTGTGAAGTAGGTAATGCAAAGTACTATTACAGCTAGGTGGCACAGTGGATAGAACCCTGGGCCTGGAATCAGGAAGACCTGAGTTCAAATTTGACCTCTGACACTGCTAGCTGTTTGACCTGTGGCAAGTCACTTAAACTCTGTCTGCCTCAGTCTCTTCAACTGTAAAATGAAGATAATAATAGCATTTACCTCCTGTGAGGATCAAATGAGGCAATATTTATAAAATAACACAATGCCTGGCACATAGTAGATAATAAATGCTTGTGGTTTTAAAAATATTTCCATTTTATAGAAGAGAAAACTGAGGCTCACAGCATTTAAATGTTTTGTTCAAAGTGACGCAGTTATCAAGTGTCTGACTCTAAGATCCAGATCTGGTTCCTACTGGACTATAAATAAGCCTGTTAAGTTCCTGGAGAGTAAGGAATACATCTTATCTCAATAGATGTCTCTCTCCTTAAGTCTAATTGGTCTACAAACAGTAGGCACTTAAAATATTTTTTCTATCTAAACCACAGGACAACGGAGGGCCCTTTTCACTCTGAAAAAAAGTACATCTTTTTAGTCTGAAATAATCGCACGTGACTATACATATTACTTACAAAGACTGTGCTCCCAGCACCCCATCTCAAGGGAAGAGGATGGGAGGATGAGGGAATAGGGATGGGGGGGAGGCAAAAAGAAAAAAAGTCTGAAATCCAGGGCAAGTTCCTGCTCCTCTCAACACCCACACTTTGTATTCACTTCTAAAATGTGATGGATCCACTCCCAAAGATGAGTGAGAAGCTGAGAGATGCTAGGGACCATGATGCTGTCTGAAAGTCTTTCCTTGGGACATGGGAAGGCGCGTGAGAACAGCAGGGATGACACTTTACATCCATTTCCTTTGGATTTTAACAAGCTGCTTGTTTCAGGTTCATGGCTCCTGAAGGGGTCCCACCCAACCAGTGCTGCACAGGAGGGCCCGAGGGATGAGCAACCTGACCTCAGGAGGGGTAACATGCAACAGCACCTTCTGAAAACACAACTAGCCTGGGAAACACACCCTTGAGGAGTGTGGGAAAGTCCTGCCACACTGGGCTGGGGCTGCTGCCCAGGCGCAGGGAGGCCCTGCTCACACCTTCTTTCTGAGTCATAACTAGAACTTTCACATCAGCTCACTCACCTGTGTGAGAAGAAGGGGAGGAGGAGGCAGGGCTGGGGTGGTGTGTGGGAGGCAAGGAGAATTGGTCCCAGGCAGGGAGACTGACAAACAGGCCAGTGCTGCAGGAGAAGGGAATGAGGGAAGGAATAGATGGAGGGACGGAAGGAAGAAAGAAAGGGAGGGAGGTAAGGAAGGAAGAAAGGGATGGAGGGAGGGAAGGAAGGGAAAAAGGGAGATGTGGTTAGCTGAGGGAAAGGTGACAGGCTTTGGAGGAACATGGGAGATTTCAAGGCTCAAAGGGAAAATACCAAGGGGTATCAATTCTGTCCAATGGCTTCTCCAAAACTATTATATATGTGTATTTGTGTGAGTGTGTGTGTGAACAAAGTGGGAAGCTGGGCTATGCCCCTTATAGAATTGGAGAGAATCACCCCCTGGAGGGGGAAGTGAAGGTGGATCAGAGAAGGTAATTCCCAAGGGAATGGGGTACTGGTTTTTGGCAAAAGTTTAAATTTGGACCCTTGGTTGGAAAGGAGCCGTAACAATGGGCCACAGACTGGTGAAGGTTTGTGTCGATTTAGAAAGGAAGGACGGTGGAGGTGGGGGAGAGGTCTTCTGAGCCCTGAGGGCTCAGTCGGGTGTCACACCGAAGGGGTCCAGAGGGGCCCTCAGCCGACCGGGGATGGCCTCTAATCTCTCCACCACTCCACCCCTTCCTCGGCATTTCTGCTTTGCCAGTTCACACACATACCCTGGTCCTCCAGCAGTAGCCATTTGTCCATGGGGAGGGGGGTGGGGGGGAGGGAGGGAGGGAGAAGACTGTTCCCAGAGTTTAGCTCCGAGAAAGAGAGGCAGGGGGCGGGCCAGGGGGCGGGGTGGGGGTGGCCCAGCTCTGGGAACTCACTGGAATTCCCAGCAACGCCCCTGCCTGGGGAGAGTGAGTCTGATCGGAGAGAAGAAAAGAGAAGGGAGAGGGGAGAGGAAAGGGAGGGAGGAAAGGGGGGAGGGGGAGGGAGACGGCCAAGAGAGTCAATGTGTGATTATGTATATTTGAATGTAGTCTATATGCTCTTTGAAAGACTTCAGAGCAAATCAAGAGAGAGAGCTGAGAGCCCTTCCAAAACCTTCCTGCCTTGTCATTGTCCTCTCCTTAGTTTCTCAGTCTATAAAAGGGTCTTTTACCTTAGAGATCCTTGGGGGTGCTCCTTTATGCAAGCTCTCTGCATCTTTGTCAACCCAGTCTTCTTCTGAGAGTTAGTGTAACATTTCAGAAAGAGGATTTGGATTCTGTAGGGACCTGGGTTCGAATTCTACCTCTGACATTTACTAGCTAAGTGATCTTGGGCAAGTCACAATTTTTCAACCTCTTATCTGTAGAATATTTGTGCTATATACCTCACAGTTTTGTTATGAAAAAGGCATTTTGAAAACCTTAAAGTGCTACATAAATGCTAACTATCCTATATTTTTTCCACTGAAGGCTAGTTCTTTTTAGTTCTTATGGCTCTCTGCTGGTCACAGTTTCCCTGTTATTCCTTCAACAGGATTTAACATGCACACAAATACTTAAATGCACTAAAGGAACTTTGCTCATGAACAGATATTGGTCTTTTGTGAGTTGAACTTTGTAAGTCTTAGTATTGCAGTTGGGCTAGCTTCCCTGAGTCTGGGAAGCTTGTTTCTTGTGTCTGTCTTCCTTTCAGCCTATGGCTAGGCACACAAGAGGCATCAGTAAGTTTCTACTGATGGAAAACTAGAAGGTAATGGAAGGTATCTTAGATTCAGAATCAAATGGTCTGGGTTCAAATTCCAGCTCTTCCATTTACTACCTTTATGACTTTGGTTAAAGTAGCTTTATCTCTATGCTTCAGTTTTCTTATCTGCAGAATGGGCTAGATTATCTCTAAGGCCCATTCCTATTTTAAATCCCTTAACTACACCATCATGTTCACAGACAGTCAAAGGACTGGGGAATTGGTCCGATGGGGACCCCATCTGTAGAAAGGTGAAGTCTCTATATAGCTTCTGCCTCCAGAAGTCCAGATGAAAGGATTGGGTAGCCTGTTTACATGTGGCTCTGGGACCCCAGTATATTAAGAGAATGAGGGCAAGGAGGGTGGGAATGGGAGGCAGGAGATAACATTGAAAAGGTCATCAAAAAGGGCAAGAAACCATATAAGCAATCCACTTGTGAACTAAAAAAGAACTTTGTGAAACTTGACCGCATACAAACTAGGTTAATTTAATAGAAAGCTGTCACTTTTGTAAGTAAAATGTAGGGCAATAGCCAGTACACATAAAACAATAGTTTGGTCTTTAACTTAGACTTCTCTGGCAGGACCCAGCAGAACCCATAGAGGCCCTTACAAATCCAGCATTCATCCCCCAAAGCCACCAAGAATTCAAGAAATAATCTGAAAAAAAAAAAAAAAAAGAAAAGAAAAGAAATAATCTGGCTTCAAGTGAGTGAGATGCATCCTTGGCCTGCTCTTCCAAATGGACATAAAATGCTATTGTCATTAGTAAATGAATTAGGGTAAGCAATTTGAAATTCTTCCCAAAGGGGTTCTCCCCCATTCACTGAGTCCTCCTAAAAGAAGGGGCCCTGGGAAACTGTGCAAACAGGAAAACAAAGAACTCAGCCCAAGATGGAGGTTTCCTGGAGATATCCCCATAGATGTTCCCCTAGACAGTAAACTTAGCTCACTCCTTCCCCTAAGAGTTAGGAAAGGTTAGGAATATAAAAAGGCTTGTACATTGAGTCAGGTCCCTAGAATACTAAGCCGATGTAAATTAAGAGAAGCTTAGGCGTATTTGAGGATCACTATGGACTGTGAACCATATCTGAGAGGACTACTCCATGTCCCAAACCCCTTGTGGGCACCCGTTTCCAGCCTGCACATCTCCACAACATTAGTTCTTCTGTTGATACAGTAGAAAGAACGAAGGAAACAGCTCTAGACAACTGTTCTCATTTCTAACTTGAGACCCCTTCCAACTCACATGGAGGCCCTTGAGCCCACTAATAGTGCAGCATCATTCAGATTCAGCTTGGGGAATATTCTGATCCAGTTTTGTTTTTTTTAAACCATAGTATCTATTGGCCTTTCGTAGAATTTAGAACTGGAAGAAGAACCCTTATAAGTTGTCAAATCTAACTTCTTATTTTACAGGTGAGGAAACTGAGACCTAGCAAGGTGAAGTCCTTTGTTCAAGGGCACAGGGATAATGAATAAAAACATTCTGATGAAACTACAGATCCTCTGACCCCACCTCAAGGGCTCCGGAGAGGTGTGTTGTTGTTAACTGATTTTTGGAGAGTGTTTTCATCAGATTAGTACATTTACCTTTAGTTCTTGGTTTGACTTAAATCAAACTTTGTCTGCAGCCCCATTTCCAGAGCTTGAGTGACAGTGAAGGTTGTTGGTAATTCGCCTGCTGTTATATGGGTGTTTTTAGGGTGGTTGCCACCCAACCCTTTTCCTCTGCTCTGTCTGACGGCTCCCCACCAACAATATGAATATCTGTCAGCTTTATTCAAGAACTGATAGCAGTCCTCACAGGTCAGTGACTCCCTGGGTCAGGAATGGCTGTCTGTCCGTCTGCTATCCCCAGCTCCCTCAGAGCATCCATCAACATCCCCCACCTCAACAACGGATTGTTGGCCTACTATTCACTCCCATTCCACAGCTGTTGATTTATTAGTCTGTCTGCCCTTTCCCCAAAGGACTAAAATGTCAAACAGGTGTTGGGGTTGATCCTGGACCAAAGGGCTGGGGATGAAAGACAACGCTCGGCTCATTAGGCCCAATGGTTGGAGCCAAATGCTCCCCTTAGCACCTTGGGCAGCACCTCTGGCCTGGGTTAGGTGGGATCCAAAGGAAAGGAGGCAATTAGGAGGTGTGTGAGAGAAGGATTGAGGAGGAGAGGGGAGGGGACACAGGAGGTGACTGGAGCTGAGTTAGAAGTAAACCTGTGGCTGCTGAATCTGAAATCTTTGGGAACATCCTAAAGCCGAGGGATGGCTCTGGTGTCATTATCTTCACTGGTCTCCCCTTCTAGGAACTCTCAACTGTTCGTTGCTCCTACACCACTCCTTTACCCACGCTCATCTCTAATGCACCCAGAGCCCCTGTCTCAGGAAGACCTAGGTCATCTCAGAGATGGAGAGAACGGCCCCCTAACCCCCCTTCCCGATGACTGTGGTGGGCAGCACCATCCTGGATTCCTCACTATCTCTCATCCCCATATCCTAGCTGTTGTCAAAGCCCCTCTGTCATTTGCCAAGAAGTAGAACAATTTCCATTTTGAAAGCCTGTTAACAGTTTACAAAAGTGACTTCTGGCTAATGCTGGGTGTTAGATACAACAAGTATTGAGCCTTGGAGAAGTCAAATGGCTTATCTCTGTTTACACAGATAGTAGGTGTTAGGGCTAAAATATAAACCTGGATTTTCAGACAAGAGTTGTGGGGTCACTCACTAGCAAAGAGAGTCAAAGTGTCTTTGAATCCCCTCATTTGAGAAAATGTTCCTTAAAATAAAGTGAGATTACATCAGCTAAAATGTTGTGTTAGAGAGACTGCCTTGATCTGACTTTAGTGAACAAATCTGTTTGCTCAGACAGCAACTGGATATCCCCGTCTCACATGATGAATGGCCTTATTCCTTACTAAGGCTAACCCCCTCTACTTGTTCAAGCAACCCTCTTCTATCCTGTCTCCTCTAACAGATTCCCCCCTCTGTCATTCCCACTCTTTCACTTATTTCAGTCTCTGTCTTCTGGCTCATTCCCTACTGCCTATAACCATGCTCATGTCTCCCCTAGCCTGAAAAAAACTCTAGCTTAATCCTTCCATCACTGCTAAAAATTGCCCTAAATCTCTTTTACCCTCCCCTATCTAAACTCCTCAAAAAGGCTGTCTGCAATAGGGGCTTCTACTTTCTCTCCTCTCACCCTCTTCTTAACCCCTTACAATCTGGTTTCTGACGTCATTCCACCAAAACTTCTCTCTCCAGAGTTACTGATGAACTCTTCGTTGCCAAATCCAATGGCCTTCGCTCACTCCTCATTCTCCTTGACCTCTTGACAGCCTTCAGCACTGTTGGTCCCTCTCTTCTCTCTAGGTTTTCAGGATACCACTTTCTCCTGGTTTTCCTCCTAACTCTCTGACTGCTCCTTCTCTGTCTCCTTTGCCGAATCCTCTTCCAGATGATGCCTTTAACTATAGGGGTCCCACAGGGTTCTCTCCTGGGCCCTCTTCTCCCTTTATGCTACCTGGTGATCTTATTGGCTTCCATGGCTTCCATAGTGATGAGTCTCAGATCTGTTTATTCTGCCCCAAACTCTCTGCTGACCTCCAATCTCGCATCTCCAGCTGCTTTTCATCTAGAACTGAATGTCCAGCAGATATCTCAAACTCAATAGGTCCAAAACTCATTATTGCCGGCCCCCTAACCCCCCTTCCCGATGACTGTAGTGGGCAGCACCATCTTCTCAGTCTCTTAGCCTCACAACCCAGGAGTCATCCTGGATTCCTCACTATCTCTCATCCCCATATCCTAGCTGTTGTCAAAGCCCGTTGATTTTTACCCTTGCAGCATCTCCTGAATAAGCTCCCTTCTCTCCTCTGATACTAGTGCAGGCCCTCATCACCTCACACCTGGATGACTGCACTAGCCTGCTAGTGGGCCTGCTTGTCGCAAACCTTTCCCGCTTCCAATCCATCCACCATCCAGCCATTAAAATGATTTTACTAAAGTGCAGCTCCAAGCACATCAGTCCCTCTCCATCCCCTCACTAAGCTCCAGTGGCTCCTCATTACCTCCAGAATGCCACGCAAAATGCTCTACTTGGCATTCAAAGCCCTTCCTAACCTTGCCCCCTCCTCCTTTTCCAGTCTTCTTACACTGTAGCCCCTGACATGTACCCTTTGATCCAGTGACACTTCCCTCACCCCTGCCCCCAAGCTGTTCCACAGACAACATGCTCCAGCTCCAACTCTAGACTCTGGCCCTTTTCTTTGGCTGTTCCCCCCTGCCTAGAATTTTTCCCCTCCTCCACTCTGACTAGTGACTTCCTTTAAGCCCCAACTAAAACCCCACCTCCTATGAAGCCTTCCCCAACTCCTCTTAATTCTAGTGCCTTCTCTCTGTCAAATAACTCCTATTTATCCTGTAGATAGCTTGCTTTGTATGTATTTATATAGATGCTGTGATTAGACTGTAAACTTGAGGGCAGGGACTGTCTTTTGCCTCTTTTTGTATCCCCAGTGTTTAAGCACATTGCCCGGCACACAGTAGGTACTTAAAACATGTATATTGGTCCACTGAACGATCATCATAACTCAACAAACTATTATTATTAACTATCTGCTACTTGGTAGGTACTTTGCCAGGCATTGGGGATACAAACAATTATTGTTCTGGGAACGTATATTCTAGCATCACTTGTTCACATATGAAATGGATTTGGCCTCTTTGTTGTAGTTTGTTTGGATGGACATTCAATTCAACAAATACTTATTGTTTATTTGGACATGAGCTTGACACTGGAAATAAAAGGATAAATACAGTGTCTGACCTCAGAAAATTTCTAATCTAATATGGGAGTCTGACACATAAATAAGTAAGTCCTGTTAAAAGGTAGAATTTTTCAAGGGCAAAGATGGGGTTATACAAAATACCAGAACAAATAGCAAGAGGGAGAAGTCCTTCTCAGCTGGAGATGATGGATGAGAGGTCAGGGAAAGTTTCACAGAAGAGGTATCAAATGCAATGAGAAAGGTAAGTGATTTACCCAGAGTTACACAACTAGTATGTTTCTGAGGCAGGATTTGAACTCAGCTCTTCATGACACTGAGTCCAGTGCTCTAGCCACTGTGCCACTTAGGAAGCACAATTCATCCTTAGCCTTCTGATTGTTTCCTTCATTGATAAGAATTCTTAACTCTTTTTTTTTTTTTTTTTGGTGGGGCAATGAGGATTAAGTGACTTGCCCAGGGTCACACAGCTAGTGTCTGAGGCTGGATTTGAACTCAGGTCTTCCTGAATCCAGGGCCGGTGCTCTATCCACTGTGCCACCTAGCTGCCCCCAATTCTTTTTTTGTTTGTATGTTTTTGTTTTTGTTTTTTTGGCCAGGCAATTGGGGTTAAGTGACTTGCCCAGGGTCACGCAGCTAGTAAGTGTCAAATGTCTGAGGCCGGATTTGAACTCAGGTCCTCCTGAATCCAGGGCCGGTGCTCTATCCACTGCGCCACCTAGCTGCCCCCTGCCCCCAATTCTTAAGTCTTTTAAGGTTGTTTTTCTTTTGAGTATTGTAGTAACTGTAGTAATAGATTGTTCTCTTAGATCTGTACATTTCACTCTGTATCACTTCATTCTTCCCAGCTTTCTTTGAAATTGTCTCTTTCATCATTTCTTACCGTGAAATAGAAAAACAGGGTCTGCTTTGTCTTTGTCTTGATATTCTTAGCATCTAGGACAATGCTTGGCACAAAGTGCTCCATAGCTCATAGTTAAAGCCTGGAGGAGATCTCAGAGACCATCTACACTAACCCGCTCCTTTTACAGATAAGGAAACTGAGGTCCATTGAGGCTAAAGTAATTTGCCCAAGATCATATAGACAGTAAGTATTTAATAAATGCTAACTGAATGAATGAATAAATCCTGATTGAGAATAGGGCTACAGTGAGTCCAAAGGGACACTTCACTCCCAGAGTCATATGTTAGTGGACTAGGGAAAAGAAATATTTTCTTTGTTAAGTGCTTTGAGTTCCCTTTTTGCATGGTTAAGATTCTGAATTTGTATTCTAATCATGTCACTTTCCTCTCCAGCTGGCTTCCTTGGGAAAACACCCATTCCCTTGAGCAATGGGGAGCCTTTAAGACATCAGCTTTAAATCTGAACCCAGAGCCAAGAGAAAGAGCAATTCTAGTGATGTCATGTCCCTGGCACAGGGATGAAGAAAGCAATGATTTCATCTTGATATGGTGATGAAAGGGAAGTAGGGGTAAAGAAGGCCCCAATTAGCATTATGCCCCCAAATCTTCACTATTTTGGAGAGTTATGGGGAAACCCACAAAGGCAGAAAAGACAGTGCTGTTTAAGACAGTGTTGGTTAAGTCATATATTTTTTTTTAATTCAAGGTATGGATCAGATCACAGTTCATAGAATCATAGAGCTGGAAGAAATCTTAGGGGTCCAACCCCTTTATTTGATAAAGGAGGAAACTGAGGCCCATAGGAAGAAAGTGGTAGGTAGAAGAGGGACCTGAATTTCGGTATTCTGATCCCAAATCTTGACAACTTCTATTAATTCACAGTGACCACACCAGCATCTCTTTTGGAGTCCGTTGTCCAGGAATCCTGTCTTTCTTCCTCATTTGGCTTCACAGCACCCAAATGAAGAGGAAAAGGCATTGTTTCTGAGTTACTCAATGAATCTCTCAGGATTAAGAGATCAAAGAGTTTGTGATCTGACACAAGTGAGCTAGCATGGGAAGGGATGGTGTGCCTTGGAGGTATACATTCCTCAGAAGTGACTTCAGTGGGGTCTTTCGGCAGAGTTCTGTGAATCCTCCCTTCTTGCCAAGAAGAGTGGTAAACTGCTTTAAGATGAGACCAGCTTCAATTGAGAATCACAGCCTACACTGAGAGGCTACATGGGTTGGTGAGAGAACAATAGACCTGGAATCAGAGGCCCTGGCTTCCTGATTAACTGTGTTTTTGTTTTTGTTTTTTTTAATTTTTGCAGGGCAATGAGGGTTAAGTGACCTGCCCAGGGTCACACAGCTGGTTGTGTCAAGTGTCTGAGGCTGGATTTGAACTCAGGTCCTCCTGAATCCAGGGCCAGGGCTTTATCCACTGCGCCACCTAGCTGCCCCCCCCCAATTGCATTTTAATCTGATGTACTCTTCTGACTTAAGGTCATTGGGCTTCAAGTTTGACAGCTCTGGACCGGGTAGATAAGAAGGTCCCTGCCAGATCTAAATCAATGACCCTATGAAAGACCCAATTTGTCAGCGTCCTAATTATGTCACTGAACCTGTCCAAGCTTGGATGGGCCCATGTGTGCAATCGGAATGCGGAGATTCTCACTGGTGAGAGATAGAGGCCAGGTGCTTGGGCCCAGCAGCTTGTCCTTACTGTACACAGTAGAGGCAGATGATATGGACACCCTGAGCAAGAAGGAATTACAGTAGGTTTAGGGATTGAACTGGTGGGAGCAGGGGATCCCAGGCCTGAAGAGTATCTTAGGAAAGTCATTCTGTCCCTGTTTGTGATCAGAAAAAGGGATTTGTTGTTTCTGGTTTGGAGCACAAAAGAAGAAAAAGTCCTGAGATTTACTATTTTTATTTCAGAGCAATTTGTAAAGCCTCCGGGGCTTTAGGACAATATTCTTGGGCAGGGGTGGGGGTTGGGGGGGTGGATTAAAGGAAGCTGAAGCAGTTAATCTGGCTCATACACAGTCACAGGGGTCGGAGAAAACCCTTTGAACCAAAAATAAGTGTAACATTTGAACACATAGAGATGAAATATGCTGGGCTGAAAGACTGAGCCCCTTCCACTGCATGCCCCAGTGTGGGCATCCTGTCTCCTTGTCTATATGAATTCACACCTCCGAGGCCAACCTATTCAGCCTCCCTGCTGAAGGAAACACTGATTCCTCAAGTCTCCTTCCCCTCTGGGACAGTGCGTGTCCTCCACCCCCTTCCCAGCCTATCCTGCCACTGTTTCTTTCTTTCTTTCTTTTTTTTGGCGGGGCAGTGAGGGTTAAGTGACTTGCCCAAGGTCACACAGCGAGTAAGTGTCAATCGTCTGAGGCTAGATTTGAACTCAGGTCCTCCTGAATCCAGGGCTGGTGCTTTATCCACTGCGCCACCTAGCTGCCCCTATAGGCTAGCCCCTTGTCAAGGGAGTCTCTGGAGTATGTCCCACCCCCCACACCTCAAGCTATTCCTTCAGTTAGTCCATGTAGTAGAACAAGCATTGCACCTAGTGCTGAGAGACTTAGGTTCAGTTCTGCTTCTGACACATCACAAAATAATTTAGTAGCTATATGAGCCTGGTCACGTCCTATAACTTCACTGACTCACATTTTCCTCATCTGTAAAATGAGGGAAATAGAGTGTCCATATCTCTCCAAGAAAAGTGCTTTGTAAGCTTCAAAGTTACATAGAAACACCACTAAGTGTCATTTCTATTTCCTTCAGAATGGCTTTCCTTTTTTTTTTTTTTTTTTGGTGAGGCAATTGGGGTTAAGTGACTTGCCCAGGGTCACACAGCTAGTAAGTGTTAAGTGTCTGAGGTCGGATTTGAATTCAGGTACTCCTGACTCCAGGGCCGGTGCTCTATCCACTGCGCCACCTAGCTGCCCCATGGCTTTCCTTCTTGCAACAAGTTCCATCAAGCTGTAGGGAAGAAGGAAGGGAAGGGATCCTTTCTCAGCAGTCTCTCCACAGCCGGCCTCTCTGTCTCTGTCTCTCTCTCTCTCTCGGGGCTAGGCTCCCTGGGCTCCCACATCCTCCTCTTCAGTAGGTGATCCACTTCCATAAGAATTCAGCTCCCCCCCCCCAAGTGGCCTCTCCTCACACACAGCATCTCTTCTCTGAATGCAGCAGGAACCCAGCCCCACCCAGAGCCAGCTCCAGCTACCAGGTGCCCACACTCAGCCAGCTGACCCAGTTTCTCTTCCTGTCTCACCTACTTACTAGTAGCAGAAGACACTTTCAAACCACAACAAACTCCTCCCGTGCATCCTTGTCCCACTGCACTGTCTCCTCCCTGCCACAGGTCTCCATCTCCCTTTCTGATGCTGGGCTGAACACTTTCCTGAGAATCTCCTGAGATGGTTGGCTTCTCAGCTGTCTCTGAGAGATCATCCCAGTCTGTTTGTGGCTTCTTCCTTCCCGCAGGTGGGGGAAGAGAATAGAGATGGAAGAGAGATGGAATAAAGAATAGAGGGTCAGGGGACAGCTAGGTGGCGCAGTGGATAGAGCATGGACCCTGGATTCAGGAGGACCTAAGTTCAAATCCAGCCTCAGACACTTGACACTAGCTGTGTGACCCTGGGCAAGTCACTTACCCCTCATTGCCCCGCCAAAAAAAAGAAAAAAAAAAAAGGAGGGTTGAGATGAGCCTGCCTCAGTGGATTCTGAAACACCTTGAATATCAGGAGCTTTCATAAATACATGTTTAGGGTCTGGCTTTTTGCTTACCAAAGTGACAGACAGACAATCTGACAAAATCATCTCTTTTAATGTGTCTTCTAGTATTAAGGATTTAGCTTCCATGACTTAACCTATTACTGCTCCTGACAATACACTAACAGGGACCTCTTGGAGATACACTGCCTTGGCTAAAAGAAAGCAGAGTTACATATTTGAAATCACACTGGATTTGGAGTCAGACAACCAGGTTTTTGTTCTGGCTTTGCCACCCCCTGTGTGACCCTGAATGAATATCTCTGGGCCTCGGTTTCCTCATCAGTAAAAGGAATGACTTGATCTCTAAGGTCCTGCTCAGCTGTACATTGATGATCCTATAAAGTCGATTTCCTTTCCACATGGGACTCGTTTTCCTCATTTGTCCAATGAAGTCGCTGGACTATGGTGGTCTCCCGAAATCCCATCTAACTCTTCGGTCCTGACACATATAGCAGGGTGCCCTGGAAAACAATGCTGCATATGGAGCAGGAGGACTTGGCACTTAGGATCACAGATCTAGAATTGAAAGAGGCCTCAGAGGCTGGCTAGTCCAACCCGATCGTCCTACATATGAGGAAGCTAAGACCTAATGGGGTTAAGTGACTTATCTAAGGTCACACAGCAGAGACAGGATTTGAACCCAGGTTCTCTGATCAGTTGCAACCTCTCTGGGCCTTAGTATATAAAACGAAGAAGTTAGACTCATGATCTCTAAGGTCCCTTTCAGCTTGAACTCCATGATCCATATCATTCCCCCTAAAGTCCAGTGGCTCCCTATCACCTCCAAGATCATATATAAAATCTTCTGGCATTCAAAGCCCTTCAAAACCTAGCCCCCTTCTACCTTTCTTCCACTTTATTCCCTAACATGTACCCTTCAATCCAGCGACACTGGCCTTTGGTGGCTCCCCAAACAAGATCCTCCATCTCCATACTGTAGGCATTTTCTCTAGTGGTCTCCCATGTCTGGAATGCTCTCCCGTCTCATCTCTGCCTCTTGGTTTCCTTCCCGAGTAAATCCCATCTTCTAGGAAGCCTTTCCCAACCCCTCTTAACTCTAGTGCCTTTCCTCTCTCAATTATTTCCTGCTTTTCCTTCATATAGCTTGTTTGTATACATTTGTTTGCTTGTTGTCTCCTCCATTAGACTGTGAGTTCCTTGACAGTGAGGACTGTCTTTTGTCTCTTTTTGTAACCTCAGAGCTTAGAACAGTGTCTGACACACAGTAAGCATTTAATCAATTTACCGACTGACTTTAATGTTATGAGCGACTGACAGAGGGACTTTCAGGTCTCGTAGAGGGCCCAATTGGGGAGGGACAGGAAGAGGTGATGGAATTTTCATCAGTGGCTATCTTCTTGGTCTTAGATTTTTATCCCAAATGAGTTCTAGGTTACTGGCGCACTGCTGCATGCAGAACCAAGAACATGCACATCTGACGTTTCTAAATTGCACCAAAGGCTTGTCTCTAAGCCAGGGTGAAACAGAAGCTTCTTTCACCTCAGGCCTGGCAAGGTCCCAAGGGGCTAAAGCCTGTAGGAAGAGCCTAAATAAACACTATCTTGCTACACTGGCAAGACTGTGGCTCTGAGGAACAGGAGCTGGTTAGCAGACCAGCGATGGGTCCCCACATTGAAGGACCATGGGCCACAAGGAAGGTTACCTATGCTTTGTGATGGGAGGGCTGAATGCAGATATTTTCTTTAGCCTGCTTGAAATCTGTACCCTTTCAGAGAAAGAGAGAGAAAAGAAGGAGGATGAGGAAGAAGAAGAGGTGGAGGAAGGGAATAAGTAGGGAGGGGAGGGAGGAGAGGGAGATGAGGGAGACAGTGAGAGAGTGTATGGCATGGCAAGCTTTGTACCAGGGAAGACAAGTCTGACACTCCTTTGCTTGGCTTTCAAGACTCCAAACAATTGGCTCCTGACCTACATTTCCAGTCTTTTCCAGGTACTCTACACTCTAGTCATATAGTACAGGACTACTCACTGTGCAGAGCTCCTCACAAAGTACCCTTGGCTCTGCCTCTATGTTTTTGCCCATGCTGTCCCCTCTGCCTGGGATGTTTCACTTGTCCTCATTTTCTCTGATCTGCCTTGTGTGGTATGGATCTTCTCTTGGAACTCCCATAGGTTGTTTTTTTTTTAATTTCTCTAAGGCACTTAGTGTTGTTATGATATACATAGAGTTATCTGCATTTGTGGTTTATCTACTTGCTAGACTGTAAGCTCCATGAGGGTAAGGCTCATTTTTCATCTAAATTTATATCAATTCATATAAACATCCCAGCATTTACAACAGAGCTCTCCACACAGCTAATACTTCAGACGTTTTTGTTGAATGAATGGACAGGACACTGCAGGGGGTGGAGGGATGCTGAAGAAAACTGTTGCCTGACAGTGCTGGTCAGGGTGCCTCACAGGAAGCAGACAGTGTAGGGCTGCCTGTTTTTTGGGGTCTAGCTCCTGGTACCTCTGTGACTGTGACGTGGCTGTGAGCTGAGCTGGGGGCCTGAAAGAGAGGGCTTCTGAGGCTAACAATAGCTCTTTTCTGTCCCCGTCAATAGAGATCATGATACATGCTGGGTTGATGGGACTTGGCCCTACAAAAGCCAGTGTCCAAGGGAATCTCCCCCGGCCGGCGGGCATGGCTCCTGCTCCGGCTCTCTGTGTGACCTGGGGTTAGCCCGGACCCTTTTCCCTGTGTCCTGGATCTGGTTCCCACGGAATCCAACCTGCTCCTCTATTTAGCAGGGCTATCCCCTAATCCCCTTTGTCAGGTCTGATTCAAGCTCTGGACAATGTAGTAGGGGGAAATATCCAAAAGGGGAGTTGTGGGTAGGCAGTGGGGAGGGGAGAGAAAGGTCACCCAGTACCTTTTCTGGGCCCTGGCTGGGGTGACTGGTGGGCTTTACTTCCTGACAACTTCAGGGACAATATGAGTTTGGGAGGACCCTGAGGTTGCTCTCTAGATGGGAGGGGTACAATCTTAAAAGAAAATGGATTATCTCCTTAATGATTTTTTCACTGGGTCATGTAGGCTGAGTAAGGATCTCTCCTGCCCTGTATTGAATGAGACAGTGTATTCTCAAAATCAAAATGACCTGGGACTTTAAGATGTACATTAAGCTCTCATAAAACTGTGACTCCTCCTTCCAAGTTAGGGAATGTAGATATAACATTGAGAGACTATATGGCAGAGAGGCAGAGACAGGGAATGACAGGGGAAGGGAAGGAGAGGAGAGGAAAGGAGGGGGGAGGTAAAGCAAGCCAGGGCAGGGGGGGAGACAGAGAGACAGAGAGAGAGAGAGGAGGAAGAGGGAGAGAGGGAGTAAGACAAGTAGAAAGGGAGAAAGAGAGGGAAAGAAAAACAAGGAGAAAGAGAAAGTCAGACAGCAGGAGAGAGAAAAAGAGTAGCGGGAGGGAGGGAAGAGAGGGAGAGGGAGGGAGGGGGAGAGAGAGAGAGAGAGAGAGAGAGAGAGAGAGAGAGAGAGCACAAGTCATGTGCTGGTACAGTGAGCAGTCTGGAAAATTCTTAAGGTGCCAAACCTGCTCTTTCAGAGAAGTTTTTGGTGGGGCCAGGGATTGCTTGTTTACTTTAGCTCTAATAGACACACATGCAGGAGGGAACACCACCATCAGAAAGCAGTTTACCCTTTTCTCACTGATGCCATTCAGTTGAATGAACACTTATTTAGTATTTACAGTGTGTATGTGTTTGCTAGGATACAAAGATGAGACAAGGCAGAGTCCCTGCCCTTGAGAGGCTTACAATCTCATACTCCATCTGTGACCATTTCTGCACTAGGTGCTAACAGGGCCCAGAGAATGGATTCCCTGATCTTAAGGCCCCAATTTCCCAGCAGCTCCTGAGCTCAGAAGACCCAGAGGTCCCCAAGCTGACATCGGAGCTTCATTTCTAGCAGAGAGGATAGGGCCCTCCCCGCTCCCCCTTCCCCAGCAAATGAGGTCTGGAGCCCATTGTGAGGACCCTAATGCTGTTTTCTTTGCAAAGCATTCAAAGAAAAAAGGGGAAAGAGACAGAACTCCTTCAATGCTAATCTTGTTAGGTTAAACTGTTCTCTAAGCAGATGGAGATAAGGCAAAGGCAGTTTTGTCTTTCCTGGCCAAGGGTTAGGTTTATAGGGCGCAGAGGTCAGGCCAGAGACCCAGCAGCACTGGGCTTTGTGTCCCGAAGTGAGCAGGGAAAAAAAAAAATTATGTCCCACATGTAGAGCTAAACCTAAAGAATTCATTGAGACAGGGTTGAATCTTGGAGAAAAAAATAAAACATGAAGTTACTTAGTGTTTCTAATCCTTGGTTCCCTCTCACATCCTCCATGGTTTGGCTTCCTTAGAGAGGATCCAGAGAAATGGCCACCAGCTCTAGGAGAGGTAAGGAGCTCTTGATACTGCGAGTATTTCTACTCTGCAGATTGCTACCTCTCTGTTTCACCATTTGAGAAGCTAAGAAATGGAAGCCTCAAAGACAGATGAAAACCAAAAAGACACAGCTGATTCTGCACTTTTATTCTCTGTGCCCAAAGGGTAGAAACAAAAAAAAAAAAGAGAATTCCCAGGAAACATCACTCCCCAACTTTTGGTCTCATGTTATGGTCTATTTCCTAGCTTCTTAAAACTGTGGGTCGCAACCCCACATGGGGTCATGTAACTGAATGTGGGAGTTGCAAAAAAATTGGCAACAGCAAAAGGTTATGTATCCTTATTTTATATACCTATGTATTTCTCAGGTGAAAAGGGGTAGGGAGCAGAAAAAGTTTAAGAAGCTCTGGTCTATTTCACAATATACCTCATCCAAGAGAGAGTCCACTGAGGGGAAAGGCAAGGTCAAGACAGGTCCTGATAATACTAATAATTTACATTTTTATAATTGCCTTAAAGTTTGCAAAGTGATTTAGATAACATTATCAAAACTTCAATCTGGAGAGACAAGTACTACAGGTATGATTAGCAGATGGGAAAACTAAGGCTCAGTCAGAGTTAAGTGACTTGCCCAGAGTCATTCCCAAGTATGTGCCTGAGGTAGGATTCATATCAAAGTGTTCTCAATTTCAAGCCCAGGGCTATTTATTCATTATACTAGGAGTTTATTCAAAAACCCCAAGTTTAGGTTGTTTTCCCCGGTCAATGCATATGTAGTTAAATTTCCCACACCATTTATACTTTCCTACTATTGAATCTTGAGGCCCTAAAATAACTCTTTTTTTCCCTAGGGCAATGAGATTTAAGTGACTTGCCCAGGGTCACACAGCTAGTAAGTGCCAAATGTCTGAGGCTGAATTTGAACTCAAGTCCTTCTGAATCCAGGGCAATAATATTAAGTCTTTTTTTTTTGCGGAGCAATGGGGGTTAAGTGACTTGCCCAGGGTCACACAGCTAGTAAGTGTCAAGTGTCTGAGGCTGGATTTGAACTCAGGTACTCCTGAATCCAGGGCCGGTGCTTTATCCATTGCGCCATCTAGCTGCCCCCAATAATATTAAGTCTTAAAAGATTTTCTCATGGTCAGCTGGCAGAATGAAATGGGAAAGGAGCCCAAGACATTTTAGGACAATTTTTGACTATAAGGGATGAAATGAAAGGGGCTTTTGGGTTAATCCACAGCTTACAACAAGACTATAAACTCTCTGACATCAGGGGTCATGCCTTATAGAAGCACAGAAACTTGAATGTAGAAAAAAGCCCTCAGAGGTCACCGAGTC
Organism: Dromiciops gliroides; assembly: GCF_019393635.1. Taxonomy (NCBI): domain Eukaryota; kingdom Metazoa; phylum Chordata; class Mammalia; order Microbiotheria; family Microbiotheriidae; genus Dromiciops; species Dromiciops gliroides. The sequence continues at coordinate 435,442,238 of NC_057862.1, read as the reverse complement.
CAACCTGCGCTTAATTAAGGAGGCATCCCTTCTGCATCGTCCCTGGCACAGGGTCATCCAGTCTCTTGAAGACATGCCTCTTTCTCACTGCCTCTCAAGGCCACCCATTCTACCCTTGGATCACTTGAATTCCTAGGAAGTTCTTCCCTCTGTCAAACCTAAATCCACCTTCTATCCAGCAGGTTCTGCCTGCTCCTTCTCTCTTCCTCTTTCCTGGCTTAGCAGCTCATCCCTCTCCCACATGCCGGCGCTTCAAGTGCACAAAGAGCTTTCGTCCACAGTACCTGTCCTCCCTCTGCACAGGAGGTGCTCACCATTTGCAGATCAGTTGCCTGACCAGACAATTCAATTATCCAGTGAGCCCCTGGCTCCGGTTTCTCAGGTTTGCTGCTACAATATTCCAGCCTGAGTCTGACAGTAAAAAGATGAGAGGTAAAAAAAAGGGATTTGTCCTGGATAAGCTGGTGGGTATTCTTGGCACTAGCCATGGGCAGGTAGATATGGTAAGCTCAATTATTATTATTATTATTATTTTTTGGTTTTGGTTTGTTTGTTTTTGGTTTTGTGGGGCAATGGGAGTTAAGTGACTTGCCCAAGGTCACACAGCTAGTAAGTTTCAAGTGATCTGAGGCTGGATTTGAACTCAGGTCCTCCTGAATCCAGGGCTGGTGCTTTATCCACTGCGACACCTAGCTTCCCCAGTAAGCTCAATTTTAACCATCTTGATTTCCATGTGATTTTCCTCCTTTTCCTACTTTCTTTGTAATGGAATAGAGAAATAGCCATATTCAAGCATATTGTGTAATAAACTTTTGGAATCATCTAGTGTATTTTCCTTTAAACTGGGGTATGTGAACTTGTTTTACAAATTTTTTGAAAAATTGGTTTGCTTATGTATTTTATTTTATGCATTTAAAAATATTATTCTGCGGGGCAGCTAGGTAGAGCAGTGGATAAAGCACCAGCCCTGGATTCAGGAGGACCTACATTCAGATCTGACCTCAGACACTTAACACTTACTAGCTGTGTGACCCTAGGCAAGTCACTTAACCCCAATTGCCTCCCCCCCCAAAAAAAAATATTCTGAGGAGTCCACAGGCTTCCTTAAATTACTAGAGGTGTCTATGGCACAAAAAAGGTTAAGAACTCCTGGTCTAAATTCTAAGTGCTGCTCCTGATGTCCCTAATACTACCCCCTGGTCAGTGCCATCCTTGTGGGATGAGCTGGGCAACTATAAGAGCTAACCCTTCTGATATGTGCACCTCTTGTCCCACCCTCTCTCATGTGTTTGTCTTGTTTTTGAAAATACACAGCTTTGTGGAGTATAATCTCAACTGGTACTTGTGATTCATGGAAGTTTGGAAATACAGGGTGTGGGGGATCATGTTCCAAGTTTCCTGAAATTTCTGTCAAGTCTCATGGAGGAAGATTGTACCATCTCTGTTTCCAAAAAGTGGCTGTTATTTGAAGGGAGAAGGGCAGGAGACTGAAATTTTGAACTTTGTAAGTCGGTATAGTTTGAATCACTGTTATTCCTTCTCCCTAACTCCCCCCCCCCCCACTGTTAATTATATTTCCAAACTCTCTAGGTAAATGTATGCTTCTCTCTTGCAGTATGTGCAGTTTTTGCAGAAAGACAGGGGTAGAGGAAAAGAAGAGAAAGGTAAGAGGAGAGGGGAGGGGATAGAGAAGAGAAGGGGGAGAGGGGAGGGGAGAAGGAAAAGGAGGAAAAGAGAAAAAGGAGAGGAGATGGAGGGGGGGAGAGGAGAAAAGCGGGGAGGAGAGAAGGAGCAGATATAGACAGCTGGATTCAGAGCTAGCCATGGAGCTCAAGGAAGAAAGATGAGAATGAAAGAGAAGTAGGCAGAGAGGCATCGAAAGGAAGCCCCGGGTCCTTCTAGAGAAGGAGGGGGGGCAAGTTCCCAGACTTGGGGAAGCTGAAGGCCGGGCAGGCCTGCCTGCTTGCTTAAGCAGACTGGGCGGCCCTTGGGGGGTGAGGTGAGGGGGGAGTGAGTGTGAGAACTTGCTGATTGCTAAGCAGTGTGGGAAAGTGGGAGGATGGGCAGGCTGGCGGGCGGGCAGGCAGGCAGGCAGGCAGGCAGGCCGGCGGGCTCGCTTTAGTCACAGCAAAGGCAGTGGGAAACAAACAGCCTGAGAGAGCAAGAGTGAGCTGGAGAGAGCCCGCCCAGCCAGGCAGGAAGGAGGGGCTAAGGCTGGGAATTTCTCCGAGTGTGTGAGCCAGTGCCTAACTGCACAGAGAGAGATGGGCATTTGAAAGAGGGGTACTCAGATGAGAGTGATTAAAACAGATTCAAAAGGAAGCACTTCATTTGCCCCTTAGTGACTGAAGCATCTCTATCCTTTAGGGTCCCCGGGCTCCACACACTGGGTGGGGGCTGCCTCCAGCCTGGCTACCTGGGATGGGAATTGGTTGCGACACCATTTTTTCCCTTGAAAGTGAGACACCGCACTCTGCCAAGGGCTGAGCCTGCGGGAGGGATGACGTGGTACCCCTTCCCCACCCCCCACCCCTGGGGTGCCATCCCAGACAGTGACATCTACCCGAAGATGGCCAAACAGAAGCAGGGAAAGCAAGCTGGCTATGCCCGTTTAAATCTCCTCCCTTGATTGAGGCTGCAGTGCCAAGGGTGGTTTGCTTCCCAGTCCTCCAAGGCAGTGTTTACACAGGGGACCAGAGACCGCCTGAACCATAGGGCAGGTGGGGGACTGCACCCTAGGAAACATGGGAGCCAAGCAGTAGAAGCTGATCTTTTGGAAGATGAGGGAAAAACACTGATTTGGGCAACAAAGGTGGGCTGAGGGCCTGAGCCAGTGTCTCATTTTACTCGGAGGTAGCCTTAGGTCACTTGCCTTTTTTCCTGGTATAGTGATTCTAGGAAGATTGTACTCACTAGGAGGGATAACTTGGAGGGCGAGAAGGGCTGCTGGGATGATGACCAGCTTTGGAACCAGACAGCTGGCCCCTTAGGGGAAGAACTGCAAATTCTTCAGGAAAGGAATTCAGTCCAAATGGTAGGTAGTCTGAGAAGATCCTCTGACTTGGGGCTTAGCCCATCAGCCAGTTCTGTACCCCTGCAAACAGGGCATGGACTCAGACCAAGTGGCAGAAAAAGATGCTGGAGATGGAGGGAAATGGCATTCAGGGTCCAGTGCAGATGGGGAAGTTGTGTACACTCAGCCCAACCTTTCTCCTCCTCCATGGCAGCCCAGTCTACAGAGAAGCCTGTGTGTATGTGGAGAAGACAGAGATAGAGAGAGATAGAGACAGGGAGACAAAGAGAGGGAGACAGGGAGGGGGCAGAGGGGCAGAGGGGTCGTGGAAATGCTGCCTGCTGTCTGTCCCAGGGGCCAGGCCCTCACACAGAGCGTCTAGGCTGGGGCCTCACACGCTAAATGGCCGAAGACAGGCTGTCCTTGGGGACTGGGGCCATGGCTATGGAGAAAAATAGCCCAAGGTGATGCTGAAAAAAAAAAGTGGCTTCCTTTGAAAAGAAAGACCACAGGGCCCAGGCAGGCAGGCAGGCAGGCAGGCAAACCCTCAGGCAATGCCCAATGTTCCTGAAATTCCCTATTTTGAGGATGACATCTTTGTGCACTAGGTAGACAGTGGGACTTTCTAGGCTTACTAGGTTTATCTGCTGGGTTTGCCTTGTCCTTGCTATACTCGGGCCCACATTTTCTCTAAGAGAGTCCATACCCCTATAGCAACTGTGCTTATGGCACAGACTCCTTTAGATCTTTCATAAGTGATATCACCAGTTTCTTTTTTTTTTCCCAATTTTTTTTTCTTTTTTCTTCTTTTTCCCGGGGCAACGAGGGTTAAGTGACTTGCCCAGGGTCACACAGCTAGTAAGTGTCAAGTGTCTGAGTTCAGATTTGAACTCAGGTTCTCCTAAATCCAGGGCTGGTGCTTTATCCACTGTGCCACCTAGCTGCCCCTTCCCTCAGTCATTTTGCACTGTAGGCTGCTGTCTAAATAAAGGCCCAGCCCTCTGCCAAGCCTGACAAGTGAGGGATTTTTTTTTGGGGGGGGGTTATGTGTGTGAAATTTATACCTAGCTATTTCAGAATATTGTTTAGTCACCACTTGGTGGTTTTTGTTTCCTACACTAAGGGGCTGAGAATTGATAGCAGCAAAATTGTTCAGAGCTCAGAAAAGGGACATAAGGTTAAAATCACTGCTGCGACTCCTCTTGGGAGAGGCAATCCAGATGTGATATCTGGGAGCACACAGAACCTTACAGGTGCCCAATGAAGTCTTCTGAATGAACACCTGAAACTGGTGATGGAGAGGGCCCAAAGCAGCAGAAGCAGTGATGGAGAATGAAACAGTTTTTCCCTCTGATTTGAATGTGGGTGCTCAAACCCTGCCTTAGATGCTGTGTGACTGAATAAGCAAATCCCTTAACCTCTCTCTGCCTCAGGACCCTCTGGAAAATGAGGGGGTTGGGCTCTCTAGGGTCTCTTCTAGTGTTAAATCGATGATCCTGACTTATTATTCCGGTGGCTCTTTGTGGCATGAATGTGACCGTAGCTTCTTGAAGGCTCAAGGGAATGAATTGTGGCAGGTCCCATCAAGCTGGGAAGAATTCCAGTATGGTAGAAGCCTGGTTATATTTTTCATCCAAGCACCAGCTCAGCTAGTTTCAGAGAAACTCATCAAAGGTTGACCACAGGATGATGAATTTTTTGACCACAGCAGCTCACAAAGACTGCCTACCAAGGAACAGAAATGCTGTGGTCTGTGCTGTCAGAGGAAGTATCCAACAACTATGAAATCACGGACTCATGAAACACTGAACACGGGACACTAGTGACATAGAGGGGAGCAAGGTTTTTCACCCTTAGAGCTAAGAGATCATTTGAAAGGCCAGCAGGGAGAATGGTGGGAAGGAAAGAGACAAAACAGAGAGTGTGGAATTTCATTAAAGAGGTGGGAGCGAGGAGCATTGCTATGTGTCAGTGGGCCAGACTACGTGACATTAAACTAATCCCGAAGCGAATACTCTGAAGCTAGTGGGGTGAGAAAAGCTGTGCTCTCCACTGGTGGCTATCCCTACCATTGTGATAAAGGAGAAGACAGCCTGGAGGGACCAGAAGGGGTACAACTTGAGCAAAGCTATGGAACACACAACAGACTATATGTCCTCCTATATGGAGGTGGGGGACAAGAGGCATTCTGAAAGTAGACTTGCCCATCCTTTCCCCACTGCTCTGCCCATACCTTGAGTCCAGAAATATGATAGGAGAGTGTTCATTTGGCACAAATCCATATTTTAACATTTCACATTTATATCTTACTTTAAGATTTACAAAGCACTTTCTTCCTAATAGGTATGTAGCAGATTTCTAGGTTCAGGGAGATGCAGTGATTTACCTGGTCACAACAGCCTAGGATCTGAACCCAGGTTTCCTGACTCCAAGTTCAGAACCCTCCCATACTTCCCTTCTACACCTCTCTGCCTTTCTGGTTTGTTTGTTTGTTTTGTGTGTGTATGTTGTTTTTTTTTTTCCAGGGCAATGACTTGCCCAGAGTCACACAGCTAGTAAGTGTCAAGTGTCTGAGGCTGGATTTGAACTCTGGTCCTCCTGAATCCAGGGCCAGTGCTTTATCCACTGTACCACCTAGCTGCCCCTGGAGGTTTCTTAATGTCCTGACTGAGAGGGCTCCAGCAACAGTGGGATCCCAGTAATGTAACGGGGAGAATAAGCCAAGGAGGGTATAGTAATGAACTAGCCTGGGATGGGCTACACACCATGTTTTATCTTCAACAAACAAAGCCTCTCTACCATTTCTGGTGCCTCGAAAAAGACAGACATTATTGTCTTATTAAATTTATTGTTTTCCTCACTTGCCTGTGTTTTCCCAGCCTGGAAAGCAGAAGTGGTCCCTGAGAACCAAACTAGGCTAGACATCAAGCCTTGGACCAGAGGGAAGGTCGTCGGCCCCAGCCTTTCCCCGACAAAACCCCAAAAGGGGAATCAAGTCTGTGTACTTCCCGGACCACTTGAAAAGCATGGTTGGGGTCAAGGCAGAGGGATTCTGAGTGTGGGTGTGGAGGCCATTCCTCCTCTGACCTCACAAAGCACTCTGCTTGCCTTTCTAATGTTTGTGCCAGTTCTGTATTATGGTTCTTGGAATGTGTCTTATTTAGACTATTAGCTTCATTAGGAAAGGGCCCTATGTCTTATCTAAACTGTATTTACCCCTAACCCAATCCAGTGCTTTGTACAAACAGGTGCTTAATAAATGTAGACTTGAAATTAAACTGAATGTCATCCTTCAATTTTTTTCAAGACTCCAAAACCCCTTGCTTTCAACCCAAGGGAAAGTTGCTTAGGTTGGTTCACATTCCATTCCAACAGTATTCAAAGCTCTTCAGAGTCTGCTGTTCCTCACCTATCCAGCCTTTTTGATAACCTAGGAATAGCCATGCTTTCTGTCTATTCAAACCCTACCCATTTTTCAAGGCCCAATTCAAGTTCTGCCCCTCCTGGAGGCCTTACAAGGCCATTTCTGTTCAGACATCTTGTCCTGCCAGGGGCATATGGGATTTATGGTCCAAAATACTAATTTAGCCATTATTTTAGGGCAGCTAGGTGGCACAGTAGAGTATCAGGCTCGGAATCAGGAAGATCTGAGTTCAAATTTGACCTTAGACACTTACTAGCTATGTGACTGTGGGCAAGTCACTTAACCTTGTTTGCCCCATTTTCCTCATCTGTAAAATGAATGGGAGAAGGAAATGGCAAACCGCTCCAGTATCTTTGCCAAGAAAATCCCCCATGGGGTCATGAAGAGCCAGACATAACTAAAAAATGACTAAACAACAAAAACAAGCACTTATCTACTGCTTTGTGACTTTTCCTCATTGTTGATAAATATTCTAGGTTCTCCTATCTTCCTTACAAAGACTGTGAACTCCCTGAAGGCAGAGACCCTGCATTTTACTTGTCTGAGACTTCTCTGTGCTATGCATGCACTAGAAACTTCAGCATCCCCCTTAAGGAAACAATTACTTTGAGAAGAGGAAAATGATCAGCTCTATACCATACACAGCCCCTGGTGTCTCACTCTTGTTTATGTTACTGTTAATCTCCAGTCCCTGTGCCTTTAATCCTCTATGCTCAACTCCTGCCATCAGATTAATCACTTTAAAACACTCATCCTGTCACTCTCCTGCCTGGGGCATCCTCAGCCTCCTATTTAAGGCTATTCAGAATCTGCTGCTCTCAGTCCCTCCAAACTCCAGTCTCCTGGATGGCCCAGGAATCCACCACTGTTCTTTCTCACCTACAGTTCCCCCACCCCCATCAGCTACTCCCCTTTATTCCCAGCGTTCCTCTTCCCTTTCTGTCTTCCCGGTTTCAAAGCCCAATTCAACTCTCACCTCCTCTTGTGTCCAGAGATTCTTAAAGCATGAATCATACAAGTTATTATATGTCTTCTTTTGTTCACTGTTTTAGGTGCTTTCCCAATTAAACTTCAAGCTCTATCTTTTCCTTATCATAAATTTAGAGCTGGAAGGTGCCCTCAGACAGGGTCAAATCCAACATTCTTCATGTTACAAATGAACAAACTGAGACACAGAGTAATTAAGTGACTTGCCCAGGGTCACACTGTAAGTGTCTGAGGAAGGATTGGAATCCATGTCTTTCTTGCTGTAATCTCGAAACTCTATCCACTATACCATGCTGCTTCCTGGCAAAAGAAATAGTGGCAAAGACCTGTTCAATCAATATTGGCTACATTTTCATTGAACAAAACTGAATCAGGGTAAAATCAGATTCCCTTCTCTGCCATTCTCCTAACCAATTTCCCGAGGTCTCAGGTCCCCAGACCTTCTTTCACTGCACAAATGGCAGTCCACAACTTTCTATACCCTGCCGGGGTCCCGACTCCCTCATCCTTCTCCTCCACCTCTTCCTGGTCTTGGTGTGAGATCTAGCACGACTGCCCAGGCCCAATTCCCCATTCTGGGCTTTGGTGGAGCTCAGCCTCCACCCTGCTTCTCAGGCACCACTTCTGCTTTCTGGGCTGGGAAAATGTACCAAGAGAAAAATAATAAATTTCAGAAGACGACAGTTTCCATCTTTCCCAAAGGTAGAAAATAAACTCATTGTTTGGCTTTCTGGCAATCCTAAAGATGATTTAAATATGCCAACCTGTCCACCCCACCCTTTCTAAACAGAGAGAAACCACCAGGCTGGTAGTTCCTTCTATATCCCCTTCTTCCCCTCCCAGACCACTTATTCTGGGGGCAGACAAGATGAAGCGAGGAATCCCCACTGGTGTATGAAGGGCCCCTTACTAAGGGATGTGGTATGAGTTGATGATTTTTTTGGGGGGGAGGGCAGATGATGGGCATCAGACTTTGTAGACTAGTATCTTCAATGCCCTTGGATAATAACAGAGCATGTCAGGATGTATGATAGTGTGTCTCCTGGGCAGATTTTTGGCTATAGAATGAAGACTGGTGCCTGTGGCGTTCCTTACTAACAGGGACTGTCAAGGTTTAATCTGGTGAATTTCCTGGGTAGATTATAGGATCACAGATGGAGAACTGTAAAATGTGGGGCTCTGGGTTGAATGGATTGGCTTCCTGCTCTGGAAGCTGTAAAAAACATAGAGATTATTTGAGGAGAAAGTGCTGAATAAATCAGGCCAGGTCTTCTCTAAGATGAATTCTCTACCTCTTTCTTTCTTTCTTTTTTTTGGTGGGGCAATAAGGGTTAAGTGACTTGCCCAGGATCACACAGCTAGTAAGTGTCAAGTGTCTGAGGCCGGATTTGAACTCAGGTCCTCCTGAATCCAGGGCCAGTGCTTCATCCACTGAGCCACCTAGCTGCCCCTCTACCTCTTTCTACAGATAAATATCCCAGCTCAAGAAATCTGACCCCAGGATGATCTAATGAAATTTACATCTAACCCTCCTAACTTGCCCTGGTCTCCACCAATTCTCTTTCCTTTCACTAGAAGGATAAATGAATGGTGCTCTGCCTCAGCATTCCCCCACCTGGACTGAGGGTGGAAAAGCAGGTGCTCTGAGTAGCAGAACACTTTTTGGCCTTACTTCGTTAGTCTGTAAAATGGGAAAACAATGTTAACCCAGTTGGCAGGGCATTTCTAGGGATATCTAGAAATAAACAAAGCACTTCACCAGATGTTCAAAGACATGGTAATGCTCAGATGCTGGAAAAGACAGGTAGCATCACTCTGACAACCCCAGGAAACATTTAAACCAGTACACGTGGCTGTGTCTTCTCCAAGGATCTCTGGTACTCTGGTAGAGTGGATGGATGATGTATTTAGTATCAAGACCAGGGTTTGAATATTGGTCACCTGTGTGACCTCTCTGGACCTTTGCTTCCCCCTCTGTAAAATGGGGGAATTACTATAGATGACCACCAAGTTTCTTTCCAGCTTCAAATCTATGGTTCAGTGACCCTATTAGTCAGAGACAGGGTCAGCTCTGTGTGGCTGGGGCCTTTGCTCTATGACCTTACTGTTCAGTGACTCAGTGGTCAAGCCTGGGGGAATGAAGTCAATTGGCCTCAAGCTCAATATGAGTCAACAGAGTGACATAGCACTTAAAAAACCTGAAATGATCTTAGATTGCACAAAGTCAGGTGTTTAGAATGTGAGAGGCGATAGTCCTCCTGTATTCTGCCCAGTCAGACCACATCTGAAGTCTAGTGTCCAGTTCTGGGTGCCTTGGTGTAGGGCAGGCACCGATCCTCTAGCACATGCCCAGAGGAAGCTGACCAGGATGAAGAGGGGGCCTGAAACTATGCCATATAAGGATCAGTTGAAGGAACTTGGGATGCTTAGCCTGGAGAGGAAAGATAAGACATGTGTGTGTGTGTGTGTGTGTGGGGGGAGTGCATAAGAACTGCCTTAAAATAATTGAAGGGTTGTCATCTGGGGCAAGAGTTAGATGTATTCTGTGTGGCCCCAGAGGACAGAACTAGGATTAGTGGGTAGATGTTACAGTGAGTTAGATTTCAGTTCAGTATAAGGAAGTTTGTTTTTAAACAGCTAAGAGTTGTCCAAAAGGAGAATGGATTGTTCAGCAGTTGGTGAATTTTCCAATCACTTGACACGTATGGAGAGATTGAACCTGTGGGAAGATTGACTGCTGGAAGGGCAGAAGAAATAACAGAAAGGAATGCTCTGAACCTAGGTGTGACTCTTTGGATTATAGCCTATAAAGATTTCAGGTAAATTGTGTGAGGAAGGCTTAAATTTGGCAGACAGGTTTGGGATACCCAGGGTCCATCATGCATGTTATCTCCCACTACTCAAAGCCCCTGTGGTCTTCACTGTTCCTGTTGAGGCCATGCCTTACACCTGCAGGTTGAATATAGAATGATAGCTAGCATTTATATAGGTTTGAAAAACACTTAGCAAATATTAGTTCATCTTATCTTCACAATTCCCTTAATGATGTAGATGCTATTTACTCAAGTCTATTTTATAACTAGGGCAGGGGGGCAGCTAGGTGGCGCAGTGGATAAAGCACTGGCCCTGGATTCAGGAGGATCTGAGTTCAAATCTGGCCTCAGACACTTGATACTTACTAGCTGTGTGACCTTGGGAAAGTCACTTAACCCTCATTGCCCCACCAAAAAACCCCCAAACAAACAAAACCAAAAAAAAAAAAACAAACCAAAAACCCAACACCCAAATAAATAGGGCAGGCAGGCTAAGTGACTTTGCACAGTCAGGGATTATTTGAGGCAGTTTTTGAACTCGGCTTCTGACTCGACATTCAATGTTTTTGCTACCACGTAGTGTCCACAAGTCAAACCCAGACTGGTGTCTTCTACCTAAGGAGCCCCTACGCTAAAACAAGTGTTAGTCTTCAGAGCTTATCCAGCTTAGCTCAGGCATTTTAAGATTTTAAAACCCAGTCTAGGTTACATCAATAGCTTTTCACTGAGAGCTGGGCAACAAGGTATGAGAACAGAAGTTATCAAAGGCCTGACCCACTGGTTTACCCTGGACTATTATATTGACCTTCTAGACTGGACCGCTCTGAACTTAACCTTTTATCATGGTCTGCTGTGACATTCCCATCTCTTGTCCAGATCTCTCCTTCATCTTCAGGGCCCTGTAGCTCGTCATCCACATGCCTAATCGGGGGGTTCTGATAGCCAGCCCTTTCAGGGACCCTCCACAATCTGCTACTTCCTTTCCTCTCAGAGAGATCCCAGACGATGTCTAACATAGTCGGTAGGTCCTATGCTTCTGCAGGGCCAATAAAATGGACAAATCTAATCTTTTAGCAGCAGCAAATTGTAGCCCGGCCACTATCAGGGAGCTGGCTGTTCTGGGGAGCTTGTCAAGACCACGTTGTTATCTTGATATACAGCTGACACAGGAAGCGAAGTTGGCTTGATTTTAATGAGCAGATTCTAGGCCATGGGTTTTCTGCCTCATAATTTGAAGCTACTCAGATGTGGAATTCCTATTTTAAGAAGGACACTGATAAAGTGAAGTCCCCCCCAGAGGAGGGCAGCTAGGATGGCAAAGAGCCTGGCAAACAGACTCCCTGTCACTGGAGGTGCTCATGGAGAGGCTGACCACCCATCAAGGGTGCTGAAGAGTGAACGCCTGCCCTGGCTAGGAGGCACAGATGACAGAGCGCCATCTGAAGACCCTCCCAGCTCTGAGCATATGATTCCAATATGCTAGATTCTCTACTCTCAGTGAAAACCAACACAGGTACCTAAATCCCTAAGTGCACAAAACAAATAGGTAGGGGCAGCTAGATGGCGCAGTGGTTAAAGCGCTGGCCCTGGATTCAGGAGTACCTGAGTTCAAATCCAGCCTCAGACACTTGACACTTACTAGCTGTGTGACCCTGGGCAAGTCACTTAACCCCCATTGCCCTGCAAAAAAAAAAAAAGAAAAAAGAAAAAAAAAACCAAATAGGTAAATTCAGGCTGGGAAGGTCTCGATCTAGCTCAGATTTCATCCAGCATTACCGCAGGCAGCTGAGGACCCTTGCCACTCAGTACCTACACACACAGATGCAGAATCTGGGCTCTCTGTGGCAGAACGTTGGTTTGCGATTCCCTATAGTCTTTAGATGAGGTCATGGATGGTGGGTTACGGGACAGATAGTTCCAAGCTTCAGAGCACAAGCCTTTTGAGGAAGGAGGATCACTGGGGAGGGAAAAGTTCTAAGATGGCATAATGAGGTAGCTGTGTTGGGTCCTCCCACAGTACAAACATCCTCCTGATCATTGCCCAGCATGACTGAGGAAGAAGGGCTCTGTGTTCAGGTCTTTAATTGGCTGGAATTTTAAAGATGCTCCCAAGGGTCTGAGTAATTGATTCCCTTCTAATTATGAGAAAATAGGATTTGCCAGATCACAGAACCTGAGAACTGTTCCTGTTACTTTAGTCACAGCCTATTACTTTGGGCATCGCCTGGTAAGGAAGAATACCCATCAGATAGGTGCTGTCTGTATAGGCAGCAAGATAAGTTCTTACTGAAATCAAGGCTTCCTATGATTCTGAAGTAAAGTATCAGTGAGCTGGAAAACACAAAGAAGCTGATGGTGCGGGGGATAGAGTGCTGGGCCTGGAGTAAAAAAGACCTGAGTTTAAAAAAAAAAAAAAAGACCTGAGTTAAAATCCATCCTCAGACTCTTTATTAGCTGTGTGTCCCTGGGCAAGCCACTTAACCTCTGCTTATCTCAGTTTTCTGAACTGCAAAGTGGGGACAATAACAGCACTCAACTCACAGGCCTGGCACAGAGCAGGGGCTATATAAGTGCTTATTCCCTTCCCTTTTTCTGATTGTTCTCCCTGCCTCAAGTTCCTCCTCACTCCATTCCATCCCCCACTCTGGTCACTGACTTTTCAGTATGGGTCTGACCATGTCACCCTCCCTCCCCCTATTTAGTAAACTTCAATAGCTCTCTAATACCTCTAGGATCAAATAGAAAATCCTATGTTTGGCTTTGAAAACCTTAATACCTGGCTCCTTTCTACCTCTCTAAGCTCCTTATGCCTCATCTCCTTCCACTTACTGTGGGATGCAGGGACACTGCCTCCTTGCTGTTGTGCATGTCCTACGTTCCATCTTCTGACCACAGGCATTTTTACCCCCTCGCTGGAACCCATCTCCACCTTCTGGCTTCGCTGGCATGCTTCAAGCTCTAGAATCCTAGACCTCTGTGGCTCATCGTTCAGGTTTTTGATGGTTTTAGAACGAGTGTAAATAACAATCATCTTCTGTTCTGGCCAGAAACTCTAAGAGTCTTCCCCTCCCAGATGGATATTTCTGTGTTGGTAAATTAGGTCATCTTTTGTCTCAACCCTTACCCAGCCCTTAGTCGTTGAATGGGCAAGGCCTGAGACAAACTGAGACCTGGGAAAGACCTTAATTTAGAAAGGCCAAGGTCCCCCGCTGCATCCTGGGTCATGGCCAGTCCATTCTTTTGTCTTGCCACTGGACTTGGATGACTCTGGAGGAGAGGGAGGCTGAGGACTTTCTGGAGCTCTGCCTCACTTAAGGCCAATTCAGCTCGAGTCATCACCCGCGGGATGTCACTGGTCCTCTTTGAGGATGAACAATGACAACAACAGGATGAAGGAGTTATGGACTAAAGGAGACAATGCTTCCTATAACTTGAGAGAGAAGGAAAAGGCAGTTGCCATTTAAGAAGCCAAGATCCAGGAGCTAAATACTGGCTGTTTCTCCTGTGACTTCTGGTCCTGAGGACTATTGAAAACAGCCAGATTCCTGAAACACTCTGACCAGGCCAAAGCTTGGATGGACAGCTGTCTATGGATGTGTGTGTTATGTACATGCTTGTCAAGCTTAGTCCAAATCTCACCTAGCAATGGGGCTGCCAGCAGATGGCAGCTCTTAGACCCTCGGGGCATTCAGAATCACACTGGGGGTGGGCATAGTGCAGGGTACTGCTCTGACCTTCTGTGAGGCAGGCCTCTAGAATATGTTTCCTAGGATTATCTAGGTATAAACCTGCACCCCATGTTGGTGCTCTAGACCTTGTGTTCCCACGGTACTTCCAGGACCTGCCTGAGTTCCTACAGTATCTTCCTAGGGTTGGTTGTACACATAAAACTATGGAGTGAGGACAGAGGGACTAGGGTAGGGGGTTGCAAGGAATGAAAGGAAGTCTTTGAGTGAAGGCTGGATGACTTTATGGGGAATGTTGTAGACAGGCTTAATCATTTGAGAACAATCTGTGAGGAACCTTCCAACTTGCAAGGAGTCATTCATTGCTATTCTGAGTCTAGGGATCCAGGGAAAATGACTACTTAAAGCAGCATGCAGAGTCTTTTAAATCCCACCCCAAATTGGTAAAATAAGCCATTTAAAACTCATTCTACTTATATTTATTTGAATATACGTCCACATTCTGCGTGCCCCCCCCAGCAGACTGGAAAGCTGGTGTCATATTTCAACTTTTTCTCCTTACTGCAGAACTGTGAATATAGAAGGCTCTTGATAAATGTTTGCTTAATTGGACTGTATTGAATGAATGGCCTCCCAGAGTAAGAATGTCAGTGCTTGGGTTTCAACCAATGCAAAGTGTTTAGTAAAAGCCCCTAAAAGAGGTACAGGACACAAGGATGCCTCCTGGCAGGGAGTAATTGTCCCAGGATAGCCCACCCAAGAGAAGGAGGCTCCCTGCAGAGGCCACCATGGTCTGAGAATGGAATGGAAGAGGTCTCAGAGACATTGACCAAAGAAACAAAACTGAGCACACCGGTCAGAGCTGCTCTTTGAAGTGCCTCCTGGCTTTGGCCCAAGAAATGAGCCTTCCTTCTCCAGGTTCTGCTAGAGAGTCTTGAGCTGGGACTGAGGAAAGGAAGAGAGAAGGCCCGGTGCAACGGGGAGGCAGCTGGGCCGGTTGTTGCTACTATGGCACATATGGTCCCAGATCACCCCCATGGGAAGGGGAGGGGATCAGGCTTTTGGAGTAAAACAACAATGCCCAGAAATGCAAGGGCCCTAATTGTGAGTCTCCTCCCTTCTCCCACCATCACCCCAGCTCAGGAATCACACACCTTACGGATTTAGCAGATTCCTTCAAACAGAGAGCTCTTGGTGAGCAGGACGGGATGGAGAGGGCCAGATGGAGGCTAATTGAGGAAAGGGAGGGAGAGGTTGAATCTTGGTACAAACAGGAAACCAGAGGCCAACCCCCTCCATTAGCACCTCCTCATATTAACCCTTAACAATGCTTCTCTTCCTACCTTCTCTAAGAGTACTTAAGAATTGGGTGGGAATCAAAAGGTCCCTCTGTCAGGAGCAGCCCAGTCCAGCTTGCCTTCTCTGTGTTCCCACAGCCCACAGGGTCACGAGAGTCTAATTCTGTATACATTTATCAGGAGCCTATCAGAGAAGACCTAGGGAAGGATAATCATGAGAATCACTCACATTCTGTATAGCATGTAAAAACCTTACAGCAGCCTTGTGAGGTAGGGAATGAAAGAACTGTTATCCCCATTTCAGAGATTAAAAAACCAGAGGTTCAAAATGACTCCTCCATAGTCACTCAGCTAAGTATTAGTGCCAGTCAACTCCTTTTTGACTCCATAATGTGCTTCCCACTACAACATACTCACTGCCTTTCTTACAAAGATGAATGAGGGTAAATGCCCCGCCAATCAGGAACTTGCAGTCCAGTAGGGGAGATAAGATATACACACATATCACTATAACACAAAGCAGTATAATAAAACTAGTAACTCAGATTTATGGGGTGCAGAGTAGTCTCCTCCTGACAACTCTGTGAGTATTTTTTTTTGGTGGGGCAATGGGGGTTTAAGTGACTTGCCAAAGATCACACAGCTAGTAAGTGTCAAGTGTCTGAGGTCGGATTTGAACTCAGGTCCTCCTGAATCTAGAGCCAGTGCTTTATCCATTGTACCACCTAGCTGCCCCTCTAAGTCTGAGTATTATTAATGCTGTTTTATGGAAGAGGAAACCGAGGCATGGAGGGGACTGGGTCAGAGAAGGGGCTAATACCAGGGCTCTTTTCCTGCCCTGAATGCTGCCTTCCACCCTTAGCACAGTGTGTGGTAAATGCAGTCAAGAAAAGGACGCATGGTGGCACTTTAGAGTACCTTTGGAGGCTAATGTGTTGGAGCTCCGGGGAAGGAGCTTGCGTTCTGGGAGCAGGTGGAGAAGCTGGTGTGGCCTGAGAGCTCATTTTAGGCTCCATCAGTTCTGTTAGAAGGGGAGGGCGATGGTATTCAGGTACCAAACAACCCATGTTCCTGGAAGGGCTGAGGACTGGGTGGTATAGCCCGATGCTCTCGAGCAAAGACACCGAGCATGCCCCAGATTCCCAGGGGGAGCTCAAGAAAGCAAGTGCCAGATCTCAGAGGCTCTTCATTGCTTTGGTTAGCTGAGATCAAGCCGCTGCTGGGCTTTGCAGTGAGTGGGAGCAGCTTGCTCTCTCTAGCAGGTGATGCCATGGTAATTAGAGAAGGCCCAGTGTCCAAGGCTGAGGGTGGCAAGATGCCCAGCTTCCAGGAGCCCTTTTCAAAGGCTTAACACTTTGTGGGCTTCCCAGGCAGGCTTATTCAAAGGCAAGGGCTCAGGCTTGGCTGTTCAAGACCAGAAAGGGGTCTGCAGCATTATTGTGACTGCTTCTCGGAAGCCCTGCCTGCCTGCCAGCACTCTCTCAATCAGGGTTGAAGGGGTCTGTTAGAAGGCTGGGCATGCATGTCCTGAGTGGAGAGCTGGGGCATCTTGCAAACACCCATTCTTAGCAGGCCTGTTGGGAAGGAGTCTAGGCTTACTGAGGAGGAAGGGGGAGGGCACTGAAGGACACAGAGGACTTGGGAAAATGGCTCCTTGACAAAGTTTTCAGCAGACTATGCAGGGCCTAGCCCAAGAGGTGACTGTGCGAGGATCCAAGTGCAGTAAGACTTTCTCCCGCTTGGCTCCTGACAGGTCTTTTCCAGTTCAAGGACTCTGGAACTTGTCAGGAAGGAAGTACTTAAGGAGACTGACCATTCTGGTCCTTGCCCTTGGGGAGCTCACAGTTTTAGCTGGAGAGATGACACACACAGGGAAAGATAAGGGAACAGCAGAGTCCAGCATATGATTAAGGGAGAGCCAGTATGGTTTGTTTGGAGATCAGAGAATGAAAGATCAGTGTGAACTACGCAGGGGGAAGCCAGAGAAAGCTCAAGGAGCTGGGCTGGACCTTAAAGTTTTAGTACAATTTAGAAAGAGAGGAGAGGGGGGCAGCTAGGTGGCACAGTGGATAGAGCACTGGCCTTGGATTCAGGAAGACCTGAGTTCAAATCTGGCCTCAGACACTTGACACTTACTAGCTGTATGACCCCGAGCAAGTCACTTACTCCCCATTGCCCTAAAAAAAAAAAAAAGAGAGAGAGAGAGAGGAGAGGATAGGGCATTCCAGGAAGGAATTTACAATTTGGAAGGAGTAGTAATGACCATGGCAGCTGAGAGCAGCTTGGTGGGACAGAAGGTGCATGTACGAGAGCAGAAGAATAATTCTTTGAGTAATAGCTTGTGAAATAGAGTGTTAAGACTGGAAGGGACCTAGATAGAGATCATCTACAACCCCTGAATTTTATAGATAAAGAGAATGAAGTCCCCAAAGGTAAAATGACTTTTCCCCCATCATGGTGAATTAGCAGCAGAACTATTAATTCTTGACTCCTTAGTCTTTTCTTTCTTTCTTTTTTTTTTTTTTTGCAGGGCAATGAGGGTCAAGTGACCTACCCAGGGTCACACAGCTAGTAAGTGTCAAGTGTCTGAGGCTGGATTTGAACTCAGGTACTCCTGACTCCAGGGCTGGTGCTCTATCCACTGCGCCACCTAGCTGCCCTCCAGTCTTTTCTATTAGACCACAGATGGTCAGTAGGCCTGCTCTGGCTGGATAAGGCAATCTGCAGCATGTACCTAAGCAGCCCTGAGACAGTAGTAATATGACTGGGCCAGACCAGACTCTGGTAGACAAACTCCCAGCAGATGAGGTATATGTATTGCTAGTGGAATGCCCTTTATGGCAAACTCCAATGCTGGGAAAACCCAGGGACTCTGAGGTCTTAGAGATATGCTTCTGAAAAATAGCTCATTACCCAGGGGACACCAGAATGAGGCCTTGTCTCTTTAATTCTAGGATCTCAAAGTTGACAGGACCTGTTTGGAGGAGGGAGGCTTTGACCTTAGGAGGAACAGCAGCCATGGCCATCTCTGCCAAGACAGGGAGAGTAAGTGGAGTGTGGCTGACGGCCAAGCAAAAGCCAGTATGCAGGTAATTCTTAAAAGATGAACCCTGTCCCTTTCCCCCTCTTCCCCTCTGCCCCCGGCAGCCATCCCTGTATGAACAACCACCACAGACTGCATTCCCTGATTTAGGTGTGGTTTGAAACTGAGGGTCTATACTAGCATCACTCCATGGACAGGCCTAGTTGCAGCAGACCCCACTGTCTGCAACCTCTAAAGTTAAGTCTGTGCATCCTTCCAGGAGGGGTGGGACTCGGCTTTCTGTAGAAATAGCTGGATATTTTCTGACCTGGGATTGACGAGGCTCAAATGGATGGGGAGAGTAGGAGGAATGTGCATCTTTACAGGATCCCTTTCCAGAGTCCAGCCCTGTGCTCGGCTGGGCTGTGGGGAAACAGCAAGGGAGAAGACCCCCGTGGACCTCAGTCTATGTGGAAAGACAAAGTTCATGGATATGAAACAGAATGATGCCACACACTAATAATCCTATGGGATGTTATATAGCTCTGGCTCTGAATGTACCTGGAGGTCAGAGAAGGACATTGGTGTGGGTTGGGGCCATTCTTGTGGAAGAGAGATGCTCCTCACTCTCTTTCCCACCATCAGGGAGCATTAACAGAGCTGAAAGCTTGGCCTTTACTCAGAAATGGTAGAGTTGGACTTCTTAGTGACTCCATGGTGGGAAGTTGGAGAGAAGTAGTCTGCTTAATAGGAAGAAAAGCAAAGGGTCATAGGGACTGTAGCACTTTCCTGTTTTGTCAAGGAAACACTCTGTGTTCCTCAAAGAAACAAAGGGGGGACTGTAACGATTGGAGTGATGCCACCTGCTGGAGAGTTACTGTAGGAAAGCTCCACCATGAGGAGAAGGTGTCTGAGAGCAAGCCATGTGGCTTTTCCTTGGGGTGAGGAAGTGATGTTTACTGAAAGCTACCATCCAATTAGCTTGGAGCTGTGTGTGCATGTGGATGGGATGTTTCCAGTTTCATAGGAGGCTTCTGGAAGGAAGGAGGAAGTGTTGGGTCCTTTTTTTGGTTCCTGACTTTGCCATGGCAGGTCAGATGATGGGGTCTCTTAGAAATAGTTAGATTTTTACCTTTCTCTCTGATCATTAGATCCTAATGTTCTTTAATAAATACTTAAATACTCTTGCTAAAGCTCCTAATTTATTGGTGACCACTCATTAGATATTTTAGATGGTATACCTAGAATTTTAGCCCCTTACACTCTCAAGGTGACCACAAAGCATTATGGGAAAGCCTTTTTAGGATTTTATCTGGACTCAGTGGATGGGGGCGAGGGGGGGCTGGACTCCAGGAACTGCCAATGAGCATTCACTGAAGCAGGGCTGGCTACAAGGGCCACGGGACACAGATGGCTGTGCAGGTAGATGAACACCGTGGCTTACACTTAGTCCATGATTCTCTGCTGCTCTCACCTGTTTTGTGCCCAGAACGTCTCTGGTTGTCACTGTTGTATAGATAAGGCACTCTTGTGATTAGAACAAAAGGCTGCTAAAGCCAAAGCATAAGATCTATACCTGCCTATACACACTCTTCCATAGCCATAAGCTAACATTTAACCCTGCCCACAGACTGACCTTTGACCACACAATGAGTCCTAACCCAAGCCACAGACTGACTTTTTTTTTTAAATTTATTTTATTTTTTTAACAGGGCAATGAAGGTTAAGTGCCCAGGGTCACACAGCTAGTGTCAAATGTCTGAGGCTGGATTTGAACTCAAGTACTCCTAGATCCAAGGCCAGTGCTTTATCCACTGCGTCATCTAGCTACCCCCCACAGACTGACTTTTAATACTGAACGGGGTGGATCAGACAATCTCTGTGGTCTCTTCCAGCTTTAAATCTATGCTCCAAGAATCTATGAACTGATTACTGGGAACAAAATAAATCAGCTGCCATATGTGGGACCCATTTCCTGGGAATAAAAGTGGATGTTTGCGGAGCAACATGATTTGTAAGGTCCCTAAGACAGTGACTCCACATGCAGCTCTATCTGCAAGGTTTATGGGACAATTTGAACGGGATTTATGGGGCTCACTCACAAAACTTTTTAAATGAGCAAACAATTGGTGGTTTAATACCTATGATCTGTAGCCACTGAAGTTTCATATTTAACAGAAGTTACAGCATCAGAGAATTTCATAGCGAGGCGGGGCCTTAGTGGAAATCTAGCCCAACCCACCCCTGGAAAACAATTCTTTTTACAACACACATCACAAGTGGTCACAAAGTCTTTGCCTCCAGATATTTAATAATAAAGGGAAGAGGTCGCCCCACCACTTCCCAACCCAGCCCCTTATGCTTCTGATCAGCTCTAATTGTTACTAGTTTTTCCTGACCTCAAGCCTAAATTTGCCTCTTTACTGCTTTTCTATTGTTTTAAAATTCTGCCCTCTGGGGCAAAACAGAACCAGTCTAATCCTTCTTCCAGGTGACAGCCTTTTAAAGGGTTGAAGTAAATAGATAAAATGTGATTCAGGATGTTGGCTGGAGAGGACTGCCACCTGAATTGTAGGTTGGGAGGGTGGTGTGTGGAAGCAACATTTCTAGGCCGCAGGCCAGCATGGTCCCTAGGAGCCTATCTCCCAGAGAAGATGATTACTGTCCCAGTGGGACAGTGCAAAGGTACTTAATGCCTATGGAAAGACTGAGGCAGGCAGGAGGGTTAGCAGAACTTCTGGGGGCACTCAGAGAGACGCTGCTAACAGGCTTTAGTGACCAGCAAAGAATATGCTAGGTGGCTCCACCTCCAGGTGGTATATTTCAGAGACAGAGGGACAAGAGGGGGTGGGGAGCCTTTCTCCCCTGCGCTCTTCAGGACCCAGGCATCAAAGCTGGGGGGATGCCTGTTCTGTTCCCTAGCTAAGACAACAAAGGAAGCCAAGATAGTTTCTTGGGGAAAGTTAATAGTGTAGAGGAAATGGATTTGCAAAAATTGAGAAGGGGACACAATCCTTTCCCAGCTGACAAAGCAAAGCATACCATTTCTAAAATGTGCCTCCCCAAGGGAGTCCCCAAGGGAAATGGTGATCCAGAGCAAGATCAGGCCTAATCAGGAACTTTCCCAGGTAAGCCTCATTTAGGTAACTGATAGGCAAAGGACGCTTAGCTCAGTTTGGGAGCAGGGACAAGGGACTTTGAAGGAACAGGGTCTTAGGACACAAGTGGAAGGAGACCCATTTGATTGACAGCACCAGTCACTTAGGAGAAGATGAACTGGACATGCCCAGGGTAGCTGAACTGATGGAGTCTGAGTGAGGGCTACTAGTTAATGATGGGAAGTACAAAAATGGGACCTGAGAACTCTTGTAAGCTCCATGTGCCCTTGCTCTGGCCTTATTATTTCATCAATGTAGGGAAACTCCAGTGAGAAAATATTCTCTACAAAAGCAGATCTGCCATTGTTCTGTGGCTTATACAGGGTGGGCCAAAAGTCACGAAGGGCTCTCATGTTTTAATAACTTTCTGAAAATTATTTTTTCTTTATTTCCCATATATATATTTATTTCTTATATAAATGTATGTGATGCTATGGTACTGTAAATTAAAAAACAAAAAATAAAGGAATTATGAAATCTCTTCATGACTTTGTGACTTCTGGCCCGCCCTGTAGTTTCAAAGAACTTCCTGGGATACTAAGAGATTAAATAACTTGTCCAGGGTCACACAGCCAGTGTTTTTATCAGAGTCTGGGCTTGAACTCAGGTCTTCCTGACTTTAAGCTGAAAAGGAGATAGGGGACAAGGATAGAAATAGTCTCTATGTCCAACTTCCCCTTGTTTCCCCTCCAACATTGCTGTCCTGATGGATTTAGCCTGTGATATATTCAACACGGGGGTCAGGTAACATTAATGTCATTTCCTAAAACAAACCATTCCCCACAGAGCCAGGGTCAGGAGACACAGGAAGGACAGGGGGACGGTTATGTCAATAATGAGCAGGGTGAACTTCCTCTGAAATGGCCTTGTCAGTGGGATTTGGACTTCGATTCTGGATCTCCAATGTTATTTCTAGAAGTTTGAAAATACCCAGGGAGCCACTTTCTCTTTTATCCATGTGAGTTGTTACTGATGAAGGTGAGGAAGGGAGCCAAAAGAGAGGAGGTACCGGCCCAGTCAGGGTTCTGAGCACAGCCCCTCGTCCGCTTTGATTGCCAGGCCTGGTTTGGAGGGTGGCGTGGGAACTGGTGGGCCAGCCGGGAGTGTTGGAAGATTTGGCCCACACTGACCTTGAGATGCTGCCAGCCTCAGAGGCCACAGGAACAGGTCACAAGCCAAAGAGTACATTTGGAGTGGATGTGGGAGTCCTACACTGCTCCCTGAAACCACAGAGTAATCCAGGGAAGACTTCTCAGTACTCAAACTGTCTCAAGTCCACCCAGGTTTCTCCTCTGCTCAGCATCCTAGCTTAGGAATTGAGAGGCTGACTGTATTGGGTGATCCATAACATCTCTCTATTGTCCAGCTGGGAACTAGCCCAGGCATAGCTTTGTCCCAGCAATGAAAAGGTCTGGGATGGATGGGCAAACAAATATATCTTGTGATTCATTTAATAGAGAGCTGTTCTATATGCCACATACCCATTACAGATTTTCAAAGAAAGAGAATACTATATGATAGCTTCAGACTACAGCTATGAAAGTATACTTATATCTTTCTTTTCTGATCCAGAAGGCACCTCAGAAGTTTCAGGACCTCCTTCCTTCCTTCCTTCCTTCCTTCCTTCCTTCCTTCCTTCCTTCCTTCCTTCCTTCCTTCCTTCCTTCCTTCCTTCCTTCCTTCCTTCCTTCCTTCCTTCCTTCCTTTCCAGGGCAATGAGAGCTAAGTGACTTGCCCAGGGTCACACAGCTAGTAAGTGTCAAGTGTCTGAGGTCAAATTTGAACCCAGGTCCTCCTGAAGCTAGGCTTGGTGCTTTATCCATTGCACCACCTAGCTGCCTCCATTCAGCACCATTTTTGGGGGGAACTTCAGTTGTCATTATGCTATAAATGTGAAAAAGTGCTGGTCCTAGTGTTCTGGGTGACAGAAGGGTACTAGTTAAACTAGTTTTTGCCTTATCAGATACTTAAGCCATGTCTGTAGCCACTTTTTTACCTGACACACTAAGCCATCCAGGAAATTCACTGAAAAATATTAGACAAATTAGCTATTTCAGTGTAGGCAAAATAGGCTGAACTGTTTCATTTTTCAATCCAATATTTTGTGCTGATAGATTTAATCTCTTATTGGACTTCTGTGCCTGAGAGGATGATAATGTAGAGGAGCTGGGGAAGGGAGGTGAGTAGACAGGTACAGGGGTAAGTAGTCAAATTTACAGATGGATTTAAAGAGACCTTCACAGACAAGGTTAGGGTCTTGGGAGTTATATGGGTTGGAAAGGACTTAGAGGAAAGGTCCATCCTGGGGGGTGGGGGTTGAGAATGGTGCCTAGCTATTCACAAGCTCCACTGAGGATAGAGCAAGAGGAAATGAGCTCATACTTCAGCAGGGGAAATGGGGGTCACAGATAAGAAATAACTTCACCTCTGGAGAGCAGAGACACATCTCTGGGGACTATGTTGAGGCAAGAGGAAGCGCTGTGATTCTGTGACCTCATGAAGGGGCATCCTGGGTTCTTTCTTTTAATTCTTTGATTAGGAGGGAAGGGGAATGCCTAAGAATGGCCTTCTAGAGACCTCAGAAATTGAGCAGTGATGCAAAGAGCATTGCAAGGCTGCCCAGTGAAGTACATGCTGGTAAAGGATTGTATGCTTAGAGGTGACCGAGGGGACCTTAACTTAAAAGGCATGACCACAATCTTGGGCACAATTCTCTAAGGCTTAAAATACTCATACTTAGGTCCCGGGCTCCATATAGAGTTGACTTCCAAAAACTCTCTTCCTAGGAAGTCAATTGTTTGGAGGCTAATCCTAGAGCTTGATTCCAAGGATGCTTTTTTCTTTCAAGGCAGAGGATCCTGCTCACCACTCTGACCTAGGATATCTGGTTATGCCCCTGGTCCAGAGGTGTGCTGGTAAATTATTTAATAACAGCATTCCAAAAGAAAAAAAAGTCCATATGACATACTTTTAAGTTTAATCTGCACTATTAATATTTTATCTATCACTTCCTCAAGTCTAGACCATCAACAAATTGATAAATCAAGCCCTGATGTGTATGTAATATCTGCTGATTTTTGAGATGTAAATACTCACACAGAAGATTTAACAATCAGCTCTCACAAAAGCTGGTATGAACAAGTTCCAGCACATTCCTGCCTTGGTCCCATTTCCCTATTCATTGTTCTGTTTGTCTGCTTGGGCAAGAGAAAAACACCTTGGGAGAAGCTAGGGAAGGAACTCAGTTTGAAGTACTTACTATGGATTAGTAAGAGCCTGTCTCTATCCAGGGTAAGGGAATAACAACAATTTGATTGGTTGTGAAAGTTTTCCAGAATGGTTGGACCAGTTCACAGCTCCCCTGGCTTCCCATGGCCCTTCCAACATTTTCCAGTTCCATCTTTTGGTCATCCTTGCCACTATGATGAATGTGAGGTGAAATCTCTGAGTTGCTTTAATTTGCATTTCTTTTATTATTAATGATTTGGAGAAATTTTTTCATATAGTTGTTGATATTTTGCATTTCTTCTTTTAGAAACTGCCTATTCATATTCTTTGACCACTTATCTGGTGAAGACTCCTATTCACTTATATATAATTTGTACGGAAGTTTTATATATATGTCTTATCCTTTCATTTTCAGTCTTTGGTTTGCATGTTCCCTGAATTGCTTCCACGGTATATGATTTCCTATGCTCAATTCCAAATAAAGAGGTTTTAATTCTGCTGCATTTGGTTGGTTTGTTTATTCTGGTCTACTCTGTTCACATTTCTATTTTCTGCTTAGTAATAACCTTTCATTGGTTTGGAGGGTGCGCATCTTGTCTCCCTAGTCAAATTGTAAGCTACCCAAGGGCAGGGGCCTCATCTGCTCCTTTTTTAGCCACCATCCCAGGGTAGCCAAACATAGGACTTGACACACATGGGACTCAGGACCCGAGGAGGAAACTTTGGGGGGGGGCGGGGCAATGAGGGTTAAGTGACTTGCCCAAGGTCACATAGCTAGTAAGTGGCAAGTGTCTGAGGCTGGATTTGAACTTAGGTCCTCCTGAATCCAGGGCCAGTGCTTTATTCACTGTGACACCTAGCTGGCCCCGAGGAGGAAACATTTGGAAGCTTATGTACAGAAAGCAGAGAAGGAAATGAGATATTGCTGCCAGGCAATGGGGGCATGGGGAGAACACTCCAACAGAAAGAAGCAGCAGCTTTAGCTCCTTTATTTTTAAAGGGCATGACCAAGGTTATCTTACGACTCCCAACCCTGCCTTCCAGATCCTAGTGCCTTTGCCTGGCTCCTGGACTCTTGCCACCTCAGCCTGGAGACTTAGCCCTCTCTTGTTCCCAGGGAACACCTAGAGACACACAACTTTGGGAAAGCTCAAGGCTCCACACTAACAAGCCACTCTTTCTACCACCTCCCCCCACCTCTCCCATGGCTCACACCCCCAGCACCCCTAGCACCTACTATTCACAATTTTCCCTCTAAAGCATCATTTGGGGGAGGGAGTGATGGAAGGAAAATGGCTAAAATCCATGGAGAAACAGAGTCACAGAGGAAGAAGAAGAAAATGAAGACTGCCTCAGGAGAGGAGGGAAGATTAACGAGGGGGGTGAGCATAGGGGATAGGGAAGAAGGTCATCTTCAGTGTGAGAGTAAGGTAGAGCCAATAAAGCTTGGGTTAAAAAAAAATGATTGTGCTGCATCTCCTCCTCCTCCTCCCTCCCTCCTTTCCCCTTGCAACCCCCCACCAAGCTAGGGCCGGAGAGCACAGCAACCCCTTTTGTGTCTCCTGTGACCCAGGAATTATGAGTGTGGGAATGAGGTCTGGGGGGTGGAGCCCTCCCCTAGCACTCCTCCCTGGGCTGGGGGGCCTGACAAAAGAGGGAGAGGAGGAGGCAGGGGAAGAAAAAGCCAGCGTGAGAACCATTCTCAGCAGAGTTTTTAGAAAAGGAGAAAGAAAGAGAAGCAGGAGGAAGAGAGAGGTCAGTTGGTGAGGCACAGACATGTCTTGCTTTTGGCCTCTCTCCATTTTTAGGTCATATATTAGAATTACAAGTGTTTCAGAGGCAGCACCAGACATAAGAGGCAAACAAAGGGGGAAATGGGCCTCCCACCTTCCCCTTCTTCCCAAACCCTGCCCTACTGGTGGGCAAAACTCCTGGGCTTTGGGTGACAATGCCATTCTTAATCTCTGCACCCTCAATTTGGGAATCCGATCACAAAGTATGAGGACGAGTTTTGTTAACTTTAAGAACATGCAGTTTAGTCCTGCAGGAGAATTGTAAAATTCTCTTCTCTGGGTCCTAGGAGTCATTGGAACAGGTTTCCATTATCATTTTCAAAGTTGCAGACCAAGAGTTCCTCGAAATCCTTTGCTGTCTCCAAGGTAGAAGAAGGGAGAGAGTATCCCAGGGGCTTTTTCAGCCTTTTCATCCCCTGGCCCTTAGCCCGTCCTGGTCTGGAACATAAGGACAAGAGGTATACTATCCATAATCACTCTTCTTCTTTTTCTTTTTCTTTTTTTTCCCCCCAGGGCAATGAGGAACAGCTAGTAAGTGTCAAGTGTCTGAGGCTGCATTTGAACTCAGGTCCTCCTGAATCCAAGGTCAGTGCTTTATCCACTGCGCCACCTAGCTGCCCATAATCACTCTTCTTTGGTCCCTGGGGCCCCCATTTAGCTATAGAACCCTCACCCTTGGCTATTCATTCCTATAGAAGGTGGGATTTTTTTTTTAAGTGAGGCAATTGGGGTTACGTGACTTGCCCAGGATCACACAGCTAGTAAGTGTTAAGTGTCTGAAGCCGGATTTGAACTCAGGTACTCCTGACTCCAGGGCCGGTGCTCTATCCACTGCGCCACCTAGCTGTCCCGGCTATTCATTCCTGTGTGGGGCTGCAGAGATAAGAACAGCCAGAATTGATACTGCTTCCAAAGAGGATGGGACATATGAATTTGCCTTCAGTTAATTAGCTATCTTAAACAAGGTTTCTATCCTATCTCCTATTTTCCTCTCTCAATCTTCTCTCCTTTCCTGTTCCTCTTCTTTTCTCCCTTCTCCTCCTCTCTTCTTCTCCTTCTCTCCTCCTCTTCCCTTCCCTGGCCTTCTTTCCTCTCTTCTCTTCCTCTCCCTTCTCCTTTGCTCTCATCTCATCTCTCTCTGTGTCCGAATAAACTAAAAGGAAAGAGGGAAAGCAGAGGAATCTGTGCACTTCGTGGGCCATGTTCTCAGGAATTATGGTTGGAGAAAGGAAACATGATCTGCATACATGTTGGGAAACAGTTCACATATAGCCATAACCAGGGTTTGCAGATACTTTCTTCATTTTCCGCACAAATTTCCAGCTCTCTATTTTTAAAAGCCCTGTCATAGGGGCAGCTAGGTGGCACAGTGGATAAAGCACCGGCCTTGGAATCAGGAGTACCTGGGTTCAAATCCGGTCTCAGACATTTAACACTTACTAGCTGTGTGACCCTGGGCAAGTCACTTAACCCCAATTGCCTCACTAAAAAAAAAAAAAAGGAAAAGCCCTGTCATATACAAATTACCAGCACCCTCACTGAGTAATCAAAGAATGGGCCAGGAATCCAGGCTCAGACCTTGGAGGGAGCTGTCAGGGTCTCTTTAAATGGTCCAACTGCCCATCAGACCACTCAAAAATAGAACAACAGAGCTGAGTGACTGACTCATCCACCTGCTTCTAAGCTATATGTCTATGCTATTTGGCAAAATTTCCACAGAGGAGGATTCCTGAGCCACTCAGAAGAGATCAGAGTGGTGGAGAGGAAAGAACCCTGGATTTGTTGTCAGAGAACCTGAATTCAGACTTTGGCACTATTCTTACTATCTCTGTAACCTTGGGAAAAACATTTCCTCTCTTGGTGCCTCATGAGGTTTTTCCTCTATAAAATAAGTGGGCTGGATAAGATAATCTCTAAGTCTTTCTTACAAACTTTAGATCTGGAAGGGTTTTAGAGAGAATATGATAATAATAGCTAACCTCTATAGAGGTGCTTACTACGTGCCAGGCACTGTGCTAAGTGCTTTACAATTATTATGCATCTCATTGGGTCACACATAGTCTAAGTCATTTTAGAGATGAAGAAACTCCCACAGAGGTGAAGTGATTACTTGTTAGTCAATGTTGGAGGCAGGGCTGGAACGTGGCTCTGTCTCCTGTCTCCCAGTGCTGGCTCTTCCCACTTCAGCACGTTCATTTTATCTTCTTCCTTCCTGATATCTCCCAGGGTCTAAAAACTAGGCTCCTGGGAAGTTCACCCCAATTTAACCCTAACCTCAATTCCTCTTTACAGTTTCAAAACACGTCCTCTAGCCCTTCTCAGTGGAAAGGAACTTAGCAGTAATAAGAGCTCACATTTTTACAGTAGTTTGTGGTTTCCAAAATGCTTCTTCATGACAGGACTCTGAGCTCAGTTAGTACATTATCATCCTTAATTTGACAGATGAGGAAAGTGGGTCTCAGAAGTGAAGGGATTTGTCTAAGGTCACTGAGATGGTGACAGAAACCAGGATTCTGAATCCAAGCCCAACTTTCTTTTCATTTTAACATGCTATTCCCCATCTAGTGCCAAGGAGGGATTCTGGCAAGTAGATCCAGAATCTCTATCATTAATTCTTCCTGCCTTTCCTCTTCTCTTCTTTCCCTGGGTATGTATATACACACACAACACACATACATACATACACACATACATATGCATACACACATACATACATACATACATGTGTGTGTGAGCTAGGTAGTGAAGTAGGTAAGAGTGCTGGACCTAGAGTAAGGAACACTTAATCTGTGTGAGTTCAAATTAGACCTCAGATACTTACTAGCTGTGTGACCCTGGGCAAGTCATTTAACCCTGTTTGCCTCAGTTCCTCATCTTTAATATGAGCTGGAGAAGGAAATGGCAAACTATTTTAGTATCATTGTCAAGAAAAGCCCAGGGCGGCTAGGTGGCACAGTGGATAAAGCACTGGCCCTGGATTCAGGAGTACCTGAGTTCAAATCCGGCCTCAGACACTTGACACATACTAGCTGTGTGACCCTGGGCAAGTCACTTAACCCCCACTGCCCTGTTAAAAAAAAAAAAAGCCCAAATGGGGTCACAAAGAGTTGGACACAACTGGAAGGACTGAATGACAACCACATATATATGTGTGTATACATACACATACACATACATACATACATACATACATACATACATACATACATACATACAATACAAACGCCTGCTTCCACAAGTACAAACAGTAGAGGAGGAGGAGGGGAAGGAGGAGGAAGAGGAGGTGAAGTTCATTCCCAGGTAATGTTAGGTCAGGACTGGCCAATTAGATAAGAGTATAGCTCTCATTGTCAAAATGGCATCATAAGGGGCAGCTAGGTGGCGCAGTGGATAGAGCACCGGCCCTGGAGTCAGGAGTACCTGAATTCAAATCCGGCCTCAGACACTTAACACACACTTACTAGCTGTGTGACCCTGGGCAAGTCACTTAACCCCAATTGCCTCACTAAAAAAAAAAAAAAATGAATGTTAAAATGGCATCATAAGCTCCTTCCTGTCTGCTCCTTAACCTGCACAGAGGGAACCATTAGACTCTCCAACAGAACCTCACATGCATGGTTAGAGACCCAGTGTCCAGAATGATCTTCTCTGCCCGGCTCATCTCTGGACTGTGGTGTTCAGTTTGGAGCAGCACATTTTAAGAAGGACATTAACAAATTAAAATTGTTTCAGAGGGATATGACAAGGAAGATGAAGGGGCTGGAGACTAGGCTAAACAAGGATCAGCTGAATGAATTGGGAACATTTAGCTTGAAAATGAGAAGACTTCAGGTCGTCTTGTGGATTTATGAGACAAATTTGTGGTTCTCAGTGTAAGAAAGTCTCTCTCTATAACTTGGACAGGATTGCACATACGGTGTCAGGCTCCCCATCTAAGTTTCCTAAGAAGAAAAAGCCTCTGGTAAGAATGCCTTCCATGCCAAAGTCATGCCTGGGAAATAGCTATGGCAGGCTTCTGGGATCTCCTAGTCTCTGTAGGGTCACCATCTACCAAAGAACCACAAAGGGCCAGTCGCTCTCAGCAACAACAACAACAGCAACAGTATACACACAGCAAGGAAAACAAACTCATTTGGAATGGACCTATGCCATTCAGGCCACATCCTATGCTGAATGGACTAATTATTTTCCAGCTCGCTGTGTGCTGGAAGTTGATATTTGGATCATTCATCTAAGAATCATTTCATTCTTGTTCTATTCAACATTAACTAAAATACTGGGAAAATAATGGCACATGGTCCTGAACCCTCTTTCCTCTCCATTTACTGGTATGCTTTGCACTCTTTTAATTTCTCCTGGGCAATCTGAGAATTTCAGGGTGACCTCAGACTGCACAGTTTGGTAGTCATAATCTGAGCCACATATAATGGCACATACAAGGAGAAGAGTGGGCATAAATTCCATAAAAGAAAAGGATCTGTTAAAACAAAATTCGTGATTCCCCCCTAAAGCTGACCACAGTGCTCTGAATATAGTAGATGATTAATAAATGTGTGTAGCACTGAATTGGATTGAGTCTTGCTGACATTTCAGCCCCCTGTGCCAATGATGTCCCACAGTAATAGCCGAGGTGGCCTACCCAACCTCTGACAGTTGCTTGGTGGGCCTGGCTACTCTGGTAGAATGATCAGGGGCCATGCTGGCCCATTCCTCATTGCCAAGGACTGATGTAGCCCGTATGAGAGTCTCAGCAGCACTTAGCTAGGCTTTGGGGTACAATTGGGAACCAAGATCCTGGTGTTTGGCTAAATCTGTCCTGTTCTCAGAAAACATCACCTTGAGTAACCGTAAACATCCCCTGCTACATGCTGATGTTTGCTTCTTAAGCATGCTGCCTCTGACCTCCAGTACTCCACTCTGTCCAGGATACACAGGGTTGATGGTGTGTCCCTTTGCCTCCTTTGGTACTACAGTGTTAAAGAAGGCCACAGGCCTGATACCAGGCTAGGGGAGGAAGGGGAGAATGGCAACCTCCTGAGTTCCATTAGGAAGGTGCTGGGTGTGTTTACTTGGCATCACCTGACTTTGGGCCCATATCCTCAGCTGCAAAGCAAGGGTAATGAATGTTACCATGACACCACTGTTATTACCAGTCCCCTAGTTCAGGCTCCTACCGCCTCAAATTTGAGTTATTACAACACACTCCTGCTCTCTCTGGTCTTTCCTGGCCTCCCTAACTTCATTCTCTTCCCACTCCAACCCACCTGGAAAAGCTGTCAGAACAAACTCCCTAAATACTGCTTTCTTGTCATTACCTTCCACTGCCTACAACAAGAAGTCAGAAGCTTTCAGAGCAGTACTGAAGGCCCTCCTTCATCTGGTCCATCCTCCTTATCCAATTTCATCCTCATGACAAATTCTGACATCTTTTTGTTGTCTATCACTCATGCTCTATTAATTCCCACCTTTGTGTCTTGATTTCATGCCTTTCTACTCACCATCTCCTATGGATCTCAATCATACTTGGCTTTCTTGGAAACCTGGACCATAAAATTCAGCACTAGATAACAATCTTCTATCTATCACTGATTGTTCAAGGGTGTGAGGCTTGTTTTTCCCCCCAGGCTCTGACCTCCTTGAGGGCAAGGACTCTGTCAACTTGTTGGCTGGGTTTGCTATAGAATCTTGCTGAAGCGAACGGTAATTGCCAATCAATCAATCAATCAATCAATCAATCAATCAACAAGCATTTATTAAGCACTTACTACAAGCTAGGCACTGTACTAGGCATACAAATACAATGAATGAAAGAATTACTACTTGGAAAGAACTTTCATTCTAAAAATCCTTGAAAAGCACATGGTAATTAGGAACTTGCAAATACAGCTTGAGAACACAGCAGGCTTGTGGAATGATCCAGGTTTGAAATCTCAGTGCTTGCTCTACTTGCAGGTATCTTCTGGGTGTGCCTCATCACCTGATACCTCCCTCCTGCTGAGTGGGGAGTCTGAACACCAGTTATTTATTGACCTAGATAATATAGCTAGCATTTATATAGCACTTTGAGATGCGCAAATTGCTTTCCATGCATTAATTCATTTCATTCTCACAAAAGTCTATGATGTAGGTGCTATTATTATCCCCATTTTGCAGGTGGCCCAGAGAAGTTGACTTGCCCAGGCTCACACAGCAAGCGTCAGAGGCAGGATTCAAACTCAGGTCTTTCTGATTCCAAGTCTTTTGCTAGCTTCCAGATGTGTAGACAGAACTACATGCTACCTCCATCTGTTGCCAACATCCCCAGGTTCCTGGTATTTGGAATGACCAGCTATACTGTAGAAGCTTTTACTCCTGCCCTCGCACTAATGCCAAGCTCAGTTATCATAATACACTGGAGAAGGAGACCCCAATCAACTGGTTCTTGTCTTATCCTATAGTGTTTAAACAGCCAGGTTCTTGGTCCTATTATTCCTGTGATTTTGTCAACAGATGAGGTGAAAATCCCTCCCTCCTTCGACTTTTCCACTTATTTTTGCCCTTATTTACCTTAACTTTACTCTTCTACAGTCTGTATTCTCTACCTCCTTTCTCATTAGAATGTCTTATCATTCCATCTCTTGCTCTGACTCCCTCTTCTTAAATCTGGTCTTTGCCCTCACAGTATGATCCACTCCCTCCACCACTGCCTATTTTCCCAGGCTGTCATCTCTGTTGTAGTCTCATTTTTTTTTTCTCTTTACAATACTGATCCTTTGATTGACCAGTTCAACTATACCTTATCTTGTAATCTTGGACCACTGGACTCTTGGTGTTATCACCACTCTCACTTGCCTTTGCTGATTCAATTTGGCATGCTGCTGAAAGTCTAGCAACATTACTACCTAGATCAGTGATCTATTTTAATGATCTAATCTTATTTGTTTGCATGATGCTGCATAACAATCCTTTTATTCTCCTCTTATTGATTCTCTATCATATTCTCTCAGTAGCAGTTATTCCTTTTTTTGGGGGGGGCAGGGCAATGAGGGGTAAGTGACTTGCTCAGGGTCACATAGCTAGTGAGTGTCTGAGGCTGGATTTGAACTCAGGTCCTCCTGAATCCAGGGCTAGTGCTTTATCCACTGTGCCACCCAGCTGCCTACAGGTATTCTTTTATTTTGGTGAGGCAATTGGGGTTAAGTGACTTGCCCAGGGTCACACAGCTAGTAAATGTCAAGTGTCTGAGGCCAGATTTGAACTCAGGTCCTCCTGAATCCAGGGCCGGTGCTTTATTCACTGCGCCACCTAGCTGCCCCCAGGTATTCTTTTAAAAAACATTTTTTCCTCACTTTGAACCTAACAAATACCCAATAAGAAAAAGTCTTTCAATGTACAAAGCAGGAGAAAAAGATGACTATACACGAAACTGAAAATCTGTACCATATACACTTTGCTTCTCTCTCCAAATAACAAATTCTATATGCTATTTTCAAAGCTGTCTTGACTTTTTCCTATGTCTGCTGTTAGTTTGGATTATTTTGAGAACTGCCTGCTCATATCCTTTGACCATTTGCCTACTAGGGAATGGCTCTTATTCTTACATATATTTGAACCAGTTCCTTGGATATATATCTTGGATATCAGACCTTTCTTTATCAGAGAAAACTAATACAAAGGTTTTTTTCCCTGTTAAATGTTCCACTTGTAATTTTAATCGCATTAATTTTATTTGTGCAAAAATTTCCAAATTTATGTAATCAAAATTAACCTTTTAATCTTGTGATCCTTTCTATCCCTTGCTCTGTTAATTTGCTTATAATGTGAGCTTTATATATATATATTTGGAACTAATACTGGTATAAAGTATAAGATATTGGTCTATAAACCCAATTCTGAGACTATTTTCCTGTTTTCCCAGCATTTTTTTGTGGAATAATGAATGGGTCTTTATCCCAATAGTTGAGGACCTTAGGATAACTGAACATTATGTTTATCTGTTTCTGTATATCAACTGCCTTTTCTACTCTTTTTGTTGTTGTTTCAGTTACACTTCATTCTTCATGACCCTATTTGGGATTTTCTT
The DNA here is from genome assembly GCF_019393635.1 of Dromiciops gliroides. NCBI lineage: Eukaryota > Metazoa > Chordata > Mammalia > Microbiotheria > Microbiotheriidae > Dromiciops > Dromiciops gliroides. Next base: position 435,407,754 of record NC_057862.1, on the reverse strand, counting down.
GGCAAAGATACTGGAGTGGTTTGCCATTTCTTTTTCCAGCTCATTTTACAGATGAGGAAACAGATGCAAGCAGGGTTAAATGACTTGCCCAGGGTCAACTAGTAAGTGTCTGAGGTCACAGATGAACTCAGGTCTTCCTGACTCTAGGCCTAATGCTCTATCCACTGCGCCACCTAGCTGTCCTTTCTATTTTTTAACTAGTACCAGTACCAAATAGTTTTGCTCTACTGCTGCTAGACTGCTTTGTACCAGTTTGAGAACTGGTACTACTGGGCTCCCTTTCCATTTTTTCCCATTATTTCCATGATATTCTTGACCTTTGTTTTTCCTGATGAATTATTTTTCCTAGCTCTACAATTTAATCCTTTGGTAATTAAATGGTATGATACTGAATAAGGAAATTAGTAAATTACTACTTGGGTAACATTTTAATTATATTAGCATGGACTAATCATGAGCAATTAATGTCTCTCCAATTATTTATATCTGTATTTCTGTAAAAACTGTTTTGTAGTTGTATTCATAGAGTTCCTGTGTGTATCCTGGTGTGTAGACTTCCCAAAATTTTATAGATTGTATACTTATTTTGAATAGTGTTAATTTCTTTTTATATTTCTTCTGGCTGGATTTTGTATGGAGAAAAGTTGATTGGGGGAGAGGAGTATTTTATATACTGCTAATTTGCTGAAATTATTTTTCAATTAATTTTTAGATTGACTCTATATGGTTCCCATAGTAGTTACTCCAAATGTTCTCTCTTCAAGCTCCCTATACCATTCTTTTCCTCCTTTCAGCAAAAGTTTTTGTTGTTTACTTTAATTTAAAAAAATAGAGGCCATCTGTTGCCAGTTTCTTTTCTCTCATATTCCACACTTCAGAATGTTTCTACATTGTCTACAAGTTTCTCTTCTTTGTTTCAGTCAGAAAGATAGACCTTAAGGGGCAGCTAGGTGGCACAGCAGATAAAGTATGGGCCCTGGATTCAGGAGGACCTGAGTTCAAATGTGACCTCAGATGCTTCACACTTACTAGCTGTGTGATCCTGGACAAGTCACTTAACCCTCATTGCCTGACCAAAAAAAGAAAAGAAAGAAAGACCTTCTCCTTGCTAAGGCCAATCCTTTTATTGCCCTGGATCTCATCCCCTCCTGTCTCCTCTAGAAGCAGGTCTCCTATATCATTATTCTTCTCTCTCATCTTTATTTTCTCTTCATCCAGGGTCTAGAGTTAGAGTTGATAAATATTTATTAAGTGCTTACTATGTGCCAGGCACTGTACTGAGTCCTTATATATCCTTCTCTGCTGTCTAAAGACAAGTTGTTCATGGGTTTGTCCCAGTTCTTAACTTTCATACAAATGACAATAATCAAAGTTGGTCCAAGAAAAGAGATGAGAAAATTAATCTCTTTTCTTTGCAGAAGTGAGTAACTGTAAGTGCTGAACACTGCATATAATTGCCAGATTCCATCAATGTGTTGGTTAGTTTTGCTGAACTATTTTTTTCCTTCCTTCCTTCCTTCCTTCCTTCCTTCCTTCCTTCCTTCCTTCCATTACATGGGATAGCTCACTAGGTAGAGAAAGAGAAATAGACACATTCAGAAATGAAGGTGATATTAAAACAAAAGATACCAATAATAACAAACTTTTTTTTTTTACTTAAACCTCTCATACATTTAAGAGATTATCCTATATATCTTCTTTTCGTAGCTAAATGAGAAAGAATTGGGGCAGGTAGGTGGCACAGTAGATACAGCACTGGTCCTGGATTCAGGAGGACCTGAGTTCAAATCCGGCCTCAGACACTTGATACTTACTAGCTGTGTGACCCTGGGCAAGTCACTTAACCCTCATTGCCCTGCTCCCCCCCTCCCCCCCAAAAAAGAGAAAGAATTGTATACACAAAATAGGTCATCTTCTACTTACTTCTTGACACATTACAATTAGGCTTCCTACACCTTTTACTCTAATGAGACTTTCCAAGGTTACCAATGATTGCTTAACTACTAGATCCAATGACCCTTTCTTAACTGTCATTCTACTTGAGCTTTGAGCCCTCTGCATCTTTGGACACTGCTGCCTATCACCACCTCTTGGATGCTCTCTTTTCCCTTAGCTTCCACAATTCTGCTATTTGCTACCTATTGGCCTCTTGCTTCTCAGGCTCCTTTGCTGGATTGACCACTAAGACTAAGTGTCCCACAAGACTCTGTCCTAGGCCCCCCTTTCTCCTATTGTTATAGTCTCTCCTTTGGTGACATATATGTTTGTATGAATATATTTGTGTACATCTCCCTCCTAGATGCTAGTCCTATATCACCAACTACTTGCTGAACATCTCTACCTAGATGTTCCTTAAGTAATTTAGATTTGTTGTTCTTTACAATGTTTTTATTGTATAAATGGCTTTCCTGCTCCCGTTCACTTCACTCTGCAATAGTTTATACAAGTGTTCCTAGGTTTGACCATAAGTATCTCAAATTCAATATATTCAAAATGGAACTTACCTTTCTCCTAAACTTCTTTTTCTAACTTTTCTCTGCCAAGCGTACCATTGTCCTTTCGGTCAGTCAATCAACAAGTATTTATGATGGACCTACTATGGGCCAGACAGTGTGCTAAGTGCTGGAGATACAAAGAAAAGCAAAAACAGTCCCTGCCCTCAAGGAGCTCCCAATCTAATGAGGGAGAAAACATGTCAACAAGTAGGTATATAAAAGATACATGCAGAGCAGATGGAAGGTAGTCTCAGAGAAGGCTAGTGCATTTGGCAGCACTAGGAAGGTCTGCAGGCTCTGAGTCATCCTGAATTCTCCCTTCTCCCTTCCACCTCAATTTTAATCAGTTGCAAAGTCTTAATTTTCTCTCCACAATATTTCTTTTCACTAACCTTTCTCTTTAAACACACAGCCACCATCCTGGTCACCTCTTACATGACTACAATACCCTTTTACTTGGACTTTATTCTTTCAGTCTCTCCCCTCTTCAATCCATAGCTATCAAATTAATATTCCTAGTACACAGGTTCAATCACATTACTTCTTGCCCCAAAGTCTTTGGTGGTTCCCAGTGGCCTTGAGGTCATTGGGAAATAAAAACCCTTTAGTCTTAGTAAGTGGTATTACAAACCCTCTACAATCTAGCTCCTACCAGTCTTCAAATTATTACCATTTACCCATGCCACATTTCAAGCCAAACTTGCCTACTTGCCAATTTGGCATTCTGTCCCCATGCCTGTGCACAGTGGTTCCCTCATCCCTGGGATTTGCTCATTCTTTATCTCTGCCTCTTAGAATTTTTTCAAGCCTAATCTGCAGGCCTTAGAAGCCACCTTCTATAGGAAGCCTTTCCCAATCACTCCAGATGTTAGCATTCTCTCCTTTCTCAAGTATCTTGACTTAACTGTGTACATATTGTTTCTCCCAAGAAAACACAAGCCTCTTGAGGGCAGAAGCTAGTTCACCAATTCCTAGCATAGTGCCTTACACATAGTAGGCCCTTAAGAAATGTTGGTCAAGGGGCAGCTAGGTGGCGCAGTGGATAGAGCACTGGCCCTGGAGTCATGAGTTCAAATCCGGTCCCAGACACTTAACACTTACTAGCTGTGTGACCCTGGGCAAGTCACTTAACCCCAATTGCCTCACTTAAAAAAAAAAAAAGAAAAAAAAAAGAAATGTTGGTCAAGAAAGGCAGTGAGCTCCCAAACTCATGACATGATCACTCCAAAAAGCATCCAAATAACGCCATAGGAAAATGCCCAGAGCAGCAAAACTCACAGAAGAATGTGCTGAAATCATCTTCTAACCAAGAACAGCTTGGAAGGTCAGAAGGAGGGAGCTGCTGTGCTGAGACAGGAGTGGAGCCCAACCCCACAGTCACCCTGACACAGATCCAGTCCCAGAAAGGCCTCACCAGAGAAGCAGACCCCCCAGAGCCTCTGAATCAGCTGAAGCACCAGTGTTGTCTGGAACTAAGCTCACAGTCTGGTGAGTGGGCTGAGCCCTGGGCAGGGGGGAGACTACATGGGTCTATGCTGGTGCTGAGGCAGAACTTGGATTTTACACCCCTGCTGAGAACCAGGAGGTAGGCTCAAGTAGCAGTGGCCCAGTTAGGGGAGGGGCACAAGCTCGTCGGAGCTAACAACCACAACACACAAAGCTGGTTGATTAGCAAGTTAGTCTGGGATTATCTAAGGACCAGGGAACAGGCCGGGTGAGTGAAGAACCTGATTCTCCTTAAAACATACCACCTGGGACTTCTTCTTCTTCTTCTTTTTTTTTTTAGTGAGGCAATTGGGGTTAAGTGACTTGCCCAGGGTCACACAGCTAGTAAGTGTTAAGTATCTGAGGCCGGATTTGAACTCAGGTACTCCTGACTCCAGGGTACTTTATCCACTGTGCCACCTAGCTGCCCCATGTGTTGTTTTTTTGTTGTTGTTGTTGTTGTTTTTTTGGTGGGGCAATTGGGGTTAAGTGACTTGCCCAGGGTCACACAACTAGTAAGTGTCAAGTGTCTGAGGTCGGATTTGAACTCAGGTATTCCTGAATCCAGGGCCAGTGCTTCATCCACTGTGCCACTTAGCTGCCCCCACCTGGGACTTCTTAAGTTTGGGATACTGCAGCCTGGAAACAGTGCCCCACTTTAAGGAGCTAAAAATCAAGTAAAAGAAAGGCAAGATGAGCAGACAGAGAAAGGGGAGGACCATAGAAAGTTTCTTCAGTAACAAGGAAGACCAAGGGGCACCCTCAGAGGAAGATGTCAACATCAGGGCCCCTATATCTAAAGCTTCCAAGAAAAATATGAATTGGTCTCAGGCCATAGAGGTGCTCAAAAAGAACTTTGAAGATAAAGTTAGAGAGGTAGAGGAAAAAATGGAAAGAGAAATGAGGGAGATGCAGGAAAGACATGAGAAAAATGTCAACAGCTTGAAAAGTCAAATTGGCCAAATGGAAAAGGAGGTACAAAAGATCTCTGATGAAAATAATTGCCTAAGAACGAGGTTTGAACAAATGGAAGCCAGTGACTTTATGAGAAACCAAGACACAATAAAGCAAATCCAAATGAATAAAAAAATAGAGGGCAATGTGAAATATCTTCTGGGGAAAACTGCTGACCTGGAAAATAGGTCCAGGAGAGATAATTTGAAAATTATTGGTCTACCTGAAAACTATGATCAAGGAAAGAGCTTAGATAACATCTTCCAAGATATTCTCAGAGAAAATTGCCCTGAAATTCTAGAAGAAGCTAAAATAGAAATTGAAAGAATCCACTGATCACCTCCAGAAAGAGATCCCAAAAGGAAAATTCCTAGGAATGTGATAGCCAAATTCCAGAGCTCTCAGGTCAAGGAGAAAATATTGCAAGCTGCCAAAAAGAAAGAATTCAAGTACTGTGGAGCCCCAGTCAGGATACCACAAGATCTAGCAGCTTCTACATTAAAGGACAAGAAGGCATGGAATATGATATTCCAAAGGGCAAAGGAAATGGGATTACAACCAAGAATCACCTACCCAGCAAAACTCAGCATAATCTTTCAGCAGAAAAAAATGGGACTTTAATGAAAAAGACTTTCAGATATTTGTGATGAAAAGACCTGAAATGAATGGCAAATTTGACTTTCAAATACAAGACTCCAGAGAACCATAAAAAATTGGAGCTGGGGGAACATACCTGGGGTCATACAGTGGGTGACTGTCTTTTGTCTGAGGCTGGGTTTTGGCTGAGATGTCCCTGGGTCCAAGGGTGATGCTTTGTCCACTGTGTCACTTAGCTAGGTGATAACATCTTTAGGGTTAAATTGAGGGGTGAAGGGAATTCACAGGGGGAGGGGGAAGGGCAGAGGTGAAATCCTACATGAAAGAAACAGGAAAAGGCTTATGGAGTGGGAGAAGAGATGGGAGAGGAGCAGGGCAGTAAATTAATTTTACACTTATCAGAAAAGGCTCAAAGACCTTAAACTCATCAGAGCTGCCTCAAGGAGGGACTAACAGACACAGCCAACTGGGTAGAGTAATCTGTTTAATCTGGGTAGTAAATGAGCCTAACACTCATCAGAATTGGCTCAAAGACCTCAATCTCATTAGAATTGGCTCAAGGAGGGAATAATGTACACACTCAATTGGGTGGAGTAATCTCTATAACCCTGCAGGAAAATAGGAGGGGAAGGGGAGAAAGAGAGAGGGGCAAAAGGAGGAAGGGCAGAATGGGGGAGGGGACAGACAGAAGCAAATCCCTTTTGAAGAGTGATAGGATGAAAGAAGATGGATAATAGAATAAATATCATGAGGAGGGAAACAGTTAACAATAGTAATCATGAAAAAGAGAAAAGGGGGAACAATTGTACAAAAAATATTTATAGCAACTCTTGGTGGAGGCTAAGAACTGAGAATCAAGGGAATATCCATCAATTGAGGAATGATGGAAAAAGCTGTGCTATGTGATTGTAGTGGAATGGTCTTGTGCTACAGGAAATGACAAACAGGATGATCTCCGAAAAACCTGGAAAGACTAATGAACATCAATGTATAGTGAAGTGAGCAGAGCTGGGAGGACATTGTGCATAGTGACAGCAGTATTGTTCAGTGAGCAATTGTGAATGACTTAACTACTCTCAGCAGTACAATGATCCAAGACATTCCCAAGGAACTAATGAGGAAGCTTACTATGCACTCCTATAGAAAGAACTGATAAAAAGAACACTTGTGGATTGTACATATATAACCTGGTTGCAATCTTGTGGAGGGGGGAGGAAAGGAAGGGAGGGAGGGAGAAAAATTTGGAACTCTAAATCTTATGAAAACGAATGTTGAAAAGTACCCTTACATGTAACTGGAAAATAAAATAAATGTTTGTCGCTGAAAAATAAAAAAAGAAAGAAAGAAATGTTGGTCAAATTGAATTATGTTTCCAGAATACAAGCACCAAACTTATGCCTAAGCACACAGTAGGCACTCAGATTGAATTGAATGGACTTTATTAGTTAGATTATTAATAAAATAAAATAAATTAATCCAACTGAATTTATTCAGTTTCTTAGATCCCCAGTGTCTCAGAAACAACCAGGAAAGTGACTATTATTAGATACTTTCAAGAAAGTTCAGTCCTACCCTCTTATCAATGATGGTATTTGAATCCATGTTCCTTCTGGGTTTCAGTATGTAAATGCTAAGGGGAAAGGAATCAATGGCTTATTTGTCTGGAGCCCTGGGATGTACCTTTCCCTGGATTTGACATCACTGTACATTTTGGGAAATTTGAGTAATCTCACTACTATGAAAGCTGCGGCATGCCACTGGCCATGGTGAAGAAGGAGCTGAAGGAGCTAGAAGAAAAATTAAAAATAGACATTATGTGGTCCTGTGTCAAGGGTTCATGTTTAGATTTTTTTAAAACCCAAGTTTCTTTGATAAAGTATTTTCCCATGCTGAAAATCACTGGGAATGTCCCCTTCTAAAGGACATTCCTACTTGATGATCCCCAATTTCCACTGCTCTTCTGCCATCTAGCTTGTCATCCTGACACGTTGCCTTGTCAGTCCCCTCACCCCCAGCCCCCACCTTCCCAGGGATGGAGTTGTGAGTGGCTGTGGGTCATGGGAGTGCCTAATGCCAGGAAGGGATCAAAGAATTCTTAGGCATGTCTTTTTCCTTTCAGGTAGACAGTCCTTACATTCTCACCCATGCAGTTTTGGATCAGTTTTTCAACACTCATTCTTTTTCTTTAGGATGATGACATCAATAAGGGAAACAGAGGAAAAAGGGAAGAGAGTTCAGGAAGAAGTCTTGGGGGACACATGTGGTTAGTGTGCACAACCTGGATGATGATACAGCAATGGAGACTGAGGAGTGGTCACATAAGTAGGAAGAGAACCAGGAGAGAACAGTGTCATGAAAACTCAGAGAGGAGAAAGGATCAAGAAGAGGGTGATCAACTGTCAAAGGCTACAGAGAGGTCAGGAAGGCAGATTAAGAAAAAGACACAGGATTTGGCAATTCAGAGATTATTGGTAATTTTGCTTCTTCTGTTTCTACCATAGCCCTCAGCAGAGGACTGGACAAGTAGCAGATGTTCAATGAACACTTACTAATTGACATTAATTTGTTGGGAGTACATTTAGAGTTTGTACCCCTAGCTTTCTTTTCCTGGGGTTCAAAGAAAAATGATTACTTCAATCTGACATGATTCTGCCACCAACAGTGGGGCTTGGGCCTTTAGAAAGACTCCTATCCCCTTCTCTGAAAAAACAGGGATCTCTTCAGGAGATTACTAAAGTTAGACCTTAGAAGAATTTTTTTTTTTTTGGTGAGGCAATTGGGGTTAAGTGACTTGCCCAGGGTTACAGGGTCATACAGCTAGTAAGTGTTAAGTGTCTGAGGCCGGATTTGAATTCAGGTCCTCCTGACTTCAGGGCCAGTGCTCTATCCACTGCGCCACCTAGCTGCCCCCTTAGAAGGATTTTAAAGCACCATTAGGGAAGATAGAATAACCCTGTTATAGGCTAGGAGCCTTCGGTAGAGGAGAAAGCTGTGGTTCTCAGTAACCATGCTGCCTCAGCAGCTGAGGTGTGCTGAAGAATCACACCAAAGGACCTAGAAGGCTTGATCAGTAAAGACTCTTTCTTAAGCTGTCTAGATAGTTGCATTTTAAGGAGAAAAGTAAATGTTTTTAGCCCAAAGACCTGATTTTGCTTTAACGCAGCATATTGATTTTTTTTCTGCCTTCCTCACCCCTTCCTTTCTTTTTATTTCATTCCATCCCATCTCAGCCACCCTTACTATCTCCTAATCCAGAGGTGTCAAACTCACTGCCTGCAGAACTCCCCAGCCAAACCAGATGAAAATGTAACTGAAAATGTTTAATGAAATAAGTAAAAACACAGCACAACATATATAATGTTAATTTGTGTTTTTCTAAGTCAATATGCCACAGCAGGGATCCCTATTTGAGTTTGACACCACTGCTTAGTAAACCAACAGAATTCCATCTTGGTTTTGCTGATGGGAATCCTTTGCAAACTAAGTAGATTTCCCACTGGAGAATATCACCAAAATAACAGAAAAGGAAAACAAAGTGGAAGCTAAGTTTAACTTTGTCTGGAATCCTCTAGGGAAAAACAACCTTTCCAGTGATGACTCTCAGAAACAGGCTTACTCCTCTTGGCTAATATAGTTTTGAGCAGCTCAGCAGCAAAGAAAGACACTTTGGGGGGGGGGGATTTTATTGCCCACAATCATATAATGTTCCAGCTTATCAACTCTTCTCTTTGCATATGGCTCCAGGGCCTTATCAGGTTACTAAGACTTGGGGAAGCTCCCCTGTTACAAAGGGAGGCTTATATCAACCCATTAATGGAAGAGGGTTTCTATAGGATTGGCTGAAACACTAGGAGCTTTGAGAGTCTAAGTTCTAGGGATGGGATTGTGGGAGAGAGGTGTACAAGGCAGAGGGGAAGATGGGGAAAGAGCAGGGGGGTGAGTGAGCCTTACTCTCATCAGAATTGGCTCAAAGAGGGAATAACATATACACTCAAGTGGGTATAGTAATATATTTTGCCCTGAGGGAATGTGGGAGGGGAAGTGGACAAGGAAGAGAGAGGCAAAGGAAGGGAGGGCAGACTGGGGGAAGGGGCAGTAAAAAGCAAAACACTTTTGAGGAGAAATAGGGTGAATGAAGATAGAAAATAGAGTAAATATCAAGGGGAGGGAATAGGATGGAGGGTAATACAGTTAGCAATAATAACTGTGAAAGAAATGATGAGCAGGATGCTATCAGAAGGACATATGAAAAATGCAAACCAACAACAGAGAAAGAACTGATGGTATCTGAATACAGATTGAAGTACAAGGCAGTGGGTTAGGATGGTACCATTTATAGATCTTTCCTCCACCAGGTACCACCAGGGTCTGAAATGCTTATTAACAGCGCTGAGGAATGGAAGAAAGGAAACCTTCAGCTCTGGTTTGGTTCTTGAAATATTTCTTGATCATATTTATTATTATTAATTCTTTTGTTCTTATTTTTTTCAATGGGATTCATGTAGAAACAGTTTTGGAACAAACCAGTCTCCTGTAGTTATTCTTTTATTGTTAATATTGAAAAGGCTAATATACAGGTGAATAAAATAACAAGGCAACACCATGGTATAGTGGAGAAAGGAAAGGCCTTGGAGTCAGGAGGACCTTGGTTCAAATCTTGGCCCTGCTGCTTTCTAGCAGTATTAACACTAGAAAAGTTACTCTTTCATATCAGTGACATGAAAGGGTCAGACTACATGGTTTCCAAGGTCCCTTCCAGTTCCAAATCTGTGATCTAGTCACTGTCTTTTGTTTTTCAATCTTAATAGTATTTTATTTTTTTCCAGTTACACGTAAAGACAGTTTTCAACATTTGTTCTTATAAGATTTTGTGTTCCAAATTTTTTTCCTCTCCCTCCTTCCCCAAGATAGCAACCAATCTGATACATGTTTTGTTTTGGGAGGTGGGGTGGGGCAATGAGGGTTAAATGACTTGTCCTGGGTCACATAGATAGTGTCAAGTGTTTGAGGCTGGATTTGAACTCAGGTCCTCCTGAATCCAAGGCCGGTGCTTTATCCACTGTACCACCTAGCTGCCCCCTGATACATGTTAAACATACTATTTACCATCTTTTGAGTCTGAATAAAAGGATTAGTACTCAAGCTTGTTCTCTATAAGGCTCACAGAAAATATTCTCAGTTAAACTCCAGTAGCACTCCGGATGTATGAATTTTATCCTTTCCTTTCCTTTTTTTCTTAAATTATTTTTCATAGGCTCCACCTGGAGGTAAGCCACTTTTGGTTCTATTCAACAAATCCAAGGGTTTATACTTATTATTTGGCTATACTACTATCAGTCGGCCTGTCAACAAACATTTATTAAGCACCTACTAAGGACTGTGCTTTTTTTGTACTTAGGGTACAAAGAAAGGCAAAAGATAGCCCCTGTTCTCAAGGAGCTCACAGCCTAACTGAGGGAGCAACTTGTAAACAATATGTACAAACAATGTGTATACAAGTTAAATTGGAAATAATCAAAGGGAAACACTAGAATTACTGGGGATCGAGAACAGCTCCTTGTTGAAGGTGAGATTTTGGTAGGGACTTGAAGAAAGTCAGGAAAGCCAGTAGGCAGAAATAAGGAGGGAGAACATTGCAGGCATAGGAGACAAGCCAGTGAAAATGCCCAGAACTGGGAGATGGAGTGTCTTGTGCATGGAACATCAAGAAGGCCAGTGTCACTGGACCAAGCATATGTTGGGGGGAGGGCAGGAGAAAGTATAATAAGACTGGAAAGGTGGGGCAGTGGCTAGGTTATGAAGCATTTTAAAAGGCAAGCAGAGGGAGCAGCTAGGTGGTGAAGTGGATAAAGCACTGGCCCTGGATTCAGGAATACCTGAGTTCAAATCCAGCCTCAGACACTTGACACTTACTTAGCTGTGTGACCCTGGGCAAGTCATTTAACCCCCATTGCCCTGCAAAAAAAAAAGGCAAGAAGAGGATTTTCTATTTGATCCTGGAGGTGATAGGGAGCCACCGGAATTTATTCAGTATCAGGGGGTGATGTGGTCAGCTTTAGGAAGATCACTTTGACAGCTGAGTGGAAGATGAACTAGAGTGGGGAAAGACTTGAGGCAGGGGACCTATCGGCAAACTACTGTAATAGTCCAGGTATGAGATGATGAGGGCCTGCACTCTGGTGGTGGCAGTGACAGAGGAGAGAAGGGGGCATACATGAGATATGAAATCAACAGGTCTTGGAAACTGGTTGGATATATGGAGTGAATGCAAGAGAGAAGTAGAAGATGACACCTAGGTGGGGAGCCTAGGTGACTGGGAAGATATTGGTACCCTCAATAGTAATAGGGAAGTTAAGAAGAGGGGAGAATTTGGGAAGGGGGGAATGAGCTCAATTCTGGTCATACTGAGTTTAAGATGTCTACGGGACATTCAGTTTGAGATGTTTAATAGGCAGCTGGGAGATATGAGACTGGAGGTCAGTGGAAGGGTTATGACTATATAAATAGATTTGAGAATCAAAGGCATAGAGATGATAATTGAATCCCCGGGCACTGATGAGACCAGGTGAAATAATATAGAGGGAAAAGGAGATCCCGGACACCCATGGTTACTGGGCATTAATGGGATGAAGAACCAACAAAAGAAACTGAGAAAGCATAGATAGTCATGTGGGTAGGATGAGAACCAAGAGAGTAGTGACCTGAAAACCTAGAGAGGAGAGAGAATGAAAGAGGGTGATTGACAGTGTGCAAGGCTACAAGAGGGGTCAAGAAGGACGAATAAATGTCATCAAATTTGGCAATTAAGATATCAATAGTAGCTTGAAGAGAACAGTTGGTACACTGATGTCTATTTGTTCCAAAAATATTTCTGCAGGTTTTTGACCTGTTTATCATGTTCCTTAAGGAATGTATATTAAGCCTTTCCCATTTTTTCTGGACAGGAAGTATTCATCTTTTTGAAGCTATCTTAGCGGGATAATCCCTGTGTTTTGTTTATATTATCTGGGTTTTTATTTACTTTTTCAAATCTCTTCTGGTCTGTTTTGTAGTTGCAAAAATGTACATTAAGATAAGTATTAATTGATTTAAAGATGCGTTTTCCATTTAGCTTTAATTTCATAATGCCAGTAAGTCTCTTTAATATACTTAACCATGGTCTTCTCTTTAATATTTTCATGCTCAATGTGTTTTGACTAAGGGAGACCAATATATGTATGTAGGTATCATCTCTCAACATAGTCTCAACAGATTCAAGCTTGAAGAGTTCAATCTCTATCTTTCCTTGGAATATGTTGATAATTTAACACTTACTGAGTCCAAAATGACATTTTAATGTCATTGGGGAAAAGTTCTGTGGGATGAAGAGGCTGCTTAATGTGTTTTTTATTGGAGTCACATAGCATATAGTTATACGTGTCAAATAATTAATAAAGTGTCTTTGATTTAATTTGTAATTCTGAAGCTGAAGTTAAGTTTTACTTAGGAGAGATGATCATAAGGCTAAGCATAACCATAATGGCCTGGAGCTGAAACAAAACTGAACCAAACCAAACCAGAAACTATGACCCGCCCCCTCCTACCCCCACTGTGTTACATCAACTGTTCTTGACATTAAGTTGGTTGCATGTTTTAGAAAGAATCATTTTTCCATGTGAAAATCAAATACTTTAATGGCCTCAACATACTTGGGGCCAATTTATATATTTGTAGTGCAGGTTTTGTGAGAATGAACAAAGAGAGTTTAAACATTACAGTGCTTTTGGGCGGTTTGTTCAATAACTATCGGATCAAATTGTTCTTTATAGCCCCGGGCCGTTTTGGTATACTCCTTATATTCCTTGGTCAATAGGTTGTCTTTTTGCATTTATAGATTTTCTAGTGCACGCTCTGCATAAAGTACATAAACATGTAGCTCATATCAGGAGAGGCTACTGGTGTTCTCAACAATAGTTATACAGTGACTTCTATTAAAAAAAAAAGTTGAATCAGGCTAATGTGTGAGAAGAGCTGGTAGAGTATGAAATAATACAAGGTCTCCAATGAGATCCATATCCATTCATAAGAAATTAGGATAACAATCCACATTTAAAAAACAACAAGAACAAATGGATAAAAACTGAATATTGCCTAGATTATGAAATGATGTTGGCTAAGGCAGGCATCTGAGTTATTCCATTATTACAAACATCTTGGATAGGTACTATAGGTTGACAGCAGAATGAGTTTAGAATTGAATGTGAAGAAGTGAGTGGATGGAATAGTATTTGGGAAATTATGTAACACCTTCAGTGATCTCAGATTTCTCCCTGACACAAAACCCTATATTTTTTAACAACAATATTCTCCTTTATTAACTCTTTTTTTTTTTTTTTGGTGGGGCAATGAGGGTTAAGTGACTTGCTCAGGGTCACACAGCCAGTAAGTGTTAAGTGTCTGAGGCTGGATTTGAACTCAGGTACTCCTGACTCCAGGGCTGGTGCTCTATCCACTGCGCCACCTAGCTGCCCCCTCCTATTAACTCTTAATAAACTTAAGTATGACTTCAAAATTAAAAAGGGAGTCAAACCAAGACACATTATTAATCTTTTAATGTACATGACATCAAGCTATATGGCTCCACTAAAAAAACCCAACCACATTAAATAACCTCTTTATTGCATGGAATCTCTCCCCAGTATTATCAGAATTGTCTCAGTAAGTGAGATGCTCTATGGTTGCATATTATAGAATACTATAAAAGCTTCAAAAAAATTAAAATTGTGGCTAACTAAAAAGGCAATAGAAAAATGCATGGTGGAGTAAGTATATCACAGCACATAGTTAGAAGTAACCTAAAAGATAATGTCAAAGTAATGTATGAACAGAAAAGGAGGTGGTCCAGTAGTAAGCAATAATAGATGGACACCCAAAGTGCTGTACTGGGACCTTCAAAATGCCCCCAAACCCTGAGGAAGACTTTCAGCAGGGTGGCTAACCCCTCTATGAAGGATCTAGGAAAGTACATGTCTGGGAATCACAAGGGATGAACAGGTATGGGGGGGGCAGGGGTGGTGGACTTTGAACTGCCTTGGTAAAAAATGTACATAGGAGGGGGCAGCTAGGTGGCACAGTAGATAAAGCACTGGCCCTGGATTCAGGAGGACCTGAGTTCAAATCCGGCCTCTGACACTTGACACTTACTAGCTGTGTGACCTTGGGCAAGTCACTTAACCCTCATTGCCCTGCCTTTAAAAAAATTTACATAGGAGCACAGAAGAAATCATGTATTCATCAAAGTACTAAAGTACAAATGTATTCAGATGAGGTTTTAAGGTTTACAAGGTGCTTTATGAAGAGCCTTGGCTCTGACTAGCTACAGCAATATCAGACCTCTGAACTGGGATATCAGCTAGCTCCAGGGGGAGTGCTCAGAGGTCTTCTCCAGAGATCCTGCCCAGTGCTTACTACATCAACCAGCGCCTCCTGGTCTTCTGCCCCTGTAGGCAAGCCACCATTCTGACTGCAGTAACACAACTACTATACTAACATTGGGCAGGAACCTTGTCTTATTTAATCATTCTCCTTTATTATTTAGTACAGTGCTCTCTAGCCAGCCAGTCAGTAAACATTTAGTAAGCACTTACTATGTACCAGGCACTGTGTTAAGTGCTGGGGATACAAAGATAGGTAAAAGATCGTCCCTGTCCTCAAAGAGCTCACAATCGAATGGGGAAGACAAGAAGCAAAGCAGTATGCACAAATAAGCTATATACAGGATAAACAGGAAATAATGGAGAGGAAAACCAGTAGAATTAAGAAGATTTTCTTTTTCTTTTTTTCAGGGCAATGAGGGTTAAGTGACTTGGCCAGGGTCACACAGCTAGTAAGTGTCAAGTGTCTGAGGCCGGATTTGAACTCAGGTCCTCCTGAATCCAGGGCCAATGTTTTTATCCACTGCGCCACCTGAATTAAGAAGATTTTTAAAAGGTTTTCTATAGAAGGCAGGAGGTTAGTTGGGATCTAAAGGAAACCAGGGAGATCAGCAGATAGAGTTGAGGAGGAAGAAAGAGCATCCATCCCATGAATGGGGCATAGCCGGAGAGAATGCCTGGAGCATAGAGTGTCTTATCTGTGAAACAGTCAAGGGGCCAGTGTCACTGGATCCAAGAATAGGAGTTGAGGTAGAAGGTATAAGAAGACTAGAAAAATAGGAGGGGGCTAGATTATGAAGGGCTTTGAATGCCAGAAGATTTTGTATTTGATTCTGGAGTTGATAGGGAACCACTGGAGTTTACTGAGGGCCTGCGCTAGTGTCAGAGGAGAGAAGGGGGAACATTTAAGAAATGTTTTGAAAGTGAAATGGACATGCCTTGGCCACAGATTGGATATGGAGGAGTGAGAGACAGAGAGGAATCCAGGAAGACTCCTAGGTTGTGATCCTGAGGGACTGGGAGGATGGTGTTGCTCTTGACAGTAAGAGGGAAGATGAGAGGTTTTAGGGGGAAATATTGAATTTAAGATGTCTACTGGACATCCATTAGTTGGAGAGGAGAGATTGGAGGTTAGCAGACAGATTGAGGCAGGAAAGCTAGATTTGTGAATCACTGACATAGAGATAGTAATGAAATCCATGGGAGTGGATGAGATTGCCAAGTGAAGCAGTATAAAGGAAGGAGAGAAGAGGGTCCAGGTTAGAGGGTGTGATCTGGAGGAGGGTCTAGCAAAGGAGAATGAGAAGCATAGATCTGACAGGAAGAGAACCAGAAAAAGAGTGGTGTTTCAAAAACCTAGAGAGTAGAGAATATCAAGGAGAGAGTGATCAGTGCTGTCAAAGGTTGCAAATAGGCTAAAGAGAATGAGGATTGAGAAAAGGCCATTGGATTTGGCAATGAAGAGATGGCTGGTCACTTTGGAGAGAGCAGTCTCTGTGGAATGATAGGGTTGGAAGCTGGGTTATAAGGAGTTAAGGAGAGAGTGAGAGGAGAGAAAGTAGAGATACCTTTTGTAGATGTCCTTCAAGGAGTTTAGCCACAAAGAGCAGAAGAAATAGAAGAAGATAGGGATGGAAGGATTAAGTGATGGGGTTGGGGGAAGACATAGGCATGTCTGCAGGCAGTAGGGAAGAAAACCAGTAGACAGAGAGAGACAAGCTAAGTGGCAGTGGTGATAAGAGATGGGGCAATCTGTTGGAGAAGATGGGATGTAACTTGCTTGTATAGGTACAGGGGTTAGCCACAGTAAGGAGTAAACCCATCTCTTCCTGTGAGACAGGGGTAAAGGAAGAGACAGTAGCAGAAGGTACGAATGAAATAAGTTTAGGAAAAGGGAAGGGGGAGCTCGTGGTAAATGGTCCCAATTCTTTCTTTAAGATATGAGGCAAAGTTCTCAGCTGAGAGGGTGGGGGAAGGGGAGCTATGGGAAGTTTGAGGGGGGATGAAAAGGTTCAGAAAAGCTGCTGTGGAGAGTGGGGTGGTGAGTTGGTATAGTAGGATTGCCTAGTAGCCATGGGGGTCCAGATGGCATTGTGCAACGTAAATCACAATGGTTGTGTGACTTTCTTTACTTCTGTTTTGCAGCATAAATGTAGACGTGAAGGCAGTGGATGGTGGGAGTAATCCAAGGCTGATGAGGATAGGCAGGGTGCAATTAGCAATATGAAAAGGGGACAGGGACTCAAGAGAAAAGGACAATGTAGAGCAGAACTGGTTCACCAACGGGTCAAGATGAAGAATAGAGTGTCCAGTGTAGGAATGATGGCCTGGGAGAGAACCAAGGGGTCAAAAATTGAGGGTTTGGTTAGTGAAGACAGAGAGGAAGAAATTCAATTGATTATGGTCTGATAAAGGGATTTTGGGATTTTTTCCCCCATATAAATATTTTATTATTTTCCAGTTACATTTAGAGATAATTTTCATTTCTTTTTTTTTTGCAGGGTAGAGATAATTTTCAACATTTGTTTTTATAAGATTTCTAGTTTCAAATTTTTCTCCATCCCTCCCCTTCCTCCCCCCTCCCCAAGACAAGTAATCTGCTATAGGTTATATATGTGCAATCACATTAAACATATTTCTGCATTAGTCATGTAATGAGAGAAGAATCAGAGCAAAAAGGAAAAACCTCAAAAAAGAAAAACAATGGTAACAAAAACAATAGAAATAGTATGGTTTGATCTGCATCCAGATTCAACAGGTTTTGGAATTTTTTTTAAACAAGAAAGTGGTAGGGGGGCAGCTAGGTGGCGCAGTGGATAGAGCACCGGCCCTGGATTCAGGAGGACCTGAGTTCAAATTTGACCTCAGACACTTAACACTTACTAGCTGTGTGACCCTGGGCAAGTCACTTAACCCCAATTGCCCCACCAAAAAAAAAAAAAAGAGAGAGAAAGAGAACAAGAAAGTGGTACGTCTGTGGGAGATGGCAAGATTAAAGTTATGACTGTCTATGTATGGCTGAGGTGGGATGAAGGAATAGCTCATGGGAAGTGAGTAGGTTAAGGAACTGAGTGGTTAAGGTGTTTGAGGGAGAATCAATACGTATGCTGAAGTCCCCAAGAATGGGGGCAGGAGTTGGGAAGGAGAGAAAAACTGTGAGCTAGGTATTGAAGTCATTGAGAAAGGAAGGGGAATGAGCTAGAGGCCTATAGACAAACAGTTACTAGGATTTTGATTGGGTGGTAGAGATGAATTGCATGAACCTCAAAGGAGGAGAGTAATAGAGGTAGGGGGAGAATCTAGAAGTGGCAATGGGGAACAGGGAGTATTCCAACTCCCCTGCCTTAACCAGTGAGCTGAGGAGAATGAGAGAAGGTACAGACAAGTACTGGAAAGGGTGGCCAGGGAGGCTGTCACCAGGGGGGAAGCCAGATTGCAGTAAGACCTAGAATACAGACTGTATGTGGGGGGAGGGGGCGTGTTTAATTAATGTTGTTGAATGATTGAGTCAGAGGACCATCTTAACACTGTCCATCTCCCACAGCCTCTGAGTTTGGGTGCCTATCTATCCTCCCATATGCCTTTTGGGGCTATATTATGTTCCAGTCTGCTGGAGGAGTCAGTGCCTGGGGCTGGGGTCAAGCTGGATTTTGTTTTGTGGCACTTCCCACCTCTGCCATCACAGCTGCTAATTGCATTGCCCAGATCTGCCTAGATCTCCTGGCCTGGCCCTTCCTTTCCCCTGGCCAGGGGGTGGGGGCAGCCCTGAGGGGTAACAAAGGCCTGGTAGCTACGAGCCATCAGATACTTCCTCTGCTCCCCCAGGTGCCAAGAACCTTGCTCTTTTCTCCAGTCCCTTCTCTGTAGTCACTTATCCCTTTCCTCCTAAGTCCTGGCACCACGTTGATGGAATCCTACTATAATGCTGGTCTGAGATTGGAGAGCACTATGAGGATGAAAAGCAGGGTTTAGGGTGGCAAGGCAGAGGGAAAGGTGGAATGATAACTGATTAGGATGAGATAAGGGAATTTCACAGATCATGAACATAGAAGTGATACATTTTGTGGGTGATGACTGGATCAAACATATGACTGTCTTTGTGTAGAGGAGTAGAGTAGTAAGTTGAGAACCCAGGAGGTTATGATGTTTGCAGGAATATCGATATGTATTTTAAAGCCACCTAGTATGAGGCAGAATTGAGGAGGAAAGGAAGACTATGTGTTAAGCAATGAATTTCACTGAGGAAAGAGGAGCTTGGTAGACAACAGCAATCAGAATTTTGGTTGGCAGGTGGATATGGATCGAGTCAAGGGGGAGAGGTTACTGATTGATGGTGGCAGAGAAAAAGCCTAGAAACTGCAATGGGGAAGCAGCTGGAAGGGATGGCCAGCGAGTCTGTGTCATCTAGAGGCATCCAGGTCTCAGTGAGAACCATAAGATGGAAGGAATGGGAAAGATGTGAGATGAAAGCAAGTTTGTTTCCTATGGAATAAGCATTGCAGAGAGCAGAGGAGAAGGGGTAGGTAGCTTTAGAGTAGAACACTGAGTGGGTGGGGGATGGTGGGGTGCATCCAGGATACTGTGGACTACTATGAGGATGTTAAAAAACCAAAAGGCATCAATAAGAACCTGAAAAAAAGGGGGCAGGTGGTGGTGAAAAAGATAAATCACACCGCACTTTACCAAACACATCCATGGCCACAGTCACCAACATCATTACTGGCAGGGAAGCAATGAAAGCACCTCAAGTGGGTATAATATATTCCTTTCTAGTCTGGGCTGCTTTCCTCTGAAGATTCAAGTCTGCTGTTGACAAGACCAGATTTAGAGTTTCCATTTCTATATGGCTGCATGACCAAAGTTCTCAGCACTCTGGGAAAGAACTGTTCTCTGATGGCAGACTGGTCCCCTAACTCTGGCCAGTCATCTCACAAATCCGTGCTGTCGGTACCTGAGGACAGGGTAACAAAGAGCTGCTCAGTGCTATTCTTTCTTACTCTTGGAGACACATCTCATTGTCAAGTCAGTTCAATTAGGTAAGGACAGCCGTCTGATTGTTTTCTCTGTGCACCTCTTGGCGACTCCAGAGAGAGGGTTCTCACTGATGGGCTAGCCTAGGCACATAGAACACTCATTGGCTGGGAAACCTTCACCAATGAGAGACCTCCCCCTGCAAGGAGTCCAAAAAAAATCCCAGGAGTCGTTCTGTGAGAACATTCTCAGAGGGCAGCGCACTTTGTATTTGAAATAATTTTCCATTCCATTTATATATATAACAGGAGGCAGCTCTGGGGTCCCAGTTTTCCAGGATTTCATTTCTCTGCTGAAGGATGACCCCATGTCAGCTGCCCTAAGAATAACAGACAAAATTTCCAGGGAAAAAGCAGAAAGGAGGAAAACCATGCCCTCCCAGTGCCCCTGGGGTTGCTTGGCCAGTGGCTCTGCACGCCGGGGCAGAAGAGGCCCAGCTTGGTGCACAGTGTTGGCTCTGCAGCAATGCTTTATTTCAATACCTGCTCCCTCAAATCTCAGGGAAGGATATGAGAACCCTGGGGTGCTATGGTGAAGTATTTCCAAAACAGAGGTATCTTAAAGTGGGTGGCCACATCTTACTATATGGAGGTAACCAACCACTTCAGACATATATACTAGTGGAATGAGACTTAATCTCATTTAAGCCTTGATTCTCAGGATGGAAAGTCTGTGGCCAGAAATGAAAAAGGGTTGAAGGTAGCTGCAGGACTATTGACATCTTCATATTGGATTTTCTTAACTAATATTTAATAAATTGGGGGGACTTAGAGATTTTCCCCTTCTTTCTTTTCTTTTCTTTTTTTGGTGAGGCAATCAGGGCTAAGTGACTTGCCCAGGGTCACACAGCTAGTAAGTGTCAAGTGTCTGAAGCCCAATTTGAACTCAGGTACTCCTGACTCCAGGGCTGGTGCTCTATCCACTACGCCACCTAGCTGCCCCCTTAACTTATATTTAAAATCTTCCTGGTTTACTTCCAAGGCCTCTAGGCAGAGAGCTTCTTCAAACTCTAATAGTCACACAATCAGCTAGGCGGAGCAGTGGATAGAACACTGAGCCTAGAAGCAGAAAGACCTGAGTTAAAATCTAGCCTCAGATACTTACTAGCTGACTAGTAACTAGTAAGTGACAAGCTTATTAGTGACCTGACTGGGCAAGTCACTTAACCTCTTTAAGCCTCAGTTTCCTCATTTGTAAAATGGGGATAATAATGGCACCTCCCTCCTAGGGTTGTTGTGAGATCATTCCAGGAAAGTGATTTAAAAACCTTAAAGTGTTATACAAATTCTGGCTATTATTAGCTACATGGTGATTAAAGTTTACAAAGTGTTTTCTTCACAACCACCAGTCAATCAGCAAACACTAAGTGCTTACTGTTTGCTAGCCATTGAACCAGAGATGTTAAAGACTTGCTTCAAGTCTCATAGCACAGCTAGCATGTTTCAGAGCCTAGATTTGACCCCAAGCCCCCCAACTTCAAGCCCGGCATTCTTTCCACTATACTATCTGTTGCCTTGCCTAACATCAAAGGTAGCAGTCATTGGAGATGTCTGTGGAAGGCTGCTGGGGTTCATACCATGTGGGTGACTTTTTTTTCTGAACCACTCCACATGTGGTGTGGTAGGAAAAGTGATGAGTTGGGGGTAGAGGATCAGGTCTGGAAACCTAGTTTTGCCTCTCATTACCAATGTGATCTTGGACAAATCACTTCCCCTCTCTGGGCCTCGGTTTCCTCTTCTGGAAAAGAAGGGAAGTGAATCAGCTCATCATCCAGCCCTAAATCTAAGCCTCATTGTTTCAGGATTAATTCCATCCCCTGAACTCCCCCTTTCACATTCCCTTAGGGAAGTCCCTTTGTAAGGGACTTTAAATTGATCATTAATATTCTGTAAAAATTAATATCACAGGGGGCGGCTAGGTGGCGCAGTGGATAAAGCACCAGCCCTGGAGTCAGGAGGACCTGAGTTCAAATCCAGCCTCAGACACTTGACACTTACTAGCTGTGTGACCCTGGGCAAGTCACTTAACCCCCATTGCCCCGCAAAAAAACCAAAACAAAACAAAAAACAAAACAAAACAAATTAATATCACAAGATAATAGAATTATAGACTTGGAGCTAAAAGAGTCTTTAGAGGTCCTCTTGCCTGCCTCACTTATTTCACAGATCAAGAAGCAGGTTAAGTGATATATCTAAGGTCACACAGGTATTAAGTGACAGAACTGGGATTTGAATCAAGGCTCTCTGACTCAACAATTCTCTTTCCATTGAACCATATTCCCTGTGCTTTTTTTTCCCTGCTTTGTTAATAACCAAAAATAGTTCACTTTTACATAGCACTTTCCTGACAAAAATCCTGTGAGGTACATGTAGTATTCTCATACCCTTTTTTTCCATAGGAGGAAACATTCCCAGAGAGTTCAGCCTGGCTCCCCTGATTCCAGGCCCAGGACTCTTTCCACCACACTATTCTGCCCACATAGGAGCTCTGGGCTGTGTATGGGATAGGACCAGGGGATATGACTTTTCTCTCTTCTAAGCTTTTCCTGGAATTTTGATGGTCTCATGTCATTTCATATATTCAATAAACAATGCTGAGCTACAAACTCATCCCTACTGTTGAACACTCCAGGGGAGATACAAATAGGAGCAAACCTGCCTTCAGGGCACTTAGAGGGTTGAGAAGATGTATTGATTCTTTTTCAGATCTGAAAACTCCCCCCATCTGCCAATCATACAGCTCCTCCCCTCTCTCTAGAGCTCTGCTTGAGTATCATGTTATCAATCTGTTTTCAAAGCCAAGTATCCCCAGTTGGGCCCACTTTGGCCTTAGCCTGGCCCCCTCCCCTGCTTTATTTCTCCATAGCCTCAGCTGTTTTCTAAGAGGCCAGAGTGGTTCCAGGTTATAAATTCAGACAGGCTTGTAGCTGATCACCCATGAGATGGAATTTTTGCTTCCTAATGGGATTGCTCTGGTGTCTCCCTCTCAAATCCCATGCCTCCCATTCCCAGTTGTTAACTTGGCCTGGACAATTTCCATGTTGTCCAGGCCAAGTTAGGCATGGAAGTGGACTGCTCTGACGGTTCTGCCCCTGTGTTATTTGGAGCAGACCACCAATTCCAGGCGAGTGAGGAAGGCAATCTGGACATTCCTACCCAGGGCCAGCTGGGGCAATGGGGCCTGTGGTCTGTGGTCTGAGAGGGAGGGGGAAGAGACCCCAAAGCATACTGTCTTAAGTCCTCTGGGAGAGCAATCTGTGGGAAGCCTATAAGGACCTACTCCTTTTCACATTTTCTGCCTCAGTTCTCCCACATGAATGGAGGCTTCTTACTAATGAACTGTTTAAATACTCCTCAGAGGCCCCTGCTAGATGGACAGAGCTATCTTGTGGGTACCAGGAACATAGAGAAAGGCCTGATAAAAGGAACAGAGTCATTTTCTCTCCTGGGATCTTGTCCAAAGAGCAATTATCTCCTTGGTGTCAGGCTGCTCAAAAAGGAGTGGATTGAAACAATCTTTTACAGTGACTGGAGATGGATGGACCATTTTCTTGGGATGCAACAAGGAAGACAACGATTTTCTAGGCGCCTGAGAGGTGAAGGCCTATCCAGACGGCAGCTATCAGCTCTTTAACACACAACAGTGAACAGTGGCCTCCCCAAACAGCCACCTCCTTTTCCAGTCTCCTGACAGGCACTGGATCTCTTCTCTGGTTGGTTTCCCCTTCCCCTGGGGCTCAGAGGCTCAGTCTAGGGGGAGCCTGAAGTCTTGAGTGGAGAATCTCTTGTGAATCTAGACTGGGAATGAGTTAGGGTTCTTGCATTCCAGTCCAGAAGAGTTCAAGGCAGGGGCATGGGGGAGAGGGGACCAGGGGTGAGTCAGGGGGTTTAGGGGTACCAAATTCAGAACAGGGAGGCTGAGCCTGGGTCCAGGTGGTTGGAAGGCCCCCCCTTGCTCCGACAGTTCTGTATGTCTTTCCTTTTGGGGGTTTTGTCTTGCTGGTGAGTTGAGCAGGCAGGAAGGCTAGAGGTTATCCATGCTCATGTAGACGGTGCCTTAGGGTTTATGGCAAACTCACCTCAATTTAACCAACACTCACTAAGTGCCTAACTCCCTGCAAGGGACCCTTCCAGGTGCTGGGAAAGCAAGGACAAAAACATCCCTCCAGGAGCTTATATTCTACAAAATACTTTCTTCACGACAACCCTGTAGAGGATGTAGAAAAACAGCATGGGCCTTATTTTACAAATAAGGAAGTTAAGAGCCTCGCTCCAAATTGCCCAGCAAAGAAGTGGAGAAGCCAAGACTCTCTCAGCCACCTCTGCCCTTCCTTGGGAAGCTTCCTCACTCAGTCCAGCCTTGCCAGGAATCTTCTTGAAAAGGCCTAGCAGGAGGCAAAAGCCTGAATTAATGTATTCAGGAAATATCAAGCACCCGCCATAGGCACGGTCCTGTGCGGGCACTGGGCAGGCCAAGAAGGGCCAGCAATCCTTTCGAGGCTCTGCTCCTTCCCGCCACTGAGGGGAGTCATTGGCAGCATACACAGCTCCTGTGCAATGGTAGGAATCAGCCCTGGGCTTCACACAGCACTTGTGCAGACACCGAGGCTTCTCTGCAGGAGATGACCTAATGCCAAATACACCGAACCCTGACACGGCTCGGAAAACCAGGAGGAAAGCAAAGATGGAAGGCGGGAATAGGGTCCAAGCATGTCTGGGCCAAAGCCAGCTGATCCCCAGGAGGGCAGACAAAATATACTCAGAGAGGTGCAAAGTGGGAGGTGGACAGGCCTTGGGTGTAAAACAGATTGGGGGGGGTACAGTTTAGTTGACTGGGGGAAAAATCCTTGAGACTCAACATCAAAGTGATGTTTCCACAGAAGCCAAAAGATTTCATTCCTGAGAAATGACTCATGAGAGGTTCCTCTTTGGCACAGACAGGGCCCCACTTCCACTCATAGTAATGCCAAGAGTCCCGGGGTCTCCACCCTGAGCTGTCCTGCCTTCTGGGCATGGATGCCACAAAAGGAAAGATTCTTTTATCTATCTTTAGGGGGCAATGGCATGATGGGCTGAGTTGTGGGTCCCTCCATTGCTGCTAGACCATTCAGGGTTTCCCTACGGTGTCCCACATTCTTTCTCAACCACAGTCCAGCCATGCCCAATCCAGAAGAAATGCAGATGGGAGATTTTATGAAGATCTGGGCTCCCATATTTTGTCTGATTTCATCTCCGGTGAAACCACTAGACACCCACTCTGTGCAACCAATTAAACCCGTGGTTTTGTGAGCTGGAGGATCCTGGTGACTAAATCCTCTATCAAAGTGGCAAGCAGCCAAATCCCCTGTACAGCTGCCTGTTGCTCCCTGGAGAGACAGGATGGCCCCAGGAGAGAAGTCTTAGAGCACTGGCCAGAGTAGAAAGAGAGAAGAACTGGCAGAGGGGGCCAGCATCTTCTCTAGGGAAAAAGTCACAGCTGATGAAGAAATCTAACAGAAGCGGTCTCAAGCCAAGGCTACTGAGAGCAGAACACAGCGAACCAATCACCAGCCTACAGCATTCACACTTTCTGCCCTGTTGATCGCCCCTCAAAAGTACTTCCAAATCTACTCAGGGAACTATCAGTGAGACGCTGGGAAGAGGAGATCATGGATGGGGAAGAAGAGACAGCAGACGTCTCTTCTACATTCAGAGGTCCACAGAAATGAAGGGATAGTGCTTGGAAGGATGTAAGCATTACTTTACAAGAGTAGTTTAATGCAGCCTACAATTTCATTAACTTTTTTTTAAAGCAGCCATGTCACACTGCTGAAATTCGTATTAAGCTTGTAATCAGTTAAAATTCTGCATTGGAGGTTGAAAGAACTGGCAGCTATCTAGGCGTGATCTCACTTTTGATGTGTACTTAATGTATGCCCATGGGCAAGTTCTGTAACCTCTCTGAGCCTCAGTTTCCTCATCGGTAAGATAGTCCCTACATACGGACATGGAATCACTGGGAAAATTTCTCTCCTTCCCTGCTGTGCACCCTGGTTTGACTTCTTGGCAGTAGAAGAGCACAACTCTAGTCTCTTCCACTGAGCATCTCTCATCTTCTGACCAACGAGGTCAGGAGTGAAAAGCACAGGAGAGAACTGGTGAGGTCAGTTGCACAGACTGCCCGAGTCCAGGGGTGAGTATTTGGACTGGCAGGAAGCCAGCATCTTGGAGAAGAGGAAATGCTAGCAGATCTGAGACCACAGTTGATAGCAGCTTCTTGTTGGACTTCCCAGTGGCTGACCCCAGGGTACCAATGTTTACTCATGGCCTTCCTCTTAAAGAGCTTGAGCAGCTCTCTAGCCAGACACACACTGTTTCTTCCGGAAACTTCTTGCACCTGTGGAGCAGAGGAAAGGGACTGCAGAGGGACCACTGTTACCATTCTCCCTCTTTGTTGGGAAGTCTGAAGCATGGGTCAAGGTGAGAGAATCACACCTAAACAGGAAACAGCTCCCTCCAGAAAAGGCATCCCCTACACTGAAGGTTAGTGTAGACAGAAAACAGATCCGTCCTCTGCCACACTGTGGGCTCACTGAGAGTGAGAGCCAGTAAAGGAGAAAGATGTAACAGCCACACTGTATTCAAGTACTAAATACATGCTCTGGCTGCAGTCCACTGACAGAGCTGCCGCCTCTTTTTCCAGAAACAAAACCTCCTGGTCAGAAACCTAGAGAGCCGGACTGAGGCTGTCAAACTGCCACCTTTTAAAAAAAATTGTATTTATTTTTTTTGGTGAGGCAATTGGGGTTAAGTGACTTGTCCAGGGTCACACAGCTAGTACGTGTTAAGTGTCTGAGGCTGGATTTGAACTCAGGTCCTCCTGAATCCAGGGCCAGGGCTCTATCCACTGCAGCACCTAGCTGCTCCCTACACTGCCACCTTTTATTATCAATGCCAATCGTAATGTTTCTATAAACTTGTTTAGCGTGTCTTAAGTGCTCTCCCATTAGTTCTTGCAGCCTTACAACAACCAGCCTTGTCAGTGCAGTATGGGAATGCTGGATCTGGAACCAGAGGATCTGAGTTCAAATCCTAGTTCTATCATTTACTATGTGCATGACCATAGGCAAGTCATTTAACCTTCCTGGGCCTTAGTTTCCTCATCTGTAAAATGAGAGGGTTGGACTAAATGACCTCTAAAGACTTCCTAAGAATCAAATAAGAAAATATTATAGAAAGCGTTTGGCACAGTGCCTGGCACTGTAGCAGGTGCTACATAAATATTTATTCCTCCCTTCTAAGTTCCCTTCCAGTTTTCTTTTTTTTTGCGGGGCAATGGGGGTTAAGTGACTTGCCCAGGGTCACACAGGTGTCAAGTGTCTGAGGCTGGATTTGAACTCAGGTATTCCTGAATCCAAGGCCGATGCTTTATCCACTGCGCCACCTAGCTGCCCCTCCCTTCCAGTTTTAAATCTATGAACTTTGTGATATTAACAGGTGATTAGTATTTTTCCCATTTGGTATATGGGAAACTGGGGCTGACTCAGATACTGGCAAAACTAGGACTAAAACTCAGGTGTCTCGACTCACAGTCCAAGTCTAGAGAAATTGGACAACGTTTTGGTCATTTAGTTCAACCTTTTTCACTTTACAGTGAAGGGAACTGAAACCCGGGGAGGTTAAATCTGGCCTGAGGTCATGCAGGTAGGAAGCACCCAGTACATCTAATTCTAGAGCCAGCATTCTTCCCCCTGTACCACTCTCGCTCTAGGGATGGCCACAGATGACCTATAATACCCCACTGCCCATTTCCCACACTCCTTAGAGACAAAGAGGATCTGAGATGACCTTCTGTAGTCTCTTCTGGTTTAGGAGAGTTTGGGGCTCTTCCTTTCTTGTGAGGCTAAAGGCTCCTTTGGAAATAACACACTAGCTACTAACTACTGTCTAAGCTTCCTTTCTCCCAAGAGTCTCCTGTGCAATGCTTTTTTTCTCCTTCCTACCCTATCTCCAACACCACTATTTCCTCCTCATTTAGTCTGATTCATGCTTTGAAAAGTGATTACCTTCCAAAGTCACTAAGCTAATTTCAGTAGCCAGCACACATGCCCCTTTTCCTTTGTTTCCTTAACATGTTAAGGAGCCACTTCTGGGAGGATATTTGTAGAACACAGCTAAAAGATGTGAGATTTATACTTCTGTGAAAGCACATGGCATTATAAAAGTCATGATCCCTTCCTAGCCAAGGGCTAGCAGTATTAGCGACTGGTATTGGCTGTGACCTGGATGGCTCTACGGTTAAGTCACTCCTACCTCAAATATTTCCCTCTCCTGCCTCTATTTTTATTATCACAAAGGGTAGCTAGCATCTGTGTGACAATTCTTGTTTGTTTGTTTTTTTTTAGTGAGGCAATTGGGGTTAAGTGACTTGCCCAGGGTCACACAGCTAGTAAGTATTAAGTGTCTGAGGCCAGATTTGAACTCAGGTACTCCTGACTCCAGGGCCAGTGCTTTATCCACTGCACCACCTAGCTGCCTCGATTCTTGGGTCTTTTCATTGAGGCTGCATTTCCATCTCAAAACTACACATGAGGTGAATATACTGGAGAAATAGGAGTATCTCTGAACTTGCTCAGGTTGGCCTGCTATGCTCTGACCTGTCTCCCTAGGCTGGATAGGGCATCAAATTCCACATAACAGGAGTTTTCCCACATGGTTTAGGGGTTGTGCCCTGGGTTGAATTTTCTTCCATCAGCAGGACTGGTGTGGGAAAAAATTACAATGGAGACGATTAGGCTAGAATAGATCCAGGCCCTTCTGTTCTCCTTGTTGTTCTTTATTCCAGTCCATGGAAGACGACTCCAAGAACATAGCTCAAAATGGAGGGAGCCTGTAGTGGGTGATCCCTCACTGGCTCGGGGTGAAGATGAACTACTCATAGCTTTGGGGCTATGCTAGCCACTAGGGTTTTGTAGTTTATCAATTGTTGGCTTGGCAGTGGAGTGACAAGACTCAGTGAACCAGCTCAAAGAATTAACATGTGTTTGGCTGTGTAGATGTCTACGAACTGTTAAACGTCTCTCTGTACAAGGCTTCAGGAGATGGACAACTGAATGAGGCAAGTGAGAAGTGTTGGGAACTTCTAAGTGTCACAGAGAAAGTCTGGACTGAGCTGTAGGGACTACGTATTTTCCTACCTAGACCTACCCAGGGGCTTTGTGAGGCAGTTGTCTTTTGGGCTAGGGTCCCCTGGTATTTGGCAGGATCTCTGTGAGAAATGAATCAAGCACCTAACCCAGTGCCTTGTGCATAGTAGGCCCTTAATAACATGTTCATTGAACTGAATCAAGGCTTTTCTAACAGATATAAAAAAGAGGCTGAGAGGATGTGAACCAAGAAAAGTGAAGTGTGGCTAGGGAACGGCTCTTCTCTTTGCCCTCCTTTACCCTTTATTCCAGGAAGAGTTGGGGTCACTAGGGAATGCTTCTAGGGTCCACAGTGCAAACGGTTTCTCCAAGAGCAGAGGAGGCTCCCACAGAGCTGAGCTAAGAGCTAGCAAACACAAACATGTATTTTTAGAAGCATCACATTGTGCCACTTAGAGAAGGAATATTTCCATGCAGGGTTTTTTCCCTCTTCCCTTATCTCAAATGAGGTATTAATAGCGTGAGAACTCTACCTCACAAAACGACTCATTCACAGGATGCCTCATGGGGTTCTGGAGCCCAATTTGAGACATGACCCATTCCTAATATTGCACTCTGTAAAGAGGCACTCTGCTGGTCAGGCTGCCCAGGGTTAAATGGCATGGCGAGGACTATAGAATCAGGAGGCAAGAAGCCACACATCTCCCTACAGAAAGGAAAGGCCTGTCCACACAACAGGTTACTAGGACACTGGAAACACTTACGCCCTTTATTTGGGAGACAGATTCCCCCCAAAGGTTATCCAGTCACTTCTCTATTACCTATAGGTGAATGAATTATCCATTCTAATTTAATCCAATAAGCACTTGTTAAGTGCATTCTAGTACAACAATAGGTAGAATTTATATAGTGCTTTAAAGGTTTGCAAAACACTTTACATATTCTCTTTCATTATCACAACAACCCTAGAAGACAGATGCTCATATTATCCCTTTTTTATGTATGAGAAAATTGAGGCAGAAGAGGTTAGGTGACTTGCCAAGGGACATATAGTTATTAAGTGTCTGAGGCCAGACACTCCAGGAAGTCTTGTACTGATCCAGATCCAGTGTGCTGTGAACTATACCATCGAGCTGCCTATGTATGACTATGTGCTAGGCACTGGGGATATCAGGACAAAAGAGAAACCCTCCCAGTTCTTAGGGAGTTTACCTTCTAAAAGGGGAGAATGTACACACATAAATATATGCAAAATAAATACGTTGGTTTTTGGAGAGAGGGCACCAGCAGCCAGGGAGATCAGAAAAGAAAGGTAGGACCTCAATTGAGTCTTTTTATTTTTTTGGCGGGGGAATGAGGGTTAAGTGACTTGCCCAGGGTCACACAGCTAGTAAGTATCAAGTATCCGAGGCTGGATTTGGACTCAGGTCCTCCTGAATCCAGGGCTGGTGCTTTATCCATTGTGCAACCTAGTTGCTCTCCTCAACTTGAGTCTCGAAGGGAAACCAGGGATTCCAAGAGGTAGGGGGGAGAGGGCTGTGTATGCTGGGCATAGGGGATAGTTGATGGGAAGGCACAAAGATGGGAAATGGCATACCATATGTGAGGAACAGGAAGAAGGGAAGTTTGGCTATACCATAGAGAGTGTAGGGGGTAGTAATACGTAGCAGAAAGCTGCAAAGGTAGGAATGGGTCAGACTGTGCAGAACTTATTCAAAAAGTGGAGTTTATTGAGTAAGACAATTTGATCTGTGCTTTAGGAAAAATCACTTTGGCAGCTGTATAGAGGATGGATTATAGAGGGAAAATATTTGATACAGGGGAAAAAAATGAGAAAGCTACTAGGGTATTAGGAGTGTGAGTAGAGAGAAGGGGATAGATGTGAGAGACACGGAGCCAGAATCAATAAGATTTGGCAACTGTTTGGATATTGGAGGTGAGGAAGAGTGAAAAGTTAAGGGTGATTCTGAGGGTGTGAACTTGGGTGAGCAGAAGGCTGGTGGGGACCCTTCACAGAATTAGGGAAGTTAAGAAAAGAGATGGGTTTGAGGTGAAAGAGAGTTCCACTTTGGACATGTTGAGTTTTGAGGTGCCTATGGGCACCTCAAATGTCCAGTAGGCAACTGGTGATGTGGGACTGAAGCTTAGAAGAGAGAATACAGCTGCATATACAGATCTGGGACTCATCAGCATAGAGATTACCAAGTGAGAAAATAGAGAGGAGAGATGGGAGTCTTGGACAGAGCCTCAGGACACACCCTTAATTTGGGGGCAGGATATGGCTATTGACTTAGCTAATAATAATTTTTTTTAAAAAGCAGAGAAAGAGAACCAATAGAGTAGTGTTATAAAAACCAAGAGGGGAACAAATAGGAGAAGGTGATCAGTGGTGTCAAATACTGCAGAAAGGTCAAGAAGAATGAGAACTGAGAAAAAGCCATCAGATATGGCAAGTAAGAGATCACCAATAAGTTTGGAAAGAGCAGTTTTAGTTAAGAGGTCAGATGGAAAGGGGTTGAGGAATGACAGAAGAGGAAGTAGAGGAAATGAATGTAGATTTTTTTTTCTAGGATTATGGCTATGAAAGGGAGGAAAAATATAGGATTATAACTTAAAGATGTGGTAAGGACCAGTAAGAGTTTTTGAAAGGTGGGAGAGATGTGGGTATGTCTGTAGGCAGCAAGAGGGGGCTGTTGGAAAGGGAGTAAAGATTTGGGGGAATGACTGTGGGAGAAGCTGCTGGATAGAAGAGGGGATGAAATCAGGATGTCCCTGAAGGTAAGAACCTCCTCTTCATCAGAGGCACAAGTGAAAAAGGAGTCCCCAGGTCCATGTCTGTTGCAATGGACTCAGAGTCCAAGGATTCAAATAAACCACTTTAAAAATAAATAATATCCAACAAGCTCTGAGGAAAAGCAATTCCCAACATGATTAAAAAGCAGTTCATGGAGGTAAAAGCATATAAAAGCTGCCAGCAGGGAGCCATTGGCGGGGGAGTTCCCTGAGGTCTCAGAAGCTTCCTGACAAAATTCTTAAATTTTTTTTTCTTTCTTTTTTAAAAATATCTTTTCCCCCCAATTTTATTTTAATTTTTTTCCAATTACATATACAGGTACTTTTTTGAGTTCCAAATTTTTCTCCCAACCTCCCTTCCCTCCCCACTCTGGTGGCCAGCAAGCAATCTGATATAGGTTATACATTACAATCATGTTAAATGTATTTTCATATTAGTCATGCTGTAAGGACCAGAACAAAAAGGAAAAAAACCGCAGAAAGAATAGACAAGAGGGGCAGCTAGGTAGCGCAGTGGATAAAGCACCGGCCCTGGATTCAGGAGGACCTGAGTTCAGATCCGACCTCAGACACTTGACTAGCTGTGTGACCCTGGGCAAGTCACTTAACCCCCATAGCCCCGCAAATAATAATAATAATAATAAAGAATAGACAAGAACAATAACAACAAAAAAACATAATGAAAGTGAAAATATTATGCTTCAATCTGCATTCAGATTCCACAGTTCTTTTTCTGAATGTGGAGAGCATTTTCTACCATAAGTCCTTTTGGCATTGTCTTGGATCATTGTATTACTGAGAAGAGTTAAGTCTATCATAGTTGATCCTCACACCAAAACTGTTTTTCTATCTTCCTTTGCAAAAGTCTATAGAGGGGGGCAGGTAGGTGGCACAGTGCATAGAGCACTGGCCCTGGAGTCAGGAGTACCTGAGTTCAAATGCAGCCTCAGACACTTAACACTTACTAGCTGTGTGACCCTGGGCAAGTCACTTAACCCCAATTGCCTCACCAAAAAAAAAAATCATATATATATAATATATATTATATATATATATATATATATATATATATATATATATATATATATATATATATATATATATATATATATAAAAAAGTCCATAGAAGGGTCCAAGATCAATCCACCTAGGGACAAAGTTAATTCTAACTGGCCCAAGTCTGTTCCATAAAATCTTGACTTGTCAGAGTGCTTGTTGGTATTATGAGAGTATGGAGGTTAGTTCAGGCCTTCCCAATTCCACTCATGTTCTAGCCTATAATGAGGAGAGAATGGTGGGTGATCTCAATGAATTTGGAGATGAAGAGTAGGGGAGGGGGTGAAAGCTCTTTGCAAATGGACTTTATTTTCTCAGTCAAGTATGAGGTGAGGTCCTCTGCAAACAGGGATTATTATGAGTCTGTGGCACTAAGAGAGAGGCAGTGTTCAAAGTAGATAATGAACTGGCTTTGGAATCTTTGCAGAGGTAGGAGACTCTGGGTACCGGATACTGCATATATTGACAGATTTGGTTGATTTATTGCTTTGTTCTGCTGAACTGCTTTATAAAAGTTCTTTGTTATAAGGGATTGACTGCTAAGGAAAAGAGAGATCTGTTCAGAAATGAAGGTAATATAGGGGGCAGCTAGGTGGCTCAGTAGAAAGAGCACTGGCCCTGGAGTCAGGAGGACCTGAGTTCAAATCTGACCTCAAACACTTGACACTTACTAACTGTGTGACCCTAGGCAAGTCACTTAACCCCAATTGCCTCACCGAAAAAGAGAGAAAGAGAGAGAGAGAGAGAGAGAGAGAGAGAGATGAAAAGTAATATAAAACAAAAGATATCAATAAAATAGTATTTAAAAACACAAGAAAGATGCTACTAATGTATTGCAGAGGAGATGCCATTTCTCCTACAAGGACCAATTTTATATCTTTATTAAAATATCCCAAATCCCAGGGCAAGTTCTTATTAATAATAATATTCCTTAGCAATGGATAGTCTTCTACCCATTTTACTGGCACAAATTTTTTTTTTTTTAAAGTGAGGCAATTGGGGTTAAGTGACTTGCCCAGGGTCACACAGCTGGTAAGTGTTAAGTGTCTGAGGCCGAATTTGAACTCAGGCCCTCCTGATTCCAGGGCCAGTGCTCTATCCACTGAGCTACCTAGCTGCCCCTACTGGTACAAATATTGAAGCACAGCCTGGGAGATGACCTGATTAAGGTGACTAGCAAGGATAGAATGAATTAGGAATGGATGTCTGACACTTTAGATGACAGAATTTATGTCAATCACATTTGACTTTTGGATACCATGATAAAAAATGAGCCACAATGGGGACAAATTTATTTTCAAAACCAGTTTACATTTTTTTTTGTACAAGAAAGCTTTAATAAAAGAAAAAAATGAAAGAAAGTGAAAAATAGCATGCTTCGGTCTGTGTTCTATCAATATAGTTCTTTCTTTGGAGGTGGATAGTATGTTTCATCAATAGTCCTTTGGGATGGTCTTGGATCATTGTATTGTTGAGAATAGTTAAGTCATTCACAGTTCTTCATTGAACAATATTGCTGTCTCTGTGCACAATATTCTCTTGGTCCTGCTTACTTCCCAATACATCAGTTCATACAAGTCTTTCCAAGTCTTTCTGAAATCATCCTGCTTGTCATTTCTTATAGCACAATAATATTCCATTACCATCATATACCACAATTTGTTTAGCCATTCCTCAATTGATGTGTGTTTCTTTGATTTCCAATTCAAAAAGGATGACTTCAAAAAAGCTTGGAAAGACATGTATGAAATGATGTATTGGGAAGTAAGCAGGACCAAGAGAACACTATACACAGAGACAGCAATACTGTTCAATGAAGAACTGAGAATGACAACTATTCTCAACAATACAATGATCCAAGACCATCCCAAAGGACTATTGATGAAACATACTATCCATTTCCAAAGAAAGAACTATATTGATGGAGCACAGACTGAAGCATGCTATTTTTCACTTTCTTTCATTAAGTGACGAATATGGTAATGTTTTGTATGATCATATACATATAATATGTATAAATATATATTATATATGATATATATAAAATATATATCTTATATAATATATAAATATATATATAAAACCCATATCAGATTGTTTGCCGCCTTGGGGAGGGGGGAGGGGAGGCAGGGAAGGAGGGATAGAGATTGGAACAGAAAAATATAAATAAAAATGTTTAACCTGAAAAAAACCCACACAATACAATGATCCAAGACAGTCCCAAAGGACTATTGATGAAACATACTATCCACCTCCAAAGAAAGAACTGATATTGATTGAACACAGACTGAAGCATGCTATTTTTCAGTTTCTTTCATTTTTTTCTTTTATTCAAGTTTTCTTATACAAAATGACTAATATGGTAATGTTTTACATAATCATGCATGTATAATATATCTGATTGCTTATCGCCTCAGGGAGTGGGAAGGGGAGGGAGGGAAGGAGGGATAAAATTGGAACCCAAAATTATAAATAAAAATGTTAATTACTGTTAAGAAAAAAAAAGAATCCCCAACTCTGAAATGTTCTTTTCTTGCTTTCTATTCCCATATCCTAACACAAGATACTTCACATTCAGATATACTGATTGCAGCATCTTCATTTGGAACACTGAGTTTCACGGTGTGTGTAACTTTCCTGATATCAGAAGTGATGGTTTGTTCAGTGAAATGGTAATGGCTGGTATTAGTGTAGTTAAAGAAAATTCCCTTCCCCACCATAAAGCTCTCTTGGTAGGGTTCACCCAAGAAAGTCATAATGAAACTGTAAGTCAACAGACTTCCTGGAATTTTCTGGAATAGGATGTTTGCTTTGCCAGAGAGAAATTGCCTATCAGTAGGAGTTCAATGTGGATTTTGGCTGTGACACTGGCTCAACCTCTGGATCCAATTGGGAGAGGAAAAAAAAAAGAAAAGGGTAAAAGAGAACAGAATATGCTGGTTCTCATGTAAATCATCAGGGAGGTATGAAACCATGGGCAGCAGCAGGGCCAGGGAGATAATAAGACACAAACATATTCTGTCTGTCTAAGCAAGCTCATGGGACAATTTCTTTGGACAGCCTTTACCCTGTACAATTTCTCCCACCTCCTGCTCCCTCTGGCTGATTTCACAAGGGTCAGCAGGGCCCCAGCATGTCCTGGTAATGGGCTAACATTCTTCACACCTATTCCATCCATGGTGCTAGTTTACTGTCACCACAGCAATGGCCAGTACTCCAAACAAAAGCTGTTATCTTTTGATTTTATCTCTCACCAGATGTTCCTCAACAGTGATTGCAGACAAGATTTGAGCCCTGTCACTAATGCTGGAGTCCAACGAGGCAGTCTATCTATTACCACCATGCCTTGGGGACCTGCAACAAGTAAAGCCTAGTTCATGACCATATGGAAGCATTGCCAACTCTTCTTATTTAGGCCTTCCTTTCCACAGTGAGGCTGATTCTACTGTGTCTCTTTATGTTCATCAAACCCTAGCCATGTTTGGGAATTCAGCCTCAGTGCTCTTTATGGTTCAGTGAAAAGACACAAACAACCCCCTTACCCCCCACCAATAAAAAGAGTAGATTTGTCCATGCTTCATTTACATTTAATTAATCACCCATAATGTATTCACCAGGTACTTTATTCCCCTTGCACTCATTTCCTGCCCACAAAGAGCTGAGAGTCAATGATGAGAGACAAGATTAACACATATGAAACAAGGTGCAAACTTCGATATAATAAAACATGTATAACACATTTAGAGATCAGGACAGCAAATAATAAGGTGCTAGTTATGTGGCATAGGCTGTAAGTATAATTGGATTTAGGGAAGAGAAGGAGTGAGGTTGAGTGGAGGCATTAGGAAAGATTTCTCAGGGGACATCTCTATATGAAACCTTTCCAGACTCCCTCCCATTCATATTTCCTTGTATTTATTTTGTACATACTTACATATGTATGTGTTGTCTCCTCCCAGCTGAGCTCTTAGCTGAGAAACTTGCCTTATTACTTTACAAAAAAAAAAAATGAGGCCTTTCTCACAAGTTTTCCCTTCCCCCCTTCCTCCTCAGTCTTCCTCTATTATCTCCTCCAATCTGGTCTTTGATGGAAAAGTGGCCTTTCTCCTTGACATGGCCAACTTCTCTATATGCAGCAATGATCCCATCCATTTCTGTCTTTTCCAGAAGACTGTCTCCACTATCTTTTTTTTTTTTTTTTGGCGTGGGGCAATGGGGGTTAAGTGACTTGCCCAGGGTCACACAGCTAGTAAGTGTTAAGTGTCTGAGGCTGGATTTGAACTCAGGTACTCCTGAATCCAGGGCCAGCGCTTTAACTACTGCGCCATCTAGCTGCCCTAGACTGTCTCCACTATCATCTACACACACTTTTTCTCTTATCTCCAATCTCTCCCTATCAGGGCATCTCCTTGATGCCTATAAACATGTCCATGTCTCTTCTATCCTTAACCTTCTCTCCCCTTCAACCCCCCCACCCCATGAACCATCATCCTATATCTCTGCTCTCCTAGGCTAAATTCCTTGAAAAAGCCATCTATAATTTGTGCCTCCACTTCTCCTCTCTCTCTCTCTCTCTCTCTCTCTCTCTCTCTCTCTCTCTCTCTCTCTTTCTCTTTTTTTGACAATCTGGGGGGGTTTATTCCATAAGCGAGTGTCCGACTTAGGGCTATGTCCAGGTCAGGGTTTATTTGCCCTTTTGGGCCTTGATCTTTCTCAGGTAGAACTCCAGCTCTTTGCCCTCCAGCACGTAGCCATTTGCTCAGCCACCCTGGCCCAGCCTCGAAGCGATACAGGCAAGAAGCTTGTCCCGCTGAAACTGCTCTTCCAGAAGAGAGCTGATCTTGGCATTCTTCTTCCGCTCCTCATATTTCTTCTGGATCTTTTTCGACCGCTTCTTATTTAAAATTTCTTCCTCCTCAGGAGTCAGCTTTGCTCTCTTCTTCCGGCCCAGGGGCAGGGCATAGCGGGACTCATACCACTGGCTGTATGAGGTGCTGTCGATGAGCACAATGCAGTTCTTCATCAGTGCCTTGGTCCGGACCAGCTTGTTGTTAGATGCGTTGTAGACCACATCAATAATCCTTGTTTTGCGGGTGCAGCACTCGGAGCCCCAGGAGAAGTTGCCCACGTCCAGCCTCAGCGCCCGGTACTTTTTGTTGCCTCCTCGGACGTGCACGGTGTGGATGCGGCAGGGGCCGATCTTGGTGTTGGCGGGGGTCCAACTTATACTTGGCTTCTTGTGGTAGGGCTTGCACTTGCCCCTGGTCTTGTGGCGCTTGTGCCAGTTGTCCCGGAGATTCCCATGGT
This sequence comes from Dromiciops gliroides, assembly GCF_019393635.1. NCBI lineage: Eukaryota > Metazoa > Chordata > Mammalia > Microbiotheria > Microbiotheriidae > Dromiciops > Dromiciops gliroides. The sequence continues at coordinate 435,369,499 of NC_057862.1, read as the reverse complement.
CAGCATGAGCTGCAAAGATAAACCTCTCACTCTCTCTCTTTTTTTTTTTTTAGTGAGGCAATTGGGGTTAAGTGACTTGCCCAGGGTCACACAGTTACTAAGTGTTAAGTGTCTGAGGCCGGATTTGAACTCAGGTACTCCTGACTCCAGGTCTGGTGCTCTATCCACTGTGCCATCTAGCTGCCCCTCTCACTCTCTTTTAAACCCTTTGCAATCTGGCTTCCAACTTCAGCCTTTGACTAGAATTGTCCTCTCCAAAGTTGTAAGCAATCTCTTAACTGTCAAATCTGATGGTGTTTTCTCAGTGCTAATCCTTCTTGATCATCTGCTCCTGGATACTCTCTGCTCTCTGGGTCTTTGTGACATTGCTCTCTTCTGGTTCTCCTCCTAGCAGTCTGACCAGTCTTCCTCAGTCTCTTTGGCTGATTCATCATCTGATGCTCACTTTGTGTATTCCTGAAGGCTCTGTCTTGGGCCCTCTACTCTTTTTCCTGTATGCTCTCTTGGTGATCTCATTAGATCCCATGGCTTCAACTGTCATCTCTATGCAGGTGATTCCCAGATCTATTTATGCAGCCCTTGTTTCTCTGCTGACCTTCAGATCTGCATTACCAATTGCCTCTTAGGCACCTTCCCACAGGAATCTGAAACTTAGTACTGAAAAAAGAACTCATTATCCTTTGCCCCAAATGCTTCTTTCTTTCAAACTTTCTTACTACTGTCAAGGGCACACCATCCTCTTTATCACCCAGGCTCATTCCTTTTATACTCACCCCTCTCCCCTATATCCAATATGTTGCCAAATGTTTTTGCTTCTCCTTTCACAACATCTCTTGTATATCTTGTATATATTCATACAGCCACCACCCTAGTTCAGGTCCCATAAACTTTTGCCTGGACAATTGCAAAACCCTTCTAATTGGTCTCCCTGACTCAAATCTTTCCCCATTCTAATCCATCAACCTTTCAGCTAAAAAAGTGATTTTTCAAAAGAAATATAGATCTGATCATGCCAGTTTCCTGCTCAATAGACTCCAGTGGCTTCTGGCTACTACCTCCAGGATCAAATATGTAGTCTTTTGTTTGCCATTTAAAACTCTTTAGAATAAGAGGAGGTGGAACCAAGATAGCGAAATAAAGGTAGGGAACTCACGTGAGCTCTCCCAAAGTCCCCTCCAAACAACTTTAAAATAATGCCTCAAAATGAATGGCAGAATCAACAAAAAGATAGCGTGAAACAATTTTCCAGTTCAAGACAACTTAGAAGGTTGGTAGGAAAGGTCTGTTTAACTGGGGTGAGTACAGTGCAGTCCAGCACAAGCCATGCTCCAGGAAGCCAGCAGTAGGCCTTGGGGAAGTGATGGCTTCCAGAGCTCTCAGCCTACAGATGGTAAGGGGGTTGGGCAACTAGTCAGAATGATATTATAAAGAACTCTTTGCTGGCACTGTGTGTAGGGCTCTGTTACATTGCCCATAAGCAGTTCTGGGTCAAAGTCCTAGGGAGAAAAAGTATACTCATAGACCAGAGCACAGGCCAGGACAGAAGTGACCACACTTCTCCTTAGATCATACCAAATTGGAAAAACTGAAAACTTACAGACCCCCAGAACTAGCTCTGAAAACATATGCAAAAAAGCCCTGAAGCTTGGGATAGAAAGTTCCCTCCACCCCAAGAGGAGAGTTCAACTTTAACATAAAGTTAAAAGTCAAGAAATAAGCTGGAAAAATGAGTAAGAACTTAACCATAGAAAGGTACTATAGTGACAGGGAAGACTAATATACAGATGTAATGTCAAAGAAGACTAATATACAAATATAATGTCAAAACAGCTATATTCAAAGCCTCAAAGAACAATATAAATTGGTTTTAGGTCTCAAAAAGAATTCCTGGAAGAGCTCAAAAAGGATTTTCAAAATCAGATGAGAGGTAGTGGAAAAACTGGGGAAAGAATTGAGAGTGATACAAGAAGACCATTAAAAAAAGTCAATTGTTTGGTACACACACACACACACACACACACACACACAACCTGAAGAAAATGACACCTTAAAAAACCAGAATAGGCCAGATGGGTTTTTTTGAAAGGCACAAAAATCCATTGAAGAGAACTCCTTAAAAAGCACTTTTGGCCAGATGGAAAAAGATGTACAAAAGCTCACTGAAAAAAAGAATTACTTAAAAACTAGAAATGGCCAAATGGAAAAGGAGGTATAAAAGCTCACTGAAGAAAATAATTCCTTAAAAAGTAGAATTGGGAAAGTAGAAGCTAATGATTCCAAGAGACATTAACAAACAATAAAAACAAAGTCAAAAGAATGAAAAAAAGGAAGAAAATCTAAAATATGTCATTGGAAAAACAACTGACCTGAAAAATAGATCTAGGAGACATAATTCAAGAATTATTGGACTAGCTGAAAGCCATGTACAAAAAAGGAGCCTAGATATCATATTTCAAGAAATTATCAAGGAAAACTGCCTTAATATCTTAGAACCGGAGGGTAAAATAGAAATGGAAAGAATGTATTGATCACTTCCTAAAAGAGATCCCCAAATGAAATATTATAGCCAAATTCCAGAGATCGCAGGTCAAAGAGACAAACAGCTAGAAAGAAACAATTCCAATATCAAGGATCTACAATCAGGACAACAGATTTAGCAGCTTCTACATAAAAGGCTTGGAATATGATATTCCAGAGGGTAAAGGAGTTAGGATTACAACAGAATCACCTACTCAGCAAAACTGAATATAATCCTTCAGGGGATAAAATAGACATTTAATAAAATAGAGGACTTTCAAGCAAACCTGATGAAAAGACCAGAACTGAATAGCAAATCTGACTTTCAAATACAAGACTCAAGAGAAGCATAAAAAGGTAAACAGGGAAAGAGAAATCATAAGGGGTTTAATAAGGTTAAACTGTTTACATTCCTACATGGGAAGATGATACTTGTAACTCCTAAGAACTTTATCATTGTTAGAGCAGTTAGAAGGAGTTGACTATGATGGGATGATATCCAAAAAAAATAAAATTAAGATGTGAGAAATAAGAATGCACTGGGAGAAGGAGGAAGGGAGAGGTAGAATAGGGTAAATGATCTTACGTAAAAAAGGTGTGAAAGAGCTTTTACAGTGGAGAGGAAAATGGGAGTGGTGGTGGCAGGCAATGTTTGAACCTTACTCTTAATAGAATTGGGTCAAAGACAGTAACATATACACTCAGTTGGATATAGAAATCTATCTTATTCTACACAGAAGTGGAAGGGGTGAGACATAAGAGAGGAAAGAGGCTGATAGATAGGAGAGAGTATTTGGAAAGGTAGTGATCAGCACACTTTTGAGGATGAAAGGAGAAAGAGAAGGAAAAACAGGGAAAAATTAGGATGAACGTAAATATACAGTAATCATAACTGTGAATATGAACGGGATGAACTCACCCACAAAATGGAAGTGGATAGCAGAGTGGGTTAAAAACCAGAATCCTACAAAAACTGGGAACATTTTTTCACAGTAAATTTCTCTGATAAAGCCTTATTTCTCAAATATATAGAAAATGGAGTCAATTTATAAGAATAGGACTCATTCCCCAATTGATAAATGGTCAAAGCATATGAATGGGCAATTTTCAGGTGAAGAAATCAAAACTATCTATAGTCATATGAGAAAATTCTAAAAATCACAATTGATTTGAGAAATGCAAATTAAAACAACTCTGATGTACTAGCTCACACCTGTCAGATTGGTTCATATGATGGAAAAGGAAAATGACAAATGTTGGAGAGGATGTGGGAAAATTGGGACACTAATGTACTGTTGGCAGAATTGATCCAACCATTCTGGAGAACAGTTTGGAACTATGACCAAAGGTCTATAAAACTGCATACCTTTTGACCCAGTAATATCACTAGTAGGTCCATGTCCCAAAGAGATTTTTTGTTTTTTGGTGTTTTTTGTTTCTGTAAGGCAATGAGGCTTAAGTGACTTGCCCAGGGTCACACAGCTAGTAAGTGTCAAGTGTCTGAGGTCAGATTTGAACTCAGGTCCTCCTGAATTCAGGGCCAGTGCTTTATGTACTGAGCCACCTAGCTGCCTTTCAAAGAGATTTTTTTCATAAAAGTATTTTATTATTTTTCCAGTTACATGTAGAGATAGCTTTCAACATTTGTTTTCTTTATTTTTTTCAACATTTGTTTTTATAAGATTTCCAGTTTCAATTTTTTCTCCCTCCCTCCCTTCCCTCCCCACTCTTCAAGACAGAAAACAATCTGATATAGGTTATATATGTACAGTCACATTAAACATATTTCTGCATTGGCCATGCTGTGAGAGAAGAATCAGAGCAAAAATGAAAAACCTCAAAAAAGAAAAGCAAAAAAAAAAAAAAGAAATAGTATGGTTCAATCTGCATTTAGCTTCCATAGTTCTTTTTTCCTGGATTTGGAGAGCATTTTCCATCCTGAGTCTTTTGGAACTATCTCTGACCACTGTATTGCTGAGAAGAGTCAAGTCTGTCACAGTTGATCAACACACAATGTTGTTGATACTGTGTACAATGTTCTCCTGGTTCTGCTCATCTCACTCAGCATCAGTTCATGTAAGTCCTTCCAGGTTTCTCTGAAATCCACCTGCTCATCATTTCTTACAGCACAATAGTATTCCATTACATTCATATACCACAACTTGTTCAAGCATTCCCCAACTGATGGGCATCCCCTCAATTTCCAATTCCTTGCCACCACAAAAAGAGCAGCTATAAATATGTTTGTACATATGGGTCCTTTTCCCTTTTTTATGATCTCTTTGGGGAAAAGACCTAATAGTGGTATTGCTGGGTCAAAGGGTATGCACAGCTTTATAGCCCTTTGGCTATAAATTGCTCTCCAGAATGGTTGGATCAGTTCACAGCTCCACCAACAATGCATTAGTGTTCTAATTTTTCCACAGCTTTTCCAACATTTATTATTATCCTTTTTTGTCATATTAGCCAATCTGATAGGTGTCAGGTGGTACCTCAGAGTTGTTTTAATGTGTATTTCTCTAATCAATAGTGATTTAGAGCATTTTTTCATATGGCAATAAATAGATTTGATTTCTTCATCAGAAAACTGCCTGTTCATATACTTTGTTTTGTTTTTGTTGTTGTTCATATCCTTTGAGCATTTCTCAATTGGGGAATAACTTGCATTCTTATAAATTAGATTTAGTTCCCTATATATTTTAGAAAAGAGGCCTTTGTCAGAAATGTTGGCTTTCTGACTCCCTTCTAATTTTGGCTGCATTGCTTCTGTTTGTACAAAACCTTTTGAATTTAATGTAATCAAAATCATCCATTTTGCATTTCATAATATTTTCTATCTCTTGTTTGGTCAAAAACTGTTCTCTTTTCTATAAACCTGAGAGGTAAACTATTCCTTTCTCTCCTAATTTACCCATGGTATCACCTTTTATGTCTAAATCATGTACCCATTTTGACCTGATTTTAGTATAAGGTGTAAGATGTTGGTCTATGCCTAGTTTCTGCCATATTATCTTTCAGTTTTCCCAGCAGTTTTTGTCCAATACTGAGTTCCTTTCCCAGAAGCTGCAGTCTTTGGGTTTATCAAACAGTACATTACTAAAGTAATTTACTACTGTGTTTCCTGTACCTAACCTATTCCATTGATCCAACACTCTATTTCTTAGCCAGTACCAAACAGTTTTGATGACTACTGCTTCATAGTAGAGCTTCAAATTTGGGACAGCTAGCCCACCTTCCTGTGCATTTTTTTTCATTACTTCCCTTGATATTCTTGACCTTTTGTTTTTCCAGATGAGTTTTGTTATTATTTTTTTCTAGCTCTATAAAATAATTTTTAGGTAGTCTGATTAGTATGGTGCTGAATAAGTAAATTAATTTAGGTAGAACTGCCATTTTTATTATATTAGCTCAGCCTATCCATGAGCATTTGATATTTTTCCAATTATTTAGATCTGATTAGATTTGTGTGAAAAGTGAAAAGAGATTTTTTTTTAAAAGGGAAAGGACCTATCTGAACTAAAATGTTTATAACTGTTCTTTTTGTGGTGGTAAAGAACTGAAAATTGAAGGAATCAATTGGGGAATGGCCGAAAAGTTATGGTATGGGATTGTGATGGAATACTATTGTGCTATGAGAAATGATGAGCAGGATGCTTTCAGAAAAATCTGGGAAAATGTAAATGAACTGATGCAAAGTGAAGTTAGCTCCAGCTCCTGGGATAGGAACTCAGTACAAAAACTGCTGGGAAAACTGGAAGATAATATGGCAGAAACTAGGTATAGACCAACATCTTACACCATATACCAAAATAAGGTCAAAATGGGTACATGATGTAGACATAAAAGGTGATACCATAGGTAAATTAGGAAAGGAAGGAGTAGCTTACCTCTTAGATCTATGGAGAGGAAAACAATTTATGTTCAAATAAGAGATAGAGAATATTATGAAATGCAAAATGGATGATTTTGATTACATTAAATTCAAAAGGTTTTGTACAAACAGAAGCAATGCAGCCAAAATTAGAAGTGAGGCAGAAAACTGGGAAATAATTTTTATAGCCAGTATTTCTGACAAAGGCCTCATTTCTAAAATATATAGGGAAGTAAATCAAATTTATAAGAATGCAAGTCATTCCCCCATTGAGAAATGGTCAAAGGATATAAACAGACAGTTTTTTGATGAAGAAATCAAAGTTATCTCTTGCCATATGAAAAAATGCTCTGAATTACTATTGATTAGAGAAATACAAATTAAAACAACTCTGAGGTACCATCTGACACCGATCAGATTGGCTAATATGTTTTTTTGTTTTGATTTGTTGTTGGTTTTTTTGCGGGGCAATGAGGGTTAAGTGACTTGCCCAGGGTCACACAGCTAGTGTCAAGTGTCTGAGGCCAGATTTGAACTCAGGTCCTCCTGAATCCAGGGCTGACACTTTATCCACTGTGCCACCTAGCTGCCTTCCAGATTGGCTAATATGACAAAAAAGGAAAATAATAAATTTTGGAGAAGCTGTGGAAAAATTGGAATGCAAATGCATTGTTGGTGGAGCTGTGAACTGATCCAACTATTCTGGACAGCAATTTGTAACTATGCTCAAAGGGCTATAAAGCTGTGAATACCCTTTGACCCAGCCATACCACTATTAGGTCTTTTTCCCAAAGAGATCATAAAAAAAGGGAAAAGGACCCACATGTCCAAAAATATTTATAGCTGCTCTTTTTGTGGTGGCAAGGAATTGGAAATTGAGGGAATGCCCATCAATTGGGTGTAAAAAAAGATATTAACTATAACTGCTAATCTAAAAAATATATTAACTGTAAGCTATATGAAAAATTATATCTGGGCCATAAGTCCCTTTGTGGTCACCATTCAATGTAAAAATATATATTTTAACTAACTGGTGCTAATCTGTGGACTCCTGGCTGGCTATCTGACTGCTTTTAGCTGGTAAAGCTATAGCTGGCTATTAGCTGTCTACCTGCCTGGGGGTTTAAAAATTCCCCCAGGTTTGTTAAGCCCTGTACAAGGACCCAACCTGCAATGGCCTGCCCCTTCCCCTACTGCCTCTCCAAGCCTGATAAGAAAAAAAGGATTAAAATGCTGTGTTTAATTAAAGCAAATACGGGGTTTATTTAGGTGAATAAACTTAAAAATAAGGATAACACAAGAAATACGACCTGACTGCGTTTTAAACTTTCTCTCCTGCTATTGAGTCTCTTGCCTGAGGGTATGCTGGCTGCTGTTGCTGCAGCCATGTCTCCCTTGGACAGGTTCACCTTCAGTCCTCTCCAACTTTCTCAGTCCTCTCCCTTTCACTCTTTTTTTTTTTAGTTTTGTTGAGGCAATTGGGGTTAAGTGACTTGCCCAGGGTCACGCAGCTAGTAAGTATTAAGTGTCTGAGGCTGGATTTGAACTTGGGTTCTCCTGAATCCAAGGCCAGTGCTCTATCCACTGTGCCACCTAGCTGCCCCTCCCTTTCACTCTTTAACTTCTCTCTCTGTAGCGACCCCCTGTGTCTCCTACCTTCTCGCTAACTCTCCTCCCTTGTCTCTTCCTATGTCCCCCTCTTCTAACCTCTCTCTCTCTAGTGACCCCCGCTTCACCGTAGTGACACCCCAGTGTCTCTGCCTCCCAGGCTATATATCCCTTCTTTCCCCTCAAACCTCGGGCTGACTACAACCCCCCACGCCAAGTTAATTCATTGGCTATGCCCAGGGTTCGAGGGGGCTGTGCCCCCCACTGTGTACCAGGGGCTGGCTGGGGTGAGCCCAGGATCTCCAGGGTATATCCCCTTAGGGTGGAGGGAGTTGGGGCTTTCCCCAGCCATCCAGCCAGGCTGGCTGCCCCCAAAGGTTCCAAGGCCCACGGGGCTTCTCAGCTCAGCCCCTGAAGTGAAGGGGGAGGGGCGCCAGCCTGGCTCAGAGAAAAAAACCTGAGAGCCTGGGGCTACTTTTAGCTGCTCACATGGGGAATGACTAAACAAGTTGTGGTATGTGAATGAATGCTATTGTGCTGTAAGAAACGATAAGCAGGTGGATTTCAGAGAAACCTGGAAGGACTTACATGAACTGATGCTGAGTGAGATGAGCAGAACCAGGAGAACATTGTACACAGAAACAGCAACATTGTGTGATGATCAACTGTGATAGACTTGGCTCTTCTCAGCAGTGCAATGATCCAAAACAATTTCAAACAACTCATGATAGAAAATGTTCTCCATACCTGGAAAAAAGAACTGTGGATTCTGAATGCAGATTGAACCATACTGTTTCTACTTTTTGGCTGTTTTTTTCCCCTTCCTTCCTTCCTTCCTTCCTTCCTTCCTTCCTTCCTTCCTTCCTTCCTTCCTTCCTTCCTTCCTTCCTTCCTTTCTTTCTTTCTTTCTTTCTCCCCCCTCGGGGCAATGAGGGTTAAGTGACTTGCCCAGGGTCACACAGCTAGTAAGTGTCAAGTGTCTGAGGCCATATTTGAACATAGGTCCTCCTGAATCCAGGGCCAGTGCTTTATCCACTGTGCCACCTAGCTACCCCCTGTTTTTTCTCTTTTATTAAGTTTTCCCCTTGTGTTCTGCTTCTTCTTTTACAATATAACTAATGCATAAATATGTTTAATGTGATTTTACATATATAACCTATATCAGATTGTTTTCCATCCTTGGGGAGTGGGGAGGAAAGGGGGGGAGGAAAATCTGGAACTAAAAATCCTATGAAAACAAATGTTGAAAACTATCTTTACATGTAACTGGAAAATAATGAAATATTTTTGTGATAAAAAATAATAACACCTACTTCCCAAGGTGGTTGTGAGGCTTAAATGAGATAATTGTAAACTGCTTAGCATAGTGCCTGGCATGTAGTAAGAATTTTCTGTTCCTCATGTTTGGCATTCCATTTTCCACCTCCATGTCTTTTCCCTATCTGTCTCTGATGCCTGAAATGTTTTCTTAACTCACTTCTGCCTTTTGCTTTCCCTGACTTCCTTCAAGACTCAGCTCACATTCTACCTTCTTTAGGATACCGTTCCCAGTCCTCTCAGGTATTGAGTTGTGCCTTGAGATTACCTCCTATTTATATCTAGTTATTTTCATGTTTGTCTTTCCCTAATCCTTGAGGACAGGGACTGTTTTTGCCTTTCTTTGTATCCCTAGTGCTTAGCACACAGTAAGCATTACATACAGGCTTGTTGATTGACAGATATGCAGATTTCAATTGGGTATTAGAGTACAGGGAAAATATGTTTAAGAAGAGAGCAGCAGAAAGGAATCCTGGCTACAAGGAGCGCCAGGAATAAAGGTACAGAGGTGGTAGTGTGCACAAGGATCAGAGATGGTAAAGAGGTGGTTCTGATTGAAGTAGAGGGGGTCATCTTTGGGAATAGTGAGAGAAAGGTGGGTTAAGTAGGTTGGTGCCGAATTATAAAAGGTCTTGAATGCCATTTTAAGGCACATGGCCAATTTGGAAGTCAATGTGAAACCATTCGAGGTTTCTGAGCAAGGGAGTGGCATGATGAAAAGAGTGTATGAGGAAGACTCTGGCAGGATGGGCAGGTGAATTAGAAGGGGAAAGGTGATTAGTGAAAACACTAGTTAGGAACCTACTGTGGTAATTCAGGCATGAAGAAATGAGAGTCTGGATTAGGTTGGATGTCATGAGAATGGAAAAGAGCCTGAGGGACACTGGAGAAATAACCAATGGCACTTGATTGGATTCAGAGGGTGAAGTAGAAGAATAAGCCAGAGATGACTGAGGATTATACCCAATTACAGTAAGAATGGTAGGGCCATTGACAGAAACAGGAGGCTAGAAAGGGGGCTTTGCCTACCATGACTCCATACACCTTACAACAACAACAATAGGTAACATCTATACAGTGCTTACTATGTGTCAGGCACTGTGCTCAGCACTTTACAAATATTATTTCATTTGATCCTCACAGAAACCTTGCAAGGTAGGTGCTATTATTATCCCCATTTTACATATGAGGAAACTGAGGCAGACTGATTAAGTGACTATTCCAGGGTCACACAACGATCAAGTGCCCGAGACTGGCTCTGGACTCAGGTCTTTCTGACTCCTGCACTATAGCACCTTCTATCTGCCCTTTCTCTTTAAAGCTGGGTCTTTTCCCAGTCCCTCACATTGTTCTCATGGGGTGTGGGGACCCTAGCTCTTGTTTTTGACAGCCTCATTTAAATTTTTTTTGATGACTATAGAAAGGCACTAATTTACTTCTCTGGGACACAATTTCTTTAATTGTAATATGAAGGCATTCGACTTGATAACCATGAGCATATTTTTAACTATTATTACCCATAGTAGCCATTATTATTTGCAAAGCCCTGTGCTTGGAGTTTGGAATATAAAAAGACAAAATAAACCCTGCCTTATATGAGCTTACAGGGTTTCTTTCAATCCTGAAAGTCTAGGAATCTATGGCTTTCCAAAATTCTATTTCTTCCCTGGAACAGATGAACTCATCTTTATTGAGAAGCCCTTGTCCCAGAGACCTTGGAAATAAACAAATTCCTGCTCATTCCTTCTCTTCGAGATTTTTTACTTCATCCCAGACTAAAGGAGGAGACTGTAGCAAATGAAGGCAACCCTGCTGTAGAAAAACCACCACTGTATTTTCCAGGAAGTGTTTCAAACGTTGAGTAGCAGGCTCTGTAAGAAGACATAGAGCGGTGAGCTGGGGCTGGCCAGATCACTCATCTAAAGCAAACATTTCTGTGAGGCACTGCCAGGAGAACCAGGCCCCCTTCCCTCCCTGCTCTCTCCACAACTGGAAGCAACAAACAACCACAATAAAAAGGGGAGCTTTGTGCCAAACTTTTTCCTCCCATGTCTGCGGCCAAGTTGGCTGCAATGCTACTCGACTTAGGCGCATTATGAATGGGCTGTCCTTCCAGATGCAAGGATCCTGGCACCAGGCTGCAAGCATACTGCACGAATCCAAGAGAAGAAACTGAACTGGAATGGGTGAGCCAGGAAAAGCAGAACTGTAATCCTGTTGAAACTAGAAGTGGTTTTTCCAAGTTACTGAAGTACACAAAACTTCAGGAGGTAGGCAGGTCCCAAACTGGAAGTCACTGTGGGGATCTGCATCTATGCGTTGCTCTAATGAAGCAGGACTGCAAAGTAGCTTCAACATCTAAGGATTTTGGAGTTAGAAGATCGAGGCTTGAGTCCTCACACCAGTACTTGTTAAGCATGTGATCATGGGTAAATCTCTGAACTTCAGAGAAGAATGTAGTTTGTAAACTATAAAGTGCTATATAAAAATGGAAGCTATTATTATGAGAGACTGTGAGCAAATCTCTGATCTGGGCTTATTGTGGGGCAGGAGCAAAACCATAACCTTCTACCTAGTCTGCGGTACAATGGAGCACATTTCAAAATATCAGGAGGGCAGAAATTAAATGTAAATAGCAAATTACCAAGGGTTTTACTTATCCTATATTAATATCAAGTCCAATATGTAACATATACAGCATATTACAATCTGGGAATAAACATTTTCCTCATAAAAGATACCACCAAGATCTTCATGGATGGGTAGGTTAGTTTCCTTCTCTATGGGTACTTGTGTGGCAGCATTCGTTCATGGGAATATTTCAGTTCTTACTGGTCAAATGAAACAATCTGCTCAGTCCCCAGTCTCAGCTATCTCCTGGCTCAGCACCTATCTGTAGTGGGACACTTGCTCTGCCAAGACCAATTCCACATCTTCTTTGTCAGAGACCTTCAGTTACAGCTGGTTATTAGGATCCCTTGGCTATGGATTGAATGTCTTCAGAAAACAGGATGGCACCCATAGCCTGCTGAGTTGCTAGACTCTCTGTCATCAGGTCACATGGGCCTCTCATCTAGTCCCACTCAACTCCTCTGGAAATGGGTAGTGGGTCAGATAAAGGTCTGCCCACTTGGCTGGAAACGACCACACTGCTGGGGAGGAACCTCAGGATATGATGGGGAAAGACCTTTTGGGGGTAGAGGCCAGTTCTGCTAATGTTGCCAAAGGCTTCACAAAGTTGGTCCACACAGTTTGAAGATCTTAGATGTTACACAGTCATGAGAAAGAGGGTGCAATGTTTGGCATAAAGCTTCAGAGCTTCCCACATCTTCAGCATACCTCCACTAAAAAGCCAAGATAATTCAGAAGCCTGCAAACAGGTAACCCAGTGACAGGTGACCTATGGCTACTGAGAAGATTATGCAAAAATGGCCTATGGACATATAACTGTTTACAGAGATGTCATCTATGTATATCTGATGCAGAACAAGGGCCAAATGAGCCTCTGCTCCAACATTAATGTATCTTCAGTAGTTTACAAGTATAACAGGAATCTATGAAAATGATTTTGAAAAATACATATAGGCTTCTCACCAATGCAATGGTACAGAAGAGTTCCAGGGAACTCATGATAGAAGAGGATCTCCAAATCCAGGAGAAAAAAAAAACAAGAACTGTGGAGTATAGATGCTGAATGAACCATATTATTTCTTTTGTTAAAAAAAATTACATATAGGGGGCAGCTAGGTGGTGCAGTGGATAAAGCACTGGCCCTGGATTCAGGAGGACCTGAGTTCAAATCCAGCCTCAAACACTTGACACTTACTAGCTGTGTGACCCTGGGCAAGTCAATTAATCCTCATTGCCCCACCCCCCAAAAAAAAAACGAAAAAGAAAAATACATATATATATATATATATATATGTAATAAATGAAAGGTACACAATAAAAGGAAATAAATGGGATACCTGACCCATGGAGAGAGGGATCTACAGAGACATAATTCATAGAAACATAACTTGTGGAGCTGAGCCCTGTTATAGATGCTCAGCTGTTCCCAGGAATGAGTTTATGAGCCTCCATTGGCAAAGCCTGATAAGAGTCATGTTGCCTGGCTGCTGGCTTAGTTCAGATGGGGTTGAAGAGGAGGGAGAAAAACAAGACAGAAGAGAAAACACTACTTAATCCATGGCTTCATTCTTGGCCTATTTCATGCAGTACTTTTCTCACAAAGCCTACTGGGCCTAAAGTTATGAGGTTCATTTAGTTTATTTAAGGGAACTGACCCAATATTCAGGAAATCTGATTAGAGAGATTGACAGAAGATCCTCTTGTTAGATAAAGACTTGAGAGGTCACCTAAGTAATTCACTTCCCTCCACCAGTTGGGCAGACACTTATTCTTTTTTTTTTTTTTTTTTTTTTTTTTAGCAAGGCAATTGGGGTTAAGTGACTTGCCCAGGGTCACACAGCTAGTAAGTGTTAAGTGTCTGAGGCCGGATTTGAACTCAGGTACTCCTGACTCCAGGGCCGGTGCCAGACACTTATTCTTTCCCAGAGAGATCCAAACCTGTCATTTTAAATAACTCTCTAAAAGGAGACTATACTCATCCCTGATCGGCTATTCAGTGCACTACCATTTTCTCCTTATTTCTTTTTTGTTTGTTTGTTTGTTTTGTTTTTTGTTTTTGGCGAGGCAATTGGGGTTAAGTGACTTTCCCAGGGTCACACAGCTTGTAAGTGTCAAGTGTCTGAGGCTGGATTTGAACTCAGGTCCTCCTGACTCCAGGGCCAGTAGTGTATCCACTGTGCCACCTAGCTGTCCCTCCTTATTTCTTTTTTGAAGAAAAAATCTCTAGACTTTGAAGTTCACACCTCATTCCTTTTTCTGTGACCTTAGGGTTAATTGATGGATCTGAAATTAATTCTGTCCCTTTGCTCTTACACTGTATGAGAAAGTTAGGCTTCCAGCTGTTGCCAAAACTCTGGGGAGAAGGGGGATACCTATATTATTCCCTCAGCTGACTGGTTTTGGTGAGCCTTTACCTTTAAAGATAGAGGGGCTGAAGTATAAGTACAGGGGAGCTGTCTGTTCAGAACAAGGGAAGACATTAATTCACATTGGAATGCTCTGGAGAAGGGTGAGATGGGAGGCTTCTCCTACAAAGCCCAAGCTGATAATGCCTGAATTCTGGCCGGCAGGCAGGCAGTGCTAGGCAGAGCTGCAGAAAGTCAGACCAAGACCAAGTATCTCTTGAGCAGTGAGGTACTGTTCTCTCAAACTCTAAGTTCTTTAGGAGAACCAGGCAAGGAACCGTCACGGTGAAGAAGTCTGCATTACATGCAAGCCCTTTGACCCAGGAGTTCTATGCTCCTTCCCACAGCAGATAAGAGAACTCAGTTTCATGGCCAGTTCAGGCCTGACTGGGTATGCTATGATGTGTATCAAAGGGATAAGAGTTCGTGTTCTGCAGGGAACAGAAAATACCTGATGATTGACATTTCCACTGATTCTAGCAGTGGGTTTCTGGAAGAGAGGTGTCTGATCTGCAAAAGGAGCAATAAGAAGGTTGCTGGTCGTCATTTCCAGGAAGCGACTGAGTGAATCTGGAACTTGGGAGAGATTCAGGCCTTTTGTTCTCTAAGCATATGACTTCTCCTTTCATTATCATGTGGTGTCTGGGGAACCAATATTTTGTGACTGAGATTCTCAGAGTCTGTCTCCAGCAGGGCAGAAGTCTTGTTGCCAGCATTTGAAGAACCCACCCCACCACAAGGCTATCTCGGGGGATTAGAGTGGGCTTCCTCTCGGCCAACTCAACTTCCTGTTTTCTCAGGAAAAAAAAAAAGAGTAAGTCAAAGTTCTGAAAAGCTCATTAAAACATCTCCCAAGGCGTTGGGGACATCCTGGGGTCTTTATAATGCTTGCTGGTTTTAGTGCAAAGAGATACAAGGAGATTAAAGTTCTGTCAAATTCTGGAGGGGAAAAATAAAATTTTTAAAAATCACAAATGTATTTCAACCTTAGATGCTCAAAGAATTCCACGTTTCTTTCATGGAAAGTACAAATAGCAGCCTATTAAGATGTAGTGACAGACTGGACCATTATCAGAAATCACCTGTAGGAAAACTTTCACTCACCTGATTACCCTGTAGGATAGGAAGTAGCACTGGGCCTGTCTTTGAGGAAGCCTTTATATTAAGCTCCCTAAAGGTTCAAATGAGGATTTTACCTGTAATTCCCCTCATGAGTCTGGGATAAAGGCACAGACAGGGTGAGACATGGTTGCAGTGTGAATGCCTAGTGCCCTGTTCTGCTCACGCTGAGAACTTAATACAGGTATACCTTTGTATTTATTAAGCTACTTTAAAAATTATGTGTAATGTGAACTCTCATAGTATTAATCCTTGTTTTTTTTATGATTTTCATTATGAGATAGGTTTGTATTTTGAAAATCACTAGTGAGAGATAAAGTCTGATCATATGTCACAATAGACAGTGGTGAATTCTGTAAGTGGTTTCCTGCTAGAAAGTGGTTTCTACAAGCAGTGTACTCCAGTTTCTGAACAGTAGTTAAAATAACCACTGCCAGAAAAGGACAGGTCCTTACCCATAGTAGGTACTCATTAAATATGTATTAAGCAGAATAAAACTGGAAATATTAGTAATAATGATAACAGGCACAACAAATTTGGTCTACCAGATCAAGTAAATCATGGGCTAGCCTGAGCCTCAGAGTCTTATAAGTATGATATCATTATCTCCATTTTAGAGATAGGGAAATTGTAATTTTGAGAGGTAAAGTAATTTACTTGTAGTTACACAGATAAGTATCTGAGGCAGAATTCAAACCCAGGTTTCTTGATTCAGAAATTAGTGGTTTTTTCCTACAATACCATGCTGTCTTTTTTTTTTTTTAATTTTTTTTAGTGGGGCAATTGGGGTTAAGTGACTTGCCCAGGGTCACACAGCTAGTAAGTGTTAAGTGTCTGAGGCCAGATTTGAACTCAGGTACTCCTGACTCCAGGGCTGGTACTCTATCCACTGCGCCACCTAGCTGCCCCAATACCATGCTGTCTTAAAGAAAATTCCAAATGAATTTGGGAGAGACCTAAGGCATGAAATGGGGACAATTCCCCTTCATTAGTTTCTTCATTTTACCCCCAATCTTGGATCCTCTATTTCCAGGAGCACAAAATTGGTCATAGTTTCTTCTGCTCCAGGCTCAGTGACACCCCAGGTTGCCCTAGGTCAAGATACCCTGTTTGGTCCCAGACCTGAACCTTGAGGGAAAGACTGTAGAGAAACATGGGTTTCTTTTACTCTGGAATTTCCCCTTGGGGATAAGAAACTTTCTGAATAAGGTTTGAGGAAATGACCCTGGGTTGAATGCCTGGGCACATGTGAATCATAGCTGAATTCAAGGAAGACTAGCAGATCTCTAGATCCTCAGCTAGGAATCTACCAGCCCTTCTTATCTTGGGGGTCCCATTCACCTTGGAAGGGTCTTTAAAAATGGAGCAAATATCTCTCTGTCTCCAAATAATTTTCCAGCGAGATAGTTCAGTCCCTTCTTTCTTTTTTTTTTTCCCCAGTCACTTATTTCTACGGGATGGTCTGCAAAACAGCTGCAATCAGCGTTACCTGACCACGAACTGCTAACAGAAGGAGGAAAGAGGGAGACCCTAAGAGTATATGTGGTCTGCCCCACTGCATCTCATGATTCACTCCAATGCTGCGTTGCTGATGTATGTACAAATCCGCTACTGGGGACTACTGAAGGTGATTACAGGTGGGGCTTTGGGGTGAGTGATCTGAAGAGAAATAGTTGACAATCTAGTCTGCTTAGGGACAGATGGGATGTTACGGAGGGTCAAAGGACCCTAACTGAGGAACACATTATGTACGTGTGAAACTCCATCTAGCATTCTCAGCCTCCCAAAGTGGAAAGAGCAAGCCTAGAACCTGAGGAAAGCCTTTTTTATCCATGGGAAATCACAGAATTCCTCTTAGGCCACTTGGAGACATCATTATCCAAGGCCCTACTGTAGTTATTGTAACCTGAATCATAGAGATGACTTTCTCCACAGATCTCTCAAGATCACTGAATAGGGCATCTGTTTCCTTCTTTTTTTCTGATTTAAAAGAAACTATATTTCATTTTTCATTACTCTTATTCTGCTATGTACATAGTGTTTTGCTAAGCAATATGGAGCAAATTGTGCAGGCATGTTCCTTAATCTCAGGGAATAAAAAAGTAAAATGTGAAAATATAAAATATAGATTCAGGCACAAAGATAAATTGATATTTGAATGAACACTAACAATCTGATAATCTAAATACAATTTTCCACTGAGACGTTGGACAGCTTGTCATTCTGATGTAGGAAACTGAATTGTCAGAAAGAAAACCAGTAAGGATATGGGTAACTAGTTCAAGCTTTCCCTACTCCTGCCTGTGACCTTGACAGACTGACAAATATCCAAACAATTGTCTGAGGTTCTCTCACAGGTGAGTGAAGGCTACGGATAACCTCTGGCTACTGGGGGAGATGAGCAGTAGTTGTAAACTGCATAATTCATTTGCTAAGTGCCTACTATGTGCAGAACATTCTGTTAGGTACTTTAGTAGAGTTGGAAAAAAATTTTAGATAAGACATACTCCTTGACCTGGCAAAGCTCAAATCTAGTAGGAAAAGAACATACAAACACAGATGACCATGATCCAGGATAGTATCACATGAGGCTTCCTAACAGAATCTTTAGAAACACACATTCTCCCTAAGTTACATCATTCAGTCCATTTGCACTACACCTCACCTATTGAGTTGACCAGGAGATTTGCCAAGGTTTCCATATTCCCAGACCATAGAGTTCAGAGGAAAAGTTAATTAGAAATCGGTATTTCTGCTGATCTTTCTAAACCAGAGGAGAGTCTAGATGAGAGAAGGAGGATGACAGTAGGAACAACCTAGAGGATATGAAACATCAGGAAATAGTAAGCCAACAAGGATTTCACAGCATGAACATCAATGCTGTTGATGACACCACTGGAAGGTTCTGTTTGCGTCTCAGTGTCTTCACCCTTCTTGGTCCTAGACAATTTGATAGCTCTCCTTCAGGGGTATGTATACTGAGCCCTTGCTATAACACTGGCTTTATATTTTATTATGCTGAACCACTTGTAATGTGGTCCCTTGGGGATTTCTTTAATCAAACCGTCTTTGCAGGGCCCTATTCTGAATCTGGCAAGGTTCTACCCTAGAAGTACACCTCCTTCCTGCCAGAAACAGACGTTATCAGTTCATCCAACTAACGATGTCTCAGTGCTAGACACTGATAGTGGCACTCAGACTTCTTATTCATGCACTAAAATAGCTGCAAAAAGATCAGTGAAGTTTCCAGGTCGGATCATGGGGGTGGAGTAAGAGAGCAATAACAGTGACAGATGGTTGTGAACAGGAATAACAATGGGGAATCACATTAGAACATGACTGAAGAAATCCAACTCTAGCTCTGTCCTAGAGGGGGAAAAGTGTGTTTCGGATACTCTTGGCAAAACTCCCTATGATGAGCCAGACCTGCTGTCCAGTGATGGTGTTAGTCTCTGTGGGAGAAACTGGGTCATATCAACTTAATGTCTAGTGACTTACCTCTGCTCTGTAGAGAGCAGGTCACTGTGGGACTCCTTAGCTGGGGCCTGGTTTTTGCTAAGCAAGCACTGAAAGCCAGGATGCTCCAGGAAGGAACAGAAACCCAGAACCCAGGAAAGAAGAATCAGGTCCTCAATGTGGCTTGATTTAGAGGATCCAGTTTTGAAGTGAGGAGTGAACACTTTGCTTCTGATTCAAGGAGGGGCTCTGCCCACGAATAAGAGAAGGTCAGCACCTTCCACAATGAGAAGCTCTTCCAGCACACTAAACGATGGTTACAGAGGCAAGGGGCATCACCATGCTCAAGGTCTTGGGTGGTACAGGAGCACTGCCAATTCTGAGATGGGGGGATCTAAACAATTCCTTGCACTGAGTCACACAGAACAGTGCAGGGGCCATTTATTCAAAAATCCTGTCCAAGTTTTATTGTCACAGACATAGGGAGACTTCTTTTTCCCCTCAATGCCTGCATGCTAATTGAACAGAAAATCCTGGGGAGAAAAATCTCTTCTTTTCACAAAAGGCAGGATGAGGTCACTCCCCAAAGCACATCGCTTTATGCCCCCCAAGTGGCTCCAGAATGATCAGGCAGTGAGAAAAGAGACACATCCTCCCATGGGAGAGGTAGGGGCCTATGTGACAGTGTTGCATTGGTGCAAATTCTATACCTCATTCTGAATGATGTCTGTCTACCTTGGGCTCCCCTCTGCTGGGGATCTTTGAAGAGGATGACAGCAATGATAACGACTGCTCTGTGTGACATTTATGCAGCCCTTTAGGGTTTGCAAAGTGCTTTGCATATATTATTTCATTTGAGCTTCACAACAACCCTGTAAGACAGGCACTTTAAGTATTACTATCCCTATTTTACAAATGAGGAAACTGAGGCTCCAGAGAGGTTAAGTGACCTTCCCACAGTTACACTACTAGTGTCAGAAGAAAGACAGGAAAACAAATCTTCCTGACTCCAAGTTCAACACAATATCTACTATTTCACAATGCTGCAGAAAACTTTGGACCCACCTTCAAAACTGAGAGCAAGTTTCTGCCATTATTTTATCCATTTGCAATTCCTTTCACGCCATTCTTTTTTTTTTGTCCTCTGGGTCTGCTGGAAAAGGAAGCCAAGAGCACGGCCTGACTCCCAGGAATAGGCATGCTTCTGGCTTCTTTTCCCCAGCCAAAAGGCAGAGGGGCTGTCTGAGAGGAAAGCTTTCCTCCCCCTCCTCCCCCAATCCCCCCCACCATGGCTCTGGGACCCGTGACATTGTGAGTGAACTCTGACCTTGGTCCTAGGGGCACAGGGGGACGAGGGTCTCCGAATAGGGAAGGGATAAAAGCATTACTCAACCTTGACTGTGCTACAGCTGTTACTCACATTAGCACTCGGCCCGAGTAACATCGGCCATGGGAAAGTGCCACTGACCGTTTCTCTGTGAGGCCTTTCACATCTCCCTTTAGCATAGAGTTCACTAAGTCTCCTGTCCCCTGTTCCCCGCTAAGAGCCATGTTTCCACCCCCACAGAGTGCCACACAACATAAACACTGGTGCTCTTTTCTTCTGCCTAAAGGCTCTCTCCTCATTTTGCTTTTTTTTTTTCTTCTTGGAAATCAAAGAATTCTGATCTTCAGGCAAAGGGTCTGATAGAGGTTCATAGACTGAGGGCCACAAAAGGACTCCAATAAGAAATTCAAAATCCCCATGTATATAGGGCAATGTTCCTGGTGAGACCTTCAGTCTGCATGAGAGCAGAGGGAATCTTATCTGATTAAGAGCATCTCTCAGGTCAGTTTACAGGGGCTGGCAGACTTAGGACAGGCTATGTTCAAAGATGATGGGACTAAATAGACATTTCTAATAAAATGCAGAGTCCTAAGGAAGATATGATAGTCAAAAAGCCAATCGCTCTTTCCCCCTCCTACTTGTCAAGATTAAGGAAAACAAGAACATTTAGGGGTTTGGGGTGGGGAAAAGATCTAAAGCACCTTCAATTATGCTATTTGTTAATCACTTTCCATCCTGGTGAATCCTTTCCTTCATAAATTTCTAAGCAGCAGGACCCACAGTGAAGAGATTTCTATATATGGTTTTTGGTGGTCATAGGCACTTTCACACCAACCAACACACGATGCTGGTTGGGGCTTCTTCTACCAACCACAACTCTGCCCATCGGCTCCAGTCACTCCTGGGATGAAAAGATAATCAGCTCTTTAAGAGCAGTGGCCCTACCAATTAGGAGGCATAAGATAAGATGGGACCAGAGAGGGATGGGTTAAATTAGCCATATCTCTTACTTTCCTCTTTCCTGGGCTCTGCTAGAAAAGAACATGGTTTAAGTACACCAGAGAGAGATGAGGGAACAGGAAGGGAAGATTGGTGAGAAAGTAGAGATATGATAGGATCCTAGGACACTTCCAAATAATTTGGCTAGGAATGCTTGGCTACTATCCCAAGTAGGAACTGAAGACAAGAAAGAGCCTACTGAAGTATCTCTTGGCCTCTTAAAGAAAATCCAGCCCAACTCCCTTATTTCACATAGGAGGAAACTGAGGCTCAGAGAAGATAAAAGACTTGTTCAAGGTCACACAAGTAGGAAACAGGAAGTAGAAGAGCTATGACTTCAGTTGGGAGTCATCTTTTTCCTGCTAGACTCCGATGGCCCATCTGTGAGCACTAGAACAGTCATTGTTTGGAAACCAATACCTTTAATTTGGGGCCGGGGTGAAGCACCCTGATGTCTGAGATAAAAGGTGGGGCCTGCGAGTTCTGAACTGCAAGTTCTAATCCTTGCTCTCTTACCACCTTGTTCTGGGATCCAAAGCATCTCCTGGTCTTCTGGGATTCCAATTCTCTTTCTACAAAATGGGGTCAACCTTGGGCAGAGACTCTGGATTTCAGTGCAATGAGAAATTTGGGGTATGTGTGCGTGTATGTGTTGTCCCTGAACAGGCTGTCAATTCTGTGAGAAACAACTATATATTATCTAAACTTTGTTAACATCCCTAGCAACTGAATGAAAAAGCATTTATTAAATTCTTAATATGTGGGGCAGCTAGATGGCACAGTGGATAGAGCACTGGCCCTGGATTCAGGAGGACCTGAGTTCAAATCCAGTTTCAGACACTTAACACTTACTAGCTGTGTGACAGTGGGTAAGTCACTTAACCCCCAATTGCCTCACTTAAAAAAATTAATTAATTAAATTCTTAATATGTACCAAGCCCTGTTCTAAGCACTTGGGATACAAATATAAAACAGGGCCACCAAGAACCTTACTTAGAACGTGGAAGACAAGACATAAAGCAGAGTTGGAGCCAGAGAGGAGTGTTTTGGTTGGGAAAGTATCAGGGATGGTGAATGCAAGACAGGGAAACTAACTGACATGCATTGCTGCAGCAGCAATGGCAATATGGATTTGAATATGGTTTCCCATAGAAAGAGGTAGAAGGTTGGGAGAGGGCACAAGTTGGCAGCAGGGTTGGGTGGCCAGATTTCTGCCTCATATAGCCCTGAGGTCTCTTCCGCTCCAGGGCTGTTTTTCTACATGAAGCCTGTTCTGATCCTCTTGCTGCAAGTACACTCTTCCTACCATCAACCCCAAGTCCTCTTATTATCTTCTTTTGTATGTATCAGAGACTCATAGCTGCACAGGGACTAACAAAACTCTAGAGTGGGGCACAACTAGGTTAAAATGCAAAGAGGAAACCTTTACACAATAAATAAAAATTCAATACAATACAGATAATGTTAATTGTGTGGTTTTCTAAGTCAATATGCTGCCCACAGGGATCTGTTTCTATTTGGGAAATGAGAGGATGCAGTGAATAAACTGAAAATCCCCTCTTTCATGCCACTACAATATCGTACTTCTTTCTCTTCTTCCTTCACAACAATAAATCCCCTGCCTCTGAGGTGGGAGGTTCAAGAATCATATAAGCTGTGTGACCCTGGGCAAGTCACTTAACCCCAATTGCCTTACTAAAAAAAAAGAAAGAAAGAAAGATAATGAATAAAAAAATAAATAATAACAAAAAAGAATCATATGAGCTCATGTCTTAGGAGTACTTCAAGGTCCTCTTAGGAAGGCCTCATATAAACAAAAAGTGTTATGATGATGAATGTTGGCTCTATTTATTGCTCTAAGACCTTCCAGACCTCCTCTTTCTATGGGGGAAAGAATCCACCTTGGACCTGGCTGTTTTTTGCTCAGATGCCACCTAGCCCTGATGGCTGGAAAGAGACAGGTGCCCTAAGCAGGCTCTCCCTTGGTGACCATAAGGAGACAGAGTCATTGTCCTTGTTTCTGCCCACTGAACTTCACCATCTCATTCTGAGAGCTGTGTCAGAAGCAGGTGGCACCCAGGATGCCTAGTGGGGTGCACATGAGAAAAGCGGACTTCCCTACACTGGTCTTTGTACCAGTGTTTGCCCTGTTGTGCAAAAATGGACGATAACACCTTCAAGGTCAAATTTCATCCAACGGCTTCAGTTGGGCTCTTAATGAAACCACATTCTGGCACGGCTCTAATAAGCTCTTGCCACCTGTGCCAAAAGTGTCTGATTTCTTCTCTTGGCAGGGGTATCAGTCCAAAGTCTCCTGAATAGCAGCCAAAGAAACTTGTGGTCAAGGTCACAGATGGTACTGCAGAAGGAGTACTTGGTACAGTGTAAAGTCAGGGCAGCAAGTTAGGAAGCTGAGTTCTAGTACAGGTTTCACAATTATCCTGCAACAGTGTAAGCTCAGGCAAATCATTCGTGACCTCAGCCTCAGTTTTTCTCTATCTATAAACCGAGTGGTTCTTAGTAGCTTTAAAAGTCTATGAGTCGGGGCAGCTAGATGGCGCAGTGGATAGAGCACCGGCCCTGGATTCAGGGAGGACCCGAGTTCAAATCCGGCCTCAGACACCTGACACTTACTAGCTGTGTGACCTTGGGCAAGTCACTTAACCCCATTGCCCCACAAAATTAAAAACAAACAAACAAGTCTATGAATCTTCAATTTCCCATTCATGAAGCTGGCTCAGAAATAAAGCCTCAGGATTGACTGTCCATGAGGGTGGGTCACAGATGAAGTTCTGGCTTGGATATTCATGAAGACAAGACCCATACTAAAGCCAGGCTCATCTGACCTGTGGTGGATGCTGGGTAGACATAGCCCAATGAGGCTACATGTTTGCTCTAGATTTCAGGATGAAATTTAGTTTGAAAATTCACATAAAAGAAAGACTATAGAGTCTATAGTTATCAGATTTAAGGGAAAGACTAATAAAGTATCCAAAGGCTCCAAGCCCCAGAGTCTTCCTTCCTCTCCCGTTTCCTCCCTAGTGCCTTCCCCTGGGGGCAAGGGGTTCTCAAGAAACAGGGGGAGGTAAGTGTTTCCCAGAATCAGCTGTTTGTGTGTAATGGGGTCCCCGAGCATGGCCAGATTGTCTAACATGCAGTCACCCCTAAGAAGGCTTGCCTGGACATGCCCAGATCTCCTAAGATGGAGACATTAGTCTTCCCCTGCCACATGGGGAAGGTACAGCCTCTTCTGAATGGTTTGCATGACCAGAACAGGCTTTCTTTTTCAAACTATGAGACTTGTGAGATTGATCCCATAGCTTTTTCCTGCCTGTTTTTTCTTGAGACCTTTTTTCTCCTGTGTCCCAATCACAGTTCATCCATCACCTAGGTCCTATGACCTATGCCAATGGAGAGGGGAAGGACTTTCTCCCTTGCTCTCTTTTACCTCAGTTCTAAGAGAGGAGCCTCGAAGGGTTTATTATGTTCTGTTCCATTTGTCTTCAGTTTTAGGTCCTGAAAGTGATACCCACTGGACGTAGGAATTTGAGCCCTAGCGATCCCAGAGCCAGTCTGTCAGAGAAGGTGCAGAGGTCAGGGTGTCTGACACTCAAGGCCACGGTTCAGGGCTTGGACTGCGAATTGGGATTGTGCTCTGTAGGAACTGAGCTAAATTATGGACCTAAATACCTTTCCTTCCCCAGAAAAGGAGATGGTATTAAGGGAGGTGGGATGGGAGTAAAGTATGCTTCCCACATGTTGGGGGAATAACATTTGTGATTTTACCTTCTGAAGCAAATATTTCTTTGTAAAAGCTAATATGACTGTTAGTGGCTGAATGGAACTGGGATTCAGAGGACCAACCCCTACAACTGGGGGAACAACATTGGTGGAGACTGGGGCACCATTGGCACAGAGCCTAGATATACTCTCTAACCTCTTGAGGATACTGAAAATCTTGGGGGAGGGGTCAGATATAACACACCTATCAGGCTCCATCTTAGGTGATCTGGGCATGCCCAAGCAAGCCCCCTACAGAGTGCCTCCATGTTTGTTAGATCTAGGCAGGCTCCACGGGCCCCACTGCATGGGTTCCATTCTCCCTAACTTTTGTCTCCTTTTTAATCTCTTCCCCTTGAGGAAAAAAAAAAGATCAAAGGCATTGGGGCTGATGCTTCTGAACTCGATGCCATGGGAAAGTTGGGCCACAGACACCAGACAAATGAGGGGGAGCAATCCTTTCCCTGGGAAATCCTTTTTCCAGGCCCTGACCTCATCCCTTTTAAGGGACATGTTACCACAGAAGCACCACACCAAGTGTATTCCAAATTAGGCAGGAATTGCTGAATTAAAAACAGAAAGGTTAACATAGAGAAGGGGACATTTTTGTCTAGGGGCTTTCCCCACTGAAAGCTATGCAATCTGAGAACTAGAGGTGGCCTTAGATCAAAGTTTTAGCAGTATGTCAATTAGGGATCAGTCTGAAAGGATCCAAAGCTCAGAGGACTTTGAGTATGGGGCCAAGCTATAGTCTCAAGATCAAAGTCTAGGAAAGGACTCCTTGTTAGTAAAATAACCAGTGGAAGCAGAAGTGATCAATGGCAAAGGAAGGGAGCCTCTTGGTGGAAGGGGCACTTGGGTGGTTTTGTCACAGTTCTACAAAGTTCTGCACACAGTGGATACTCAAGCTCCCTGATTAGCTAATTTTCTGGAATTTGTTCCACTTTCATGAAATTATAGGTCTATGATGAAGAATGCTACCCACCCCCTGACAGAGCTGATGAACTAAATATGTAGTATGAGACACTTTTGAACATGGGCGATGTGGGAATTTGTTTTGCTTGACTAAGCATTACAAGGGTTTCATTTTCCTTTTTTTTTTATCATTGCAGGACTAGGGTGTGAAGAGGCATTAAGGAGAAGAAATAAATGCTTGATAATTGAAAAAATTGAAAACAAAACCAAACAAAAATCCAACATAGGTCCCAGTGGTAGCACAATCCCTGTGTTTTACAAACTGAGTATTTGAAAGTCTTTTTTTATCCCATTGGGTAGGCAAGAAGAATCTTTTGTTTCACCATTAAGCCTTGAACCTTTCACGTACAGATTTCCTAACTTGCTGATAAGACCACTAACTGTGTATATGTGTGTAGGAGTTAAAACCTGAATTAAAGATGTCTGCCCCAACTGGGTTTTCTTTCTAGCACAGGAGTTCTTAGTCTAGCTCTTTTGTAAATAAATCACAATCAGGAGGAACACTTTTTCACTTTTTTCCTATAAAAACATTATGAAAAATTTTGTTGAACAGTTAAATTGAATTTTTGCATTATAAAACCTGCCATATTTAAAGAAGGGCTTCTACTTCCCCAGCCCTGCTGCTTTGGTTACTGGTCAAGTTGAGGAAGTTGTCACTTGGTGTTTGAGAGAACACCATCATTTCTGAGGTAACAGGTTGTGCACAGCAAGCAGGCAGTACTCAGGGCTGTGACACTGATGAGGGCAAAAAAAAAAAAAAAAAAAAGGCTGTGGGGAAGAGGAGAGTTAGATCAAGTATCTCCTTGAATGAGAAAGAGGCTTTAATAATCAGTCAATAAACATTTATTAAACACCTACAACATGCCAGATATTGTGCTAAGCACTGAGGACACAAAAAGATCGTTTCTGCCCTCACGAAGCTCACAATCTAACGGAGACAACATGCAAACAAATATGTACAAACAAGCTATATACAGGATAAACAGGAAATAATTAAAGGGGAAAGAACTAGAATTTTGAGAGGTTGGGAAAGGCTTCCTATAGAAGATGGGGATTTTAGTTAGGTCCCGAATCACTTTAGAGGCTGAATGGAGGACGCAATGAAGTGGGGAGAAACATTTGGCAGGTGGATCTACCAGCAAGCTATTACAAAAGGGCAGGTGTGGCGTGATCAGGGCCTACATCAGAGTGGTGGCGGTGTCAAAAGAGAGGAGGAGGAATATTCAAAAGGTGTTACAAAGGTGAAATTTTCAGGCCTTGGATATTGGGGTGAGGGATGGTGATTCTCAGGTTGCAAGCCTGAGAGACTGGGAGAATGGTGTTGCTGTCAACAGTAATAGGGGAGTTTGGAAAGTGGGGAGGGTATAGAGGGAAGGATAATGAGCTCAGTTTTGGAATCCTGTTGTGTTCAAGATGTCTACTGAACATCCAGGTCGAGTGTCTGAAAGGCAGTTGAAGATGTGAGACTGGAGGTCAGCAGAGAGTTTGGGGCAACATGTGTAGATTTGAGAATCATGAGCATAGAAATGGTCATTAAATCCATGGGAGCCGATGAGATCACCAAGAAAGTAGTATAGAGAGAGAATAGAAAAGGGCCCAGGACAGAAAATGCAGCAAAGAAGTCTGAGAAGGAGTGGTTGGCTAGGTAGGAAGAGAACCAGGAGAGGGTGGTGTCCCGAAAACCTAGAGAGAAAAGAGTATCAAAGAGAAAGATGTTGATTAATAGTGTCAGAAGCTGGAGGGGAGAGGTCAAGGAGAAAGAGGATTAGAAAAGATCATTAGATTTGACAATTGGGGCAGCTAGGTGGTGGCAGTGAATAGAGCACTGGCCCTGGATTCAGGAGGACCTGAGTTCAAATTCGGTCTCAGACCCTTGACACTTACTAGCTATGTGACCTGGGCAAGTCACTTAACCCCAATTGCCTCACAAAAAAAAAAAAAAAAAGATTTGACAATTAACTGTAACTTTGGAAGCAGTTTCATTTGAATGATAAGTTCAGAAACCAGACTGAAGAGGGTTGGAGGAAAGAAAGTAGAAACACTTATTGTTGATTCAAATTTTCAAGAGATTAGCCACAAAAGTAGGAAGAGATAAGGGATGATAGTGGGTATGGAAGGATTAAGTGAGTTTTTTGAGGATGAAGGAGACATGGGCATATCTGTAGGCAGTACGGAAGGAGCCAATAGACAAGGAGAGATTGAAAGTAGTGGAGAATGACAAAGGGGGCAATCTGTTGGAGGAGATGGGATGGGATGGAATCACTTGTGTTGGCAGAGGGTAAGGAGTAGACATCTCTTCACGTGAGCAGAGGTGAAGGAGGAGATTGTGGCAAAAGGCATCTGAGTGAAATGAAATAAGGAAGAGGGAAATAACTCGTGGTGAATGGCCTTAGTTTTTTCTCAGTGTTTAAAAGATCCATGACCAGCACAAATCTTTAAGGATTCTGTTTTCCCCCAAAACAAGAACCAGCCTTAGGTATGTTTATTTTCTGGGTACTACATAAGGCCAGGTAAATGAAGATGATGCCACACAGAGACACAATGGGTATAAACTGGAGGAAAGAACATTCTAGACAGGACAGCAGTCAAAGGCTCCCTAGGTGGAATGAATAGTATCCATGCAAAACTGGCTTTCTGAAGGGTGAGTCTGAGGCTGGAGATACCCAGGTGGATGGAGGGCAGATGAAGGTCTCTGAAGATCAGGTTAAGTGGCTAGATTGGGTAGAATGTGCATTAAGGAGCAGGAAAGTGACCCTGGGAAAATACTTGCTTTCCCTGCTACTGTCCCACTATGAAATGCCCCAGGGCTCTGTGGCTTTATGAAGAACAGGAAGCCCTGACTAGCTGTCTTGCTCAATAAGGAGAGTATATGTATACTTGGCATCCAGTGGGTAGAGGGAGGCTCAATTCTAGGCCAAACCAATCTTTCATAGATCAATGTAATCTGCCTTATTATCACAAGCCTCCAACAAACTACTCCCTTATTTCCTGACTTTAAATAAGCACCAATTTTTCTCTCTAATTCCAAATCCAATGAAATCTACATGCAATCCACAGCTCTGACAGTTTGTGACTCAGTGAGTCTTTTGCTTGGCTCCTGTGATTTTTCTATCTTGGCAATAAGCAGTAAAAAATACAGGGAGACAGAGTCAAACACGGAGAAGTGACATCTTTTATTTCTGCCTTTCATTTTATTTTGCTACTACATATATAGCCTAATTTTGAATTTGGCTCTTGTTCCCTTATAACATCATTACTTGCAAAGGCAATCTCCCCTTGGAGACTTTCAATGCAAAAAAAGTCCTTGTTTCATCTATGACAATGTGAGTGCACAATCTCAGATAACCTTTCAAATACTGAGTGCCAAGTGCAAACAGCAGCCATGGGAACTTGAAGCAGAGAACTTTCAGCTCCTCTAGAGAGAAGGAAAGGGTGGTGTTGTTGTTTGTCTTTCATTCTCCAAGAGGACCATGGCATTGGGAGGTTATGTCATGAAGGAGATCTGTGCAAAGTCACCAACCTCACTCTCTCCTTCAGAGCCATCTGGGCCCAGTGGCAAGATATACATTAATATGACTGAAGATGGCCCCAGATGTTTAAGGCAATTGGGGTTAAGTGACTTGCCCAGGGTCACATAGCTAATAAGTGTCTGAAGTGAGATTTGAACTCAGGTCTCCCAACTTCAAGCCAGTGCTCTTTACACTGTGCCACCTATGTTTAGAAGTAGTATGAGAGTGGAGTGGGGGAGAGAAGAAGTGTTATTTGCTCTGGATAAATGAAGTAAATTAAGGATGCTGTTGTCTCCAGCATAAGCATATCGAGTCCAATCCAGTAGAGACTTGGCTTTGACACAGCTGTGTGATCACAAGCAAGTCCCTTACCTAAGCCTCAGTTTCCCTTTCTATAAGATGGGTATAACTTCCTACCTACCCTGATCAGGTTGTTGCAAGGAAAGTACTTTGTAAATGTTAAAGTGCTATGTCCCTATGAGTTATTATTATTGGGGTTCTATGGTATTGTGGAAAGAGGACTGGGTAGGGAGTCAAGAGACCAGGATTTACATCCTGGCCTGGACACTTACTTGGCTAGGTGACAAAAGGCAACTCTCATAGTTTGTCTGCACCTCCATGCCCACCTTACAGTGTTGTTGTGAGAAAGCCTTATGTCAATGTTGCCATTATTATTTTTATCCTATCCTCCCAAAGGAAATAGTGCTGTGTAGGATATCCAGAAATCTCAAACTGTTCTCAAAGGAAGGAACTGCTGAAAAAGCTGATGCTGACAGCTTACCCAAGATTGTACCCTTCATTTGATGGCAAGGCCAAGACAAAGGACAAGCCACCAACTTTTGGGACCTGTGCAGAGGCAGCGGTTCCTGAACCTCTTTCCCAGAGGACACCGTGCAAGGGGATAAATGAGGAGTTGGAGATCTACTCTAGTGGACTATTTTGGAACATGTTTGCTAGAGAAACCCATGTGCTTAAAAGCAATCTCAGAAGTAATTTCCTATGCTTCTAATATCACTGAGAAAATGCTTCCTTAGCAAAATTGGTACCATTTGAGAGGATGGACTCATTCAACCACATTAAGGGAGGCTGCACTCCTCTGGGAAAGTAGGGAGACTAGGAAGGCTTGAAAAATTATGGAATGGTTGGAAAGAGAGAAGAGGCAAGGAAAACACTACACAAGGTGTTTCCTGTCTGTCCAGCATGGTGGACTAAACTAAGTTAGGTTTAGTTTTCTTGTATCTCCTGATAAGGCATTTTAAAAATCATATCGCCTCAAGGCACCGAGGCTAAATTAATTGCTGTTACTTCCTCTCTCTACTAATACACAGTGAACTCAGGTCCTCAAGAAGTGATTATTTTACCTTGCAACCTGGAGGAAAGGTGGGATCATTGTTGTAAGCTCACACTCTGGTCTTTTCTTTGCTAGTGCTCCATTTCTGGAAACAGTTCCTTACTTTGGCCATAATCCCCATCTGAATCCCTCTGTATGGTGACTATAGCAAACTTAAACATTAGGATCTTGGGTTGTTTTTTTTTCTGCTTTTGCATTTTGGAATGTCATGGATTTTCTTATTTTGGTTGAACTGAGTAAGGTTGGTAGGGAATTTACTCAATAACCAGACAGTGCCTTGCACACAGTAGGCACTTAATAAATGTTTGTTGAATTACATCAATTTTCCCAGGTAGAATGTGAGCTTTTTGAGGTAAGGACCTATTTTTTCTTTTTTTTGTGTCTATATTCCTGCTATTTAACAAAGTGTCTTGTACATAGTGGTGCTTAATGCATTTTGTTGAATTGAATTAAATTTTCATCCCCTGATCTAGTTACATGATCAGCTACTTTCTCTCTCTCTCTCACTCACTCTCACTTTCCCTATCATGTAGTGAGGTTTGTAAAGCATAGCAGACAGATAATCCAAGTGGTACAATGGTAACCAAGACCTAGAGAAAGGCCTTTAAGGCACTGAGAAAGTGCATTGGAAGGGCATGAAAGAGAATTGCTTAGATGAGTCAATCATCTAATCAACAAGCAGTTACTAAGTGCCTATTATAGGCCAGGTACTGTGCTAGATGCTACAGATATATATATAATATATATATATATATATATATATATATATATATATATATATATTATATATAAATGTACCAAATTAAAGAGAACAGATACTAATTAATACAAAGTCATACAGAAGGGAAAGGACTAGCAGGTGGAGAGTTTCAGCAAACAGTTCATATATTGGGCCTTGAAGGAAGAGTTGGGGATGAGGAGGAAATGCATGCCAGGCACAGAGGAGGAAGATGGACTTTCATGTGTGAAGAGTGAAGAGAAATCTGGTTTGGCCAAATCATAGAGCATGTCATGTTCAATGAAGCTGAAAAGACAGGTTGGGGAATAGGTTGTGAAAGGCTAAAGCTAAACAGAGTTTATATTTTATCTCAGAAGCAACAGGGAGCTATTGAAGTTGGCTAAGGGAGTAAAACTTTCAGATCAGTGCTTAAGGACAGTGGCAAAAAACTTAAGACAGGAAGACTAATCCGGAAGTTGTCCAAATAATACAGGATAAGATGGTAGTTGTGTGAGCAGAGAAAAGGGGTCAGATATAAAAGATATCATGAAATAGAAATGGCAAGATCTGACAAGTAACTGGAGGATGCTGAGGTTATGAACTTGGGAGACTAGAGGTGGTATCTTTGACAGAAATCGGGATGTTTGGAAGAGGGGAAGGTTTTGGGTGAAAGATAATGAGTTAAGTTTTGGACATGTCATATATATACAATTTTTTTTTTTGCCAGGCAATGGGGGTTAAGTGATTTGCCCAGGATCACACAGCTGGTAAGTGTCAAGTGTTCAAGGCTGGATTTGAACTCAGGTCCTCCTGAATCCAGGGCCAGTGCTTTATCCACTGTGCCACCTAGCTGCCCCCTGGACATGTTGTATTTAAGATGTATCTGAACATTCAGTTTGAAATATCCATTAGGCAACTAGTGATGCAAGACTAAAACTCAAAAGAGAGATTTGGGCTGGCCAGAGAGATCTGTGAGTCATCTGCATAGAGCTGACAGTTAAACCTGCAGGAGC
This sequence comes from Dromiciops gliroides, assembly GCF_019393635.1. Lineage (NCBI taxonomy): Eukaryota > Metazoa > Chordata > Mammalia > Microbiotheria > Microbiotheriidae > Dromiciops > Dromiciops gliroides. The sequence continues at coordinate 435,336,903 of NC_057862.1, read as the reverse complement.
TGACAAAGTTACCAAGAAAGAGATTTTATAGAGAAAAGAAGGCCTAAGATAGAAACCATGGGCTCCAACCACAGTTACGGAGCATGATATGGATGACAAGCCAGCAAAGGAGATGGATGAGGAAAGGTCAGACAAAACAGGAGAAAGCCAAGAGAACAAGTATCACCAAAAAGCCAGAGAGGGTGAGTAACCAGGGGAGAGAGGGTAGTCAAGAGTGTCAAATCTAGAAGATAGGTAAAGAAGGAAAAGGGGGGCAGCTAGGTGGAGCAGTGGATAGAGCTCCGGCCCTGGAGTCAGGAGTACCTGAGTTCAAATCCGGCCTCAGACACTTAACACTTACTAGCTGTGTGACCCTGGGCAAGTCACTTAACCCCAATTGCCTCACTAAAATTTAAAAAAAAAAAAAAGAAGGAAAGGGAAGGTACCTTTGGAAAGAGCAGATTCAGTTGTCTGGCCAAACTGCAAAGGGTTAAGGAGAGAGAGGAGTAGAAGCAGAGGTTCCAAGTGTAAATCATTTCCCCCTCTAGGATTTGGCTGAGAAAGAGAGGAACAATATAGGATGATAACTTGAGGGGGTGGTGGGGCATAATGCAGGATTTTTAAAGGATGCTCTTCATGGCAGGGAGGACAGCAAGATGAATGGGGTATAGTGTATTCTAGTGACTTGAGGCAAGCTGGATATAGTAGGATAGATATCATGGTCCAAGACAGGACTGCTGGTCTGAGGGTCAGGCAGAAAAGGCTACTTGGGATAGGTTAAGGGACTCTTGAGGTCAGTCTGGACACCCCAGGGTCAGGCCAGTCAGTAGAATACAGGTAATTTGTCCAGCCACCTTTAATACACAATTGTTGTCTGTACACCCTTGTCATTCTACAGACAGAAACTGAAGGCAATTGTTGTTGATGGTTAAGAAAGGACTTTCAGTGGCTTTGGGTCCTCTGCTGTGCTGCTGGCAGCAAGCACCCTGGGATTTCTGGATCTTCCAGGAAGATTTTAGCAGGGTTTAGAGGGGAGACACTTCCTTGAAACACTTGCTGGTCTTTTTTTTTTTTTTAAGGAATAAAAGAACAGGTTTATTGGGGTACAAGAGAAACTGGCCGGGAGGAAGGTTTAAAAAAACGCTTTCCTCCCTGACTAGCTTGGGGAGCACCTTTTTATAGGGCTAAGATGGCGTAGGTAAAATGTCCCTTATTAGGTGATGGGTTGGAAGTCGTCTGGCAGTGGGTTGGGGTAGTTTGATGATGGGTCATGGGCAATCTGGTGATGAGCATTAACTCCATCCTGGTGGGTCTGAGCAGTCTGCTGGTGGGTGGTTTCTTTGTCCTCTCCTGGTGCAGCCACGCCTAACAGGATTTACCTCACCCAGGTGGTGAGGAGGACTGGAATGTAGGGTGGTGGTCCTGGAATTTGCTGCTTATCTCTTTTGGGTGTGTCTGTCCTTTGGCTGAGTTCAAGGAGAGGCCTCCTTGATCTCAGGGGAAAACTCCTGTGGTTTCAAGGAAAAAGTTCCTTGACCTCCCCAGACAACTTCTGGGGTAACCGGGGCCCATAATCCTCCCATAACATTCCCCACTTCTCTATATCTAGGGAAAAAGGGCAATGGTCATTTTTTTGGTAACTGCTTTGAGCTGATCATGGATGTAGAGCTGTCCCTGAATCATTGGGGGCATAGAAGAAGTCTTATGGGCCTGGTCCAGGAGTAAAGAGGCATGTAGGCAGGAGTAGTGGCTGCCATGAGGTTGAAAGCCTCAAGTCTCCTCCAGGTGCTTATATGGCGAGAAGAGAGGAAGATCCCGTACCCAGCCATGCCGAAGTGCTAAAATGATATGAGGAGAAAGCACGTGAGTCCTTAGGATTCCTCTGTAAAGAATTACACTCTTGCGCAAGTCCAACGGACCAAAAGTGAATTCCAAGATGGCACTGTCCAGGAGCCTCCTCTGTGCTTGACCTTTACTCTCTTTTGATAGAGGTATCCTTGATGGTCTTTTTAATGTGGCTTAAACTAAAAGGTTTTTTGCATTTCTAGTAGGGTCTGTTCCCAGGAAACTAGGGTATGAGGAGTGGGTAGGGGATATATGTAACAAGTACCATTTATGCTGCTAAATGGTAATGATGCTCCTCAGGTCACAGCAAGTTTATGGACACTGCTTGGTGTATCAAAATTTAGCCTTGGGAACAAAAGATCAAATACAAATTGGTTTCCTGGTTGACAAACAAAAGTCATATATTGCTGACTTCCTCTGTGGGGCTGAGATAGTTACTACTACATATATCTAAACTATGATCTGCAGTGAAATAAATTCACATAGAAAGCTTTAGCAAGTAGCTTTCTAGATTAGAGTCTTTTGTGTGTGGAGGGAATGGAAATGTTTCTAGATTTCTAGATTGTAAACTACCCACCTAGATTAGAAGCTTCTTGTGGCTAAGATCCCTGTCCTATCTCAACTTTCAATCTCTCTGAATGCCTAGCTCAGTAAAAATAATAGCAGCTGAAATCTATATATCGTGTTAAGGTTTACACAATGCTGGATACAGATTATTTCATTTGATCCTTACTACAATCCTATGAAGTAGGTATTATAAAAATCATTCCCATTTTACAGGTAAGAAAAGAGAGGTTTAAGGAGGGCAAGTCAGTGGCTTGTGGACACATAACCAGTTAAGTGCTGGAGGTGTAATTCCAAACCCAGGTCTTTCTGGGTTTTTTTTTTCTTTTTCTTAATATTATTTCCCCCCAGTTACATGCAAAAAGTTTTCAACATTTGTTCTTATGAGATTTTTGAGTTTCCAAATTTTTTCTCTCTCTCTCCCTTCACCCCGCCCCCCACAAGACATCAATCAATCTGATATAGGTTATATATGTACAATCACGTTAAATATATTTCCACATTAGTCATGTTGTGAAAGAAGAATCAGAACAAAAGGGAAAAACTTCAAGAAAGAAAAAAAACCAAAAGCAAAAACAGTATGGTTCAATCTGCATTCAGATTACACAGTTCTTTTTCTGGATGTGGAGAAAATTTTCCATCATGAGTCCTTTGGAATTGTCTTGGATCATTGTATTGCTGAGAAGAGTTAAGTCTATCACAGCTGATAATCACACAACGTTGCTGTTACTGTGTACAATGTTCTCCTGGTTCTGTTCACTCCACTCAGCATCAGCTCATGTAAGTCTTTCCCATTTTTTCTGAAATTTGCCTGCTCATCATTTCTTTTCTTTTCTTTTTTTAATTTGGAGAGGCAATTGGGGTTAAGTGACTTGCCAAGGGTCAGTAAGTGTTAAGTGTCTAAGACCAGATTTGAACTCAGGTCCTCCTGAATCCAGGGCTGGCACTCTATCCACTGCGCTACCTAGCTGCCCCATGCTCATCATTTCTTATAGCACAACCAGATCTTTCTTTCTTTTTTTTTTTTAATAGGTACACCTAACCTTTTTTTGTTTGTTTGTTTGTTTGTTTTTGGTGAGGCAATTGGGATTAAGTGACTTGCCCAGGGTCACACAGCTATAAGTGTTAAGTGTCTGAGGCTGGATTTGAACTCAGGTCCTCCTGACTACAGGGTCGGTGCTCTATCCACTGCGCCACCTAGCTGCCCCCAGGTCTTTCTTTCTTCTAATTTTTTTTTTTTGGCAGGGCAGTGAGGGTTTAAGTGACTTGCCCAAGGTCACACAGCTAGTAAGTGTCAAGTGTCTGAGGCTGGATTTGAACTCAGGTCCTTCTGAATCCAAGGTCAGTGTTTCATCCACTGTGCCACCTAGCTGCCCCCCCCCCCCAGGTCTTTCTTAATTGTAATCCAGAGCTCTTGCCATACCATGCTGCCTAACATATGTTAATTACTTGTACAGGCAATATTAATTTAGTTAAATATTAAAGACAAGTAACAAATGTAAGCATCATTGGTGCACCTGCATCACGTGAGGATTGGATAAGAGGTGATTATTTCAGCTCCTCCTGGTTCTGACATTCTAGCAACAGAGTAAAATGACCAACAAGTTGGGAGGACTAGACACTCTGATCCTTATGATCTTTCAAATCTCTCTCTCTCTCTCTTTTTTTTTAAGTGAGGCAATTGGGGTTAAGTGACTTGCCCAAGGTCACACAGCTAGTAAGTGTGTTAAGTGTCTGAGGTCGGATTTGAACTCAGGTTACTCCTGACTCCAGGGCCGGTGCTCTATCCACTGCGCCACCTAGCCTGCCCCTCAAATCTCTTGAAAATAAGAATTAGATATAAGAGATGAAACAATTTCAGTTGTGTCTCCACTCTAAGACACTCACCCTAATGAGTTAACAACCCACTGAAAATACTACCCAAACAGCCCCTTCTGGGGCATCAATCTATCAATTAATCAAGAAGTATTTAAGTACCAGACACTGTACTAGGTTCTGAGGATACAAATAAAAATAATGAAGCAGTCTATACTCAAGGAACCCACAGCCTATTAGGTAGGATAATGTATACATTATAAACATAAACAAAAAATATATATACACAGTAAAAACAAAATAAATACAAGGTGGTTAGGAAGGAAGGAGATCTGAGATGGGGATTAAAATTGTTGAACCTACAATAAAAGAGATGAAGCAGAGCCCAGAGCCAATTGTTGTTATTGTTGTTTGTTCTTCACTATCCAAGAGGATCATGACATCAGGAGGTGATGTCATGACTTGAACTGAATTGGATCTAAGTGAGGGAGGGATGTGCACAGTCACCAACCTCACTCTCTCCTCTGGAGCCATCTGGATCCAGTGGCAAGATATACATCAGGAGGGCTGGAGATGGCCCCAGATGTCTGAGGCCACTGGGGCTAAATGACCTGCCCAGGGTCATTCAGAGATTAAGTGTCTGAGGTGACATTTGAACTTAGGTCCTCCAGACTCCAGGGCCAGTACTCTATCCACTGTGCCACCTATCTGCTCCTCTGAGCCAATGGCACTATATTAAAGGATCCATGGTTCCCTCTAATGAAGTGGATCCCAGATTTTTCTCATAACCTGAGATGCCCCCTTCTTCTAGGGGCCTTGTCTTTATAAGATTTAATACCTAAATATTCCAAAGAGGGTATACAAAATACAGAATCCATTGGCTGATAGATCTTGCTTCACAGTCCAAAAAATGATGCATCAGCTAGAAATGGTATGTCAGCAGGGGGGTCTTGGGTTGGGTGAAGCATAGGGCATCTCCACTGACTAAGTGGTCATGAGATGGTCACTCACTCATGTTAGATAAGAGAGAGTGGTCAAGGGGTACAAAAATAAGTTGGAGGACTTTCCATATAATTAACTCATCTCTACCACACTGGGCTTGGTCACCATGACAAGGGAAAACAAGGGTGGAGGCCCTCTATTTAGCTTCCTATGATTAAGCAAGTGAATTTACAATCTGCAGCTCACAGCTCTGGGGCCCAATATATAGAACCTATAATTGCTACTCCTGTGGAATTATATTAAATTGATTAATACTTATTGGAATAGAGTAGGGGTCCAAATGAATTATTTCCACACTGGGAAGGATTTGTATAGAAGGTGGCTCTGTAGCTATATCTTGAAGAAAAAGAAATTTTATGAATGGAAATCAAGAGGGATAAAAAGGATGATATTAAGGGGAGAATTTTTTTTGGAAAACTTTCCATTTAGTAATAGTTGAAGTATATGCAGACTTTGTGTGAGGGCAGGATGAATCTAAATCTTTTGAACCCAGGACCAGGGTCATGTCCTTTTCATCAAAATAAATGGAATACGAGCAGCTAGGTGGCGCAGTGATAGAGCACCAGCCCTGGAGTCAGGAGGACCTGAGTTCAAATCCGGCCTCAGACACTTAACACTTACTAGCTGTGTGACCCTGGGCAAGTCACTTAACCCCAATTGCCTCACTAAAAAGTAATAATAATAAAATAAAATAAAAAATAAATGGAATACAATCTTTCTGGATGGGTATAAGCAAGCCAGAGCAATAGTTCCCAAATGGAACTATTGTGACCAGTCTTGGATAAACCCATGTGGCTCAAGATGTCTCGTGCCCTGTAATGGAAAACCAACATTTTGGTATATGTGTATGTGTGCTAAGACTGGAAACCAGGAGCCATATTTGTTTTTGTTCAACCTTTTGTTCCCAAGTCCAATCAGATATATTAAGAAACCCTAAAAAGGGCAATGGGAGTCATGTAAATGAGCAAACCATTAGACTGACAAAAGAATGGTCCGGAGAGACACAATCTCCTACTTAGAATGCACAATACTGCAACTCTAGAGGAGTTTTCCCCTTCCCTGTCTTTCTCACCTTGCCCTAAGTTAGGAAAATAAACCTGGCTCTAAGGCAGGCTTAGTTCTAAGCTGAGAATACTTCTACTTATACCTGCCCTAAAGATTCTCAGTGGGTTCAATGGCTCTCTATTGTCTGGGTCCTTCTCAGAAGAATGGCTTATTGCTTATATTCATAACTGAAGAGAATGATCAATTTGGTTAGAGGTTAGTAAAAATAAAGATGTAATTTTTTCCCCCAACCAAGTTCATGGGCTCCCTGAAATCTAGTTTGAAAACCTCTGGTCCTATAGCAATTATCTCCTAAGTGTGGGCCCTGGTCCCTTTGGGTCCATGGGCCTTAGTCCCTCAGGGCTGTTATAAACTAAACCTGACCAGGCACTCAAAGCAGCAGTTGGATAGGTACTAGGGGCAAGATTCCCCCTTCTTCCTAAGTATACCCATCCCTTGTTCACAGATCACCATGTGGCTGTGGCAGGCACTTCAAGGCAGTGACTGATGAGTAAGAGCGCCTCACCCCTTCCTTTTCCACTCTGAGTGTGAGTGAATGGGATGAACACGCAGTAGTGGGTTGTGAACTACACTGCACAGCCCCTTTGTTATCTTCCCCCTCAAAATCACCCTTCTTCCAAACTTCTCTATTTCTGTTGAGGGCATCATCACCTCTTTAGTCACCAAGGTTTATGACCTTGAGATCATGCTTGACTCCTCATTTTCTCTCACCCCACATATGGAAGCAGTTGCCAAATCTTGTGGTTTCTGTCTCTACACTCCTTGTCACAAATCTGCCCTTTCCTGCACCCACAGAGCCACCACTCCAGCTTAGGCTCTCATCAGCTCTTACCTGGACTCCTGCAAGGGCCTTCTAATTGTTCAAGTGAACAAGGGTTTATTAAGTGCTCGCTCTGTGCCAGGCACTATGTTAACAGTTGGGCCTCAAGGCTTTGTCCTCCTCCCATCCATTTTCTTTTTTTCTTTTTTTTTTTGCAGGGCAATGGGAGTTAAGTGACTTGCCCAGGGTCACACAGCTAGTGTCAAGTGTCTGAAGCCGGATTTGAACTCAGGTACTCCTGAATCCAGGTCCGGTGCTTTATCCACTGCGCCACCTAGCTGCCCCCTCCCATCCATTTTCTACACATCTGTGATATTCCTAAAACACAAGTCTCACTATGTCTCCCTGCTACTCAATAACATCCAGTGGCTTCTTATTCCCTCTAGGATAAAATGTAAGCTCCTCTGTTTGGCATTCAGAATCCTCCATAACATAGCTCCAACCTACCTTTCCAGACTTATTATGCTTTACTCCCCTCCAGGGACTTGTGCCACACATTCATAACAAAACACAACTAAAATATCCAAACATGAATAGAATCTGATTGGTGTACTGCATGTTTCAATAAAAAAAATAACCTAAGAAAAAATAAAATTATATGCTTCTCTGCTCAATTCACATTAATCAAATTAATGGAATAATTAATTACTAACAAATTGTTATTTACAAGTCTACACTATCTCCCAAGGCATACACAGGGATTTAAAAAAATAAGGAAGCACATTCAAACACATTATTCTCCAGAACAAGACAGATTTTTTGTAGTGCTAATAAGTAAAATGTTAAAATTTCACTTATTCAATCATTATCTCCTTTTAAAATGTCTATTTTGTATGCTTTATAATACACAAATTAGATCAATGTGATAGCACTTACACATAGTTTATAAATACATAGAAATATGATGGGAGTGCTCAAAACTTTTTGACTGATAGAGACATGACCAAGAAGCTTGGATGCCACTGGTCTGGGGGGAAAATACAAACTCTTTTTGCCTGGTATTGAAGCTATGTGAAGCCAGTCTACCTTTCTAATTTTAGTTCATATCAATTCCCCTCACACACTTGATGGTACGGAGTGACTAGACCATCTGATGTTCCCGATCTCAGCCTCTCACCTATGGTCTTCGTGCATCCCGAGCAGACTGACCTTAAGCCTGGAATACAGCCTATCTTCATTTCCACCTGTTACAACCCTTCATGGCTAGCCTCAGGTAGCACCTCCTCCATGAAATCTGCCCTGACCCCTCCAGGAATTCTCCTCTTCTTTTCCCAGAGCCCTTGGTATGACTTGATGTTTGCCCCATCATGTGATACTGTATGAGGCTGTGCTCATGATGTAGTACTGTTCCTGTAAGCTCATTCAGGAGAGAGACTACATTGTTTTTTCTTTTTTTTTTGGTCTTCTTGGTACCTGGTACAATGACTTGTGCACAGAAGAAACTTAATATATTTGTCGAACTGAACTGAATTAAATTGAGGTCACCTAGGCCTGTCCAGGAAGCTGGGCTCACCTTCATTCCTTATGGGGATAGGCCTGCCTCCCTGTGACAGGTTACTATCAGCTTATGGTCACATGAAGTAATAAGAATTTAAACCATGAGAAAGTCCTAGGAAGACATGAGTTCAATTCCTGCTCCAGACACTTACTAGATGTGTGAGCCTGGGCAAGTCACTTAACCTTTGCCTGCTCCAGTTTTCTCATCTCTAAAACAGGGATAATAACAGTACCCACCTCACAGGGTTGTGAGGATCAAATGACATAATATTTGTAAGGCCCTCTGCAAACTTTAAGTGCTATATAAATGTTAGCTATTATGATTGTCATTAACAATGCCTGGCACAGGGTGCTAAGTCAAATCCTTTTGTTTCCTTCTTTGGTAAGAGGCCCATTTTGCCATGGTCTGTCTTCCAGTAGTGAGTGACCTCAGTTAACCATCTGGATTTTCTGGGTTTTTTGTTTTGCTTTTTTTGTTTTGTTTTTAAACTTCCCAATATCTTCACTAGCCCAGGTAAAAGTATCATATCAACACACAAGCTGGAAACCTGGAGTCTTTTTTCTGAGTATAACCTTTCAAGTTCACACCTCACTGATCACCTGTAAGAAATCCAATATACCTGGTGATGCTTTGCATAACTGCTTCTTTCCACCAAGTAATCTGAGATAAGAACTTCTGAGGCTAAGGAGACAATCATTGTGGACCCCTGCACTCAGCTCTGGGGCTTTCTCCTTTTCTAATGTTGCTGCTTCTGTTAATTATGAGTGACCCAATCTGCAAGGCCAGGTGAAACACAATCACAGAGCCAGGAGTGTTCCTGGTGTTTCCTAAACTAGTCTAGACAGGATAGAATCATCACTAATTCATTAATGCATTTGTTGATGAATTCACTTACACTTGAAATGTTTATTAAAAACCTATTAAGGGGGGGGCAGTTAGGTGGCACAGTGGATAGAGCACTGGCCCTGGATTCAGGAGGACCTGAGTTCAAATCTGGCCTCAGACACTTGACACTTAACTAGCTGTGTGACCCTGGGCAAGTCACTTAACCCCATTTGCCTCAACAAAAACAAAACAAAAAAATACCACCACGACCACCGCCACCAACAAAAACCAAACAAACCAAAAAACCCTATTAAGTCAGGAGACCTCTAAGATAAAGAAGACAAGCTCCTGGACTCAAGAAGCCTATAATCTAGTAAAGCAGTTGGTCATGGTCACTGAGCTTGTGAGGAAGTCCAGCCTCGAAGGGTCAGTCGTGCATTTTTCTAGATTATCTATTCAGAATTTCCAGATGGGGGGTAGGGGGAAAGGAGAGGGAGAACTGAACCCTTCCCTTTTCATTTCTGGGCTGCCAAATGAAGTGTTTGGCAAGTTCAAAGAGAACTGCTTTTAAAGGACCTCTGCTTTCTTTCTTTTGGTGCTATCCCCCCACCCCCACCTTTATGCAGAAACGCCCCAAATTTTTGGCATAGAATCAGCTACTTCAATTTTTAAAATGCTGTTTTGTTTATTCATTTATTTTATTCCCATACTTGATTTATTTTTGTTGAATTGAATTGAAAATCAAATAGCTCATCAAGAAATCCTCAAGGGGGCAGCTAGGTGGCGCAGTGGATAAAGCACCAGCCCTGGATTCAGGAGTACCTGAGTTCAAATCTGGCCTCAGACACTTGACACTTACTAGCTGTGTGACCCTGGGCAAGTCACTTAACCCTCATTGCCCTACAAAAACAAAAACAAAAACAAACAAAATATAAAGAGTACATATTATGTAAGGGGGAATAATTTTATTTTGATGTCATCAATTTCTGTGTCAGTCATTGCTTAAATACATACATGATATGGGGAAATATATTTGTGCAAAGGCATCTCTTACTTTTTTTTTTTTTTGCAGGGCAATGAGGGTTAAGTGACTTGCCCAGGGTCACACAGCTAGTAAGTGTCAAGTGTCTGAGGCCAGATTTGAACTCAGGTACTCCTGAATCCAGGACTGGTGCTTTATCCACTGTGCCATCTAGCTGCCCCCATCCCTTAATTTTTTTTTTTTTCTCTCTTTTTTTTTTTTTTTAGTGAGGCAATTGGGGTTAAGTGACTTGCCCAGGGTCACACAGCTAGTAAGTGTTAAGTGTCTGAGGCCGGATTTGAACTCAGGTCTTACTGAATCCTCAGGTACTCCTGACTCCAGGGCCAGTGCTCTAGCCACTGCGCCACCTAGCTGCCCCCATCCCTTACTTTTTGAAAAGTGAATTCTATCCAAGTTAACTATAAAGTGAGTTTCAGTAAAGTAAATCTTATTCTCCCACTGAATTTATTTTATAATTGTTTTTAAACAGATTTTTATTGATATCTTTTGGTTTCACAATACCTAGACTTCCTCCTGTATCTTTCTTCTGCTTTTTTCCCAGACAGCCATTCCTTATAACAAATAATTTTTTAAAAAGAAGAAAAAAAATCAGCAAAACTAATCAACATTTAAAAAAACCCCCAAATTATATATAATACTCCATACCCATCCTCCCCAACCTCTGCAAAGGAATGGAGAGAGGTCTCTTCTCATGTCTTCTTTGGAGCCAAGCTTGTGTGTGTTTTTTAAAAATAGTTCTGTAGGGGCAGCTAGGTGGCGCAGTGGATAAGCACCAGCCCTGGAATCAGGAGTACCTGAGTTCAAGTCCGGCCTCAGACACTTAACACGTACTAGCTGTGTGACCCTGGGCAAGTCACTTAACCCCAATTGCCTGACCTAAAAAAAAAAAAGTTTTGTGACTTTTATTTTCAATTGTTTTGATCTTGTACTTTCCATTTACCCTGTTGTTGTCACTGTCTTTTTCAAAGTCTTCCAACATTATCTATCTATAACTTCTGTCATTTTTGCTAAATTGATAAGTGTGAGCTGAAACCTCAGGTTTGTTTTGATTTGCCTTTCTCTAATTAGTGATTTGGAGTATTCTTTCATATGGTTGCTAATAGTCTATAATTCTTTTTTTGAGATCTTCCACTGATGTTCATTGTAAAAATAAAAATATATTCTCAAAGGAAATGGTCATGGGGAAAAGGGCAGAAAACCTTTGGTGGGGCAAGCTGAAAATTTTTTAGTAAAGTAAGAGGTCAGGATGGCTAGCCCTATGACATGCTGGTCACTATGCCAGCTGGGAATTGTGCTACTAATGTAAGAATTTTTCCATTATATGTTTTGACATTCTGAGACCTTCCCTATGCTACCCTTTTCTTCCTGAGGCTACCACTCTCATCTTTCCCAATGCCTTACACATAGCAGGAACTTAATAAGTACTTGTTGAATCATCTATTTCTCCCAGGAGAAAGAAAAGTGCCAGCAAAGAGTCACAAAGCTGGTCACAGCAACCTGCACTCCTGGGCCATTCACAATGAAATTAATAAGCAACATCCTAAGAAGCCTTTGCTAACGTAAAAGTGCCTTGGGAATGTCTATTTCTAACAGTAAAGATGACCCTGCTGACCTGAACACTTCCTAAATAGACAGTAGATTCCATGGGATGCCCTTGTGACAGTGAAATCATCCCAGTCCTAAGGAATTCTGTCAGCATGCCATGGAGACTAGGACATTTTGGGGATGAAGAAGTTGTCATAATTTTATTCTTAGTGCAGGACAGTATGAGAAATGAAGTTTCATGTGAACTAAAGAAAATCTTAAAAATAACATTATGATCCTCACGTAACATGAGCTGACCTTTTAGATTTCCATTTTAGCTCAAACGCCTACACTCTCCTTCTGGTTGTTGGGATATTTTTTTGGCTACATAATACATGCAATCATGGAAATCAGAGATTATTCTTGGGTACAAAACTTAGTGTGATAGTTAAAATATGAGGTCAATCTTACTGTATTGGCCACTGAGGGTTAAAAGTCAGAGAGAATACTAGTAAAGGCAAGGCAGTTATCCTAAAGATGAGCATAATAATTTAAAGTCAGGTAATCACTCCTAAACAGTCTTACAAAGTGCTAAAACAAACTGAAGAAGAGTCTGAGTAAACCAGAAAAAAACAAGATGAATGAAAACCTGGAATGTTTTTAAGTGTCAGTCAGTCAATAAATATTTATTAAATACCTACTACATGCCAGGCAGTGTGCTAAGAGCTGTGAATACAAAGAAAGGCAAAAGAGGCCTTGTTTGCAAGGAGCTCAAGATCTAATGCAAGAGACAACATATATATACAAATAAGTTAGACAAATAGGAAATAGGATAAGGAAGGCACTAGAATTAAGAGGATTTGGGGAAAGCTTCCTGTAAAAGGTAGGATTTTAGTTGGGACTTGTAGGAAGCCAGGAAATCAGGAGGCAACGATGAGGAAGGAAGGGATTCTAGGCAAGTGGGACAACCACTGAAAATGCCTGGGGCTAAAAGATGGAGTATCTTGTTCAAAGAATAGTGAGAAGGTTAGCGTCTAGATTTAAGGGTATATTTAAGAGAATCAGAATGGGCAATGAGGTAAATAAAACTCTTTTTACAGATGATATGATGATACGGTTGAAAAATTCTAAAGATTCAATTAAAAAGTTAGTTGAAACAATCAATAATTCTAGTAAAGTAGCAGGATGTAAAATAACTCATATAAATCATAAGCATTTCTATATATCACTAACAAAACTTTGCAAGAAGAGATAGTAAAAGATACCCCATTTAAAAAAAAAAACTGTAGGCAGTTTAAAATACCTGGTAGTATACCCACCAAAACAAAGCCAGGAATTACATGAACATAATTACAGAACACTTTTTAAACAAATAAAGTCAGATTTAAATAATTGGAGAAATATTAATTGTTCATGGGCAGGCAGAGGCCAATATGATAAAATGATAATTTTACCTAAAGTAAGCTATTTATTTAATACCATCCCAATTAAATTACCAAAAAATTATTTTTCTGAGCTAGAAAAAAATAACGAAATTCAGTTGTAAGAACAAAATGTCAAGATATCAAATAAATTAATGAAAAAAAAAAGTAAAGGAAGGAGATTTAGCAGTATCATATCTGAATCTATAAGGTAGTAATTATCAAAAAACTATTTGGTCCTGGCTAAAAAACAGAAAGGTAGATCAGTGAAACAAAAAAGACATACAATACATAATAGCAAATGACTATAGTAACCTTGTGTTTGAACAATGTAAAGACTGAAACTTCTGGGATAAGAATTCATTTTTTTGGCAAATATTGTTGGAAAAGCTGGAAGGCAGTCTGGCAGAAATTGGGCATAGACCAATACCTTAAACCATTCATAAGATAAGGTCAAAATGAATATATGACCTAGATATAAAGGGAGATATCACGAGAAAATTAGAAGAACACAGAACATATTATCTATCAGACTTATTGATAGGAGAACAATTTATGAATAAACCAAGAGAGAGGGAGCATTGTGAGGTATAAAATGGTTAATTTTGATTACATTAAATTAAAAAGGTTTTATACAAATAAAACCAAAGCAGCTATGATTAGAAGGAAAGCAGAAAATTGGGGGAAAGTTTTATAGATAGCTTCTCAGATAAAGGTTATATATCTCAAATATATAAAGAACTTTGTCAAATTTATAAGAATGAGTCATTCTCCAATTGATAAATGGTCAAAGGATATAAACAGGCAGTTTTTTGAGGAGGAAATCAAAGCTATCTACAGTCATATGAAAAAATGCTCTAAATCATTATTGATTAGAGAAATGCAAATTAAAACAACTTTGAGATATCATCTTATACCTATCAGATTGGCTAAAATGATATAAAGGGAAAACAACAAATGTTGGAGGGGATTTGCAAAAACTGGGACACTAATTCGCTGTTGGTGGAACTGTGAACTGATCTAACCATTTTGGAAAGCAGTCTGGAATTATTTCCAAAGAGTTATAAAACTGTATACTCTTTGATTCAGCAATACCATTATTAGGTATGCCAAGGTGACTAGGGAAAAAGGAAAAAGAACATATATGTTTTGTTTTTGAAAATTTTTTAGTGAGGCAATTGGGGTTAAGTGACTTGCCCAGGGTCACACAGCTAGTAAGTGTTAAGTGTCTGAGGCCGGATTTGAACCCAGGTACTCCTGACTCCAGGGCCAGTGCTCTATCCACTGCACCATCTAGCTGCCCCCTATATATGTTTTAAAATATTTATAGTTGTTCTCTTTGTGGTGCCAAAGGACTGGAAACTGAGGAAATGCCCCTCATTTGGGGAATGGCTAAGCAAGTTGTGGTATATGATTGTAATGGAGTACTACTGTGCTAAAAGAAATGATGAGCTAGTTGATTTTTAGAAAAAACGTGTAAAGACTTGCATGAAATAATGAAGAGTAAAATGAACAGAACCAAGAGAACATTGTATGCAGTGACAACAATATTGTTCTAAGAACAACTTTGAATGACTAAGTCATTTTGAGTATTATAAATACTCAAATCAACTACAAAGGACCTATGAAGGAAGATGCTATCTATCTCCAGAGAAAGAACTGATAAACAGAAGTATGTATAGTATAGTTTTACATACACACACATTTGTGTCTAATTGTAATCTTCTCTGGAGCAGGGGAGGGAGGGAGAAAAAAAATAAAAGTGAACAGCAGAGAACAAAAGAAAACTTGGAAGCACAGAAAAGCAGGGCAGTTTTGAAAATGATGTGTAGTTTATAAAAAAACTAAACCGTGTGAAATGGAAATTCATGGTTTTATGTTGAATCTTCTTATGTTGTGCGGTGTACATGAAAATGTTCTTTTTTGTTTTTTTTATGTTTGAGTTCAAAATGAATAAAAAATTAATAAAAAGAAAAGTAAGGAAAATTCAGGGGGAAAAAGAGTATATGGGAGTGGTATAAAGTGTAAGAAGACTGAAAAGGTAGTAGGGGGCTAGATTATTAAGGGCTCTGAATATCAAACAGCATATTTGATCCTGGAAGTGGTAGGGTGCGCAAGAGTTTATTGAGTAGGGGTATGATATGGTAAGACTTGCACTTTAGAAAAGTCATTTTGAGAATAGTAGAGAATGGGTTGGGGAGAGACTTGTGCCAGGCAGACCAACAAGAATGTTATGGCAATGGTCTAGGTGTGAGGTGATGAGGGTCTGCACCTGAGTGGTGGCAGTGTCAGAGGAGAGAAGGGATTATATGCAGAGGTGAAATTGACAGGCCTTGGCAACAGCTTGGATGTGGGTAGTGAGAGATAGTGAGAAATTCCGGATGGCTCCTGGGTTGTGAGCCTGAGGGACTGAGAGAATGGTGGTGCCTTTGACCATAAAAGGGAAGTTTGGAAGGGGGGAGGATTGGAGGAAAGATAATGAGTTCAGTTTTGGACACATTGAGTTTAGGATGTCTCTTAGACACCCAGTTCAAGAAAGTCAGCAGAGAGTTTGGGGCAGGATAGGAAGATTTGAGAAGGACTGGCATAGAGGTGGTAATTAAATCCATGGGAGCTGATGAGAATGCCAAGTGAAGTAGTATGGAAGAAGGGAAGGGGATCCAGACAGAGCCCAGGACAGTGTTCTTATCTGCAAACTCTTGAAGCCTTCCATGTTGGACACAACAGCCAGGAACTTCCTGTATATCACTCCTCAGACCATCAGAACCAGGGCTGTGGACAGCTGCCTCACATTACCTCCTATGGTTAAAAAAAACTGTCCAATAACAATGATGATAACAATTCATATTAAAAGAACCACTCAAAACCTAGATTTAGAGTTGGAAGACCTGTGTTTAAATTTTGACACCATCTGTGTAACCTTGAACAAGTTACTAAAACTCAATAGTATCAGTTTCCTTATAAATAAAATGATGACAATTTCTAAGGTCCTTCCAACCTAACTCCCCCAGATAGATGCTCTTAAGTATTGTCATCCATATTTTACCAATGCTATTTTACAGATGAGAAGCTAACTTAGGTGATTTGCCCAGGGCCATCCAGCTAGTGAGTGTCGGGTGGAATTCGAACGCATGTCTTCTATCAAGTCCAACATTCTTTCCACTTCACCGCACTGCCTTTCTCTATGATTTGTTTTTCTCTATGACTTTTGATTCTGACTTCTTCCACTATACCACTGATGCCTCTCTCCAACCAAATCTGTTGCAAACAAATAACACTGAAGGAAACACCAGCTAATAGACACTGGGAGGTGGTTTGGTTTGGTTTTGCAGATGCAGGCCAACTTGATACCCTTAAATGTAAGAAAATGCTGAATGGATTTTCTAAGCTAATTATCTTTATCTGCTGCCAGTTTGGCATCTAAAACATTATAGAGAAGATGCTTGGTAAGAGAGAGGTATTTGCCTGATCACTCTTAGCCATGACCCCCCACCAAAATCTTCTTGTTATGCCTCAACATGGAGTTGAGGTAGCCTTGAAGGTTGTGCCAGAGGACAGCAAAGCTGCAGAATAAGCCTGAGGTCCCAAAATACTTTGTGTTTGTTCATTCTGAGCCCTAGTAGACAAGCCCAGGGAAGCTCATCATCAGAGGCTTAGGCAATTCTCACTCTACCCCCGTCCTGCTCCAGTGGCATCAGCTCATGAAGGCTGCTTACTACAAAGGCATGGAAGGGATGCAATCTGCCACGAAAGGTATCACCACTGATGAAATCACAGATCCTTAAAGTACTGGAAGAAAATTTATCCATGTAATAAAGTAGAAATAAGAGAGAAACAGTGCCAAGCACAGTGGCCACAGGTGCATGCAATCAGCACTCTGGAAAGGCTGTTTAGTTAATGCAGAAGTAACTCACTTGGCAGTCAGTGCCACTAGGGTTTGGAAGCAGGCAAATGAAGACAATGATTGGTGCCATATAAATAGGGAGTTTCTAATATTGCTTATAATGCAATCCCATGTGTTCTGAAGATCATGAAAGATGGGGAAGGGAAGGGGAAGATGAATGCACTGTCAGTTGATCTTCCTATGGGAATTCTACAAGGGCCAGGGAGACAGGCAGTCTTCTGCCTATCTGGGGGTGCCACAAGAGGTAGTGAGCTACGGTGATCTTTCTGCTGCCTGCCCTGGCAGGGCATGCTCAGCAATGAGAAGGCACCAGATAATTCCTAGCCACTGGTGCCCTGACAAGAACGAGATGGCAAGAAAGAATATTTCAAGTGTAAGAAGCAGGAGTAGAACATGATGTATGCCCCCTGACCGTTTGCAGCTCAAGTTTTCCTGATCACCACCCCCAGGGGCAAGTCAATTCACTTCTCTAGGCCTCTATCTCCTCACCTGCAAAACAAGGGGTTTGGATAAGACAGTCTTAGGTTCTCTTCTCACTCTCATGCTCCCTGCTAACTTCCCTACGATGGCACCAACGTCCTCCCTGTCACCCAGGTTCACAACCTAGGTGTCATCCTCAACTTCTCTCTCTCTCCCCTCACCCCCTATCTCTTAGACCTTCATAATACCTTTAGTATCCACCCTTTTCTTTCCTCTGATACTGCCCATGCCCTCATTTAAGTCATCGCCACTTCAGGGCTAGACTACTGTGACAGCCTCTACATTGGTCTCCCTGCTTCAAGTCTCCTCCCACTCCAGACATCCTTGACTCAGATGTCAAACTGATCTTCCTAAAACCCCACAATCACACAATTCCTCTGATTTTCAGAACCCTTCATAACCCGGCAGCTTCTTACCGTTCCACTCTTTTTATACCTGACTCCCTTTCGTGTACATTGCAATCCAGTGACACAGGCCTTTTTGCTGTGTTTTGAATACCAAATGATCCCCCATGCCTGGCATTTCCTCCCTCCTGCCTCTCCACTTAAGTCCCACCTTCTGCAAGAAGCTTTCCTCAGGTCCCTCTTTAAGCTAGTCCTTTGAGACTGTGTGTTGTCTCCCCCATTAGCCTGAGCTCCCTGAAAGCAGGGCCTTCCTTTGACTTAGAACAGTACCAGGCACATAGTAGGTGCTTAATAAGTGCTTTGTGACTGCTGGTGAGGCCTCCTGTTAGTGAGGTTAACTAACACACTGGTCCATGGATTCTCTGTTCTCCCCTCCAAGGCTTGCTCAAGCCTTCTCAGTGTCTCATCACAATTTACTTCCTATTCCCCTATTTCATTTCTCTAACAAATCTTCATTTGTTCGGTTTGTTTACTGACTTTTTCTTTCTAGCGGTAAAGTTCCAGCCCTCACTCAAGTATGAAGTTTCCATTCATTCCTGGATCACCGAAAGTATCAGGAGCACAATGGCCAAAAGAGAGATTTTTGTTTGCAAGCTAAAGAAGTCTTCATGTGAGAATTCCATTTCAGGTGTCTTTATATACATTTATACACATACAAAAGTACCTTCTGGGTGTACTGGCAGAGCCATAATCAGCCCGTTACACCTGGGGTGGGGAACAGCAGAACAGAGGCCAGTCCCACCATGGGTGTGTTTGTGCTAAAAGGGGTCTGCCCTGCAGAGAACACAAGCCTTCGTCCTTGGTGGAGGGAAAGGAGGTCAAGCAGGGAGCCAGGCACTGTATGTATGTGGCTGCCAGAGCCAATCGGGCTTCATGTCTGCTGGAGGAGCAGGAAATGAGCCAGGAGGACAGCAGTCACTTTGGGGAGGAAGTCTGCCTCCTCCAGGGGTCAGTGCCCTGGGGCAAAACACTGTTCTTGCCATGCTAGTTTTGTCTCAGTGTGTTGGGTGCAATGGGAAAGTGTTATCAAGGGAATAGTTCTACTCTTTGCAAACCTCCAGAATACAGCCAAGGAATGAGGTGAAAGAATCAGGAGTTAAGGGAAAAAGAGATTGGAGTTGATCAGAAGATATGGCCACAAAATATCACCCTCAGGTTGTTTATTTATTACAGGCTTCAGCAACCTAAAGGGCTGCAGGTTTTGTAGCAAAATAGCAGAATCTTCTGTGTAAGCCAAAAACAGTTGGACCTTAGTAGCTGACACGGTGTCAACACTCTCACACTTTAAGAAACAACATAACAAATAACACATGTTCTTTCCGAAGAGTTTAAAATATACCTACAGGCTGCGAGTGAAAACAGAGAAAAGACAGATGTATAAAAGAAGGCTGGAATGCACCCCATGCCTGTCAACCTGGCTAAATGACAAACATCTCTGGGAGAGAGCCTGGTGCTGCAGGGAGAACAGCACAGAACAGTCTTGCAGACAGGGCCTAGCCACGCCACAACATCTCCATGCCTGGCATGCCCTTAGTCTGGGCAAAAGACAAACTTCATGCTAACCCTAGGCAAACAGTCACTAGCAAGGAAAGACAGCCATCAGCCCTGAGCTGGTGAGAGGGGGGAAAATCCCAGGCTCTCAGTCTTCCCTGACTGTGACCTTCATGCTCCACTGGATTTCTGAAGATACTGAAATCTTGGCAGTCAAGTACACAGTCTGTGGGAACGAGGAAGTCTCTGATAGGCCTGCTGGTGAGAATCGGGACCAGCCAGGCAATTTTGGGGCCCTGTGAAATCCTAAGGAGACAGACAAAAACAGCAGTTTGTGTTTTGTGCTGGGAATTAGGAGGAACCAATGGCCAAACTGTGGCATGTGAGCCATGTGAAGTAACTGGACAATGTGGCTCATGGAGTAGCAACTGGATGGCCACTTTTCCTTCCTCAGAGGCAAGGACAGCAGTCTCCTGGCCTCTCTTGGGTAGCTGCATTCCAAGTATTAGAACCTGATTCTAGAGGATCAGGGG
Source organism: Dromiciops gliroides (assembly GCF_019393635.1). NCBI lineage: Eukaryota > Metazoa > Chordata > Mammalia > Microbiotheria > Microbiotheriidae > Dromiciops > Dromiciops gliroides. The sequence continues at coordinate 435,316,691 of NC_057862.1, read as the reverse complement.
TTAGAACATCCAAGGCCAGGTTTACAGAGCTCAGATTGCAGGAGAAAGGCTCCTTTCCTCCCTCATAGGCCCTTAGACTGGGTCAAAGAGAATGACAGAGACAGAGAGATGGGCTGATAGACAGAGGCATATACGTATCAGGCTATGTGCATATGAGGACAGAGCACATTCAAGCCATGTAATTAAAAGCTCATTGTCTTCTGCAGCTTTCAGAAGCTGCATTTGGATATTTTTAGTTTTTAACTCTCTTGAACACTGAGTGTGACAATGACATAAATGCACTGGAAGAAACACAAGTACAAAGGAAGAAATGAGGAAAAAGTAAAGGGAGAGAAAGACTAAGTAAGGCTCACCAGAACTCACAATCAGAAGAGCTAAGGAAAAACTACTGCAGAGAGAGTGGTACAGTGGTGGTGTAGAAGTGGGAGTTCAAATCTCAGCTCTACAATCCACAACCTGGGCCAAATCATTTGGCCAATAAACATTTATTAAGTGCCTACTGTGTCCTGGGGATATAAATATGAAAAAAAGGAAGACAGTCCCTACCCACAAGGGGCTGACAATCTAATGGAGAAAGACAACACACAGAAGGAAGCTGAAAGGAGGAAATGGGGAGGGTGGGGAGGGTTAAATGTACCCATAAGGTAGAGAAGTCAGAGAAATCCCAGAGGAGTGTGGTTGGATGAGAAATGAAATGTTCCAACCTGAGCTCCTTCCTAAAATGGAGGGTGTGGCGTTCAAGGCCCCATCATTCTTCAGTCAGAGGGGCAGAGAGGAGCAAGGAGGGGGAGGCCCAAGGTGGATGGGATTTTGCAGGATGATGAGATTTTCCCAGGAATAAGTTTTCTCGTATGGTGAAGTCGCAGAACCTGTTTCAGCCTCAGTTTCCTAACCTGTATAAAGAGGGAGTTGGACTAGAGAATCCAACCAGCACTTTAATCCCAAACTCTCCTCATTAGCTCCGGATGTAAATAATGCATCCATGCCAGCTACTCATTGTGCTCAGTGAGGACGCTAACTCCACAGCTGAAGCTACTTTCACTGTACCATGGAATATCCCTTGGGATCTTGGTCCGTACTTGTTTCCAACTGCAGTGTGTAGTTTTTTAGTCATCTAGGTCTTAAAACAGGTTCAGTGAACTATTTTAACCTCGGGCAGATGAACTATGGATAATTTAAAATCCATCTATATTATCTGGTCATTTAAAAAATCGATATTATCCAGCACTTGCAAACTCAAATTGGAAAAGCCAGGATTATTTCTGATCTCAATTATTGAGTCTATAGCTATAAGAAGAAACCAAAGTGTCTAGAAGGAGACATTTCCCCTTGTCGAGGGCAGGACAAGCTCATTCCTGAGAATCAGAGAGAAAGATCACAAACTTGAGGAAGACAGAGGTAAATTACAAGGACGGCTTGATGATTTGGGGGCTGGGTTTGAAGACTTGCAGGGCTTGAGTTCTTGCTTCATGTCTCCTGAAAACCCTTTCATGATTGCTGGCTCTAATTCCCAAAGCTGCAAGTCGCTGAAACATCTGTTGGAAAAGTGGAACTTTTAGAACTGAATGCTGAGGTGAAAAGTGGTGAAAAGCAAAATCCCAGCCAGGTGGGAAGAATTAGGAAACATTTCCTGAAGGACCGGTGTTGAGAGGACAGTTTGGAAGGATGGGAGAAACGGGGGTTGGCAGAGAGGCGGGGGGGAAGGGGGAATACATGAGCAAAGGCACAGACGTGGACATGAGACGTCATGTATATGGGATGGTGTGCAGATGTTCTTGCCAGAGAGGAATGTGCTGAGAAGTGACAGGAGGTGAGGTTGAAGACATGAGGGGAGTCTAAAAACCATAAATGGATTTTCATACTATTGTTTGGACCCTTGACTTCCAGCCGTGGCCTTTCTGGTTGCTGTAGCAGCCATGGATGGACACCAAAGCTTACCATCAGCCAGCAACTGCTACCTAAAGACAGGAAGCAGAAGAGTGGGAGATCCTTCCTCTCCTCTTTTTCGATGGTCTTTCTGATGGTGACTTGGGTAACTCTGATCACTGATACTTTGAAAAACAATACACCATACCAGAGCAGTACAGGATCTCCTCAATGAAATCTACAGTTATTCATGAGATAGCTCTAGCAATCAAGACAGGAAAAACCAAGTTGATAAAGAATGCTTATCTCACAGATAATGACATGAAGTTGGGTGAAGAGCTGATCAGCACAAACGTCTTGGACAGGCATACCAGAGGAGATAATAAACTGGGCCTAGGATTGAATAAGAGGTTAGCAGACACCCAGGAAATTACATAGTCCTTTCACAATAATCTTAAGCTCCCTGCTCCAAAAGCCCAACTGTTTAATACCAATATTCTTTTGATGATGCTATATGCCTGCAAGTTAGGGAAAAATCAGCCTTAGAACAATCAAAATTGCAGATGCCCCAAAGGGAATGCGTACTAATAGACTGCAGAATATTATTAAAGATGACATGCATAAGAAGTGACATAAAATGTATCATCAGACACACATGGCTAGAAAGGGAGATAGCAAGGTCTTACAGTGAGAGAAAGATAGACTAAATGCTATACTTCTATCCATAAAATATTAAATGAATAAAAGGAAGATATCTAGGGTTTCTCTGTCACTTAAAACCTTTTTCAACTTGGCCCCACCTTCTTACACATTACCTTGTCCTTACACTCTTGGGGTTCCTCACACATAATATTCCATCTCCTCTCAGGAAGCCTTTCCCTTATGCCTGGAAGGCACTCTGACCTCACTGGAACCTCTTCAAGTCAAGAAGGATTTATTAAGTACCTACTATGTGCCAGGCACTGAGAATACAAAGAAAAGGCAAAAACCAAACCCCCCCCCAAAAAAGAAACCCCAGTCCCTGCTCTGCTCACAGTCTGAGATGGAAGCAACATGCAAACAACTACGTAAAAGCAAGAGAGAGACAGGATAAATTGGAAATAAACTCAGAGGAAAGGCACTAGCATGAAAGGAGATTGGAAAAGGTTTCTTGCAGAGGGAAAGATTTCAGCTGAAACCTGAAGGCAATCAGAGAAAACCAGGAGCCAAAGATGAGGAGGGAGAGATTTCAGGCATGGGGGACAGCCACTGAAAATACTTGGAGTCAGATGGGGTGTCGTCCTCTGAGAGCATTGAGGGGAGTCAGTTCTAAGAAAACTGGAAAGGTAGGAAGAAGCCAGGTGATGAAGGCCTTGAAAGCCAAAGAAAGGATTTGATGTTTGACTTAGGAGGTGATAGGGAGCCACTGGCATTTATCGTATGGTGTGTGTGTGTGTGTGTGTGTGTGTGTGTGTGTGTGTGCATGTGAGGTGTGATGTGTGTGTCTGTATGCCATTTTCAGTCCCTGAGTGGAGGCTGGACTGGAGTTTGGAGATCTGAGGTAGGCAGATCCATGAGGAGGCTATTTGGAAGGAGGTGATAATGGCTCCAACAAAGGGGACAGCAGTGTCAGAGGAGTGAAGGGGGCATATACCAGAGTTGTTATGAGGGTATTAGTGACAGGACATGATCACTGACTGGATATGGGGTGGTGCTGAGGAGAATGTGCAGAGTTGAGGATGACACCTGAGTTTTGAGCCTGAGCATCTGGAAGATGGCAGTGCCTCCAACAACAATAGCAAATTAGGAAGAGGGGAGCAGTTGAAGGGAAAAATAATACAGGTTCATCTCAAACACCACTTTTTCTATGTGATGCCTTTCTTAATTCCCTCCCTAAATGGCCTTTTGTTTCTATTGAGTATATTTGGTGTATGCAGATAAATCTATTGAAAGACTGTGAGCCCCATGAGGCACTGCTTCATTTGGTTTTTATGTTCTCAGCACTTAGCACAGTGCCTGGTATGTAGAAAACCCTTAATGACTCTTTGTTGATTGACTGACTGAAGATCCTGGGGTAGATCCTGGATGGTGGATCCATGGAAAGATAGAAAAGAACTGCAGTGAATGGGAAGCCATGGATGAGGCCGCAATTTGCCCCAGTGTAGGCAGGGCATACTCCTATCAAAAGGATCAAGTGTTTATCCAAATATGGCTAGAGTCTTTCATTATCAGCAAATAACTACTATGCAACAACTGGGCACTCACTGTTATGCTGTGAGGGTGAGGGGGATTGAAGCAGGGAACAAGCCTTAAGTGCCTACTATGTGCCAGGCATTGTGCTAAGCGCTTCAGAAATGATCTCACTGGATCGTGTGAGGTAGGTGATATCCCCATTTTATAGATGAGGAAATTGAAGCAGATAGAATGAAAGGGACTTGCCCAGGGTCACATGGCCACTATGTATCTGAGGCCAAATCTAAACTCAGGACTTCCAGACTTCAGGATATCGACTAACTGCCTGGGAAAATAAAGAAATGATGTACTGCCCTCACTGAGTTTACAGTCTAGTTGGAGTGATAAGACACAAGCCAAAACAATTACTGTACGAGGCGGTGTGTGGTTAGGGCTAAATTTATACCTACACACAGGCTAAGCCATGTTGCCTAACCTGTTGGTTGGCAATGGGACATAGAAAAGAAGGGTCAAGGAATAGCTATATTTGCAAACTACACGCCTAATCATGAAACTGTCTTTGTTCCCCAAACACCATCCCTTCTGACTATCCCCAGCTCCTGTCCTCCTAGTTACTTGGATAAGAAAATTGCAGTTAGTCCAGCACCTAACTTCAAAGCTGGGCTCAAAGGGTAGAACAACGAGGCCTTATTCCCCTCATCTACCACTTTGGGCCTGGGGAGGGCAGGGGAAGGCAAAGGCAAGAGAGAACACAGGAAGGACACTCAGGTCTGTTTACATACCGCAGAGGGCTGGGAACGTTTCTACAAACAAAAGAAGCGCTAAAAATCTCTAGCTTATTATCAAGGCTTCCAGTATTCAACTCAGATCTGCCCACAACAATCACCATGCTTGGGGGAAATACAGGGATAGCTTGGAAATCAGAGGGTACTTCCCAGGCTACTCTATGGAATCAGGGGCAGCCCAGCACTCTGGAGGGGAAACTCACAGGGGATTAGGACACAGAAGCCATAGGGCCGACAGGCGGGCTCTCAAAGAGCCCAGGCAGAGGTGGGCCCCGCCTTGGGAGCAGTGAGTCTCCCTCTGACGTCCCAGGGTGGGCTGGAAGACATAAAGAAAAAGACCACAGGAACACCACCTTTCACAGAAGATGAACAAGCCCCAAGCAAACCTCAGGCTACATGGATGGCAGACCCTGGAGGTCAGGAAATGCTGCTAAAGGCACGCACAGGTTTGCAGCTCTCGAGTCTTGACTGTATACCTCATCCCCCCAAGATTCTTTGACAAATGTCAGCCACAGATTCAATGACATGTCTCTTCTCTGACCACAAAGAGACTAAAAACAATAACATAGGTTAAAAACAAAATGAATTCAAAGTGTGAAAGAGATCCCAGGTCCCCAAAAGGATGTCTTATTGACAAAGAAGAGCATGTTGTGTTAAAGGTGGTGGGGTCTTGTTCGCAGCACGCCTGCCTTGGGAGGGTTTCCTGACTGGCTAGGGCCATGGTCTCTTTTGAGGTCCTGATCTCTAGGTCCATCTGTATACAGGAATGAACACAGTCACTTATCTTAGGAAGCTTTTTATCTTGGGCACCCCACCCAGCTAGCCCCACAACCTGGGCTCTGATTCGCATCGGGAGGGGGAGGTTGGGCTCTCGTGCTCCTTCCTTCGTGAGTGAGAAAGGCAAGAGCTGCGAGTTCTCAGCTCCATCTGCATTGACGTTACAGCCACATGAAAGGAGCCCAAGCCTGCTGTGCATACTGTGGGCACAGAGGCTTTCAAGAGGCAGGCTCGTTTCCAGCCTAATCGACAGCTCGAGGGATCTCTATTACTAATCACCCACCAATACTGCCCGAGTTCCCAGGCTGACTTCAAAGCTCCTCACGTGGTGCCCCCAATGGAGGGCTTTTCACATGGTCAGAGTGGTGCCCACCTCCTTCCCATCACATGGACTTCGGTGACATTTCGGCTCTGCCTGCATCAGTGTCCACAGGCATATGCTGTCCAAGGCAGAGATTTTTTTTTTTCCCTCTTAGATTTCAAAGATGGTAAAACTCACTTGGAAACATGGACAAAGCTCTGTAATCTCAATTTCAAAGTGTACCTTGTCAGTTCTTGGGTTTTTCCATCAGGCTGCCTCCTTTCATTTACTTTAGATCATACTGTGGCTAAAGATTTTTGGAAGCTTCAAAGGAGAAATCAACCAGATCAATAGAAAGAATTAAAGTCAGCTGAGGGTCACACCCTCTAATGAACAAAGTTTGGTCTTCAGGTAAAAGAGGACAGCAAGAGAGGCGAAGGTTTTTGGGGATCATGACTCATTTAGCAGGAAAAGCCATCTGTCTGAACTCTATAACGGACAATAACATACAGCGAGGAGTTGAAACCTGGGAAGTATGAAGAAGCTTGCTATCAAATTTAAGTTTCTTTTTGTTTTTAACAGGATTAAAAATTCAGTGAAGCCACAAACTCAAAGCTGCAGATGCCAAGCAGAAGACATAAAATAGTATTTAGCAATAGTACGTTTTGTTACTTCTTGTAGGAGGAGAAATCCCCCCTCTCCCTTTTCCTTCCTCCAGCCCCTGATGTGCCAGGGTGTCCCTCACAGATAGGGGTTTTTCTAATGATGACCCATTCATTTTTTCAGCTCCCTCTTGACCTCTCCATGACTGTTATATTTAATGTTCCTTTTCTGTTCCTGCTTTTATCAATAATATTTTGATACAATGAATGAGAAATAGCACATTTAACATTCTCTGTACAGCTCTTCAGAGCAGATACTTAAATGTGGTCAACAAACAATAGGAAAACTTACAACAGATCCATGCTTACAGAACACATCAATGACAAATGTCCCTGTCTCTTCCAAAGAGCAGCAGCCAAAAAAGTATGGTCCATGACATCCTCTTAGCCAGGATTTCCCTTTTCCCCCCCAGGGCAATGAGGATTAAGTGATTTGCCCAGGGTCACACCACAGCTAGTAAATGTCAAGTGTCTGAGGCTGGATTTGAACTCAGGTCCTCCTGAATTCAGGGTTGGTGCTTTATCCACTGTGCCACCTAGGTGCCTCCCCCCCAGGATATTCCTTTCTAAAGTTTTTCTATTTATTTTGCCATAGTGCTGCTAAAGGTCATTGATCTGGCTAATATGCCAATCTGGTCTATATGCCAGATCGATCAATATACACTTTGTCTTGACAGTCAAGACCAGAACAATTAGAAACTTTAAGATGAGTAACATTTTTTCCTACTTCAAAACAAACTTGCATGAACGAGCACTTGTTAAAAAAGCAGCAACAACGATTTAATCAGATTATAAATATCCATCCTTTAAAACAGGTAGTGTTTCTGCCCTTAAAACTGATTTCCTTGTCATCTGAAACAACAGAAATTCCAGTAAGAAGAAATACGCTTAAGACATGAGCTGGCCATCTTATACCTAGCTCAGAATTTTGCCTTCAGTGCCAACAGCATTCTGGACTAATCCATCAAGTAGCTTAGTTGTACCACAAAGACAAAAATGAAACTCCCTGCTTCTAATGACATTGCATTTATTTTATCCAGTAAACAAAGTGTATACAAAAGCATATGCAAAATACATAGAGAGGAAATCCAAGGGAGTTTGGTTGGGCAGTGTGAGGGGGGCTCCTCAAGGCTGGGAGAAGAAAGAAAAGCCTTATTATGCAGGAGGCAAGACTTGGGCTTTGGAGGGACTGTGATCAAGTCAGATTTGATACAGATAGGATGGGAAACAAACAAAACAACTAACCAGCTTCTCTTAGCCAGAAAAAACAAGAGGAGCCACCTGTAAAACAACACCTGCTCATCAATGCCTTCAAGATACTTCTCTATATAATTAGCTAATATTAGCTGATTTAAATCAGAATCGTATCTGACTTACCTTTCAATCAAGAGGGAGAGGAAAGGAAAACTCAAGAAAGTTTGCTTCTGGGACCCACCTATTTCTCCTAACCCATCACCCCAGCAATTTGAGCCTTTCTGAAATCAGGACGTGAGCCTCACCACATTTGCTGCATGCTGTAGTGTACTTCGCCCCTCAATCACTCTGCTCCAAGTGTGGTGTGTGTGTTTATTTTTCCAAAGTAAAGTGATTCATATTTAGTTTGCTTTGACAAATTTTGAGGCAAGCATTTCATGACACCCCTAGAGATCTCAAGGGATGCCTAGAGGGCTGTTCAGCTGGGTTAAGAACGATTGCATTATTCTCTGGGAACATTCTATTCCTTCCTAACCGAAGCACCACCCGAAGGTCTACAGAGCCCCAAGAACAGGAAGAAACCACAGGGATGGAAGCTATATATAGCTTCAAGCAGGTGATGCTGGGAGCCCAGGGCCTACCTGGCAGCGGCTGAAGATGTCAGTGAGTGTGACACGGACATTGAAGTGCTTCAGGACGCTGAGCGCTTGCTGCTTGGCCTTGTCAGAACAGTTTACAGAAAAGCATCTTCCTTCCCCGACCTGGGCCTGCAGCTGCAAAACACAGATACACAGGGAGACCTTAGTTGAGCTTGGTGGAAAGAGGATCATTCTTTCTTCCATAGGCTGGGCTTGTTATTTACAACAATCTTTCTCCTAAAATTCAGAGAGGACCTGGGTTCTGCCCCTACCTTATAGGACAGGCATGTAAAATTGTTTTGAAAGCTGTATGCCTGTAGTGGAGGCCGTGGATGGTATCCTTCCTCTGGGCAGGTTGCTAGGCCTGGCAATCCAGGAGGTCCCTACCACTCCTAGTAATCTGTGAAAATCCTTAGTTGCCAGTCTTCACATCTAATTTCAAGTTTGTGATGATTCCTGATTTTTAGAGGGGTTGTACCAGGCCCAACAGGGAGCAGGGCAGGGACTGGGATCTTTGAGTAACAGGAGAGGAGAGCTGACAGCTTACAAGTTCTTAAAGAGCTATGCGAGGGATTATCGTGTTAATAAAAACCAGAACTGAAGAAGGCAGGAACTCAGCCCTGTGAGGGCAGCTGGGTGTAAGCACCTATGGTTGAGGTGCATTGGCTCTGGGGACTCTCCTAGGAAAACAGAATCAGGGGATTGCCCCTTTCCATTCTGAACTAATCTCCACAGCAGACCTCATGCAGGTGGCTGGCATGAGGGCAAACACCTCTGGAAATGGGAACAGAAACATGGTGAAGGACTAAGACTTTCCCTTTCTCAAAATCAAGTATTTACAAAGTCAAGGAGTAGAGAAAGCCTGAGCAATTGAGAACTTACCTTCTGATAGGGCAATCCAGAGGTCAGTATGATCCTCCCCTCCTTTCTGGCAATCTGAAGGCAGAATTTAAGTCAATATGAGTTAGTTGTGGGGAATGACAGATAAATCAGTGTCTTATTTGTCCCTCCTCAGAACAAAAAGGAGATATTACTTCCGGAAAAGGTGGTAGTGTGGAAGAGGGGTGTTTGTTTGTTTGTTCTGTGGGGCAATGAGGGTTACATGACTTGCCCAGGGTCACACAGCTAGTGTCAAGTGTCTGAGGTTGGATTTGAACTCGGGTCCTCCTGAATCCAGGGCCAGTGCTTTATCCACTGTGTCACCTAGTTGCCCCCAACCACTGCCTTTAAAAACAAACAGGAGGCAGCTAGGTGACACAGTGGATAAAGCACTGGCCCTGGATTCAGGAGGACCCGAGTTCAAATCCAACCTCAGACACTTGATACTTACTAGCTGTGTGACCCTAGACAAGTCACTTAAGTCTCATTGCTGTCCCCCCCCCCCAAAGGCAGTGCTCTGACCACATCAGTCAGCCACTCAATAAGCACTTATTAAACACCTACTATGTGCCAGATGATTTGCTAAGGACTAGGGATACATGTAGAGGCAAAAGTCAGTTCCTGCCCTCAATGAGCTCACAATCTAATGGGGGAGACAACACATAAGTATGCACAAATAAGCTATATACAGGATAAACAGGAAATAATCAAGAGAGGGAAGGAACTAGAATTAAGGATTGAGAAAGTCTTCCTGTAGACAATTAGATTTTTTTTTAGCTGGGACCTGAAGGAAGTCAGGGAAGACCAGAGGTGGAGATGAGGTAGAGATGATGCATTCCAGGCATGGGGGATGGCCAGAGAAAATGCCTGGAGTCAAGAGATGGAGTATTTTGTTTGGGAAACAACAAGAAGGCCAGTGTAACTAAGTTGAAAAGTATAGGTGGGGGGCAGCTAGGTGGTGCAGTAGATAGAGCACCAGTCCTGGATTCAGGAGGACCTGAGTTCAAATCCAGCCTCAGACACTTTACATACTTACTAGCTGTGTGACCTCGGGCAAGTCACTTAACCCCAATTGCTTCACAAAAAAAAAAAAAAGAAAAATATAGGTGGGAGTGGGGTGTAAGGTACTAGAAGACTGAATAGGTAGGTGGAGAGCAGGTTATAAAGGGTCTTGAATAACAAAAAAGAGGATTTTGTGTTTGATTCTGGAAGTAATAGGTTGCCCCTGCAGTTTATTGAGTAGGGGGCTGGTGTGTGTGCATGCGTGTGAGTGCATGTGGTACATGTGTGTGACCTGAGTGGATCTGACAAATCAAAATCAGAGTGGCAGCCGAATGGAGGATAGGCTGGAGTGGGCAGAGATTTGTGTCAGGCAGACTAATCAGCAGGCCATTGCAAGAGTCCAAGTATGAGGATGAGGGCCTGTAGCAGGGTACTGGTAGTATTAGAGGAGAGGTGGTATATGCGAGAGATGTGACAAAGGTAAAATTAACAGGCTCTGGCAATAGATTGGCTATGGGGGATGAGAGTGAGAAGCTGAAGATGACACCTAGGATTCAAGCCTCTGGGGCAGGGGGGCTGGGAGGATGGTGGTGTCCTCGACAGTAAGAGGGAGGTCTGAAATAGGGAGGGGTAAAGAGAATGAGTTCAGTTTTGAACATGTTGAATTTAGGATGTCTCCTAAGCTTCCAGTTGGAGATACCCTATAGGCAGTTGGCAATCTGAGTCTGGAGGCCAGCAGAGAAATTAGAGACAGATAGGTAGATTGAGAATCATCAGCAGAGAGATGATAATTGGATCCATTGGAGCTGATGAGATCACCAAGTAGTATAGAGAGAGAATAGGGCCCAGGACACACAGGTGCTGCTGTTGTTTGTCCTTTGTTCTCAAAGAGGACCATGACATCGGGAGGTGATGTCGAGACTTGCAATGAATTGGATTTAAATGAGTGAGGGCTGTGCAAGGTAACCGACCTCACTCTCTCCTCTGGAGCTATCTGGGTCCAGTGGCAAGATATATATATCAAGATGACTGGAGATAGCCCCGGATGTTTAAGGCAGTTGGGGTTAAATGATCTGCTCAGGGTCACACAGCTAGTGTCTGAGGTTAGATTTGAACTCAGGTCCTCCCAACTTCAGGGCCAGTGCTCTATCCATCCATCGTGCCACCTAGCTAAGATCAAGTGTAGCACCCAGGACAGAGTCCTGTGGGATACCCATGGTCAGTGGGCAGGATCTGGAAGAAGATCCAGTGGAGACTTGGAAGGAGCAGTCAGATAGGTAGGAGGAGATTCAGGAGAGAGTGGTGTACTGAAAACCTGGAGAGAAGAGAGTATCAAGGAGAGGAAGTTGATTGACAGGGCAGTGGCTACAGAAAGGTCAAGAAGGATGAAGATTGGAGACAGACCACTGGATGTGGCAATGAAGAGATCACTGGTAACAGCAGTCTCAGTGGAATGATGAGGCTGGAACCTGGATTACAGAGTTAAGAAGAGTGAGAGGAGAGGAAGTGGAGACACCTGTTGTTGACGGCCTTCTCAAGGAGTTTAGCCACAAAGGGTAGAAGGGATATGGGATGACTGATGGTTATTGGGGATGGAAGGATCCAAGGAGAGATTTTGAAGATGAGAGCGACAAGGGCCTGTTTGCACCCTCCACTCAGTAAGTTCCAGTAGCTCCTTGTTCCCTCCAGGATCTCATATAAAATCCTCTTTTTGATTTTTAAAGCCCTTTACAACCTAACACTTGCCTACCCTCCTAGTCTTTTTACACTTTACTTCCCTACATTCACTCTACAATCCAGTGACAGTGGCCTTCATGATATGGTTAACATTCCGAGGCCTGGCTCCATCCCTTTTTACTGGTTTACTCCCACTTCTTCCCCTTCTCCCTCCCCAACCCCGACCCATGAGAAGAATGCTGTTCCCATTCACCCTCTGGGGCCTCCTGGCTTTTTTCCATCCCACCTTCTGTAGGAGGGCTTTTCAAACTCTCTTACTGATAGTTCCTCCCTTCTGGGATTGCCTTCCATTTATACTCTATATAACTTGTGCAGACAATTTTTCTGTATGTTGTTTCCCCTACTGGAATATGAGTTCCTTGAGGGCAGGGGCCTGTTTCTGTCTGTCTTTATATTCCTGGCACTTAGCACAGTGCCTGGTACATAGTAGGTGCTTAATAAATACCTTTTGATTGAGTGACTAGGATCAGTGATTACATGTATATTTTGCTGTTTTTGATACCTAGGATTTTCTAGGTATCCTTTTGATCCTTTTGATAGCCCCATGCAAGGTTACACTAACAAATCCTGTTGGCAGATATGTGCACAGTGCAAACATTAGAAAGTGGAAAGATCGCTCTAGTCTACAGTTTCATCATAACCATTCAGTCAGGGAATAAATATGCAGACAGTTGAGACAATCTTTTCAGGGCTGTCTCTTCCTGTGACCCAACAGCCCCACCTCCAACATATTCAGTCACTGCCCATCACATTCTTGATGCTGTTTAAATCCCAGAGCATTGAGTTTCCATCACCACAAAGAATAAAGTGAACCCTGCACTCAGAGTGAACTCCAACCTGAATGTGTCAAAAATGCTGGGTTGGTGTGGGAATGCAGGTCCTCCTGGGAGCCACCCCACCCCAGCTCCATTCCCTCAGGGAAGGTAAGAGAAGTGACTGATGAAATTACAAGGCCCCAGTGGCCTTTCCACCCCCTCAGGGACTCTTCAGTTGTCCTGCCCACATTGGGGCATCAAGAGTTCAGCTCTTGCTCCTTAACCCACCAAGACAAACCTAGTACATTCCGTGAGAAATCAAGCTACCCACGATCCATTGGGGGACCAATGTGACATTCTTCTACACTAGGGTAACTGTTATTCAGTCTTAACTACCATCATCTATTGAAAGTGGTTTTAAGAATGTCTGGAGTTAAATGCTTGTCTCATAAATATTTTCTTTCCCTCCTAAGTTTTGTTTTTCATAGTATGTTGCCAGATCAAAGTGATTTTTTTTGCACTCCAGGTTTTACGGTTTCTCTTACAAATCTGATAATGAGATTTACCCACAATGGGGAGAAAGAGCTTTGTGAAAAATATAGAGAGTACTGGATTTGGAGCCAGAACACCTGAGTGTGAATCCTAGCTCTGTCTTTTACCACCTGTGTGACCTTGGGCATGTCATTTAGGCAGCTAGATGGTGTAGCAGAGAGAGCGCTGGGCTTAGAGTCAGGAAGACCTGAGTTCAAAAACAGCCTCAGACACTTACTAGCTGTGTGACTCTTGACAAGTCACTTAATACCTGTTTGCCTCAGTTTCCTCAAATGTAAAATGGGGATAATAATGGCATCTGCTTCCCATGGTTGTTGTGAGGATCAAATGAAATCATTGTAAAAATGCTTAGGATGGGGCCTAGCACACAGTAGGCATTTAATAAATGCTCATTCCTTTTCCTCCCCACCCTCCACTTCCCTTTTAATTTCTGTGGGCTTCAGTTTCCTTATTCATAAAAGGAGGTTGTTTGGACTCCATGACCTCACAGGTCCCTTTTCAGCTCCAAGTCCATGATCCTATTCCCTTCCCTTCCTTGCTTCATAAGTCCCTCCCATTTCTTTAGATACTTCAAACACACCCTACCTCTTACCTTTTCTCCTCTCACAAGAAAATAACGACTAAAATTTTTCATGAAGTTAAAATTCTAATCCCATTGCTATTTTGCAGTGCTATTGGGGGGCATCCAAGTTCTTTCTCCAGGCAAGTTAAAGAAGTCAAAGGGATGATTCAACACAATAGATGGGATGGTGCTCTGGGACTGGGCCCTCTCTTTTGGCTGGGACTTTAAAAAGTACTTAAAAACCTCCTGGGTCAGCCATTTAGATCCTGAAAAATGCTCAGTTTTGCCACAACTACTTCATGCAACTAATTGTCATAGTTTTAAAATTTGAACTAATTGATCAAATAAACCTGAAACTTGAAATGTTTAAAGTTGGAGCATTTCATACTAGACAATGGAATTTAGGAGATGTGACATTAGAGCCCACTGTATCAGACAAAAGGAGAAGCTGGGAAGCTAAGTTCTGGGATTGATGATGTAAAATTAGAAAATCATTAGATCTCTAAATCATTCCTATCTATGTCCTGGAGTAAATTAACATATTAATCTAACTTTTTAATCAGCCAAAACTTTCTGCTCAATTGATTTCCCCTGGGTTATCATATCTACTTTTCTAATGGAATTCAATGAGAAAAAATAATTTGTTTTATTAAGTTCACTTTATTAGGACAGACCTATTTTATAAAGTACATGTGTGTATGTGTGTGTGTATCTAAATCTGTAAAATGGAAATACCTTGGAGATTAATCTTGAGATCACTTCTTTGAATGGGACCAGGGCATGTTCTAGATGGTAACTCACAGGCTTTCATAATCATGAATGATGCAATTGTGGCAGGTCTGACGGGCATTGAACAGGTTTTCTCCCCTTGGTTTTTGTGGTGACTGGATGATGAAGGAGATATCTCAATCTCACTTCAGTTGAGGTGGTGAGGACTCAAACATTTTGCCTTTTTAATCTATGCATATATTTAATCTTAGAATATTTTTCTGAGGATTGCTTGGAATTACCCCCCCCCCAACTTCCACACCCCAGTGTTGATCTCTTCTCTTCATATGGTCAGGTATTAATCCAGGTGGTATCTTTTCTCCCTTGGGAGGCCTGTCGGTTCTTCCAGATGGGCAGTAATTCCTGTTTACACTCCCTTCCCTCTGCCCTGAGAGCAGAAGCACTGGGAGAATCCCAAAGACTTACCTTACCCTCAATCCACATTGTGGTTGTGGGTAAATTGTTCATGAGGGGCTTGAGAAGTCATTTATTTGATGAATGCTTATTAAGTGTCTGCTCTGTGCAAATGTGCTTGATCTCAGGTGAGATAAGAATGTAAGAAAATGATCTCTGCCTTTTAGGACCAAAAATCAGTGGGCTACACACTGCTGAGGAGTCATGGAGTTATTCTAATGAGTCCACAAATCCCTATTAGTATCAAGTATTGTCATTTAGGAAGTTAGTTCCAACGAACTATGCTGTGTGCCTCAATAATATGAATAAGAAATAACATTGCTTCTCTAACATGAAAAATATAATGACTTGTACTTACACACACACACGCATTACTTTTATTATTATTATTATTATTATTTTTTTTTTTGGTGGGGCAATGAGGGTTAAGTGACTTGCCCAGGGTTACACAACTATTAAGTGGCAAGTGTCTGAGGCCGGATTTGAACTCAGGTCCTTCTGAATCCAGGGCCGGTGCTTCATCCATTGTACCACTAAGCTGCCCCGAATTACTCTTTTAAAATACATTTATGTGCTACTATGATTACAAAAAAATTTTATTCAAATTTAATTTTCTGTCATCATAGATTTTCTTAATTAGTAGATGTTAATAGTATCTAATACTCTCTACTGCCAAGTATGGGGTACAAAATTTTTTGACATTAAAAAAAGAAGTCCTTATATTTGAAGGTTGGGAACCATTAATATAGCATATACCAATATGATAACATCTAAGAATATGTATTTGTTTCCACTGATGGGAACACAGGAGGTGCTCAGTAAATAATCGTTACTTGACCGAATGCCTGACATTTTTGGGTCTGGTTATTTGGAAAGCTGCCAGTGTGTTCATGGCTGTGACTCCCCATCAAAAGCTCCCTGGGCTCTGGCTTCTGGTTTTTGCCTGTGATTGACAGTGCAGGCTGAGCTGGACTACACCAGCACACTGCAGGCCCTGAGAGAGCATCAAAGCTGAGGCATCCAAGTGGTGACATTACAGGGCTCAGGATGTGTGGACAGCCCTGCTTATGTGCTAGTCCAAGGAAAAGTCAGAGTTCTGAGATGCTGAATCCTAAGTAAGTGTTGGTCATAGACCTCATGTGCATGTGTTAGAACTGGCTTCACTGGCACTGGCAGACATAAAGAAATTGGAAAATATCCCGCTCAAAGCAGAACTCTCCAAAGATACTGGAGGGTAGGGCTTAGCTTTGCTTTATAGGTTTTCGGATCTTATCATGAGCTCTGGGAACATACTGGCTGTAACTCATGGTTTGCCTTACTTCGACAGTCTGAGATTTCATGAGTGGGAGGCCTCCCTCACCAACACAGTCACAGATTCCCCATGACTTGATAATGGGTCTTCAAGGGTTTGAGTGACTGAAAAATGCATTATTCAGGAGTAAACCTGGTGAAGGGCATCTTCGAAGTTGGTTAGGCTTGGAAGGACTTGCCACAGCTTGCACACCACTGGCAAAGCTTTTGAGAACCCAAGATCACCTCTATACCATGATGAGGCTCGGAGAAATTTAAAGGTACTATCTCTAAGCCTGGGTGTATAATATCATCTGGGTTATAGGGGGTCATGTTACAATGGGATTCTTCATTGTACTTGGAAATGACCGAGGACTTCTTGGTTTCCTGTTGGTCTCTATCTAAGAGAGGCAGCTGTGAATTGAATGGGAATATTTTGGATATGTATGTGAGAGGGCATGGTCCATGGGGGGCGGGCGGAGAATGGCAGTGGGAGGAGTAAGGGGTGTCAGAAAAATGATACTCCAAATGGGGGAATCCTCTTTTTCCTAGCCAAGGAAGGACAGAACACTAAAAGTTGAGATGCCAATTACTGGAGACCCATAGGTCCTAAGGGACTGACACCTTAATTTTAGTTGTATTGTCAACTTTTTAAAAAATCTTTTATTTCTTTGTGGGGTTCAGTATTTCTATGAGAATAACAATGTTCTGCACTTCTTCACATGGAAGTATGGTGGTGGGAAACAGGAATATTTGCCAAGGTACTATGGAAGAGTGTGTCCCCATCCAAGTTTCTGGATGGAAAGGCACCTGCCTTTATGTATTAGACGTCATCTGAGAAGGAAAAACCATATGGTCTTGGAGCTAGTGGAACCAGTGGGTCAAGGGTTAAAGTTTCATTATGAATAAGTAAAGGGCTAAGACAAAGGGTGTCATGGGAGCTGTACAGCTAGACTGGCCGAATTTTGGGGAGAACCTTCTTGTCTCCCAATTAGTCAGGGAAGACTTCCTAAAAGAGTTCTTGGAATGCAATAAAAGAAAAGGTTTGGCAAGATAGTATAGAGGTCAACTTAGGAAAAGGTTTAGAAGCAAAAAAGTGATTATCAACCAGAGGGTATTTTGAATAAATCTGTCTAAAACAGAGGCATGGGAGCAGGAAAATGGCATTTTCATGAAGACAAAAGGACTTTCAGGATCTGTATGTCAAAAGCTGCTTGGAACCCTGTCTGCACACTGGTCACTTCATCTAGGTATTCCCAGTCAGCTGCCCAACATCATGTAGTCAATGTATGCTGGGATTGGTTTCTGTCTCCCAGAGAACCATATAACAACACTGAGTATATAACAGAAAGGCTATCATTATTATCAAGACTCTTCCTTGTTCTTAGTATCTTCCAGCTGCCCTCTTGGCTCCTACAAATCCTGAAAACCTGGTTTCTGACCATTTACCTGGAGTTTGTGCCTTGACCCTATGTCAGTGTCTTTGTCCTCATGGCTCTTATCCTTCTGCCTGACCTCTGACTCTACCTGTGTCTTGATTTCAGCTTGCCCAGGTGGTTCTGAGCTATGATTTTGCTCTGACACCATTGCAGACTGCTCCTCTATTTCCACCCCATGGCTCTGCTTTCAGTGCTGGCTTCTAGGCTCTACTCCAAGCCTTGGGCCTGTCTGACTCTATTCTTCATTTCCATCTTGCCCCAACACTCTGTCTATAATCAATGACCATGTCCCCAGTACTAAGCGGGATCACAGGTTTAGGGAGGGCTCTTTCCACACAGCTGCTCTAGCTTTGGCAAGTGTGGGGAGGAGTAAGGAGAGGTTGCTACAGAGAAGGGGAGAGGTAGAGTTAGGGAAGAAGATATATCACATTCTATTTCTCTCATGTCCAAGTTTAGAACGCCTCCCATCTTCACCTCCAGACTTCTTTTTTTTTTGTACTGTCAAGTTGGGAGGCTCCCTGATAATGACTTAGGGTTTTTGACAGGACCAAGATGGCATATGAAGTCCTTTCACAGAGGCTATACAGCAGCCCAAGTGTTTGTTCTTTGTTATATCCAATAGTCTCTGCTGGAACTTCTTTTCAGATGATGAGCATGAGTCCTCTGTGCAGCCCACTGACCCTAAATAACCACACTTGCTGAAGGCCAGTTATTGGGGAACTGTTATTCTGGAGACAAATGATACCACTCGTAACCCCATTCTCTCACATCTTAGAGAATGAAATATAAAGGACACGGATGCTTCAAGAAGAGGGACTTTTGTAAAAGGAAAAAGGACTGGCTGCCTTCTCCATTGACCTGACTCTTCCTTTTCCTCAAAGGCAATGGCACCGACATTCTGAAGTCTACCTTCCCCCTCCCCAGGGCATTACCGTGCCAGCTAGCCACACAAGGTGTGCAGATCACAATCATTCAATCAATCAAGTTTTACCTAGTGACTACTGTGTTCAAGGGTCCTATGCTGGACCTTCTCCTCAGCTGTCCCCAATCTTTAAATGGTCAATTTTTTTTTATTTGTTTTTGGGCAGGGCAATGAGGGTTAACTGACTTGCCCAGGGTCACACAGCTAGTAAGTGTCAAGTGTCTGAGGCCAGATTTGAACTCAGGTCCTCTTGAATCCAGTGCCGGTGCTCTATCCACTGTGCCACCTAGCTGCCCTCCTGTCCCCATTCTTTAGAGAGAACTAATCCTCTGAGTTGCTCCCAGGGGACATCAGGGACAAAAGGCTGCTACTGGGGGTACATGGTTCTACCTCTTCTGGGCTTCTCTTTTTGGGAGGCATTAGTCTCACATGGTAGAAAACAAGATCTCAGATAAAAAAATCAACTATAGTAAAACTTCTTTAACTCAGACTTTATTAATTTAGATTCTGTCATCTGTTCAAAGGGGTTGAAGCTCAACTTTTTTTTTTCCCCTACTACTGAAACCCCTTTATTACAAACTCTATAAGTTGTTTCACTGCAGTGGGATTTTGTTATAATGAAGAAAATGAAAAATCATATTTCCAGTCCTCAAGACCCAGCAGAAACTGAACTACCCAGTGATATATCAGCAAGTACTCAAAAGCACCTTAAGCCTGGTAGGGGAAGGATGGAGTTATTAAAATACAGCCACAAGGGGCAGCTAGGTGGCACAGTGGATAGAGCACCAGCCCTGGAATCAGGGGGACCTGAATTCAAATGTGGCCTCAAGACACTTGACACTTACTAGCTGTGTGACCCTGGGCAAGTCACTTAACCCCAAGTGCCTCACTAAAAAATAAGATTAAAAAAAAAAGAAATACAGACAGAAACACACAGACACAGACACACAATGACATCCTAAAGATCATATTGTGTATTGAGTTATATTATTTTGGTGGGAGGCAAGAAATCAGAGGAGTCCAGGGTCTGGGAGCCAGTGATTCTTATTGAAGAAACTGAAGGTTATACCAGATGTAAGCCTATAGCAGAGCGGAGGTCTGCCTTATTAGATGGCTAATGATGAGAAGTCAGCACTGCTAGTATTTTCAGTATATAGAGCAGCTGGGAACTTAGGCAAGAAAATGGACATCAGTTAGGTTATAACAGCAGTTAAGTTACTTTCCACAGCATCTCTCTTCCTCATTTTTCAGGCTCTTGTCTTCTCTTTAATTTTTCACCTTTTCCTAAACACTAAATTTCTCTACCCTCTCTGAACCATTTGGCTCCTTTAACAGGAAAGACAGAAGTCTTTTTTTTTTTTTTTGGTGGGGCAATGAGGGTCAAGTGACTTGCCCAGGGTCACACAGCTAGTAAGTGTCAAGTGTCTGAGGCTGCATTTGAACTCAGGTCCTCCTGAATCCAGGGCCGGTGTTTTATCCACTGTGCCACCTAGTTGTCCCCCGAAAGACAGAAGTCTTTTCTAGTTTCTAAGTGTATGGGTAAAGTTAATACAAATTCTCAGAAAGTTAAAACTCTTAGGCTACTGAAAAGTTAGTTGTCATTACTTTTCATGTTTATTTCTGAATTCCTAAAGAAAAAGAATTTACTACATTCAGTAATCACTAAGCCATTCTGAAATTACATGTATAAGAAAAAATGTTCATAAGCACTTGACTTCTATTTTTATTTGACACTCATAATCACCAAAAATGGCTAAACCAATTTTCTTTGAAAGCATAGGCAAGTGTGCTTCAAAATTTGAGACCTTATATGGGTACCAAAAGCCTGCTTCCAATTGTTTGGAAGCCCTGAAATTGTAGGTATTAGGAACATGGAAACATTGGCCATAGTCACCCACTCCTCATCTAACTATGGTCAGTTCTACCAAGCCACCTGCATCCATTCATCAAATGCCTGAGAATTGAGCAGTCACCATTTCACATGCAGAAGAAACCAGTTTCCAAACCCCAGGCCCAGATCAGAGCCATGGCTGCTGTGAATTTGTGGAGGGAAGGAAGCAGGTAGCGGAGCACAGGCTCTCTCCTCATTTTCCTAGTAAGGTTAGTCTACCATGGTCCAATAAAGCTGTGGGAAACTGAAGGCTCAGTTAGTGCTAGGGAAAGGTTCTGTCTGAGGTCCCAGACCCAAACTGCAGGGAAATGCCAAATATCCGTTTTCTGTGTATATAATCTTCACTCTTCCTACACCTACATTTCCAGACCTACCACCTCATTTCCATACCCTTTTCCAGGCGGATAAGATCCACAAGGGGAAGGAGGCCTTTCCCGAGAGCAACAATATTTACAGTTGCTTTAGCAACTGAGGGCTGAAAAAGACAATGGGAACCAAATTTTAAATAATTCCAGGATCTCTGCCTGAATCAATTCTCCCTCCTTCAAGAGATGGTACAATGACCTTGTAGTAACCGGAGTCTTCATTTCCTATATGGTCCATATGGAGCTGATGATAACATGGTTGAATAATGCAGGGGGGAAAAAACCAGCCTAACTACTCACATGCAATAATGGGTGGTCCCTTCTAAGCACAGTCAATTATCTCTATGTGGATTATCCATGGCAAAGTATTCTAAACTGGTTTCCCCTGCTCATGATGCCCCAAACACTCTCCCCTCCTAGCCAGCTGGTTGGGTTTGGGTTTTTTTAGGGAATGCAAACAATCCAGGCTAATGGTAAGCTGAAGAAAACACAATTAAAAAGGAAAACCTAGTGAAAAATAATGAAACGTGATATTACACAATTTGATTATCTGCTGTTTCAGGTTATCTAGGCCTGCATCCTCAATGTCATGTGGCTATTTACTATACCACAGTGACATTCCAGTTAAATCACGGACAGTGGCTGAATAATACTGGAATGCCTTCCACAAGTAGTGTTGTAGCATCATCTTTAGGAAATTTTACTTGGCCTTGAGCTCCAGCTCCAACACTTTATCTATATCTATCTATTTATTTAATTAAAATGAAACAAAACAAAACAAAACAAAAACGGGGCAATGAGGGTTAAGTGACTTGCCCAGGGTCACACAGCTAGTAGGTGTCAAGTGTCTGAGGCCAGATTTGAACTCAAGTCCTCCTGAATCCAGGGCCAGTGCTTTATCCACTGTGCCACCTAGCTGCCTCACTCCAATACTTCAGGAACTTCATGATTCTATGCAAGTGGCTTCATGTCTCTGAGCCCCAATCCCAGATAAAACTTCCCAGGGGAAATTCAACAGGCAATTCTAAGGTTTGTCAATTGTCTTTGGATTGACCGGAATGTCACTGGGGTATTAGGAATAGCCAGAGTCAAGCACATAAAATGTGAGTGACACATACTGCCTACCTCACAGTGTTGTGAACATAACACTTTCTAAACTGTAAAGTGCTGTGTTTTGTGTTTCTTTTTTTTTCTTTTTAAATTAAAAAATGGGACAGAGTTCCTATCAATCTGGATGGGATAAATCATAGTCCTGAGGAAGAAAAGCAAGAGGGAAGAGATCATAGGATTCAAAGATGGAAAGTACTTTGAAGCTCCTTTGGACCCCTTCATTTTACACATGAGGAAACTGAACCTAGACGGGAAGAGACTTGACTACTGAGGGCCTCTAAGTTTCATAATTAAGTCACAAATAGAAACCCAACCCTGTAAACAGGACAATACAGAAAACACATGCATAACATGGCTCCTTTTGTCCTGGCAAACACCCTCATATTCAGATCTCATCATTTCCTAAGGCACCGATTTTTAATGAGTTCAAACAACAAATGCTTGTGGAGCAGCTGCTGTTTGTAAGGCACAGTAATAAACATGAAAAATCAAAGTAAGGGAAACACTTGGGGATATGTACCCTGTGGGACTTAAAGGAGTAAACTCTCCAATGAGGTACCTTTGAGGAAAAAAAAAAGGTGGTTCAGAGGCTCAGTAATCAATGGGACCTGCCATTGTTCCTGTTCCACCCTGGGGTGTGGCCTACTGATTCACTTCTGGAACCTGGTGAGTAGCATCCCTCATGAAAGGAAAGGTACAATCACAGACTTTCAGAGCCGAGAGAGACTTTAGAGGTCATCTTGTCTCCTAACTGTAGCAGAAATCCTTTTTGTTTGTTTGTTTGTTTTTGTTGTTGAGGCAATTGGGGTTAAGTGACTTGCCCAGGGTCACACAGCTAGTAAGTGTTAAGTGTCTGAGACCAGATTTGAACTCGGGTCCTTCTGACTCCAGGGCCAGTGCTCTATCCACTGTGCCACCTAGCTGCCCCAGAAATCCCTTTTAAAAGTTTTTTTGGGGGGAAAAAGAAAAAGAAATTGGTGTTGGCTATAGTAAGGGTGATGCAAAAGGAGCTGAATTTAAGCACAACCAATTTCATCAAGGTATGCCTCTGGAAACCGTGTTGTATCACAACTTGAAGCAGAGTAGTAAAGGCAATATTCTATAATAGGGGAGAACTATATATTTCAGAACAGCCAGTCTGAGGTCTAGCCAAAACTAATTATAAGAAAACTGACCTCAGCTGCTTGCCGGTGGTCATCTGTGTTCTCAAGCACACGTACATCCACTCCCAGGCAACGAAGATAGCGAGCCAGGCCCTGCAGCATAGTGTCACACACCACGCTGAAGTCTTTGGCAGATATCTCAGGAAAAGCAGTGGCAGAAAGTGTCTCCCCAGCTGATGCCAAAACCTACAATTCAATTAATTACATTAATTTAACACAATTTGATCAGTTATTTCCCAATCAGTAGGCATTCCTTAGTTTCTAGTTCTTTTTCTTTCTTTCTTTTTTTTTGCTGAGGCAATTGGGGTTAAGTGACTTGCCCAGGGTCACACAGCTAGTAAGTGTCAAGTATCTGAGGCCACATTTGAACTCAGGCCCTGAATCCAGGGCCAGTGCTTTATCCACTGCACCACCTAGCTATACCCTGGCACAATCATTCTTATTCATATAAATTTGAAATAATCTCTTCTATCTTTTAGAAATCAGACCTTTATTAGAGAAACCTTTCACAAACTTTTTTTCTCCAGTTAACCTTTTTCCCTTGGTTTGTGCCTTTTTGTTTGTGTAATCAAAAGTGAACCTTTTATCTTCTGTGATTCTCTTTATCCCTTTTTTGATAATGAAGTTTTCTCCTAACCACAGCTATAAAAGTATTTTTTCCCTTGCCCTTCTAATCTGTTTATGGTGTGATTATTGTAACTAAGTCATGTATGCATTGGTAGATAATGTGGGACGCTGGTCTGTACCTAATTTCTATAAGACTGCTTTACAATTTTCCTAATAGTTTTTAAATTCAATTCACTTCAGCAAATATTTATGGATCTACGAAGTGCAATGCACTGTGCTAGTCATTGTAAGCACTAAGATGAAAAGTGACAGGATTCCTGCCCTGAGTCTATAAGAGGAGAAATATCCATGTACACAAATAAGTGTAAAAGAAGGTCCAATGTGACAGAGTTAAAGATGGGGAAATCCAGACAAAGGACTTTCACGGTCTTGGGTCTCCCAGCTCACCTGTTCCAGCTCTTGTTCTTTATGTACAGGTTCAGGTTCTGCTACTAGCAAATTATCCATCTGGGCAGGGATCTTAAGGGCTATTTAGAAAGCAGAGAAGAGCACTAAAGGACACATGGACTGAGCTTTCTAAGAATACAAGAATGTCACAAATGCTCAGACCCATGGTTCATCCAGACCCAACTCTTTCTCTATCATGGGAGACCATGAAAAAGGTTACAGCTGTGCTCCCTGACATCAACCTTCAAAATTAAGGCTATACTCTCTCTTAATAACTGATTATGAATTTATTAGTCATGGACTCATCAAAATGTTTTAAAAAGGAATTTATATCGCCAGTCCATTTGGGGCAGCAACAGGTTTTATATATCCCTTGTCATAATGGATTCTCTAGGTCTATTTCCTCCTGTGTAAAGCTGTGCTTCCTTTCTTCTGTCCTAAAATTACTACACACACATATAATATATATATACTATCTATATAATATACATATAATATATATGTAAAATACTTTCCACACTTAATTTAAAGTACTATATAAATGCCACTTGTTTTAAATCTCCTTTGAGTCTTCATCTTTCTAGGACAAAGAAAATGATTTCTAACGAGTGCCCCAAAAGGCCAAAATAATTCCTTTCAGAGAAATGTTGGAAGAGCTAACTTCTGCTAACCTGAGCATGGAAGTAGGCCATTCACTGGGGATGAGAGGCAGCTCGGGAGGCAGGGGCCAGGCCCTGCATCAGCACATCATCATATGCCAGTGACACAGACCTAGGTCTATGACACATCTTGGAAGATTTTGACCAACCTGTTTAGAAGGGGATCGTGTCCTTTGCTTGCTAAGTGGTTTCTTTGCCCTCGGTTTTGTACTCTGTTTGCCTCCAAGACTCTCCTTCAGGTTTGCACTCAAGCCAAAGTGGGCTGGGTCTTTACAAAGAACCTCATAGACTTCTAATAAGCAGTATGCATCTGAAGCTGTGAAGAGGGAAGAGACGAGGGTGGGTCATGAACTCCTCCAGAGAAGGAAATAGAGGTGCTGGTCTTGGGGCAACATGCAAATAATTCCTAGTGAATCCATCTGCATCACTCACTTCAGATAAGTTGATTTAGATTTGCTTAAGAATGTTTCATGGAGATCATGTATTCTGAGATTCTGAGGTTAATGAGGGGAAACAACAAGGACCATCATATAAGGGAAAAAGTCCACTAACATTTCTATAGCATTTTAAGGATTACCAAGTTCCACTGCACTATGTTCTACAGTATATTGAGTACAGGCTGATAGTCTAGTGCTCATTATGTTTTCTTAGTGAGCTTTGCACACCTACAATACAGTACCCGATAATGAAAAGAGAACACTGGTCTGGGAGTAGGGACTTGGGCTCTAGTCTTGGCACCACTCCTGATTCACCGAATGGAGGCTAGGCAGATCACTTCACTTCACCTCCCTGTGTCGGTTTCCTCATTTTTAAGATGAGGGATAATGATCTCCACTTTGCCTACCTCACAGGGCTGTTGTGAAGATCTAAAGAGATAATGGATAGAACAATATTTTGAAAGCATAAAGCATTATACGAATAGGAGGTATTATTGTTGTTTTTCTTATTATTCACCCAAAAGAAATCAATTATCCAAATGGATGAGTATTTCACTGGAGGGATTGAGTTGTCTTTATGAATGAAGTCACTGACTTTGGACTAGATGAGCATATTTCCTCCCTTATTCCACTGTCAGTGAGGAGAAAAAAAATAAAGACATTTCCTTGTTCTCTGTGATGTTCCTCTTGCTAACGTGTGGGTTAATACCAAAGCCAGTTCACAAGGCAGTCCTCTTCCAGTTTTTCATCACTTGAACCTTCATTATTAAGTTGCCCCGAAGTGGATAATGAATGAGCAAATGAAACCTGGCTCAAGAGCTCACTGACACAAATTCTGAAACTGGTTCAGCTGTTATCCTGAATGCGAAAATGGAGGCCAAGGAAAAGGAGGTAGATCAAGACTTTATCAATATGGCAGAAATGTCTTATTCTCTTGGATTTCTGCTCAAAATACTCTTACAAATGCAGACAGCAAGGCCACTGGTAGCGCACATTATAAACCTTCAAGGAGTTCAGATTTCTTGAGTGTGAGGGAGGAGCAGAGAAAGCCTGGGGGATGAGAGATAACACTGGATAGGGGAAAGGACTTGAACTGAGGAAAGACATAGCTGGCATTTAGTATGATGCTAATCAAGAAACTCAGAGCCTCATAGCGCTCATCTGAAAAACTGGTGTAATAACATTTGCCCTACCTATAGCACAGATTTGTTCTAATAAAAGGCTTTGTAAACCTTTCTGTGTGAGCTGCCATCACTCTCATCGTCCTCATCATCGTCTTCCTTACCATCACCAACATTGTGATTAAGGACTGGGTGAGAGCAATGGAGAAGGAAGTATATTTCTCTTCCTAGTTAAGATAAATTTTACTGGAGAGGATTCCACAAATGATAATACTTTAATTAGTGTCTGTCTGGTGTTGTTTTATGTGTATGTGTCTTGCATCTTCAACTAGACTGAGAGCTCCTTCAGGATGGGGAGCATGTCTATACCATCTCCATTCTCTCCTACAACATAGCTGACTATAGAAAAAGGCATGAAAAGGAAGGAATAGGGGAGTTAAATCTCAAGTGTTTGATCAAGCCAGTTCTGAAATTGTCTCCCCAAGTAGAATGTGTGTTCCTTTTTTTTTTTTTTAAGGCACTCAGGATTAAGTGACTTGCCCAGGGTCACACAACTAGTAAGTATCTGAGGTTAGATTTGAACTCAGGTCCTCCTGACTCCATGGCCAGTACTCTATCCACCATACCCCTAGAATGTGTATTTCTAAGGGTAGGGATCGATAAATACTCACTGAAAGAAATCATTAAAACAACACACATGTTTTTGTAGCCAGATTCACATGAGGATGGGCCAACCATACTGTGGTTTTATAGGCCACTGACCAGATGCTTTGCTATTAGACATGTGTTATTGACAAGGGTCAGCTTGGGCCTTTGGCTCTGCTGCTCATCAGACCTGCATAAAGGATCTGCTCCTCCCGGAGGGGCCTTTTCTCCCAGTTTGAAAGCTGCTCTGTTTTGTCCAGTGGTTTCCCCAGGAGATTGTGCACCAGGAGGCTGAGTCCTTTTTCTGCGTGCCTGGGACTTCTAGTTATAGAGCTTGGTTCTTGACACAGGCTATCCACGACTGTGTGATGCTTCTTCCACAACCCAAAATTTTTCTGTAACTATAAGCAACAAAGATAAAACATGATGTCACACACAACCACATTAGGAAAATAGTGTTTTGCTATTTTCAGTTAACGAAAAACATCTAGGAAGCAATGACACCTATTACATTATCATTTTGACCCGAGGATTAAAGACAAGAATGAGCTATGACTGAGCTAATAAAAAGTAAAGCCTTAAAGGGGGCAGCTAAGTGGTGCAGTGGATAGAGCACAGGCCCTGGATTCAGGAGGACCGGAGTTCAAATCTGACCTCAGATACTTAACACTTACCAGCTGTGCGACCCTGGGCAAGTCACTTAACCCCAATTGCCTCACCAAAAAAAAAAAAAAGTAAAGCCTTGAGACATGAGAAGTTTGTTTGCATGGCTTCCTCTGCATCCCACAGTCTTCAGAAACCCTTCCCTCTTCAGGAATCCAGAGCTCATTGCTGAGGTTTAATGGCTTCTTCCTTCCAGGAGGGGATTTGTACTTTTTAAAAAGAAGTCTGGAGGGGCAGCTAGGTGGTTCAGTGGATAGAGCACCGGCCCTGGAGTCAGGAGTACCTGAGTTCAAATCTGGCCTCAGACACATAACACTTACTAGCTGTGTGACCCTGGGCAAGTCACTTAACCCCAATTGCCTCACTAAAAAAAAAAAAAAAGAAGTCTGGAGAGGGTAATGCTCATCCCAAAGTAATGAGTCTCTCTTGGTGGGGTTTTAGGATCAACTGGGCAGAAATTTGGGGGGTAATGAAACCTTTCCAGTACAGCCTTTAAAATGTTACCACAAGGGTTAAGTGCCTGATCTAGGGACAGCCACAAACCCAGTCAATGAATAATAAACCCTGTTTTTATATTTTTATCACTTTTTAGATCTTAAGCTTAAAAAAAAAAAGGAAAGCCTGAAAGACATGGGGGGGGCACAGCTAGGTGGCACAGTGGATAAAGCACTCGGCCCTGGATTCAGGAGGACCTGAGTTCAAATCCGGCCTCAGACACTTGACACTTACTAGCTGTGTGACCCTGGGCAAGTCACTGAACCCTCACTGCTCCACAAAAAAAAAAAAAGCCTGTACTGATCAGGGGAAGGTAGGGGTGGTTCTTGTAAGAGTATAATTGGAAACCTTAAGGACTGACCAAGACCTTTTATTTATTTATTTTTGGTGGGGCAATGAAGGTTAAGTGACTTGCCCAGGGTCACACAGCTAGTAAGTGTTCAAGTGTCTGAGGCCAGATTTAAACTCAGGTCTTCCTGAATCCAGGGCTGGTGCTTTATCCACTGTGCCACCTAGCTGCTGCCCTAACCCAAGACTCTTTTTAAAGTTCCCTTTAATTTCTAACAGAAAAGTGATTTCTCTTTGGATTGATACCAGATTTAGTGTTTGTAGTAAACACTTCCTCTTTCTCCCATGAATGCAGTTCCCTTTTAAAGAGAAGTTCCTTTCTCTGCAATGTAGGAAAAGAAGAAAGGATAATCTCAAAGGTCTCTTCTAGCTTTAATAGTTTATGTTTTATGGACTTTTTACTTATAGCAGAAAATTTGAACTTTCCAAGGTATATCTTTCCTTACATTTCCCAATCACATATATTAGAAGACAATTCTCTCTACTCTGCAGAAGCAGTTTTGTATAAAAATGTTCCATGCATGAAATACTAATGTTTTGTGTTTTAAGTAAGTTAGCCCTGTAGTTCCTATCCTATTATGTAACATTCTGAACAAATTCTAATTCTTTTTTTTTTTGGCTACGTTTTCAATGGATTGTCTTAAATTTGTCCTCATTCATTATTTTCTCTTTTAAGGGAAAGCAAAGGCAACTTTCCAAGAAGCTTATAATTTTTTTTTTTGGCATTTTCACATAAATTACATACTAGCTTAGTAAAGAAAGAACATGCAAATACATGAAAATGTTGTTTACCTGGAACTCATTTCAACTGAACAAGCACTTGTTAAAGACCTACTGGGGGCAGGGCATTATGCCAGGTGACTGTAGAGATATATAGTTTAGATAAAACATGGACTTAAATGACTCAACTGACTAAAACCTTCAATTATCCAGAACTCTCCCATCACACATTGAATTTTCAGAGAAAAGCTAAAAGTCTTCACAAGGCAAACTCACATATAAAGGATTTGCTGGGAGGAAAAACTAAGTTGGAGGCTCTGTCCTGGGGCCAGTACATATTTCAACACAATCCCCTACATCTTCTGTAGTTATAGTATCAGCATGTTAGGTGGCACTATGGATAGAGTGCTGGGCTTAGAGTCAGGAAGTCCTGAGTTCAAATCTGGCCTTGGACATTTACTAGCAATAGGACCCTGGGTTAAGTGATTTAACCTCTCTTTGTCTCAGTTTTCTCAACTGTACAATGAGGATAATGACAGTATCTATCTCCCAGGGTTGTGGGGAGGGTCCAATGAGATAAGCTGTAAAGCACTTAGAACAGTGCCTGGCACATGTAAAATGTTAGCTATCAACATCATCATTATTATGACTATAAAACCACCAATCATAAAGAATACATTTGATTTATAATGCATTATACTTAAAAAAGAAATTACACTTGCTTAAGAAAGATTTTCAGGACAAGTTTTCCTAGTTAACTCTTAAGTAAGCAAAAAATTCACTTAATTCTAATTTTCCATTCCTTAAGCAATATGATTCATGAAAGTTTTAGTATCTAACATAAAGATTTTCAAAAATTATCCTTGAGCACTAAGTAAACATTTTTATGTTTGTGTATTCACTGTGAATTTAAACATGTCACTTATAGTCCTATCTATGTAAATTAATCCATAGTTACCTCATATTTGTGCGTCTCTTGATATGGCTTATATTTAGAAAGATTCCTTATTATTTGCATAGTAATAATTCCATTTGGGATCATAGGACTTGAGTTCAAATTCTAACTTTTCTTATTATTATCTGTGAGACTTTGGGGACACGTCATTTAACCTCTATGGGTTTCATCTATAAAATGAGGGGATTGCAGTAGAGAACTAAGTTTCCTTCCAACTCTAAGTTCTATAATTCTAGATTTTATGGTCCCTTTCAACTAGTAACAGTTGATAAAATACTAGATTTAGAGTAAGGAGACCTGGATTTGAATCCTGCCTTAGACATATAGGAGGTATAAGACCCTGGGCAAGTCACTTAACTTCTCCTAAAATCTGGACCTTCATCTATAAAATGAAGATAATACTTGCACTATCAATCTGACAGTATTGTGAGGAAAACACTTTGTAATCCTTAACGGGTTATATAAATGTGAGTTGTTATCATTATCATTATTGTTGTTGTTGTTGTTGTTGTTATTGTATCCCTTGCTATAGTATTCTGTGTTCTATGATTATTTCTCATTTACAGCACTGTGCTACTTGTAACCAAACCAAAAAATCATTCCCCAAAGTCAAATGGATCATTACGATTTAAAGCTCCTCTCCAAATGAGCCCATTCTGTGAATTGGCCCATGGCTTTAAATCATGTCTGCACAGCCCAATACATCACTCACTGTCTAAAATGGGAAGAAGCTGTGAGGGTAAAATAATAATATTAATAGTTACTCACATTTATATAGTATTTGTTTCAGTCCACTATAGTGCTGGACTTGGAGTCATGACATTTAGTCTTGAATCCCACTTCTGACACTTAAACTAGCTGTGTAACCATGGATAAATCACTTATCCTTTCTAAGACTCAAGTGTCTTCATCTGTAAAATGGAGAGTCAATTCAACTCACTCAGTTCAATTCAATAGCATTTGTTAAGCACTTTCTCTATGCCAGACAC
This sequence comes from Dromiciops gliroides, assembly GCF_019393635.1. Taxonomy (NCBI): domain Eukaryota; kingdom Metazoa; phylum Chordata; class Mammalia; order Microbiotheria; family Microbiotheriidae; genus Dromiciops; species Dromiciops gliroides. The sequence continues at coordinate 435,285,401 of NC_057862.1, read as the reverse complement.
TGTGGTAGGCATTCAGGGGACAAAGATGAAAATGAAAATCGTCTCTACCCTCAGGGAGCTTACATAAAAATAAAATACCAAGCAAAACAAAGTAATTTCAGTCATGGTCTCCTGAGGAGTGGCCATTGGGCTGAAGCCCTGAGAAGACCTAGGGGTCCCAAGAGGCAGACATGAAAAGGGGAACTCTGCATCATAGCTTTGCTGCTGTTGCTGGCCATACAGAAGCCCTGAGACGGGAGATGTCAAGTTTTGTAGGGAAAACAGCCAATGGGCCAATCTAGTTGGAATATGGAGGGCACAGCATGGGATAATATATGATTGGCCAGGAATGAGAGTTTAGAGCCAGATTGTAAAAGGTTTTAAATGCCAGACAGAGGAGATGGTATTTTATTCTAGAAGCAATAGGGATAGATCAAAGCTTCTTGAGCAGGGCAGGAGCACATTCCCGATGCCTGTACTGGTTACTTCTTAGGGTTGTTGTGATGTAATGATATATGTCAAGCAGTTGTGCAAACTTAATGAGCTAATGAATGTCAACTTTAAGGTTTGCAAAATGTTTTCCCCATAATAACTATGTAAAGTAGGTAACACAAATAAAATTTTCGCATTTTAAAGAAGAGAAATTTGATGCTTAGAGAGCAGAAGTGACTTAGCCATGATCATACAACTAGGAAGTTTCTGAGGCAGGATTTGAACTGAGGTCTTCTGATTCCAAGTCCACGAATGACAAAGCATGACAACATCCCCTGGCACAAGAAAGAACACCTATCTGTTTGACCCACCGTTGACTAGTGAGGAATGAACCCACTTCCTCACCTGTTTGTCCACCTCCAGCAGGTCCAGGATTCCTTGTGCCTGCTTTTCCATCTCTCTGAGGGTTGGGTATGTAGTTGATAAGCTGCACAGATCTCCAGACATTCCATAGCCTAAAAACAAGTTTCTAAAATTATAACAGAAAACCCTGGCATGTGTTTCATGAAGTCTACTGTCTTCATTACACTAAGCCTCATGTTCAGGTAGAGATGGAAAAACCATACCTGTGCCCAACTGTGAGAACATCCTGACCCCCTCTTTCTAAATGTCTATAGCTCTTTAGGCTCAAAGGAGAGAAGGGGAATCATGGTAAATAATACCTTTATATACAGAGAAGTTAGGATGGTCTAGGACTGCTCTAGGACCTAGTGAAGGCCATGTAATGATTAAAGTAACTGAAGCTTCCCTGAACCACAGAAAAGAAGCTAAAAAATGGCCTAAGGTTAAAGCCCAGATCTGATCTAGTATCTCCTGGCTGGCCGAACAGGGCGGAAAATCCAATACAATGATGTTCTCATGGAATCAGAAATAGAGGAGAAAACTTCTCCTGGCCACCCCCAGCCCCACCCTTCTCATTATAAGGTAGACCTGTGAGCCCTGCTGGTTTAGGGAATTATCTAATAGTTTCAGCAGATGTGAATTGGCTAAGGGGCCACTTCCACAGTTAACAGCCTTGCAAAAACAGATTTTCTTCTGTAAATGAATGGCCAGTCTTGAGTACAGTCCTAATATCTATACTTATCTATTATTCTTTCTTTTATAGCCAAGAAAAGGAACTCTGGTGGTATCTATCCAACCAAAAAGGTACAAGCCTAGGAATTAGAATGGGTGGGTAGAGAAGATGAGAAAAGTAAAGAGTATATTTGGGCAGTAAGTTAGATAGGGAGTTTTCAGGAAATAAAGGGAGAAAACACCAACATTACAAAGCTAGACAGAGTGCAAGCCCCAGGGCTACTATTACCCAGTTTTATAATGGATGGATCCGAAAAGAGCTTCCAGATGAAATGACAAAGGTCCTTCTCCTTTTCCTGGTCCAGTTTTGAGAACTGCAGCAGGTCCAACAGGTACACTTGTTCCTTAATGGCAATTTGGAGCACCGACACCCGTGGCCTTCCTACCAATCCAAAGGAGGGTCTCCACTCCATGTCAATGCCGACTACCTGGCCAGGCTGCACACCCAGAGATAAGATAGAGTCTGAAGAGAACAGTCAGGAATGAGGGGAAATCCCATCCCAGGGCCCTGTGGGACCAGCTAGGCACTAATCAAAGGCCTTCCCACCAATGAGATCTATAGCCCTTTTCCTCCAAAGAGCCCAAGACACTGTATGACAGAAGAATGCAAACCCTGGAAGGTTCTACCATGCTGGAAAGACTTTGAATGTGGTCCTAGTGACGGACTAGGTTTCCAAGGATCATCCCTACTTAGGGCTAGAGAGGTTCTTCACTGCGGGACGGCTATTAGGTAACCTATGAAACAGAGAAGTACAAAATGGTGCTGATTCTTGGACAGTGACAGCCGCCAAGCGAGAGGAGAAGGGAAGAGAGAGATGAAGACTCAGCCTGTTTGGAATGTGGACAAACAGGACACATGTATAGTATGTTAAAGGAAGTGATTTTATCGGTGCGGGTTCTCTCTCCACTGATGCAAGTTACAACCCTTCTACACCTTAGTAAATGGTGGGAGGTTGTGAATGGCTGGGGTGAAAAACATCTACCACTCAGTTATTAACCTGCTGAGCAACTGTGAATTTCACTAGGAACGTACTTGATGACAGACAAGCAATTTATTGCCAGGGTTCTCCATGAAGCCCTTCTGGGTCAGTAGGACCTGCCAGAGATTATACTTTGTGGGTACAGCCTTCAAGAGCTCAGAGTCACTCCCATGTCAAGATGAGGCATCAGGGTCAGGCCTTTAATGAATTCCATCATTAAACAGGAACTTTAAACCAGGATGGCTGGGTAGAGAACAGGTAGGGATAAAAGGGGCCTCCAGCAGATGCAGTGGAGGTGGGGAGGCACGGTTTTAGGAAAAGCCAACAGGAACGACAATAGAATTGAAGGTGGTAAAGCCAAGGCCTCTTCTCTGAACAAGGGAGACTACTCTTCACCTCAGTGGGGCTGGGGCCAGGCTACATCTCCACTAGTTGAACTTGGCAGAGTAAAGAGACAGCTGTGCACAGCCACAACAGCAGAACTGGGCTAGGTGAGAAGGGGTCTGAGGAGGGTTATGCCAGCTTATACCACGATTCCCACAAAACTGGGAGTTGTGATATACAGTCTCCTCTTTTGGTTTAGCAACATCTCCTTTGAAAATTGCATTAAAGCTCTACCAGTATTTACTTTTAAATTAAAGGGAATTAAAGTTAATTGTACTTTGAGAATAGCCCAGAGATAATTGGTGAAATACACCCTTGAGATAACTGGTGACACCCTGGGGAAACTAATCACTGAAAAATCTCTCCACAGGAATAGGAACTCTACTTGCTAAGAGAAAAAACACCCCCCTCCCTGGCACTGAGCTATTCAGGGCTTTGTTAATGCATAACAGAGAAGAAGAAACCTGGTTAAAATGTAAATGGATTCTGAGGAGCAAATTTGTATTAAAAAACCTAAGAAAGTCATCTCTGTAAGCTGGTTTTGGTTTTTTGCTCCCAGCTATTTTCTGTTTGCATCCTGGCATAGATGGGGCATCCCTGAGGTCAGAAGTCGTTAACCTGGGTTCTATAAACTCCTTTATTTATTTATCTTCTGATATTTTGATAACTGTATTTCTTTTTTCTTTTTCTTTTTTTAGTGAGGCAATTGGGGTTAAGTGACTTGCCAGGGTCACACAGCTAGTAAGTGTTAAGTGTCTGAGGCCGGATTTGAACCCAGGTATTCCTGACTCCAGGGCCGGTGCTCTATCCACTTGCGCCACCTAGCTGCCCCTTGATAACTGTATGTCTATATAATTGGTTCCTTGGTAACCCTATGTATTATGATTTATGGGTTTAAACACACTATTCTGAGAAGGGGCTTTTAGTCCTCACCATACTACCAAAGGGATGCATGGATCTGCACAAAAACAGGTTAAGCTTCCCTGTCTGGGAGCAGAGTTTTTGTTTTGTGGCGCCCAGATTTCATAAAGAGTTTTGGGAAAGTTAAAATCCCTTTACCCTAAGACATTTGCAATTGGAAATGTCCATTGTAAAGCTAGCAAAACGCAAACTGCAATTGTAGGTGAGGATTAATTTCTGTATTCAGAGATTTTCTTTATACCTTGAAAAAATGTCATATTAAAATATGCTTGAAGAATAATGCCACTCCTCTTCCAGGAATCCTGCATGGCAAGTACCTCATAGACATCATGATAGAGCCAAACTGGGTCTATCTCACGCAGGAAATCTCTTACTGAAGCCCCTACCCAGTTCTGTCTGCCTTAGTAAGGGCCTTTCTAAAGCTCTACCAGGCTATGTGTTCAAGAGTATATGCATTCATCAGTTTCCATTCCTTCCTGAAACTTAACATTTAAGCATTGAGAGAAATGATGGTAACAACACAAGATTTAAGCATGAGTTTCCATCTTGGCTCTCATGCCACTAAAGTGTCAACTTTGGCTCTGTCATGGCCTGAAGAATGGCTTACCTGAAGTACCACATCCCTGCATTTGACCACTTCCTCCCAGGTATGCAGGAAGTGAATACTTTCCCTGGCTATGGGCAATTGATAATAATAATCATTCTTTTTGTCCATTTTGGAATCATAGGTTCTTTCCTGAGTCACTTCCACCCTGTAATGTAAAGAAAATAAAATGGTGAACTAAGCATCCTTGAATTTCCCACCTTTGAATTGTAAAAGTCATAAGCAGATTCCTAATTGTAGTGTAGAAAGGAAGGAAAAGAATTTAAAATACAACTGGTCTTTAAATTATTCCCCATGGTACCAGTGGTGGTATGAAGGACACTTGAAATATTAGTCATTTAAATTTTAGTCTTATGTGCTCAAATTGCTGCTTCAATTACAATTTTTTTTTTTTTTTGGTGAGGCAATTGGGGTTAAGTGACTTGCCCAGGGTCACACAGCTAGTAAGTGTTAAGTGTCTGAGTCTGGATTTGAACTCAGGTCCTCCTGACTCCAGGGCTGGTGCTCTATCCATTGCGCCACCTAGCTGCCCCTTCAATTACAATTTTGCTGCATTTTATATTATCTCAGTAAGAAATCAGTAAATTAGACAGCTCACTTGGTGAAAAAGTTTTATGAATCTTCCTGCTCTCCTGAAGCTAAAAGTGGATGTTGACTTGGGTCCTTAATATAAGGGTCTTAGAACTGCTTTTAGTGTATATGTGTGGAAAGATAACATAAACTGTTTGGATGGAATCCATTTCATGTAATTCCTCATCAGAAGTCATGGAGGAGGGGGAATTGTAAGTTCCACTTTGTATTCCCCAGTAAAGCTTCTCATTCACACTCATCTTTCTTTTTTGTTTTTATTTTTGGTGAGGCCATTGGAGTTAAGTGACTTGCTTAGGGTCACACAGCTAGTAAGTGTCAAGTGTCTGAGGCTGGATTTGAACTCAGGTCCTCCTGACTTCAGGGCTAGTGCTCTATCCACTGCGCCACCTAGCTACCCCTCGTCCACGCTCTTCTTGAAACTCTCCTAACCTGTTTCCTTTTACTAAATGTCAACAAACAAGATTTAAGGTTAAAAGGGACAGCATGGTTCGATGGGTTCTCTAGTCAGTGGGCTGGCTGGCCACATAATTCCACATCAAGTCATATGAAGGTTGACAAAGTCTTTAAGCCAGCAGATAAAGACCTTGGAGAACAGAACTAAGCTAGGGAGAAGTTATAGACCCAGACCCAGTCACATGAGAATGAGGTGACTGGAAGATGAGTTAGAGCAAGAAGGTGGGTCAGATCAGAGATATTAGGACCTGGATGGAAAGTAGTAGATTGGCAAGTCACAAAATATGACCAGGGGAGCTATAGTGGCTAGTAAAGCAAAAGAGTATGTTAGTTATCCACCAAAAAAAAAAAAAAAGGATTTACCAGTTGTACTTTTTCAAATATATTCTCTATCTTTAGAACAGAGTCCAAGGAGAGTACTGGAGGATGGCACATGGGTTGCCTAAATTAATATTAGTATAAAATGTTTCATTAAGATGTGAAATTGCACACCTCCTGCTCCCTGGGATTTACCTAGCTTCTGAATGCATGAGGAATGACCCTTTTACTGACAACTGTCATAAGAGGAACACTGGACTTGGAGGTGGATGCCCTGGATGTAAGTCTTGGCTCCTTTACTTCCAAGCTGTGAGACTTTGGGCAAGTCACTTACACTCTCTGTGAAATGGGAATAATAATGCTTGTACTACCTAATTCTAACCTCTCAGGGCTATTGTGCAAAAAGGACTAGAAACGCTGTAAAGCACAATGGAAATGTGAGTTATCTTTACTCTCAGAAGGCAGTGACATAATTCTTTTTTTTTTTTTTTTGTAGGGCAATGGGGGTTAAGTGACTTGCCTAGCTTGACAGCTAGTAAGTGTCAAGTGTCTGAGGCTGGGTTTCAACTCAGGTAGTCCTGAATCCAGGGCTGGTGCTTTATCCACTGCGCCACCTAGCCGCCCCTAGTGACATAATTCTTTTTTTTTTTTTTTAATTTTTTTAGTGAGGCAGTTGGGGTTAAGTGACTTGCCCGGGGTCACACAGCTATTAAGTGTTAAGTGTCTGAGGCCGGATTTGAGCTCAAGGTACTCCTGACTTCAGGGCCAGTGCTCTATCCACTGTGCCACCTAGCTGCCCCGTGACATAATTCTTAATCCCTAAACACTGAGGGGAGACACATCAAGTAGGAGGCCCCTGACCCTAAGAAAGAGATCAGAGCCAGGACCACATTATACTGCATTTTAGATGTGGCCCTACCTGGAAACACTACATTTAACCAGTGAGGATTCTTTGAACCAACACGTTTCTTCATTTTTAAACAGTGAGTACTGTGAGCCTGAAGAACCCCCAAATTTCTACATGCTTGTGAATCCAACCTGTATTCATTAAAGGAGTCCAAGCTCCACTGGTCAGGTCTAGTTTAAGGCCTTCTCTTTAATAGACGAATCCCCTTGAATTGAGTGTATTTTTCAAGGGTATCTAGTTAGCAGGGACCGTCAGGTCTAGCATGGCTAGAGATCACTTTCTAATCTGGAACAATGGCTCAGGGCTTATTTGAAAGTAGAAGTTGGATGAACAATTATTAGTAATTTTGTAGGCAAGGTTTATGCCTTGAATAAACCCTTCTAATTTTGTAATTTTCAAAATTATGACTTTAAGCATGTGAATTTTCTCTTATGCATACTGAAAAACCAGTTTCACTATTCTTTTTTGGGTTGTCTCTTATTTTCATTTATTTTGTTAAATAACTCCCAATTACCTTTTATATTTTTATTATATTTAATTTTTTTGTGAGGCAATGAGGGCTAAGTGACTTGCCCAGGGTCACACAGCTACTAAGTACCAAGTGTCTGAGGTTGGATTTGAACTCAGGTCCCTCCTGAATCCAGGGCCAGTGCTTTATCCACTGAGCCACCTATCTAATCCCCCTCCCCCAAGTACCTTTTTATTGTTGTTGGGTTTTTTTTGTGTTTGTTTTTAGTGAGGCAATTGGGGATAAGTGACTTGCCCAAGGTCACACAGCTAGTAAGTGTCAAGTATCTGAGGCTGGATTTGAACTCAGGTCCTCCTGAATCCAGGGCCAGTGCTTTATCCACTGCGCCACCTAGTTGCCCCCAATTACTTTTTTAAAAAATAAATTTATCAATAATTTTTAACATTCATTTATTTTTTTATTTGAAAATAAATTTAAAAAATTTTTGTTTGTTTGTTTTGTGGGGCAATGAGGGTTAAGTGACTTCCCCAGGGTCACACAGCTAGTAAGTGTCAAGTGTCTGATGCCGGATTTGAATTCAGGTCCTCCTGAATCCAAGGCCAGTGCTTTACCCACTGCACCACGTAAGTGCCCCAGGATAATAAATTTTTAACATTTTTTTTTTCAGGCAAAGAGGTTGAGTGACTTTCCCAGGGTCACACAGCTAGTAAGTGTCAAGTGTCTGAGGCCGGATTTGAACTCAGGTCCTCCGGAATCCAAGGCTGGTGCTTTATCCACTGCTCCACCTAGTTGGCCCCAACATTTATTTCTAAAAAATTTTGAGTACTCTCCTTCTAGTCCCTTCCCCACTCACTGAGAAGGCAAGCAAAAATACCATATCAATTATACCATGTAAAATCATGCAAACTGTATTTCAATAATCTGCCATGTTACCAAAAAAAGCAAGAAAATTAAGAAAAAATATTCTTCAATCTGCACTCGGTATTTATCAGTTCCCTCTCTGGAGGTAGGTAATATTTTTCATGATGTGTCCTTCAGAATTGTCTTAGATCATGGTATTTATAATAGTAGGAAAGTGTTTTACAGTGATCATCATTACAATATTGCTGTTACTGTGTACAATGTTCTCCTGATTCTGCTCACTTCACTCTGCATCAGTTCATATATGTCTTCCTATGTTTTTCTAAAACCATCTTCCTTGTCATTTTTATAGCATTACTCTTTTAAAAAAATTTTCAACATTTGCTTTATAACATTTCTAGTTTCAAATTTTTCTCCTTCCCTCCCCTCCCCAAGACAGCAAGCAATCTGAAATAGGTTATATATGTACAATCATATTAAACATATTTCTGCATTAGTCATGCTGTGAAAGAAGAATCAGAGAAAAAGGGAAAAACCTCAAAAAACAAAACCAAAAAAAAGTAGAAATAGTATGGTTCCGGGCCAGGCTTAGGTGGCGCAGTGGATAAAGCACCAGCCCTGGATTCAGGAGGACCTGAGTTGAAACCCAGCCTCAGACACTTGACACTTACTAGCTGTGTGACCCTGAGCAAATCACTTAACCCTCATTGCCCTGCCAAAAAAAAAGAGGAATGAAAGAAATAGTATGGTTCAATCTGTATCTAGATTACACAGTTCTTTTTTTCTGGATTTGGAGAGTATTTTCCATCATGAGTCCTTTGGAACTATCTTAGACCATTGTATTGCTGAGAAGAGTCAAGTCTGTCACAGTTGATCAACACACAATGTTGTTGATACCGTTTATAATGTTCTCCTGGTTCTGCTCATCTCACTCAGCATTAGTTCATGTAAGTCCTTCCAGGTTTCTCTGAACTCCTCCTGCTCATCATTTCTTATAGCACAACAGTGTTCCATCACAATCATATACCACAACTTGTTCAAGCATTCCCCAATTGATGGGCATCCCCTCAATTTCCAATTCCTTGCCACCACAAAAAGAGCAGCTATAAATATGTTTGTACATGTGGGTCCTTTTCCCTTTTTTATGATCTCTTTGGGAAAAAGACCTAGTAGTGGTATTACTGGGTCAAAAGGTATGCACAGCCCCAAAGCTCTTTGGGCATAGTTCTAAATTGCTCTCCAGAATGGTTGGATCCGTTCACAGCTCCACCAACAATGTTCCAATTTTCCCATAGTATAGCATTCTTTTTTTTTTTTTTGTGGGGCAATGAGGGTTAAGTGACTTGCACAGTGTCACATAGCTAGTAAGTGTCAAGTGTCTGAGGCCAGATGTGAACTCAGGTCCTCCTGAATCCAGGGCCAATGCTTTATCCACTGTGCTACCTAGCTGCTCTAGCATTACTCTTGATGCATGGAACTACTGCTGATCAGTCTACCCAATCGCTTTCTTCTCCTTCTGATGCGCTATCTTTACCCTGTTTGCCTTCCAAGTTCACTGGCCAGCCCAGATCCACTCTTTTTTCTTGTCCCATTTAGCCTCTCCTTAAATGTATGGCTCTTCCACTTGCTAATAGAACTCTTCTCACCTGAATCTCCAATCAGCTATCCTGGTTCCCACACCCAGACCTAGAGCCACTTGAATATTTCCAAATTTTTCTCCTAGCTCCTGGTTTCCCCCTCTTCTGTAGGTTTCATACCATAAAACCCTCCCATTGTCCAGACACTGCTGTTGTTAAACATACATTTTATTTTATTTTCTCCCCTCTAATTTTAATCACCCCAAAACACAGACTACTGAGAAGAACAAGGAAAATGAAATCAAACGGAAAGGCAGAACAAATTAAACCTCCTTAGGTCTAAGAACAAGGGCATTGCTAATCTTATGGGCCAGGCCTAAGCATTCCATTTAAAATCTACTTTCTTTTTTCAAACCACAGTTGGTGCACAGAGATAGCAACAATGGTACCTAGGGAGCTAAGAGAGCCTCAGCAACTTCCTGATGCCCTGGGAGAATCCTTTATCAAGTAAAGTAAGATATATCGGGGCGACTAGGTGGTGCAGTGGATAAAGCACCAGCCCTGGATTCAGGACTACCTGAGTTCAAATCCAGCCTCAGACCTCTGACACTTAGTACCTGGGCAAGTCACTTAACCCCCACTGCCCTGGCCCCCCCCAAAAGATATATCCATCCAAAGAAGTAGGTGTCTATTGTGGAAACAGATGCCTCAGTGATCTAAAAAGATTTAGCTTGACAGAGGTATGAGTGAAGGCGAAGGCTCCTGGGGACTTGAGACCTAATGCTTATTCTCAGGACAACTTTGTACAAGACACAGAAACAAAGTGAGATAAAAGCCTCACTTCTCCTGGTGCTGGAGTTCAAGCATCTTCTCAGCCACTTTGGCAGGCAGACAGTCACCGGTAAGGTGGTAGGACAGAGCCCACTGGGCAGCTGTGGCAGCATCACAGTAACTGAACAGCAGCTGGATTAGTTGTTCCTGCAGCCACAAATTCTCCCCTACCATGTTCTGAAACAGAAAAGGATTAGAAGAAATTCTTGCATAAAATAAGCTGAAGTTTAACAAGCTTGGTCATTTTTTTAAAAAGGGTCGGGGGAGGTCATAAAGAAGGAACCCATATGAAATGATCTCTATTGCTAGATGTTTGTTGTTGTTTGTCCTTCATTTTCGAAGAGGACCATGACATCAGAAGGTGATGATCATGACTTGAAGTAAATTGAATTTAAGTGAGGCAGGGCTATGTAAAGTCACCAACCTCATTCTCTCCTCCAGAGCCCTCTGGGTCCAGTGGCAAGGTATAGAACAGGATGACTGGAGATGAGCCCCAGATGCAGTGGGAGCCCTTGGCCTCTAAGACAACACTGAAAGCAGACCTTTCCAATCTTTGGCTGGTGAAAGAGGCAAGGTACACAATGGGATGTCAAAAGCGCACTATTCATCCCAGATGAAAACTAAAGTGACTTTGGCACTGGATAGGCTCCCTATTAAGTATCAAAATGAGACTGCCTCAGTCTGGACCAGAGACTCATGGTATCCAGGTTCCTAATACCTATTGCTTTTATACAGTTCTCCAAGTGGCAGCTAGGTGGCGCAGTGGATGGAGCACCGGCCCTGGAGTCAGGAGTACCTGAGTTCAAATCCAGCCTCAGACACTTGACACTTACTGTGTGACCCTAGGCAAGTCACTTAACCCCAATTGCCTCACCATAAAATAAAAAAATTCTCCAAGTACCCCATTGGAAGTGTACAAGAACAATAAAGGAGTATGATTACAACCTAGAAAGAAGAGCCCTGTTGATGACTACATGTTGGCTATTTCTGCAAAATTCTGGGAGTCCTGGACAAGTCACTGCACAATTCATAAATACAGCAAGTGTTTCTGAAGGGCATTCATGTACTTTCTTGTTTTTTTTTTAATCAGAAGCATTTCTTTATTTTAAAAAAAATAAATTAAATTAATTAATCATTTATTTATTTTGTGGGGCAATGGGGGTTAAGTACTTGCCCAGAGTCACACAGCTAGTAAGTGTCAGAGTTGCAGGCCGGATTTGAACCCGGGTACTCCTGAATTCAAGGCCCGTGCTTTATCCACTGCACCACCTAGCTGCCCCCCATGTACTTTCACTAAGGAAAGCCAGGCCACCTGGGGAGGCACTGCGGCAAAACTAGGATTAGACAGTACATGGGGACAGTACCGACCAGTACCGACATTATTCAGTTAGTTTCCATTGATACCCATTATGTGCTCTCTCTCTCTTTTTTTTTCCGGGGGGGGGGGCAATGAGGGTTAAGTGACTTGCCCCAGGGTCACACATCTACTAAGTGTGAAGGCCAGATCTGAACTCAGGTCCTCCTGAATTCAGGGCCAGTGCTTTATCTACTGCACCACCTAGCTGCCCCCATGTGCTTCTCTGACCTTCTTTGACCAAAGAACTGAAAGCCTTGTCAGTCTCCTCCCAACTGGGTCATAAAACTAGATCTCCTTTGTCTTCTTTTCTTTGACTTTCTCACTGCCTTGGTTTTCACTGGACATGAGAGCTTGTGGCTTTCCCTCGGCCTAGTCATTCCCATTCTTATCAAGGAATAAGGATACCACTCTTTCCCTGCCCCAACTCTCTCTTCATTTCTCTTTCTACATCTCTCATTTCTCTATCTTTTTCTCCCCATTTTTCTCTTCAGCTATCTTTCTTCTTCTCCTTTTCCTTCTTCTTCTCCTTCTTTACAGGTTAGGGGGAAAATATGAATGAATGATGCCATGTGAAGAAGTCATGTAAACAGGCACCTGTTTATATGGAGCTGGAAAAAGCAAAATCCATCCTGTATTTTTTAGTCAGTTACTCAAAACATAAGAATCTATTCCATACAGAACATAGTGTGACCTTGGGTAAATCCTGACACTTTTCTGGGTCTTGGTTCCCTCATATGTGAAATGAGAAGGCTAGATTAAGTGATCCATGCAGGATCTTTCAAATTTTGATACTCTGCAATTTTAATGGGTATTATAGGGAAATCTAGAATATGGTTCTGCCTCTTAATGTTCCTTATAGTTGAATATGGAGACAGGATAGCCACATATGGAAAAGGTTGAAAACTTGCCCAACTAAAACAAGGTCAAACTACCCTGGTGCAAACTCTGCATCCATCAGTGCCAAGGGAAACTGAGGAGCAAAGTGATCAGAAATGAATGGGGCGGGGCGCAGCTAGGTGGCGCAGTAGATAAAGCACCGGCCCTGGATTCCGAAGGATCTGAGTTCAAATCCAGCCTTAGACACTTGACACTAGCTTTGTGACCCTGGGCAAGTCACTTGACCCTCATTGCCCCGCAAAAAAAAAAAGAAAAAGAAAAGAAAAGAAAAGAGTGGGGCTAACCAAGGAGGCATGTGAAGAAGAGGTATACTTTAAGCAGGGTTTTGTTTTTGTTTTTTTAAGTGAGGCAGTTGGGGTTAAGTGACTTGCCCAGGGTCACACAGCTAGTAAGTGTTAAGTGTCTGAGGCCGGATTTGAACTCAGGTACTCCTGACTCCAGGGCCGGTGCTCTATCCACTGCGCCATCTAGCTGCCCCCATAGCAGGTTTTTAAGGAGGAAAAGGGTATAGATTGACACACACAAAAAGAAGAGAAAGAGCTCAGTTCAGGATAGAACATATGATATTTCACACAGATGGGAGAGGGAAAGCATGGAGTTGTAAACAAACTGAAAAGTATTTTGCACTGGAAAGAACCTTAATATTATGTCAGAGGATGATTAGAATCAGAGTTCTTTCTGTGCCTTATTTTTTGCCTCTATAAAATGGAGAGCCTGGACTAAATGATTTCCAAGACTTCTCCCAGCTTTAAATGAATTTTCCAATGATCCTCGTTGTGATGGAACACCCAGAAAACACAAGGGTAGCAGGCAGGATGAAGACAATCCAAAGGGGGAAATCAGAGATCTGAGGGTGAGAAGAATGTGGGGGAAGGGTAGAGAGAAAGGGGAAAAAGGTAGTTTGGGGAAGGCTTTGCAGCCTACGGGGGAATCTGATACAAGGGACAATAATCCCTGGTAGGGTCTTGAGGAGGGAAGCAACAGGAGAACAGGATCATTGTGGCTGCCCTTTCCTAAACTTGATTTCAGGTCCATTCTTGTCCCGAAGGATGGTGACCAAAACTGTGTTCTTGGTGGGAGATGACGAGGTCCTTCCTGGTGAGACGGGGGTAACTGAGATACAAGTAATTAGATTGGACTGAATTTCTCTCTCAGGCTTCTCTCACCAGGTAATCAACTTTTAAAAACTTGTCCTCATTAATCAAGGTTTCCAACATTTTCAATCTTTACTGCCTGATTTCTGAAACTCTTCTTCATAATTCTTGTCATCTTTATGTTTAAGAGCTCTTTTGGTACCATTATCACCCTTTTCTGCGAATCTGAAATATCCACTTCACATTACCCTCTTCATTGCAGAACTTTTATGCTTATTTCATTATGGGGCTTAGTTCCTTCTTACTTAAAACAACCTCTCATCTATTCACAGCATTGGTTTGTTTTCTTCAGTTCTGTCTAAAATGCTTTTAATTTGTGTGTAATTTTGTATGTTGACTTCAGGATGACAATGGGCTTAGAGTCGGACAGTCTGGTTGAGGGCAGTTGTCTGAGGGGGTTTACAATAAAACTGCTTTTGGCATTTCTCAAGGAATAGTATTTGGTACAGGATACAAGGTGAAAAATGTTCCGCAAAGTATTGTTCTATAAAGTTGTACTGAGTGTAATACAGACACTGTCAGCCTGGGACTTTGGTGCACTGACCTGTCAACCAAGAACAGTTATGTGCTCTCTATAAGCTATTTTTAAGTAAAACCACATCCAGCATCTCTTCCCTAATTACTGGGTACAAATCCTAATCATTATGATGGATGCTGTGACTTTAGATCAGTGAAAGAAGAGACATAAAAACAGGAAGCATTTTTCTGAAAACATTCTGAGTTATGCAGATTCTACATCCAAGGTACAGTAGCTTAGTGCTAGCCAAACCCTGCTGGTGAAGGAGACATTAATCTTGGAGGATCCTGTGATCAGGCGCCCTACCCTGCCTTCTCACAAGTGCAAACAGAGTTTGAATGTTTGGAATGTAGCCAGGGCCATCAACTTGAATTCTTTAGATTCCTGCAGTGATGGAAAGGTGAGAAGTTGTCTTCAAGCTAGACACTCGGGATCAGATCAGGAAACAAATCTGTTGGTGGCCCAAGGAATTTTCTTAGAAGAGAGAAAAAAGCCATACAAGAGTGCATGGAGATAAGGGTTGAGGCAGAGGGGAAAAGACAAATCGAGTTATATGAAGGGTCTCCAATGGACTAAATATCATGCCCAAATCTTGCAAAACTTTGTGATATACAAGAATGGGCAGAACGGAATCAACTGATCAAGTTAACCTTGATAGATGAGAAG
This sequence comes from Dromiciops gliroides, assembly GCF_019393635.1. NCBI lineage: Eukaryota > Metazoa > Chordata > Mammalia > Microbiotheria > Microbiotheriidae > Dromiciops > Dromiciops gliroides. The sequence continues at coordinate 435,270,369 of NC_057862.1, read as the reverse complement.
CTTTCTGCCTTAAGCCCAGAAAATTTATATCCTTCTTCCCCTATGTTCATTCATTCCTCCATCCTATTTAGCTCAATTCAAAACATTTATTAAGCACCTATTATGCACAAGATGTTAGACTGGCATAGGACACAAATACAAAAATGAAATGGTCCCTGCCATCCAAGAAGCTTATAGTTTACTGGGGAGGGAGGGGAGGAGAGTGCCACATACAGACAAAAATAATTATAGTATGAAGAAAACTGAGAGGCAGTATAGGATAGGAACAGAGTGCTGAGCATGGAGTTAGCAAGTCTTACTCTGACACATAATAGTTGTATGACCATGGGCAAGTCACTTAACTTTTCATTTATATTTTTTTGGTGAGGCAATTGGGGTTAAGTGACTTGCCCAAGGTCACACAGCTAGTAAGTGTTAAGTGTCTGAGGCCGAATTTGAACTCAGGTCCTCCTGACCCCAGGGCCAATGCTCTATCCACTGTGCCACCTAGCTGCCCCTCAATTCACTTAACTTTTGAGCCTCAGGCAACTACCTAAGACTTATCTATCTACTAAGTTATAGATAGGATAGAGTCAGCATTGGTAGAAAGTTCTCATGACCCCCAAACCACAGATATTTGGCATTAAGGGACAAAATAATAACACTGGGGGTGGGGGTTGGGGGAATTAAGGAAGACTTCATGGAGTAGACAGTGCCTGAAGCAGAGATGAGAAAGAAATGCATTCTTGGAAAGGGGAAAGGCTTGTACAAATGCATGAGGACAGGAGACAGAGTATACAAAGAGTTCAGTGCTACTATTATCCTAATTTGAGGGAACTGAAGCCGCTGACAATGGTTAATGACTTTCAGGGTCACACGGCTAGGAGTCAGGGTCTTCCTGACTTCTTGCACTGTACCACTGAGTTGTCCTGAAAAGATCCCTGGAATATAAGTAAAGAGACCAAGGGGTCGTGTGCTAACACTAACTCCCTGAGGATGACCTTGGCGAAGTCACATTCCCTTTGTGTGCTTTTGTTTCTTATCTGTAAAACAAGAGGACAGAGCAAAGATCATCTCCAAGGTCCCTCCCAGCTCGGAAATCTATGCTCTAGCCTCTTTTGATATCAGAAGCCCACTGACCAGGTGCTGATTTAAAAAAAAAAATCAGGATGGTTGATTTTCATCTATTTAACAAGGAATACAACTGTCTGAATAATACGTTTTTCTCAGACTGCAAAACAAGTCTCTTTCTGTGCTGGTCACATGCTAAAGCCCTGGCAAAGTGCTGTTGGCACTTTGATAATTGCTGTCTCCTTGTCTCATTCATGTGTGGCACCTAAACCACCTCAGAGAAGATCCCCTGGGTTGGCCCCCTCCCTTGGCTGTCTTTTCCATCCTCCAAACAGCCTTGAGCCTTTCCAGGCTCCCTCCTCCCAGGGGTCCCGGGTTCCCACATGGACTACAATACATGGAAACTCCCTCACATTCTTCAGGATATCCTTTGCCCTTCCTGTCCCACCTCTGCCTTGGCACCAGGAGGCAGCTGGCTATTCTGCGAGTTCTCTTTCTCTCTGGTTGAGAGCGACATTCTTTTGCACTGAATCACCGGCCCACTAGGTCTCTGGTCCATTCCCCTGAAACAGAAGCCCATCTCAGCTTCAGTCCTAGGAGAGTCCAAAGCCAGTCCTAATGCCAGATGTCACTGCTATTCTGAATGGTCTTTACCTTCCATAAAGAAATGGGAGCATTTAATTTGTGATTTACTCTTGCTCCTTACCAGGTTATTTCAAGAAGGCTAGTAACCTGTTCTCTGCCAGTCTATGACTAAATGAGGTTTATTGAATATACATTCTTTATTTCATATGCTAGTGCTTTCAATGACCTGGGGCTGTTTGCTGTCTTAAATCAACCCAAAAGACCAATATTTTCCTGGCTTTGTTACATGTTGTCAATAACAGAATGTTATGATCAAAGCTGGCTGGTGATGCAATGGTCAATAGAAAGACATATGATGGGCATATGATGGGTAAGCTGTAAGATGTTGCCAACAATGATTAATGGCATAATAGAAGGTATAAGAGATAGCAACAAAACATGTATAACTGGAAAATGAAGTAGGCTGGTAATGAAGCATGAATGAGGGTTAACAAATGGATAGTCTGAGTGCTGACTTGCTATCCATAAACTATTAAAAAAAAGAAAAACCAAACAGAGGAAGGTCTCCAGGATTTGGAGTATGAGCTCTTTGGAGAATCTGTGGAAAGACATGGACAAGAATCACACAAGATGAGTGGGAATGATGTATTATGAACTGCACTGGCAGAGGATGTACCAATATTAATGCGATCATGTATTTGTAAAAAAAGTGAAATAAGCATGAAACAAAAAAGAGCCATGTTTATATGGCCACATTTTAGGAAGGTTACCCGGGACATGTCCAGAAGTAGGTGATCTGAGTGCTAAGGGCACTGGAAACTATACCATACAAATATCAGTTAAAAGAATTACACGTTTGGCCAGGAGAAGAGAAGACTTCACAGGGCTCTGATGGCTGTATTCCAACAGGCTGCCATGTAGAAGGAGTGCCTAGGAAGCAATGGGTGGAAGTTGAAGAAAGGCAGATTTGTGCTCAATGGAATGAAAAGTTTTCTAAGAATTAGGACTGTCCAAAAATGGAACAGACTGTCTTGGGAAATAATAGGTTTCCCTTCAAGAAAGGTCTTTAAGAAAAAGCTGGATGACTTTTATCAGAAGTATTGTAGAAAACAGGGGTACCTTTTCTGAAGTCCTTCCTAATGCTGTATTCTGTAGTATGTCACATCACTATATACCTTGTACTCTATGTACAAATGACCTTGCCTTTGCCCTCTATCAATGAACTTCAGCAAATATTAAGCACCTATTATGCAAAAAGCATAAAAGGACAAGGAGGAAAGGAAAAGGAGGAGGTTAGAATGTTTCACACCAATTGTCAAGATAGATACCAATGGGCAATAACCAAATAGATATGAGACATAGTCAAAAGTTGACATCATAAACAAATTAGAAGTACAAGGAATAAATTAACTTTCACAGCTCGGGATAGGAGTGTGGGGGACATACCAGTGAAAATGCCCAGAGTTAGGAGGTGAAATTTCTTGTCAAGGAACAGCAGGAAGGCCTGTATCACTGGATTGTAGAGTACATGGGCATGTATAAGGTGTGAGAAGACTGGAAAGGTAGGAGGGATCCGGGTTATGAAGAACTTGAAAGCTAAAGAGAGGATTTTATATTTGATCCTGAAGGTCACAGGGAACCAATGAAGTTTATTAAATGGATGGTTTTGTGACATGGTCTTTAGGGAGACCATTTTTATAGCTGGAATGGAGGGATGAACTGAAGTAGGAAATAACCTGCGTCAGGGATACCAACAGAAAGGCTGCTGCAATAGTCAAGTGTGGGGTGATAAGGGCTTACACTAGGGGATGTTTAGGGGGGAAAGATAATGAGTTTGGTTTTAGACATGTTGAGTTAAAGATGTAATGAGACATCTAGTTCTACATGTCCAATAGGCAGTTGGAGATGTAAGAATGGATGAAAAAACTGACATTTTGATTATATAAAGTATAAATTTGTTTATGTACAAACAAAACCAATGCAGTTAAATTAGAAAGTAAACAGTTAATGGGAAAAATCTTTACAGTGAATCTCTCTGATAAAGGTCCTTATATCCAAGACATATAAAGAACTAGTTTAAAGTTAATAAGAATAATGCCATTCCTCAATAGACAAATGGTAAAAAACTGAAGGGACAGTTTTAAAAGGAAGAAATCTAACTATCAACAACTATATGAAAGAATGTTCCAATTCATTAATCATTAGAGAGATGGGAATTAAATCAATTTGGGGTTTCCACCTCATTCTACCTTTTATTAAATTTACAAAAGAGGAAATATCAATTGTTGATGGAATCTTCCAGAAAACAGACATAATTATACACTGTTGGTCGAACTAGGAATTGGTCCAGCCATTCAAGAAAGCAAAAAGTCATGAAACTGTGAATGCTCTTTGACCCAGTGATACCACTACTAAACAAATGCCCCAAAGAGATCAAAGAATGAGGAAAAGGATCCATATATACAAAACTATTGATAGATCTTTTCATAGTAACAAAAAACTGGAAATTAAGGGGGTGTCCACCTATTGAGAAATGGCTAAATACATGACAATATATGAATGTAATAGACTATTATTGCTTCATAAGAAATGGAGAAATGGATAGTTTCAGAGTAAGCCAGGAAGATGTCTATGAATTAATGCAAAGTGAAGGGAATAGAACTAAGAGAATGATTTATACATAATATTATGAAGGAAAAAAAAACCTCTGACATACTTTAGAACTCTGATCAGTACAATGATAAAATATGATTCCAGAAGATTGAAGATGAAGATGTTAGCCACTTCCTGCCAGAGAGATGGATTACAAATGCAAAACAAAACATTCATTTTTATACATGGTCAATGTAGGAATCAGCTTTATTTGAATTATGCATATTTTTTATGATGGGTTATTGGAGGGAATGTGGGAGAGAGAAATATTTTTTGTTAATTGGCAAGATAAATATTTTTTTAAAGAGAAGGGAGTTTAGGCATCAATACTTATCACCAAGTTTATTAAGAAATAATGTTCCAGAACTCTTCATCAAGGCTAGGCTGAGATCTGGGAATAATCCTTTCCAACCTGGAGCCCACTCTGCACCACTGTTCAGGCTGGTTTCAGTCAAACCACCTACTGAGTGAGGACAAAGTTCAAAAGCACAATCTAGAGGCTCTGAGATACGTGTCCATATGGGTTTCTCTCTGATCTCTAGCTATATTCCAAAACCAGTTAGATAATTTTGAACTATCCATTGTCTTTTGTATGTTTGTTTCTCTTCTTTTTAATCATCTAGACCTCTTTTTCTTCCATCAGCGTGGGTAGTTAAGAGTTAGCACACATCTCTGGTTCCTCCCATGGGCCATCTGACCCAGAATTCTGTTACTGACAGGTGAACCAAAGGACATGTTGTAACAACTGGGGAGCTGCCTTCTTAGAACCAACTTCACAGGTTAGGGGAGACGCCCCTAACATCACTGGCTTCCTTTCAAAATCTGATCTTTTACCCCAGGAGTTTCATTCAATCTTTTTGGAACCCACATGCATATGTGTTGGCAGCCACACTACAATGGGCTAATCCTCATATCTTCCTGGGTTTCAGCTGACATAAGTAGGTGAACAGCTGGTTAAGAAGACAATAAAACGAGACTGGGATTTCTGGACTACAGCTTAAATCCAGGAATGACAATCTCCCAGCCAGGATAGACTATACCTAACAAAGACTGGTAAGAATGAATTTGCTTAGAGTTTTGAAATTCTTATCAATAGAGCTTTAAATTCTTATCAAAAGATAGTGTGGGGGGGAGCTAGATGGCACAGTGGATAAAGTGCCAGCTCTGGATTCTGGAGGACTGAGTTCAAATCCAGCCTCAGACACTTGACACTTACTAGCTGTGTGAACCTGGCAAGGTCACTTAATCTTCATTGCACCACAAAAAACCCCACAACACAAAACAAACAAAACAAAACAAAGATAGTGTGGTACACGGAGAAGAGCCATAGAGCTAGAGTCAAAAGATTTAGCTACAAAACTACCTGTTATCGCCTACCGCTTGTGTGAGTCACTTAGGCATTCTAGGCTTTTTGTTTTCCCATTTGTTAAACCGAGAGGGTTGGACTAGGCAGCTCCTAAAGTCCCTTCTAGTTTTAAATACATAACATTGGAGACCATCATCCTTAAACTATAATTTAGTTTATTTCCCCACTAATTGTGTTACCTTGTATGTGCACACACCAAACCTAACTGGCCTCTTTCCTGTCCACTATATTACTTTATAAGAACTGCCTGAAATTTATCTGTTGGGCTGTGTGACCTTGGGTAAGTCACCTACTTCTCTGGGCCTTAGTTTTCTCAACTATAAAATGAAGAGGTCTGATTAGTGACTTCTGTGGTTCCTTTCAGCTCTCAGATTCTATGATTCTAGAGTTCAGCACTGAGTTATACAAATGACCTGCAGTACCATCTATACCCCCCATGTTTTTGATTAATATCTCCAGGCTGCCTTTAATATGTACAAAGTCTCTAAGTATATTTCAGTTTCATTTGCTATAAACATTTGGATTCTGAATAGCTCTAGTTTGAATTTTTTTTTTAACTAGTGACTTGAAACCTCTGCATGCATCTGAAATTGTGAGATGGTCCACAGAATCCCATTATGTATTTTTTTTTCATTTTCTAACACTAAACTGACTTGAGATTCTAATTATCTTTGGCACCTGGAGAATGGCAGGACTGCACTGTGGCCCTGCTGATGCTCCTCTTCAACACACGAGAGGGGTTTAGGTTACAACTTTTCCATGTTTTCCAGGTTCTGAGAACTCATCTGGCTCTGAGCCAAAGCAGCCTGAGTATGTTTGCAGGATCTCTGGTGAATGGAAGTACCTGCAAGTGATTTTCTCTCTACTTTAATCCCTCTTGGTGCATTTTCAACTCCGGCTTCTTTCTGTTCCGGTGAAGCAATGCTTGAGAGGCAGAGTGAATTAAATCTTGAAATTCACACTCTGGCAAACTGGCCTGATTTCCTAAATCCATAATTACAACATTCCTAAGAGAGAGACATTCTTTCAGAGAGAACTGTGAAGATTAGTTTTCTATTTCTTACCATTTATATGACTTCTCAGTGAAGAGAATCTCTCCCCACCCTGGACACTCACACTTTTTTTTAAAACAATCATTTGGCTCTCTTTCTGGCACTAAACTAGTCAAGCAATTTTACCTAAATGCACAGTGGGGACAAAGTATCCACTACAGATAGCCCACACTCCTTTGTGAATACTGGGTACTTGCCCAATCCTCACAGAAGCCAATGTGTATCTTGTAGCAGCTCTCAGACAGGTACTGATCCATTTACAGGTTATTTAATGAGTCAGGATAATTGCTGTAGAATTGGATTGCCTGATTACCGCTGAGAGGAGAGAATGCTGAGCAGGAATTGTTGATGTGATTACAAAAGATTTATGACAGAAGTATAAACTGCTTTGTAAAAAACATCACTTCTACAATTAATTCTTTTTTTTTTTTTTAAGTGAGGCAATTGGGGTTAAGTGACTTGCCCAGGGTCACACAGCTAGTAAGTGTTAAGTGTCTGAGGTCGAATTTGAACTCAGGTACTCCTGAATCCAGGGCCAGTGCTTTATCCACTGCGCCACCTAGCTGCCCCAAAAAACATCACTTCTAAGCACATATTAGTTGAAAATATTTGAGGCCCTTTCTACACTGGCCATGATTTAGAAGCAATAATAGCCAAGCCAGACACCTGAAAAAGGATTCCAAAAACTAGTCCAAATTAGTATTGGTGATGGGACAGGGGCCATTTATGCCCCCTAAGTCACTGTGGCATCAAACAGATTTGGTCTCTCATCAGGTTTTTTCTGGCCTACAAACTCTTAAGCTCCTTAGTGTGCTTTCCCTGAGCTCTGTGATACTTAGACCATTCTAGAATTATATTCCTATAATTATTATTATTTTTTTTAGTGAGGCAATTGGGGTGAAGTGACTTGCCCAAGGTCACACAGCTAGTAAGTGTCAAGTATCTGAGGCCGGATTTGAACTCAGGTCCTCCTGAATCCAGGGCCAGTGCTTTATCCACTGCGCCACCTAGCTGCCCCTCCTACCAAAATTCTTAAAGAGAGTATTAAAGAGCTGGTTTATGAGTACTTAGAAAGAAAAGTAGCCATCACTAGTGATTAGCATGGGTTCACTGAGAATAAGTCACGATAAAACCACCCACATTTTCTTTTTTGAAAGAGTTACTAGGGTAGTACCAAAGAAAGAGTGTATCTGGATCTCAATTAGGCACTAAATAAACTCTCTCATAGTAGACAAAATATTTAAATGTGAGTGAAATGATAGTCCAGTTAAGAGGATTTATAGCCAGTTAAATGACACCTCCAATTATCATTTGTAGCATATACATCACTTACTTCGAAAAAAAGGAGAAATGAGCAATGTTGATACTAGACAAACAATTCTACTTCTAAAAAGTACACACAGTGAAGTAGATAGAGAAAAGAAATGAGGGAGAGAAGGGATAGAGAGGGGGAGGGAGAGAACATGAGAGAGAGAGAGAGAGCAAGCGAGCAAGAAAATGAGCACATACATTTAGTAAACACTGTGTACCAGGCACTATGCTAAATGCTGGGGATACAAGTGTAAGCAAGCAAGACAGTCTCTGCCTTCAAGAAGTTTACATTCTAATTAAGGAAGACAACACATAAATGAGAGCTGGAAAGCTAGGGAAGGGTCTAGAGCAGGTGGCCTGGAAGTGAGGTGGAGGCTTAATTCTGGGCAAGAGCCCAGTGTGGTTCCCAGGGTGGAGTCCAAATTTCTGATGGGGAGGATCTGGGGATAAAGCAAAGACTCACCTATCAAAGTCTCTGGTGAACAGCATGGACAACATTTTCTTCATTAGCTCATAAACCCCCCATGAGGACAAATAAGCTAAAATGGGTTGACAAGCTCATCACTGAAGGCTTGCAAAGAGGTATGTGAAGAAGAAAGTTAAGATATTTTGTCTATTTGCTGATCTACCTCTAAAGAAAGAGAAACATGTAAAATTATAAATATGAGGAATGATGTTTAGGTATAGAGGAGAAATTCAAAACTGAGAGTTTTTAGATCCACGACTGTATGTCACCAAAGGAAGCAGTGAGGTTTGAACTTGAGATCCCTAACCTCCCAACATCTAGCAAGTATGCCTCCACTCTTGCCAGCATGGGATGATCTAGCTCTGTTACTCCCTAAAAAGAGTAAAAATGACCCTCAAAATCCCCTTCTGATGATTCTATGATGCCAACAAATGACATATTTTCACATCTGAGGTTCACATCTGGCACAATTTACTTGCAACTGAACTAAAGGTTTTGTGGGAATATGGTTATATGTTTCCTACAAATTGCTGGCATCTGCCCCTGGAGCCCTCTGCTGAGAACAGGGCTCATGTACTAAAATCATTTGATTTTCATGGTAAAATCATTTCAAGTAGAAAAGCAAACAAATCCATAAAGCTTCTGACTGACAATAGAGAAGACAGAGGAGAGGCTCTGAGGCTCCCCAGTGCTGAGCTGGGTTAGCAGCTGGCTTTTGCAGGAGGCCTTCACCACTACAGCAAGGATCTGCTGGGGCATGAGAGGTCAGCAGCCTGAGTGATGGGGCTGGTCTAGTCAGGAGAAATAAGGGCCTGAGCCATAGGAGGTCAGGGGCTAGTTCATGCTCCGAAATGGAATTCCCATGTGAACTGGGCAGGACAAATATGTTACCATTTGCACAGAAAACGGGAACAGGTGTTTAGGATGCACCTTTGGTCCAAGTCCCAACGCACTCTTAAGTAATATTGAACAACTTCATGACTCCCATGTAATCACAAACAGCAAAGCTCCCTATTCTACATATGGAACTGAAATGGAGAGCATCCTGGCAAAACTCCAAGTAAAGGGATTGCATTCGGCCAGAGATTCCCCTCGAAGTCTCAATTGGATGCGCTGTTTTTCTTCACTTTGAGTCTTAAATAGTTGGGCAGGGTTCCTATACAGCTGTTCCACAGCTGCTGGGGTACAACGCAGAGATGGCTATATTCCAAAAGCACCTGAAGAGAGTCAGTTAAGATAATGGTCAAATGTTTGGGTTTTTTCTTTGTTACTAGACTGGAATGTGGAAGCATTAAGAGTAGCAAAGACAGCTTTGCAAGCAAAATTGCTGGGTTGTCCTTCTGTTCCAAGGAGCAAAGCCTGCAGGTCACACATGCCTCATTTCCCCAAGCAGGAAGGAGACATTGAGTGTGGGCTCTGATTCTTGTCTCAGCCAACACTGTAGCAACAAAAAAAATCTCTGCATAACAAAAGATGTCCAAGGCCCTGCTAACAGTTATTTTAAAAGTTATTTTAAAATAGGACCAAAGTTTGTGGATGGTCACAGCACTAAGAGCTGAAAAGAAACTTCAAGACCCTCTGGGCCAACCCCTCAAACTGACAGATAAGGAAAACATTGAGATCCTGAAAGGCTGTGTTTTTACAAGGTCACATAGGTACGTCAAAGAAGGGCCGCCAGAATTCAATCTCAGGTCTTTTGGATTTCTTCACAACAACTTGATGCCCCTTGACATTTACGAGATTTTAAAAGAATGGAATGAGGGGAGGGTATTCCAAGAAGAGGGAAGGTTACAAAGGCAAAGAGGTGGTAAAGAGTGCTGTGCCCTCCTCTTGACTACCTCTGTGCCTCTAGCAGTGTGAGGAAGAGAATGGAATAGTAAATTCAAGTAATATCACAAGAGACCCTGAATGCCAGGCTGAGAAGGTCAGATTTAATTTCGCAAGGAGAAGCTTGTTCATTTCTGTGTTTTTTCCCCCAAGTTGTCAGACATTTCCTCAATCATTTCCCTAATGGTACTGTAAGGCATTTAGGGGAATAAGGGCTGACTGCTCCTCCCACATTGCAGTCCTAACACCACAGTGCCAGAGAAGAAACAAGATCTTTTCTAAACCTTGTTTGTCTGCCACAGTCATTGTCATCTTCTCTGTCTTTGCTTTCAGAGGAAGAGCTGGAAAACTCAATATCTAATCACTACTCTAGATCAGAGAAGGCAAGGCCAGGGGGCATCATTAGGTATCCTGGGGAAGACAGGGATCTTCAGAGATGTTTCACAAGTTCCTTCTTTGGGATCAATGTTAGTGCATGCCTTTCTGCATCTACAGATAAAAACCAAGTAAGAGCTGCCAGTATATTATGACTGGGATCACAATTACTCTGCTTTGGAGATCCCACAGATGACTTTTGTTGACACCATTACATTAGTCTTGCTAATTCAGATGACACCATGTAGATGTTACCCAGTAGGCTGTGCCTTATTACACTTAATAATTTATTAATCACTGGGAGACTCAAGGAACAAAACCCAGGCCTTTGTTCAGCCCGGTGAGTTTCTGACATTGTCTCTTATTAAGGCCTTCATGGGGTAAAAGCCAAATTTTCAACTTTCTATGAACCCAGAAGCATTTATTAACCAGTACTTCTGTTGAGCTATCATATATGTATAAATGAAATTCATAATTGTGACTTTCCAATTGCTTTTAGAATCAGAGGCTAGTTTATGTTCAAATTTAGTTTTAGTGTTATATACATTTAATTTTTTTTCTAATCCCCAAACATGCTAAGGGATATAGTATAAGATTTCTACATCCAGTGAAGAGACTGTTTTTCCTCTCATATAATTCTCTAGACCTGTATGACAGTTGGTCAGTAAGCCAACAAGCATTTATTAAGTGCTTGCTATGTGACAAGCACTGTGATATACAAAGATAGGCCAAAACATAGCCTCTGCCCTCAAGTAGCTCACATCCTAATGGGGAAGACAACATGTAAACAACTGTGTACATACAAGATTATAAATATAGATATCTGTGTGTTTTGAGAGAGAGAGAGAGAGAGAGAGAGAGAGAGAGAGAGAGAGAGAGAGAGAGAATGAGAACAAGAATGGAAGGTAGTATCAGAGGGGAAAACACTAGCAAAAGACTGAAGGTGGGAGGACCGGGAATGGCCTCTTAACAAGAAGGAATGAATATAAGTCTTGAAGGAGCCCAGTGAAGCCAGGAGGTGGAAATGAAGGGAAATAGCTTTCTAGGCGTGGAGTGTAGCCAATGGAAAGACACAGTCAAGAGGGTGAAGTGCTGGCTTGACCCCCAGACAGAAGGGCAGTGAAGTTAATTGTAGTGTGTATGGAGGAAAGTAAGATGTGAGAAGACTGGGAAAGGGTAGGAATGGTCCAGGTTCTGAAGGACTTCAAATGCCAAAGAGAGAAATTTCTATTTGATCCTCGATTGTACGGAATCACTGAGGTTTACTGAGCAGGGAAGTGGAGTGGCAGGATCAGACCTAGGCTTTAGGAAAATAACTTTTGTAGCTGAGTAGAATATGAACTGAAAATGGAGAGAGATGAGAACCATGTCTGTGCAACTCTGGTAAACCAACCCCTAAAGAGAAAAAGTTCTATTTGTACAAAAAATATTTCTAGCAGCTCTTTTTGTGGTGGCTAAGAATTGGAAAATCAAAGGAACGTCCATCGATTGGGGAATGGCTACACAAGCTGTGGAATATGATGGTGATGGAATATTACTGTATTATAAGAAATGACAAACAGGATGATTTCAGAAAGGCCTCGGAAAGACTTGTGAGAACTGGATGTATAGTGAAAAAAGCAGAACCAAGAGAACATTGTGCACAGAGACAGCAATATTGTCTGATAAAGAACTGTGGAAAGACTTTACTATAGCAACAATATAATGATCCAAGACAACTCCCAAAGGACTATTGATAAAATATACTATCCACTTCCAAAGAAAAAACTGATAACTGATGGAACAACAGACTGAGCAGCTATTTTAACTTTCTTTCATTTTTTTTTTCTTTTATTCAAATATCTTGTACAAAATGACTAGCATGGTAATGTTTTACATAATTGTACATGTCTAATCCATATCTGGTTGCTTACTGCCTTAGAGAGTGGAGAGAGGGCAGGGAGGAAGGAAGGAGGATAAAAATTGGAACTCAAAACTATAAATAAAAATGTTTATTACTCCCCCCCCAAAATAATTAATCAAGAAAAAAAGAAACCCAACTCTGGTAAACCAACCAGAAGGCTATTGCTTCCTATTAATAATTCAAATGTGAGGTTAATGACGGCTTGCACCCATGGTAGATGCAGTATGAGTGGATAGAATGAGATGTATCCATATAAATATTATAAAAGGTAGAAATGCCAAGCCTTGACATCAGACTATATATGTGGAGTGATTGCCATTTAGGAGTCAAGGATGATATTGAGGTGGGGGCTGGGGACCTGGAAGGATTGGTGGGGCCCCTTGATAGTAACAGAGAAGTTAGAAGAGGGAAGGATTTTGAGGAAAAGAGAATGAGTTTTGGTCATGTTGACTTTGAAGATGCCCAGAGGATATGCAATTCAAAATGTCCAAGAGGCTGCTGGTGACTCAAGATTGGACCTCAGGTGAGAAAAGAGATTAGGATAGATATATAGTTAGGAGAATAATCTACACAAAGATGATCATGGAACCCATGGGAGCTGACGAGTTTACCATCAGAGAGGATGCGGAGAAGAGGGCCTGGGCCTGAGCCCTAGGGGGAAACCCATAGTTAGTGGTAAATTTGAGGCCATATTAAGCTTCACAGGCAAACCAATCAGTCAGTGTGATTTTATAAAGGAGCAGAGATCATTGCTTACTTTACCTTTTGCTTTGTCTACACAGCCTACCCATGGAAAGAGAAACACCCCTGCCTATGTAATGATTTATTTCTGATCTCAGAAGTTTTAGAAGGTATTATTTCCTTTGTGTAAGGCCAGAGGAACCACTTCCCTGTCAAAGTCGGGGCTAGAACATATGAGAGAGGAAATTCCTTGTAGGATTTAATAGGGACCTTGTGCTGATTAGAAAATCGCCATAAGGTACACACATTACATCACAAGATTTGTCAATTGTCTTTCTGCAGTCACTCCAAATGGAATACATGGTCCAGTGGTTTTTTGTGAAGATGAATTTACTTTTGCAGCCTCCTTGTGCAACATACAGAGAACTCTTTATTTCATTTACCTTTCATTTGGGTTGTTGTGGAATGTGATTTATAAGGAACTTAGAATATTACCTCTACATTCATCTAGTAACACCTGCACCTCATGTACAAACCCACGGCTTGAAAGGAGGTATTGCTCTAATTTAGTAGCTACCCTCAACCTGATCATTTAGCATGAAGTTACAGGCCTTTCTTGGTAATGGAGCCAGAACTAAGCATGAGTTTGCACAAGTCCAATGCACCTACAGATATGGCTGCAGTAGGCCTTAGCAGCCTCATTTCAAAGCAATGTTATCCTAACAAAATTTTGAAGAGTGTGTGAGTGTGTGTGTGTGTGTGTGGGTGTGTGTGTGTGTGTGTTGTGTGTGTGTGTGTGTGTGAGAGAGAGAGAGAGAGAGAGAGAGAGAGAGAGAGAGAGAGAGATAGAGAGAGAACGAACCTGTAGGTTGTGAGTTGAGGATATGTCAAGACCCTACATAAAGCAAATGATTTATGTGTCCAGAGGCAGAGTCTGGACCTGCAGAGAAGAGTTTTATGATGGTTATGCAGAGAGAAGTATGACTATAGGCTTTTATTTATGGCTTGTAAAAACCATTTCAGTTAGTAACAAAAAATTTCAATGAGTTAAACAGCAATAACGCGTTTTGTCAGCTTTGGGAATTCAACCAAAGTTAAAAAATGAACCTCGTGCTTGTTCAGCCCCTGATTCAAGCTTTCTCCTCCATGTAGGCTTTCTGCTAATATTCAAGATGGACCAGGACAAATCTAAAAGGGACCGATTTGTGCCTTATGATAGATGTGCATAAAAATCTGCCTCTCATCTTATAATTTATATTTTTACATCTCTAAGTAGGTTTTTAGTCTCCTCTTGCCTTATGTATCTTCACAGTAATAAATATACATCATAATGCTTACTTCTATCTATCTGAATATGCCTACAAATCGAGAAGGGACCACATATCTACCTTGGCCAAAGTGGCCAGGCTTCTAGGAAGCTGGCAAGGTTCCTTTACTGTACATTATGCACTTCAGAATCCCCCAAATCTTTTTCTTTTATGGCCTCCACTGCTTAACTTAACAAGTCAAAGAGAGTTTACTCCTAGGCTTCAAGCTTAGTGTTCATACATGTTTAGAGTGAGTTAATTACTTAGAGACAGAGAATACATTAAACTCACCTGAATGTGATCTTCCCAATTCTCCTGGGTCATGCTTTTCTGAAAAGCAATTAAAACAGAAATATAACTATTTTCTTAAATAAACCCTCTGGTGTAAAGGCATTAGACATAAAGGGGAAGACAGTTCTTCCACAAGATCATAAGATTTATAGTAATTGACTTGAAATAAATTACCTGACTCATTTTCTATTGTCAACACTCAAATTCTAGCCATAAGGACAACATATCTAATTCAAAATATACCCAGTGAAATTTATTTTTCCTTTAGAAGAGTGGAACATAGGAACTCCAGCTTCCCAAACAGATCTTTCCATCTCACCAAGGCTGCTCTGATTATTGGCTGATGTCTGGTTATTCTGGTAGGAAGAAGACAAATTCCAAATGAAACCTTAACTCAGGTGTGCGCATAATACATTGGAAAGAGCTCTGGATGTAGGTACAGAGGACCTGAGTTCAAATTCTAGGTTTTCTATTTTTAATTGTGTGAACCTGGACTGGGGCCTCAGTTTCATTAACCATAAAATGAGGTGGTTTAATCAGATGATCTGTGAGGTCCCCCTCCAGCTCACTAGCCAGTTGTTTTCTCATAGGCATTCTGTGGCCTTCATTGTGGCCTTTTCGCATAATTGTGCAAATGCACCCTGGGTTGTGATTTGGATAACACAGCGAATAAGCTTAAAGATGAGTAAAATGGTTCTGATTTTTCTAGGATTTCATCTAACATTTATTTTTTACTTTTTTTTTTTTTTTTACCATAAAGAGTATTGGTTGTGATGCAGTTACACATGCACACACACACATGCACAAAATCACTACTCCACTATATAAAGTGGGTCTATTGCCTTTTGGTGAGTCAATATTTTCATGTGACTCGAATCCAAACCTACCTGTTATGTGAGATGACAGACACTCACTAAGGAGATTAATGCTGCATTAAAGCCAAATAGCATGTTCTTAGCACATAACAAGGAGAAGCAAAAGTCATTAAATTGTTTACTTCTCGAATTTTTTAAAAATTTGGTAAACGTGAAGGAATTCAATCTGTTTTTTCTTTGTCTTTACCCACATTCATCATGGGAAAAACACAATTACTTTTTTATACTACATGCACACTTCTATTGTACAGGAGAAGCTGTGAGATGAATGGAGACTCCCTGGGGAGATTTCTAGTCCTCTAATTAAAAAGTCACTCACCCTCTAACACATGTAAATGATCCCAACGGCCAGAGGATTCAGATTGGTTTCCAGTCAAAAACCATCAGAAGAGACCACAAGATCATAGACATGGAGCTGAAAAAGGGACCTTAAGGAGACCGTACAGTCCCAACCCCCCACAATTTATAGTTGAGGAATCTGAAGCTCATGGAGGTTAAGTGACTTGCCAAGGTCACATTAGTATCTGGGGTAGGATTTGAACCCAGGTTCTCTTACTTCAGAACCAATGCTCATTCTACTGCACCACATTGCCTTCCTCCACCCTTGTCCTGGAAAGGATTCTGAGCTACCCACAGGGAGCACAGGGTTATTAGAAAACTATATACTTTCCCCAGGAATATAATGTCCCTCACAGGCAATGGACAATGGCTTGGAGAACCTTTTCAATAGGATTGTTAGCTTTACAACACCTTCAAATTGGCTTGTTGGCAATGACTCTGTGAAAAGTGCTGTCAGCTTTCCTTGGTGCCCTTCTCTTTACCCAGAATGTGGACCAATTATTAGGACCTGGGTTGTCTTATCTTCCCCCTATTCAGAGGTCGCCCTGACGTGAGCTCCTGTGAGACCTGCTGGGGCAGGGGAGAGGGCACACACACACGCCACCTGCACATATCCCTTGGCTCATTTGGCTTCCATTCATGTGCATACGTATTATCATCATTAGCTTATCCATGCCAAGAAAGCAGGAACCAAGGCCATTGCTCAACTCATGGACTGATAAAGGTGGCTTATCTGGTCCAATTGCTTGGTTTTACCGAAAGGATGCTGAAGCCCTAAGAAGTGAAATGATTTGCCTGAAGTCACACAGCTAGGAGCAGAGCCAGGAACTCTGAGTCTATGAGAATGGACAGGGAGAATGGCCCCTGGACTCTAGGCATTTGCTCTCTAAAGTGACATGAGACACAGTCATGGACATTTTTATTCATTTCACCTATGCAAGTGTTCAACCTTTTGTTCAATCGGAAGGGAGTGGAAGTCCAGATATGGCTGTGCTGTGGGAAGCAGAACAGAACACCGTCTTTGAAAATCTGCACCCTTGAATCCAAGTGGAAAGTGCTATCCCAAATAGCAGGTTACAGTGCAGATGATGCAATCTGATGTACATCAGAGGGAAGGATTTCACAGGATTCCAAGGACAATTTAGCAGAGTATTAAATGCTTATGATGGACTGACTAAAGTCACTGATAGAGATTACAGGCAAACTGCAAACTGTATTTCTCTTCCATGTTCTTGATGACTTATCAATCAGTCAGCAAGCATTCATTAAGTGCCTACTATATATCAGGCACTCTATGTCCAATGGTCAGAAACATTTTAAATCGAACTGCGTTGTATTTCCTTAGAAGTACAGAAGTAGAGGTCCTTCTTTTTGACATAGACAAACCTTCTTAGCAATAAATATCTTGCGTGTGCTATGCAGGCATACCTCGACAAACCTCTTGTAGAAGAGGTACCTGAGAGTTCCAAGGTGTCGTTGGTTCATGACATTTGGGCAGAGTGCTGAAACAAAGGGAAAGAAAATAGCTTAGCTGTGTGACTTCAGTCATTAGTGGTCTTCTTTTGTGTTGCTTTTGCTTTCTTTCTTACCCTGGGAGTTGGTGGTAGGGAATGGGAAATCACATTGTCACAAAGTGACAGAATCATCTTGTGCATATTTCTCCCCCAGTGTTTTTGTTTTTGTTTTTGCAGGACAATGGGGGTTAAGTGACTTGCCCAGGGTTACACAGCTAATAAGTGTCAAGTGTCTGAGGCCAGATTTGAACTCAGGTACTCCTGACTCCAGGGCCAATGCTTCATCCACTGCGCCACCTAGCTGCCCCCTCCCCCAATGTTTTAACAAATTCTGTGCGTCCCTCTATAACATACCAACAGCCCATTCTCTTCCCCATCCTGGTAGTAGCAGCCCTCGTTTATGCTGTGGTTGCTCTAAGCTGAGGGCTAGGAGCTTCTGCCCAAATTGGAGATCCATACTTTAAACCTCCCATTAGGAAGGAAATGACATTCCATTGCACTCCCTCCATTAGTCCTGGTAAAGAAAGAGGGAAACACCATCTCCTCTGGTTCCCATTCTACTGGGTTCCTGTCATCGGCTGCTGGAGTCCGGCCTTGTACAGGGACCTCTCCTCCTTCTAGCTTTCTGGCCTAATGCCCTGACAAGATTCTACACCAAGGTTCAATGCTTCCAGATGTTGATGCCTACCTGAACTCATTCCTCATAATTAACAACCAATCAATCAATCAATCACTTATTAAGCACCCCCATGTCATACCGTCATCATCTTAGGTGATTTTGCAACCTCAGCTGGCATTGTAAAAAACTCCATTCTTTCTCCCCCACTGCTGCTCCCTTATTCCTATCCCCTACTGTCCTACTCTAAACCTGTTTCTTCTTCCTTCCACTGTGCCTTTTAAAAGGCTACTCCAGAGGATTGTCTCTTGCTCCTTCCATTTTCTTGGCACTAAGACTTGGCTCTCTCCTGAAGACACAGCTACCCTGGTCATCCTCTCCAGCACCGGCTGCACCTCCCTCAACCTCCCAGCACTCACTGGTTGAGTTAGAATAATCCTTGCTCCTCATCGCCACTTCCTGGCTTTATCTCCATCACTCTACCATCATCACTCAGGAGTGATGAACCCTCCTTTAAGGTTTACTCAATCCATATTTACTACCCAATCAAGATTTGGGTAGCTGTCATCTATCAACCTTCTGGACACTCTCCTTTCTTCAACCAATTCAATACCTGGCTCACAGTCTTTCTTTCCTCCCCAACTCCTACCCTCATACTGAAGGGACTTCAATATACATAAGGATACTCGAACACCCTAAGGAACCGTACAGTTCCTTAACTTGCTCATTTCATATGACCTAACCCTCCACACCACTCCAGCTATATATATACCCTTAGCTGCAGTGTACTCTAAGTCTTGCTGTTCGGTTGTAACTGATTCTTCGTGACCCCATGGGCCATTCCATACTGATACTGTTCGTGAGGTTTTCTTGGCAAAAGGCAGTGGAGGGTTTCCCCACTTGGTTCTCCAGTGGATTAAAGCAAACAGAGGGTAAGTGGCCTTGCCCTGGGTCACACAGCTAGTAAGTGTCTGAGGTTAGATTTGAACTTAGGTCTTCCTGACTTTAGGCCTGGTGCTCTATCCACTACACCACCCAGCTGCCTCCTCCCTAGATCTGAAAACCACCCATAAATGGTGGAAAACACTTCCATCTTCTACGTTCATGAACTCTGAAATTGCCCTTTATGATCACAATCTATTGTCATTTTACCTCTTCCTCTCCTTACAAGCCCAAACCCTGTTTTTTAACCACACTGTGACCTTCTAGCACTCTGTTTACCTTAGTTCTTTCCCAGGCTAACACCCTGCACTAGCCTCACTCTCTTCCTTTTCCCCATTTGGCCCCTGGTGAACCAATTCAACTCTATTCTGTTCTCTTCTCTAGAGTCCCTTGCCTCCTCATACTATCAAAGATCTTGCCTGGAGGCAGCTAGGTGGAACAGTGGATAAAGCACCCGCCCTGGATTCAGGAGGACCTGAGTTCAAATGCACCTTAGACACTTGACACTTACTAGATGTGTGACCCTGAGCAAGTCACTTAACCCTCACTGCCCCCCGCCAAAAAAAAAAAAAAAAAAAAAGAAAGATCTTGCCCTCTCAAACCAAAGCCTTGGATTACTCCACCACCTGCTGCCTTCTAAAGTTGGGTAAGATTAGGGGCAGCTAGGTGGCGCAGTGGATAGAGCACCGGCCCTGGAGGCAGGAGTACCTGAGTTCAAATCTGGCCTCAGACACTTAATACTTACTAGCTGTGTGACCCTGGGCAAGTCACTTAACCCCAACTGCCTCACTTAAAAAAAAAAAAGTTGGGTAAGATTTTAAAAGTTAAAAAGAGGATTTTACATTTGATTCTAAAGGCAACAGGAAACCACTGGAGTGAGTATAGGAGTCACCTTGTCAGAGCTGCACTTAAGGATAAACACTTTGGCAGCAATGTGAAGGAGAGACTGGAGTAGAGAATCTTAAGGTAGGGAGACCAATTAGCAGGCTATCACAATAATCTAGGGGAGAGATGAAAAGGGCCTGAATTTGAATACAGAACAGGGTTTGGATATCAGACATGTTGCAGAGGTAGAAATGGCAAGGGATGGCAATTTGATCCATGGTTGTGAGAGAGGCTCGAGATTCAAGGATAATGCCGAGGTTACAAACCTTGGAGACTGGAAGAAAGGTGGCTCCTGTGACAGAAATGGAAGTTTGGAAGAGAAGTCGTGATCTTCCTTGACCCCATGTAGTATCTAATGCTGCTGACCACTGTCTTGTGGATATTCTCTCTTCCCTGAGTTTTTGTGACACTACTGAGGCTTTCCTTCGTCTTAGAAGCTGAATTTTCTTTTATGTGTTGTCTCTCCAAATCAAAGTGTGAGATCCTTTCGAGGTTTTATCCCCACGGCTTAGCATAATGTTTGGCATGTGTGTTTAATAAATGCTTTCTCATTCATACACACACACACACACACACACACACACACACACATACACACACACACACACACACACACACACAGACACACACTCATCTTGTTCTCCTACCCATCTGACCATCCCTCACTCTCTTTTGGTGGTTCATCTTCCTTATCAAGTCTCTTAACTCTGGATACACCCGAGGCCTTATCTATGACTCTTTCCTTTTCTCTCTCTACACCCTCATTTGCTAACCCCATAGGTTCACATGGGTTTATCTTCTCTTTGTATGTAACTCTCAGAGATTACTACCCAGGTCCCTCTTTTGAGTTTAAGTTCCACATTACCATTTACCTATTAGATGTCCTTTAGACATATCTGATTCATGCCCCCAAAAGAACTTAAATTTCTTTTCCCCTAAAATCACTCCTTTTCCAATTTTTTTTCTATTACTTTTGAAGGTGACACTATTCTTCTTTTTGTCTCCCAGGGTTGTAACTTCTGCTATTATTGACTTGTTACTTTCTCTCACTCTATGTATCCAACCAGCTGTCAAGTCTTGCTGTTTCTACTTCCACAACATCTCTAGCATCTGACCCCTTCTCACCACACTCACCACCTTAATTTAGGCCACATTGGTCTTCCTTCCTTAAATTTCTGCATATCCATTCTCCATTCTCCAGAGAGCTGCAGTGATAAAGTGTAGAACGGACCAAGTCACTCTCCTACTCAATAAACTTGAGTTGCTCCCTCTTGCCTCTAAGATCAAATATAAACTCTGGTTTGCAAAACACAACGCAACCTAGCCCCAACCTATTCCCCCCCCCCCCATACACTATACACCTCTTGGACTTCTTGCTTTCTTTGTCCACAGCAATCCACCTCTTATCACCATGGCTTGCACTGGTGGTCCCCCATACCTGGATTATACTTCCTCTTCATGTCTGTTTTATAGAATCCTTTACTTCTGTCAGGGTTCAACTCAAGTACCACATTCTACATGAAACTTTGCCTGATTCCCACAATTAATAGTCTTTTTTTTTTTTTTGGTGAGGCAATTGGGGTTAAGTGACTGGCCCAGGGTCATATAGCTAGTAAGTATCAAGCTTCTGGGGTCGGATTTGAACTCAGGTCCTCCTGAATCCAGGACCGGTACTCTATCCACTGTGCCACCTAGCTGCCCTAGTGTCTTTATTCCAAAACTATTTTATGTTAATTCTATGAGAGACTATAACATGGTGGGTAGAGCGCTGGCTGGGAAGACTTGGGTTCAAATTTAATCTCTGACATGCTGGCTGTGTGACCTTGGGCAAGTCACTTAACTTCTCAATGTCTTAGGTGTCTTTTGAAGTGTAAGTTGCAGGGGAGTGTTTGTAAGTTGCAAGAAAGGTGCCAGTCTTTTTGTGGACTGCATTTCCTCATCTGGGAGTTCTTTATACCAATGAAATTCCAGGTTCCATATCTATCCTATTTCTTTTATATATACTTAGATATGTACAAATTCTCTCTCCCTGCCCCCCCCCTGCCCCCCCCCCCCATAGTTAAGCTCTCTGGAAGGCAGGCTGTTTCATTTTTTGGTCTTTGTAACAAAAGTGCCTAGCTCAGTGCCTGGCACCCTTAATAGCTGCTTGCTTGCTTGATAACATAATAACCATGTCTTTGCTTTTGTCCTTTTTAGAAAGCAACAGGATGCAGTACAAAGGATTCTAGACTCTGGGACAGTGAGAAGCCTTGCATTTTAGTCCTAACTTGGCTATAAATTTTCTGGGTAACCTTGGCCAAGTTTTTTTCTTTCTCTTGGCCTTAATTTCCCCATAAGTAAAATGAAGGAGGTGGATTAGATAGTCTTTGAAATATTTTCCAGTAGTGATGATTTTCTGACTCTAAGGCCTGGCAGTTCAGAGATCTGATCAACCTCCTCTGTCGTGACAGCTCTTTCATTATTTACTTGGCCTTGCAGACAAGCCCTGGACTAGCCATCTTAGACAAGTCCCTGATAGGCATGGGATGGGCCGGTGAGGGAAGAGGAAGGGAGATTGATTAAGAGGGCATTTTGGCACCCAAATATCAAATAATCAGGGCTAAGAATATGCCAGTAGCTAGACAATGTTCTGTAGGACACACCATGGAAGTTCTCTGACCTTTTCAAACGTCCTGCATAAGTGTAGTATTGTGTATTTCTACCCAAATGCAGAGAAAGCCAGCTTTCCTAGCAGTCACTGTGCTGGAAGACACCTCATAGTTATCTTGACTTGATGATAGCTTTCATCATGCTACTCTCTAGGGGAAAAGCATCTGTCTTTTCATCAAAATTTCAAACTGGAACACATCATCCCTAATAAGAAAATTATTCCAGAATTTAACCCACTGAACCCAAACCCATTAGTCAGGCACATGCGAACACTGCCTGGGATATCTTTCTCAAGGACAAGTGCTGTTGGAATGACAAAAAAGCAAGAGTATCTTATGGTCTGCACATGCTTACAAATAGGAGTAAAACTTAAAACCCTTGCTTCTTCTTGACGTTTCTTGCAAGGACAGATTTTCTCAAGGCACCTTCCCTCTAAAACAAAGGCAGTCATCCTCCCGGCTTGGCATGGCCTATTCCCCACCAAGGCTGCTGACAGCAGTAACAAGGATTCCCTCCAAGCTCTTCCAAAGGCAAAAGCAGTGGCAAACTTGCTGCTGCTGCTACTACTACTGACTGCCTGTGCTGGCTATTGGCCATGGTGAATTGGCAGTGGCTTGGGAGGCTGCCACTGTGACAGTGAAGGGAACAAGCCAGGAAGGGAACAAGCATGCCAAACACAGAAAAGCACAACGTGAAACTTTCCTGTTTGGGGCAGGAGCCTGATAACAGCCTTCAAGCTCAGGAAGTCTGGATTGCCATGCAAAAGATGGGGCTAACTGCTTTCCCTCTTTAGGGAGGGAATAGTAAGAGGGAGAATGCCCACACTGAAATAGGTAAGATTTAGGTGAGAAGAATTCTATGGCCAGTGAGGAGCTCTTGTAATTAGAAACGCGGGTAATCTTGTCTGGGTATCTTTCTGCTTAGAATGGTTTCTCATGGTCTTTAAACCTCCCTTTCCTCTATGAAATCTGCCCAATGTCTGCAGTCCTGATAGCTCTCATTTCTAAGCATACTTATAGTAGTGAGATATGTAATCCCTGTTGCTGTAGGCTGCCGAGGGTTCACTGGAGCTACAGGAGGGCTAAGGACAAGCAGGTGTCTGAAGTAAGGCCAGAACCAATATGGTGACCCTCCAGGAATGGGGCTCCAGGCTGTCTTGGGAAGGCTGAGATGGCCTAGGTCAGAAACAGAGCAGGTTGAAGTTTCTGCGCTGATCAGTTAGTGGGATTTGAGCTGTGGTGGTAGTTAGATGCTGCACTTCTAGCCTGAGTGAGACAGGAAGACCCAGTCTCTTTCCTCCCCCAAAAGCAGTACTTACAGTTTAAAAAACTCCAACTAGTCAATAAAATAACAAGCATTAATTAAGAATAAGAGCTAGCATTTATGTAGGTCTTTTTGTTTGTTTTTGCAAGGTGACAATCAGGGTAAGTGACTTGCTCAGGGTCACACAGCTAGTAAGTGTCAACTCTCTGAGGCTAGATTTGAACTCAGGTCCTCCTGACTGCAGGGCCAGGGCTCTATACTCTGCACCACCTAGCTGCTCCCTATGTAGGTCTTTGGCGTCTGCAAATTATTTTACATAATTATATCATTGGATCCTCACAACAAACCTGTGAGCTATTATTATCACCATTCTGCAGATGAGGAAACTAAAACTAAGACAGATTAAGTGACTTGCTTAGGATCATACAGCTAGTAGGTGTTGGAGACAAGATTCAAATTAAGGTCTTCCTAATTCCAAGTCCAGGGCTCTATGCCCTGGGCCACCGAGATGGGTGCTGGGATTATAGACCAAAATAATCCATGGTCTCAAGGAGCTTATCGAAGGAACTAACATATACACATATAAGTAAATATAACACTATATACTCAATAAATACAAAGTAATTTTATGGTGGGAAAGCACTATTAGCTGGGGCAATTAAGAAAGGCTTATGCAGGATAAAGTTAAACTTTAAAGAAAGTTGTGGACTCTGAGAGGCAGAGATGAGGAGGGAGCACATTTCAGGCTGGCGGGGGGCAGCCAGTGCTAGGGCATGAAGATGAATGAATGATGAAATCTGATGTGAACAACAGTAAGAAAGCCAGTTTGGCTGGACCATTAGAGTGCATAAAAGGAAGTAAAACATAATTAAGGCTGGAAACAGATTGGAAAAGGCTTTAAATACCAAAAAGAGGAGCTTATATTTGATCCTAGAGACCAGAAGGGCTGCTTGGGCTTTCTGAGAAGGCATGTGATGCAGTCAGGACTGTGCCTTGCAATAAAGCTGACAATTGTACAGAGTGAACTGGAGAGGAGAGAGACAAGGTGGAAAGACCAATCAGAAAGATACTGAGAAAATCCTAGGGGAAAACATTATTAGGGAAGAGGTAATGAGGGCGATGATGGATATGTGAAAATATATAGATGTAGAAACTGTAAGATCTGGCAACTGATAAGATATGGAGGAGGGGAAACTTGAGGAGTAGAAGATGACTCTGAGGTTGTGAACCATGGTGACTGGAAGGAAAGGAATGGAGAAGCTTAGAAGTAGAGTGGGTTTGGGAGTAGGCAAAGAGAATAAATTCTATTTTGAACGTGTTGAATTTTGAGATGCTTATGAGATACATCCAGCTGAAAACGTCCATTAGAAGTAAGTGATATGATCCTGGAGCCCAAGAGAGACACTAGGGCATGACAGATAGATTTGGGACTTATCTGCATAGGGATGAAAATTGAAACCAACAGCTGACAAGATCACCAATCACAAAACAGAGAACTTTATAATTTTCTCTCTCTAATCATTTTAAGAGTCTGAATCTTGTCTCCTCCAAAATAGTATATACCCAGCTAGGGGCACAGAGCAATTCTCCTAGGTTTCTTTGTCTCTTGCAAATAAATACCTGTTGACTGGTTTATTTTTTTTAACTTTTAATTTTTTTTTTTTTTTTTGCAGGGCAATGAGGGTTAAGTGACTTGCCCAGGGTCATATAGCTAGTAAATGTCAAGTGTCTAAATCCGGATCTGAACTTAGGTCCTCCTAAATCTAGGGCCAGTGCTTTATCCACTGCACTACCTAGCTGCCCCTTGTTGATTGGTTAAAAAGACAAAATAAGGTTGGACAAACTCTTGTGTTCACTTCTAGTTCATGGAGTCTGCTTCTTTGTCCCCAGGCTGGAAAGGAAGCTCATAGTCAGCTAGCGGAGGTGATCTTCCACATGTTCACCCAGTTAAGAGAAGAACAAGTTGTAGGGAAATGTTTTGTGAGTAATACAGCTCCCTACTAAGGAATAACCTGGGAAGTTTCCTGGGCAGGCATGTAGTAGAAAGCCCTACATTCCTGCCTACCAGTAAATAAGCTAAATAAAAGACTATGGGGGCAGCTAGGTGGCACAGTGGATAGAGCACCGGCCCTGGAGTTAGGAGGACCTGAGTTCAAATCCGGCCTCAGACACTTAACACTCACTAGCTGTGTGACCCTGGGCAAGTCACTTCACCCCAATTGCCTCACTATAAAAAAAAAAAAATTAAAAATAAATAAATAAATAAAAAGACTACGGAAGGAGAGAATGAAACCTTTTCTTCCCAGTCCACTTAGAGAAGATATAGACTTGCTCCAAATAAAATAATTAAGCTAAGTGTTTATCCTCTCCTTGCTCATTTTCATATAGACAGAAGATACATGACATCAGCAGTGCATTAATTAATGTGGGCAGCCTGGAAAGACTTAATAATTATCCTCTGATGATGAAAAAAAAATTTCATGGCATCAAATGTCAATTTGGAGGGGAACTATGACACTGCCTTCATTAATCACATTTTGAAAAATACAGAAATATTCCCCAGGTGATAAGTCTGTGAATGCACTTAGGATTCCCCAGGCCCTCAGCAAAGCCCCCTCTGCTCTTCTCTGGGATTCTGGGATTTTGCTCAAGGAGCTTTACTGTTACTGTTGAACCAGAGAAAGTGCCCATTTGTGCTTAGAGCCACCCTGTGGGCCCTCACAGTATATATTACTGATTGATCAGCACTTGCAAATATATCCAGATGGCTCTGAACAAGTTCTTATTTCCAAATCCAGGTTATCAGAATATTAAGACATTTATCTGTCCACATTTTCTGCAGCTCCATGTATAAACTAAGTCACCTGGCTGATTTCTAAGAGCAAGCCGCAACTCTGCAAAGGGCACAATGATGGCAACAAGAATATGATGTCCCAGGCTGGGAGCTAAACCTGAGGGAAGAGATGCTCCTACTTTACCTGAGGAAACCCTCTGAATCCTGTATAGTCCTCTTCTGCCCTCTGCTGTTTTCATTTCATCATCCTCTTACCTGAGAAAGATTTCCTCATGTGTAGGCCTATTAAGTTCTAGAGACCAGACCTAGTCCAATACTCTGATTTTACAAGAGAAGAAAATGAGGTCCAGAAAAAGCAGGGGATGTGTCCAACTTAGTTAGTTACAAAACCAAGGTTAGAACCCAGGCTTCTTGATTCCCTAGTTTAGAGATACCATTATATAATTTAAGCTTCCCAATCAACCACTACTTTCACTTGATAATATATCCACCAATCACCATACAGTCTGAGTCCTAGTATATCAGAGCTTAGAAGGACCTTAGAGATCTAGTTCCACATGTTTTCTACCACTTCCTGTCTCCTCACTCCCTACTGCCCATGGGGTCAAGGTCAAATTCATTAGCCTGGCATTCAAGGTTCTCTATAACTGGTCCTCAAACTACCTCTCCAACTTAATCTCACAATACTCCCAAATACAAACCCTTTTCTCCATTCAAATCAATTTTCTTAATTGTCCCTGAAACACACTAGACTCACTCAAGTCTACACCTTTGCTTACACTGTTTTTCCAGATGAGAACAAAGTCTCTGCTTAGTGTTCATTTATCCAAATCCTATATGTCCTTCAGAGCCCAAATCAAATCTATGAAGCCTCCCCTACCTAGGCCAGCCCAATGATCTATTCTTCTGAGCTCCTAGGTACATGTGAGTTGAACTACATAACAATAATAATTCATATTTATGTGGTGCCTTAAGGTTTACAAAGTACTTTACTGGCAAAAATCCTTTAAGAATTTGATTCAAAGAGAAGATAACATAGACACTCATTTGGGTATAGAAATCTATCTTACCCTATAGGGAAGTAGGAGGTAAAGGAGATAAAAGAAGGAAGTAAGGCTGGTAGAAGGGAGGGTGGATTGGGGGAATAGGTAGTTAACACTTTTGAGGAGGGACAGGGTGAAAGAGAGAGAACAATAAACAGGGGGAAAATAGAATGGTGGGAAATACACAGAGATCATAACTGAGAAAAAATTTTATAGCAAGTTTCTCTGATAAAGGTGTCATTTCTCAAATATATAGAAAAATGACCCAAATTTATAAGAATACAAGTCATTCCCCAATTGATAAATGGTCAAAAGATATAAACAGTCAGTCTGAAAAAAAAATCAAAGCTATCTATAGTTATATGAAAAATGTTCTATTATTACTGCTGGTTAGAGAAATGCAAATTAAAACAACTCTGAGGTACCACCTCACACCTATCAAATTGGCTAATATGGCCCCCAAAATGATAAATGTTGGAGGGGATGTGGGAAAACTGGGACATAATGAACTGGAATTGTGAACTGATCTAGCCATTCTGAAGTGCAATCTGGAATTATGCCCAAAGGGCTATAAAACTGTGCATTCCCTTTGATCCAGCAATACCACTACTAGATCTGTATCCCAAAGAGATCAAGAAAAAAGGAAAGGGATCTATATGTACCTCTTTTTTGTGGTGGCAAAGAATTGAAAATTGAGGAGATGCCCATCAACTGGGGAATGCTTGAAGAAGTTGTGGTATATGATTGTGATGGAATACTATTGTGCTATAAGAAATGATGAGCAGGATGCCTTCAGAAAAACCTGGAAAGACTTACATAAACTGACGCAAAGTGAAGTGAGCAGAATTAGGAGAACGGTGGACTTCAGTAACAGCAATATTGTACTATGATAAACTGTGAATGACTTGGCTATTCTCAACAATACAATGATCCAAGACAATTCTGAAGAGATTTGCTAATATTCACCTCCAGAGAAAGAACTGATAGAGTCTGAATACAGATTGAAGCATACTTTTTTTTTTTAGCTTTCTTTATTTTTCTCCTTTTGGACTATGTTTTCTTTCACAATATGACCAGTATGGAAATATATTTTTGCATGACTGCATGTGTATAACCCATATCAAATATCTTGAAGGGGGAAGGGGGAAAGAGAATTTGGAATTCAAAATTTTAAAAAACAAATGTTAAAAATTGTTTTTACATGTAATTGGAAAAAATAAAGTCCTGAAATAAAAATAAAATGACAAATCACTTAAAAAAATCCTTTGAGAGAGATAATATAAGTAGTTTCATTCCCATTTTGAAGAAAAATAAAGTAACTTGCTCAGGATCACATACAAGTGAACCATACCACTCTGCACTTAGTCACTTATTGAGTCTCAATATCCTTTGTTTCAAAAAACCAAAATAAATCTTCTCTCTCCATGGAATTGTCAGCAGCTTGAATGCAAGGAGAGAAACCATGGGTATACCAGCATTTTGGAAGTAGAAAGTACTTTATCAAGTTGTTGGTCTGTCTTACATCTGTTTGTACCCCCACAGCATCTGCTTTTGAACCAGCCACACAGATGCTTAATAAATACTTTCTGAATTGAACTGAATTTTCTCTCCTTTACTTGCCTATAGGCAAGTCAGAGCCTAACCCCAACCCTTTGAAGTAAAGCAATTGGCCTGGGGTAAACAGAGAGATGATGAGTCTGGACTGTTACCATTAGAGAAAAGAGGACCTAATTGAGGACAGGTAGTGAGTGAGTCCACCATGCTGAACTCACTTCTATTTAGCAGAGAGCACCAGAAGCAATGTATGGTGATTTTGTAATAGATGCAATAATGATAGTGGGAGTTGATGGAGTGCTAGAATGTGCAAAAACCACTTTAATACATTATTTGATTTGTTCCTCACAACAAACCTGTGAGGTAGGTACTGTTATTGTCCCCATATAACAGTTGAAGAAACTAAAGTACTGTGCTCTGCCCAATGCCACACAACTAAACAATGCTTCAAATCAAGATTCTAACCCAGGCCTTCAAGATAGAATTCAAAAATATTTTGGGGTGGCTACAAGCACACACTTGTTCCCATGCATCTCCCACACTGATATTTCTATTCTTTTTTTTTTGTTTGTTTTGTTTTTTTAGTGAGGCAATTGGGGTTAAGTGACTTGCCCAGGGTCACACAGCTAGTAAGTGTTAAGTGTCTGAGGCCAGATTTGAACTCAGGTATTCCTGACTCCAGGGCCGGTGCTCTATCCACTGCGCCACCTAGCTGCCCCCTGATATTTCTATTCTAAAAAAATGAACCCAATTTCTCAGGCAAGGATCATGAATGTAGAATGGGGTAGAAACACATAGACCTCGAGAACCAAACTTTTTATCCTTTTCACAGTATGATAATACAACCCTGGAGATCCATAATCTTTCTTTATGTAATTCTAGAATCTGTTTTTGAAAGTGAACATCTAGAAAAGGAAATGATTATCACCAGAAACCATCATATGTTCATCAAGAAGAAGTTGGGCCAGCCTAGTCTCATTTGGTCTTTTGGCAGAGGCACCAGGCTAGTGAAATGAGGGAATACCATGATGGTAAAGTTAGATGGATCTGGAAGTGGTTGAGAGGCAACATTTGAAGCATTGTAACCACTGGTTCAATGTCAAGCTGGAAGAAGGTCTTTAGGAAAAGGTCCCAGGGATTTCTGCTTGATCCACTTTTATCGATGACATGTACAAAGGCAAATGGTGTATTTATTAAATTTGTAGATGATGTGATGCTGAGAGGGAGAGCCAACACACTGGATGGCAGAGTTAGGATTTAAAAAGATCTTAAAAAGCACAAACATTGGGCTGAATCTAAATGGAATTAAATAAGGATAAAGATTTTACCCCGGGATTCAAGAAATCCATTTCACAAATACAAGACAAGAGGAGACATAAAAGTTCATTTGAAAAATATGCGGCGATTTTAGTGGAAGGCAATTTAAGCCACAGATATCTATCGCATCTCCTATAGTGTAAGCGTGTTCAGTTCCTTCAGCCCTTCAGTGTACAGTATGTCATGATTTCCTGATTCTTCACCACCTTAGCTGTTTTCCTCAGTACACTTTCTAGTTTACCAATGTCCCTCCTGACATGTCCAGAATTAAACATAATGATCCAGATTTGGTCTGACCAGGACAGAGGTCAGTGGTGCTATCGCTTCCCTCCTCCTGGATGTTAGACTTCTATTGATGCAGCCTAAGATCCCATTCATTTTTTTTAGCAGCCACATCACATTGTTGGCTCCTGTTATGCTAAACAACGTGACTGGGTCCCATGGCTAACATCCAAAGCAGGAAGTGATCCTCCCCTACTTCCCTCCCAAGTGCTCAGTCTTCATAAGCACCTGGACACCCACTCACTCCCAGCAAAACTTGCTGTGTTTACATTGTTCTGGAAAGCACTTAGGAGCTATAGCAACCCATGCTACATAAACAAATACTAGGAATACAGAAGACTAATAAATGCTCTAGATCAACATCTGGCCATTAGGAAGCAATTTGCACCTCCCTTAATTCATTAGTTCTGGAATCACTTCATTTATTCATTCAACATAAATTTATTAAATACCTACTATGTGTATGGTCCAGTGGTGGCACTTAGGCCAAGAAAACAGAAATACAACAGGAAGTGGCTGCCTTCAAAAGTCTTGGCAGTAATGCTAGGGAAACACAGCATAGCCATGAAACAGCTAAGTAACAATACAAGACAGTCTGTGCTAAGTGCCAGAGTCAGTGGTATGGACCAGAAACACTGTAGGAGCTTTGAAGAAGGAAGTGGTCAGGGAAGGCCTCGGGCAGAAAGAGGGACTTGAGCTGGGGCCTAAAGAATCAGGAGGGCACAGGGAGAAAGGTTCCGGAAAGACATTTTGAACTGGCAGTAGGAGGTGGGGAAGGCAGAGAACACAAGATGAACAATATTCTTCTGAGTTGGAATGAGCAGGATGTGTTTGGAGGATGCTGTGTGCCTGACATGGTAGAAAGCACCAAGTACAAACACTGGGAAAGCTGAAGATAGGGCTCCAGTCTCTAAGAAGTGGACAGGACGTCCCAAAAGTTGTCATGCAGGTGTAAGATTTAATAACTTCAGAAGTAGAAATGCTACAAGCTGACTTTAAAAAGTCTGAAAGGCTAATTGCTTAGTGTTTTAAAATACTGATACATTTTGTCGATTTTTTAAACTTCGTAAAAGCTTTCATCAGCTATTGTTGTGACCAAAAGGATGCATTTATAATCCTAGACTTAAGATCACCCGAAGAATGAGGTTTTGGTGCATATGTGGCAGTTCTGACATGACCCCATGAAAAAAAGTCTATTGGAAATAGATCAAGTGACCAAAGTCACCAAGCAAGAGGATTTCCTCTATCAATCCACTATTTTGAAAATGTGTCATCCAGAAAGTATCACACACACAATTCATAATAACTAGGCACATCGTCTTTTTAAATTGAAAAGGTATCATTCAAAATTCACAAAACTAAATAACTATAAAGGAAATTCAAATAATTTAGTTTTCAGATGACATTTTTTTTTTTAGTGAGGCAATTGGGGTTAAATGACTTGCCCAGGGTCACACAGCTAGTAAGTGTTAAGTGTCTGAGGCCAGATTTGAACTCAGGTACTCCTGACTCCAGGGCCAGTGCTCTATCCACTGCGCCACCTAGCTGCCCTGATGACATTTTTAAAGTTTGTACCTTTGTAGTTTTGAAATTATTAACACTTAAAACTTCACTGAGACTTTTGGGGACACTTTGTATATTCTACAGTAATTGGGGATATAAGATATGCATCCAATCTTTTTTTTTTCAGTGAGGCAATTGGGGTTAAGTGACTTGCCCAGGGTCACACAGCTAGTTAAGTGTCAAGTATCTGAGGCTGGATTTGAACTCAGGTCCTCCAGACTCCAGGGCCAGTGCTCCATCCACTGCGCCATCTAGCTGCTCCTGCATCCAATTTTTAAAAGCCAAAGAACTGCTTTAAAATAATAATGAGATAGTATAAGCTAATGTGGTCCGTGTTTCACAGCAAGGGTCAGATATTCCAAATAAAATAAAGATCACTGTGGAATACTGATCTTATAAAGCTTCCTAAAGGTGTGTCTTTTTTTTTAGTGAGGAAATTGGGGTTAAGTGACTTGCCCAGGGTCACACAGCTAGTAAGTGTTAAGTGTCTGAGGCCGGATTTGAACTCAGGTACTCCTGACTCCAGGGCCGGTGCTCTATCCACTGCACCACCTAGCTGCCCTAAAAGTGTGTCTTGAAGGAAGTTTAGGGTTTTGACTGGTGACAAGGAGAAGCAGGGCATTCCAGAAAGGGGGGGAAAGCATGAGCAAGGTCACAGAGACCAGAGTGAGATTGTCCTAAATGGAAGAGAAGGTCAGAGCTTGCCAGATGGATGGCTGATTTTTCTCCTAATGATGCTAATGGCCACAGTGCGCAGTGGGTATGGGCTCTCTTCTGGCCTCAATCCGTGATATCCTGCTGGTTTTTAATGAACAGTATGGAAAAGAAGTCTTTAGATCCCCTTAGGGAAGTTAGTTTTTTAGAACTGACAACAGGGACTTTGACACCAGCAAAACTGAAGCTTTGAGCCAGGTTCTTTGCTCTGGGTCTGGGTAGAATGGACACATTATTTTCTTGTGGGGAAAAGGAAGAGAAGATAGGATAGAGATGCAGACAGGGCTGAAGAATGCACCCAAGTAAACTCTACTAGCCTTTGGCAGGAAACCAGCCTGCAGAGACATGCTTCCTTCAGCTCCCTTTATGGGGAAGAATGGTACGCTGCTCTCAGAGTTAGCCAAATTCCCTCAGTCCCCCAGGAGTTCAGAGGCAGGGGAAGAGGAGAAGCATACAACATCCCGTCTGCTTGACCAAGTGGCAGTGAATGCAGACTAGGGCCTGCTGAGTGACCCTGAGGCTCCTGCTGGGAACCTGTTCCCTATTTCATGTCCCCTGCTTCTCCAATTGGAATACAAAGCAATGTAATGAACAGATTGGAAAGAATAGCCTGGGACTGAAGGGGAAGTTATTTAAATGACCCCTCTGAACACCATAAATTCTGTTTTGTTTTGTTTTCTAAATGAGTTGCAAGAGTAGTATAAATATCCTTTAACTACAGACTCCCTCCTCCAACAAAATTCAAGATGGACTGTTGCCATGTTTCTTTTCTCTGCCCTGGGTGAGCGCTTCCTCATTGGAAGCCACAATGAGTTATGGGTGGCCTATTCCATTAGGAAACAGAATGATAGCTCATATCTGGACATCAGAATCCAGTGACTTAAGCTCTTTGGAGGTCAGGATTTCTTTCATACCACAGGATGAAACAGCACACTACTAGTCACCAGCATCTCACACAGACAACAGAAGTGACTATTTCCATAACTGATAGGCTCCACTTGGAGATAACATCAATTAAGTTAATGGGTCAATTGCTCAGGACTAGCTCCTGATTACTGCTGCCCTAGAAGGAAAAGCTTCTTTGGGTTTATAATTTTTTTTTAAATAAAAAAGAAATCTGCAGGTGAAATGATTTGTAAGAAAGCCACACACACACCTGGGTCTAGGTTGTACTGGCCCAGCAGCCTGAAGACAAGTTTGCTCAGCATTTTCTGGTTCAGTTTGTCTGCTCTTGAGGGTGGCACATTTTGATACTGTCTGCAAGAAAGAAGACCAAGCAAGTACGTCATCACAGGTTTCTTCCATGGTTTGCTCTTTTAATAACATTATTGGCGCTGTGTCAGAGCAGAAGAGCATTAAAGACAAGGGGTCTGTGTTTCCCTTCACTCTATTCTTCAGCCAGGCCTGTGAGATGGTTACAGGACCATGAATCTTCACAGAGAATTCTAGTTCATTTAATCCAATACACATTTATTCAGCATATATATAACAGGAAAGGCTAATATACCATGCATGGGAGAGAAAAAAGATAGAGAAAACATAAGTCCTGCTCTCAACGAGTTTTGGGTTTTTTTTGTTTTTTTGTTTTTTTGCAGGGCAATGAGGGTTAAGTGAGTTGCCCAGGGTCACACAGCTAGTAACTGTCAAGTGTCTGAGGCTGGATTTGAACTCAGGTCCTCCTGAATCCAAGACTGGTGCTTTACCCACTGCACCACCTAGCTGCCCCCTCTCAATGAGTTTTTAATCTAATGAGGGAGAGTAGTGCAGGACAAACATACAAATTAATAATGGTGATGATAATTATAGCTACAAACATTTATATAGATAGTGTTATGTGCCAGGCACTATAGTAAGCACTTTACACTCATTATCTCATTTAATAATGACAATAATATATATATATATATATATATATATATATTTTTTTTTTTTTTGCAACAAAGATTGATTTTATTTTTTCCAGTTACATGTAAGGGTAGTTTTCAACATTCATTTTCATAAGATTTAAAGTTCCAAATTTTTCTCCCTCCCTCCCTCCCTCCCTCTCCTCCCCTCTCCACAAGACATCAACCAATGTGATATAGGTTATATATGTACAATCTACAAATGCTCTTTTTATCAGTTCTTTCTATGGGGGACAATAATAATTATAACTAATATCTATACAGTGCTTACTGTAAGGGGCTAAAATTCTAGCTAGTCTGTCTAAAATATCAAATGAGTGGTCACCAATAAATTATAAGCTTTAGCAAGAGTTAGACTTTTAAGCATTTATTAAGGAGAAGAAGAATTTGGTGGAGAGAGAAAGGCCTAGATTCAGCTGTCTATCTCAGGGAGCCAATGTCTCCAGCTCCTCCCCGCTGAGGTCCTCCAGAAAGAGACCAAGAGAGCAAGCCTTGCCTCTTTTATAGACAGTATCCACGAGCAAATGTCACTTCCTGACGCCAAGGAAAACCACATGGCTTGCCCTCAGACACCTTCTCCTCATGGTGGAGCTTTCCTACTGTAGCTCTCCAGCAGGTGGCGTCATTCCAATAGTTAATTACTATGTGCCAGGCACTGTGTTAAATGCTTTACAATTATTATCTCATTTGATCTTCACAAGAACCCTGCAAGGTAAGCTCTAGTATTATCCCCATTTTATAGAAGAGGAAACTGAGGCAAACATAGGTTAAATGACTTGCCCAGGGTCACACAGCCAGTAAGTATCTAAGGCCAGATTTCAACTCAGGTCTTCCTGACTCTAGGCTTGGCATTCTATCCATTTTGCCACTTACCTGTCCTTATACAAGGGAGAGAAATAAATGCAAAGAGAGCCAGGCAAAGTGCTATAAGAAATTTGAGGAAGGAATTGCTTCACTCCTCCCCAAACTGTGTATAATCCTCAGGAGTAGCAACCAAGTCTGAAGTAAGAGGGAGCTAGAACAAGGAGTCATCATTGCCACATACACATACACCCCATCACAGCAGACATAAGGAAGCAACAATAGCACGCGCACACACACAAAGCTACACTTTCCCAAGAGAAAAGAAAACCATGAGAAGCTGCGCTCAGCCTCTCTGGCCTCTGTTGGTCTCTCAGCTCCATCAACAGAGATCATCCCTTAAAGTCTACACACAATGAATCCCACCACAGCAGAATCTCTGCACACATCTTGTGGCTGCTGGGAACATAATCAGGTGTTAGGGTTAACTTCCAACACAGGATGACACAGATCTGGGTGTGCAGTCAGAGGGTGTAGGTTCCCATGCTGCCTTGGACATCTCTTAGCTGTGTGAGTACAGGAGGGTCGCTTAACCTCCAGGAGTTCTCAGCTTCTTCATCTGTATATGGGATTAATTTCTGCACCATCCCCCTCACAGGGTGATTGTGAGTAGGCAAAAACTATAATGCAGTATATAAATGTGAGGAGAAATTATTAGCTCCTGGGGCAATACCCAGAAAATTCTTCTTATCCTGATTAAAGAAATGTGAAGAGTTAAAATTGTCATTTATTTCTTCTCCAAGGAAGGGTAATTTTCCAAAGTGTCTTTGAAGAGAACACAGATGAAGGAAATCTCATTCGTTTGTGATTTATCAATTCCTTGTAATTGTTTAGAGTCTTCTTGGGTATGTGGCCCTGAAACCTGCTAAGGTAACCGCTGGCTCTAAAATTTCCACTCAGGATTCTAGAACCCACTGAGGTGCCATGTTCTCTGTTTCTCAGTTGCCTGGCTTAGATGCCCAAGTCTAGAGAGCAGAATTGGACCGCAAAGAACCTCTCCATGGCATCTTTGTATTACTCACCTGGCAATATCTCTAGCATTAAAGGTGGGATGACACCATGTGTCCATGATCTGTAAAAGCTGGCTCTGGAGGTGTGGATAGTCGGCCACATAGTCCTCAACAAGATTTGCTTTATCCTGAAGAAGCAAGGGTGTACACATCTAGAGTGGAAGGA
This sequence comes from Dromiciops gliroides, assembly GCF_019393635.1. NCBI lineage: Eukaryota > Metazoa > Chordata > Mammalia > Microbiotheria > Microbiotheriidae > Dromiciops > Dromiciops gliroides. The sequence continues at coordinate 435,233,212 of NC_057862.1, read as the reverse complement.
AGAAAACCATGTGCACATCAACAATCGTGTTATGATGAACACTTTGCAATAATAAATAGAGTAGCCAGGCCTGAGATCCAGAAAGTGTGAAGAAGCTATGAAACCCAGGAAGGGGAAAGCTCTGAAATCAAAACATGACGGTGACATTAAATGCTGAACTTCATGCCTATCACCTAAGCCAGGGCTTCTTAAATTTTTTCCACTCATGACCCCTTTCCACCCGAGAAATTTTTAGGTGACCCCAGGCATATAGGTATATAAAATATTTACCGTTGCCAAATTTTTCACAACCCCCACATTCAATTACGTGGCCCCATATGGGGTTGTGACCCACAGTTTAAGAAGCTTTGACTTAAGCCACTGCAGTTGTATTATGGGCCTCAATACCTGATAGGTTCAGACCTCAGTTAGGAAGCAGAGAGAACCTTTTACATTTAGGGTGAGACAAGGACACTTAGAGTAAACAGAACAAAAACATATTTGGGCCTCCTTAGCTCTTTTAGGTTTGAAACAAAAAAACAAAAAAGGGTGGGGGGGGGAAGCAGTCATGTAACTGTAAAGAAAATAAGCTGGCCTCAATGCGTTGGGTGAATGTCAGGGTTAGTTTCTTAGAGTAGTGTTAAGTGGCCACCCAATGGATTTTCTCATCCTTGTTTTAGATTTCTGACAATGGTGGGAGGAAAGAGACTACACTATCCCAAATTTCTTTTGATCAATACAACCCCCATTCTGACCCTTGCTAAGCCTGACCAAAGAGCTTTTTTCTTGACTGATGGATAGCATCCTCCTTCCAGTTTTCCCTCTGGACTCTCTGCAGAGTTAGGCTGGAATCCCATCCCTCCCTACCTCTGAGTCCCCCAGCAGAATTTTCACTACAAAGAAGGAAAACTGCACTATGTTGAAGACAGCAGTTTGGGTCCTGATTTTGTTGAAGTCTGACTCTAACACATGATGTATGCAAACAAATGACTCACCTTTTCCACATCCAATTCTGGCTGTAACTTTAGCTTTGTGCTTAGTATGACTGCCTGGAAAATACAGAGAAGAGAACCAATTTTTTCATACACATATTTGAAAGAAACCGGTAAGGTTAGAAAAAGAATAAAACATTCAGGATGATCTTTCTGATATTTCTACTTAGAAATGTGAGGACCTGTGTAACATTAAACCATATTTACCTGATTCCTTTTGACAAACTCAATGGGACCCTTTGCATGACACAGGGTTCCTGACCTGACTGGCCTACAAAAGAGGAACCACATGGTTCAGGAGGACACCTGGAGGGTGGAGCTGCCTTCAAAGCAAGACCCCTCTGTGGTCCTGTGACCACTGATTTTTTAAGTGTGGAGAATTAGAAAAGCACTAACCAGACCTCCTGCTACCCAAGTGTCCAGGTTCTGGGACAGAAGCTGATGTTGAAGCAAACTCTGTACACAATTTGCTCTCCTCATTCTCTAGCCTTTTCCCCCTAAACTTTGCTTACTCCTTTATCTGCTCCCCCTAACCCCCTCATCAATATCAACATTAAGTGCCCAACAAATGCTAGTCCCTTCCCTACTGATAGCCTGAGTTTGGTTCTAATAGCTGATCACAGCTTTGTACAACCCAGCTGGGGTGGGGAATCTGAGGAGCTAGAGGCAAGGCAGTGGCTCTCTTGTGGTTCCATCATGGCTCCCCAACTATGGAACTCTGGCCCTAGTCCTCCGCCAGCACCCAAACATGCATGGGGACTGGGATGAGGAAACATTAAACATACTCTGTTGCCCTGGACCACAGGTCATTCCTATGTGTATTAGAACAACTCTTGGAGAATTTGTCCTTTAACTGTTTGGAAGGTGAGGAAGAAAAGGAGCTGATTATCTCCTTAGAGTAAGGGCTCTTAACCTGAGGGTCCATGAACTTTTGAATACTTTGATAACTGTATTCCAATAGAATTGGTTTCCTATGTATTTCATTTTATGCATTTAAAAACATAATTCTGAGAAGGGGTCTATAGGTTCCACCAATCCGCCAAAGGGGTCCACAAAAATGGTTAAGAACCTCTGCCTTAGAATAAATTAGCACCTGCCAATGTTTTGGTTGACAACCATTCTTTCTAGCATTAAGGCATATCAAATTTCCAAACCCAAACTGCTTTTCAGGAATGGATAATTCTATTCAATTATTAAGAAACCCAATTATGACTGAACCAAACCAGAATGCTGCACAATAGTTAATCTGAAGCCAATTCCATTTAGACGTTCCTGATTTTCAACTTGAAAACTCTTACCTCAGAGAACTCGCCCATAAAAGAATACACTTCCCCTGGGCAGTGTTGCCTCTTTTTCTAGAGTCCTACACAGGATTTCTCCATGCCCACAATCCACAAGAGAAAACGTTTTCTCTAGCCCTGACTACCAGCACGTACTGCTGACTTTTTTGGTGCTATTAATAATTCCCATAGATCGAGCTCCCATTACATATAAAAATAACAGGCATGAACAAACATACAGACAGGCATACAGGCTACATTAAGCTATTCTCCCATCTTCCCATCCCCCTCTTTTTTCACAGCACGGATCAAAATAGAAGCATGGGAAAGGTTCTGGTCACTTCTTCCAGTTCCCTTCCCTACCCTATAGACTGCATTCATGGAGAGATGAGAGGGGGTGGAGTAAAGGGTAGGGGCAGGCATAAGCATCAAGAAGCCTTTTCATCCCTCTGCCAATTGGTCTGGTCTCCATGTAGCCAGTTTCCTTCATTCTGATTCTTGACCTTTGCTAACAATTCCTCTTTCGATGGGTTCTTCTCAAATCTGATAACCGTCCTAGAGGTTGAGCAAAGTGCAAATCTCTGGCTGAAATCCAACCAATAATAAGAAATGTCTCTGAGGATCTTCTAAGCAGGCACCTTCAAGGATAGTGGTGTCTCACAGGAGTGAGCCTTTATGGTGCTTAGATCTATTTTCCTTATCGAGAATTGCTCGAAACAGCAATATGATCACTGATCACTGGACTATATCGCCTAGAAAAATGCTAAGTGGGACTAAAGAGAAAGCTTTGGAAAACATTTTCAACATGTCTAAACAGAAGTCTGACTTATATTTGCTTGCTCCAGAAAATTAGGCTTCTAAGGGCAATAAAGAAAGCTACTTTTCTTCAAGTTGAAACTGCTGTAGTTTCTACTTGGGAGACAGGACTTGTAGCTATTCACCTTTACTCAGCTATACACCTTTACTGATGGCTTTGGACAAAGATTCCCCAACGCCTCGGTTTCTCAACTTGTTAAATTGGGGCTACAAAGAATTAACACTCCCATAGGAATATAAATACTGAATCATCACTTAGTCAACTGAAAATTTGATAAAACTACAGCATAAGGGAGAATGCTTCATCTTAGATGTCTATGTTTAACACATTCTATAAGCAAACTGTATTTCCAAATACTTGGCTTAGAAAGAAAAAGTGGAAAGGTTACAACGTGGAAAAATGGTGAGAATAAAACAAAACATCTGTTACAATAGTAAAGGGGAATGCTTCATTAGCCTGAAATGCACAGGGGAACATGATTTCCTGATTATCATTCATTGAGCTTTTGTATGGACATGCAATATGAATATGGAAAGAGAACTAGAAACTCCATAAGCAAGAAACCTTCCTTCTGGAGAACATGTAATCAGTAACAAAAGGAGACATCCCACAGAAAAGACTGCATCGTGTTAAAAAAAAAAAAAGACTGCATCGTGCAGGGGAGCTTTCAGACACTGACAGAGTCAACAGCTGCAGCACCTAGCTCACAGCTACCTTGGGACCTCCACATCTGCCTCTAAAAAAAGGGAAACACAGAGGAGCAAACAGGCTCAACTTAAAGCCAGGAAACAGGACAACCGGGTTGTCATGTATATTGTATTTCCTTATAGAACCTGATGCTTTTGAACTAGACAAATCATTTGTTTTCTGCTAGTGACACCCAGTGTAAAATACAGGAAAGGAGTTCCCAGATGGAGGTAATGGCAGGAGATGCTAAGCAGGAAAAAAGAAAACAGATTCTGTTGCCAGGAAAATGAAAGAAGAAAGACACAACAGTAGTAACCATACTTCTTTCTTACCTGGCATTATGTTAAAGAGAACCCAATAAGAAAGAAGGAGATTCAATAGACAAATTTCACCCTTGGCTCTCTAGAGGTAGATTTTCTTTATAAGCTTTTTGTTCCCTCTTTCTTTACAGGGTTTGGTATCTCAGAGACCCAGAGGTAATGGGGTATAATGAAAGGAACACTGAACTCAGAGTCAAGAGAGCTGGGCTCAAATTCTTGCTTGGCTTCTTACTGTGTGACCTTGAACAAGTCCCTTTACTCCACCAATTTGCTCATCTATAAAATGGAGATATTAATACTTGTACTACCTGCATAAACAGTGTTACAATGAGAAAAGCACTTGTAGATCTTAAGGCACTACATAAATGTGAATGATTATTGTTGCTATGTTCCAAACATGTCAAACTAATTCTGTGTCACACGTATTACAAAGTTCAGTGCACAGACCTTTAGGCAGGGATTAGGAATCCTGGTTCTAATTCTGATTGCTACCAAATAGTTACCAAGTATGATCATGGACAAGTCACTTCACATCTGTGGGCCTCAGTTTCCTCATTTGTAAAACGAGAGGGTAAGACTAGATAACCTTTAGATTTCCTTTCAGCCCTAAAATTCTTTGTTTCTAAGCCAAATGACCGGCTAATGTTCTGGGTTTCATTACCAATAGGAAAAGAAAAGCTGGGAAGGGAAAAGGAATAAGGATTTGTATAGTGCCTACAATGTGTCAGGCACTGTGCTAAATGTTTTTACAAATATGACCCTGCTAGATAGGTGCTATTATACCCCCCGCCACCCCCACCCCGCCACCCATTTTATAGTTGAGGAAACTGAAGCAAAGTGAGTTTAAGTGACTTGCTCAGGGTCACATAGCTAGTAAGTGCCTGAAGTTGGCTTTGAACTTAGGTCTTCCTGACTTCAGTGCAGTGCTCTATTTCTCTGTGCCCAAAAGGTCTTGGGTTACCTGACTTCTCTGTGCCTCAGTTTATACATCTGTAAAACTTGATATTACCATAGATCCTGATTCCTAGACATCCAAGAAAGAGAGGTATAAGAGTCCTGGTCATGGATTTGATTTTCTCTGTTGAGAGGGCCATGTGACAAGACCCAGAGGTAAACCAGGTCTACTCTAGATACAGGAAGTCTCCCGCTTTTTTGTTCTGACAGAGACAGTATGACTAATGTTCAAATGACTATAGGATCCCAAAGGACCCCAGAAGTCATCTAGCCCAACTCCCACCTTTTATAACTGAGAAAACTAAGGCCCTGTGCGGTTGCACAGGAAGTAAGTGGGAAAGTGATATTTGAACTCAAGCCCTCAGGCTCCAAATGCAATGCTCCTCTTCCACTTTGCAATATGATGCCTTTCAAAATGTTTTCTTCTTAGGTTGCTATTCATGTTTCATGCACAGGTAATTTCCTAATCTCTTTTCCCTTGATTTCTTACCTTCTACTAAGCCCCTAAATCATTCACTATTTTTAAGATAACATGTTTAACACCACCAGTTCTAAGAATGATGGCTAACTTTTATATAGTGCTTAAAGGTTAGCAACATACTTTACTTATGTTTCATCTGGGGCTCACAACAACCCTTTGAGGTAGGTGCTCTTATAATCCCTAAATTCCAGATAAGAAAATTGAGGCTGAGAGGTTAAACAATTTACCCAGGGCCACGTAGGAAGCATCTGAAGCGGTATTTGAAGTCGTCTTCCTGACTTCCACATCCAGCTCTCTATCACCTATCTATCTACATCATCTAACAGTCTCCCTCAAATTTAATTAGGCTAAAGGAAAACAGCGCCAGAGCCTCCCCTGATACTTTAGCTTATCCATATCCACAGGCAATACAGTACTCTAGAGATAGCTAATAAATGTATATCGCATTACATCATATTCCAATACAAATTTATTTCTATCTCTAACTCTAAATTCTCCAGGTAATCTTTAACATCTCTTTCACCTCCCCCCGCCCCAGCATAAGATCAACTATCAAAACCCCTTTCTTCTCCATTTACCTTACTCAAATCCACCTGTTCTGCTCTGGCCCCAGTGCCCAAGCCTATGTCAAGACCCTGGTTAACTTAACACCTGCTTAACCCAGGTGACTAGACAGGCCTTCTCTCTTACTCACCTCTTCCCAGCTTTTGTGAACTCCAAACCATATTTCATATTGTAGTTGAAATAATTTTGTATACCTGCTCTCTAGACCAAGTTAAACCAAAATTCACAGTCTTATAGTAGTTTTCTATTAGTTTCTGGATCAGATGAAAACTTCTGTTGATTTCAAGCTTGGTCCTATTCAGTCTCCCTTCTCTCTCTTAACAACTGGGCTGTTCTCACCTCCTGTTCCTCTCAGCCCAGTTCTCCCCTCCCACCAAGTTGAGTTTAATAGTAATCAAGCTATACATCTACTGTCGTTGAGAGAAAAAAAATGCTTTTTGAGACAGAGAGCTGGTTTGCCAGGTTATTTATGGCTGGGCTGGGAGCAGGAAAGAGACATGCAGCTAGGCAGTGGCCCAACTCCTGTGACAATTACAATAATGCCCTCAGGACAATTATACTTTAGGAGAAACACAACAATCAATATATGTTGCTTAATCTATTTATTTATGCAGTTGGTTCTGCTTGAAGGATGGATAAAAAGGATCAAAAGTAGCAATCTAAAAAAATAATGAAAACAGCACTAGTTTTAGGAATAAATTTCATAACAGTTTATTTTCATTAATCTAACACTAACATTATTTTGTATTCCTAAATATACACCAACTAATAAAGTGCGAGTTGGCCAAGCAATGTTCCAAGTGGCCTGTGAAAGTCTGTTTGAGGTAAAGGCTTATTCCTGAAAATTCACAAGGCTAGTAATTCATAAAGAAATAATCCAGAGATGATTGTTACATCTGTTTGTCTCAGCTCCCCATTAGACTGTAAATTCCTTGGGATTATGCCAAACTCATATCCATTCAAGGCCCACTGTCCAGTATGGTGTCACAGTACAACACAAGCTAAGGGAAAGGATAAAAATACCCAGTTTTGCAGAATAACAACATATTTTCAAGATTGCAAAATTTTCTGGATTTTCTAAGATGTTTTGAAATGAAACAGCAAAAGAAAATTCAATTCAGACTCATGATGTATCTTGTGTAGGAAGGAAGGAAGGGAAGGAAAGAAGGAGGTAAGGAAAAGGGGAAGAAAGGGAAGGAGAAAGGGAGGAAGGAAGGAAGGAAAAGAAAGAGAAAAAGGAAGAAAAAAGGACAGAAAGGAAGAAAGAAAGAGAAAGAAAGGGAAGGGAAGGGAAGGGAAGGGAAGGGAATGGAAGGAATGCAACCTGAGTAAAAAGCTGGAGTATAAGATGAAATTTTAGGCCAATTTTTCCCAGAAAAAAAGATTGCACCCTGTGGTCTAATAAATATAGTAGTTTAAAGGTGATACAGAAAGCACAAGAAGCTAGTGTGAAAGCTCAGTCACTGCAGGAGGACAGGCCCATAATTTTTGAGAAATTAGAGAGAGCAGTGGGAAGGACTCAGGTATAACTGAAGGCCTGTTTTATGGGCAGGAGCCTGGACCCCAGCTGGTATCAGAACTAAGACTAGGAAAAATGTCACCTATAACATATACCCACTGCTCTATGTAATGTGTATCATCATTTCACCCGAGTGTTCAGTGGTGATGTTTCAGAGTTTAATCAATCCAATGGCAATCACATCAGACTCTTGGGCAGCTCTCTTAACCTATGTGACTGAGGAAAGCACCAAGGGCACCAGGACATGAGTGTGAGGGAAGCAGAAACAGGCAGGAGCACAAAGAGAAGGCAGACTTGGTGCTTCAAGAATTTACTAACAGATGATGTGAAAACATGTTCCAAATCACTAGTGGAAAGAGAAATGTAAATTAAAACAATTCTGAGGGTTTCTTTCACTTTATACCATGCAAAATGGCAAAGATAATAAAAGATGAAACAGTGAATGCTGAAGAGGCCGTGGGATGATCAGCACTTTGGTGCACTGCTAATGGATCTATAAAGTGGTTGAACCATTCTGGATTTCAATTTAGAATTACTCAAGGAAAATCATGATTGTCCATAACCCTTGTAATCCTACCTCCTACTAAGGAAGTAAAAAAAAAAAGCCTAAAATATACCAGAATTCTCAAAGTAGCACCCCATGGTAACAAAGAACTGGGAACAAAGTGGGTGCCCATCAGCTGGTGAATGGCTAAAAAAACCCAACCTATGGCCAATAAATGCAAAGAAATATCATTGAGCAATAAGAAGTGATAAATATGAAGAATTCAGAGAAATGGAAAGATCTGTATGAACTGATAAAGACAGAAATAAGTAGAACCAAAAGAAGACTATAAAATGACTACAATAATAGAAACGAAAGGAAGCTGAACTTTGAATAATGGGGAAGTCAATGAAGGTCCCAGATCAAAGATAATGAAATAGACCTCCTTCTTGGTGGCAGAGCACTAAGGAACTACTTGTACCCAGTAGGGTACACATTTTCTGACACAGTCTGTGTACTGGATGCTTTTGTTTAATTGGCTTTCTTGGTCAAATATGAGGGTCCTATGAGGAATAGGGGATTGGGGTAGGAAATGAGTGTAACATACAGACAAAAGGCATCAATAACATGTATTTTTTTAAAAGAATTTACCAAGAGTTGGATGCTACCTTAGCATCGAGAGATGGAAAACAACTGTAGCAGGCAGTCTGCTCATGGAAAGTCTTCAGAAGCAGGTGGCCTTGTTTTAAACCAACAGGCAGACTTGACTCTGAGGCAAAGGTGGCTCAACAGCAAAAGAACCAGTAGCAGGGTCAGTCTTGGTCCAATCTTGGTCCAAATGACAAACCAAATGGCAAACCAGTCTTGGTCCAAATGACAACCTGTCTTGCTACTGGAGTGTAAGGAAATGAGAATGACAAACTGGTTATTAGCTCTCACCTGGTACCCAGACAAATCATTTTTTCAGAGGGGAGCATCTCACTGAATTGTACTCATCTAATCCTAATTGGTCAGCAGGAGAGATAGGAGGCAGACGCTTTCACAAAGAAGCACTTGCACACAGTGGAGTAGATACTAAAGGCAACAGGAGAATACTACAGCTTCAAAGACAGTGGAAAGGGAGCAGAGAAAGGGTTTGCTCTGGCACACATCTTGGGACTCACCAATAAAGCAATGGGACCTAAGCCCGCTTGAGGAACTATATTCTGCATCATTTGGACTTTTTTTAGGGAATGAAGGCATCAGCAGAGGCCCAAGTACTTGCAAACATTGCTTAGTGGCCTTGTACAATGAGATTGTATCCAATTTACTTTGAAGACATCATCTGACCGAAGAAACCTCTACCCCTTCCCAGAACATTATAGTGACAGCATACCCAGAAACCAAAAGAACAGAGGTCACCTAATGTTTAAGAGAACCTTCTGTCTGCCAATATATGCCCATCACTTTCTTTAAGATATCCCTGAAAATTCCTCTCCTCTATGAAATCTTTCCTGACTAATCTTACCCCACACATTGATAATTTCCACTTTGTGTTTCAAAAGATTTCTCTTTGGTATGCACTTTGCTGTTTACAACTTGATAATGCTTTCTAGCTGTGTGTGTGTGTGTGTGTGTGTGTGTGTGTGTGTGTGTGTTTTCAAGCAGTCTGTGAACTCCTTCACATCATGAAACACTGTTTTTTCCTGTATCATGCTCAGTACCTAGTCCAAGGTTTGGCACACATTGAGCAATTGTTGAATTTAAAATGTTGGCACCACGCTGTCTACAGGTCTCATCATCACACAAAATTGCACAATAACCACACCTTAATGCTGGTGAAGAGTCTGGGCTATGCATACATGTCTTCATTTTATGAGCACAGGGGCTGTCGGCTCCCTCACCAGAGGCAAGAGTGGACATTAGGATGGGAAGAATAGCTTGGTCAGCCAGTAGAGAGGCAACAGAACATGAAAGTGGAAAATTACTCTCCCCAATTAAGAACCAATGAGATAGAATCATGAAAGGGATGAAAAAAACAATCACTTTTCATATTTCAAATTTTAGGTAATCCATGTATGGTTCTTGGGTGCCTTCCTTAATCAGCTTCTATAAAGAATAGTTCTTTTGAGAATAATTCAACTCTACAGTATGATTTTTTATTATTATGAGCAATAATTACCATGTGAATACCAACACAAAGCCAACCTTCCAATCAAAAGGCGGTAGAGGTGCCTGTCTCCAAAAATGGGAAACCACCCAGATCTTCACCCAGATGTGAACATCTGACATACAAAAGTAACTGTCCCAGTTTCCTACTCAGGCACTTTGCTTTTACATAAAATTGAAGTGATGCAGATAAAGAAAGAAAATAATGCCTTGCTGTGGAAAGAAGCCTGAGGGTCTTTTCTAGGTCAGGAATATTTCTGGTTGTGACAGGCTAAAAAGATTATTTATTGTTTCTTTCCTAAATGCAGTCCACTGCCACCTGTTCTGAATTGAATATAAAGCTGTTAAACAAGACCAGAACTTTGATGCTGATTGTGAAAACAAGTTTCACTGTATCTGACCTTAGAAGCATTTACTACTTGGTCCTGAAGCAAAGGAATTTGATTTTTTTTAAAGCAAAGCTATTTTTTTACCTTGATAAGCTGTTTAAAAAATGTAAATAAAATAACTCAGTGGACAAAAGAGGGCATTCATCCCACAGAAAGACAGCCGCCACCCTTAGACATGAAATATCGCAGCACATTAAGTCATGAGACCCTGCTAATCAAAGCTGACAGGGTCCTGAATGTGATTTCTGCTGAGACTTAGCGATATCATGGGGCACTGAAGCATGCACAGCCTGCCAGGCTGCCCCTGTTCATGTGACAATGGCTTTTATTCGAAAAAGGGGCCTGTAAGGGACAAGAGTCCCCTTTGTCTTTAGATTCCTGCATTTGGAGTGCAAGAGAGGTTCATTCAACCAGCCCCAGACACTCTTTGAAAGGCTGAAGTGTAACATAAGATGACCATGAAACACTAGCTTGCCTTCTGCCTACCCTTCATTCTTTTAAAGCACAGCCTGGCCTATTCAGAGTCTCTTCAGAGAATAGCATCACACTATATTAGCCGCTAGTCTGCTGAATTCCATCATTGTTCAGAAAGGACCAGCAGCCATCTTGGTTTCCATAAAGCCATTCACCAATGCTGAAACAGAGAGCTCAAGAAAAGGTTTCTGAAAGGCTACAATGCCATCACCGGCTTCGAGCCCTGCAAAACACATGGTGTATACTTCACTTGGTCTAGACCTAGTTCGAGGACGATGCTGGAGTTCAAGATAGTAACTCTGACAGTCATATTTAAATTAAAATACAAGTCACCTTCAGAGAACTTCATTCACTGAAGGATGAAAACATACAATTCAGGGCTACAATTATAATGGCATCAAGTAAACTCTTTAGATTTCTGCAAAGCTCACTCCTCTTAAGAATCGAGCATGTCAGTCCAGACACTGCATAGAACTCCATTTAAGAGACCAAATAAGACAAGGCAGGATTCCTGCCTCTACCAACAGTTTGAGGAGCCTGAGAATGGGGTGACTAACCACAGGGATGCTGCTAAACACCCTAAATAGCTCCTGCTAAGTTTCTGCCTCTATCTTTAAGCATCATCCTTATTTATAGTCAGAAAAATGTAGCTTTAGCACCTCCTGTGGAGCAACTGTGCCATCAAGTGGCTGGGAATGTGGGGCTCAGCTGTGAGATCCTTTTGCTCATCCCTGGGAACAGCTATTGCTACTCACTTCTGTCACAAGAATTAGTCAAGTCTGTATTAACTCTCCTTAGAGCTGGCACATCTTTAACTAATTTAAAAGGAAGGCACATACAACAACAAAATGCTGTGGTGAGCAAGTTGGTTTGGAGGGCAAGAGAGTGTTTGCTTAGAATTTTTTTTTGAATTCTAGATATCTTTTTAAAAACTGTTCTGTCTCTTAAATCTACAAGTGAAGAAAAGGGGATCCTGGAAGGGATGCAGAAGATCCAAATTCCTCTTGGGTTTTCATATCATGCTAGCCCTAAAAGGAGGCAAAAGCTATAGAAATAAAAACCAGAATTAAGTGATAAATAAGAACCATGAAACATTCCTTCTTTTTGCATTTTTCCAGATGAGTGGAAAGTTGGTAGTGGTAAAGTCACAAAAGAACACTGGAGAGAGTTAAAAACTATCAATGGGCTTCTCACACAGACTTTTTGAAAAAATTCCAAGTTTCCCAATTTAAAAAGGAAGTTGTGTGGAAATTACAGGAGACTTTCTGATTCTGTGCTCATTAAAATAATGAGTGAAGCTTAATGCTATTGGAAAATCTGACAGGAGCACTTCTTGACAACATATAAGTTATTTTCTCTCCCATTAGGATTTCTGGTATCACCATCACCTTCACCAAATGTTTACTGAGCACCTAGTCTGTGAAGAACCCTGACAAGTGCTAGGGCTACTCAAGAGGTGCAGATACTGTCCTGGTTTTCAAGGAGTCTGCAGCTTGGTTGGAGAAGCAGGACATATACATAAAAAGATAAATAGCACTCTGCTCTGGTCAGAATACATTTGGTAAACTGTGTTTTGTTCTGACTACCACATTTTAGGAAGGGCATTGAAAGACTTGAGGACATCAAGAGGAGGTATGGGGCCCTGAAATTATGATGAGAAGATCCGGTAAGGAAGCCGGGCATATAAAGATGAGAGCAAAACAGACTTAGGGAGAACATAAGAGTTGTAATCAAACATCTAAAGGTTCATCATGTGAAACACTTACTCTGTGCTGCTCCAGACAACAAAACCAGGATCAACAGAAATAATTGACAGGAAGGGAGATTTTTGGCTTTATAAAAGAAAGAGCTAACAATTGGAGCTGTCCAACAATGGAATAGGCGGCTTTGTGAGGTAGTGAATTCCCTGTCATTAGCAATATCTGTGAACAAATTGAATGACCCCACCATGAATTCTGTACTGGAGGTTGTTGTATTATGGAGGAATAGATGGACTAAAAGTTTCCTTCTAATTGTGATATTTTATGGTACTATATGGCATAATGTCCCATGCATATATTTTACAACGTCTAAAGTGCTTTCACATATATTATATCATTTGATCCCCACAACAACCCTGTGAAGTAGGTGGTGTATGTATTTTTATCCCCATTTTATAGAAGAAGTAACGAGGGCTTATGTAGTTTAAAGTGACTAGTAAGTGGCAGAGTTGGCACTAGAATCCTAAACCTACTGTCTTCTCTGACACTTCCTCTAACCCAGGGGAAAGTGTCTGTACATAAGAGATTTTTTTTTAGAATAATAATGATCCCCAGAAAGGCAACTGTGACAGAAGAGTTAGAAGCACTGTGCCTCCAGCCTTGGAGCCCGGTACATCTGACATTAAGGCCCATCTCCTACACACACTATGGGACTCTGGAAAGTCACTTAAGCTTTCATTGCTCTGGACAACCAGATATAAAGAAGGTGCAGTAGACCTACATTGGAGAGGGGTTTCCTCATTGTCTAGGAATCCTCTCTACCAACAAAATCACAGGTCTAGTTTCAGTCCCAACCCAACGATCCACAGTAAGCCCTGTAGATGCTATAACATATGATTAAACAATGTGGACCCATTAATAGTTCACAGGCATAGCATCTGCTCCAATGAGAACAAATTGGCCATCAATAACTGTCTTCTACCCTTCTCATACCTTGTACCTTAAAGAAGCTTCAGTGGCCTCCAACAACACATCTTCTGAGCAGATCTAAGCAAAAGGCAAAGTTGAGAAGCCCATGCACAGCTGCTGCTAAAGAAGGTAGCTCTGGATTTCTCCAGCCCTTGACAGTTCTTAGAGCAGCAAAAACATCTAGAGTGCTCTAGCTGCCAAGGAGCAACCACCAGACAGGCAACCACCAGGGTCAAGTCAGCTTCTGGTTACCTCCATGCTTACAGTACAGGAGCCCCAAAGGTATTTGTATTGTGTCATGTAGTCCCCCAGTGGTGGGTCTACCAATTTGGGGCAGTATGTAGATCTATGAAGATGTTGTATGGCTGCTCCACCCACTAATGAAGGTAAATACCGACTGATATCTTAGTAGACGGTTTCATTCGTTGTTGTGGCTAAAAATATTTATCACCTAGAGGTTAAGCTCTCTAAGTGATGAGATTTCCCAAGCTTGGCTAGATTGATCCATGGATGACTGAGTCCGTTACCAAGAGTGTACTTGAAACCTTTTCAGAGTGGTAGGATCTTCCAGAGCTTGTGCCCCATTAGCATAGCCCTCTAGAATCCAGGGTCACCTCCATGCTTTGAGAACAACTTTAGTAGAGGTCAAAGGATTCATTATTAGCTTTATGATCAGCAAAATTTAAATGAAGTTCTATCAGGAATATCAGAACTAAAAAATGTAATAGCCCCCTTTAAAAATAAGAATTCTTAAATATTTAATAAGATTCCCTTTTTTCTCCAAAATGATCTGAAATGTTGACATGTCATAGGTGATATGGTACTGGATTTAGAGTCAGAAAAACCTGGGTTTGAATCTCACATCTGCACTTATCAGCTGTCATTTCAGCTCTCTGAGCCTCAGTTTTCTTGTTTGTAAAGTGGGAATAATAATACCTGTAGTTACTGTGAAGATCAAATGAAAGAGCCAATGTTATATACCCTGAAACCTTTAAAACACTATGTATAACTGTCAGTTATCATCATCATTTCATGCTGGTGAGATTCCCAAGACCATCAATCAGATCAGGGCAGAGCAGGTCAAATTTTCCTGTGGCTGACTTTCTAAACTCTCTTGTAACTGGAAAAAAGATTTAGTTCCAATTGGAAAGGGAATTCACTTTCATTTCTCATTCTCTTATAATGACTTCTTTCCTTCTCTAATGAAAAGATACAGACTTGGAGGCAAAGGAAGTAGTAACTATGTTGCGGCTACAGTATGTTACTGCCATTAGGAAACAGAATTTATCCCTGGGGGACAAGAAATTAGATGGATTTATTTCATTCAGAGCCATAGTCCTGGATCTGAAAACCACATGAAAAAGTCATACTCACTTCTTTGTACTTTCCCTTATGGTAAAGATGATTGACATTTCCAAGCAAAATGTTCCGGTCGGCTTTCTGCAGCTGATAAATGCTGATCAGGGGCTCTAGGAGATTACTCTGGTTCTCGGCAAGAACCCCAAATGCTCGAGCCTGCAACTTCTTCAGCTTCAAGCCAGACTAGGGAATCAGATACACATAATTTCGATTTAATAGTATGCACTGTGCTTATGAAATCCTACCACCAGGCCAGGAGTCCTTAACCTGGGAGCTAGGAATTTAAAAAATATATATTTTGATAAGTGTATTTCAACAGAATTGGTTCCTTTGTAATCCTATATGTGTTATTTTATGCATTTAAAAATAGTATTCTGAGAAGAGGTTCATGGGCTTCATCAGAGTGCTGTAAGTATCACCACCTCCACCAGACAATCCCCCTAGAGATGTCCAACACAAAGCATGGGAGATGGGGGTTCAATTTCCATTACACTGAATCACAGAATTCTAGGAACTGGAAAGGCCCTCTGAGATCATTAATCTAAACCTAAGGTTTTAGAGATAGAATAAATGAGGCCCAGAGAGGTGGGGAATTTGTCCCAGATCACATAGGGAGTGTCAGAGCTCTCAGAAGCCATAGGTACTGAAAGGCAAACGTGAGCACAGAACATCAGATTTCAGGAGAACACACTCTGGACAGAGGTGGCGATGGGTTCAATAACTAAAGCCTTGAAAATATAAATTCTAAAGGTGTCACAGGTATTTTAGGCGTCTGTTCTAATAAGCTATATGCATCATGATGAGTTATAATTTTCATAGATCTCAAGGCTACATTTTTCATAAATCTCAAGGCTACATTAATTTCTCCAAATCACAGAGGGACACAGAACCTCAAGTTGAGAGCCCTGAGCAGTTTCCTCAGAGCCAAAGCTAACAGTCTATAGTATCATAACTATTATAAGAAGCCATACAGATACAAGATGTGGGTTCTGGAAACAGGAACACCTCCCATCTGGGCTTTTTGGCCCTGACCTGTGGCTCCCTAGGGTGCTCCTTCAGCCAGCGAGCTAATTCATTGGTGATGTAATATTCCAATGAGTGTCCTTTCCCCTTCCAGCCTTTATAGCTCTCCAGCATGTCCAGAAGGCCTGAGAATGGGTCTTCCAGGGTAGCGAATCCCTGCCTGGCTACTTCCCGGAGCTGCAGAGACACAAAACCCACATTGTCAGGCATTCAAAGGTTCCTGTGGCACCCCTCCCCCATTCTCAACACAAAGGTTTAGTTTTTTTTTTTTTCCCTAAATTTAATCTATTCAGAGAGGTAACTGTTGCTATTCAGCCACCATCTTCGTCCCCACTGACTTTTCATACCACTAAAGATTCCTTTCTGGTCCACTGCACCCCAAGCCCAACAAGGAAAACAGCAATTGTCCACACTAATTATCCCATAAAGACAGAGAGGTTGTTCTGCAGGGCAGACAAAGGGGCTTGTTTTTTATTTGGAAGGTGGTGATGGTGAAAGCAGACAGGTTTACAAGCTGCTTTATCTGCAGCCCCAACATACCTGTGCTGAGCAAGGAACATAAATAAAGGTCGCTTTCTCTTTACTCTCCCCAAACCCAGACTTATCATGGACTTGTTGTTGCCAAGAATAATGAGCATAACACCTAGGAAGCACAACTGGGGGGGGGGGCAGGGAGAGCAAACAAACTAGAAGAACAAAACAAAGAGCCCAGCAAAGCTGAACTTAAACCAAGTTCTCTTTCATCAAAATGAAAGATGTAAGAAACGACTTCTGCTGTCTCCAGCAACAGTGATTTTTTTTTTATGCACAGCTTTCCATTTCATACCATTAACAGAATAAGGGATTTAAAAACAACAGCGTCAGAATAAGAGAAAACACTGTTAAGCTTTGAATGAAAAAAAAATTTTTTTAAACTGTGGGAGTTGGGGGTTTAAAGCACAGGGAGAAGATGGAACATTTATATGGCAGATTTTCTCTATCTAATATATGTGACCCCATGGCAATTATTTTAAAATGTTTACATTAGTGGGTATTTCCAAGTTTAGAAGGGTTGGCATGGCATTCTTTAATACCCACTCAGTGCCCCATATCTCATGGTGAATGGATTAGAGGAAGTATGATGAAAGGGTAAGAGAAGTCCCTACCAACAGCCACTACCTCTCTTCTAGTTCAATTATAAACTCCAGAAGATGCTTCTTATCTGCCTTTAACCAATATTCTTAATTTATTGTTTGTCAAATTCCCAAGGGTAGATCACCATTTTAAGTTAACCAAAAACACAATGAAGGAAAAGGATAAATGATTGTTTTAAAAAGCATGGGGGAGGGGGCGGCTAGGTGGCACAGTGGATAAAGCACCAGGCCCTGGATTCAGAAGGACCTAAGTTCAAATCTGGCCTCAGAAACTTGACACTTACTAGCTGTGTGACCCTTGGCAAGTCCCTTAACCCTCACTGCCCAACCCCCCCCCCCCAAAAAAGTTATTTTCTGTATCCTTTCTACATGTCTGCAAACTGATGCTTCTATTTAGAAAAATGTCACTATATAAATTCTAAATCTATTTTCTGCCTTTTAGGGTTTTACTAATATCCAAGGTAAGAGGGCTTTTTAAAAATTTCCCTCAGCAGCTGGGATCCTTTCTAGCTCAGTAATTTGTATACCAAAGTATAATTCAGAAGGCCTCGGACTAGTTGCTTTTGACCACTGGGCCCTTAAGAACATTCAGAGAGTCATTCTCCCCATCTTCACACCTTGAACTTCATAAACATTTTACCATCAAGAGAGAAGGAATATGTATCTAGGGGGTATAATGGATAGAGTGCCAGGCCTGGAGTCAGGATTCATCTTCCTGAACTCAAATCTGGCCTCAGACACTTACTAGCTGTGTGACCCTAGGCAAGTCATTTAACCCTTTTTGCCTCAGTTTCCTCATCTATGAGAAACCAACTTTTTTTTTTTTTTGCAGGGCAATGAGGGTTAAGTGACTTATCTAGGGTCACACAGCTAGCAAATGTCAGGTGTCTGAGGACAGATTTGAACTCAGGTCCTCCTGAATCCAGGGCTGGTGCTTTATCCACTGTGCCACCTAGCTGCCCCTTCCTCATCTATAAAATGAGCTGGAGAAGGAAATAGGAAACCAGTTCCAGTACCTTTGCCAAGAAAACCGCAAATGGGATCACAAAGAGCTGGACTTGGCTGAAACAAGAAGTCATAGTTTTCTGTGCTTAGCACATATACCTTCCCTGATCTGGAGGAAGGTACAAAAAGTTGTATGACATTTTCTAAAGCTCCTTAGGACCAGCACCTCTCTTGATTTCTACAAGATAATCCAGATTTCAAAGGACAATGACATGGAATTATATAGGAGCATTTTAGCTTTTGAACAATGAAAGGGGAACCATGCTGGAAAGGCACCAAAATTGAACTAAAACCCCCTGTTTTTGTTCTCATCTCCTCTGGTGGCAGCTGTTTTAGTACATGGTTTATATTAAATTAAAAAAAAATCATGGCTCTGGTGAGCCATATTCTCATTGTCTGTTGGTTTTTTTTTAAATTGTGTTTGTTTTTTTTGTTTTGGTTTGGTTTTGTGGGGCAATAAGGGTCAAGTGACTTGCCCAAGGTCACACAGCTAGTAAGTGTCAAGTGTCTGAGACCGGATTTGAACTCAGGTCCTACTGAATCCAGGGCCACTGCTCCACCCAGCTGCCCCTGTTGTGTGTGTGTGTGTGTGTTTTTAATGTATTTCTTCAACATACTAGCTCATGCTTTCTTCAGGGGCAGCTTTGTGACTGAGTCTGAAAAGAAAAAGAAGCATGACTGGCAGCAGCAATGGTAATGGTAGCATTATTATCAGGTCATATGTCAATAATATTTTTCCTTTAAGGGTCTCGAATCATGGAAATCTCTAGAGGGATTCCCTAGGACTTCTAACCCACTCATCTCCAGCAGCATCCTGGGATCTGGGTTGTTGTTTTGTTTTGTTTTGTTTTTCAGGGCAATGAGGGTTAAGGGACTTGCCCAGGGTCATACAGCTAGTAAGTGTCAAGTGTCTGAGGCCACATTTGAACTCAGGTCCTCCTGAATCCAGGGCCAGTGCTTTATCCACTGCACCACCTAGCTGCCCCAGGATCTGGGTTTTAATACAATATATTTCTAATAGTTGCTGTCTTTAGATGAGAGCTCTAAAGTAGGGAGAAATTTTCTGCAGAGACCTTGAAGTCATGTGCATTCAAGTAACAAGCCCAAGAAAAACTGGCTGGGCAAGCTCCGGAAACTGAGTCAATTAGTCAGAAAGATCCTTTTAAGTTTTGGCTCTCCCCTGGGGCCTCCTATTCCCTTTCCATCAGAAAGCCTCCAGCTTCACATAAAGCATAGAGCTCAGAGAGTGATTTGGAGATATAGCCCAAGGCAAAGGCCTTCCCCAGCATCATCTAATTGCTCTAACCCTCCATTCTGCAATCACAGAGTCATTTTGTTTTCTTTCTTGCTTCAGTGGTATAAATTGTCTTCACTTACAAAGAAAATGGCCTTCCTACTGTCACAGCATGACTGAGTGAGGAGTAAACCATCTTTCGTCAGACCCACTGCTCCTATAACCAAGAGGATCTACTACTACTACCCATGGGTCTGAACCGTCCTCTTCAATTCTCCAAGAGATCCAGTATGAAAAGTAAGGAAGATATGTCTAAATGGCACTGGATAAGATCTTATTTAAAGTATACCTATAAAGTGCTATGTCTGATATTTAACAGGCACGGAAAGGAGATCACAGAGCCTTAGAGCTGTGGCCATGATCCCCTTGGACAGACAGACATTAATGCTGACAGTATTCCAAACACTCGTCTCCAGTATTCCTGGGGAAAGGGCATAATAGGGAAAGGAACTAGAGATAGTGTATACTATTTGTGACGATGTGAGTGTCATGAAGTGGTTGTCTACAACATATGTTTTTGAATATACTCTGAGGTTATAAATCTTCATATTTTATAAGCATATCTGATCTCTAGAAATAGTCAGAAGTCATTTTGAGCCAAATCTGATGAAAATGTAAGCAATCAAACTGGATACTAATTGTAACCCAAAACGAGCTGCAACTATATAGTCATAAGACATTAGTGGGTGGTTTGCAAACTGGCTCTGAAAACAATTCGAAAAATGACTTGATTCACTCATTTATTCAACAAATATTTGGAAAATGCCTATGATGTACTAAGCCTTACTAGACAGCATTAGTCTCACTTGAATATGTACAGCCTTCCCAGATGACTACTTCTGTGTCCTCACAGCATTACTCACTTCTTCCTAGTATAATATATAACAAGTTTCCTAATTTTGAGTTCTTTTCTTCATAAAGGACCTTGTCTTTTTATCACTACATTCATCTAGTTTCTGTGACATGGTGTTTTGGATGCAAATCTTATTAAGAGCCTACTATGTGCCAGATACTGTGCTACATGTTGGGTATATAAAGAAAGGCAAATATTTTTTTCTACAATGTATTATGCCTTTTTTTTTTCTTTTTTACGGGGCAATGAAGGTTAAGTGACTTGCCCAGGGTCACACAGCTAGTAAGTGTCAAATGTCTGAGACTGGATTTGAACTCAGGTCCTCCTGACTCCAGGGCCTGTGCTTTATCCACTGTGCCACTTAGCTGCCCCTATAATGGCATTTTTGTACTTATTTTCCCCACCAAATTATAAGTCCCTTGAGAGCAGAGTTTGCGTCTTATTTCATTTTTGTATCACTTACCCCAGACAGGGTACATAGCAAAAACCTAATCAATATTTGTTTCAATGAATAAACAAAGTCATTTGGATGTATAAATTTTAGTATATTTTAAAATATCAGTCACTTCACTTTATTGTCACACCTTTTACATATAAATTATTTCTCTTTTTCTTATATAAATTCCTTAAGACATTTTAACTTTATTAGTTGTAAAGATATTTCTCAGTTTATTCTTTCATCTAGATTAAAATATAATTATATATTCTTCCTTCTACTAGAAAGCCCAGAGATTAGTGTGTGTAGCGGGTCAGGGGGGAGGGGAAGAGGGGGGAGTGGGTTCTTTGATCTCTTACACTCCTCATTCCTTGGAGCTGATGGTGGACTTTCTTGAAGAACAGAGGAACAAAGGTAATATCAGGACTATGGGTTCAGGGTTGGGCAGCTAAGATATAATAAAGGACTCCTTCTGCCTCTTCTTCATATTGATAAATCTTCTTCCAATCCAACCTTGTCATTGTACAGTACTAAGTCTGAAGGATCCTTTTCTTGTGTTCTTATTCATTATTAAGATTTGCATCCAAAACACCACATCACAGAAACTAGATGAATATAGTGATCAAAAGACAAGGTCCTTTATGAAGAGAAGGACTCAAAATCAGGAAAATTGTTATATATTGTACTAGGAAGAAGTGTTGCCTCAAGTTCCCAGGTTCAGGAATCATATTTCTTTCTTTTTAAAAAAAGTTGGATTAAAAGCTTTATATTGAACATTAAATAAATATGCTTATTATCAATTATAGCTGAATTAATTTCAGTGCATAAAGTATCAGAGCAACTCTTTAGTCATTCCCTCTAAGGTCTTTTTTCGTCCATTCTCATTAGGAGTTATATTTCTATACAATTCAGCAAAAGTTGCAAATCCATTTATTTCTTTTATTTTAAGGGAAAGTGGTGGTGAGGGAGGAATGGGATTCTGGGATATCATTGGCATAGGACAATGGTCTCTGAATGTTTTTGACTGGGCACCACAGAAAAAAAATTGAATATGAACCTTCAATATGTCTATATTTACTTATTCATAAACCATATATGCATATTATTACACGAATATGACAATAACTAACAATACATATGCATAATCATCAAATATCATATAACTTATACAATAGAATTTTTAAATGGATGAATAAAAATGAAGTCATATTTGATATTGGTGTTGACAGGGAGCCACTAAAATTTATCATATAGAATGATGACATAGTTAGACTTTAGCTTTAGGGAAATCACTTTGCAGCTATAAAAAGGATGGAATGAAGAGGAGCTAGACTTGAGGCATGGAAACCAATTAGAAAGCTACAGCAATGATCCGGGAGAGAGGTGCTAAGTTTCTGAAAAAGGGTAGAGGCTGATACAAAAGATATTGTGGAGGAGAAAAACAAGATTAACCAACTGAATGGATATATGGAGTAAGAGAGAATACAGAGCAGAAGATGGCACAGAGATAGTCCACATGGGTGACTAGAAGGGTTTACTGCCCTCAAGAGTAACAAGGAAGTGTGGAAGAAGGTAGGTTTGGCAGAAACCATAGAGTTTGCTTCAGGTGTGTTTAGACTTTCCATTCATTTCCTTACCATGTTGCCTACACTATAGCCAGCATCCTTGTCTCCCTCTAATATCTAATATCCCCCTAATTCTTTTTTTTTTTCCTGCTGAAATCTATTTGTGATTTAATGACTCATAACACAGACGGCTTCCCCCATCATCGTCCACTGCCCACCCAGGGGAAGGTCCTCTCAGGTATGAGGTGTCCAGCTTGTACTTTTCTCCACAATGACCCTTTACAAAGGCTGCGCCTTGGCCCCATCTACTGCTTTCGAGAGGTAGAAGGTAGTAGTCCCTTCGTATTGTTCCTGGATATGCTGCACGGCTGTTATCACTGCCCCTGCCTCCAGGAGGGTGACCGTACAGCTGCTGAAGCCACCTCCAGTCACGAGACTGTTGTACCTCGAGGGCCAGTGTCACCAACTGATTCAGCTCAGGATGGCTCACTTCAAAGTCATCCCTCAGGGAGTTGCGGCTTTCCACCATGAGTTGGCCAAAAACTTTGTAGTTACTTGTGCTTAGATCAGTCCCACCCTCCAGTGTGCGCTGAATTTCACTCACAACATGCCGTACCCGCCAGTATTCCTCCTTGGTCAGCAGCATCTTCTCCTGCCTCTAGCTCTTTCATGTCTACTTCTCGGAAACTCTTCTTGCCCAGTGCCTCGGCAGCTGATTGACACTGATGTCACTGTATAGGATACTCAGAGGAACCCAGTGAGTGACGAACACTGGAGTTGGTAATGAGCAAGGCTACCCCTGGGTCTGACAAGGGCACCAGGTGTGTCTCTAGGGACCTGCAGTCAATGAGCAGTGCGTGGCCCTTCTGCCCAAACAGTGAGATGAGCTGGTCCATGATGCCACAGGACACTCCTGCAAAGCTGTGCTCTGTCCGCTGACACACGTGGGCACGCATGGCTGCTGCCCAGAGTCTGGGCAAAGCTGCTGCAAAAAGGTATAAGTTGCTACTTCCAGGGATGCAGTACTGGACAACCCATCCCCTATAGGCACTGAGCTGGCCACCACTGCATTGAAGCTAGGGAGGGGACCAGATGCTGGATAATACCGTATCACCCTCTTCACATAGTTGGCCCAATGAGGCAACCCAGGTTCCAGAGGCTGCTCTGCAGTGGGTACTGGCATCTCCCCCTAATTCTAACTCAGACTTCCCTCCCCTTCTTCTCCCAACCCACCAATCCTAAAATCCATTTGGCACAGTCTCCTGACTCTGAGCTTTTGTCTTATCTTGCTGGTAAGTAGGCCTGCAAACCAGTTCCTGACATTTCAGTACCACACCATGCCACTGTCTATGATATAGCCCTACCCCAGTTTCTGGTGTTATTTCCCTCCATTAGAATACAGGCTCCTTGAGGGAAGTAACTGGGTTGCTTTCTTGTATTTATATTCTTGGCACCACTTAACATAGTGCCTGACACACCTGGTGCTTAATATTTAATGATTTCTCTCCCTCTCTCTCTGTGCTTGTGATTACATCTCATCCATGCTTGCTCAAACAGTGTAATTTGCTCTGTCCCACCCAAATGAAAAGGGGAGGCCTCTTACTCCCTAGCCATCTTTTGAGGGAGAAGCATGCTAGAGCCAAGAATTATCTAGAAGGCAAAGGATGAGTAGGGAGTGGGGAGAGGAAGGATTTTTTCCCAATGATAGTCCCAAACTCCTGTTTGCATGCCTCGCTAACAGTTAAGTTATAACTGCTCTGAAAGGCCTACTTCTCCCTCAGAAGGGGGAAAGTTGAAACTTGCATCGCAGAAGGAAGTGACAAAGTAGAGGAATGTCAGGGGCTATAGGCACCTACAATTGTGTTGGAGATGAGCCTCATGAATGGCTATTTTGGAGAGGACACACTGCAGGCCAAAGGGGTCTATCTCTTTTAGTCACTCCGCAATTCTACTTTAGAGACTATTGCTCAGGAAGTTCTCATAAGGAAATTTCCTTTCCCAATGGAGATCAGCTCAAACTCAGCAACTCACAGTCTTAGAGGGTGGCCTGGAGTCACTGACAGTCACAGGACCTGAACTGGGTCTCCCAGACTTTGTAGGTCAGCTCTTTCTCCACTGCAGTGCTGCCTCCAGTCATTTCTCAGTAATGGCATTTTGACAAGTTTGCATATGCTTATAGAACATGCAACTCAAGATTTTGTTTACAGGTGATTTGTGTCTCTCTAGAGTGTTGAATTCTTACAAGAATGTTTTCCATTATTTTCCTCAAAGTGTGTTGATTACTATTCCATTCCTCCCATTTCCTCACCTTCTCTTGGTTTTAAATATACTGTTATCTGGAGGAAAGCAAAGATAACAGTGAATCAATTATACTTCCAAAATCATGAAAAAGTAGAGTGTGTGACTTTGGGTTTGCCCTATGTTACTCAAGTCTCTAGATGATGTTTTTAGTTACATGTGACTGTAGAAACAGATCTCCTGACTGGTACTTCCTTAACCACTAAACTGAACAAAGACCAGCAGGCCACAGTGAGCCAGGAAGGGGGCATGGAGACCTTCAAGCAAAGGTTATCAAGGAGCTTCATGGCATTGGCTTTTCAAGACCTGCATCTTGAAGTTAACTTTTGTTTAAAGTTAATTTCTTATCAGAGTAAGTACAAAATCAAATATTCAGTGTCCTCAACTTCACTGAAAACTTTCAACAGATCTTGTCATCCCACTGTTCCCAAACTTCTGCAAATCTAAGATCCCAAAACAAACTTCAAAAAACGATCTTGGGGCAGCTAGGTGGCACAGTGGATAAAGCACCAGCCCTAGATTCAGGAAGACCTGAGTTCAAATCCACCCTCAGACACTTGACACTAGCTGTGTGACCCTGGGCAAATCACTTCACCTTCATTGCTCCTCCAAAAAAACAAAAACAACAACAACAACAAAAGATCTCAAACTTCAACTGGAAACCTTTTATCATTAACTTTACCTCCTAACCCCAAACCATCTCAGAATGTTGGTACTCAAGTTGTATTGTTTTGTAGTTGCTGAGATGACATTTTAAAGTTTTCTTAAATTATCTGGATAAGTGTTGAGGATGCACTTGAGAATCCCAGGAGCTGCAGGTGAAACTGGCAGAAGTTCCCTGTGGTGTCTCAGGCTGGGCCAGCTTTGACAGCTGTGTCGGAAATGATCATCACTGTTCTGGACTAATGATCACTGTATTCAGGGGAGCAGGTGATAATATGTAAAGTCTTGGAATGCTGTGTGAAGAGCATGGAATCCTATATAGAGCCCTAAGGTACTCCTATGGTCAGCAGGCAAAGAAATGCTACTAATAACCACCAAGGTAGGGTAAGAGTGAAAGCAGAGCTGGAGGCACTGGTTGTGGAGTTAGCTACATGTAGTTGGGAGCTGAAATCACATGGGCTTTGGGGGGGTAATTCCTGGTCCTTTTGTTCTAGTTTGATGAGGTTAAAGAGAAGGAGGAAATGTATACACATATGTATGCCTTTTCCCATCCAAAACCCAGAATAGGTGAAGGGCTTTGCAAAATATTGGTGATTATCTTTAATATTATTAACTTCTCTCTGATAGAGGCCCCTAAGCTACATACATGGGAGGCTTAAAAAGAACCTGAAGCCTGGGATCTCCAAAAGCAGGCATCATCCCAAGACAAGGAACACTTTCTGCCATGGAACCAGCGTGCCGAGGAAAACTAATTGTGGCTTGTCTATTTTTCAAAACTGATTTGCAAGACAGAGCTAAGCAGAGACTGGATTGAGAGGAATAGCAGCCCCAGCCTTGAGAAGATGGGCACTATCCATCTGTTACTTCTCTGTTTCTAAAGAAAATGAAGATAATCATCCTTGCTCCTGAGCTACTGCACTAGAGTGCTGTGAAGGTTAATGAGGGTAAAGTACTTTGACCTCTACCAAAGGTGCTATTTAAGGACAAAGAATTACAACATGCTTCATGGATCCCAAATTGGTTCCCTCTGGTTTTGTGCTGAGGAAGAAAAAAAGAGCTGAAATTTTAGGCTTCCAGCCCCTTTGCCTTAGTGTTGAGGAATTCTCTCCTTTGTGCCCCAGGTCTGCCGAGAAGCAGACAGACCTGCCTCCTCCCCCAGCCTGCCAATCGGCAGGGCTTTCCCCAACACAATCACAGCCCTGAGCCCTGCACTGGGCTGGACATGCTCTGCATACAGCGAGGAGCTCCATTGTGCAGGGGGCAGGCTCCAAGAAAGGGACTTACCTTCTGCAGCTCTCTCTTTGTCCACAGAGTTTGAAGGGTTTTCAGTAACAGGAGTGGGTCCTGGCCTAGGGACAGGGGAGGGGAGGGAAGAAAGAGGGGGGATGGAGGGAGAGGAAAAAACAAAACAAAACAGATTTATTGCTTCTGTACAGGCAGCCTAGACACACTGGAGCATTGTTCTAGTGGAGAGAAATGGGGCATTCCAGGCCACTCTTTTGGAAACCATTAACCTCCTAACTGTCAGTCAGGATTACAGCGTCAAAAACCTCCCTCTGGAACCCAAACAAACCTAACAACAGACATCACTTCTGCAACACTTTAACAAGAGCAAGAGGGAAGATTCATACTCATTCCTTCAAACAAAAAACTCTAAGTAGTAGATTTACAACCAAAGTATTTTTATCACTACAAATCAGTGTTCTGATGTGTCTCTCCTCTTCCAACCAAGCTCTAGAACTTTTGAGATTCAAAACTTAATGGACCCCTGTTTTTGACTACAGCATAACAACCTAAAATGAAGCTAAGCTTTTGACCTTTTTTTTTTTTTAATCATTTTTAAGCAAGAGAGACACTAATATACAAAGCTATGGAAATCAGCCTATGTCCCAGAATTCCAGGGGGCCAAATGAGGACTAGGTTTAACAAGTCATGGACATGCTTTCAATAATGCATATTGATAATAAGGGGTTGGCCTATTAATACGTTCTGATATGCCAACCTTGATGGTATAATTTATAGCTACAAAACATTCCAAGTCTATGGAAGGATGTCTGCAAAATGTTAAATGAAAAGGGCTGAACAGAAAATATGTACACAGTAATTATAATTAGGAACAGGTAGGTGGTACAGTGGATAAAGTGCTGAGCCTGGAATCAGAAGACTCATCTTCTTGAGTTCAAATCAGCCCTCTGACACCTACTAGCTGTGTGACCTGGGCAAGTCACTTAACTCTGCCTCAGTTTCCTCATCAATAAAATGAGCTGGAGAAGAAAATGGCAAACTACTCCAGCATATTTGCCAAGAAACTCCTCAATGGGGTCACAAAATGTCAAACATGAATCTGGAGAGAAGTAAATAGTTTAATGTTCATTAGTTTCATTTTTTGGGGTATAAGTTGTTCATTCATGAGTTTTCTCAAATAATAATAACTGTCCTACCTACCTAATAGAGTTAGTTGTAAGGATCAAAGGAAATAATTTCTGAACATAAAATACTATTTTATTTAGAAAGTGTTATATAAACATGATCCTTTATACTTTGAGAAGCAGCATGATATTAGAGGAGAGAGCAATGGACAAAATACTGAGAAAACCTGGGTTTAAATACTACCTCTAACACTTATTGACATTTGACCATAAGCAAGTCATTTAACTTGATTCTTATTTTCCTCAGTTGCAAAATGGGGATAATAGTTCCTGTAATATCTAACAATAACAATAGCTAGCATTTATAAAGTACTTAAAGGTTTGCAAAATACTTTATAAATATTATCTAATTTTATCTCTGGGATATAGGTGCTATAATTATCTCCATTTTATGGATGAGGAAACTGAGGCAGGCAGAGGTGAAGTAATCTGCCCAGGGTCACATAGTTAGAATATGTCTGAAGCTGCATTTGAACTCAGGTCTTCATGACTTCAGATCCAGTACTCTATCCACTGTGCCAATCCTAACTCATAAAGTTGGTGAATATGGCTAAAATGAAATAATATATGTAAAGCACTTTGTAAACTTTAAACTGCCATGTTAATGTCAGTTATTATTATTATTATTATTGTGTTTGGTAACTTGGCAAATACATTTCTGAAACTGTGGTATTGTGCAAGTCACTTAATTTCTCTGTGCCTCAATTTCCTCATTTGTAAAATAAGGATAATAATACTCCATATGAGAAAACTGCCTTGTAAAACAATATATTACAAAAATATAAAGCAATATATATGGTCATACTGACTATTAACAATATGAATATTTTGAGAGACCAGTACTTAATAATATTTTATCCACAATAATTTAAGTTCCTCTAAAACCGGGATCATATTGTCTGCTTGTTTTGGATCCTACACAGCACCAAACTTGGTGGTAGGCACAAAAGAAATAATTAAGGTATTGCATGATAGTGGAAGGAATTCTGAACTCATAGTTAGGAAACCTGGGTTGAAATCTACCTTGGATACATATTATCTGTGTAATCAAGTCACTTTAACACCTTAAACCTCATCTTAATCATCTTCAAAATGTGTTTAATATTTGTACTACATATATCACAGGGTTGAGGGGAAGAAAGTATTTTGTAAGCCTGATAGTGTGGTGTATAAGATGATGAGGAGAACTTCATATATCTCCTTATGAAATGCTTTTTGGTCACCCTCCTATCCAAGCTAAAACTTTTTCCCCAGTTTATACATCACTGGTGGGAGGTGATACTTCTGTTGCCTCCTATATACAGGAATTACAGACCAGGCTACATGAACTCCATGAGGCAGGAGCTGTGGTCCAGGCAGGACCATTAGACTTTTCATTGCATAACTTCAACCCAGGAGATAAAATATATGTAAAGAATTTTCAGAGAACCAGTGGAACTCAACCTGCCTGGGAAGGACCTTTTCAGGTGTTATTGACAACTCCTACTGCCATTAAAATTGGTGAAAAGCAGGACATTATAAATTTTGCCTTGTTATAGTTGATCAGCTCACTCGGTGGGTGGAGGCCTTTCCCAGCCCCCGAGCCACAGCTGCCTTTGTTGCCAAAATTCTTCTTAAAGAGATAGTACCTCGTTTTGGCCCACCAGCCCGCATCGATTCTGACAAAGGCACACATTTCACTGATTCGATTTTATCCCAAATCTACTCTTTCTTGGGAGTGACTCCAAAATTCCACACATGGCCTGATGTTCTACCATTGGCATTATTCTATCTACGAAGTAGACCAAGTGGTCTACTTGCTAAAAGAAGATTATGTAATAATGTCTAAAAGAAGATTATGTAACAATGTCTAATATAATCAGCTATTTACATTCGTTTATTATTTATATGTCATTATACTCTATCTAGAAAACCAGAAGCTTCTTCCATTTACTAGTCTGGGAGATAAATTAAGGGAAAAGTTAAGTAGGGGAGATTTATGATCTAATATCCAATTTTAAATCTCACAGTGGCATGATGGAGAGAGGGCTTATATCAGTCAGAAAAAACTAGGTTCGATTCTTTCCTCTGATACACACTCACAGCATGTTCCTGGGAGAGTCACTAAATTTGCATTGACCCAGACAATTTTCTAAGACACTAAGTTGCAGATTGGTACATCCACACTGGTAGAGAGTATCTTTATTAGGCATTCTTGGAAACCAATGAAATCAAAGGTTTGGAGCTCAAAAAACCGACCCAAAACTCTAGTTCTGATGACCCCCCTATGATATGGAGTAGATTGTTAGTTCCAAAAGGCTGGACCAGAAAACAGTAAACTCAGGCAATGTTTAGAATATTTAAAAAGCCTCATTAGTAACACATAATATCTGATTTCTGAAGACCAGCTGATCTAACTAGGGAGAGGCTCATTACCAATGGAGTATCCACCAGGGGAAGACTTCCTGGAAAACAGGAACCCATGAAATAAAAAAGAATACAAAATGTCTGTCAATCCTGTGCAGTACACACTTTGGTTCCTACAGTGATGACAACAGAGAGGTGGTTAAGAAGGCAGAGGGTGCCAAGAATTCAGCTTTGTTGAATATCAATAAATCAGAATTTATCGGCTAGGGCTTTAAATGTGAGGAACTGTGTCTACTGACCAAGTAAACATATTAATAAAGGAAATAAATCATATCAATATTAATGTTCAAAACAGCCATGGAATCATGAGATAGAAGGTAGGTGCAGATAAATGACAGGATGGTTCTCAGATAGTCTTTAGAATGTTAAATATGGGATTAAAAAAAATCATAGGCCCAAAGGCAACAAGAAACACCACTGCATAGGACAC
Source organism: Dromiciops gliroides (assembly GCF_019393635.1). Taxonomy (NCBI): domain Eukaryota; kingdom Metazoa; phylum Chordata; class Mammalia; order Microbiotheria; family Microbiotheriidae; genus Dromiciops; species Dromiciops gliroides. The sequence goes on along the minus strand of NC_057862.1, from coordinate 435,202,561 downwards.
TTGTACTACAATGTTCATGATGAGCATGTTATCAAAAGATCACCATGGATAAAGCACCTGCCCTGGATTCGGGAGGACCTGAGTTCAAATGCGGCCTCAGACACTTGATACTTACTAGCTGTGTGACCCTGGGTAAGTCACTTAACCCTCATTGCCTCACCAAAAAAAAAAATCACCATAAAAATAACTCAGCTTATACACCAATATCTGTTGTAATAGGTAGAGAAATTCTGAGAATAACTTGAGAAGATGATCCTATTAAATCAACATATAACTCAGTGCTCAATGATATCAATACAAAGATGGGTGAAGAGGAAGATAATAAAAATATACTTAAATTATAGCCTGTGGGTCAATAAATTAAATAGACCAAATGCTTATAGACTGCACAAAAGTTTCACACATGTATATCCTGGATGCCTTCTTCAAGAAAACAATCAGGAGGCACTGGGTATTGTGAGACTCAAATAACATCAGTAAAAAGCCCCAAACAAACCCCAAACCTGAAATTGCCAAACTGTTTTTGTCTTAACAGGCAACATCTGGTTACCATGTATAAATAATTTCCAAATCAGCTCTGGTCAGGCCATTTACTTGTTAGAGAAAGGACCAAAATAAACACCAAATTAGAAGGGGGAAATATATAATGGGAAATTAAAATAACTCCAATCCTGATACAAAGTGAAGTAAAAGCAGAAAAACAATATGCAAAATGAGTGCAACAATGGAAATGGAAAAACTAAAAAGGACTACATCAATCAATCATTCAATCCAAAAACATTTATTAGGTTCTTATTATGTGAAAGTGCTGTGCTAGGCATAATGATGCCAAATGCAATAAATGAAAAATCACTCCTTGAAAAAAGCTTACTTTCTAATGGAAAAAAGAAGCACATATTAAAAATATATACAACATAAAAGTTAATTAATACAAATAAGGACTTAAAGTAGTGAAATACAGTGGCTGGGGCAGTAGAAGTTCAGGGGATAAGGAAAGGATTCATGCAAAAGCTGGTGCTTGAACTAGGTCTTAAAGGGAGATAGGGGCCACATAAGGCAGAGTTAGGAATGGAAGGTATGCTAGGCACAGGGGTGGGCAGGAATGGGGGGGGTACAAAGGCAAAGAGACAAAAGATGGATGTCTTGGATGAGGAACGTAGAGAAGATCTGTTTTCTTTAGGTATCAGAGAGAAGGAAAGAGAAGACTGTTCGACAGGGCTGCAAAGACCTGTTGGGTTTAGGTTGTGTCAGGCTTTAAAAGATACACAGAAGGTTTTATATTTTATCTTATAGGAAGCCATTGAGTTGGTTGAGTAGGGAAGTGACATGGTTAGATTTGTCCTTAAGGAAAATTATATCTGCAGCAGTGTGTAGGCTAGATAGATTTGGACAGGAAGACCAATTAGGAAGCTGTTTCAATAACCTGGGCGAGAGGTGATAAGGGCCCAAATTAAGATATTATGTGTTGGGGCAGCTAGGTGGCGCAGTGGGTAAAGCGCTGGCCTTGGATTCAGGAGTACCTGAGTTCAAATCCAGCCTCAGACACTTGACACTAGCTGTGTGACCCTGGGCAAGTCACTTAACCCCCGTTGCCCCGAAAAAAAAAAAAATTTATGTGTGTATGAGTGAAGAGAAGGGGTCAGATACAAGAGATGTGAAGATTAAATTGGCAAGATTTGATAACTGCATGTATGTATGGGGTTAGTGAGAGTGAGGATCAAGGATAATGCTGATGTTAAAAACCTGGGAGACTAGAAGGAAAGCAGTATCTTTTGTAAACTTAGAGAAGGGGGGCAGCCAGGTGGCACAGTGGATAAAGCACCGGCCCTGGATTCAGGAGTACCTGAGTTCAAATCTGGCCTCAGACACTTGACACTTACTAGCTGTGTGACCCTGGGCAAGTCACATAACCCCCACTGTCCCACAAAAAAAAAAGGGGGGGGGAGGGTTTGTGGGGAAAGATAATGATTTCGGTTTTGGAAAAGTTGAATTTCAGATGGCTTTGGGACATTGTGTTTGAAATGTCAGAATAGAAGCTCAGGAGAGAGAGTGGGGCTAGATAAAAAAAATCTTTGAATCATCTGAATAGAGATGATAGGTAACTCACAGGAGCTAATGAGGCTACTGAGAGGAGTGGGAGCCCTAGGAAAAAATCTGAGGAAACACCCACAGTTAAGGGCATCATATGAATCATGGATGAGACAGCAAAGGAGACTGAGAAGGAAATTTCAGGTGGAAAAAGTAGTGTCACAAAAATTTGTAGAGAGAGAATGCATGAGGAAAGGTGGTAAATAGTGTTGAATAGACCAGACAGGCTGGGAAGGATAAGGACTTAGAAAAGACCATCAGATTTTAGCAATTAAGCGATCATTATAAATTTGAAGACAGCATTTTCAGTGGAGTTGGAAGCCAGATTGAAATACAAATGAGAGAAGTGGAGGCAGAGAGTATAGACAGCTTTTTAAAAGGAGTTTGGTTAAGAAAAAGAGAGATATAGGATGATATCTTAAAAGAATAGTGGGGTCTAGTGAATTTATTAAGAATGGGAGAGGGGGCGGCTAGGTGGCGCAGTAGATAAAGCACCGGCCCTGGATTCAGGAGTACCTGAGTTCAAATCCGGCCTCAGACACTTGACACTTACTAGCTGCGTGACCCTGGGCAAGTCACTTAACCCCCATTGCCCTGCAAAAAAACCCCAAAAAACCCCAAAAAACCAAAAACCAAGAATGGGAGAGATGGGAGCCAAGACAGAGTAGCAGGAAGAAATAAAGTCAACTCACATACAAAACTCCTGTGAACAGATCTAGAAAATTCATCAGACCAAATCTTGATGGAGAAATTCAAGAAAAAAAAAATTACAGTTAGCAATTTTTTCCAGTCCAGGTCAGCATAAGGCAGTAAACACTAAGTCTAGGGATACTGGGGATAGGGTGTGGCCAGGAATACCCAGTATGGAGCACTCTACCACAAGGAGAAGCTATGCACCAGGTATAAAGGAAGTCTAAGACCCATTCCAGGGCACCATAATCTCATTCAGGGTACAAGAACAGATATCCACTACCCAATACTTTGTTGTTCACTACCTTGTTCCAGGTCACAGATTTAGAATAAATTGAGAAGGGAATCTGGAAATAGAATATACCAGTCACTTCTAAAAATGAATACCAAAAGAAAAACTCCCAGGAATATTATAGCCAAAATCCAGAACTTCCAGATCAAAAGAAAAAAGACATCTTGCAGGCAGTCAGAAAGAAAGAAAAATACTAAGGAAACAACATCAGGATTGCACACAGTTCAACGGTCACCACCATAAAAGAGTGAAATGCTTGGAACACCACATTGCAGAAGGCAAAGGAGAAAAAGCTTACAATCATAATTACTGACTCAGAAAAACAAAGTGTAATCCTTCAGGGGGAAAGTAGTTCTTTGATGAAATAGAGGACTTCTAGGCATTCTTGATGAAAAGACTAGAGAGTGCAAACACAGGATTCAAGAGAAACATAAACAACTAAACATGAATAAGCAAACTTAAGGGCCAAAAAACTCCAATAAAATGTTTAGATGGCAATATGGGGAACTGATAAATATGTCCTCCTCAGAACCCTATTATCATCAGAATTCATAAAGTCTATAATTAGACAGAGTGCATAGGAATGGTTCTGTTATCTTTTGATGATCTTAAAAGAAAAGAAAGTGAAAGGAAAAGGATTACATTATGGGGTGGGGGGGAGGGAGAAGAATTATGGGGGAAATTATCCACCATTAGCAGAGTATGTAAGAAATCTATAGAAATAAAAAGGAAGGGAAGAAGGAACAGCTGACACTCAAACCTCACCTGAATTGATCAACACACAGTTGGATACAGAAATATATTTCACTCAACAAGAAATAGGAGGGAAAAGGAAGAAGCGAGAAAGGAGAATTAGAGGGAGGGTGAATTAGAGGAACGGTAAATTAAGGGAGGGATTAGACCTAAACAGAACAAACTAATTAAGAACGTATAAAATATTTGTAGCTTATTTTGAGGTAAAGAATGAGAATATAAGGGGATGTCCATCAATTATGGAATGGCTGAACAAGTTATGGCTAATAATAATAACAATAAAAACATTCACATAGCACATTAAGACTTGCAAAGTACTTTACAAGTATCTCATTTGATCCTCACAACAACTCTGGGAGGTAGGTACTATTATTATCATCCCCATTTTATGTATAAGGAAACTGAGGCAGAGGGATTAAATGACTTATCCAGGGTCACACAGTTAAGAAACTACCTGAAGACATATTTGAACTCAGGTCTTTCTGACTTTAGGTCCAGTGCTCTCTCCACTGTGCCACTGAGCTGCATGTGTGTATATGTATTTGTGTAGGTGATGGAATACTATTATGCTTCAAGAAATGATGACGGAGATAGTTTCAGAGAAAATGGGAAGACTTGTATGAATTGATGTAGAGTGAAATGAACAGAATTAGAAGAATTAATACAATGACAACATTTCTAAAAGACAACCATCTAGGTAGTCACTAGAACTGACTCCTGCATACTTTGAACTTTGAACTTCCCATATTTGTAGGAGAACACTGTTCTCTGGTTATTGACAGTGACTCCAACAAGGAGGGAGACACAGGGCCTCTGGCTAGGTAGAGAGAACCTTGTCATGAGCACTGGTACAATGCATACTTACTGGGGCTTTTAAGAACAGGTAGGTGATGTAGTAGAGGAGATATTATATACTACAAGGTAGAGTGTGATAAGTACCTAAGAGCAAAGGCTTTCAGAATTCAAATGAGGGAGACATCCGTTTGAAGGGGAGTGGAGATTGTGAGGTAGGGGAATGGGAAGGAAAGTCCTTCTAAGGTAAGGGTCCAAAATGAATCAAGGTTTAGCAGCAGAAAAACAAAACAAAACAATACAGAACAGAACAGGTGGGTGGTCTGTTCCAAAAACAGCTGATGTTTGTATTGTTCCATAGAAAATTGAATGCTGTTAATAAAGATTGATTGCATGCAAAAAATAAAAAACAAAAGAATGGAAGAGACTCAGGCATATGTGAAGGCGGCAGAGAAGAAAACACTTAATGAGAAATTGAAATTCTAAAGTATGACTGAAGATTCAAACTGCTAGAGAAGATGGAATCAAAGGTACATGTATCAAAAAAGCGGGGTGCAGCTAGGTGGATTCAGGAAGACCTGAGTTCAAATTTGACCTTAGACACTTGATACTTACTAGCTGAGTGACCCTGGGCAAGTCACTTAATCCTCACTGTCCCCCCCACCACCAAAAGGCACATGTATATGGCTAGGCTGTGACAATAAAATAAAAATGACAATACTACCCAAATTAATTTACACTTTTATTTATTTATTTATTTATTTAGTGAGGCAATTGGGGTTAAGTGACTTGCCCAGGGTCACACAGCTAGTAAGTGTTAAGTGTCTGAGGCCGGATTTGAACTCAGGTACTCCTGACTCCAGGGCCGGTGCTCTATCCACTGTGCCACCTAGCAGCCCCTAATTTATACTTTTAAAGCTAAACCAATCAAATTGCCAAGGGGATGCTTTATAGAACTTGACAAAATAATAACAAAATTCATTTGGAACAACAAAAGATCTAGAATATCAAGGGAAAAGATGAAAAGAACAAAGAGGGTATAGCACTTCCAGACCTCACAGAAGTGAGCAGAAGTGACCAATACTAACTGTTATAAGTTAAAGAACAGAGAGATGGGGCAGGTAGGTGGTTCAGTGAATAGAACACTGGCCCTGGAGTCAGGAGGACCTGAATTCAAATTTTACCTCAGACACTTACTAGCTGTGTGACCCCAGGCAAGTCACTTAATTCTAATGGCCTCCAAAAAATAAAAAATGACAGAGAGATAGATCAATGCAACAGACTAGGTTTATTTAGAAGTTATAGAACTCAATGTTTGATAAAGTAGAAAACATAAATTACCTAAGGAAAACTTCTGATTTGATAAAAACAAAAACAAAAAAACTCCTGGGAAAACTAAAAAGCAGGCTGGCAGAAATTAGACCTAGACCAATATCTACCACACTTCGCAATATATTCTAATGGATATGTGAATTTAATATTAAAGATCACACTATAAAAAATTAGAAGAGAAACAGATCAAATGCCTTTCGTGGCTACAGGTGGGAAGTATATTCTTAACCAAACAAGAAGTAGAGGCAATTAGAAAAGATAAAATATATGACTTTGACTATTTGAAATTGAAAAGCCGGGGAGGGGGGGGGTCCCAGCTAGGTGGCACAGTGGATAGAGCACTGGCCCTGGATTCAGGAGGACCTGAGTTCAAATCCAGTCTCAGACACTTGACACTTACTAGCTGTGTGACCCTGGGCAAGTCACTTAACCCCGATCACCTCAACAAAATGAAAAAAAAAATAACAACAACAATAATAATAATAATAAATGAAATGGAAAAGCTGCACAGAAAATATTAACGTTAGTAGGGCAAGAAGGGAAATGGCCAAATTGGAGGAAAACCTTTGTATCAATTTTTTATGATAAAGATTTGACATCCAACATATATAAACAATTAATAAATATATAAAACTAATAGCCATTCCCCCAAATTTAAATGGTCAAAGGATATGACTGCAAAGCATTAAAAACCACATGAAAAAATACTCCAAAATACTAATAATAAGAGAAATTAAATCTAAATAGCTGAGATTTTACATCACACCCTGCAAACCGACAAAAATGAAAAAAATTGGCAAAAAATAGCAATAGTCAATGTTGGAGGGGTTGTTGGGTGATAGGCACACTAATTGTTGTTTGTCCGTTTTTGGAGAGGACCATGACATCAGGAAGTGATGACATGATTTTCAGTGAATTAGATTTAAGTGAGGCAAGACTGTACAAATTCTCTAGCCTCACTCTCTCCTCAGAAATCATCTGGGTCCAGTGACTATGATATATAGCTTGGGAGACAAGATGGCATACTAATACATTGTTGGTAAAGCTGTGAAATGGTACAATCATTTTGGAAAGCAATTTGAAACAGGTCTATTTTTTATATCAATGTTCTTCCAGTGATGGTATTTGGCAGTAAATCAAGGAATACCAATTTATTAAGAATTAGAGTTGCAAGTGATCCAAAGGGGTGAAAATAAGCTACAGAATATTATTAATAATTACCCACTCATTAAAAGCAATATATAGGATATCATCAAGGGAATATATGGCCAAAAGAGAAAAGGATCCATAATATAAAAGCCAAACATAACAGATGTCCAGCCCTTATGTTCTATTTGTTGTTATTGTTGTTCAGTCATGCCTAACTCTTCATGACCCCAATTTGGGGATTTCTTGGCAAAGATATTGGAATGTTTTGTCATTTCCTTCTCCAGCTCATTTTACAGATAAGTAAACTAAAGTAAACAGTTAAGTGACTTGCCCAGGGTCACAGAGCTTCTAAGTGTCTGAGTCTGGATTTGAACTCAGGTCTTCCTTACTCCAGGCCCAGTGCTCATGCACTATCAAGAGAACTAAAGGAAGGATTTTAGTACACTGTGTAGATTCCCTATATAGGAAATATAGGAGACATGGACAAGAGTAGAATGGCAAAAGATGGCATGTGTACAGAGGGATAATGCCACAACAATGAGGTACCCAGAAACAATGAAACAACCACAAGAACCTCCAGGGTGGGTTAGAATATCAATACAAAAATTACTTGTAAGAGTACCTACATTTATGAGACCTCAGGTTCAATGAAGTAACAAAGCATGAAATCTAGACCTTTGAATTTATTGGTATATAGAACCCCCTAATGAGAAAATTCTACCAATGAAAATCTCCATCTTCTCTGCAACTTGCATTCTCAGAGAATGGCCCAGGACACTGAGAGGTTAAATGACTCGCACAGTGTCACAGCCAGTAGATGGCTGAGGCAGGATACGAACCCTGTTCTTCCTAGCTCTGAGGCCAACTTTCCACCTTGCTACTTTCAACCCAATCTAACATGGCTAAAAATATGTATTTTCTTAAATTGATGCTTAAAAGGTTAAATCTCAGCTATTGAAATATCTAAGGCTTCAGAAAAATTATTTTCAGGGCAGCTAGGTGGCGCAGTGGATAAAGCACTGGCCTTGGATTCAGGAGGACCTGAGTTCAAATCCAGTCTCAGAGACTTGACACTTAACTAGCTGTGTGACCCTGGGCAAGTCACTTAACCCTCATTGTCCTGCAAAAACCAAAAACCAAAAAAAAAAAAAAAAAAACCAGAATAATTATTTTCTGGATAGTCAGGGTCTATGATATTGTATAAAAATCAGTCTATATGAAAAGATTTGCTTAAAGTGGGGTAGATCTATACAACATTGACATTATATACAGAAGTACATTTTGTTAAATTATGGCAATTTATGTTCAGAGTACAACTGAAGGACATTCACCACCATTCTTTTAATTTGGTGAGAAAATCTTCCGAAGATAGGGGTTAGTGGTTTTTGAAACTTCATAATTGGTTGGTCCTTTTATAGCAAAGGAAAACCCAAGAAAACTATCTTTTCTCCTAAAAACACTGTTGTGATACCCTGGCAGTTCTTTCTTACACTCTAGAACTAAGCAAAGCATTGGCTCTTTAAACTTCCATCACTACTTTCATTTTCAAATGCCCAGGGTGCTCTTTCATACAGACACAAATGTCATTGGCAGGTAAGGAATTGAACTGGCCTTGTATAGGCCTGACCCCAAGACTTGCCCCTCAAGGAGCAATCAAGTCACATTCAATGTAATCTCTGTGAAAAGTAATTTTTAATTAGGCTCATGTTTTACTCTCTCTCAATAATGCCATTTTACAAGTCTCATTCAAGTCCTTTTGGCCTGGGAATACATTTTAATGCCATGGAAACCACTGGCCACAGGAGAATTCATAAAACTTTTTTCTTCTCTTTTCCTCTTTCACACAATCCAAGAAGCACACACTGAGACCCTAGCTAGAGCTGTACCCACAAGTTGCTGGGGGCAGACACTGTCTTCTGGACTTTAGGCATCACAAAATTGAGTTATGTTATTTCACCAATCTTGCTGAAAATGCTGGAGAAACTAAATTCATTTTCAAATTAAAAACACTTGTTACAGCTGGCAAAAGGAACATCAGAAATCAAGCCTGGAAGGAAAAATTTACTAATAAAATCCTCCATTTTTTTTGCAAGAGCTTTGTTAAATACCATGTGGCTCAGGATCCACAAGGCTTAATTTTGGCTAATTAATGATAGATGTTGCAAAGAAAAGGAGTGAGCTCAAATACATTTACCTAGCCCTAACTTTTCTCCAAACCTCCAGTCTCATATCTCTAATTGCTTACTGCACATCTAGAAATAGATGTTCTGTTCACATCTTAAAGTCAACATGTCTAAGACTGAACACATTATCTTTCCCCCAAGCCTCTTCCGTATTATTGGGGTTGTTTGTTTGTTTGTTTTGTGGGGCAATGGGCGGTTAAGTGACTTGCCCAGGGTCACACAGCTAGTAAGTGTCAAGTGTCTAAGGCCAGATTTGAACTCAGGTACTCCTGAATCCAGGGCCAGTGCTTTATCCACTGCGCCACCTAGCCGCCCCCTCTTCCATATTATTGTAAAGGGCCTAGCTTCTTAAACTGTGGGCTGTAACCCCATATGGGGTCACATAAATTAATGTGGGGGTTGTAAAAAATTTGGCAACAGTAAAAAATTAGGTATACTTATTTTATTTACCTATATACCGGGTGTCATGCAAAAATTTCTCAGATGAGAAGGGGTTGTGAGTGGAAAAAGTTTAAGAAGCCCTGGTCAGGGTGCCACCATCTTCCTAGTCACCCAGGCTTGCAACCTAGGTATCATCCTTGACCGCTTTTATTTTTATTTATTTATTTATTTTTATTTTTATGGGGCAATGAGGGTTAAGTGACTTGCCCAGGGTCACACAGCTAGTAAGTGTCAAGTGTCTGAGGCCAGATTTGAACTCAGGTACTCCTGAATCCAGGACCGATGATTTATCCACTGTACCACCTAGCTGCCCCACATCCTTGACTTCTAACTCTCTCTCTCTTCTGCCAAGGCCTGTTGATATCACATTAATAAAATCTCTAATATATATCCCTTTCTCTCCTCTGATACTGTTACCACCCCAGTACAAATCCTGCTGATTGACCTCCTTACTTCAAGTCTCTCCCTATTCTGGTCCATCTTCCGCTCAACTGTCAAATTGATTCCCAAAGTGCAGGTCTGGCCATGGCACCCTCCTATTCAATAAATTCAGTGACTTCCTATCATCCCCAGGATCAAATATAAAATCCTCTACTTGGCATTCAAAGCCCTTCAAACTGGCCCTCTCCTACTTTTCCAGTCTTCTTACGCCTTATTCTCCCCAGCCTCAGCCCACCCACCTGTTCTGCAATCCAGGGATCTTGACTTCCTTGCATCATCATGGGCTTTCTCTCATGCTTGAAACTGTCTTCCTCCTCATTTTCTCCTTCTGGCCTCTTTCAAAGTCCAGATAAAATCCCACCTCCAACAAAAGCTTTTTGTCCCCCTTCATGCGAGCACCTGTCCTCTGTCCATGAGTTCCTGTTGACGTTGTGCATAACTTGTTTGTACAAAGTTATTTGCATGTTGTCTCTCCCACTGGACTGCAAGCTCTTATGGGCAGGGACCGGTTTTTTTTTTTTTAACACCTAGTGCCCAGCACAGTGCCTGGCACATAGTAGGTGTTTAATAAATGCTTGATTGAGCAAAGTCAAGGGACAGCAAAAAGTGGAAGATATGAAATATTTACCGTAAAAACAAATGATCTGGAAAGTAAGGTACAGGGAGATAATCTAAGACTCAATGGGCTCCCTTAAAAAGACAATATGATGGCCTGAATACCACATTCCAAGAAAACATAAATAAAAAACTAGAAGATTTACACTTTTCAATTAGCATTCTATCAGTGTCCTTGGGACACTTCAGTGACTGGCAATAGAGTTTTCATCAGGAGCAAAGAACAGACTGGACAAATGGGGAAGGGGAGACTTAAGGCTCCAGAAAGGAGCCCAGGACAAATGCTACACCACACCTAAAAGGCACATCTTGATGATTCCAGGGGGGAAAAAGACTTCTAGTAACTGTGAGTGACCCCTTTATCACATGTTCCCAAAATTTGAGCCCACTTTCCTCTGGATTCTTAATGTAATGGTGGGAGAGTGCCACAGACTTAGCAATTTAGTAAAATACTACTTTCTAAAAACTAGTTGTCTGGCTAAATAATTGAGATACCAATTATGGCAGGATAATCATGGCAGGACATACACCAGTGGGGAAGTGTGAGTTACAGCATCAGAGAAGATACTCCCTCCCCACCTTTCAGGTTACCCCTAGAGTACTGAAGGCGTGCAGAAGCCATACTCTAGGGACACGATTTGTTGGTGCAGCTGGGAAGTAGAACAGTAACACCAGACTACATCCTGTCATAAAACATAATACAACCAGCTACCCCTTTCCTGACAGAAAGGTGATAGACTCAAAATGTAGAATGAGGCATATTTGGATATGGTCCAAGTGAGAATTTGTTTTGTTTAACTATGAATATTTGTTACAAGGGTTTTGGGTTTTTTTCCCTCCAAATATGGAAAGTGGGAGAGAAAATAAATTTTTATTAATTGAAAAAAATTAAAATTAAAGAAATTCTTGATCTAATATGAATGAGAAATCTTATCAGTATTCCTTTATCTATCAATTCTGAAATAATATCCTGTATTGAAATCTTTTCACATAATTTTTATGTAGGTCTTTACCCATTTCAAAAGGAGAGGCTTGGGGCAGCTAGGTGGCGCAGTGGATAGAGCACCGGCCGTGGAGTCAGGAGTACCTGAGTTCAAATCCGGCCTCAGACACTTAACACTTACTAGCTGTGTGACCCTGGGCAAGTCACTTAACCCCAATTGCCTCACTAAAAAAAAAAAAATTAAAATCAAAAGGAGAGGCTTGATCATTTCAGGAAGGACTCTTCCCTGAAACTGATTAGAGTAATGATCAGACTAGAGCAAGAATATCTTTTATTCAATACAATGAAGTACTTCAATTAACAGATGCATCTGTTTAAGCAGGTATTCACATTTAACCAGGCTGAAAGGAGAATCCTTAGATGGAGTGTTTAAAGAATAACAAGTCTTACAAGTCTACAGGGTGACCAGTTTGATGAAAAAAAAAAAAAGCTGTTAACTAACTGCTTAGTATTCTATTCTAACAAGAGTTAGTACTCGTGTTTAACACTGACTATGGAATTTTGTTTTTGTTCTTGAACACTAAAAATTGCAACTAAAAATAGCTCAAGTCAGAGAAAATTTGAAAAGGCAGAATGAATCTCTGATCCTTTGGATTTTTCTGTCTAATTCTACACAGAGATTCTTTCATATTAAAATTTAATTAATAAATGTGTCTCTGATAGACTTCTAGCCTAAAAAGTCTGGATTTGCACTCAAGTCTTCCTGACTCCATGAAACCCTAGGCAAGTCATATAATATATCTGAGCCTCAGTTTCCTTATCTATAAAATGAAGATGTTGGGATATAGAACTTCTAATATCAGTTCCTAATATAAATTTGTGATCCTTCTCTCACAAGTGAGAACAGGGGAAAAGATAGAAGAAAAAGTTCGGGAATAAGGTTCAGGAATAAGAAACAAGAAAAGCCCCAAACCTATGTGTGCTCTTCTGCCCTTGCGCTCGCACACTCGCACGCTCTCTCTCTCTCTCTCTCTCTCTCTCTCTCTCTCTCTCTCTCTCTCTCTCTCTCTCTCTCCCTCTCTCTCTCTGTCTGTCTCTGCCCCCCTTGTCTCTCTCTATCCTGTCTCCTCTCCTCTTCTCTTCTCCCCTCCCATTCAGATTCTTCCAGAGCATTTTGATCTCTCCTACATCTCACCTTGGCATTGTGGCAAGAGCACTGAACTTGGAGTGCCATCTCTACCACTTCCTAGCTGTATGATCTTGGGCAAATTCCATAACTTTTTTCTTTGAATCAGTCTCTTCATTTGTAAAATGATGGGGTTGTTCTAAATGGTCCCTTTCAATTCTGGATCTTGATACTATTCCATTTCAAATATTAATTAAACACCAATAAAGTGCTATTTGCTGGGGGTACAAAGACCAAAAACAAACAAAAAACACAACAACAATCAATCCTTGCCCTCAAAGAGCTTACATTCTCCCATAAACTGGAATAATTGTACTGTACTCTTCAACAGTCCAACGGATCTCATCCTCCCTCCAATGATACAGATTGCAACCCATCCATGCCTGCCTATCCCATCATTCTCCTATGTGTCGTTTAAATTAATCACAGGAGTATTCACCCAACATATTGGAACCTTTCTTGTATTCTTTTGACATCAAGTAGTTGCCCACTGGGTCCATAGTCTTTCTGAAAAAATTTCTGAAAGTTATCCCAAGTCACCTATTCTTCTTCAGATGGGACTATATGATTTTTTCCTCCAGTACTAGGGCTATTAGGTCCCCTACTTAATCCCCACGTGGCTTTCCCAGAATTTTCATTCTTTACCCTAAGAAGCATTTTCAATCCAAGGTGTCTCTATGCTCCACACACATAGAGCATAGAGCCCTAAGTTCCTATGGTAGACGGGAGAATCAGAAATTGCCTGGTTACAGCTACAGCTGACGCACATTTCAAACAATCGTTCCCTTCCTGTTCGTATGACATAAGAAAAACAGGATGTTGAGAGGTGTTTATCTGAATGAACAAGATAAGCAAGTTATTTGACATTTTTGAAAGCTTTAAGATTTCAGCAACAAGAGGGTGTAGATTATCTGAAATAATGTATATGAGGAAATTAAATAGTCTTCTCACAAGTCTTCCAGATGAAATATGATGCTATGTGGTTGATAAATACTTCAGCTAAACCCCAAACACACAACAATTTGAGGAAAACAAGCAGAGGTGATTCAAATTTTCAGCACAAGGATCCACTTGTTTATAAGGAAACCTCACCTGTTTTTAGTAAAGGAATAAAGGACTGTATATAGGGCAGGCTTGAGAGAAAGTAGGGGGAAATCATATGTCATACTTGTCATTTTTAATGGTAATTTCAAAAAATTAAATTTAATCCAACTAACAAGGACCATTAAGAAAAACCACTACTTCTCCTTGCTCACCCAGGTTTCTATTCAAATGTTAATTTCTTTGTGCCTTTTTCCACCACAGCCTTTTAGTTAAGAAAATATTAAAATATCCAACTTAAGGCAAGTACATTTAACTATTTCTTTTTGTCTATTCTGTTTTTCCTTCACAATCATAAACACTAAGAATTAACTCTTGGGTAGGCAATTCTTTGGTGGATACATTTATGCTTAATGACCTCAAGAAATACCCCAAATACTAAGTGCTCTACTGGAACCCCTGGTGTGAGAATGGACAGGGCCTTTTGACCCAAGCCAGACTGGAAATAAGAAGAAGAGAGAAAGCCAGTTGTTCTGAGATATTCAACAAGTCCCTTGGATTCTTTGTGCCTGAGTATTCCTTCCATCTGTCAAAGGCGAGGGTCTTGTGATACTCAGGGTGAATAGACAGATATTCATGGTGAGTTTTACTATGTCGCTGTATTAAGGTTAGTTGGAGTAGATAGAGCACTGGCCCTGGATTCAGGAGGACCTGAGTTCAAATCTGACCTCAGACACTTGACACTTACTAGCTGTGTGACCCTGGGCAAGTCACTTAACCCCAATTGCCTCACCAAAAAAGAAAAGAAAAGAAAAGAAAAAGATTAGTTGGAATTGCCAGAAAGAAAATTATATTTTAGTAAAAACAACAACAACAACAAACCCTACTTCTTAGGCTAAACTTCCAATTTTCTATGTGTGGATTCTAAGTTTTGCCCTTGGTATAGGACCATGGTCTCACAGTATGAAGGCTCCTATTGGTTCTTCACCCAGCACTTCTTGGGTGAATTTTCTAGATGTTGTTCCTAATCTCATTCCTCACACATTAATGTACACTTTGCCATTCAAGAATGATAGTGCCAGCATCAGTATCAACACTGGAGGGAGTAGAAAAAGCAGGTAATACCACCCTAGAAGCAAAGAGAGGAAGGGATGGCACCATCTTGAGTTGGCTTTGTTATTAACTTGTCATATGATTTAGAGGGAGTCAGTAAACCCTCTGTGTCTCACTACTCATCTGTTAAATAGTCCTGGTGTCATACTTTCCTGTATTATTGTAATCATATGGCAGATCCTAGAGCATTTATGGATTCCTTGGCCACATTAGGATATGATTTTTGAAAGAATTCATCTGAACCCATGTTTTGTAAATCAATACCACATTCCAGGGGTAGTTAAGTGCCAGTAAACTTTAGCTGCTTACAGACAGTTCCAATCATGGAACTTCATCTGCTACTAGCCAGGCCTCAGCTTCTTTTTATTCCTGCAGAATCCCTATCATTGAAGGGAAAATTCTAATAGTAAGGGAGACAAAAGAATGATGCCATTAGGAGAGAACAAAAGAGGTCCAAGCTATGTGTGAGGAGCTAGAAAACAGAAAAGAATGAGTCGCTGGGCAGAAAGACAAGGCATCCACACCAGTCTAGCACTCTTTCTCAGAGAGGGAGCCATCAAATCAGGGAAGGATAGTTTCCTGGACAAACGTGATCTCAGATTCAATCTTCTCAACCCCAAATCTTTTGGTCAGAATGTGTGTGGGTTTGCCAGAGCTAATTCCTACTATGGAATAGAAAGAAGCTCCTGCCTGAGAGGAGTTGTAAGGTCACACAACGATCAGGCACATCACTCATTCTAGCTTTGCAAATAGCCTACTTTCCTGTGAGTTTGGTTAGCACTCCTGAGTAACCTAAATGCAACTAACAACGGAGCCCAGAGATGATCAGAGCTGAGATGCCATCAGGTACAGGATGAGAGATGACCACCCCAGGGTAAAGTGCTGTTCAACCAAACTGTTCTTGCTAATTGACTCTCATGCTACAGCACACTGTAAATTTCCACTACACCACACACTCTTTTTTTAGACTTCCCTCTTCCTCAAAGCATCATTATTTTCCATAGCTCACTAATCTCTCCTCATATCATTTCAGTCTCTTTTTTGTCTCTTATAAATTCCATTCCTTCAAATTAAAAAAAAAGTCCAATATGGAAACATCTCTGAATATGAACTTTGTGAAAATATGGAATATAAATAATGACTAGCCATTTGTCTAATAAGAAACTGTGGGTCCTACATAGCAAAAAGACCTTTTCTAAATCATCCATGCTATGACCTTTTCTCAGTCATCTACATGTATTTTCTATTACTGGACAAAGGGCTCTAATAGTTAGACAAATAACAATGACATTTTCCACAGTGTAAGCCTGATTCTAAGATTCTGCCTGGGAATACAAAATAGTTTGGGTGTTGGTAAATGGGGAACGTGCCACAAGTGGGGAATGAACCTACCATGTGAGAAACTGGATTTTGTCTCTCTATCATGACGTAGATTTTGTTTTCCCATTTGGAGCACGTATCCAACTCTCTATCAAAGGAACAAAATGGAAACCCAGTCATTGTCTCAGACTTGGCTAGGTTACAGATCAGAGCTGAGGGTTTAATTCTAGGAAGTGAGTAGCCACGAATTCTTATGACAACCAAAGGCCCCCTTCTTTCATTTGGATTTGCTGTTGGCTTTGGACATAGCCAAGCTGCTATTGTTTGATCCAGAATGCAATGAGTGTCTAGGCAGAGAGAGAGAGAGAGACAAAGAAAGAAATAGATGAGGGGAGGGAGAAGAAGGGGAGGGGGGGAGAATAAGGGAAAAGGAAGGAGGGGAGGATTGGCGGCTGCATGAAAGAGGGAAAAAATGAAGGAGTAACTCAGCCAAGGCAAACAAAGTTTTCCTTGAGTGATTACATCTGTTGGAGAGCCCCCAGCTTGCTCTCTCATTGCTGAGAAATTATTTTAATTCTGCTTACAAGGTTTCCAAAATTCCCAAGGAAGGCTTCAGTACAATCATGAATTCTTTGAACAGACTGAACTTTAGTTACACTGAATTTTTTACTTTTCATTTTATTTGTTAATGTAAAGGCTGGTTTTAAGGGGCTGGGGTTAGAGGGGGAAATGTTTTTGAGCTAAGTTGACATTTCAATAGGAAAATACTTTCCTAGCCCTAGGGAAGGGGAAAGGAAGGAAGAAAACACATTTTATCCCCACCCCCCAATTACTGCTCATTACTACCGGTATAAAGTGCTACAATGGAATGAAAGGGATGTCCCTTCTAAGAGTAGAGTGAGAAAAATTCAAATGGATAGAAGTAATCTTTTGAAACAAATATATTATTTGTCAAACCCAAAGGTAAAATTAAGACTATATACCAACATTTTTCAAATTGGAGAAGGACTCCCATGGGGAAAATGAAAGAATTTCCAGGGTCAAGGAGAGTCACAGAAACTGGAGATGAAAGGTAAACTATGGGCTAACTTGATCAACGCCAGCCTCATCTAGTCACTCTTAGGATAGCAGGCCATAACTATAAATCCTCTTAGTTTTCTTTCCAGACTCCTTCTACAGATTCTCTAATACAGATTCTTGTTGGGACCAGTGTTAGAGAGCTTGTCTTCATTATGACTCAAACGTACAGTCAGTGACTTGTGGGATCTGAATTGTGGTCTGTAGGCACCAAACAAAGAAAATGAACCACTTGTCGCTTGCCTCTGCTGAATCCTAAGGATGCTTTGGGAAACAGACGCTTATGGGTAAAAATAACTCCTGGCCTTGAGTTTTCCAACACTTCTTTTTTAAACTCAAATGCTTCATTACAGTATGGAAGTAATCTTGTGTTGCCAAAGGATATACCAGTAGAACAGGAGCTTTGGCAGGTCCTAAACCAAGCTAAAAAGTATGTGAGAGTGAGCACCAAAACAGCCTGAGTTTGCTGTCTGAAAACTGGCCAAGTTAAGTACAGAAAGGTTTGGTTCTTCAAGAAAAGTCTAACCACAAGGCACACCAGAACTCACAAAAACGATATTCGAAGGTATGGAAGGAGTAAAGTATCCAAAATGGTGAAAGTCTAAGATGTAAGGAAGTAACAGGGTGTAGACCCATAGGAAGAATCACAGGACAGTCGACTGGAAATCACTCCTGGATTCTCATGGCTGTCCTGCTCTCCTTCCTCATTTCCACCTCTTGGAATCTCCAGTTCCTCTTAAGACTCAAAGTGCCACCTCCTATAAAGATGTCTTTCCTGACCCCTCCCCAGTTAATGTACCCCCCAAAAAATCCCTCTGCATTCATTTTGTATATATTTGGCTTCTATTTATCAGAGGACCATAAATATAGAACTGGAAGGGTCCTCGGAGACCACACAACCTCCTCACATTATTATATTACAAGGTTTAGCTCCCTACACTTGCTCCCTACACTGGTTAATTCACAACCACTGGGCCTCAGTTTTCTCATCTGCAGGTAGGTGGCATAGTGGACAGAGCACTGGGCCTGGAATCAGGAAGACTTGAGTTCAAATCCGACCTCAGACGTTTACTAGTTCTGTGACCCTGGGTAAGTCACTTAACTGTTTACCTCAGTTTCTTTATATATAAAATAAGCTGGAGAAGGAAATGGTAAACCACTCCAGTATCTTTGCCAAGAAAACCCCAAATGGGATGAGGAAGAGTTGGACAGGACTGAAACAAATGAACAACCTAACATTATAGAAGAGGAAATGGAGGACTGCAAAGGCTAAAAAACTTTTCCAAAGTCTCAGAGGTAGTGTCAGAAGCAGGAGCTGAATGCAAGTCATGTGATTCAAGTATTAGTCCCACATTTCATTATCCCATACTATTTACATGCTGCTCATGAGAATATAAGCTCTTTGAGGGCAAAAACTATTTTATTTTTTGTCTTTGTATCCCCAGCACCTTGTCAGGTATCTGACATAGATTAAGTATGTAATAAATACTTACTGAATTACACTGAAATGAAAAGAAATTCCTTCTACCACTTACTAGTCTTTTGCCAAGTGACAGATGAGATATTGAGAAGTACATTAGCATCTTCAGATGAACCTCCTCCTGTGATTGTGCCAGCTTATTCCTGACCCAAGGCCCAAGGAATGAGTGCTCAAGGATGGCCTGTAGTACTATTCCATAAAAGTATGTTCTGTGGCATTATTCATTCATTCAACAAATATGTGTTAAGTGCCTCATGGAGGAGATAAAAATTGTATATAAGACACAGCCCTGCCCTAATGGAACTTATAGTCTTGGAGGGGAGGGAAGATGTCAACAAATAAACAATATTAAATGTTAAACACTTTAAAGAACTACAAAACAAAGTTCTACATGAGGCAGCAAGACACAGTAGGAAGAGTCAGAAGGCAGGTGGTTATGTAATCAATGCCTGCTGATTGAAGACATGAGTTCCCACTCAGAGAATCATGGAATATCAGAGTTCAAAGGGGCCTCGATGGCCTTTAATACAACATACCTGCTTAGTAGTTATCTAGCTTATGCTTGAAACCCTCTAATGAGGAGGAGTACATTACCTCCAGATAAGGAGCCAACTATACTCTAGGAGAGCTCTAACTGTTGGAGAGCTTTTCCTGAAATCAAGCTCAAATGTGTTCCTTTGTAACTTCCACCTACTGCTCCTAATTCTGTCTCAGAGGCCAAACAAAACAATCTAAGCTCTCTATTGGGAGTAGACAGCTATCATGTATGTTCCCTATGAATCCTCTCTTCTTAAAGTGGAACAACTCCAGTTTCATCTGCTAATACTTAATGGCATGGACTTGAGGCCCTTCCCCATCTTGGAAGCCCTCCTGAGGATATTCTCCAGATTATCAGTGTCTTTCCTAAATGGTGGTATCCAGAACCAAACAGAATATTTTAGATGCGATCTGACCAGGATACATTGCCTTATTTCTAGGAGCCATGACTTCCACCCCAAGACTACATCAACTTTTTGGGCTGCTACATTATGCTGTTGACTCATATTGAGCTGCTAGTCTCCAGATGTTTTCCAGACAAAATATTATCTCTAATTATGCTTCCCCCATTTTGGACCTACAAAGATGAAGCCAAATGTAAGACTTTGAATTTATCCCTATCAAAATGTCATCTTTTTAGATTCCACTCAATGTTCTTACCTGTTATGATTTTAAAAAAAATGACTATATGGTCAATTACCAAGATAAATACTTGTTGAATTAAAATGAATTGAATCCAGATGTTCAACCAGATCTTGCTAATCATACTATCATCTAGCCCACATCTCTAGTATACTGCATATCCAACCAGTTGCCAAATCTTGTTGTTTCTGACTCCACAACATTTTTCACATATGCTCACTTCTCACTCACATAGCCACACCACTGTAGTTCAGTCCTTATCACTTCTCACCTGGACTATTGCAATGGTCTCCTAATCTATTTCTCTTCTCTAAGCTTCTCCCCATTCCAATCCATCCTTCATGAAGTAGCCAAAATGACTGTCCCTGAACAGAGGTATGGCTATGTCATTCCTTTACTTAATAAAGATAAACTCCTCTTTGGGGCTTTACACCCTTCACAATC
The DNA here is from genome assembly GCF_019393635.1 of Dromiciops gliroides. Classification (NCBI taxonomy): domain Eukaryota; kingdom Metazoa; phylum Chordata; class Mammalia; order Microbiotheria; family Microbiotheriidae; genus Dromiciops; species Dromiciops gliroides. The sequence goes on along the minus strand of NC_057862.1, from coordinate 435,182,002 downwards.
TGGCCCCAACCTACCTTTCCAGCCTCGCTGTATATTGCTCCCTTTCCCATACTCTAGAGTCTAGCCTCACACACAGCACTCTAGATGCCATCTCCATGCCTTTGCAGAGGCTCCATGCCCTATGTCTGGAAGGTTTTTCACCCTTATCTTTGCTGACTTCTTTTAAGTCTCAGCACAAGTCTTACCTACTGCATGAAAGCGATGCTTTTCCTGACCCCTCCAACCACTAGAAATCTCTCCAACTCCCTCCCTCTATGACCTTGAATTTTTGTGGTATTCTGTACATATTTGTATCCAGATGTGTTGTCTCTTCTGACATAACACGAGCTCCTCAAGAGCAGAAGCACTTACTTTCTTTTTGTCTTTGTCTCTCTAGCCCCTAGCATGGTGTCTGGCACATAAGTAGGTACTTAATAATTGCCTGTTGACCAATTCATCAGAAAGTAGCATCTTACTGTGGGAAAAGTGTTAGATTTGGAGTCAGAGGTCTTGGGTTTGAATGTGACCATGGATAAGCCCCTTTCTGGGCCTTAGTGCCCTCTGCTATAAAACTGGGAGATTGGGGGAAGGGAGAAGTGGTTTGTACTAGATGTACTCTAAAGTCCCTTCCAGCTGTACATTCGCCTTACCAGTGATTGGTCTCTCTATATTTCCTGCAAAAAAAACACACAGAAAACTGTATCAAAAGCACTGCTAAATTCTACTTTGGTTAAATCCCAGATCTGCCACTTCAATCAGTGAATCAATAAGCATTTATTGTGCTAGGAACTGTGCTAAAATCTGGGGAATACTAAGTCAAAAGGGAACGGTCTCTCTACTTAAGGCAGCTAGATGGCACTGTGGATAAAGCACTAGGCCTGAAGTCAGGAAGACCTGAGTTCAAATCTGACCTCAGATACTTACTAGCTTTGTGACCCTGGGCAAGTCATTTAAGCCTGTTTGCCTCAGTTTCCTTACTTGTGAAATGAGCTGGAGAAGGAAATGGCTGACTCCAGTATCTTTGCCAAGGACATGACTAAAAAACAACTGGACAATGACAACCTATATTGAAGGATATTATATGCTATGAGTAGACAGTATGCATATATAAAATATATGCAAAATGAATAGAAGGTAGTTTTTTGAGATGGGGACAAGCTGCTGATAGGATCAAGAAAAGATGTAGAGTGGGGTGTTTGAGCTGAGTTTTGAAGCAAACAAGTGACTTCAAGAAGCAGAGGCCTTAACAGTGTGGCATTTCAGGCATGGGGGGAGGCAGGAGCTAATACAAAGGCACAGGAAATTAAGATGGTCATACACTTGCTATATACACTGGGCAATTCATAGCCTCTACAGTTTCCTCATCTGCAGTTAGGTGGTGCAATGAATAGAATGCCAGGCCAGAATGGAATCAGAAAGACCTGAGTTCAAATTTATCCTCAAATACTTATTAGCTATGTGACCCTGGGCAAGTCACCCTCTGTTAACCTCAGTTTCCTTAACTGTAAAGTGGGGATAATAATAGCACCTACCTCCCAGGGGTGTTGTGAGAATCAAAAGAGATAGTATTTTTTTTTTTGGTGAGGCAATTGGGGTTAAGTGACTTGCCCAGGGTCACACAGCTAAGTGTCAAGTGTCTGAGGTCAGATTTGAACTCTGGTCCTCCTGACTCCAGTGCCGGAGCTCTATCCACTGCACCACCTAGCTGCCCCCAAGAGATAGTATTTGTAAAGCACAGTGCCTGGCCCATAAGTAAGCACTATATAAATGTTAGCTATAGTAACAATCATAATAATTATTATTATTTTTAAAATGAGCATGTGGGACTTCTGAGGTTTCTTTCAGTTCTAATTCTATGACTAATGGGAAAAGGAAATAAAAGTTTGTCTGGAATGACTTGTTCTTGTTGAAAATATGCTGGCTCTTTGCAACTACTACCTCCTTTCCTAGAAGCTGATCAATCATCTCTTTAATAATGTTGTAAGATTTTTGCCAGGAATTGAAGTCCAGCTCACTGGCTCGTAGTTTGCAGGCTTTATGTTTTTCTTCTTTTTGAAATTCAGGACATCTGCCCCTTTCCAGTCCTTTGGTATCTCCTGCCTTCTCTTCAATATTTCAGAGCTGATTGACAGTGGCTTGCTGATGACCTCTACCAATTGTTTGAGTACTCAAGATGTTTACCTGGGCCAGGTGACTTGCATGTATCAAGGACAGTTAAGTGTTCTCTTATAATCTCCATATTTATCTTGAATCATTAAATTATATAGTCATTTTTGTGCTGTCACTTCCAGTCCAAAGATCAATGTCCTTGGCAGAAAAAACAAAAGCAAAAACTGAGTTGCTCTCTCTTCTCTCTAGTATCTTTTGGCATCATCCATTCCACATGGAGCAGATGCCTGACACTGTCTTTGAGCTTCCTCTTTTCCCCAGAAGAGGTTTTTTAAAAGCAACCCTTGGGGCAGCTAGGTGGTGCAGTGGATAGAGCACTGGCCCTGGAGTCAGGAGTACCTGAGTTCAAATCCGGCCTCAGACACTTAACACTTACTAGCTGTGTGACCCTGGGCAAGTCACTTAATCCCGACTGCCTCACTAAAAAAAAAGAAAAAAAAAAAGAAAAGCAACCCTTTTCGTTATCTTTAGCTTTCCTTGTTAGCCATAGGTCATTCCAAGTTAATGCTCCTATCTTTTCTTTTTTTTTCCTTTTTTTTTTTTTGTGAGGCAATTGGGGTTAAGTGACTTGCCCAGGGTCACACAGCTAGTGTTAAATGTCTGAGGCCGGATTCGAACTCAGGTATTCCTGAACCCAGGGCCGGTGCTCTATCCACTGCGCCATCTAGCTGCCCCTCCTATCTTTTCTTATAGGACTATGCCATGCTTTTGTAGACATCCTCTGTCGCCTGCCCTTTCTTCCATCTCCCATATAAATGTTTTTGTTTTTGTTTTTTTAACAATCTAAGTTGACTTTTGAGTTCTCTGTGTATTGACATTTGTTCTCTTTAGAAAACTTCTATTTTTCCTCCTCAAACATTTACTTAGCTTGGAGATCATGGGCAAGTCACTTAACTTTTCTCAGTCTCATTTTCCTGATCTGTAAAATGGCCATAACAATACTAAAACTACATCACAAGACTGTCTTGAGTCTTAGCAGTATCTGATCTCAGACTATACTACAAAGCAGTCATCATTGAAACTCTCTGGTACTGGTTAAAAAACAGAGTTTCAATCACTGGAACAAATTAGATATAAGACATGCAGAAGTAAATTAATATAGAAAAATGTTCAATATAATTAAAGAAAAGTGTTCAATAAAACCAAAGACTTGAACTAAGATTCACTATTAAACAGAAATTGCTGAGAAAACCAGAAAGTAGTTTGGCAGAAATTAGGTTTAGAGGAACATTTCATACCTTATTGAGAATGGACCCATATGGGTCCAGTGCTTTGACCAGAAAACACTGTTATTTGCTTCTCTGTGTCTCTGCTCAGTATGTCTATAGTTAGTAACTGCCTGATTCCTGCCTCCCCCAGTTAAAAAGTCTTCTGTGAAGGCCTCTGAAAACCGTATGGGTAAATCAAGGAGGATGCTTTCCTCTAGGTGAAAGAAAGGTCTTCAGTTTATTTGAGGCCATCATAGATTTGACTTGTTCTCATGAAGACTTCTGCATTACTACACAGGTCATAAAGTTTCATAGAGGGACTATATATGTCGCTCTTTGAGATGGTATTTTCTTCTCATATGCAAACTCCTTTCATCAGTGTTGCTAAGTTGTGCTTTTGGGCCACAAAGATTAGCATCCTTGTGGTTTCTCCAGGAATAAAATTAATATGTTTAACATTTGGAAATAATGGAGAAAACAAGCAGACCTAAAGAATGCTGTGCAGGTATAAACAGACTTTCTCCTCCTTTGTTCTCTAGTTCTGCAACACTTATCTTATTCTCAGCTAGTGCAGTTCAGTAAATGACTATAAAAAGGTTTTTGGAAAAGGGCAGGATATGTACCTCCCCACCTTTGTTGTCATCATCAGGATTCAGACTGGTATCTTTGGTGGCTGGATACTGGCAAAGGGAGTCCATTCGTGGATAAATCACACAAATACTATTGAATGTTGTGCCTTAACGGCTAGAGAGAAAAAGTTTCACAATTTTCTTAGCATCCTACAAGGAACCACTGCAATCACATTCACTCAACAGTAGTATCAAAAGTCTGCCTGTTTACCTTTTGAATTACTAGCCATTCCTCCTTAGAGTCCACATTTCTTCTCTTAGGGTCAAAGAGGATAAGAGACAGAAGAATCCTATACTCCACATGGTCTAACCTTAGGCATGAGGCCAGTTCAAACTGGAACAGAAATCGGCAATTTAGGTGACTCTGAAGTCCTTCAACCTGTTTCCATAAAGTAATTTACCGCATACTGTAGAGCTAGTGAAAGAGCCTGGAGTAAGCTTGATTCCATTAGGCAGGTAGGTAAAGACCATATAATATGAAGGATTCTGGATGCAACAAAGGTAGGACCTAGTCAGACATCCATGGCACCTCTCTGGAGAATAAGAAATGAGTGTGACCCAAAGATGAATGGGTTGATAAGATAAAAACATTTCCAAATAAAACATGAAGACATTTGACCAGATCTGTCTTCAAGACAATATAGAAAAGAACACAGCAAGAATTCCTTAATAAAAGTACTTGGAAGAGTACTTAGGAGTATTTTGATAAAGCAATAAGTAATATTTTTATGGGGCACCAAGATATTATCATGCAAAGAAAGCTATTGTCCCCAATCAGTCCACAGAATACTACTTCCCACACTGTGCTATGAATTACTTTACAGAAACAGGTTGGTTGGTTTCAGTCACCTAAATTGTCCACTTCTGTTTCAGTTTGAATTGGCCTAATGCCCTAAGGTTAGACCATATAGCCTGTAGGATTCTGCTGTCTCTTGCACTCAGATGACCCTAAGAGAAGGAATGTGGCCTCTATTCCCATAAGCCCAGAGTGAGAACATCATAAAAGCTGAACTTTAGCCCCCTTTTGGGGTAGGCAGCACAATAGCAAGGAGGATGCTGTTACTCCCCAGAGGCTGAAGGCAGTGAAAAACATCTCTGAGCTGAAATAAAAGGTCAGTATTTACTTAGGATCGCATCTCTTGTTTTCTTCAGCTTTCTTCCTCCCTCAAAGGAAAACAGTGAAACATTCTTCACTACTGCCCCCTTCGCCCCTACCACTCTCCTCAGAAAATGCAGGAAGGAAGTGATAGGAGAACTTTCATAAACACACACATACATTCAGGCTTAGCCCAAACCCAACAACCTGCTTGAAACCTAGACAGAATTCCAATCCTATTTTCCTTTAGGGAAGTTTTAGTGGGAAATAAACACATTCTACATTCTCTTTGAATGGCCCTTGTAACAAAACTTAGGTTCAGATGTGGGGCAAATGATCCCCCTAGGAAAAAAAATCTGCAATACCATGCTCTTCTCCTAATGTGGCAAAACCTTGAATTTATCTCTAGCTTCACTCCCCACCAAAAAAGCTCTGGGAGCATTAAAGAACACTGGATTCAAAATTGGTCAAGTCTCAGCTGTTGCTATGTAACTTTGGGATAGACAGACAGACAGACAAAAGCACTAAGAGCTTATTATATGCCAGACACTGTGCTAAGCTTTAGGATACAGGGATTGTTCTTACCTTTCTTTATATCACTAGCAGGTGCTTAATAAATGCTTGTTGACTTGACAAGCAAGACAGTTCCTGCCCTCAAGGAGTTTACGTTTTAATAGGAGAGGACACCACATAAAGGGACTAGAAAGGGAGAGAAGGGGCAGTATGGCATGAAAATGGTTAGGAAGTGGCATGGAGGAATGGTTCTGGGCAACAGAAGGCCAAAGCTCACCTATTAGAGCTGGGGGGGGGTAGGGTGAAGAAGACAGGGCAGAGTCCAAGGAGGGAAGGGATGAAGATGATGTTAGAGTGCAGGCAGTATGAAGAGAAGATGACAGAGAACTGTTTTGTGGAGGGCTGGTTCCCCCCAAGATGAGGGAAAAAGCTTTCTTATCAGATCTGGGAGATCTAGGGCATGCTGAGGCAAGAAGGGAGGTGAGAAGTAGGGAAGATATGGGGAAGAATAGAAGGATGCTGGCTAGAGTGTAGGCAGCATGGTAAAGAGATACAATACAAGAAAAATTCCCAACTTCAACTAAATCAAAGTTATAAGAATCCAAGTCATTTCCTAATTGAGAAACGATCAAAGGATATGAACAGGCAGTTTTCTGATGAAGAAATCAAAGCTATCTATTGCCATATAAAAAAATGCTCTAAATCACTATTGATTAGAGAAATACAAATTAAAGCAACTCTGAGATACCACCTGACATCTATCAGATTAGTTAATATGACAAAAAAGGAAAATCACAAATGTTGGAGAAGCTGTGGGAAAATTGGAACACTAATGCATTGTTGGTGGAGCTGTGAACTGATCCAACCATTCTGGAGAGCAATTTGGAATTATGCCCAAAGGGCGATAAAGCTGTGCATACCCTCCAACCCAGCAATACCACTTTAGGGTCTTTTCCCCAAAGAGATCATAAAAAAGGGAAAAGGACCCACATGTACAAAAATATTTATAGCTGCTCTTTTTGTGGTGGCAAGGAATCGGAAATTGAGGAGATGCCCATCAATTGGGGAATGGCTGAACAAGTTGTGGTATATGAATGTAATGGAATACTATTGTGCTATAAGAAACAATGAGCAGGCATATTTCAGAGAAACCTGGAAGGACTTACATGAACTGATGCTGAGTGAGATGAGCAGAACCAGGAGAACATTGTACACAGTATCAACAACATTGTGTGTTGATCAACTGTGATAGATTTGACTCTTTTCAGCAATACAGTGGTCCAAGATAGTTCCAAAGGATTCATGATAGAAAATGCTCTCCAAATCCAGAAAAAAAAAAAGAACCATGGAATCTAGATGCAGATTGAACCATACTATTTCTATTTTTTTGTTTTTCTTTTTTGAGGTTTTTCCTTTTTGCTCTGATTCTTCTTTCATAGCATGACTAATGTAGAAATATGTTTAATGTGATTATATATATATATATATATATATATATATATATAAAACCTATATCAGATTGCTTACTGTCTTGGGGAGGGGGGAGAAAGGGAAAAAATTGAAACTAGAAATCTTATAAAAACAAATGTGTAGGGGGCAGCTAGGTAGTGAAGTGGATAAAACACCAGTCCTGGATTCAGGAGTACCTGAGTTCAAATCCGACCTCAGATACTTGACACTTAGTAGCTGTGTGACTCTGGGCAAGTCACTTAATCCCCATTGCCCCACAAAAAACAAAAAACCAAAACAAAACAAATGTTGAAAACTATCTCTACATGTAACTAGAAAATAATAAAATACTATTATGAAGAAAAAAAAGGAAAAAAATAAATCTTAACACCCATCTTGAAAAAAAAAAAGAAAGAAAAAAGAAAAAATTCCAGCTTGCAAGAGCTTATGTGCCAATGGGAGAGATAACAAGGACATATATAAGTAAATATTTAGAATACATATAAAAATATGAAGTAGATTAATACAAGGTAGTTTAGGCAGGAGTTGAAAGGATTAAAAAAGGTTTCAAGCAGAAGGTAGTGCTTGATTTGTATCATGAAGGAAGAAAAAGATTCAAGAAATCAGAGGTAAGGATGTAGTGCATTCCAGGCATGGAGAAAAGTCAGTGCAAAGGCAGATGGGCTATCTCTGATAAAATCTACTTCACAAAGATCTTATGGGCAAAATGATGTGTAAACCATAAAGTGCTTTTTAAAAAGCATATTACTGGGGCAGCTAGGTGGCGCAGTGGATAGAGCACTAGCCCTGGAGTCAGGAGGACCTGAGTTCAAATCCAACCTCAGACACTTAACACTTACTGGCTGTGCGACCCTGGGCAAGTCACTTAACCCCAATTGCCTCACCAAAATAAATAAATAAATAAATTTTTACGAATTAAAAAATAAATAAAAAGCATATTATCATATGTATCCTTATATCTTCAATGGAAAAAGAGAAAGGAAAAAAGTAGCATTTCCACATTATAAATGGGAAAACTGAGCTTCAGAACACGTCATATTATGGGTCACATGGCTGGCTGCTAGTAAACGTAGAAATATAGCATGACATGCTTTCCAAGTCTTGCCATAACAAATTCCTCCTCCTCCTCCATATATCACCTTCCCCCAGGCCCAGCCCTCCTCCCCCTGGGGCGGGCTTAGATTGATCTCAGTGGAAGATGTGTCTGGACTCAATTGTGAGCATAGGAAGTGGAACCAGAAACATGTTGGGAAAGGGTTCTAAGGTGCTGTATGCACATGCTCATTGCCAAACCACCTGCTGCAACTTTTATCTAATCCTATCTCCTTTTCTCTTTCCCTTCCTACTCGGCACTCCATCAACCAGTACTTATCTAATACTCTATGCTAGCACTGAGGATATAAGTACAAAGAATGAAACAATCCCCACACTTACATTCTAACAAGAGAAACAACTTCATATAGAAGCATATTCAGAATAAATAGAATTATTGTATAGGAACAACATAAAGATATACATTTTAAATGGTTATTTTCAAAGAAAGTCTGTTCCTTTTATTATTATTAATTTTTTTTTTTGGTGAGGCAATTGGGGTTAAGTGACTTGCCCTGGGTCACACAGCTAGTAAGTGTCAAGTGTCTGAGGCTGGATTTGAATTCAGGTCTTCTGAATCCAGGGCCGGTGCTCTATCTACTGCGCCACCTAGCTGCCCTAAGTCTGTTCCTTTTGATGATACACGAGGCCAATATTTTTAATGTTATGTCTATGAATCATCTACCTTCCATGTCGTCAAGGGGCTTTGGTGAAAAAATGAAAGAAAAAAATAAAGACAACTTGTGTTTCCAAAAGCAGCAGGGAAAGGCAGGTCCTGGTTACTGGAGGTGAATAATATTCAGCTCTAGATTGATATCTCTGTTTGAGAGTAAGTCAGCAGTGACTACCTGCCAAGTGCCATTAAGTTAAGTTACTCATTTCTGAAGAGCTTAGAAAGTGCTGGCATTCAAACATCCTCAACCCCCCTAGCATTTAGCATTCTCTCTCTCTCTCTCTCTCTCTCTCTCTCTCTCTCTCTCTCTCTCCCCCTCCCCCCCCTTCCTATGTATGATATGGTTCATTATGTCAACAGTGCCATCCCTCATGGTACATATTTGTACCCCCACATTGGAGTACATGTTCTTCTAGGATAAAAATGGAATCCACATACTTCAGTCATTTCCAAACAGGTTACCTGTAGTTTTCAATCATATATGACAATGTTCATTGGCACAGGTAATTACCCATGCCAAGGCTATTACTGTTGCAGTTAGTCAGGAGTTCACTGCACTACCTCTGTAACCCTTCCCAGTACCCAACTGCACTGCACATAGTGGGTTCTTACTCACTAAGAAGCTCTAATAAGCAGGGAAAGTATCAGGGGGCTAAGATAACAGGAAGTTTAAATTTGATTCAGAAAGTAAAAGGAAGGAACTGGAAAGCCCTAAAAAGGACAATGACGCTGTTAGAGCAACAAAAGAGGAAGATTACTTTATAGACTTGCACGTGTCCAACTGGAGAGGAGAAAGGCTGGAGATGCAGATGGTGTAAGCACTAAAAGGGGGAGTGGCCACTGTACAGAAGTGCATTCCTGCAGCAGGAGTGGAGAAGAATGAACAGTCAGCATGTGCAAGCCATGCTACACAAGGATCAGAAGCCACAGGAAAATGGAAGAACTTACACAAGAAGGCAAGGAAATACCATCCCCCAAATATTGCAAATCCAGGGAGGAAACTGGATCACTAACAGTCTAAAGAAGGTAGAAGGGTAAAGGGTAAGAACAAATAGACCATAACACTAAGTTCAAGATAGAAACATGCCATCAGTAGGCAATACCAAAACAAGTGGAAGACAGAGGCTAACTGTAGCAGAAATATTTGGGGAGAGAAAAGTAAGTTTAGGCACCAACCAAATAAAGACTATCTTAAATGTTACACATAGATTAAACCTCTACCAAAGCTATATAGGTCCAAAGGAAGATCTACATTTACTTGGTGTGGGTATACCCTGGGCAAGTACCAAAGGGTCACTATTAAACTTCCTGGCAGTTTTTTTCCTTTCAGAATTAATGTGCTGCATGGCATATGTATAACCTATACTGATTGCTTGCAACTTTGGGGAGGAGAGGGATGGAAGGAATAAGAGAAGGATGGAATTTGGAACTCAAAACTTTAAATAAATGAATGAATAAATAAATAAATATATTAATTAATTAATTAATTAATTAGTAAAAAAAAGAATTATTTTGCCAGGGAAAAGGAAAATATTATGGAGATTAAAATGAAAGGTCATGGGGGCAACTAGGTGGCTCAGTGGATAGAGCACCGACCCTAGAGTCAGGAGTACCTGAGTTCAAATCCGGCCTCAGACACTTAACACTAGCTGTGTTTGAAATTTGATGGTGTTTTTGATGAAAAAACAAAAAAACACTATTAAGAAAGAATGTTGGGTTTGGAATCTGGATCTGAATCCTGCTTCTAATATTTACTAATTATGCAGCCATGTTTGTTAAGTCAATTAACCTCTCAGCATCAGTTTCCTCATCTGTAAAATGTATATAATACTATTTATCATACTTACAGAATTGTTATGAGGATCAAAAGGGATAATATATTTATACAAAGTGTTTTGTTAAATTTAATGTGATGTAAGTGTGAGTTATTATTAACATTGACTAAGGGATGTTTCCTTACTCATTAAGTTGGTTAGATTTAAATTGTTAGGCTCAGGGCAGCTAGGTGGCGCAGTAGATAGAGCACCGGCCCTGGATTCAGGAGAACCTGAATTCAAATCCAGCCTCAGACACTTAACATTTACTAGCTGTGTGACCCTGGGCAAGTCACTCAACCCCAACTGCCCCGCCCCCCAAAATTGTTACGCTCCATACAAAAAAAATCATAAGGGGTCTTCTTAGCAGGGTTCATATCAAAGATTATAGATATTAAATATTATCTATGCTTTGTTAATAGCAAAAACAAATCCCTAAACTCCCAGAACTCTAGCAGAAAACCTAGTCCCTCTTCCACAAGTAATAATTATGTAATAATATCTTTCCACTCAAGGGAAGTGAGAAACAACCTAAGGTTTCAGATAGGATGCTGAAATGGGAGACCCACCTGTAAAAGCCCACGCAAGAGTTAGGGTCTGGTTTCCCCAAATATTCCAAAGCATGTGTATGTATGTATATGTGGATGTAGTAGGAGAAGGTATGGGCCCTTTTAAAATTCAAACACCCCTGGGGCAGCTAGGTGGCATAGTGGATAGAGGACCTGAGTTCAAATCCACCCTCAGACACTTAATACTAGCTGTGTGACCCTTGGCAAGTCACTTAACCCCAATTGCCTCACAAAAACAAAAACAAAACAAAATTCAAACACCCCACTCCCAGACAGAGGAAGCCACTCTATGTCTCAGCAAAGAATGAGGCATCATGCACATTTGGGAACAAAAACAACTTTCACAATGGGGACTGTAACAGTTCTATTTTTAACATCATTTTATTGTAAACTAAAGGTTCTCTGTCCTATACTCAGTACTGAATATGGCAAAAACATCTTTTCTATGAAGTGGCCTAGTTCTTGTACAGTTTCTTATACACTCTAGGGATTTGGGCTACTTGAGACCTATGATGCAGTTTCAAGATAGTTTGTCATGTCCAAGCCATAGAAAGCCCAGTCCTAAGCTGAATCCTGCTAGAACCATACAGTTATCCTTACCTGACAATGCAAGGCAAAGATTCCTGGAAAAAAAACCAACAGGGATGTACTAATTACATAGAGGAAAAAAAGAAGCTTATTCAGATTCTTATGGTTGGTTCTCAGGGTGCTAAAGTAAGAAAACATGTGCTTGGAATACTTAAATAAGCTTCTATGAGGGTAAAGGAGAACTATTTTTGCATCCATAGTTGGACCCTTTATCAGTCCAAAATAAAAAAATCTTTGAATTCCGCTATATAAAAAGGGAAAGCTATTAGAACTACTCAGGAAAATTGGAAAAAATGCTCTAAAAACCTAATAATTAGAGAAATGGCAAATAAAAACAACTCTGAGTTACCATCTCACACCCATTAGGATTTACAGAACTGTCAAAAAAAGGAAAATGACAAATGCTAGAGATGCTGTGGGTGAATTAGTTCAGTCATTCTGAGAAGTAATTTTTAACTATGCCGAAAAAACTGGGCATACCCTTGGACCTAGTGATACCACTATGAAGTCTATACAATATAGAGATCAAAGAAAGTTGAGAATATTATGTTTGAAATCTAACTGTGATGACTAAAGAAGGACCCATATGTACAAAAATATTTACAGCAATTCTTTTTGTGGTTACAAAGAATTAGAAATTGAGGGAGTAAACATCAATTAGAGAACAGCATATGAATGTGATGGAATACTATTGTGCTGCAAGAAATGAGGAAGGGGGAGGGGAAGGGTCAAGATAGTAGATTAGAGGCAACCCAGCTGAACTCTCTCAACATTCCCCTTCAGACAACTTTAAAATAACTCCTCAGATCACATTTTGGAGCACCATAGCCAACAAAGGTCAGGGTGAAACATTTTTCCAGTTTAAGGAAACTTAGGTCATTAAGAAAAATGGTGTGACACCAGGGTGGAGGCCTGTCTGAAGCCCACACAAGCAGTGGCAGCAACAGTGGCTACAAGTAGTACCAACAGCTTCAGGAGTTCTCAGCTCAGAGATGGTAAAGGAGTCAGACAACCACTCAGATGCAGATTACAGGGGACCCTTTGCTGGCATTGGGTAGAGCTAATGCTGATTGGCAACTCTTTTGCCAATATACAGTTCTGGGTTAAAGTTCCAAGGCAGAGAGGAGTGCTGGGGGTTGGTCACAAGGGAGGAGAGGCCCTGGCCACAGTATCAAAGCAGAGAAGAGGACTAATGCGTGCAACTGTAGAAAACCAGGTACCCTTCCTTTACAAACACTAGAGCATAGACCAGGAAAGCAGTGACTACACCTTTCCCAGGATCACACTACCTTGGAAACACCAAAAACTTGCATATGTCCAGAAATATTCTCAAAACAGCAGCACAAAATAGCCTGAAACTTGGGACAGTGTCTCTCCACCTTGAAGTGAGCAGAGGCCAACTTTAATATAAAGTTCAAAGTCAAAAAATAGGCGGGGAAAAATGAGCAAACAACAACAATGAAAAAAAAAAGAATTTGGGCATAAAAAGTTACTACAGGTAGCTAGGTGGCACAGTGGATAAAGCACTGACCCTGGATTCAGGAGTACCTGAGTTCAAATCCAGCCTTAGACATTTGACACTTACTAGCTGTGTGATCCTGGGCAAGTCACTTAATTCCCATTGCCCACCCTAAAAAAAAAAAAAAGTTACAAAAGTGGCAGGGAAGACCAAGGCATAAACTTAGAAGAAGATAACACTACGAAAACAGCTACCCAAAAAAGCCTCAAATAAAAATGTTAATTCGATCAAACATAACAAGATTTCCTGGAAAAGTTAAAGGAAGAGATAGACTGGTAGAGGAAAAATTGGGCAAAAGAAATGAAAGTGATACAAGAAAATTATAGAAAAGTTAAAGGAAGAGATAAGACTGGTAGAGGAAAAATTGGACAAAAGAAATGAGAGTGATACAAGAAAATTATAGAAAGACAATTAACAGCTTGGTAAAGAAACATAAAAAAATACTGAAGAAAAAAGCACCTTAAAAATCAGAATTGGCCTAATGGTAAAAGGAGGCACAAAAATTCATCAAAGAAAGAAGTCCTTGAAAAGCAAAATAGATCAAAGGGAAAAAGTGGTACAAAATCTCTCTAAAGAAAATAATTCCTTAAAAATTAGAATTGGGCAAGAAAGCTAATGACTCCATGAGACCCCCAAGAAACAATGAAGTAGAGTAAAAGAAAAAAAAAGGAAAAAAAATGGAAGAAAAAGTAAAATATCTCATTGGAAAAACAACTGACCTAGAAAAGCAATCCAGGAGAGATCATTTAAGAAGTATTAAACTACCTGAAAGCCATAATCAAAAAAAAAAAAGAGCCGTGACATCATATTCCAAAAAATTATCAAAGAAAACTGGCTAGTACCTTAGATCCAGAAGGTAAAATAGAAGTGGAAAGAATCCACTGGTCACTTTTTTAATGTAATAAACATTTTTATTTATAGTTTTTGGTTCCAATTTTTATCCCTCCTTCCCTCCCTCCCGTCACTCCTACCTGAGGAGGCAAGCAATCAGCAAAGGGTTATATATGTATGATTATGTAAAATATTACACTGGTCAATTCTTGAAAGAGATGCCAAAATGACAACTCCAGGAATATTATAGCCAAATTGCAGAAATGTCAGGTCAAGGAGAAAATACTTCAAGCAGCCAAAAAGAAACAATTCAAATACCATGGATCCACAGTCAGGATCACACAAGATTTAGCAGCTTCCCTGTTAAAAGAGTGGGAGACTTAGAATATGATATTCCAGAAGACAAAAAAGCTAAGATTACTACCAAGACTAATTTACCCAACAAAACTGAATAGTCTTTCAGCGGGAAAATAGATATTTAATGAAAAAGAGTATTTTCAAGCATTCCTGATGAAAAGACCAGAGTTCAATAGAAAATCTGACATTCAAAGAGAAGCATGAAAAGGTAAACATGAAAGAGTAATCATAAGTATCTTAATAAAATTAAACTGCTTACATTCCTACATGGGAAGATGATGCATGTAATGCTTAAGAATTCTATCATTATTAGGGCAGTTAAAAGAAGTTTACATAGAAGGCATGTGTGTAAGTCCATTATGTTAAAAAGATCTCAAAAAAAAAAAGGGTGAGAAAGAGGAATGCACTGGGAGAAGTGGGAAGGGAGAGATAGAATAGGGAAAATTCTCTCATGTAAGAGAGGTGCACACCAAAGAGTTTTTAGAATGGAAGGGAAAATGACTGGGGTGGTGGGGTGGTGGCAGGCAAATGACCACTCTCAATGGTGGGGATATATATATATGTGTGTGTGTGTGTGTACATATGGACATACTCTCAGTTATGTATAGAAATGTAACTTACCCAATAGAGAAATAGGTGGGAAAAGGGATAAAGAAAGAAGTGGGGGATGGGAACAATAAAAGGGAGGACAGAGTAAAGGAGGCAATGGTTAGAAGTGAAATAGACAAAAAGAAAAAAGAAAAAAAAGAAAAGAAGTGAAATAGACTTTTGAGGAAGGACAGGATAAAAAGAGAGAGAATAAGAAAAGAAGAAAATGGGATGGATAGAAAAACATAGTAATTCAGGGGCAGCTAGGTGGCTCAGTGGATAGAGCACCAGCCCTGGAGTCAGGAGGACCTGAGTTCAAATCTGGCCTCAGACACTTAACAGTTACTAGCTGTGTGACCCTGGGCAAGTCACTTAACCCCAACTGCCTCGCTAAAAAAAAAAGAGAAAAACACAGTAATTCTAACTATGAATGTGAATGGAATGAGTTCACCCATAAATCAGAAGTAGATAGCAGAATGGATTTTAATATGTTTCAATTAAACTATAAAGAATCAGGAGTAATAATCATGATCTTAAACAAGCCAAAAGCAAAAAAAGACCCAATTAAAACATACCATAGACAATGAAGTAATATCATAAAAAATTTATAGCAAGTTTCTCTGATAAAGGAATTCTCAAACATATATATTGAATATAGATCTGAGTCAAGTTTATAAAAATAAGAGCCATTCCCCAAGTAATAAATGGTCAAAGGATATAAACAGGCAATTTTCAGAAGAAGATAATCAAAGCTATCTATAGTCATATAAAAAAGCTCTAAATCACTATTGATTAGAGAAAGCCAAATTAAAACAGCTCTGAGGTATCACTTCACACCTATAAGAAATGACAAATGTGGAAGAAATGAGGAAAAAACAGATGGAGTAGTGAACTGGTCCAACCATTCTGAAGAAAAGTTTAGAACTAGACCCAAAGGACTATAATACCATTCCTACCTTTTGAGCCAGCAATACCACTACTAGGTGTATATCCTAAACAGATTAAAAAAAAAAAAAAGGAAAGGACCTAGATGTACAAAAATAATTATAGTAATTCCTTTTGTGGAGGCAAAGAATTGCAAATCAAGGTGATGCTCATCATTTGAGGAATGGCTGAACAAATAATAGCATATGATTATTATGGAGTACTATTTTGCTATGGGAAATGACAAGGGGGGTGGTTTCAGAAAAACATGGGAAGACCTATATGAACTAATGCAAAGTGAAGCGAGAAGAACTGGAAGATCACTGTGCACAGTAACAGCAATGTTGTAATGATGATCAACTATGAAAGACTTGGCTCCTCTGAGCAACACAATGATCCCAGACAATTTCAAAGGACTCATGATGAAAAAACGCTATCCACCTGAATTTTAAAATCAAAAAAGAGCTACACCAGAAAGAATTAAATCCCCTTTCAATCTCCCCTTATTCTCCCTTGTCACTGAACAATTGGTGGGTCACAGTTTCAGAAGCAAAGACTTCATCCTCCAAAGAGGAGTTCCCTCGAGGACACTGTTGACCAGATACTACACAGAGGCTGCAAATCTGGGCTAAGTTTGGCCTGTGGCCCTTTGTGTTCTGAATAAATAAAAATGATGTCCAAAATTGCTATTCCCTTTTTCCTTTCTGGCAAGATTATTAAAAAATGCTATTGTATCGAGACCAAAAATGTCTGGTGCTACTGGGGCAAGATGACTTATTGTGGTATGTAACTTTAAACTATAAAGAGAAAAAAAAATGAATTCCTCCTCAAGTCCACCCACACCATATTTTTTAATCTGTATTTCTCCATCCTCATTACAGATTCTCTGAATTGTTTGTTCCAACCCAGTGAAATTCTCCATCCGATTCACTACTTATGGGACTCCTGAACCAACCTAACAGCTAAAGGAAAGGAAGGACACTATAATTTGGGGAAAGATTAAACCATTTTTCCTGTAATAGAGCTGGCCTGGTGACATTTTTCTCAGGATAAAGGAAAGCCAAGGTTGTTGCCCTCCCTCTCCCTCTCTTGTAGACAGGAAGGAAGTGCTGGCAGAGACCCCTCTTGGCTTCCTGTCCACTTCTGAACACATTTCCAGACACTACCTTCTCCATCATCCATCACCCAGTCCAGCCAAACAATAACTACAAAATGAAGGGGAAACACACATTTCACATAAACACCTCGAGGCCACAGGATCCCAAACTACTACAATTCACATAGTTAAATTTTACTGTTAAACTCCATCTAACAAGGTTTTATTCCAGGCTTCTTTTTCCTCACAATTAAATAACAGCCTCTATAATTCATCTTCCCAGATACACTTTTGAAAAATTAAGAACTGATTTCAATTTTACTAAATGGACCATATTGAGTATGTGGGAGTATTGTAGTCAGGAAGAGGAAAGGAGGGTGGCCATTTTTAGTGAGAATGGAGCACTACCAAGAAGTCAAAAGTTGTAGATGTCAGTCTTAGTTTCCCAACCCTTTAGATGAACTACACATCCTCTCGCTTTATGCTTCTCAGGTTCAATGGTACGACTGACTACAATAGAAGACATGAGTTATGGAAATAGGAACAAGAGTAGAAGACATGCATAGCAATTCAAAAGGAGAAGTGGGAAGAGAGCTGGAAAGAACATTTAGGACCTCAGTTATCTATATACGAATGTTTGCAGATAATAAAAAAATTTGAAGTTTTAACATAGGATATAAATATGATCTCAGAAGTATCACTGAAATTTGGTGGGATGGGACTCATAACTGGGATATACAATGAAGAGGTGACCTTACTTAAAGGAAACCTATCCAACAGAAGGGACATAGTAGCAGCACATGTAAAGAAAATAAATACCTGCATGGAAATTCAAGTAAGAGTTCATTGGAGAGTATTAGGTGAAAATAAGAGACACAAACAGACATGTTGTTATGCTAGAAATATCCTACTGTCTGACCAGATGCAGGATATAGATGATATTTTCCTAATATAAATGATAAAAACTGAGACAGAATCAAGATATTGTAGTGACTGGGGGACTTCAATTACCTTCAGATCTACTATAAGTTTCAGAACATCTGATAAATTCTTCGCTTGTCCTACTGACAATTTTATCTCTCAAAAGGCAAAGGAAGTAAGAAGGAGAAATGCTATTCTGGATTTAATTCTGACCAAGGAAGAATTGGCTGGCAAAATGAAATCTTGCAAGAACTATGTCATCTTAAGAGTTTATAATAGCCAACGACAATTATACTAGGTACAGTCTGGCATGTGCTTTTTTATATTTTTGAGCAAAAATTTCAAAAGGTTCAGAAAAAAACAAATGGATGTTTCCATCCCCTCTCAAAGGGAAAATGGATCAAGAAGAACAGGAGGCTCTCAAAATGAAATTCTGACGACTCAAGTCATTCCTTCATTTGACAATAATTTATTAAGTATCCTACTATATGCTAAGAACTGGGATACAAAGACAGATAGAAGAAAGGAAGGAAAGAAAGAAGGAAGGAAGGAAGGGAGAAAGGAAGAGAGGGAGGAAGAAACAAATAAATGAAAGAGCTCCTGTGGTCAAGATACTTACACAAGAAAGGAAAATAACATGAATACAGATAAGTAAATGAGATAATATCTATAAACTGCTTGACACAGTGCCTGGCATAAGAGGTGCTACATAAATGCTAGCTATGATAATAATAATCATTATATACAAAATATATATGAAATAAATAAAAAGTAATTTCAGAAATCCTAGTACCTGGGGGGACTAGAAGGAAAGAATCAGAATAGGTCTCATATAGGAGATGTCTATTCTAAGAGGCGAAAGTTAGAAGGGTATATTTCAGTCATGAGAGATCACCAGATCTAAAGCTTGAAGATAGGAGATGGAATGTTGGGTAAAAGGATCAGCAAGAAGACAAGTGTGGATATAAAACAGAACTAGAGAAGGAGATTAAATGCAATAAGTCTAGAAAAATAGGCTGGAACCAGGTTGCAAAGGGCTTTAAATGTCAAACAGAGGTACTTATATTTTATCCTTTGGGCAAATAGGAGCCCTTGGTGCTCCTTGAGCAAGGGTGTCACATAGTTATAAATATGGATGCACAGGAAACTCTTTGATTAGTCTGAAAAAGCTAAAAGAACATGGACAAAAAAATGGAAATTAGGATTCATAACTAAGAACAACCAAATAGGATCATTAGACTAACAGAGTAGGGAAAAGACAAAGACAATACCTGATTTTCAACAAGACATTTGACAAATTGCCTCATGATATCCTTCCTTACAAGCATGTCATCTGTGCATGAGGAAATGAATGTCACATCTATTTCACCAATTTTGAATTTATTTTATTTTATTTTCTTAGATTTAAAAAAATCTACACTGTCATTTTTTTGATAATTTAAACTCAGCTGGTTTAAGAACTAAATGATTGTTAATTACAGTATAATCCAATCAATCCAATCTCTATGAAATTATAAAATATTATTCAGTGTGATGTTGTCTCTCTTGCTGTATGTACGTCCTCATATACGAAAATTGGTTTCCTAAATGGCTCCTGAATGGCTACATCTGTAAAATCTCCTCTGCTCCAGTACTCAGAACCCGTTTGTATCCAAGCTCTACTCAGTTCCAATGTATCACAGATTTAGATTCTTATGTGGGGTGGTGTTTTTATTTTTTAATTAGCTAAAGCTGTGTTTATCAGCACTTTCTTATAGAAAGCAGGCCAGAAATTGTGAGATCCCAATCCAAGTCTATTAATGACTCCCTATGAAAGTCAGAGAAAGTTAACTTGACCCCTATGTTCTACAAGTACTACATCTCTATTTGCTTATAGAGGCTAGTAAACTTTCATAGTGAAGAGAATGTTTCCTATTTTCCCTCTTTGAACTTGGATTGAGGATGGAAGGAGCAGAGTGAAGAGGAGGAATTATGATATAACATTGGTAAACACTTAGAAGTAAAAATCAGCAGCCAGTAGGCAATCCTCTCTAAATGAGTTTGTCTAAAGTAACTAAAGCATTTGTTCACACACATTCCTGGATACTGATATAAATTAGTGATCAAAAACTCCAACCATTCAGACAAACCTCTTTTAAAAAATGAGCAAAGTTTTCCCCATTCTTGATTCATAATAGAATATTTTATAGTCAACCAGCCAATCACACTTACTGATTATATACTGTATACAGAGAGTGATGTCTCAGACAAAAATGGGGTGTGAACTAACAGGATGAGAGCCCTCTGAACAAATAAAAAGAGCTATACAAAAGCAAAGCATCACTATTATTCAAAAGAAACAAAGAATGGAGCAGGCCCCTCCTCTCAAGGAGCTTACAATCTAGTTGGGGGAAAATTATGTCTCCCACACAAGAAAAAACCTTAAAAACATTTACAAGTGAGAAGATTAGTACAGAAGAGAAACTTACCCACACTCTCTCTGGTACTGCTTTCCTGGTCCATTGGTATGGTGTGCACCAATGCAAAATGGTAGTATGCACTTCAAATAAAAGACTAGGAAAGAAAAAAAATACAATTATTTCCCTTCACATGCATATACATGCAAAGAAAGGCCCTTAAGTCTCAAGCAAAGTTTATGTTAAGCACCTCTCAATC
The DNA here is from genome assembly GCF_019393635.1 of Dromiciops gliroides. NCBI lineage: Eukaryota > Metazoa > Chordata > Mammalia > Microbiotheria > Microbiotheriidae > Dromiciops > Dromiciops gliroides. Next base: position 435,161,311 of record NC_057862.1, on the reverse strand, counting down.
CATTAAAAACCCAAGTTGGCTCCCACTCCACCATAGCTAAAGCTTTCAGAGATCCTACACACTACCGGTGAAACAGTAATGCTACAATGTAGCACAATGTCAATCAACAAGTATTTATTAAGCACCTACTATATGCAAGGCACTGTGCCAGGCAAGAGGGAATAAAAATACAAAAATGAAGCAGTCCCTACTCTCACGGAGCTTACATTATATTGGGAAGGCAATAAGTACATGTATACATATATATATATATACACACACACACACATATATACATATATGTATACACAGAACAGAGAGAGACAAAGAGAGACAGAGAGAGTAAATACAAATAAATACAAAATCATTAAATAATAAAAATGGCTAGCATTTATATAGCGCTTTATGGCTTACAAAGTACTTTACATATGTTATGTCATTAGATTCTCACAAAAATCCTGTCAGGTAGATGCAATTATCATCCCCATTTTACAGATGAAGAAACTGAAGCTGAGAGAGGTTAAAAAACTTGCCCAATGTCACATTGCCCATGTCTACAGAAGGATTAGAACTCAGGTCTATCTGATTCCAAGTCTAGCACTCTGTATACTACACCACCTAGTTGCCTCTATACAAGATAGTGTGAGAAGAAAGGAACTAGTAGTTTGTAAAGATTCCCCAAAGGAATCATGTAGATGATGGTACTTGGGCTGCATCTTAAAGGAAGAGAGGAATTCTGTGAGGCAGAATTCAGGAGGAAGTACATTCCAGGCATGGAGGTCATCCAGAACAAGGACATGGAAATAGAAGAAACAGAGAAGGCCAGTTTGGATGCATCAAAGAGTGTGGAAGGGAGAGTAATGTACAGGAGAGTTGGAAAGATAGATTGAGATGAGGTTATAAGTGTCTTGAAAAGCTAGACAGAAGAGTTTGTGTTTTATCCTAGAGGCAAGAGAAAGCCTTTGAAGTTGTGTAAGAGGAGTGACAAAGTCAGATCTATGCTAAAGGAAAAAAATCACTTTGGCATCAGTGTGGAGGATGAATTGGAGTGAGAAGAGATGAGACAAAGAGACCAATTAAGAAACCATAGCTATAATTAAGGTACAAAGTGATGAGAGCCCAAACTATGTTGGCAAACCTGTGAATAGAGAGAAGGAATTGGATGCAAGAGATATTGTACAGGTAGAAACAGCAGGATTTAGTAACTGACTGGATATTTGGGGTGAGGGTAACCCAATCCTATTACTCCCTAAATGTTGAATCAACATTAATGCAACATGGAATGTCACAAAACTCCAATTTGAAGGAATTTCAGCTAAAATATGACTAATGTTGCTTATGATTGTGATGACTGGTTATAACTTTCTGTCTTAGTCTGGCAAACTCGGGGGAAACAAGGATTTTGCTGCTGTCAGAGGAGATGGAATACAAAATGCAATGGGGAACAGAACATTAAGAACAGACTCAAAGTAGAAAAGGGAAGTTAGAGAATAGCTGAGATCAGAAAGCTTTCTAAGAAGCTAGGCAAAAAACAAGGAATAAAGTATTTCCCAGTAGGTTACTTTCAAGAGCTGTTTCCTTCCTCAGTTGGCTACACTGTGGGAGCGAGAGAAGACTGTCATTGCCTCTAAAAGGAGTCTGTTTCAGTTCAAATGCTGCTGAGGATAAAACCCTTTCTACAATGTTACTTGGAAAAAGCTTCCTGACTAACCTCAGCAACTCTGCTAATTTCCCAGGCTGCCTCCCTGTCCTGTGGCTACCCACACTTTATCAGAATTGCTCATCCTTTGTTTTTCAACCAGGAAATGGAGGAAGAGTCTGGGGAAAGTCGGGGGAAGGATTGCTGGTCTCAAGCTAGAATTTTATAAAGACTCAAATAGACGAAACAGGTAGGAATACCTTAATTCTGAGCTTTAAAAGATTAGGAGGGAAATGAAATGCCATCAATCCTCGACTGTGTAGATGTGAGAAGTATGATAGTGAAGTAAAAGGAGCAAACAGTTCACAATTGAATTTAAAAGAGTCAAAGAAGTACTAAGTTATTTCTGAATGCATGAAGGCTTTTTCTACTATCTCACTAAGGAGGTGCGAGTCCTCGAAGTGGTCCAGTAGTCAAGGCTCACAGATTAAGAGATGTTGGATATCCTGAATCCTCCTGGAGTGTTAGCTGCAAATGGCTAAGATGAGATTGGCCATGGTTAATGTCAGGTCTCATTCATATCAACTATGAAGCTACAATGCCATCAGAAGTTTTGCCTCCTTGGTTAACCCCTCCCCAATCAGATCCTGCCTTTACTCTGTGTAACCTAAGCCTCTGGACACTCTTTTACTACCCCATACATGTGTTTTCATCAATATACTGCTTTCTAAGTTTTCTTATATTCCAAATCCACTATAATTCTCCCTGTTCTGTAGTCAATCCATATTTTTTCATCTTGTTTCTACAACAAAACTGTAAACTCCCTGAGAGCAAGGACTGAACTCTTTCTTTTTTGATCTCTTCCAGTGTCTAGAAATATTTGTTCTCATAAAAAACTAACTTAAAACAAAACAGAACCTTTTATAAACTCAACAGAACCATAAAACACTAAAATCTAATGTTAGATTCTTTCATATTAGCAAATATCCTTTGGCTGAAAACTCGCACTAAAAGGAACCAGTTGAATGGTGTTTTGAAATCAGAAACGGAACTGGAGCAGCTCTCCACTCATCACCTCTTTAGCTGCTGGTCAGAGCCCAAGGCTCCAGTCCTAACATCTGTCTGAGCACAGCTCCAGGCTCCACCAAAACTGAAGATATTTTTTCCTTAGCAAGTAGCCTACCCTGTTTGCCCTAGGTAGCCCATCAATGCCTTTGTTTCTAGTCATTGGCTAAGAGTTCCTTGCCATTGGTTAAGAAATCTAATTCCAGGATCTTTCTTCTTCAGATTGTCAAGGTTTCTTATAAAACATAAAGAGAAGAACTCAAAAATTATTTGAACTGGGGCAGCTAGGTGGCTCAGTAGATAGAGCACCAGCCCTGGAGTCAGGAGTACCTGAGTTCAAATCTGGCCTCAGACACTTAACACTTACTAGCTGTGTGACCCTGGGCAAGTCACTTAACCCCAACTGCCTCACTTAAAAAAAAAATATTTGAGCTGAAATGTGTTTTCTTACTTGTTAACCAATATAGGAAATTAGAACGTTGATTTTGGTATGCACAGATCACAGCATCATAGGTTTAGAGCTAAAATGGACCTTAGAAATCAACTAATTCAGTCACCTTATTTTACAGAAGAGGTGTGAGGCCAATAAAGATTAATAAATATTATGAGGCCACTTAGGTAGCATGTGGCAGCACCAGAATGGTTAATATGCGCAGATATAAGCGTCAATGCCTCAGTCCAGCCAAACTGGGGAACGGGTGTCAGGGCAAAGGAAGAGAAAAGGGAGCCAGTTCCCTTCCTTAAGCTTCACAACCCTGAGACTAATAGTAGATGTCTACGTCAATGCAGGAGGAATTGGCTACTGGTTTCCGTGTTCTTCCCCCTTTCCTGGAGTGCCGAGACTAAGCCCTCAATGCAATAACGTGGAAAGAAGGTAAACCTGGATATCCTTATCCAGGGCTATGATGAGCCAATTTCACTCCAGAATAAAGTGGCTGGGATAGAGAGGCCTTTTCCTAATGGGAATATATCCAGGTTTAAAGATATAGGACAGCTACTAAGCAATATTTTAAACTTACTTATGAAATACCACCAATTATCCAGTATAGACAATTAGACAAATTTTGTCCATGTGCTATGCACAAAATCTCCTTGGCCTTCAATCAAGGGTCTGACTAGTACTTTTGTCATAACACCTGTCTACCGAATTTTGTTTTTTAAAAAAAGAGGCTATATTCCCTAAAAACTTCTAGCCGGGGGCAGCTAGGTGGCGCAGTGGATAGAGCACTGGCCCTGGAGTCAGGAGTACCTGAGTTCAAATCCGGCCTCAGACACTTAATACTTACTAGCTGTGTGACCCTGGGCAAGTCACTTAACCCCAAATGCCTCACTAAAAAAACCCAAAAAACTTCTAGCCTAAAAAAACTTCAGTCTAAGATGGTACTAAGTATAAATAATAACAGTGCTAATTTAAATAGTTTTATATTTAGAATGTACATGAGGGCTGGCTGATAGCAGATAGTAGAGTCTCTTGGCTCTCAGAAGCCCCTTTGTCAGGAAAGGAAGGAGGACCAAGGCAAAGTCAATGGTGATGGTGTCGGGGTTCAGCTCAGAGAGAGCTCTTTAACTAATCATAGTTTTCCCCATGGTCCTAGCTTGACATTCTAAGGAATGCCACTTATTGTTCAGTACTGTTCCCCTCCCCACCCAGCCCCCAGTCATTCTGCAGTTTTTCAAGTCACTGACAATAAACTGTTATGTCTCATAATTCAAGAAATGGAAAGATTCTTGGCAGAAGGGAATTGCTTTAGGCACCGCTCCCATTTTTGAAAGTAGCAAAAATCGTAATTTCTCTTTCTTTATTGTTAGTTTCCTCCCCAATTCCCTTTTTAAAAAGCCCACTTGTGTTGTTTTTTTACATCACATTAAAGTAGCTCAAGTTCCTGATAAATGTTAAATTTAGCTCAACAATTTAGTATGAAGTGGGTCTTCTTTCTTTCTTGTTTTCACGTCTGCTGGGTTTATTTTGGTATTTGAATTGGCTATAGCTGTTTAGAGTGAATGTGTATCAGGGGACACAATCAGAAGCTGAGTCTTGTAACTAAAGAGAAGTAGGTAAGTTGCCAGCTGTTTCAACAGACCTAAATGCCCTTGATCTTCCACCAATTCAGCACTTCAAGACTTTATATTACTTAGGTAAGTGAAAGGAGGCATGTCCCTACTCTGTCCCAAGGACTCCCAGAGGAATGGGCCTAAAGGTCAGCAGTAGACATCTTGTAAAGTTAATTTGCAGAGGACAGCACAAGAAAAGCAAAGGAGCCAAAAGATGTCTCATCATATTATTTTAATAATCTCTCAAAACCATTCACATTCTACCACCAGCTACTAAACAAGTGTCAAGTTTCCCAGATCTGCCATTACAACAGTGTAGTTCCTGCCATAACAGGTTTGAGGCTCCTAAAAATAAATAAATAAATAAAACAAAGCACCACCCACATAAAACCAGAATACGTGGCACAGTATTTATTTTAATGGGCTCTTCAGAAATCTAATTAACTGCAGCCTTCTGAATAATTGGCTTCGCTACTTCTGATGTAATAACTAAACCACTTACTTTAGAACTGGATCAAAATCAAGCTAACTTTCTGTGGACAGGCAGGCTTTTTATCTGCCAAGGCCTGTCTGATTTCCAAGATGCAATGGTAGCCGGCATACCAGGATGGAGGCAGTCTTCTCGAGCACTCTGTTAGAGGATCTGTTTTATGCTTTCCACTTGAACAAGGGAAAGCCCAAACTCTTATGTGACTCCAACACCAATCCATTCCCATTTCCTACACTGGGTTTAGATCTTAAGTAGCTAACATTTCTACTAACACATGAGGAAAACTTTTTCTAAGTTTCACTTCCAGTAAACTTATACAAGTAGTTCAGTTACACTTCCATGGCTCTTCATTATCTATAGGATAAAATATAATGCTCATCAACATGGCATTGAAGGTCTAGCCCCGAACCACCTTTCCAAGTTTTCCTCTCCTCCTTTATGTGCCCTTCCTGCTAGCCAAAATGGTCTATCCAGACCAACACATTTCACTCCAAACATGTTTTGTGCCTTCACACCTTAGGGGCTTTGATCAAGCTATTCCTTCTACTTGAAATGCCCTTCCTACTACCTCTCTATATAACTCCTAAAATCAATTAACAAGCATTTATACTAGCTGTGTGACCCTGGGCAAGTCACTTAACCCCAACTGCCCCCCCCCCCACACAAACAAAAAAACCAAGCATTTTTTAAGTTCCTACAATGTTCCAGGTTGTGTTAAGGTCTGGGGATACAAAGTAAAAAATGAAATACTCTCTACCCTCAAGGAGCTTACATTCTATCAAGGCCGACAGCGTGCACATAAACATGCAAAATAAATATGAGATCATTTTGGTCAGGGGGCACTAGTCACTGAGAGGATCAGGAAGGGTTTACCATTCTAAGTGACAGTTGAACTGAGCTTTGAAGGAAATTAGGGAGTCTAGGAGGTGGAGGTGGGGAGAAAGAGGCCTATGTCTCTTAGAGACAACAGATCAAGGGAAACATGTAAGGAACAGCAAGGCCATTTTGTCTGGCCCATAAGGAGTAATGTCCCCACCTTAAAGGGTCCAACTTAAGTTCTACTATTCTTGTATGGTATTCCCTGACTAACTCAGGCCAAAGAGATCTTTCTCCTCCTCTGAAACCCTACAGCCTTTGCTAGTTGTACGAATCATTGTGCTCTTATGTTACTCTATATAGTTAATTATCTTTTTAAATGTGTCTGTGAATCCTCTACCCTAAGCAAGCTATAATGTCTTTGAAAGACAGAACAATGGTTTATATATTCACAGTGCCCACCACAAGGTCTTGTACATGGTAGGTGATCAGTAAATGTTGATTAAACTGGGATGAATTATGGGGGAAAGAGAGAAGAAAAAGAAAAGATATGAAAAGTTATTGGATGCATTTCATATGAATCATCTTGAAAAGGACAGACTGATCAGCATTTTTTTCTTTGATTAATCTCTAATTAAGAAGAGCATAAACCAAAAAGCTAAATAGCACAATCCTTTCTACTGAAGGTCTGATAGGAAATACTGTCTAAGATTTCACAAGCAATAATCAAGTGTCCACTAGAAATACAACCTTCTACTGAGTATGAATAAGTGTTGTTCAGCTGAATGACTTTTCCTTTTGAGGAGAGGATTAAGAGGCCTGCGCTACAGAGGAAAGTCCCAGAAGAGATGTGCTCCAACCCAGATGGTCACTTACTTGTGGCAAGAGGATATCTGAAGGCTTGCTGATTTAAAGCTGCATGTTATGGAACAGAACACTTCATAATTACACAGCTATTTTCACGTATTTTATAATTTACATGAAACATTTGCTTTTCTTTATAAACTAAGATTCCCCTACTCTGTTGTCACTCCTGTCAGTAAGAAAAAGGACTTGAGCTGTGTCTCCAGTCATGAAGCTGAACTGTACTGACCCATTCAGTCACATTTTCATCCACTGCTGTGAGCTTGGGAGTCATGATAGAGTGAAAAGAGAACTGGGTCTGGAGTGAGAAGACATGGTTTCAAATCCTGGCCTAATCTATTATAAGCTATATATAGGGTTGTTTGTTTGTTTTTGGTTTTTTTTGCGGGGCAATGGGGGTTAAGTGACTTGCCCAGGGTCACACAGCTAGTAAGTGTCAAGTGTCTGAGGTTGAATTTGAACTCAGGTACTCCTGAATCCAGGGCCAGCGCTTTAACCACTGCGCCATCTAGCTGCCCCAAGCTATATGTATTTTAACAGAGATTTGTGTACACACATACAGATTCAAATGTCAAGGCAGAGTGGAAGGGACACTGGATTTAGAATCAAAGGAGCTGGGTGAGAATTCTGACTAAGCTTTTGACTTCTCCAGATACATAGCATGTCACTTAAGCCTGCTGAGCTTGCCTTTCAATTGTAAAAAGAGAGGGTGGGACCAGATGATATCTAAAGGTCCTTTTACCTCTAAATTCTGTGATTCTATTTGAAACTAAACCAACAAATGAGAGAGTCTTATGGGCATTGAGACTTTGAGGAAGTCCAAGTATAACATTTTAAATAACATGAGTTGTATTTGCCCCATAGGCATGGATATGCTACTGCTTTGGTACAAAATACAATGTATATTTCAGTGAAGGTGAAATAATTTCAGAAGCATCTGTTTTTTATAGGAAGTTACATACATTAGAACATTCAGTTTAGAGGAATTTTTTTTTTAAAAGACCTTTTTGTGGTGCAGTGCTAGGTGGTGCAGTGGATGGAGCACCAGCCCTGGAGTGAGGAGGACCTGAGGTCAAATCCAGACACTTCATACTTACTAGTTGTGTAACCCTGGGCAAGTCACTTGACCCCAATTGCCTCACCAAAAAGAAAAAAAAAAAAAGACCTTTTTGTAATTAAAGTTAGGCCAAAAAGAAAAAAACCCAACCAATAACAAGGAGATATATTTTCACTAAAGGTGTTGGCCATTGTTAGGGAGGATATCCAGCTGAGAGTCCAAATAATTATAGTTAGTGATGTCCTCTAGATGTTCCCATTACGAACTGAAAGCAGCTATCACTACTAAAAGAGGTCCATCGCTACTAAAAAAGAGTTCAGCCTAACTATACACACAGGCAAAACCAAGTCGATGAAGATCACTTATTATGATATTCAGTCCAACACACAACTCTTGGAGCTGATTCATCAGAGCACATATCAAGGACAAACACTTTGGAAAGATAATGAGTTGGGCCCAGAACTGAATGGGAGAAACAGTGGAGGCTGCACTAATTTTGGTCAGTTATACAGTGCTATTAATGACCCTAAGCTTCTCCCTGAAGCAAAGCTCATCTATTCAACAACAATATTTTTCCAGTGATGCTATATGGCTGTGAATCATGGAATACCATAGTCTCCAATGAATTAAAATAGTGGCCGCCCAAAAAACAATGAAGAGATTCATTGTGGGTGGGAGAAGTCTATAATACACTACCAATAAAAAATTGTACAAGATAGCAAAAAGGATGTCAAAAGTGCGGTGTATGAGCAGAAAAGAAGATGGACCAGCCACGCAGCAAGAATGAAGGATAACTGATAGCCTACATGCTCTGTCAATAGCCATGCAAAATTGAGAAATGAAGAAGAAAGCCCATAGATCACTTGGTACACCCCTTGTGGAGCATTTACAGGAAGAAACAGACAAGAGTTGCGCAGGATGAGAAGTTGTGTTGTGATTTGCATCTTTAGGGGGAGTACCCACATCCACGACATCACAAAACCATTTAAGTATGGAAGTAATTAATGTGGAGAGCTAAAAATCTTTAAATCAACCATGCAGTTATCTATCTTAAGGCACAATGTGGGACTGCACTCCAAGTTATAATTTTCTGGCAGTGTGTTCTTCTGCAAGTGTCACAAAATGATAGAAAGCAGCCCATGTACACAGTTGATTTTGAAGTTGTTTGGTTAACAACTGGCAATTTACAAGCTAAAATGTGAATTCTGAGAACAGTAACATATGCACACTAAGCCAAAGCAGTGGAATACTCCCAGATGCTTCATTTAGAAGAGAAGTGATGTCAAAAGTTCATCCTCCTCAGTTTTTCCAAGAAGAGACAGATACTTTGCTGATAGTGCTGTTAAAACGATGAAAATAATTTAAAGTCATTATATGAGTTTGTTGTTGTTGTTGTTTTTTTAGTGAGGCAATTGGGGTTAAGTGACTTGCCCAGGGTCACACAGCTAGTAAGTGTTAAGTGTCTGAGGCCGGATTTGAACTCAGGTACTCCTGACTCCAGGGCTGGTGCTCTATCCACTGCACCACCTAGCTGCCCCTGTTGTTTTTTAAAGGAAGGGGTTGGAAGAAATGTAAACACAGGTGGTGAGATTTCTCTTTCCCTGTTCTACCAAAGAGACAGCTCTGATTGGGGAACTCTCTAAACAAGAGGCTACACTAAATTCACCATCAAATAGGCAAACGAATGGGAAAAGTTAGGGCACAACATGCCCATCACCACCAGTCAACAGTGTTAAGTGGTTTGACCAAATCATTAGCAAATTGTGTAGTCTGGTCCAAGCACTGTCTGGGATAACTAACCAAAGGTTTCAACCACCTTTACTCTTCTCACTTTCTCAGTGACCCGTCTGGTATGCTTTCTCTTTTATAAATGTGAAATGCAACCAACACTTTGCTGCCTGCTCCCTATCCCTTAAAAGTACATTTACTTTCTTATGAACTTATTTATTCCCTTAACCATTGCACAAATATTTACTCAAGCACTTACTTGGGAAATACCTTATGCTAATTACTTAGGGGGTTATTACAAAAATGAACAAGACTTTACCCCCACTCTCAGAGAACATATAGGGAGAATATCTTACAGGTAACATGCACAAATATAATAAATCAAATAAAAAATCCTTATACAATAAGTACACAAGAAAAGTGCAAACAAAGTGCTGAAAATTCAGAGTTGGGATGGATCACTTGCTACAAGGGGAATTAGGGAAGGTTTAATATGCTAAACTACGAAACACGTTAGTCCTTAAAAACCTTGGGCTAATGAGATGGTACTTGAAATCACAGGTTCTAAAAACCTACTTCCTAACTTTTATGGCATACTTTAAGACACACATAAAAGAAGCGCAGAATATAACCATAATGAAGTGAGATTCAAATTGTGAAAAGAAAGTCTTGAGAAGTTTCCTTGGAAAAATAAACTTAGCAGTTGGAAGCAGGGGAGAAAAAAGTAAACACAATGGAATCAGGAACATGTCAGTTAAAGGAACTTACAAATTCAATGTGTTACAGCTTTTTGAGACTACTTGGTTTGGCTCAAATAAACGTGTGCAATAGATGAAAAGACAAAGGGGAAAACATGGTAAATTTAATTATCAGTGAATGGACAGAGATGCTAGAAACGGACATCTAATATATAATAAACTCCTCTTAATCTAGAAACAGAACTTCTAGTTGTTCTGAATGGTGTCAAATGGGGAGGGGGAAAGGAAGGGAAAAAGGATTATTTTTTTAAAAAATGGGGGGGGGTGGGCAATGAGGGTTAAGTGACTTGCCCAAGGTCACACAGCTAGTAAGTGTCAAGTGTCTTAAGGCTGGATTTGAACTCAGGTCCTCCTGACTCCACTGTGCCACCTAGCTACCCCAGGGAAAAAGGATTTTTATAGCACCTACTATGTGCTAGTCACTGTGCTAAGCAGTAAAAAACAACAACAAATATTATCACATTTGATTCTCACAACCACTCTGGGAAGTAAGTGCTAGAGTTGAAGAAACTGAGGCAGACTGTTTAAGTGACTTGCCCAGAGTCACAAAGTTAGTAAGTATCTAAGGCTGGATTTGAACTCAGGTCTTCCTGACTCCAATGAAGTACTGCAAAGGACTATCAAAGGAGATAGAGAGGTAGGCCTGGAGTAAAATGGGGAGAATAATAGCATCTACCTCCCAGGGTTGTTGTGAGGATTAAATGAGAGGATAATTATAAAGCTCCTACCACTGAATCTGGCCTATAGTAAGCGATATAGAAATTTATTATTTATTATTTATTTATTTATTTTATTTATTATTATTATTATCTTATTGTATTAGCAATTCCTATTAGCCCAAGTGCTAAACTCATGATAAGGGTCCATTCCCTAGCCAAGTTGCTCCTTCCACTGCAACCCATTCAGGCTTTCTCTTCCTGTGCAATTCTTCTTATTCATGTCCTTCTCTAACTTCTCCATAGAGAATCTACCTCTAGTACATGAGACCACCCTCTGAGTCTTTTAATATTTTGTTGATACAATGGCAATATTCAAGGCTATTTATATGTTATGCCTCACTCCTGCTACATGGCTTGTCCACATTCTTTCTGGTCATACCTGTCTTTCTTCTTACACACAAGTCACTGATGTAAGTGTGCATGGAATAGTACAATATCAGAAAAATCAAGATTTCAGGAGACTCAAAGGTCAATGTAAAGATGAATGATAGATGTATGTCCACAGGAGCATATATTATGAAAAAAAAAGATCGAGAGGCCATTAAATAATGAAAATAATCCAAAGCATTCTCAATTGTTAGTAAAGTTTTCTTTGTTTTTTTGGTGGGGTTTTCCCCCCAAAGCCTGAGTTCATAAACTTCAGTTATCAACCACATCACACCCGAACTTTCCCTAAAAAGAGAATAAACCACAGTAAAAACTAAGGATTTTGACAGCACTAGTTGTACCACATAGTACTTTGACCTGAAGGACCAAAGTTCATTGAGACATTAATTTTGACACCCCAGTCCTCAGGAAGGCATACAGAACCCTACCAAGAAGGTGTTGGGGCCTCCCTGCAGCCCATTAGTCAGGCAAAGATAATTCAAGGCTGTCCTGAGACACAGAAAAGGGAATATAGGAACAATATAATGCCCATTTTCCAAGACTCTTCTTTAAGTCAATGAACTGAATTCTTACCACTCAATGTGAGTAAAATAGTAATGATAATTCACTTTTGGAAAGCATTTTCACTTTTGTTTCAATAATGCTATGAAGTAAAGAGGGCTGGCATCACTATATATAATTCATAAACACAGAAACTGACATTCAGAGAGAACAGCGACTTGCCCTAATGGCAAATCCCAAATAGCAAGGGACAAAAAAGGAGTTGAATCAAGGTCTACTAATTGCAAGGCCAATCTCTTTCCATTGCATAATGGTGCTTCTCTGGGAAAAAAGTAATGAAATAACCTGCAAATTTCAGTATACTCAATTTTCAGAATTTGCCCCTTTCTCTGGAATTCATCCAAGGACTAAATCTCTAAACAGCATGGGACAACAATGAGGTCTACATAGCCTCCTAGTCATAATTTTTATAGTTGCAGCAACCAGAGAAAGGAGGGGGAAATCAGCAGGATAGACTTAAAGTCAAGAAGGATCTTAAGAGTCTACTGAGTCCAACCCCATTATTTTTCCAGATAAAGAAACTGCTAACAAATATTTGTGATCCAGTTCTCTTCACTAGTTTCTGACTGGACTCTGATCTCCAATACTCATTCTCAATCTTGAGATCAGGCCAGAATGAAGGATAATAATCTCTCTATAGGTCTCTAGGCCCCTCTACTGGTGGAATCTTCCTGTCACTTTTCAGTCAAGAAAGTACATCTGACATGGGAAAATAAAGGTTATGCTGTATCTCTCTCTCTCTCTCTCTCTCTCTCTCTCTCTCTCTGGATTTCTACTTCATCTCCTAGCAGCTGCTTTGCAAAACAATGAAAACTACTCCCAGCTCTTCTTTAAAAAAAATTCTCATTTATTCCCTGCAGAATTATTACTACTTAATTTTGTGTGCTTCTACATCCAGGATTCAGGGCCTATTATTACACTAAGGTATATGTACACCAGTGGTATGCACCATCCTATGATTAATCATGTATCCTAACCAGGCAGATATACTCTTCAGAGCTAGGACTTCTTGGCATACCTAATAAAATCTCAGAACGACAGTATTTCATCTGCTCAATTTTTAATCTCTCTCCTAAACTTCAAAATAAGCTGCCTTTCTCTATAAATGACTAGTTAATTATAAGTGCCTGGTAAGTATAGGATAATTTTAATGTCAAAACAGTTGTCAAAGTTAGTATGGTCTTTATTAAGGCCCACAAAAGGATGTGTTAATATCAAGAAAGTATATATGTCATCTGTGGAAATATACACACAGATCCATCACCTACTGATGGTGTGTTTCACACTCTTTAGTGAATAAATTGCAGTGTACCTGTCCAGTTAAAAAAAAATCAAGAAAGGCTTCTGTCTTGTAAGCAAATTCCATTTATTTGTCAGACTTCTATTCAGTCTACAATGAATAAAAGTAGTAGGTTCCTTGTGTTTCAAACTTTCTTTGTAATTTGTCTGATTTGCAAAACATGTCCATGGTTTAGACTAGTGCTTTTCAAAGCATGTTCCAAATATACTCCATCGGTCCAAAAGGGTCCCCCAGTGGTCTACAGAGAGATCTATACCACCAGAGTTCACAATGGGTCAAAAGTGTGAATGAACTTATTTATTATATTTAATAAAACCAGATGCCACCTAATTGTTACCTTGTTAAAATAGCATCACTCATCCCTGTTCATTATAGTCATTTATGTTTATCATGGAAGGGAAGTGGAAGGGTCTCTTGTTCTACCAAAGTAGTTTGCAGTCAGAGGACATTTAAGTTTCACTACTCTATATTAAAAGGGGAACAAATGCCTTAAGAGTAGTGATTGAAAATCAGTCAATAAAAATTTATTAAGCATCTATTATTTGCCAGGAACTGTGCTAAGCACTGGGAATAAAAAAAAAAAAGGCAAAAACAGTTCCTGACCTTAAGAGGCTCACATTTTAATGGGGGAAACAAGATAGAAATAACTAAGTATATACAAGATATATGGAGAAAAATGAAAGGTGATCTCAGAGGGGAAGGGACTATCAGCTGGAAAGACCAGGAAAGGTCTACACAATGTGAGATTTGGGCTAAAGGAAGCCAGGGAAACTAAACAGTGGAGGGAGGGGACATGGGAGTTCAGCAAATGCAAAAGCGCAGAGTCCAGGGACTGAGTGTTGGGTGAGACAAACAGCAAGCAGTCAAAGACATTAGACTGTAGAACACATGGAGAAGAGGTCAAGTAGACTGGAAAGGTAGGAACTGAGCTAGGTTGTAAAGAGTTTTAAATGCCAAACAGAAGTGTTTATATTTTATCTTGGAGGTAAAAGTGATCCCATTCCATCCCATCTTCTCCAGCAGATTGCCCCCTTTTTCATCTTAACCTTCACACTTCATGCCCATGTCTGTCCCACAGGATCCTTCTATCCCTGATAGCTATTGTAGTTAAACTCTGTAAGAATGTAATCTACAACAGGTGCCATTACTTCTCCTTTCATTCCTTTCTTAACCCTAATGGTCTTTTTGCAAACCTCATCCTTCTTGAGCTCTCTGCAGCCTGTGACACTGTTGATCACCCCCTTCTCCTTGATATTCTCTTTAGGTTTGGGGGACACTATTCTTTCCTACCTATCTGCTGCTTCTCAGTTTCCTTTGTTGGATCTTCATTCAGGTCACGCTTGCCAACCATGAATAGGGGTCACAAAAAATTTGACAGCAATAAAATGTTATGTATATCTATTTTATGTACCTATTGTTAGGGCCAAATTTAGTATGGGGAGAGTTAATTGGGCGGCTCACCGCAATATTGGGTTCAGAAAATAATGAGAGACCTCTAGGTCCAGAGTTTCCCCTTCTCCAAACTGCCTCTTTTTCAGTTATGTCTCCCAGACTGATAAGAAAGGAGATTAACAGCCTCTTTTCTACAAACAAATCAGGTTTTATTAATGGAAACAAAATTTACAACACAAGTGGAGTTAATAAAGCCAGAGACAATGAGAAAGGGGATAGAGAAAAGGAAAAATATGACCCTTTTCCCAGATGGCTAGAATCTAAATCTCTAGGGTAAAAATGCCCCCCAGTTACCTCGAATAAGCTCTACTTCCTCAGCTACTCAGAACAGCTTGGGTCTGGCAAAAACTAACTCAAGCTCTAAACTTGTTTCCAACTCAGCTGCCTTAACAAGCCAGCCTCTCTTCAACAACAGGAAGTCACCACCACCTGGAATCTGTAGTTCTAAGGAGAACCAACTTTGTAGTCTCTCCCTCTCCCTCTCCCTCTCCCTCTCCCTCTCCCTCCTCCCTCCTCCCTCCCCCCCCCCTTGTTTCTACTTCTTGTATTCCTTGGTTTCTTTCCAAGGTCTAGTTATAATCCCCCCTTCTACAAGAAGACCTTCCTAATCCCTCTTTTTGTTTGTTTGTTTATTTTTGTTTTGGTTGGGTCTGGTTTGGTTTTTTTGCAGGGCAATGAGGGTTAAGTGATTTGCCCAGGGTCACACAGCTACTAAGTGTCAATTGTCTGAGGTCGAATTTGAACTCAGGTCCTCCTGAATCTAGGACCGATGCTTTAACCACTGCGCCACCTAGGGGCCCCCCTAATCCCTCTTAATTCTAGTACCTTCCCTCTGGTGATTATTTCCTATTTATCCTGAATATAGCTTGTTTTACATAGCTGTCTCATATCATCTCCCCTATTAGATTGCAAACTCCTTGAAGGCAAGGTCTATCTTTTGCTTTTCTTTATATCCCTAGAATTTGCACAGTCCCTGACACATAGTAGGTGCTTAATAAATGTTTATTAACTAAGAGGGAGCTAATGGAGCTCTTTGAGGAAGTGAATGACGTGGTCAGACCTATGCTTTAGAAAAATCAACTTTGTAGCTGAACAGACGAGATATGAAAACCATTTTATAAAATTATTGTAAATGTCCAAAGAGAATTGAGGACTTCAAGTGCAATGATAGTTGTGTGAAAGGAGCAAAGGGGACATATATAAGGGATATTGTGATGGCAGAAACAATCAGATGTAACAAAAGAATGGAAATGTAGAATGCATGAAGGCAAAGATTCAAAGATAATATTAAGGGTGCAGGCCTGGATAACTAGGAGGATTCCAGTGCCCTCAAAAGTAATAAAGAGATTGAAAAGAGGGAAGGATTTGGGAGGAAAATAAAAGTGTACTGTAAATGTTAAGTTAGAGGTGCCTATTGAATATCCAGATTTAGATGTCCAAAAGTTGGTGATAAGGTATTAAAGCCCAGGAAAGAGTGTAGATAAAGCTATAGAAGTAAATCTTGTCATCATTAGCATATAAGTGATAACTGAATCCATGGCAGCTGATGAGTTCAGCAAGCAAGACTGTATTGAGGGAAAAGAAAAAAGGGGCCAGGGGCAGCTAGATGGCGCAGTGGATAGAGAGAGCACTGGCCCTGGAGTACCTGAGTTCAAATCCGGCCTCAGACACTTAACACTTACTAGCTGTATGACCCTGGGCAAGTCACTTAACCCCAACTGCCTCGCTAAAAAAAAAAAAGAAAAGAAAAGAAAAAAGAAAAAAGGGGCCAGAACAGAGCCCTGGGGAACGCCATGGTTAATGGACATTACATGGATAAAGATACAGCAAAAGGTGGTGCAGTGGATAAAGCATGGGCCTTGAATTCAGGAGAACCTGAGTTCAAATCTGGCCTCAGACACTTGACACTTACTAGCTGTGTGACCCTGGGGAAGTCACTTAACCCTCATTGCCCCACACCCCCCAAAAAAATCCAGCAAAGGTGAATAAGAAGGAATGGATCAGGCAGAAAGCAGAACAACTGGGACAGAACAGAGTCATGAAAACCTGGAAAAGAGAGAGTATCCAAGAGGAGGTTGTCAACAGTGTCCATTGCTAAAGAGAGGTCAAAAAGTACAAGGCTTGAGAAAAGGCCTTTAGATTTGGCAATTAATAAGTAATAGGTAACTTTGGGGAGGGAAGTTTCACTTGAATGATGAGAGTAGAATCCATATTACAGAGGCTTTGGAAGAAATTGAGAGATAAGGAAGTAGAGGTACCTGGAGAAGAAGGCTTGCTCAAGAAGTTTAGCCACAAAGGAGAGAAAAGATAAAGAAAACTATCTAATAAGTATGATCAAATGATGTTTTTTTTGTTTGTTTGTTTTGGGGGTTTTGGTTTTTGTTTTTTTAGTGAGGCAATTGGGGTTAAGTGACTTGCCCAGGATCACACAGTTAGTAAGTGTTAAGTGTCTGAGGCTGGATTTGAACTCAGGTCCTCCTGACTCCAGGGCCGGTGCTCTATCCACTGCACCACCTAGCTGCCCCTCAAATGATGTTTTTTAAGGACAGGGAAAGACCTTAGTACATTTGTAGGCATCAGGGAAGGAACCAGTAAATAAGGAAAGACCGAAGATAAGAGAGGGTAGGGATATACTTTTTTTGTGACATGCTTTTCACAGAAATTTTATTCAACTGACTAATTTGTTCTCATATGTTCATACATACTTTCTCATGCATTTGTTCTCTAAACACCCAGAATTCTATTGTGCTGTAAGAAATGATGAGCAGAAAAAGAAAAAGAAATTATGAGCAGGATGCTGTCAGAAGGAATTATGAAAAATGCAATCCATCTACAGAGAAAGAACTGATGGTATCTGAATACAGATTGAAGTATAATTTTTTTTTGTTAGTTCCTCTTTCTAAAGTTTTTTGTCTGTTTTCTCTCACAACTTGACTGATGTGGAAATGTTTTGCATGACTGCACATGTATAACTTATATTGAATTGCTTGAGTTCTTAAGGGGCGGTGGGGAGGGAGGGAGGAAGAGAATTTGGAACACAAAGTTTTAAAAATCAATGTAAAAATTTGTTTTTACATGTAACTTGGGGAAAATTATAAACAAACAAATGAATGAATGAATATAGAAACACAAATACCTTTCCACTACTTTAATGTTTAATCTTTTAATACAACTTTCTCTTTTGTGATTTTATTTTCTACTTATTTGATTTGATGTCTATATCTAGTCATGACTAGCTGCTAATTTTGATGTTTGAGGAAGATATGAACAACAAGCTATGTGTCACATCTATGAAATATTCATTTGAATAATGGAGTGTCCTGCATAAGGAGCACTGGCAGCTGGTTCAGAAAGTACCTGAACCAATGTGCCCAGGCAGTCCTCTCCTACTCCTACCAGAGGTAGTCCTATTTCTCAAAAGTAGCAAAGCCATGTAAAACAAGGTCTCTTTGATGATTCCAAAAGGCTAACCCTAAACTCTACATACACTCAGGGAGGATAAGAGGAGAAAGGTTCTCCAATCCAATTATCCTTTACCCTAAAAAGAAAAAAAATCATTTATTTTTGCCCATTCTTTATTAAAAATCCTAGCCATTAAGAGGATTCTGATCATCTCTAATAAAAATTCCACTTGTCCATGTCTTCAAATTTCATATAAACCTCCTCGGAATGTGAGCTGTCATTAAAACTATCTTATTTCTACACTCTGTTTTCTTCAGCATATTCTTATCCCTTGCTTGGGAAACTAGAGTCCAATTCTGGCATTTCTTTCTATCTGGCTGAAGTAAAGAGCCATGAATTCATGTTTACTTCTTTAGTGAATAATTTATCTTTACAACTTTAGACACACTGAAATCCCCTACGTAGGCCTCTTGGTTTCTAAGTAGTGAACTTAAAACACAAATCAATAAAGATGTGTTAGTAGAAAGAGGTAAAAGTTAATATTACTACACTCCCCACTGTGGAGAATAAATTGAGAAGACAATTGTGATATTAATTTAGAAAATAATTTTTATCTTTGTTTCATCACTTTTTGCATCATCTGCCTAATTAATTATCCTCATGCCATTATGAGAAATTAAAGGACCTAATATAATTCGTAGCAGATGTCAAGGCCAAATCCAAAATTGTATTTATCATGACACCTGAGATAATTATGGGGGTTACCATAAAAGAGCAGAGTGGAAACTGTGTCAGGCTTAATCAGATGCATAGGATAGAGATGTCCATGACATCAGGCATATAGGAGGGGGAATTCAAGTGAGGTGTCAAGGTAGCAGAGAACTTAACTAGAAGCTAGGAAACTTGGTTTTAATTGCCAGGAACACTCCATACAAGGAAACCTCAGGGAAATGAAGCATAAATTTACTGTTTTTAATTCCTTCATTGGAAAAACATGCAAACCATCCTAACTTCAGAAAAGTGACAGTGAAGTATTCCTCAATCAACTAGCATTTATTGAGTACCTGCTCTAGGCCAGGTGCCATGCTAAGCACTGGGAATTCAGATACAACAATTAAAACAATCCCTAGTCTCAAGGAGCTTACATTCTAATAAGGGGAAACAACAGGTACATATGTCAGTATAGAGAGAACAAATACAAAGTAAATGGTAAGTCATTAAACACAAGATGGGAAAGTAGGCACAAGTGTTAGAGATCAGGGAAAGTTTCATATGTAAAGTGCCCCTAATGACTTTCTTTTTGTAGCTAGGCTTTGATTTTTCCTCCTTTGTCTTTCTTGTATTTCTTCCTCTTCCCTGGTGTCTCCCTACCTACTTAAGAAATAAACCCGTTCCTCTTGCCATTATCTCCAGACTGAATTTGTTAACCGTAGAGAGAACAAAAAGAGGGGAAAAAGTCCCCTAGCATTCCCCAATAATCACTCAATCAATCTCAATCTCTTGCTCTCTCTCAATCTCTCTCTCTCCTCTTCCTCCTCCTCCTCTTCCCCTTCTCCATGGGCTATGATGAAAAGTTCCCAACTGTGGCTTTTGAAGTTTAGCTCTACAAACTAGTAGACAATCTCAGTTCTAGAACAATAAACCTGTTGATGATTTTTTTAAAAGTACCCCTATCCATAGGGAGGTGGTAGATGATAAATACATAATTAGGCTTATGTTTTCAGACATGGTTAATGGGTTGATTTGTTTTGTTTAACTGTGCTTCTTCATTATGAGGGAGGAGTGGGGGGGGGTCAGGTGTTGATATGGATACAAAAGTATCAATAAAACACATTTAAAAAAGAAAAAAATGAGTGTGAACCCTAGTTGTTCCTATCCATCTTAGAGAAAGGCTGAGAGAATTCCTGAGAATATGTACTCCCCAATGAAGACATTCTTGGGGGGTAGCAAGGGTGAGCACAAAGAAGGGGTGAAGATGACTGAAGGAAAACTTGGAACAGAAGCAAACAGGCAAGAATTCATAAATGTAGAGACCACATTCTAGAATAGAAGTTCTTAATCTGGTGTCTATGAACTTAAAAAACAAAATCGTGACAAAAGTATTTCAATATAATTGGTTTCCTTTATAATCTCACATATTTTATTTTATGTATTTAAAACCATTACACTGAGAAGCAATCCACAGGCTTCACCAGATTGCCAAAGGGGTCATCCATGACACAAAAAAGGTTAAGAATCCCTTCAATTCTGGAGGAAGTGAAAAGACTGTTAGGTTCCCACTGTCACTGACAGGAAGGACTCAGAAGACAGGCAGCAGGTGACAATGGAGAAATTGAAGCCTAGCCTAAGAAAGGAAAAGGGCATGAAACAGCAGCGATAAAGACCACTGACATGACAAGAGCTACAATTCCATGGAGGAAAATAGACAAGTCCACAGGAAAGACTGAGAGAGAGAGAGAGAGAGAGAGAGAGAGAGAGAGAGAGAGAGAGAGAGAGAGAGAGAGAAATCAAGGAGGAAGAATGAAAGAATGAATTTTTTGAAATAAATAAAACAACAATTTGCTGCCTATATAAGGAGCATATTTAGTATAGACACATAAGAGAGTAAAAATAAGGGGATGAAACAGAATCTATTTGTTTTAGATAACTAAAAAGACAGGAGGGGTAATCATGATTTCAGATAAGGCAACAATAAAATGTAATGATGTCCAGAGAGACAATCAGGAGGAAAATTACATTATGTGTAAAAGAACCACGGACATGGAAAAAAATAACATTATGAAACAGATATGAGCCAAGCAGCACAGTACCTAAATTCTTATAAGAAAACTTAGGTGGACTACAAAAAGACATTGAGAGAAGCACAATAATAATTGAAAATGCTAATTATCTTTTTTTTTCCTTTCAGCTTGATGAATTCAACAGAATAAACAAGAAAATACTGAACAATTCATTGGGAAAATTATATTTGACAGATTGTAGCAATTTTTAAATGCGAAGATTAAAGAATACACATTTTTAAAGAATCCTTCAGTATACTTGCAAAAACTGATCATGTTTTAAAGCATAAACAAATGTTGTGGGGAAAATGGGGTGGGGGCTTGGGTAGGGGATAGGGATAGGGGTTTGGGGTCCTTAGGAATTCCTCTTTAAAGAATTACACCTTCTTGCGCACAAAAGCAATTAGAATTAGATAGTAGTTTATTTAGGGGCAAGGGAAGGGAAGGGAAACCATGAAAGAAATCCTTGGACTTCTCATATGGAGAAAGGCATGGCACAGAGGGTGGCCCTGAGATACCAATCGCCTTGAGCAGGAGATAGGCAGGTACTTTTATAGAGGACTGATTGGGGTAACCATCTGACTATGGAAAGTTCCCATTGTGAGGGAGGACCATCCCCCACTGGTGGTGGCTGGGGAAATTGGGCGAGGGGTGGCTGAGGATCTCTCAAGCCATCTCTCTCCTCAGGACACAAAGGCAGCAGCCACACCCAAACATCTCCCCAGGGTTGAGGGAGACTAGAATGAAGGGTGGAGGTCCAGAAGCTAGGTCAGTCCAATATGGTTCCACTTATCTCTTTAGGTGTGTCTGTCCTTTGGTTTAGCTTCTCAAGGAGAAGGTTCCTTGATGTTGCCCAGAGAACTTATGGGGTGCTCTGGGCCCATAACACAAAGGTAAAATGCAGAAGAAATATATCTTCTGACTTCCATGAACTGATGCTGAGTGAGATGAGCAGAACCAGGAGAACATTTTACACAGTATCATCAACATTATGTGTTGATCAACTGTGATAAACTTGATTCTTCTCAGCAATAAAATGATACAAGATAGTTCCAAAGGACTCATGATGGAAAAAGCTCTCCAAATCCAGAAAAAAAAAAAAAAGAACTGTGGAATATGGATGCAGACTGAACCATACTATTTCTTTTGTTTTTGGTGCTGTTGTTTTTCTTCTTTGAGGTTCTTCCTTTTGCTCTGATTCTTCTCTTATAACATGACTAATGCAGAAATATGTTTAATGTTATTGTGCATATATAACCTATATCAAATTACTTACTGTCTTGGGGAGCAGGGGAGGGAGGAGAGGGAGTGTTAAAAAATTTGAAAACTAGAAATCTTATAAAAACAAATGTTGAAAACTATCTCTACATGTAACTGGATAATAATAAAAGACTTCATAATTTTAAAAAAAGAAATATATCTTCTACAGACCACAATGTATTAAAATAGTAATCAATAAAGGAAATACAAACAAATGATAAAGATATCATGAATGCAAGTTAAAGAATAAGCCAAAGAAAAAAATTACATTAAGCAAAATTATGACAGAGGGAAATTATTCCAAAAATTAAGGGACAAAGGTAAAGCAGTCCTCAGAGGAAAATTTGTGTCTTTGAAAATTTATATTGGCAAAATAGAAGATGGAAGATCAACCAAGCATGCAATTTAAAAGAAACAAACCAATAATACTAAAGGAAGTAAAGACTGAAAATTATAGGGGCAGCTAGGTGGCACAGTCAATAAAGCACCAGCCCTGGATTCAGGAGGACCTGAGTTCAAATCTGACCTCAGACACTTGACACTTCCTAGCTGTGTGACCCTAGGCAAGTCATTTAACTCTCATTGCCCCACAAAAAAAAAGTTTAAAATCTTCAAGAAAATTATAGAAGAAATGGAGAAACATGAAAAATTTAAAGTGATTAGTATTAAGACTAAGAGCATATTTTTTAGTAACACTAACCAAAGTAAGCATGATGGCCCACATCCATAACTCCAGCTATGAGGGAGAGTGAGGCTGATGGATCTTCTGAGCTTAGAAGTGCTAAACTTCCACAGGCTATGTCAAGTGGGTGACCATGTCAAGTTCAGCATTAACATGGCAAGCTCCTGGGCGCACGAAGCCATGAGATTATTTTAGGAGAAACAAATCAGTCCAGGTTGGAAATGGAGCTGGTCAAAGCTCCTTTGGTAATCAGCAGACCCATGAGTAGCCTCTTCATTTATAACACAGGTAAGGTGGGGAGACCTAGTCTTTAAAAAATAAAATAATACTAACAGAATAAATAAAACATTAGGGGGCAGCTAGGTGGTGCAGTGGATAAAGCACTAGCCCTGGATTCAGGAGGACCTGAGTTCAAATCTGGCCTCAGACATTGACATTCACTAGCTGTGTGACCTTGGGCAAGTCACTTAACTCTCACTGCCCTTGGGTGTGTGGGGGGGGGGAGAATATAATATATATAAAACATTAGCTAACCTGATTGAGAAAAATAAAGTAAATCAAATATCATAATTGAAACAAGGCAAATTGACAACAAAGAAGGAAGAAAGTAATTATCAGAAATAACTATATACAATTCTATGCTAGTGAAACTAAAAATTCAAAGAAAATAGATGAGTACCTAAAAATAAGACAGAGAACTTAAACAATAAAATCTCAGAAAAAGAAACCAAGCAAGCCATAAATGGGCTATCAAAGGAAAAAAAAACTTCTGAGCTATATGGGTTTATAAGTGATTCTATCAAACATTTACAGACAAATTAGTAATTATGATGAAAAAAATATTCTTAAAAATAAAGAAAAAGTACTGTATCAAAAATCTTTTATGAGATAAATATGGTCCTTAAAAAGCAACTAAAAAGAAAAAAGGGAGAGAGAGAGAGAGAGAGAGAGAGAGAGAGATTGACAAGTGACTGGCAAAATTTTTCAATAAAATCTTTACAAAAAAAGATCACAGCAATATATCTAAAAATAATTTACTATGAACAAGTTGAATTTGTATTATGGATACAATGAGCATTCAAGACAAGGAAAATAATTTGTATTAATTAATCACAGAAATAATAGAAATAACAAAAAACATATGATTATTTCAGCAGATGCAGAAAAGGCTTTTGATAAAATATAGCACACCTTTGTGTTAAAAAACTCTAAAAAGTATAGACATAGAAAGGCCTTTCTTTAAAAAGATAAAAAACATATTATCTGGGGCAGCTAGGTGGTGCAGTGGATAGAGCACCGGCCCTGGAGTCAGGAGTACCTGAGTTCAAATCCGGCCTCAGACACTTAACACTTACTAGCTGTGTGACCCTGGGCAAGTCGCTTAACCCCAATTGCCTCACTAAAAAAACCCAAAAAACCAAAAACAAAAAACATATTATCTAAAACCAACTGCTAGCAATACTTGTTTCTTTTTCTTTGGGTAAGGCAATTGGGTTTAAGTGACTTGTCCAAGGTCACACAGCTAGTAAGTGTCAAGTGTCTGGGGCCAGATTTGAACTCAGGTACTCCTGAATCCAGGGCCAGTGCTTTAATCCACTGTGCCACCTAGCTGCCCCTAGCTAGCAATACTTGTAAGAGAAAAACATTATAAGCTATTCTAGTACAGACAGGGTAAAATAAAGAATGGTCATTCTTCCCACTATTATTTAACATCGTTCTAGAAACGTTAGTTACAGCAATGAAAAAAGCAAAAACATCCACAAGGAGGAAAAACAATCCTTATTAACATGTAATAGGATGGAAAATGGAGGAGTAGAGAAAGATTCAGTTTCACTCTTCCAACATTCCCCTCCAAATTGAATCCTGGAATGGCAGAGGCAACAAAAGGTCACAGTGTTCTAGCCCAAGACAACAGTGGAGATTGGGAAGAAAGATCTGTGACATAGAGGTGAAAGCCTGCCTGAAGCCCATGTGGATGAAACACCAGTGGTGGGACCAAGTGGTAGTAACAGAGACAGGCAGAACTTTGGGGGCTGTCAAGTCAGAGATAGTAAGTGAATCTGGCAACTGGTCAAAAAGAGATTACAATGGATCCCTGTATTAACAATGTATGGGGGGCGGGGGGGGCGTCTAGGTGGCACAGTGGATAAAGCACCAGCCCTGGATTCAGGAGTACCTGAGTTCAAATCCAGCCTCAGACACTTGACACTTACTAGCTGTGTGACCCTGGGCAAGTCACTTAACCCCCACTGCCCTACAAAAAAAAATGTATGAAGGTACTAAGGGGCAGACCCAAGATGGCAGAGGAAACACCTTAAATGCACAGAGCTCCTGACACAATTACCCCAAAAACAGCAAAAAAAAAAAAAAAAAAGCCCTGGAGCTGCAAAACCCACAAAATGATGGGCTGAGATTATTTTCCAGATTAAAGGGGGCTGTGCTGGGCTGTGAACAGAGTCCAACCCTGCAATCACACCAACACAGACCCCAGACACTCTGCACAAGAGGAACTTACTCCCAAGCCTCTGAATCAGCTGCAGCATCAGCGTCTTCTGGAACTAAGCTTATAGTCGGGTAAGAGGGCTGAATGGTTGGCCGCAGGTGGAAAACACAGGGGTGTCTGTGGGACCTAAAGAAGAATTCAGCTATCCCACCTCAGCAGGGAACCAGGAAGAAATCCTGAGAAGAGGAAGGCCCAAGTTGGGGGGGAGCACAGGCTCGTTGAAGCTAAAAACCACAGCACACATAGTTCTGCTGGCTGGTTAATTAGCAAGTTGGCTTGAGGTTATCTTTGGACCAGAGAACAGGCCAGGTGAGAGAAAAACCTTCCCTCCCTCAAAGCAAAACACCTGGGACCCTCTGAAGCTTAGAAGTAGGGCCCCACTGTAAGAAGGAGTTAAAAGTCAAATAAAAGATGGCAAGATGAGGAAGCAAAGAAAGTTGAGAACTACCGAAAGTTTCTTTAGTGACAAGAAAGATCAAGGTACACCCTCTGAAGAGGATAGCAACCTCATGGCCCCTACATACAAAGCTTCCAAGAAAAATATGAATTGGTCTCAGGCCATGGAAGCCCTCAAAAGGAACTTTGAAGAGAAAGTAGGAAAGAAAGAAGGAAGATTTAGAGAGGTAGAGGAAAGAATGGAGAGAGAAATAAGAGCAATGCAGGAGAGCCATGAGAAAAAAGTCAATAGCTTGAAAAGCCAAATGGAAAAGGAGATAAAAAAGCTCTCTGAAGAAAATTATTGCCTAAGAATTAGGATTGAACAATTGGAAGCTAGTGACTTTATGAGAAACCAAGATATAGTAAAGCAAATCAAAATGAATAAAAAAAAACACAGGGCAATATGAAATATCTCCTTGGAAAACAGCTGACCTGGAAAATAGATCCAGGAGAGATAATTTGAAGATCACTGGACTACCTGAAAACCATGACCAAAATAAGAGCTTAGACACCATCTTCCAAGAGATTGTCAGGGAAAATTGCCCTGATATTCTAGAAGCAGAATGCAAAATATAAACTGAAAGAATGCACTGATCACCTCCTGAAAGAGATCCCCAAAGGAAAACCTCCAGGAATATTATAGCCAAATTTCAGAGCTGCCAGGTCAAGGAGAAAATAATGCAAACAGCTAGAGAAAAGGAATTAAATACTGTGGAGCTACAATAAGGATAAAATAAGACCTAGCAGCATCTACATTAAATGACCTGAGGGCATGGAATATGATATTCCAGAGGGCAAAGGAACTGGGACTACAGCCAAGAATAATGTACCCAGCAAAACTGAGTATAATCTTTCAGAGGAAAAAATAGGACTTCAATGAAAAAGAGGACTTTCAGGCATTTGTGATGAAAAGACCTGAACTGAATAGAAAATTTGACTTTCAAATATAAGACCCTAGAGAAGCATCAAAAGGTAAAGAGGAAAAAGAAATCATGAGGGATATTAAAAGATTAAACTATTTACATTCCTACATGGGAAGATAATACTTCTGACTCATAAGAACTCTCTCAGTATTAGGACAGCTGAAAGGAATACACTTAGACAGAGGGCACAGGTCTGAACTGAATATGAAGGGATGATATTTGTAAAGCACTTATTTTTTGTTTATCCTTGTTCTTTGTAGGGCAAACAGGATGGGGTGTCTTATATCTGGGGATGGATTTGGGCCCAGGGCCTCCTGGGTCCAGGGCTGGTGCTGTGTCCATTGTGCCACCTAGATAACCCATGATGACACCTTTAAAATAGGGTTGAGGGGTAGGAGGAATGCACTGGGGGAGGGGGAAGGGGAGAGGTAGACTGGGGAGAGGAAGTTCACAGGAAGGAAACAAGAAAAAAGCTTATGGAGGGGAGGGGAAGAGAAGGAAGGAGTGGGGGAGTGAGTGAACCTTACCATCATCAGAATTGGCTCAAAGAGGGAATAACATACATACTCAAGTGGTATAGTAATATATCTTTGCCCTGAGGGAAAGTGGGAGAGGAAGGAGATAAGGGGTGGGGGGGAGGAGAGGGGAAGGAGGGAAGGGCAGGTTGGGGGAGGGAGCAGTGAAAAGCAAAACACTTTCCAGGAAGGTGAAGATGTTCTGCATAACTGCACATATATGACTTATATTGAATTGCTTGATTTCATAGGGAGGGTTGAGGAGGGAGGGAAGAAGAAAAATTTAGAACACAGAACTAGCTCAAAGACTTTAATCTCATCAGAGTAGGCTCAAGGAGGGAATAACATTCACACCCAACTGAGAGGAGTAATCTATTTAACCATACAGGAAAGTAGGAGGGGAAGAGGTTAAGGAGAGAAGGGTGAAAGAAGGGAGGGCAGAGCAGGGGAGGGAGCAGTCAGAAGTAAAACACTCTTAAGAAGGAATAGGGTAAAAGAAGATGGAAAATTGAGTAAATATCATGGAAAGGGAATAGGATGGAGGGAAATAGTTACGATGATTGACTATAATGACAAAATGTATGGTACCTACTTTGCTGGTCTATTGGGAAGAAAATTCTTTGTCAAGTTTAAGATGCAAAAAAAAAAAAGTTTAAGGTACTATATAAAAGTTATGATGAACAGGATGCTATCAGAAAAACCTGGAAAGACCTATATGAACTGAAGCAGAGTGAAATGCACTGCATACAGAATAACAGCAATAGTGTAAGATGATCTGCTGGGAAGCACATGGTTATTTTAAGCAAGGCAACGATCCAATATAACTCTGAAGGACTTATGAAAATTGCAATCTATCTACAGAGAAAGAACTGATGATATCTGAAAACAGATTGAAACACATTGTTAAAATTTGTTTTTACATGTATTTTGGAAAATAAAATTCTAAACAAAAAAAACACACAACAAAACAAACAAACAAACAAAAACAATGGATGCAGGACCAGACACTGTTTGGCAACTCTATTACCTGTACCCACTTCTGGCTCACAGGTTAAGGGTGGAAAGGAGAACTTTCTATAAAGAGCGGGGGGAAACCTAAAGGGGCAGTCTCACTTCTGGCCCCAAGGGATCAGGAACCTTGAGAACAGTATCATTTCCAGTCCCAAAGGAAAAAGGTTCCTGAGGAGCAGTATCAAATGCAATCCCAATGAATCAGGGTGCCTTTCTATGTAAGGACCAGAGAGTACAGATCAAAAGAGCAGTGATCATGCCTCTCCCTAGATAACAACATCTTGTAGATACTGAAAACTTCCAAATCTCCAGAACTGGCTCTAAAAACAACAGTGTAAAACAGCCTGAAGCTTGAAATAGAGCCTCTTTTCATCACACACATCCCACACACACTGGAGGGGTACATACCCCTACACTGTAAACAAAATCCAACATTAACATGAAGTTCTAAATCAAGAAATAGGGTGGAAAAAATGAGCTAAGAAACAAACAAACAAAAAAGAACCTGACCATAAAAAGCTACTATGGTGATGGGGAAGATAAAGACACAACTCAAAAGAAGAAAATGGGAGTAGCTAGGTGGGGCAGTGGATAAAGCACCAGCCCTGGATTCAGGAGGACCTGAGTTCAAATCCAGCCTCAGACACTTGACACTTACTAGCTGTGTGACCCTGGGCAAGTTACTTAACCCCCACTGCCCGGAGGAGGAGGAGGAGGAGGAGGAGGAGGAGGAGGAGAAGAAGAAGAAGAAGAAGAAGAAGAAGAAGAAGAAGAAGAAGAAGAAGAAGAAGAAGAAGAAGAAGAAGAAGAAGAAAATGAAGTCAAAACAGTTACAAGTAAAGGCTGAGAAGGAAAAAGAAATGTGAACTAGACACAAGCCCAACAAGAATTCCCAGAGGAGCTAAAAATTATTTTCAAAATCAAATAAGAGTGGTAGAAAAAATTAGGTAAAGAAATAGAAGCAAATTATGAAAAGACAATTAACAACTTGATAAAAGAAGTATAAAAACTCACTGAAGAAAATAACTTCTTATAAAGCAGAAATTGGCAAATGGAAGATAATGACTCAAGACATCAAAAAACAATAAAACAGTCAAAAGAATGAAAAAAATGAAGAAAATGTGAAAACAACTGACGTGGAAAATAGATCCAGAATACATAATTTAAGAATTATTGGACTACCTGAAAGATATGACCAAAGAAAAAGTTTAGGAATCATATAGGAGGGGACAGCTAGGTGACACAGTGCATAAGGCACCAGCCTTGGATTCAGGAGGACCTGAGTTCAAATCCAGCCTCAGACACTTGACACTTACTAGTTGTATGACCCTGGGCAAGTCACTTAATCCCCATTGCCCTGCAAAAAGAAAAAGAAAAAAGAAAAAGAAAAGAAATCATATAGGAAAACTACCCTGATATCCTGGAACTAGAATGCCAAACAGAAATTTAAAAAATCTATCAATCATCAACTGAAAGAGATCCCAAAATGAAAACTCCCAGGAATGTTTGTAGTCAAATTCCAGAGTTCCTAGGTCAAAGAGAAAATACCTCAAACAGCCAAAAAGAAACCATTCAAATACTATGTCACCACAGTCAGGATCACATAAGATTTAAAAGGTACCATATTAAAGAAACAGAGGGCTTGGAATATTATATTCTAGAAGGCAAAAGAACTGGGATTAGGACCAAGAATAACCTACCCAGCAAAACTGAACATAATCCTAATGAAAAGAAACCATTCAAATACTATGTCACCACAGTCAGGATCACATAAGATTTAAAAGGTACCATATTAAAGAAACAGAGGGCTTGGAATATTATATTCTAGAAGGCAAAAGAACTGGGATTAGGACCAAGAATAACCTACCCAGCAAAACTGAACATAATCCTAATGAAATATAGTACTTTCAAGTATTCCTGATAAAAAGATCAGAGTCGAATAGAAAATCTGACTTTCAAATACAAGACTCAAGAGAAGCATAAAAAAGTAAACATGAAAGAGAAATCATAAGAGACTCAATAAGGTTAAACTGTTTATCTTTTTTTATGAGAAGATGACATATATATCTTAAAAGTATTTTATTATTATTAAGACAGTTAAAAAAAGACAGAAGGATTCTACGTACAAGTCAATTATGTTGGAATAATCTAAAAAAAATGAAAAGGCAAGAAAGAAGAAAACCAAACTACTAGTATCAAACACGAAAAAGGTGACTGCACCACCAATGAAGATCAAATTAAAACAATTGTTAGGACTTATTTTGTACAATTATATGCCAACAAAACTGACAAATCTAAATGAAATGGATGAATATTTATAAAAATATAAACTACCCAGATTAACAGAAGAGGAAATAGAATACTTCAATAACCCTATTTTAGAAAAAAAAAGTTGAACAAGCCCTTAAATGAATAAACTTGAATAAATGCAACCCCCCCACCCCCCAAGGAAAAATCCCTAAGACCAGATGGATTCAAAAGTGAATTCTACCAAAAATTTAAGGAACAGTTAATCCCAATGCTATATAAACTATCTGGGGGGAGGGGGGAGGTAAAGAAGGAGTCCTACCAAATTCTTTTATGACACACAAATGTTCTGATACCATTGAAAGAAGCAAACCAATTCCATTTTGTATTACCACTCACATTTTGTACAGCAGAGTTAAGTCATTTTCCTGCAAATCACATAAATTCAGAGAAGTCATTTATCACTGTATTACTAACTTTTGCATAATGCAGGTGGACACAACCAATCAGAGTCCCTGAACTCTGAAAAATCCCTAAATCTAAAAATAGTAACACTGAAAATAGGAACTTTACTATAAAAACCTTTCTAAATCTCTCTTTGGGGTCCCTGTATCTGATGAGGGGCCCTGGACCCAATTTATCTGCAACTACATGCTTTGCCAATGAATCACATACCTTGGACTTTGTTTCCTCAGTTATTATTATTCACCCACAATAATACATAACCCAAGGACAGCAAAAACATAGAAAACTGTAGACCAATTTCTTTAATAAATATAGATGTGAAATTTTTAAATAAAATACCAACAATGAGATTATAGCAATGTATCACAAAGATGACACACTATGACCAGGTAGGATTTATACCAGGAATGCAGGACTGGTTCAATATTAGGAAAACTATCAACCTAACTGACCATATCAATAAAGAAAAGAACAAAAATCATGATCATTCAATAGATGAAAAAAGCCGTTGACAAAATACAACACCCATCCCTATTAAAAACACTGGAAAGCATAGGAATCGATGGAACTTTCTTAAAATAAATATTATCTACCTTAGTCAAGAACAAGCATTATCTGTAACAAGGATAAACTTGACTTCTTTCCAATAAGGTTAGGAGTGAAGCAAGGATGTCCATTATCACCCCTATTATTCAATATTGTACTAGAAATCCTAGCTATAGCAACAAGAAAAAGAAATTAAAGCAATAAAAATAGGCAAAGAAGAAACAAAATTATCATTCTTTGAAGATGCTATGATGGTATGCTTAGAGAACTCTAGAGAATCAACCAAAAAATTAGTTTAAATAATTAACAAATTCAGCAAAGTTGAAGGATATAAAATAAACCCACACAAATCAATACTTAACAAAGCTGAGCAGCAAAAGATAGAAAAAGAAATTCTATTTAAAATAACTACAGACAATATAAAATACCTGGGAGTCTACTTTTCAAGACAAACCCAGCACTTATATGAACACAATTACAAAACACTTTTCACACAAAGTCAGATCTAAACAATTGAAGAAATATTAATTGCTCATGGGTAGGCCAAGCCAATGTAACAAAAGTAACAATACTACCTAAGTTAGTTTGCTTACTGAATGCCATACAAATCAATCTACCAAAGAATTATTTTACAGAAGTAGAAAAAATAGTAACAATATTTATCTAGAAGAACAAAAGGTCAAGAATATCAAGGGAAGCAATGAAAAGAATTGGAAAAGTCAGAGTGACATTTTTCTGACCTAAGAAAACTTAAAAGATAGGCAAAAATGAATGGAAAAAAATGAGCAAACAACAACGACCAAAAAAAATTGGGGCATAAAAAGTTACTACAGTGGCAGGGAAGACCAAGGTATAAACTCATTAGAAGACAACAATGTGAAAACAGCTACCCAAAAAAGCCTCAAATAAAAATGATACTTGGACTCAAACAAAACAATAATTCCTGGAAGAGCTAAAGGAAGAAATAAGACTGGTAGAGGAAAAAGTTGGAAAAGAAATAAGAGTGATACAAGGAAATTATGAGAAGACAATTAACAGCTTACTAAAAGAGGCACAAAAATACTGAAGAAAACAATACCTTAAAAACCAGAATTGGCCTAATGGTAAAAACAGGCACAAAAATTCACTGAAGAAAAGAACTCCTTAAAAAGCAGAATAGACCAAATGGAAAAGGAGGTACAAAAATTCTTTGAAGAAAAGAATTCCTTAAAAAGCAGACCAGAACAAGTAGAAAAGGAAGTATAACAGTTCACTGAGGAAACAATTCCTTAAAAAAAAAATGAATTGGTCAAACGGAAAAACAGGTACAAAATCTCAATGAAGAAAGTAACTCCTTGAAAAAGACCTATCTGTACAAAAATATTTAAAGCAACTCTTTTTGTGGTGTCTAAGAATTGGACATCAAAGGAATGCCCATCAATTGAGGAATAACTAAATAAGCTGTGGAATATGATGGAATTATTGTGCTATAAGAAATAACAAGTAGGATGATTTCGGAAAGGCCTGGAAAGACTTGTATGAGCTGATGTATAGTGAAAAGAGCAGAACCAAGAGAATGTTGTACACAGAGACAGCAATATTGTTTGATGAAGAACTGTGAAAGACTTAACTATTCTCAACAATACAATGATCCAAGACAATCCCAAAGGACTATTGATGAAACATACTATCCACCTCCAAAGAAAGAACTGATATTGATGGTACACAGACTGAAGCATGCTATTTTTTCACTTTCTTTCATTTTTTCTTTTATTCAAGTTTTCATATATAAAATTATTAATATTTTACATAATCATACATGTATAACCCATATCTGATTGCTTACTGCCTTAGGGAAGAAGAAGAGGGAGGGAAGGAGATGGGGAGGGAGGGAAAGAGGGATAAAAAATGGAACCCCAAACTATAAATAAAAATCTTTATTACTTTAAGAAAAAAAGAAACTCCTAAAAAGTTAGAACTGGGCAACTGGAAGCTAATGACTCCATGAGACATCAAGAAACAATGAGACAAAGTCAAAAGAATGAAAAAAATAGAAGAAAAGGTAAAATATCTCACTGGAAAAACAACTGACATGAAAAATAAATCCAGAAGAGATAATTTAAGACGTATTAGAGTACTCGAAACCCATGATCAAAGAAAGAATATAGACATCCTATTTCAAGAAGTTATCAAAGAAAACTGACCAATATCTTAGATCCAGAGGGTAAAACGGAAATGGAAAGAATTCACCAATCACCTCCTGAAAGAGATCCCAAAATGAAAATACCCAGGAATATAATAGCAAATTTCCAGAGCTCCCAAGTCAAGGAAACAAGCAGCCAGAAAAATATGATTCAAATACGTGGAGCCATAGTCAGGATCACACAAGATTTAGCATCTTCCACATTAAAAGAATGGAGGACTTGGAATATGATATTCTAGAAGATAAAGGATCTATGATTACAACCAAGAATCACCCACCTAGCAAAACAAAGTATAATCTTTCAGAGGAGAAATGGATTTTTAATGAAATAAAGGACTTTCAAGCATTCCTGATGAAAAGACCTAAGTAGAATAGAAAATCTGACATTCAAAGAGAAGTATAAAAAGGCAAACATGAAAGATTAATCATAAGGGTCTCAATAAAGTAAAATTGCTTACATTCCTATATGGGAAGATGATACATGTCACTCCTAAGAACTTTATCATTATTAGAGCAATTGAAAGGAGTTTACTTAGACAGAGGGCATGGGTGTAAGTTATGTTGAAACGATTTCCAAAAGAAAATAAAGGGGCGAAAAAGAGGGATGCACTGGGAGAAGGGGAAAAGGAGAGGTAGAATGGGAAAATTATTTTCTCACATAAGAGAAACCCACAAAGAAGAGCATTTACAGTGGAGGGAAAAAAGGGAGAGGATAGCAGGCAATACTTAAACCTACTCTCACTGGAATTGGTTCAAAGAAGGAAGACTATATATACACACTCAATTGTGTATAGAAATGTAACTTACCCAAAAGGGAAATATGAGGAAAAAAGAATAAGAGAAAGGAGAGGGGAAGGATAATGGGGAGGGCAGATTAAGAGAAGCAGTGGTTAGAAGACTTTTGAGGAGGAACAAGCTAAAAAGAGAAGAGGGAGAAACAGCAAATAATGGGATGGAGGGAAATATGGTTAATAAGCATAACTATGAATGTGAATGGATAAGCTCATCCATAAAATGGAAGCAAACAGCAGAATGGATTAGAAATCAGAATCTAACAATATAATGTTTATAAGAGATACACTTGAAACAGTTCTTCGTTAAACAATATTGCTGTCACTATGCATAACATTCTCCTGGTTATGCTCACTTCACTATATATCAGTTCATATACATCTTTCCAGGACTTTCTAAAATGATCCTGCTTGGCATTTCTTAAAGCACAATAATATTCTATTAAAATCATATACCAGTTTGTTCAGCCATTCCCCAATTGATGGGCTTTCCTTTTGATTTCCAATTCTTAGCCACTACAAAAAGAAAAGCTATAAATACTTTTATACAAATAGGTCTTTTTCTCTTTTGGGGTATATCTTTGGGATATAAACCTTGCAGTGGTATTGCTAGATCAAAGGGCATGCAGTTTTACAGCCCTTTGGACATAGTTCCAAACTGCTCTCCAGGATGGTTGAATCAGTTCACAACTCCACTAACAGTGGATTAGTGTCCCAGTTTTTCCAGTCCCTCCAACATCCAACATTTGGGGGGGGGGGGGGCGGAGCAATGAGGGTTAAGTGACTTGCCGAGGGTCACATATCTAGTAAGTGTCAAGTGTCTGAGACCAGACTTGAACTCAGGTTCTCCTGAATCCAGGGCCAGTCCTTTATCCACTGTGCCACCTCGCTGCCCCCAACATTTTCCTTTTTGACTTGCCCAGGGTCACATTTGCCATTCCATCATCAGTGGTCTTGACTTTTGTCTTGCCACTGGATTTCTATGGCTCTTGAATAGAAAGACTGATGACTTTATGCAATTCTGTCTCAATTAAATCCAATTCTCTTTGAAAACAAGGGGCTAAGGGAGCAGCTTAGGTGGCACAGTGGATAAAGCACCAGCCCTGGATTCAGGAGGACCTGAGTTCAAGTCCAGCCTCAGACACTTGACACTTACTAGCTATGTGACCCAGGGCAAGTAACTTAACCCTCATTGCCCTACAGAGAAAAAAACAACCACCCAAAGGGCTAAGAACAAGAACCCCAAATAAGGTATGTACCTCCAGATATTTTTATTAAAGCTTCAACAAAAAAAATGAAATAAGGTTCTTGGAAATAAAAAAATAATAATAACAATAACAAACATTTATATAGAACTTTTAAGGTTTGCAAAGCCCTTTACATATGTTAACTTATTTGATAAACTATAAATACAGTGCTATATCATGCTTTAAAAATTCTACTTTGACAGCAAAAGCTCCTAGCTAAAGCTTGGACATTAGCTGATATAGTTCATATTTTTCCAAATGAATATAATGGTTGAAAAAAGGTCTTTCTGAATATTGTTTTTTCTTTTTCTTCCTCAGTTTTAGATAGAATTCCAAAGCCCAAATCTACATATCTTTTCCCGGTATCAGTATGACTAAGAAGAGAGTGAATGGATATGTGTAGGAAGGAAAGAAACACTACAGTGGAAATTAATACCAGCTGTGTTTTCTAGCCTATGTTTGGTCATACCCATTGAAAAGGAGCATTTGGTCTAACACCTCTAAGTGGCCAAACCACAACACAAATTCATCATTTCCAGAATGGAGACTACCTAAGATTAGCCAAGAAGGAATTACAAATACTTCTGGGAATATGGAGTAGAGACTCATCTGATTCTATTTTAATGTTTGAACACTTTGGAAGGAGGAGGGAAAGTGCTTGCTCTCAGGTAGGGGTAGCAGGTGGGGAAACATGATGGAAATGTTCATTTGCTCTTGTTCTGGCATAACAGGAGATGGAGAATACCTATTAAGGATACTCTTTGTAAAACTACTTGGAAAATTTAAAATCAAAGAGTATTGGAGGTGGAAATTATTTTGAAGGCATATATTCCAACCTCCCTCCCCACAACATGACAGGTAAGAAAACTGAAGGCCATAGATACTGAATTACTCAAAGTCACATAGTTTATAAACTCAAAGAATGAAAGATGGCAGAGATGGAACTAAAATGCAGATATATTTATTACCATGTTCCACTTAGTTATTTTAATCTGATTATGCCCTTTGGTTCCTATCATCAAATGATGATAAGGGCTTCAACCTTCATGGTAAGTTCTTATATTTCCCTCCATCCCATTATTTGCTGTTTCTCCCTCTTCTCTTTTTAGCTTGTTCCTCCTCAAAAGTCTTCTAACCACTGCTTCTCTTAATCTTTAATCTTTAAAAAGTCAACATCAAATACAGCTGAAGGTTATTTCAATGTCATATGGAAGTTAATATATCCCAGCATCATCTTAATTTTTTAAACAACAGCATCAAACTACTTATACTACCATCTCCTCCCTTTTTTGGACTGTTACTAGAGTGGAATGAAGAAAAGCAGGGTACAGAAAGATATATTCAGACTCACAGAATCTCAGAGCTAGAGAAGATCTTCCATTTCTTATAGGCCCAATTCAAGTTCTCCCTCCTCCATGAAATCTTTCTTGACAACCCAGCTGGAAAATCAGTTGTCCCCCCTCATTATTCTTGTAGCACTCAGTCTAAACATCTCCTCTGTACTTACTGCATTCTCTGTTCCACGTTAGTTCTTTGCATAGAGGTTACTTCCTTCCTATTGGATTATAAGCTCTTTGAGAGCAAAGCCTTTTTCCCATCTACCATAGCAGTCAGAGGCAGCCCAGTGTAAAAGTATAAGTATGGCACCTGGAATCAGGAGGCCAGCATCTGAACCTGATGCTCATATTTACTAGTATTGCAATCACACATAAGTCATTCGACTTCTTCGTGTTCACCACCTGTAAGATGAAGAGCATGTCCTACCTCTCTGATAGGACTCTGAAGGCCCATTGGTAAGCCTTACCAAGTTATGTAAATGTATGCAGCTGTTGCTATTGACTTTTTTTTTTAATTTTTGCAGAGCAATGAGGGTTAAATGACTTGCCCAGTGTCACACAGCTAGTAAGTGTCAAGTGTCTGAGACCAGATTTGAACTCAGATCCTCCTGAATTCAGGACCGGTGCTTTATCCACTGCACCACCTAATACCCCCTGCTATTGACTTTTTCTTTTTCTTTTTCTTTCTTTCTTTTTTTTTTTTGGTGAGGCAATTGGGGTTAAGTGACTTGCCCAGGGTCACACAACTAGTAAGTGTTAAGTATCTGAGGCCAGATTTGAACTCAGGTCCTCCTGAATCCAGGGTTGGTACTCTATCCACTGTGCCACCTAGCTTCCCCTGCTATTGACTTTTTTTTTTTTTGGTGAGGCAATTGGGGTTAAGTAACTTGCCTAGGGTCACACAACTAGTGTCAAGTGTCTGAAGCTGAATTTGAACTCAGGTCCTCCTGAATCCAGGGCTGGTGCTCTATCCACTGCGCCACCTAGCTGCCCCTGCTATTGACTTTTAAAACAAAATTAAATTGTTGACTTTTTAAAACTAAGAAGGAAAAATAAACTTCCATTCTATATTATGGACTATTAAGAAAGGGATGGAAGGGGAAACAGTTGAAAAGAAAAATGAGTATGCACAGGGGCGAAGACAGAAAGACAGAAAAACCACAGTGGAATAGAGACATCATTATATTAAAAGGTGTAGTGTACACACATGCAGACACCCATGGAGATAGACACAGAGAATGACAGAACATAGAAAATGACAAAAACATATAGAAAAGAAAGTGTCTGTTCTTTCGGGAAGGGCGGGGTGGATAAGAGAAGAAAATCCTCTAGATAGGAAACATGGGTAAATTTTCAAATTTTGCTATAGAAACATCTAAATTTCAACTCAA
This sequence comes from Dromiciops gliroides, assembly GCF_019393635.1. Lineage (NCBI taxonomy): Eukaryota > Metazoa > Chordata > Mammalia > Microbiotheria > Microbiotheriidae > Dromiciops > Dromiciops gliroides. The sequence goes on along the minus strand of NC_057862.1, from coordinate 435,122,724 downwards.
AAGTTTCAAAACAATAATATTCTGTAAAACCTCCCAAAGTGGGAAGTATCACAGTTTTGTTTTGTTTTGTTTTTGAGAAAGGAATTTCTTCTAATGTAAAAACATCCCTCTCTTGTGGCATTTAAAAAAACAAAAACCTGCTACTAAAGATTTCTAAAACCATGTTGCATTTTCACAACAATAGACATATCATAGCATATCTTGCCCCACAGACCAGATGAAATTAAACCGAGGGTCAGTTCCAGACCACATACAAGGGTTCGGCAACTACTAGTTACTGTTTCTTTGGCAAGAGTACATAAAGATTATCTTGAATTCTCATCATAAAAAATTCAGTCTTTGTTCCCATGCATAGCTTAATAAAAAGGGTGCAGTTTGTATTATCTATAAATTATAAATTGAAGAAACACACTAAGAGCTAATGTATTTCCGAGAATAAAAACAGCTGGTAAAGACAAATGCCAAATTCTCTCCACTGCTTGATTTCTTTTTAATTGACCTTAATGTAAAATGAGAACAATCTGCCTGGAACCCAAATAGTCTCTAGTTGAAAATGTGGTGTCTGGTCTGAAGAACAGAGGCTGCTGGTCACCATGCCAAGATGAACTGTATTCCCAGGGACCTGGTCTTTCTCAAGACCTTACTGGGGTTTAATTCCTTTTAGTGGTTTTGGGATTGCTATTTAAAATGAACAATCAACATATGCAATTAATTTAAGTTTCTTCATTTAAAAAAAAAACTTAACTAAAGCCAAATTATTTTTGTGAGCCATTGCAATATGACAGAACATCTGAGCAAAACAGAGCCTTGTTTACCCTGAAAGAGACCACTTTCCAGTTGAGCACACGAATGGTACCTTGGATATGACCTACTGCATTACCAAATGCTACCTGAACAAAAAGGGCTAAAGATGCTTGACGACTTTATGCCCAGAAGAGTAACAATATGCTTCCATGAAACCAGGCAAATATGTCCCCAGTTTCTGAAGAGACTGCAGATCAACCTCAGTTTCATTCATCCTGAGAATCATTAGGTCCCCTGACCTAATGAAGAAATTCCTTGGTGCCTATGACCTTTTCATAGCATTTAGGTAGACAGATGGAATTATGAAACAGCAGGCAAGGAAAAGTAGTAACCTGAAAGAAACTAGAGGACCAAGAGCACACTGGATAAAGATAGTTGGATGCAAAAAGCCATTAGGTGACAAAATAATCCAAGTAGCCTGTTCTATATAACACCCCAAATGCCCACTGCTAAATAGTTCTAATGTCAGAGTAAGTTGAAGATGAGAGAGAATTTCATTTGCCCCTAGATTACTATCTAGTCAAGTAGACCAAGATCTCAAGCCTCAGGACACCAGAAGTATTTGAGGGCCTTCATGGAAGGGTCTCATATTCATCATAGATCCTGAGCTTCAAGGCCTTAAGGTACTAGAAGGCCTATGCTTCTAGGAACTCAGGTTTGAGTACCTGTTCCACAGGGAGGAATGAAGCTACCCAGCCAAGAGCCAAGCCTAAAGTCAGCCTCGTTTGGGATCCCATACATCATTTTTTAACTGCCCAAGAAGCCCAAACAGAATTAACTATCTATCTAGACCCACCAGCTACACTCCACTTACCCTATATTCAGAATGACTAGCAGTGGAAACTGACACTGCTACCTCCACACCGACTCAGTGCTCACTCATCACAGAACCCTGATGGGGACTCTAGTTAACTGGTTCTTCTATCCCTTCTGTTGACTCACCTCCTCCATCCTGCTCTCCTTATCCTTGTGATTCAGAACTGCCTGTTCTGAAATGAGCATTTCTTTCTCTACTGACTCCTCTTGTATTATTAGCATTCCTATGAACCTCGGCCTGACCCCTTCATGGCTGATATCCTTCTCTTTCCTACTGTTTAATTATGACCTCTGGAAGACCCTAAAACTCTGGAAAAACTCTAAAGTTTAAAAACTCCCCTTCATCTTACATCTCTTCACTTCATGCTCTTTCTGTCTTCTGGTACTAGGTGGCATAGTAGATAGAGCACTGGGCCCGAAGTCATAAAAACCTAAGTGCAAATCCAGCCTCAGACACTTCCTAGCTGTGTGGCACTGGACAAGTCACTTACCCTATTTGCTTCAACTTCCCCATCTATAAAATGGATATAGTAAGAACACCTAGCTCCTGGTGTTGTTATGAGAATCTAATGAGATAATAATTGTAAAGCACTTAGCACAATGCCTAGGCATACAGTAAGTACTATATAAATGTTAACTATTAGCATTATTATTATTATTAACAAATCTGGCTTCCTAGTTTAAGATTTTGCATCCCATGGGGCAGCTAGGTGGTACAGTGGATAAAGCACCAGCCATGGATTCAGGAGGACCTAAGTTCAAATCTGACCTCAGACACTTGACACTTACTAGCTGTGTGACCCTGGGCAAGTCACTTAACCCTCACTGCCCTGCAAAATATTCCTTTTCCCATGGCCCCTGCCACATGGAACCAGAAGGCATAATCCTTGCTTCTTGATGCTATGTCCAGACCTCTCTTTTGCCATCTTTCATCAACAATTTGTTTGAGGATCACTCCGTCTCTATATTACCCAATCTAAATACCTGTAACAGACACTGACTAACCTCCTGGTTATGGTTCCTCCTGTTTCAGGGAATTCAGTATCTGGTTCACAGTCTTCACATTAGGGTTTTTCAAAACATGCTGATGTTCCCTGGAATAATCTGGCCTCCAAGTTCAAGAACCTGTATGTTAACTCCAATTCAGCCACCTATAGAAAGAGTCCAATCCTAGATCTCTTCATCACCTATAACTCTGCTAATGACTCCATGAGGCTGAAACCTGCCATTCTTCTCTCTGATCATAACCTCCTATCTTTTCATCTCCCCCTCTGCCTCACTTCTCCTAAACCTTATCTGATATCTAATCTGAACTGGACCTTCAATGTTCCATGGCAATCTTTGTATTCTTCCCTGATCAACTCTCGCGGTCCCCATGGTAGTTATTTCAAATCTGCTCTTTTCTCCCTCAATTTACTACTCACCATTGTCTTCACTTTTCCTCTCAACAGAGAAACATGTATCCTATTTTACAGAGAAAACTGGGGGCATCCATTGTGAACTTTCTTTTCTCCCCTACCCCACCACCTGAAAAGCTTTAATTCTTTCCTTTTTTCAAGTCTCTGAGGAAGTGGCCCTTCTTGTCAAGGAGAAACCTCTGCTTGTGACTTTGATCTCATCTTTTCTCATTTCTTCAAGGAGTATGACCCTCTCTCCCCTTCCATCCTCTTCCCCAGCTTTAATCTGCTACCTATAAACATGAGCAAATTTTCTCTATTCAAAAAACAAAAACAAAAAAACCACTTGTCCCTATTATCCTGTTTCTTTTCTCTCTTTCACAGCCAAACTCTATTTTCTCAGCTCTCACTTACTTCTGAATTCCTTGCAATCTAGTTTTGAACCTACCAAACTATGGAAAATGCTTTCTTTCTACAAGTTTATCAATGAGCTCTTAACTGCTAAATCTCTAATAGCTTTTTATTAGTCTTAATTCTATTTAGTTCTCTGGAGCTTTTAACACTGCTGATTACATTTTCCCCCAGTATATTCTCTTCTGCTTTGTTTCCCTGACACGTCTCTCTTTTTTTTCTCCTTATGGCCATGTGACCTTTAAAAAATTTATTTACTGAAACACAGAGGCTTTACTTTTTATGTCCCAAACTCTCCTCCTCCCCCAAGCAATTAAGTAGGCAAGAAAAACAAAGCCTACTACAAATATACAGTCACACAAAATAAATTTCCACATTAGCCATGTTAAAAAAAAAAAAGAAGAGAAGAGAAAGAAGTGAAAAATAAACATACTTCAATCTGTACTCATAGTCCATCAGTTTTCTCTCTGGATTTGGATAGCATGTTTCATCATGAATACTTTGGAATTGTGGTGAGTTATTGGGTTGATCAGTTAAGTCTTTCAAAGTTGATTATCTTTACAATATTGCTGTTACTAAGTAGATTGTTCTCCTGGTTCTGCTCACCTCCCTTTGCATCAGTTTATACAGGTCTTCCCAGGTTTTTTCTCAGACTATCCTCTTCATCATTTCTTACAGAACAATAGTATTCTGTCACATTCATATACCATAACTTATTCAGCTATTCCCCAATTGATAGGTGCCTCCTCAGTTTCCAATTCTTTGCTACTGTGATGAGTAAAACTAAATGTGTGGTCACCTTTTCCTGCCCCCAGTATGGGGGGTGGTAACTAGCTAGGAATTACTTATAAATTAGGAGCTTCAGCAACAGTTTAGGCATTAAACATTTATTAAAGTATATTAGAAGTTAGTAAAGAGCACATGTCTCTGAAAGAACAGAAAAACCTAGCTTAGATCTATGTGAGAAAGAGAGAGAGAGAGAGAGAGAGAGAGAGAGAGAGAGAGAGAGAGAGAAAACCACCTTCACCCACCAGGTCATGCTTCCAAAAGAGAAAAAGCCTCAGTCAGGGGGCAGACCACACACACACAGCTCCAAGGTAATTGGCTGGTAGCATTCAAGTCCATTGATTGACATGACTTAAAGGTGGTCCATGAATTGTGAGACAACTTCCAGGATGCCAATTCAACCTTAGAAACCTCAGAAAGGTTACCTCATGCTTTCTCAGCAGAGGGCCCTGGAGAGTAATATTCTCACACTATCACAAAAATAGACTGCATAAATATGTTTGTATATTTGTATATAAGACTCCTTTTCCTCTTTCTTGGATCTCTTTGGGTACAGCCTTAATAGTGGTATTGCTGGGTTAAAGAGTATTCAGTTTTATAGCCCTTTGGGTTCCAAACTGTTTTCTAGAATGGTTAGAGCAGTTCACACCTCTACCAAGAATTCATTAGTGTCCCAGTTTCCCTGTATCCCCTCCAACATTTATCACTTTCCTTTTCTGTCATCTTAGCCAGTCTGATGGATGTGAGATGGTAACTCAAGAGTTGTTTTCATTGCATTTCTCATTTTTAGTAATTTAGAGCATTTAAAAAAACCTGACTATTGATGATTTTAATTTTTTTCTCTTGGAATGCTTCCTATTAATATCCTTTGACCATTTTCCAATTAGGAAATGGCTCTTATTTTTGAAAATTTAACTCAGTTCCCTATATATTTTAGAACGATACCTTTGTCAGAGAAACTTGTTGCAAAGATCTTCCCCCCAGTTTATTCAATTATTTTTATAGTTTTCCTAATAATTGAACCAGCCCTACATTCCTGGTACAAATCCATCCTGTTATGGTGTATGATCTTTAGAATATATTCCTATAATTTCCTTGGTATTTTATTTAAGACTTTTGATGCAATATTCACTAGGAAAATTGGTTTATTGTCTTCTTTTCCTATTTTGACTCTCCTTGGTTTAAGTATCAAGACCATATTTTTGTCACAGAATGAATTTGGTAGGACTCCTCCTTTAAATATTTTTTCACACAGTTTACATATTAATGGAAATGTTCTTTAAATGTTTTGTAGAATTTGTTTGTAAATCCACCTAGCCCTGCAGTTGTTTCTTTTGCTGTTGCTTTTGAGTTGTTTTCAGTCATGTCCAACTCTTCATGACCCTATGTAGGGTTTTCTTGGCAAAAAATATTGAAATGGTTTGCTATTTCCTTCTCCAGCTCATTTTATAGAGAAGGAACTGAGGCAAACAAGGTTAAGTGACTTGTCCAGGGTCACACAGCTAGTGTTTGAGGCTAGATTTGAATTCACAAAGATGACTCTTCCTGATTCCAGGCCCAGCATTCTATACACTATACCACCTAGCTGCCCTTTTTTCTTAGGGAGCTATTTTATGGCTTGTTTAATTTCTTTTTCTAAGATAGAGTTATTTAAGTTTTGGGTTTCTTATTCCATTAATCTGGGCAACTTATGTAAATATTCACCCATTTCATTTAGTTGTAAGTTTCCCCAGCATATTATTAGGCAAAACAGCTTCTAATAGTTGCTTTTATTTTCTTTTCGTTGTTTTTGAATTGACCTTTTTGAGTGTGTGTGTGTGTGTGTGTGTGTGTGTGTGTGTGTGTGAGTGTGAGAAGCAATTGGGGTTAAGTGACTTGCCCAGGGCCACGCAGCTAGTAAGTGTCAAATGTCTGAGGCCGAATTTGAACTCAGGTCCTCCTGAATCCAGGGCTGGTGCTCTATCCACTGTGCCACCTAGCTGCCCCTACCTTTTTCATTTTTGATGCTTTGGTTTTCTTTTTTAAAACAGCAGATTGGCCAATGACTTATATATTTTAAAAAAAAAAATTTTTTTTAACAGCTCTTATGGCACAGTGGATAAAGTAACGGCCCTGGATTCAGGAGGACCTGAGTTCAAATCTGGCCTCAGACACTTGACACTTACTAGCTGTGTTACCCGGAGCAAGTCACTTAACCCTCATTGTCCCACAAACAAACAACAACAACAAAAAACCAGCTCTTAACTGTGAATGACTTGATTATTCTCAACAAGACAATGATCTAAGATAATCTCAAAGGATTGTTGATGAAACATACTATCCACCTCCAAAGAAAGAACTGATATTGATGGGACAGAAGCATACTATTTTTCACTTTCATTTTTTTTTCCTTTTAATTAAGTTTTCTTCTACAAAATGACAAATATGGTAATGTTTTACATACTCATACATGTATAACCCATATCTGATCACTTGCTACCTCAGGGAGAGGGAGAGTTCCAAATGTTTTTCCCTCCCTCTCCCCTCCCCAAGACAGCAAGCAATCAGGTATATGTTTGATATATATACAATCATGTTATGCATATTTTCATATTAGTCATGTTGTAAAAGAAGTGATTATAATATTCTTGAAAGTTTTCATTTGAGGGAATTCTTTCAGGAGGTGACTGATGGATTCTTTCAATTTCTCCTCTGCCCTGTTGTTCCAAGAAATCTGGGCAGTTTTCCTCTACAGTTTTTTGAACTGTGATGTCTAGATATCTAGGTTCTTTTTTGGTTTGTGTTTTTAAAAATGATTCTTAAATTGTTTCTCCTCAATCTATTTTCCAGATCAGTTGTTTTCCCTATGAGATATTTCAACATTTTCTTCTATTTTTTCTGTCTTTTGACTTTGATTTATTCATTCATGATGTCTGTTGGAGTCATTAGCTTCCATTTGGACAATTCTGATTTTTAAGGAGTTATTTTCTTTGGTAATGTTTTATAACTTTTTTACAAAGCTGTTAACTCCCTCTTCATAACTTTCTTGCATAGCTCTCATTTCTTTTCCCATTTTTTTCTTTACCACTCTTATTAGGTTTTTAAAAAAATCTTTAAGTTCTTTTTTTAAAATCTCTTTAATTCTTCTAAGAATACTTGTTGGGCTTATGTCCAATATACATTTTTCTTTAAGGCTTTGCTTATAGATGTATTGACGTCATTGATGTCTTCTGTGTTTTTGTCTTAAGCTTCTTTATTGCCACTGTAGGTCTTTATGGTTGGGTTCTTTTTTGGTTTGCTCATTCTTACAATGTACTTCTTGGCTTTGGACTTTAGTATTGGAATCTGCTCACTTCTGTCAGAGATGTCTTTCCTGAGCTTCTGTCTTTCTATGTACTTCTGATGTTTTCACAGCTCAGTCTGGTGGCCTAAAGTTTTCAGTGCTTCCAAGGTGTAATGATCTAGGGAGAAGTTTGTTGACTGCCCTCCTGGAATTAACTCTGTAAATTCCTGACCCAGGTTTAATCTGTTAGATAGTGTGTGATTGAATTTCAGTAGACTGCTTCTGGACTCATTTACTGTTTGGTTTTTGTTTTTTGGTTTTTTTTGGCAGGGCAATGAGGGTTAAGTGACTTGCCCAGGGTCACACAGCTAGTAAGTGTCAAGTGTCTGAGGCCGGATTTGAACTCAGGTACTCCTGAATCCAAGGCCGGTGCTTTACCACTGCGCCATCTAGCTGCCCCCGACTCATTTACTGTTAACCCAGGGAAGTTCTGCAGGTTCAGAGAGACTGAATTGATGGCTTCCCTTTGGTCTTGTTTTCCTGATCCAGTTATTCTACTTTAGGCTTGTGTGTAAGCCTAAAGATTAGAAATGTATTCCTGGGGCAGCTAGGTGGCGCAGTGGATAGAGCACTGGCCCTTGAGTCAGGAGGGTCTCAGTTCAAATCTGGCCTCAGACACTTAACACTTACTAGCTGTGTGACCCTGGGCAAGTCACTTAACCCCAATTGCCTCTCTCACACACACACACACACACACACACACACACACACACACACACAAATTGTATTCCCCCTCTGCTCTTGAACTCATAGCCACATAACTAAGTTTTTAGAACTTCTTTCTTGTTCTGTACACAGTTAGGGCTTCCTTTGTTCAAGATCATTTCTCTTCAGCCTGGTACTGTGACCCAGCACCACATAATGGGCAACAGAGCTGCCAGATGGTTACTATTCCCAATGCTAGTTCAAGGGTCCTCTGAGATCTCTTTCTGCCCTGGTGTGTCCAGCTCTGGTATTTAATCTTAGCCCTTCTACCATCTCTGAATGCTAGAATGTCCTCCACCATTGCCACTATTGCTCTTATTGCCTTCACTGCCATTGTGCTGAGCTCCTGGCCAGCCTCCACTCCAGTGTCTACACACCTCTCTGTCTTCCCAAATTTCTCTGGGTAAGGGAAAATGACTCACTGTGACTTTTTCTTAGCTTTCCTGAACAGAATTTGGTCTGACACATTTTTTAGGTTGTTGTGGAGGTGGTATATTGAAAGAACTGGGCAAAAATGCTGACTTTAATCCATTATCTTGACTTATTCTCCACCTGACCTCTCCATCTCAATCTCCTTTACTAGTAGTATATCATCCATCTCCTGCTCCCTTAGCTAATACTCCTTCTACCCTATGTTCTAGGTCTCCTTCCTTTTGACTTTCTATATACTCTTTTGGTTTCTCAAGAGCTCCCATAGGTTCAATGATCACCTCTATGCAGATGATTCCAATTCCACAACTACCTGTTGGACATCTGCCTGGATTTCTAACCAACATCTCAAACTCAATATGTCCTCCCAAAACCTATCCCTCCCCTAAACTTCCAATTTCTATTAGGATATTTTCAACCACCTTCCCATCTCCCAAGTTCATAACCTTAAAATGATCCTGTCTCTTTCTTCTTTCTTACCACCAAAGTCAATTACCATGTCTTGTCAATTTAACTCCAAGTATCTTATATCCATTCTCGCCTCTTTTCACTCACACAGCCACCACCCTAGTTCAAATCTTCATTAGCTCTTGCATGGAGTATTGCAATATCCTCCTAATTGGTCTCCCTGCCTCAACTCTTTTCAATTCATCTTCCATTGTGCTGTCAGATTAGTATTCCTAAAAGATCAAAAGAACATGTCACTTCCCTGCCCAAAATCTTCAATAGTGTCCTACTGCCTGTAGGCTAAAACACAGACCCCTCAGCCTAACATTAAACTCCTCCATAATATTGCTCCCAACTATCTTTGCAGACTTATTTCATAAAACCACACACACACCGCCTAACAAGCTATAATTCTAGCCAAACCAGCATATTAGCTGTTCCCTGAGCTCACTCTTATGTCTCCCACGTCCATGTCTGTCCACCATAGAAGAATGCACACTCTCTTCATCTCCACCTCTCATTCATTGACTTCCCCCAAGGCACAACTCAAGTGCCCATCTCCTTGGTCAGGCAGTCAATAAGCAATTATTAAGTGCTTATTATGTACCCAATAGTGCTAGGGATAGAAATAAAAGATAAAAAGACAGTATCTACCTTTAAGGAGCTGACATTCTAAGAGGGAAGACAGCATATTACAAAAATAAAAAACTGAAAGGGGGAAGAGGTAAAGGGAATTGTACCTGGCAAGAAGGCATGATGAAGAAATCCAGAGGCGTGAAACCTGGCATGAAATGAAGAGAGGACTGGCCTAGGAAACCTCTAAATGAGGGTCCTGAGTGAAATTCTCTGTATTCTAATTAGAAGCACAACTTATTTTCAAGGTGTGAATTCCAGGGCATATGTGATCTTCCAGGATGGAAAAGTTTCTTGGACATGGTAAAATATTTCCTGACCCCCCCCCATTAGTTATATTTGTTAGTAATGTCTCTCCCTCTCTCCTTAAATTATCTTGTATTTACTTATCTATGCAACATCATATCAATTCCAGTAGAAGGTAAGTTCCTTGAGGGTAAGGGCTAGTTCTTTTGGTTTTTTTTAATCCCATAGTGCCCTGCACATATATCAAGGATCTTTAATTTTACCTTAGTGGAGAATCTTTACACATGTCCTGTACATAGCATATACTTAGTAAATGTTTGTTGAATTGAACTGAATTGTCTTCCAGTTAGATAAGACAAGACTAATACATATAATACTCCCATATGGCACAAAGGCCAACATATTTAAGTGCACAAATATGTGGTATGGACAATAAGTACCACATGAGTTCATAGAAGAGAGATCATTGTGGGTCATATGAAGACTCTATAGAGGAGGAGGCACTTGAAATGGATCATTCCACTGTTTGCAGCACACCAAGCTGATGGTGACTCCCACATCTGGCCCAATTGGTACTAAAGTCTTTTCTAAAAGACTAAGGTTATTTTTGGTTCTAAACAGAGAGTGAGAAAGGACCCTCAGAACAGTCAGCACCAAAAGGGCTGAAGGTTATTCTTGTCTCATTCTAATGCGTGTTTATTTCAAGACTAAAATATTTAGACAGATGGAGGGGCTCCAGTTGCTGGTAGGATGCAAGCAATCAGCAACAACCTTACCCTCATCCAAAAGCATCTATTAATTGCCTGTTTGCGCGTGGAGTCATGCAGCGTTGGGCACTCTAAGACATCTGCTCCATTCAAGGCAACAAACAGTGAAAGGATTTCAGGTCCGCCCCAACAAAGAGGACGCAGCTGCCAACCCCCCTAAACACCATCATTTCTGAATCATTGATGAAAATCTCCAGAGGAGTTATTAGCAGTTGCTGATGCCAGGATGCACTTTCTAAAAGAAGAAACACAGTCAGCAGTCTGGAGTGACAAGTGTAGAGCCCGTTACAAACTGAAGCTTGGGGTTGTTCTGGTCATTTAAATCCCTGCCAACAGGGAGAACAATGAAAAGCAAGTCTCTGGAGAAACCCTTACCCTCCTACTCTACACCCTGGATGCTTACAGTGAATCCATGAGAGGGAGAAGGAAATTTCTATCCTGTCAAGGCATTAGAGAAATGGCATTTACAAGTGACAACATGTTTCTAGAGTACTGAAAGTTATTACTCAAAGATTCTGTTTCACAGTGTCTATAAAGTCTAAACAAATCAATCTCCCTTCCCTTCATTCGGTTTCTTCAGAATAATAGGCAGTATGGAAATGGGTCAGTTGTGTTTAGATATCCTTATCTAATTCAGAACACAGCCTGAATTATACTTCCTATGGGTAATATAATTCAAAGCTGGAATGTATTTTGAAGGGAAAAAGAGCAGAATGCTAGGATTTTCTTCTACTGGGCTGCTGCAAAGTTCCATTAGTTAACCAAGTGGACATCCCTTTCCTATATAAAAGAAGTATGGCTTTGAAGTGTCTTTAAATAATGGTACTAAATTGAGCCTGAGTTTCACAGGAGTACCAGGGCTTTCCTCATGCCACAGGTCTAGGAATTCATTAATCATATACATGGTTACTGATGTTCTATGTCACACTCATAACTGGGGAGATTCATACATACATAATAGAAAAGGCAGGGACACCAGTAGATGTTGTTCATAAGAAACAGTTCTGTTTTATAATTATTTTTGTGGATTCACAACTCTGAAGGATCAAGAAAGCAGAAATACAATAAAAAGATACTTTATGAGGGGCAGCTAGGTTGCACAGTGGATAGAGCACCGGCCCTGGATTCAGGAGGACCTGAATTCAAATCCAGCCTCAGATATTTGGCACTTACTAGCTGTGTGACCCTGGGCAAGACACTTAACCCTCAATGCCCCACCAAAAAAAAATATTTTATGAGATTTCAGTCTGAATCCCAAATCCCACAGAGATTATCACATGCAAAAGTAAAAAATGATGCACATATATTTAACATTCACTTAGACCACCTCTAATTCCTAATCTGAATTTCTATCTTTTCACTTGATTAATGAATCACTGAATCTTCCATTTATCTGAATATTCCCTTTCTTTCAAAGCATCCAAAAAAAAAAAAAACCCTGAACTTTCCTTATCTTTGTTTTACCTATTAAAATCTTTCACTTTCTTCTGATTGACAATCAGACACTTCTCCATAACACTTGGCCTCATCTCAACCCAAACAGGATGTCCTCTTATTTACCCAGTACCCCAAGAAACATCTTAAAACAGTAGAGTCAAACCCAAGTGGGAATGTAGAACACTAAATCATACATAAAGATTCCTGTGGGAAACACATTGACTTAATCTTAAAATATAATATGGGGGTAGCTAAGTGGCACAGTGGATAAAGCACTGGCCCTAGATTCAAGAGGACCCGAGTTCAAATGTGGCCTCAGACGCTTGACACTAACTAGCTGTGTGATCCTGGGCAAGTCACTTAACCCTCATTGCGCTGCCCCCCCCAAATGTAATATTATCTATGTTTTATTGTATTTTTATTTATTTTGTTAAATATTTGCCAATGACACTTTAATCTGTTGTGGGCCCTATGTTTGACACCTCTGCTTTACAGAATTAGTCACCATTCGCTGCTGACATGCCTTGTCTTCTTAATAGAACTATTATTATTGGTGTTCATTCCTGCAATGGGCTTACAATGAGATATCTTGGCCCCAAATTATGCTGGTGAGATAAGACTACCTACCAGTCACATCCCTTCTCTTAACATCAGTAAGATCAAGAGAAGACTAGAGCTAGTCCTTCTGTCTTGCTGGGTAGGTACAGTGACTTCTGTGCAAATCCTTGGCCAGGTCCCCAGGTTTCCTGGTTCTCAGTCTAAACTCCCTCCACAGGATTATATATGTGCCATTTGAGTCTAGCAATGCCAAATGAAAACAATACTTCCTTTCTACATGGTTTCTGCCACTTTGTTTAATAAGCATTGCACATTATAGGTCTTGAGCTCCATTACATCAAAATTAATTCACAGTGGTTCTAATTTTGGACATCATAGCATGTCTTTAAAAAAAAAAAAAAGGCCCTTCCTTAATTCTCACGCCTACTGAACTATGCAATGTGCACAAATTAATGGCATTCTTCTCTAGTTACTGCCAGCATGTCTTAAAAGAAAGTGACTATAGGAGACCCACCCAAGTGTGTAGCCAGCCCTGGGCATAAGTAAGCATAAAAAAATAAGCAAAGAAGCCCAGAATGGATCTAGGAATCCTGCTTTTCTACAGATTCTTCTTAAAACTATCATTCTTTTTTTTTTTTTTTTGCAGGGCAGTGAGGGTTAAGTGACTTGCCCTGGGTCACACAGCTAGTAAGTGTCAAGTGTCTGAGCCTGAATTTGAACTCAGGTCCTCCTGAATCCAGGACCAGTGCTCTATCCACTGTGCCACCTAGCTGCCCCAAAACTATCATTCTTAGATTATCCCTAAGGGATAACTATAGACCTACTGAAGAGAGGTATATGGAAGCAGAACTTAACTTCTTCAGTCACCAAGGATCAATGAAGGAAAGAAAAAATGATGAAGGTTTTCACCTTAGGTTTCTCTTAAGCACTACCATGCCTGTGTTTTCTGTCTATCAGTCTTCTCTGGATGCTACTGTTACTTCTCCTCTACTAGTCCTTACATTTTCATGGATCCCTCTGTAAGCTGTGCTGGACATGATGAGAATCTTGAGAGTATACTACAGAGTGACCGAAAGTCTTCTTAACAGAGCATTGCCCTGTTTTGTGAGTCAGGGTTGTGACTCAATTTTTTATTTTACAAAATGAGTAAAATACTTACATTTCTATCATTTCAAGGCACAGTTATAAGCAAGCCTTACCCAGAGTACATATGAGATATGTGAAACCCATAGGAAGAAAAACACCACAAACTGAATTTTCTTACCCTCACGTTGTACTTAGTTTGGTTTTTATTAAGTATGTCTTTTTAAATTTCCTCGTCTGGGATTTTTCTGTCATTAAACAAAATCTTACATAAAAATGTCTTCTGTCTTCTACAGGAAGGACAGGATAAATATTTGCTTTGCTTCCTTAAACACACTTAGTTAAATGGTATTTACTCAGATCTGTACCTGGCAGGAAGATGATCTGAAAAGTCATAGCTATTTCTAATCCCCAACATATACTTCCTGATTTAACTAATTTTTTTTTTAAGAAACTATGGTGCTGGTAGAACAAGCTATACCTCTCTAGGGTGACTAATATTTATTAATTATTAAAATTATGAAAGTTTTCTTCAAGCTTTACAACCACTAGATACTATAGAATTTACTTTTACATCATATTACATAGACATCATAGAAATACTTCAAGAGAATTCATCATTGTGGAAATTCCCTCTATTGTACTTATCATGACTTATGCATGCCTTTTCTTCCTATGTAATTCTTTTCCATATCTTTCCATAAATCATCCATACAGGAGTTTTCCAAAATATCAAAGGACTTCCTCTCAGTCCTTGAACATTTTGAGGATACCAGCCCCACATTCAGGAAGTCCATATGTTATCCCTCATTCTCACTACAAAACTGGCCCACCATATTCCAGTCAAACACGTAAGAATGACAATACTGATATGGTTTAGTTCCTCTAGTAACATATCACCTTACTGGCTATTTTTCCAAGTTCTCACATTTAAAGCACCAACAGTTAAAAGACTTGTAGACAATCTGTAAACTGCAGAATTCTTAGGACATTTTGTTTACTTTTCTGCCACTCCACCACCATCATTGCAAGAAGGAGTCACACAGGACTGAGGGCTATTTCGAAGTTTGTTTTTCCTTGTTTCATCATGAGGCATCACAGCCAAAGAATTCATCACTACGGGCCAAGCTTCTAGAGAGGCATCTTTTCAATTTTACCTTGGCTAGCCTGAACCCAGAACCACTCCAACTTGGTAAAGGCTGACAGGGATTATATTTTGTTGGCATAAACTTTGATAACCCACAATCATCACCACACAATGATGAAGTATCAAAGAAGTACTTTTGTGAAGGATCACAACAAGCCCCGATTTCATCTGATTGTACTAATAAAAATACCTAAAATAACTCTATTTTATATGGAACATAGCCATTTACAAAGCACTTTCTGTAGATAAACTCATTTGAACTTACGAGCAACCTTATGAAATAACTATTTCAAGTACTATTGGCTCATTTAACACAAGAGAAAATTAGGCACAAAGGAGTTCAGTGAAATACCTAAGGTTCAGTGCAGCTAGGTGGTGCAGTGGATAGAGCACTGGCCCTAGATCTAGGAGGACCTGAGTTCAAATCCGGCCTCAGACACTTTACACACTTACTAGCTGTGTGACCCTGGGCAAGTCACTTAACCCCAATTGCCTCACCAAAAAAAAAAAAAAAGAAATACCTAAGGTTCCACAGTTAATAAGTAAAAGAACTAGGATTCAAACCCATGGTTGTCAAATGATTCCAATGATCTTTCCATTAACTATAGCTATCTCATGTAACCTTGGATTCAGAGGTGCTAGGAGGTTCAAATGAGATAATGGATATAAAGCATCTTGTGAACCTTAAAGTGTTAGAGAAATGCCAGTTATTATTATTAATATTATTATCACTGATCACCAAGCCTCCACTCTGGTGAAGACTTCAGTCCCTAGACCTCCTACTGCACTCCTACTGAGCTCAAGTTGTGTTTATAAAGTAATTGGGGGAGTTCTAGTAAATATTTAATAGCCAGGCTGAAAGAAGAAGCAGGATACTCTGAAGTTTAATTGGATGGTATTGGATGGCATTGGATGGTAGTGATTGTCAATTTCTGAGGTCTAAATACTTACAATGAAAGTTTAACAATCTCTTACAAGCCTGTAAGAGCTGGGTCCAGCACACCCCTGCTTACATATCTCCTCTTGCTTTTATTATTGGCACTTTATACTTCTACCTATGTCATTTCTGTTCTCTGTAACCTCCTAGAGGGCAGAAACTTTGTCTACGTAATTGTATTTGAGAACAGAAACTCCATAAAGTTAGGCCCTTAATAAAAACTTTAAAAGTTTTTTTCAATCAGCAAAAATTTACCTTCTGTCCCTCCCACTCCAACTACCTCCCCCAATAATTAAGAATGAAAGAAAAACAAAACCCCTCTTATAAACACGCATAGTCAAGCAAAACAAATTTCTGCACTGGCCAAGTCCAAAACAATATATGCTTCATTGTACACCATGAACCCTTCACCTCTACCAGGAGATGTGTGCAATGTTTCATCCTTAGTCCTCTGGAATTGTGGCTGGTCAATATAATGATCAGAGTTTCTAAGTCTTTAAAAGTTGTTTGTCTTTACAACAATGTTATTATTGTATAAATTGTTCTCCTGATTCTGTTCACTTCACTTTGCATCATATACGTCTTCCCAGGTTTCTCTTTTTCTTATAGAACAGTAGAATTCCATGACATCCATATACCATAACTTGTGCCAGCCACTCCCAAATTTATGGGCACCCCCCTCAGACTTCCATTCTTTGTCATATAAAAAGTAGCTACATGTATTCTTGTACATCAGTTTGTTTTGCTCAAGCCTAATCCCTCCCTTAACTCTTCTCTAATTCCCCCTTCTCCCCTTTCCCTCCTATTTCCATGCTGAGTGAGATGTATTTTTACAGTATGTAGTTATGGGTGTCCTTCCCTCCTTTGACTAGTCCAGATAAGAGTGAAGTTCAAGTGTCAGCTGCTCCCCAACCCCCTCTTGCTTGTTTATAAATAAGATATGACTATATGAGATAATTTTCCCTAACCTTCCTTTCCCTTCCCAATGTATTCCTCTTCCTCTCTCTTTCCATTCTTCTCTTAAGACTATCAAGACATTAACAGAACCATTTCCAGACCTTCAGTTTAACTATTGTTGTTCTTCAGTCATTTTCAGTTGTGTGCTACTCTTCGTGACTCCATTTGGGGTTTTCTTACCTAAGATACTGGAGTAGTTAGCCATTTCCTTCTCTATCTCATTTTACAGATGAGGAAACTGAAGCAAACAGAGATAAGTGACTTACCAAGGATCACATAGCAAGTAAATGTCTGAAGCCAAATTTGAACTCAGGAAGATGAGTCTTCCTGACTCCAAGCCAAGCACTCTATCCACTGTACCATCTAGCTGTCCCTCTAATTAAACTCCTTCTACAACCCCAGATGATGATAGGATTCAATGGAGACACTTGTATCACCTTCCCATATTAAGTGGTCTGCTTTTTTTTTTTTCAGTCCTTTATCTTTGTTCATTAAGGTTTACCTATTTATGTTTGAAGTTTCTCCACAGCTCTGGTCTTTTCATCAGGAATGCTTAGAAGTCCTCTAATTCATTAAAGAGTCATCTTTTCCCTTGTAGGATTATACTCAGTTTGGCTGGATAAGTTATTCTTGGTTGTAAACCTAAATGCCCTCTGCCTTCCAGAATATGGTATTCCCAGCTCTTCTCTATAGTGTAGTTTTAAAAATGTGTGTGATCCTGACTGTGACTCCTCTATATTTGAAATTTTTTCTTTCTGCCTGCTTACAGTACTTCTTTGACCTGCAAGCTTTGGGGCTTTGGCTATGACGTTCCTGGGAATTTTCATTTGGGGGTTTCTTTTAGGAGTTTACCAATGGATTGTTTCTATTTTTGCTTTTCTAATAGATCTAGAAAGTTTTAAAATTTCTTAAAATATAATGCTAAGGGGGCGGCTAGGTGGCGCAGTAGATAAAGCACCGGCCCTGGATTCAGGAGTACCTGAGTTCAAATCCGGCCTTAGACACTTAACACTTACTAGCTGTGTGACCCTGGGCAAGTCACTTAACCCCCATTGCCCTGCCCCCCCCCCAAAATATATATATAATGCTAAGCTCTTTTTTCGGTCCTGGCTTTCAGAAAATCCAATGATTCTTAAATTTTTTTTCTCTCCTGTTTTCCCATTCAGTTGTTTTTGCAAAAAGATAGCCTACAAGAGGACAGCTAGGTGGTGCAGTGGATAAAGCACTGGCCCTGGATTCAGGAGGACTTGAGTTCAAATCCAACCTCAGATACTTGACACTTACTAGCTGTGTGACCCTGGACAAGTCACTTAACCCTCATTGCCCCCCTGCAAAAAACAAACAAAAAAAAAGATAGCTTACATCTTCTACTTTTTTCAGTCTTTTGACTTTGTTTTCAATATTCTTTGTTGTCTTATGGATTCATTAGCCTAGTCTAATGTTCAGAGAGTTTGATAGTTGGGCAAGGTTTTGTACTACTTGTGCCAGTTAATTCCCTTTCCAATTCTTTCTTCCATTGCTCTCATTTCTTTTCATTTTTTTTTCCTCTAGTGCTCTCAATTCATTGACAAAAAATTTCTAACTCTTGTTTCATCTCTTCCAGGAATTCTAGTTGAATCTGTGCCCAAACTGTTTTTCTTTGAGGTTTTGCTTGTAGATATTTTGGAGTCATTCTTTTCTTCTGGGGAGAAAGTCCGAGTTGATCCTGTTGATGCTTTCTTGTGATATTAAGTGTTGTATTATTCCAGGTTCTTAAAGATAGCTCAGGTAGGGGGTATGGAAGCTTTCAGTGCTCCCAAAATGGTATAAAATCTCATTTCTGCCCCTCAGTCTAAGCTCTGCAAGTTTCTGATGTGGGTTTGGGTCTAAGCAACATAACTGGCTGCTAGACACAGTCACTACCAGCCAGTTGGGAAATTCTGCTACTTCAGAGTGATAGAACTGCAGGCTCCCCCATAGGTCTATGATTCTTGCCCTGGCTATTCCTCTGTAGGTTTCAGGCTGGACTCTGCTCCTAGGATCTGAGCTATATCACTACTACTTGCTTCTTAACCTGCTTCTTTCTTAATACACAGCCCAGAATATGCAGAAGGTGGGGAGAAGAATGCAGGTTCTCTCCTCAGTCTGTCCTATATCTGTGACCCTAAACTGGAAACGGGGTGACAAAGCTGCCAAGTAGCATTTGTCCCCCTTGAAGTGCCCTACAATGAGTCTGTACTTTCACTTGTCTTGGTGCAAAGCCTTTCTGCAAAGTATGTGCAGACCTTTTTGTCTGTCTCCCTATACCAACCAGGGATGGGAATTTGACTTCTTGTTGGATTTCCCCATCAGGATTTGGTCCAGTATATTTTTTAGCTCTTCTGGGAAATTGGGGTGGGGGGAGGGAGGGACAGGAGGAGAATAATTCATTATATTGCTTACTGCTACTCCACCATCTTGGCTCAACCACTAATAAAAATTATGATAATGACAAATTGAATTAAAAATATCAATTCAAGGGTACCCTTTAAAGTAGATTTCAAATCAATGTTTTCTTTTATTTATTTATTTATTTTTGCGAGGCAATGAGGGTTAAGTGACTTGCCCAGAGTCACACAGCTAGTAAGTGTCAAGTGTCTGAAGTTGGATTTGAACTCAGGTCCTCCTGAATCCAGGGCCACCTAGCTGCCTCCAAATCAATGTTTTCTTAACTGTTACTTCCTTTTTTTTTTTTTTTTAAAGTGAGGCAATTGGGGTTAAGTGACTTGCCCAGGGTCACATAGCTAGTAAGTGTTAAGTGTCTGAGGCCGGATTCGAACTCGGGTACTCCTGACTCCAGGGCCAGTGCTCCATCCACTGCGCCATCTAGCTGCCCCAACTGTTACTTCTTTTTTTTTTTTTTTTTTTTAGTGAGGCAATTGGGGTTAAGTGACTTGCCCAGGGTCACACAGCTAGTAAGTGTGTGTTAAGTGTCTGAGGCCGGATTTGAACTCAGGTCCTCCTGACTCCAGGGCCGGTGCTCTATCCACTGCGCCACCTAGCTGCCCCGAACTGTTACTTCTTAACAAGTAAAACTGGCATGTCATCAGTAGGAGGTTTTGGTGAACTCTCATGTAGCAGTTCACTGAAGGCTGTTGGTGAAGAACCCATCTTCACTGAAGAACAGGTATATTGTCTGCATTTATAAAGTATCTGGCTCTTTCATTCCAAAAGCATTTCAGAGGTTTTGTGGAATGGTTGAAATACCTCAAATAGCCAAACAAGCAAAAGATACGAACAAATACATCACAACCTGATTAAATTAATTTAGAGATTTGGGGTTATGTCAGTCAAACTACCAAGGGGTCATTTTATAAAACTAGGAATGAAGGGGAAATTGCACTTAGAGACTTCAAACTACACAGTAATCATTAAAACCATCTGATCATCATTTAAAATAGAAAAGTTGATCAGTGGAATAGATTACTTAAGCAAGCATCAGAAACAACTGAACTCAGAAAAATAACTGATAAACTCAAGAATGTAAACTATTTCCAGGAAGACTTACTTTAGTCAACAAGTACTGTTAGCAAAACTATAAAGAATTTCTGCATTAAAAATACAGACAGATGGATGGATAGATAAGATAGATAGATAAACAAATAAGTAGGTTTATACCAGCATCTTATACCACATAGCACAATAAGCTCCAAAATGGATATATAAACTAATCATAAAGGGTCATATCATTAAAAAAAAATGAAAAGAAACTGGAAAGAAGTAACTTTCATAGCTATTAATAGGCAGAGAATGTTTTTTAATTGGAGGAGAATTCTTTTTTTTTTTTGGGTGGGGCAATGAGAGTTAAGTGACTTGCCCAGGGTCACACAGCTAGTAAGCGTCAAGTGTCTGAGGCCAGATTTGAACTCAGGTTCTCCTGAATCCAGGGCCAGTGCTTTATCCACTGTGCTACCTAGCTGCCCCCTGGAGGAGAATTCTTAACCAAAGAGGAGATAATGGTTTTTATAAAAAATTAAATAGATACTTTTGACTAAATAACATTTTAAAAGCTTTAGTACAAATAAAACTATACAACTAGGGTAAGAAGATAAGCTTTCAACTGGGAAACACTGCATCAAATATTATGACAAGTCTCATTAAAGATGTAGAGAGATATAATCTATGATAATATGTAATATATACATGTTTAAATATATTAATATAATAATGTATGTAAGTGGTCAAAGGATATAAAAAACAAAAGAAATTTTAAAAGAAGAATGTCAAAAGAATTATAAACTATTGATAACCATATGAAAGTTTACTCTAAATCATTAATAATAGAGAAACAAATTAAAAATTAAAACAACTCTGAGGTTCCACTTCAAATGTATCAAATTGCCAAAGATGACAAAAGATGAAAATGGTTCATACTGAAGGGGACTGCAGGATGACAGGTACACTAACATACTGTTATAGAAATGTAAATTGGCCCAACCATTTTGGAAAGCAACTTGAAATTATGCAAGAAAAGTTACTAAGCTATCCACATCCCCTTTGACTCAGTGATTTCACTTTAGGGCACATCCTGCCCAATAACATCAGACAGCAAGAAAGGTCCTTCATATGCCAAAATATTTGTAGCAGTAACTTTTGTGATTAAAAAATAAGTGGGGGGGGCGGCTAGGTGGCGCAGTGGATAAAGCACTGGCCCTGGATTCAGGAGTACCTGAGTTCAAATCCAGCCTCAGACACTTGACACTTACTAGCTGTGTGATCTTGGGCAAGTCACTTAACCCCCATTGCCCCACAAAAATAAAAAAATTTAAAAATAAGTGGGTCCTCATGAACTGGGGAATGACTGAACAAAACTGTGGCATATGAATTAACTACTGTACTGTTAAGAAACGAGGAATTGAGAGAAATATGGGAAGATTTGTATGAACTGATAAGAGAATCAGGGAAATCAAATTTATATAGTCACTACAATAAGGAAAATAAAAGAACAATAAAAGAAAGTCCAACACTGGGTAATTATAATGACCAAGCTCGACCCTGGTTGAGGGTAGAAGGGGAGACTGGATGTGGAATATTGCAGAGGTGGTCAAATCAGATAGTTTTTCTTTGTTATAAGGGAATATCCCATGGATATGAGGGGTAAGAGTGGTATATCTAGAGAAGACTGTGATGTAAAAACAAAATACATCAACAACAATTTTAAAGTAAATACATAAAAATATACTGGAATACAGTATACTGATTTGGAGTCAGGAGACCTGGGCTTGAGTACCTCTTCTAATAATATAGATTGACACTTACAAATAACCAAGAGCAAATAACTTCCTCTGAGTCTCATTCTCCTCATCTATAAAAAGAAAACAATAATGCTTATACGGCACCTCACAAAAGTATTGTGAGGAAAGAGTCTACAAACCTGTAAGTGCAACATAAAAGTGAGTTATTTTCAAAAACCTACTGCCCAGCAATGTTACCATTGGAGTAACCCTGTCAAGCAAGGTCCAAAGAGAAGATGCTTTAATATCTTGGCCCAAGGCTATAGAACAGAAAAAAAAAAATCAAGAGAATAGTCCATGTGATTCAAATAACTCAAAGAAATTGGAAAGAAGCACAGAGTTGCGTTGAATAACTTACTAGATGTATTCTTAAAAAACTTGCCAAAAATAAAAAAAAGCTGTCTGTAAACCTTATGTTTCTCACTAACTCATACCCCAAAAAACTGGAAATAGGTTTCTATAGCAAAAAACTTAGCAGCAAGTTATAAAAATTCCACATAAAAGTCATGCAGGTTGTTGAAAAGCCAGAAATGTTGCCTGCTAGAGAATGTAGTTCCCTCTTTACCATAGTTATTACCTTATTTCAATAAGGTTATTGTTCCTCCCCCACCTCAGTTGTCTCAATACAGGGTTAAATAACCTGATTTATCTCCTAAGTTTCTCCCACCTGGAGGCCCTGGGGATATTCTGGTTTGGGTGCCAGGGAAGCTGTTTCAGCTGTTTGGGGCATACTTCTTAGGAATCAAGTTTCTTAACATTTTTTTAAAAGCAAAAATATCCCTGTAACATGGCAGGAAGTCCCAAGTCTGGACTCTCCATGCTGTCTTTGACTGCTCCCACCCTAATGTGAACTACAATTGCACTTGAGGAAAGCAATGTATTCTAAACAATGTTTTAACAGCTATTTTTAGCCTGGCCCTGGGTTATAGCAGGCCAAGGCCTGAGGCCAAGATGGCACAGAACCACTGACAGAGAAGCAGAAACAGGTGCAAGGCACTATGAACTAAGAAAAACTCAAAATGTCAGAAACATACATTTAAGGCAAAACAGCAAATTCAGTCTTTCAGTTCCATTAAGTTCACAGAATCTTAGAATTGAAACAGACTTCATACGTCATCAACCCCTGCCTTAATCACAAATCCTGTTTACAAAAACCTATAAGAAGCAGTAAGACATTATTTGGAGGTCTCAAGGTAAGCCATTTCATTTTTAGATGCTCTAACTTCCTAAAAGAAGCTTTTTCCTCAGGTTACACTGAAATCTTCTTCCTTAAACCCACTGGTCCCAGTTCCATCCTCTAGAGTCAACAGAACAATCTGAATTTCTCTTCTTCAAAACAACTCTTAAAAACTTAAAAGCAAGTTTTATCATGTCTCCCTTTAATGTTTTTCTTCTCCCGGCTAACAAGGCCCCAATTGTGTATGGTACAGTTTCAAGTCTCCTCAGTCTCTAGGTCTTCCTGTGGATATACTCCAATTTGTTAATGTGCTTCCTAAAATGTTGCACCCAGAACCAGAGACAACACTCTATCTATGACTAGGGTATGGTGCGGTGAAACTACTTACCTCATTCTGGGTATTATAATAGCCATATGAAGTTTAAGGAATCCACAATTAGGGTCTTTGCTCAGCAATAGCTTTTGATTTGCCCTGGATGTCAAAATACTCTGATATCATCCCAACAACATATAGAAATACAAATCCTAATTATTTGCTTTGGCTGGTAGCTGGTTTTCAGTGAGCTATATAATATTCTACATCTTTGCTCTTGGCACAGCCTAGAACAGAGGTTCTTAACTTGGGGTCTGTAGGCTTATGTTTCCTTTTTTAATATTTTGATAACTACATTTCAAAAGAATTGGTTTCGGTCAGCTAGGTGGCACAGTGGATAGAGCACCAGCTCTGGAGTCAGGAGGACCTGAGTTCAAATGTGGTCTCAGACACTTGACACTTACTAGCTGTATGACCCTGGGCAAGTCACTTAACCCCAACTGCCTCAACAACAACAACAAAAAAGTGCAAAAGAATTGGTTTCCAGTATCATCAACATTATGTGTTGATCAACTGTGATAGACTAGATTCTTCTCACCAATATAATGGTACAAGAAAGTCCCAAAAGACTCATGATGGAAAAGGCTCTCCAAATCCAGGAAAAAGAAAAAAAAAAAAGAACTGTGGAATATGGATGCTGATTGAACCATACTATTTCTTTTGTTTTTAGTGCTGTTGTTTTGCTTTTTTGAGGTTTTTCCTTTTTACTCTGATTCTTCCCTTATAGTATGACTGATGCAGAAATATGTTTAATGCTAATATATATATATATATATATATATATATATATATATATATATATATAACCTATATCAGACTACCTGCTGTCTAGGGGAGGGGAGGAGGGAGAAAAATTTGAAATTGGAAATCTTATAAAAACAAATGTTGAAAACTATCTCTAAATGTAACTGGGAAAAAATAAAATATTTTTATTAAAAAAAAAAAGAATTGGTTTCCTTGGCAATCCTATGGATTAAATAGATGCATTTAAAAACATCATTCTGAGAAGGTTTCACAAGACTGCCAAAGGGGTCCACAACACAAAAATGGTTAAGAACCCCTGAGTAAGAGTGTTGAGGCAGGGATGAATACTCTTTCATATTTTGTGTGAAATTCTCCCAGAGATACTGAGTATCCTGAGATGGGCAATAAATAAATCTGTAGTCAAGTACTGCAGAGAGCTTTAGAAGATTAATTACCCATGAATTGATTTACAAGGCCCAAGTGTATAATCTTCCAGTGTGGCAGACACATGCTGTTTGTTTCAGCTCCTTTAGGCCCCCTTTCAGAGATGATAAGTCATAACTGTCGTGTTTCAAGTGTCTTCTATCCCCCATTGCCCCTTGAGATCCCCTCTATAAGACTGACCCAGGAGATGGCATAAAGCCACTGCCAGGATTTTTCCATCTGACCTGACTTTGAGGTATAAAAATCTCTTAAATTAAAAAAAAACAAAACACACTTCTTCTCAAGGGAATTTTAGGATGTCTTAGCAATGAGGCAGTGTCCTGAATATAATGTGATATCAGAAGTGCCTGAGGGGGCAGCTAGGTGGCACAGTGGATAAAGCACCGGCCCTGGATTCAGGAGGACCTGAGTTCAAATGCGGCCTCTGACACTTGACACTTAACTAGCTGTGTGACCCTGGGCAAGTCACTTAACCCTCATTGCCCCACCAAATTAAAAAAAAAAAAAAGAAGTGCCTGAAACATACCTTAGAATACAGAAAACTGAGGCTTATGACCACTTCAAGACTAGTGGGAATGAATCCTGGGACTACTGATGTCTGCTTGATCATCTTTGTGTAACCTTATTAATAAGCATATCTAGCCTTGTAAGTCCTGATTTAAATCATTTCCAGCATCCTGTAAGTCAAATTTGAACACTGATAAGCTGTTCCAACAGCAGTATTTCTGGTGAAACATGAAAAACCTGGTTCATCTGTAAATAAACTGGCCAAGTGTAGAGAAAAGCTTTTCTTAGCAACTAAAAAAGCTTAAGTTAATGTTTTAAAAACCTCATTTTAACTGTTCTTTTAAATTGCCTGAATTTCTTCCTTTTCATCTTATTTCTTATCCAGCAACAAGCATTTATTAAGCACCTAATATGTACCAGGAACTATGTCAAACACTGGGGATCTAAAGACAAAATTCAAATAGTTTTCATTAAATAAGTTTGTTTTTACTATTTGTCTATTAAAAGTAAAGTTTGTTTTTTAAAATATTAATTCAATTGCTATGTAACTCATAAAGCACTTTTTAAATTAATTTTATTGTTGTAAAGTCCTGAGTCAAACTTTTCTCTGAATTTGGGTGAGGCTCATCTGCCAATCTGAAGACAGGCCAAATTCTGCAGATGGGCCTTGTTGAATATATTCTACCACTGAGTAACAGCAGGAATCTAACAAAGTTGTATTTATATTACTAAGTTACACTTAAGTCCAACCTTTTCTACTTCCCAGCCTCCAGAAAACTGATCCAGTGAACAAGTTCTCAGCAGTCCCACAGAACAAGCAGTTCCAATTTCCACTCTTCAGCTCTCCTTCACTTAACCAGCTCTGCAGTCACCAATTTCTTTAACCAAACATAACATATCAGGTTACTGGCAGAAAGTGGTAGTAGCAAAGCTGAACCAGATGGCTCAGAGTCCTATTTTTAAACTGCATACAAGTTAGGCAGAACACAATCCTAACCGGACACTGACATTAAATAATGTACAAAATGAGAACAGAGGTGATATACTACACTTAGTCACTAAGGTACAGTATGGCTTTTCTAGCTTTTCTTTTTTATTTAACCCATAACTAATTGATAATTTGGTTAAATAAATATTCTAGGGCAGCTAGGTGGCGCAGTGGATAGAGCACCGGCCCTGGATTCAGGAGGACCTGAGTTGAAATCCGGCCTCAGACACTTAACACGTACTAGCTGTGTGACCCTGGGCAAGTCACTTAACCCCAATTGCCTCACTAAAAAAAAAAAAAAAAGAAATATTCTAATATAAATGATCATAGAATCTTAAATTGGGAAGGATCTTCAGAGTTCTGGTCTGAACTTCTATTCAAAAATGAACATTCTTATATAGCAAAAGAGTGTTGGGAGTCAGAGTCAGGGGTCTTTAGTCTAATTATCAGCTCTGCCATTTACTACCTGGGTGATGTTGGACAAATCGATGACCCTTCGGGTCTCGTTCAGTTCTAAGTCCTATGATCCCTGACAGATGTTCAACTTGCTTCTACTTCAAATCCCCAGTGACAAGGAGATCACTAATGTCTGAGGCAATTAGGAAGCTATGCAGTAGACTGGAAAGAATATAAGATCCACCTCCAGATCAATAAGATGAAGCAAACTAGACATTTTCTCCAATCCTTGAGACCTCTCAAACCTCTCCAAAACAGAAAAAATGTGCCAAAAATAAAACAACTTTAGCTGTCTCCACAGGTAACTCATAACTTTAAATGTGAATGGATTAAATAACCCAATAAAATGGAAAAGAGTGATAGAATGGATAAGAAAACAAAACCCTACAATCTGTTGCTTACAAGAAACACATTTAAAAAACAAAGACATACAAAAAATAAAACTGAGGAGATGGGGAAAAAATTATTATACATCATGTGAATCCAAAAAAGTAGGAGTTGCCATCATGACATTTAACAAAACAAAAACATTCAAGATATAAAAATCAATAAACATGGAAACTATATTATGCTGAAAGGAAACATATATAACAAACCAATATGATTAATAAACTTATATGCTCCAAATACCTTTGCATCCAAATTCATTAAGGAAACATTATCTGAGCTTCTAGATAGTTACACAATAGTTGACAGGAGACTTCAGTATCCCTCTATTAGTTTTGTATGTCTAACAGAAAAATAAACAAAAAAGCAAATATGGAACTGCATAAATTTCTAGAGAAGCAAGAATTAGAAGACTCATGGCTCATTCTAAAAGGAACAGCCAAGGCATATATACATTTCTTGATGCCACATGGAACTTTTACAAAAATGGACTATGTACTGTACCATGTACATGGCAGAGATATTACCAAAAAAATGTTAAAAAGGCAGAAATGGTTAATAAATCCATTACAGACCATAATGTAATAAGAACAGAAATTGGTTAAGGGACCACAAATAAAACATACTGACCCAAATGGAGACTTAACAATGAAATCTTAAATAATGAGTGGGTCACAGAACAAATCATAGAAACAGTTTACAATTTTAAAGAAGAAAATGATAAAACAACATACAAAAATTTCTGGGAAACAGTTTAAACAGTCCTTGGGGAGAAAATCATATCCCTACAAACATACACTAAGTAGAAAAAGAGAGGACTAATGAACTGAATATGCATTTTGAAAATTAAAAAATCAATAAATAAACCTAAATTAAGTACAAAAGAAGAGATATTAAAAATTAGAGGGTAAACAGATAAATTGAAAACAAAAAATCCCCACAGAAATAATGAATAAAACTAAAAGCTGATTCTTTGTAAAGACTAATAAGATTGATAAACTCAACTAATCTGATTAAAAAGGAGAAAATCAAATCAAGCAAATAGCAGATGAACAAGGTGAAATCACAGTAAAACCAGAATGATTAAAAGAATAATCAGGACATATAATACATGGTTATATGCTAACGAAACTGAGAACACTGAGTTAAGATGTATATTCCTTCATCCACATCACCAATCAAAATAGTGAATAATACAGTACTAAATCCAGATCCCTGTGACAAACCGCTAAAGATTTTCTAAGTCTGATGTTTCATTATACACATTTCAAGTGGCTAAGCATAAACCAAACTTTCTAGCATCCAGCCTAGACAATTAAATATGTCAGCTTTATGTGTAATGAAATCATGGAAATATTTCACTGAAACAAAAAAAATCTTTATGAAAAAAATTTAAATCACTTTAGTTGCACCGAATCTGGGAGAATTAGAAACTAATCCCTTGGCTTGGAAAGGATGGCAAATATCCCTTCATTTATTAATTTTTAATTAACTTATTAAATTTCCTGAAATATCTTGTCTCTGAGTATTATTTCTATCCGGCTCCAGAGCAAATTAAGATGGCAGAATGAAGGTGGCACTGACAGTTCTATGTCCATTTTCAACAAGCCTGATTCCCAGGATAAAACTGTAAAGGTCTTGGAAAAATATAACTTTAAGAAATCTGAGAATATTTAAAACAATAATTATAGTGTATTGGAAAGATTACTGAACTCCCAGGAGTCAGAAGGCCTGGATTAAAGTCTCAGATTTGACAATTATTAGCTTTGTGACCTGGGGCATGTCGCCTCATTTCTGTGGGCCTCAATGTAGTCACTAATAAAATGAGAGTTTGACTAAATGATTTCTCAAGTCCCACTGAGTTCTAAAATTCTGTGAAATTCGTTCACTACTCTGACAATTGTCATATAGCAAATCTTATGTTGAAGTTACTTATAATAAAAGGTACCTGCAATAATAGTGTCGGCTACTGGTATAAGAAGCCTCTCCTACTTAAGATCAACTTCAGAAACAATGAAAAAGCTAGGCCTTCAAAAATAAAATGTATATTTTTTGGAATCTGATAAAGAAATTTCCACACTATTTGAATAGACATGACTTACTTTCAACAACGTTAAGCAAAGCAGTCATATGTTGTTTCTTGGGTCTGCTATAATGAAAGACACATCTCGGAGGCTGAAAATACAATATTAAAATATATTGCCTAAATGGTACCAAAATTATCAGAAAAGGTTGTCTTTCAAGCTAAAACTGTCTGGTTTAAACAGAAATCCTAAAATATGTACTTGAAACATATTAACTGTAAAAATCATTGTATAGGAAATGGAGTCTGAACAGAAGGAACATATCAGACACTCCATTCCGTCATTATCAGTATACCAGCCTTTGCAAGACTACCCTAAATAAAGTCTAAATTGAAAACAGATTGCTGGGAGAGCCAGCTGGGCTCCATCCCCTCAGCATATACTTGGCAAAATTTATGGTCTTACAGTTTCTCCTTTAGCAATTTAGTTGTTTGCTGAAACTTACTAATATTCTAAATTCTCCATGTTTTGAATTTCAAACATCATAACTGGTTACCAAATCCCAAGCAGATAAAAATCTAAGTAGCTTGAAATATAAAGGGGTAAGTCAGTCTTTTCAATAAGCAAATTTTAAAAGCTATTTTAGGGTCTTCCTAGGAAGATATCTCTTACAAGCAGCTCCAAATTATTCTAGCAGTTCCTGGAACCTCAAGCAAACCAGGTACCCCTGAAAATCCCCGCTAGGGGTGATTTGGAGCCCCTAGGTGGAGATAGGAAACTCCCTCTTTCCCATGATTCCCTCGTCCCCGACCTCAAGGAATCAACCCTGGCATCAAAGGTTAGGGTCTCCCCCGTGAACATTGCAGCAAAGGGTTATTAAAGCAGCAGGACTAAAATAAAAACTGTCTCCACGCCAGTGCCATTCTGAGAATGGAAAAATTAGGCCCTCTTCTGATAAACAACTAGTGGTCGTCCAACAACATAAAAGTTCTATTCATTTAGCATTAATAAAAAGTTCTATTCATTCAGTATGTACATTAAGGTGCTAATAATATAATAAAGAGCATACTAGTTCAGAAATATGAGGACCAAATCTTTGTGACCTTTAAAGCACTATGTAAATGTCAAGTATTACTATTATTATTTCTCCTCATAACATCTTCAGAATCTTCCTCCAGAGCTAACCTCAGTCCAGGGCCTTTATTTTTTTTTTGGGGGGGGGCAATGAGGGTTAAGTGACTTGCCCAGGGTCACACAACTAGTAAGTGTCAAGTGTGTGGGGTCAGATTTGAACTCAGGTCTTCCTGAATCCAGGGCTGGTGCTTTATATATCCACTGAGCCACCTAGCTGCCCCAGTCCAGAGCCTTTATTCTATTCCCCTTTCTCTATTTCCATGCTCTACATGCTTAGTTTCTTCCTACAGATTGGTTAAAAATTCTGTAGCCAAAATAGTCACTTTCATTTCATTCACAAAAACTCATTATTTGCTCTTTACCACAAATTCAGGATTTTAAGATATAGCCAGAGGGAGAGCATAATATAGTGGAAAAACTTATTATCAGTCTGAGTTCAAACACCTCCTCTGTGATTTGGACAAATCATTGAAACTCTCTGAATCACAGAATCATGGATTCAGATCTAGAAGAGCCCTTTATGGTTATCAGCTTCACCCCCCTTATTTTATAGATGAGGAAACTGTAAAACTCAGGGACATTAAGTGACATAGATACTAAGTGTCTGAGATGTGATGTGAACCCAGTTCTTTCTGAATAATGTTCATCACTATCTATTATACCACACTACTTCTCACTATACCATGTTATCTCTGTTAAGTTGGGATAATAATATTTTATATGATCTATCTCACTGCTGTCGTGAAGGCCAGATGTGAAAAATTTACATAAAGTACCAAATAATTGTGTAACTATAATTGTAAATTGACAACGTACCAGTCTATGTTATTAAATCTATATTATGGGGCAGCTAGGTGTCGCAGTGGATAAAGCACTGGCCCTGGATTCAGGAGGACCTGAGTTCAAATCACACCTCAGACACTTGACACTTACTAGCTGTGTGACCCAGGGCAAGTCACTTAACCCTCACTGCCCTGCAAATAAATAAATAAATAAACAAACAAACAAACAAACAAACAAATAAATAAAATGAATGAATGAATGAATGAAAATGATACCTCAGGAGGTCAGCTAGGTGGCACAGTGGATTAAGCACTGGCCTTGGATTCAGGAGTACCCAAGTTCAAATCTGGCCTTAAACACTTGACACTAACTAGCTGTGTGACCCTGGGCAAGTCACTTAATCCCCATTGCCCTGCAAAAAAAGAAAGAAAGAAAGAAAGAAAGAAAGAAAGAAAGAAAGAAAGAAAGAAAGAAAGAAAGAAAGAAAGAAAGAAAGAAGGCACAGCAATCATTGAGGTAGCAACAAGGACTGCAAGGCATTGTTGTCCATAAGCTAATTTGCGTGTGAATGTTTTTTAGAGTTTATAATTCACAAAATTATAAATCAAATACCTTTTGGGAGACTATAGGAAGATTATATAAAGATTATTGGGTTCATTGGGACTATGAGGTGGTACAGTGGAGAAAATGCTGGGCCTGGAGTCAGGAAGACTCACCTTCCTGAGTCAAATCTGACCTGTGGGACCCTGGAAAAGTCACTTAACCTTGTTTGCCTCAGTTTCCTCATCTGTAAAAAGAGCTAGAAGAGGACATGGCAAAACGCTCTAGTATCATTACCATGAAAACCCCCAAAAGAGGTCATGAAGACTTGGACATGACTGAAAAACAACACAACAATAAATTGGGTTCATACTTGACATAAAGATATATTTCATTTATTTTTTTATTTAAAGTTTTGAGTTCCAAATTCTATCCCTCTCTCATTCCCTCCCTTAATAGTGAAAGAAATTCAAATCAAAACAACCCTGGAGTTTCATCTCACA
Source organism: Dromiciops gliroides (assembly GCF_019393635.1). Classification (NCBI taxonomy): domain Eukaryota; kingdom Metazoa; phylum Chordata; class Mammalia; order Microbiotheria; family Microbiotheriidae; genus Dromiciops; species Dromiciops gliroides. The sequence goes on along the minus strand of NC_057862.1, from coordinate 435,090,530 downwards.
CCCTACAAATCAGCAAAAATTACCAAAAAAAATGGCAATAGGCAATGTTAGAGGAATGGAAGAATAAGCCTATGAATAAAGGGTTGGTGGGGCCCTAAAATGGTACAATCATTTTGGAAAACAATTTAGAATTATGTAAAAAAAAAATGACAAAAAGGTTCATTCCTTTGAATCAGAGTCTCCATTACTGGGATTATACCTAAAGGAAGCCATCTATAAGAAGAAAGTCCTCATATTCCAAAATATTTATAACAGCACTTTTTGTGATAACTAAGAATTAGAAACAATATAAATACCCATCAATTAGGGAATGAGTAAGCAAATTATGGTATGTGAATGTAATGGAATATTACTATGCTATGAGAAATTATATAAGTAAAAAGTACAGAGAAGCATGGAAAGATCTATATGAAGTGATGCAGAATGAAATAAGCAGAGTCAAGAAAATATACACAAGTAACTACCAGAAATTCAAATATAAATGTAGGGGCAGCTAGGTGGTGCAATGGATAAAGCACCGGCCCTGGATTCAGGAGGACCTGAGTTCAAATCCAGCCTCAGACACTTGACACTTACTAGCTGCATGATTCTGGGCAAGTCACTTAACCCTCATTGCCCACCCCCCCCAAAAAAAAAAATATATATATATATGTAACAAAATTTTAAAGATCCAGCAGGATTCAAATTGAAGATATATGAGAGGGCATTCCCAACCCACCCACTCATGGAGGTGGGAGGCCCATAGGTACTCTACATTGCACATATCAAATTTTTTCAATGCATTGATTAGTTGTGCTGATTTTTTTTTCCTCTCTAAAAAAATTCCTATTTTTAAATGAGATGGCTCTCAAGAAGACAAGAGGGAGGAATAGTTGAGATAACTATGATGGCGTAAGAAATATGGAAGAGATATTTGAGATAACTATGATGATGTAAGAAACAGAAGATATCAATAAAAACTTATTTTTAAAAAATGAATCATTAGACTGCTTTAAAGCCATAACCAAAAAAAAAAAAAAAAAAGAACCCAGGCATCATATTTCAAGAAATCTTAAAACTACCTAGATCACTCTCTTAGAACCAGATGACAAAGTGGAAATTTAAGAATTTACCAGTTACCTCATGGAAGGAACCCCAAAATCAAAACTCCCAAGAACATCACAAACAAAATCTAGAACTTCAGAGTTAAAGAAAAAATATGGCAAGCTGTCAGGAAGAAAGAATTCAAGTACAGAGGAGTCACTGTCATGATTACATACTGTGAGATTTAAAATTGGATACTAGAGCATTAACCTTCCCTTTTAACTGTTTCCCTTCTTCATCTCCTAGACCAGTAAATGGAAGAAGCCTCTAGTCTCTAGTTAGAGCTTTTATTGTTTGGAAATTACAAGGTGATGTTGATTAGAGGGATAACAATTTTTCAGCCATCAGTATAAAATAGTAAAGACCTTAGAATACCATATTCCAGAAGGCAAAGGATATAGGTTTACAGCCAAAAACAACTTAATTGACAAAATTAGGTACAATCTTACATGGGGAAAACATGAACCTTTAACAAAATAGAAAATTTCCAAGCATTCCTGATGAAAAGACCAGAGCCAAGCAAATTCTGAAGTGCTAAAAGGAGTCAAAGGGCCAGCTAGGTGGTACAGTGGATAGAGCACTGGCCTTAGATTCAGGAGGACCTGAGTTCAAATCTGGCCTCAGACACTTGACACTTACTAGCTGTGTGACCCTGGGCAAGTACTTAACCCTCATTGCCCATTAAAAAAAAAAAAACAAACCAAGAATTACATCTTCTTGAAGGCAAATCCAATTAGAATAAAATCGTCTTTGGGGCAGCTAGGTGGCACAGTGCATAGAGCACCAGCCCTGGAGTCAGGAGGACCTGAGTTCAAATCTAGCCTCAGACACTTGACACTTACTAGCTGTGTGACCCTCGGCAAGTCACTTAACCCCAATGGCCTCACCCCCCCCAATCAATCAATCAATCAATCAATCAATCAATAAAATAAAATAAATAAATAAATAAACAAACAAACAAATAAATAAATAAGAGGAGTCGAGAAACATGAAAAAGTTACCAGAAACAATCGTAAGGGACTAAACAAGTGTAAATTGTCTACATTCTAAAATTAAGAGAGGATTCATGTACTTGAAATTAAAGACTGAAAGTCAAGGGCAGCTAGGTGGAGCAGTGAATAAAGCACCAGCCCTGGATTCAGGAGGACCTGAGTTCAAATCAAACCTCAGATATTTGACATTTACTAGCTGTGTGACCCTGGGCAAGTCACTTAACCCTCATTGCCCCTCAAAAACAAACAAACAAAAGACTGAAAGTCATATGTAAACATCTAGGAAAACATTAATTGCTCATGGGTAGGTCAAGCCAATAAAATAAAAATGACAATCAGAAAACTTGGAACTCAAAATGTTATAAAAACTAATGTTGAAAACTATCTTTCCATGTAACTGGAAAAAAATAAAATACTATTAAGATTAAAAACAATAATAATGACAATAATAATAAAATAAAAATGACAATCCTACCTAAAATAATCTATTTATTTAGTGCCATACCAACCAAACTATCAAAAAAAAATTTTATAGAGCTAGAAAAAATAGTAACAAAATTCATCTGGAAGAACAAGAACTCAAGGGTATCAAGGGAATCAATGAAAAAAATGTACCAGATCTCAAATTGCATTGTAAAGTTGTAATTATCAAAATCTGGGGGCAGAGCCAAATGGCAGAGGAGAGGCTGTGACTCCTGCAAGCTCCCAATAAACCCATCCACTCACTCCCAAATAATGCCATTAAAAAAAAAAACCAACAGAGCAGCCTAACTCACATAAAAACAGAGTGAAACTATTTTCCAGCCAAAGATGGCAACTGGGATCACCTGCTGATCAGGCTAAGAGAGGAGCTCAGCTCATAGTCCGGACCTAGCCAGGAACAGACTGTGCCTCTAGCACCTTGGAGTCTTTGGCGCCAGCAGCTTCTTCTGAGGCTCAACTCGCAGACCAGTGAGGGGGTTCAGCTGTTGGCCGGGGAGGAGAGTCATGAGAAAAAAGTCAACAGCTTGAAAAGTCAAATGGGAAAGGAGATACAAAAGCTCTCTGAAGAAAATAATTGCCTAAGAATTAAGATTGAACAAATGGAAGCTAGTGACTTTATGAGAAACCAAGACACAGTAAAGCAAATCCAAATGAATAAAAAAAAATAGAGGGCAATATGAAATATCTCCTTGGAAAAACAGCTGACCTGGAAAATAGATCCAGGAGAGATCATTTGAAAATCATTGGACTACCTGAAAACCATGAACAAAATAAGAGTTTAGACATCAACTTCCAAGAAATTTTCAGGGAAAACTGCCCTGATATTCTAGAAGCAGAAGGTAAAATAGAAATTGAAAGTTGTAATTATCAAAACAATCTGGTACTGGCCATGAAATAGAGTGGCTGATCAGTGGAATAAGAATAGGCATGAATTACACTATAGTAAATGACTACAGTAATCTAGTATATCCAACCTTTTGGAACAAAAATTCATTCTTTGACAAAAACTGCTGAAAAACTGGCAGAAACTAGGCATAGATCAACATCTCACAATGTATACTAAAATAAGGTCAAAATAGGTACATGATTTACACATAAAGAGTGATACCGTAAGAAAATTAAGAGAGCATGAAATAGTTTATCTATCAGATTTATGGACAGGGGAAGAATTTAGGACCAAAGAATATATAGAGAGCATTACAAAATGTAAAATAGATCATTTTGATTATATAAAGGGTTTTTTTTGTTTTCAGGGCAATTGGGGTAAGTGACTTGCCCAGGGTCACACAGCTAGTAAGTGTTAAGTGTCTGAGGCTGGATTTGAACTCAGGTACTCCTGAATCCAGGGCCAGTGCTCTATCCACTTCGCCACCTAGCTGCCCCAATTATATAAAGTTTTAAAACTTTTACACAAACAAAATCAATATAACCAAAATTATAAGGAAAGCAGAAAAGTGGGGAAAATTTTTTTTACAATTTTCACTGAGAAAGACCTGATTTCTCAAATATATAGAGAACTGAGTCAAATTTATAAAGATACAAGTCATTCCCCAACTGATAAATGGTCAAAGGATATAAATAGGCAGTTTTCAGACAAAGAAATTAAAGCTATCCATAGTCATATTAAAAAATGCTCTAAATCACTATTGATCAGAGAAATACAAATTAAAACAATCCTAAGGTACCACCTCGTATCTATCAGAGTGGCAAATATAATGAAAAAGGAAAATGCTGGATGTTGGAGGGGCTGTGGGAAAACTGGGACACTAATCCACAGCTGGTAGAGTTGTGAACTGATCCAGCCACTTTGTAGAACAATTTAGTACTATGCCCAAAAGGCTACAAAACTGTGCATTCCCTTTGTTCCAGCAATACCACTGCTAGGTTTATATCCCAAAGACATCCCAAAAAAGAGAAAAAGACCTATTTGTACAAAAATATTTGGCTAAGAATTGGAAATCAAAGGAATGCCCATCAATTGGGGAATGGCTAAACAAGCTGTGGTACGTGATTGTGATGGAATATTATTGTGCTATAAGAAATGACAAATAGGATTGCTTACCACCTCAGGAGGGGGGTGGGAAGAGGAATAAAAACTGGAACCCCAAACTACAAATAAAAATGTTTACTACTTTAAAAAAAAAAAGGCCTGGAAAGACTTATACAAATTGATATATAGTGAAGTGAGAAGAACCAGGAACATGTTGGACACAGTGACAGCAATATTGTTTGATGAAGAACAATCCAAGACAATCCCAAAGGACTAATGATGAAGCATGCTGAAAGAATTGATATTGACTGAACTCAAACGGAAGCATGCTATCTTTCACAAAAAAGGTTAAGAACCACTGCTCTACATAATTTTTTTAACTTTATTTTTTTTGAGGTTTTTTTTGGCGGGAGTCTGATTTCTTTCACAACCTGACTAATATGGAAATGTTTTGCATGACTATACAAATATAACTTATACTGAATTGCTTGCCTTTGTAAAAGGGGGGGGAAGGAAGGAAGAGAATTTGGAAGACAAAGTTTCTTAAATGGATGGGGTTTTTGGGGGGGGTTGTTTTGTTTTTTTGTGGGGCATTGGGGGTTAAGTGACTTTCCCAGGGTCTTAAATGGATATTAAAAATTGTTTTTACATGTAATTGGGGGGAAATAAAAGTCTAAATAAACAAAAAAAAAAGAAAAAAGGAACCACTACCCTAAATAAACCACATCACCCACAAATAGAAATAATTTTACCTATAATTTGTTTATTCTTATTCCCTCAACTTGCTTTTATTACTAAAGCTAACATTTCTAGAATTATATCAAATAAGAGCAATAAACAACAATAATCTTTGCTTGATCTCTGATCTTACTGGAAAGATAGTTCTTCATTATAATGTTGGGTCCTGGATAAAAATAAATATTATTTACTATATTAAAGAAAAATCTATTTATGTACTTTTTAGTATTTTAACCTAGATGAATGCTGTCATATCAACAATTTTTCTCTTTACTGATAATTATGTGATTGGCGGAAGAGGGAGAAGAGAAAAGGATGTTTTCCAGAAGTTGGATAATCCCTACATTCCTAGTATAAATGAATTTTTGTGAATTTTGTGAATTTTTAAAAATCTATTGCTGCAGGAGGTGGATTTCAGGAAAACCTGAAAAGATTTATATGAACTGATGCTGAGTGAAATGAGCAGAACCAGGAGAACATTGTACACAGTAACAGCAACACTGTATGATGATCAACTGTACTCTTCTCAGCAAAGCAATGATCCAGGGAAATTACAAAAGACTTATGATGGAAAATGTTCTCCAGATTCAGAGAAAAAGGAGTCTGAATGCAGATTGAAGCATACTATTTTCACTTTGTCATTATTCTTTCTTTCTTGTAGTTTTTCTCTTTTGTTCTGATTCTTCTTTTATAACATGACTAATATGGAAATATGTATAACATGATTGTCCAAATATAACCTATATCTAATTGCCTGTTGTCTTGTGGAGTGGGGAGGGAAGGGAGGTAGAAAGAAACATTTCAAACTCAAAATCTCACAAAAATAAACATTAAGGGGCAGCTAGGTGGCGCAGTGGATAGAGCACTGGCCTAAGATTCAGGAGGACCTGAGTTCAAATCCAGCCTCAGATACTTGACACTTACTAGCTGTGTGACCCTGGGCAAGTCACTTAACCCCAATTGCCTCACCAAAAAAATAAAATAAAATAAACAAACATTGAAAACAATCTTTACATGTAATTGGAAAATAAAATAAAATACTACCCATAAAAAGATATTGCTGCAGACATTTTACTAATGGTTTTATTCAATATCTTTGTATCAGTGATATTAGTTTATAGTTTTTCCTTTTCTGCTTTATCTCTCTCAGGTTTAGATATCAGGACCTTACTTGTCTCTCTTTTTTTTTAAAGAGTTTTTTAGTTTATCAAACACTGAGTTGTATTTGTATTTGCTTCTGAATATTATTTGTCTAGTCTGTTCCAATGATTTGCTTTTCTATTTTTAATTAGTACTAAGTTTTGATGACTACCAATTCTCAAGTTACATTATAAATTAGTAATACTAGGAAACGTTTGTTCCTTCAAATGATTTTCATATTCTGTATAGCTCTATAAAATAACCCATTAGTATGATCAATATAGTGCAAAATTGATAAATTAATTTAAATTGTATTGAATGATGTTTATCACATTGGTACAACCCATCAATCAATAGTGAGTGTCTCTCCAATTATTTAGGTCTTCCCTTATGGCTATGAAGGGTGTTTTGCACTTGTATTTATAAAAATTCTAAGTATGTCTTTGTGGGTTGATTTCTAAATATTTCATGCAATTTGTCATTACTTTAAATGGAATCATCCTTAACTTTTCCTCCTCCCTCAATTTCTGTATCCAATCAAGTTGTCAAATCTTGTAGATTCTTTCTCCACAATATCTTAAAAATCTTCGGGGATTCCCTACTGCCCCTAGAATAAAGTACAAGTTCCTCAGCTTGACATTTAAAGAACTCCAAAATCTAGCTTCTACTCATTTTTCCAAACTTTTTTCATCTTACTTCCCTTAATGTACTCTACATTCTAGATAAATTGGTTTGCTAACTATTCTCTGATCTCAGTATCCCCTCTCTCCAGCTATCTGGCTTTGAATGCACTCCCATCTCATATCCCCCCTGAGAATCCCAAGCTTACTTCCAGGCTCAGCCCAGGTGCCACCTCCTATAGGAGGCCTTTCTTGAACACCCAATTGTTAGTGATCATTCCCTCCTAAAAATGCTTTGCATTTGTTTATCTGTGGACAGATGGATAATGTGTACTCAAGGATAATGAAAGTTCCTTTAAGGAGGGGACTGTTTCATTTTGATTTTGTATTCACAGAGCCTAGTACAGTATCTTGCTTGTAGTAGGTGCTTAATGAATATTTGATAGATTTTAAAAGTAGATCCAAAAATGTGGTACACTATTAGTTCAATAGTAGCCTACCTATGCTATTATGCCTTTATGTCTACTACTTACTTCATTGTTAACTAAACTCTTGGTAAAGACTTTGGATTAACATATTTTGTAAGGAAGAGATGATACTTAATTCTTCATAAATATTACTAGTTTTCACACATTATAAAAACATAATACTCCTAAAAAGGAAAATATCTGTACCCCATAGAAATGTTATAGTTACATCAATTAACAAGAAAATCAAAGTTAAAGTTGATATTTTGTCTTTGATTCAAATGATTATTCCAAGAAAAAATAAAAATTTTAAAAGCATCAATGGAGCATCTGTCTTTTTTTCATTTCCTGAGCCTTTTGCTGGTTTAGTCATAACTTTATTCTCTTTTCTTCTTCTTCTTCTTTTTTTGGTTGGGGCAATGAGGGTTAAGTGACTTGCCCAGGGTCACACAGCTAGTAAGTATTAAGTGTCTGAGGTCGGATTTAAATTCAGTTCCTCCTGCATCCAGGGCCAGTGCTTTATCCACTGCACCACCTAGCCACCCACTAGTCATAACTTTATTATTCAAATGTGGTTATGGGACTGACAAAATTCCAAACTTAAAATGATTTTAAAGTAATAGTACAGAAAAATGTCAATGCCTGACAGGTGATTATAACCAATGCACTTTGTCAAGTAATTGAAAATTTCCTATCATTCCCTTGGTACTTAAAGAATGTATTGATTCTACATTGTCTGATATTGTTCTCTAGTCTCTCCTACAATCCTGTACATGAAACCGCAGGGCTTGATAAAAACGAATGTCAATATGACACACAATGAGGTTTATCCCTGAAAAACTACACCTTCTCCCTTAAGATCATCACCTCCTTTCATTCGCTTAAATCCTCCATTGTTGTTCCCACTGCTTCTGTTAACTCTTACATGGCATGGTGCCACCAAAGGGCTAGAAAGCAAGGATATGTGAGGTTCCCATTCCCACACTCAGAGAATGATGGTCTGAAAATGACAAGGCCTATGTGTTAATTTGCTGTGCTTATTACAAGGAAAGGGGCTAGGGGCGGCTAGGTGGTGCAGTGGATAAGCACCGGCCCTGGATTCAGGAGTACCTGAGTTCAAATCCGGCCTCAGACACTTGACACTTACTAGCTGTGTGACCCTGGGCAAGTCACTTAACCCTCATTGCCCCACAAAAAACAAACAAAAAAACAAAAAAACAGACTTATAGGTTGAACTACAAAGTGTGTGGAGAAGAGTAATATGAAAGAAGAGTAGAAAGTAGAAAGGGGCCAGGTTGTAGAGCACTTTCAATACCAAACCAAAGAGTTTCTATTTGATCCCAGAGCTAATCGGAAGCCACTGGAGCAGGGAGGGAGTTTGGTCAGGCTTACTCTTTGGCAGATATATGGAGGGTAGACTGGAATGGGAGGAGATGTACACCACAGGGAAACCAACTGGGACATTACTGCGATAGTCCGGGCAAGTTGGAATGAAGACCTGAACCAGGCTAGCAGCTGTGTGAGTGGAAAAAGGACACAGAAGAAAGATGTAGAGAAGGAAAAGATAAGATTTGGCAAATGATTGAATATGTGAAATGAGTGAGTGAGAAGCTGAGTTTGACACCAAAGTTGCAAACCTGGGTAACTGTAAGGATGGTGGTAAAGAGTAATAGGGAAGTTAGGAAGAAGGGTAGGTTTGAGGGAAGGGTAATGAGCTGTGTTTCGCACATGTTAAGTTTGAGGTACCTATGGGACAAGTAGAAGGGTTAAAAAAATTAGGAAATTCTATACATTAGATTGACAAGTGATGCTTCTCGTACTTGAGATAGAATGGGAAGGAGAGTAGCTTCAGGTTTACATGACCAACAATATAGAGAACTACACATTTTCTCTGGTCCCCACTACCCTTTTTTGTTTTTGTTTTTGCTGAGGCAATTGGGGTTAAGTGACTTGCCCAGGGTCACACAGCTATTAAGTGTTAAGTGTCTAAGGCCAGATTTGAACTCAGGTCCTCCTGACTCCAAGGTCGGTGCCCTATCCACTGCACCATCTAGCTGCCCCTTTCCCCACTACCTTTTTAAAAAAGCATGTGCCAGACATGTAGAACAACCAGCTGAATCTACAAGACAAAAAAAAAAAAAAAAGAACCTTGTCAAGACAACTGTCTTAAGAATTAACACTAGAGATTACTAAACCTTAAAGCACCTACTTAGCATCCTAATTCTATTGGCCTCCATGCATCTGCTAGGCATGTACAAACTAAACTGACCTATCAGCCTATGCCAAGGACCCAAAAAGGCGATCCCCTCCTGCTAGAAAGAATAACAGCATACCCCATCCTGAAAGTCAGACATCATTTCCTCCAAGTCACGTAAGGAAAAGAGGAAGAAGCAGCATGGGACTCTGTCTGGAGCAACCTGAGGTCATGGGACTCCAAGGCTGCAGGGATTCTGTCTGGAATGCCCTCCTCCAACCGTGTAAAACCTGGCAAACAGCCAGAAAAGGAAAGAATAAGAACCAGGGAAGGAATTGGGACAGGAAAAGTATCAGTCTTGTCCCCGAGGAAGATGCTTAGGGTAGAGGCTGAGGCCAGTGAAAACATGTCTCCCAACACAGAAGAAGGCTGAGGTAGCTTTGCCGGTCAATCCCACTGAATGATGTATCCACCATCAAAGGAGAAGGATTCAGAAAAGCAGTGATGAAGGACTACTACAAAAAACAGCTGAAACACCAAAGATTTCAAGAGGAAAAAATGTTCATTAAAAACCTAAAGCACAGAATATAAATTAACCTGAGAAATTCTTAAAAATACAAGAATGAATACTAAACTCTCAAAGAAAGTACAAAATTCTCCTAATAAATGTTATAAGACAAGAGAAAGTGCGTGCTGAAACATAGAATCTTGAAGAATTCCAAGAGAAGAATCCACAGGTCTCCTCCAGAAAAACAAAACAAAGCACTACTTTAAATACAGTGACTAAACTGAATAACTCCAAAGACAAACAACAAATTTTGCAAGTCTACAGAAAAAAATAACTTCAAACATAAAGGAAAGGGAATTTTAACAACAAAACATCCACTAGATAACATAAAACAGAATAAAATACATTCCAAAAAACAATAGAGCTCAAGATGCAATACAAAATAACATACCCTACAAACCTGAGCTTAATCATCAATGAAAAAAGATAGGCATCCAAAAAGAAAGGCATTCCTGGGGTAGCTAGATGGTGCAGTGGATAAAGCACTGACCCTGGATTCAGGAGGACCTGAGTTCAAATCCCGCTCCAGACACTTGACACTTACTAGCTATGTGACCCTGGGCAAGTCACTTAACCCTCATTGCCCCACTTAAAAAAAAATTTTTTTAAAGAAAGGCATTCCTAAAACATAGACACATACACACACATAGAGGAAGAGAATGTTCAAATGTACCAAACTACAGAAAAAGAAGAAAGGTAAGCATGTATAATTACCAAGAAAAGAATAAGTATTAAATAAATTACTCCATAATTTTTTATTTATTTTTATTTTTAAGTTAATTTTTTTAAAGAGAAAGAATGAGAAGGACTGAGTTGAAGATATCAGTATGAGGAATATGAACAGCCTTTCTAATTCCCCAAAAGTCACAACTTCACAATGCGAGATCTCCATTTCATTTCCAGTTCTGAGTTATGCTTCAAAATAAATATATCTGATCTGGCAAGCACACTAGGCAAATATAAACAATTTCTGGATCACCTACTATTTTAGCCCTTTCACACATCATTTTTTCTATTAGGAAAAAAAAATAAATACTGGAATGATATATTAGGAAAGACTGCCCTCTAGTGAAATCAGCAACTGATTTTTTTTTTTAAACCACCAAAGAATAATGGATTAGATAAGGAAGAAGAAGCAAAGAGTAAACTCAATAACTAGTGTTCAATAACCCAATTACATAAATTACTTGGGGGAAATTTTCATATTTAACAAGAACATCTGAGAAAAATGGAAAGCAATTTGGCAAAAATTAGGGTTAAAGAAACATCTATCATATAACCTCAAAACTGATACATAATCTGAATATTAAAGAGCACACCATCAAGAAATAAGAAAAGACTCAAACCAGGCCACTTTCATAGCTATGACTAGGTGTGAAGTTCTTAACCAAATAAAGAATAGAAGCAATCACAAAAGATAAAGTAAATAATCTTAATCACATGAACTGGAAAAGCTCTTGCACTAGCAAAATTAATGCTAATCCTCAACTAGGATAAAAAAGGAAGCTGCCAATTTGAAAAAACTGCAATAAAAACTTTGATAATGATCTGATATCCAAAATAGATAGATGTGTGTATAGATAAATATATATACACATATATATGGGGGTATATACATAGTGAAAAAATAATGGGGGGGACAGCTAGGTGGAGCAGTGGATAAAGCATCGGCCCTGGATTCAAGAGTACCTGAGTTCAAATCTGGCCTCAGACACTTGACACTTACTAGCTGTGTGACCCTGGGCAAGTCACTTAACCCCCATTGCCCCGCAAAAAAAAAAAAAAGCTAATTGAAAATATAATGGGTTTTGGGGATCCCAGAGGCACCCCCACTTGAGGGCCTAACTGCCTGACCTCTTTTAAGGCCAGCCCAGAGTCAGTCTAGTTGGACCTTGGACTGTGAATAGAGACAATAGCTGACCAAAGGTGCACGTAGTTATTAATTAATGTTGGAGAAGATGTGGGAAAATAAGCACACTGATACCACACACAATTGATGGATCTGTGGATTTGTCCAAACATTCTGAAAAGCAATTTGAAAAAGTAACTAAAATATTCATACCCATTTACAAGATGTCCAACTGTTTTGAGTTGTTGAATTCTTTCAGTCCTGTCTGACTCTTCATGACCCCATTTGGGGTTTTCTTGGCATTAGTTTGCCATTTCCTCCTCCAGCTCATTTTACAGATGAGGAATTGAGGCAAACAGGGTTAAGTGACTTGCCCAGGGTCACATGACTAGTATGTGTCTGAAGCAGAATTTGAATTCATGAGGATGAGTTTTCCTGATTCCAAGCTCTATCCACTGCACTACCTAGCTGCAAACATTCAACAACCAGGCATTTACTCCAAGGAGGTTAAAGACAGAAAGGCTCAAAATATTCATGGCAGCATTTCTTTTGGGAGCAAAGAACTAGAAACAAAAAAGATATCTACCAACTGGGAAATGACTAAATAAATTATGGTACATGACCGTAACATAATATTATAATATTATAAGAAAAGAGAAATATGAAATATAGAGAAAACTGTAAGATTTATATGAACTGATAGAGTAAAGAAAGCAGAACTAGAAAAACAGTATACTTCATAATTTTAATAATGTAAATGGAAAGAACAAAAGGAGATGAAAAAGAAATTGAAGACTATAATTATGACCAAGCTTATCCCCCCAAAATGAGAAAATTCACCTCCCTCCTCTCTTTGCAGAGTTGGAAGATAAATGAGTTTGGAATACTGTATGTACTACCAAACTCAGTTAATATACTGAATTCTTTTCTTTTTAAAAAATGTTTGTTACAAAAGATGACTCACTGGGGAAGAGTAATGTGGGAATTTATTGTGATTTGGGGACCCTGCCTTTGGGCTGAGATTAAAAAGCCTTAGGCCCTCAGAGTTTTTCTCTGTATAAGATAGGCTGCTGCCCCTCCCCCTCCACTTCAGCGGGCTGGACAGCTGGGGAAAGCCCCAGCTCCCTCCACCCTGAGGGCACGGACAGCCGGTGCAGAGGTCCCAAGTGTGCAGCAGCGGGCACAGCCCCTCGAGCCCTGAGTGTGGTACCCACAGCTCACTCGAGCCCCTGCCGCAGCACTGGCACAGTCAGCGAATTCGCTTGGCGTGTTTGGGGGCACAAGGAGCCCGAGGATTGAGGGGAGAGAAGGGATATATAGCCTGGGAGGCAGAGATGCTGGGTCAGGGTCTTCGCTATGGCTGACAGAGAAGAGATGGAGAAAGAGCTAGCAAAAAGGTAGAGAGATGCCAGAGAACCGAGGCCGCTAAGGGGCTTTTCAGGGGGGTCGACAAAGTGAAGGGGGCTTGGAGTGAGAAGAAAGGAGTGGAGCGGTGGAGCGGTGAAGCGGTGAAGCAGAGAAGTTAGACCGTAAGGGTGGACGCTAGAAGGAGGTTGATTTGTACAAGGATGCTAAGGAGACTGAGGAATGGTATGGAAAGAAAGGCAAGAGACACTGCTTGGGGGTAATAAGTGCAAATAGCAGCAGCAACAGCAGGAGAGAAACTTTAGCAGTTAAGTCCTATAACTTTGCATTTCTTTGCCCTTATCTCTTACATTTATTTTTATAAATAAATCCTGCTTTGATTATTTAATTAAAAGTGGCATTTGCTTATCAATTTGGGAGAAGCAGTTGTGGGGGAAATTTTAAATGGCCCTAACAGACTGGCTTAGGAAATTAATAGCAGTCAGATAGCCAGCCCGTCAAAAGTCCACAGATTAGGCCCAGTTAGTTAAAATATTTTGACAGTAAAAAGAGGGATCTATCTTAAAATGAAGGTAATGTAAAAACAAAAGAAATTAACAAAAATGTTAGAATGATAAACAGATGAAAGGACAAGAAAAACAAGACACCATATTAATATCTTTAGTTATCATTCCTATGACTTTTTATTTGTTCAAAACAAGTCAACAAAACCTTTCTATATAACATTGCCCTGGGGTTAATGCACTGAAACTATCTTAAAAGTGAAATCAAATTATAATGAGCAATTTGGCTTGGTCTAAGATCTCCCTACTGAACTCACTCTCTTGGGAAGAATATTGTAGAATGGGTTCTGCATCCATCAATACTTTGGCAGGGGGCAGCTAGGTGGCACAGTGGATAGAGCATCGGCCCTGGAGTCAGGAGGACCTGAGTTGAAATCCGGCCTCAGACACTTAACACATACTAGCTGTGTGACCCTAGGCAAGTCACTTAACCCCAATTGCCTCACCAAAAACAAAAACAAAAACACCCCAAAAACCAATACTTTGGCAGATTCTTGAACTCAACAGAATGTGGGTATTCCCACCATTCATTCAACAAGCATCCATTAAGCTTTGATTATGTCCCAAGGACTAGTGCTAGGTGACAGAAATACAAAATCAAAACCAAATAGTCCCTGCCTTCAAGAAGCTTACAATCTACTTGGGGAAACAGCATATATACATAGAACCCACCCAAATAGATCTATGATATCATTAATTTGAATGTTCTCTTCAACAACAATGCAGATCACAACCCATCCATGCTTGCTCATCATGTGTAACTTTTCTCCACATTCTCCCATAAGTGGGTCCAACCATTGTACTTTGGCCTTTCTCCATCTATAAAGAAGCAAAAGGCAATAGCATTGAAAGCACGCAGGATCTCTATACAAGCCAAAGTCACTAACCTCAAAAAACAGGACGAGCACAAACAACTTAAGTTATCCCAAGTCTCCTTAAAGAAAATAACAAATCAAAATACCTTAACACCATAATGCCAAAAATAATACAAGAACACTGCCCTGAACTTCAAAGCACAGAAAACATAACACTGATCAGAACAACCAACTCTGCAAGTGATTAGATGTACATGTCATTACAAAGTCATTGCCAGGGAGGAGGTAATGGTAAATGGAGCCATACTGGGCTTCATGACAGAAGTGGCCTTACAGCAATACTGGGAAGGAAGCTGGAAGTGCTAAGAGATAGAGGCAAGGAGGGAGGTAAGAAGCTCTTTAACAGTGGAGTGATATGATCAGACTTGTATCTTAGAAATATCAATTTGAAAGCTATGTAGAAGATGGATTAAAGAGAAGAGAGCCTTGAGGTAGGAAGACCAATTAAGAAAATATTGCAGTAGCCTAGGCAAGATGCAATGAGGACCCAGACTAGTGTGATGTTTAAAATCTATGTTGTGGTTGCCTTAAATTAGATGCTTCAGCACCAGTCTTAAAGCATACAGGTATTCACATGGAGTTCAGAAAGTTAAGAAAAAGCCTATCTAGCCTAGAGTTCCAGCCTGGTCTGGTTCTTCCTCAAGTCCTCTGCCAGGAGCCTGCTTCAACCATGAATTCTCTAGCAAGGTGATTGTGGAAGCTTTTTATAGGTCTGGAACAGAGGCGGTCCTTACACACTGCTTCTAGCTGATTGGTTGGTGTCCTCCAAATCCATTGGTTCACTGAACTTGAAGGTATTCTCAAGTTGAGTTCAAAGTCTAGCTTCTGAGAACAATACCTTCTTTTTTTTTTTTTTTTAGTGAGGCATTTGGGGTTAAGTGACTTGCTCAGGGTCACACAACTAGTAAGTGTTAAGTGTCTGAAGCCAGATTTGAGCTCAGGTACTCCTGAATCCAGGGCCGGTGCTCTATCCACTTCGCCACCTAGCTGCCCCTAAGAACAATACCTTCTTAAGGGCTAGCCAGGTGTGATTACAATGCAGTTAACTTGAAGTAAGCTAATCAGCAGTCAATCACTCTCACTTGATACAATCAGTTTAGATTAATCTCTAGGTGGGTCTTTGAGTATCTGCTAAATCCCATTATTTTATCACACTAGGGTGATGGGCATGTGAGTGAAGAGAAGAGGAAAGATAAAAAGTTGTGGAGGAAGAATGGAAAGAAATGGCAAACTGAATGGATATGGAGAGTAAAGAAGAGCGAAGAGTCACGGATTACTCCCAGTTATATAAATTTGGGTGACTTGAAAGAATGGTGGCACCCTGGACAAAAATAGAGATAAGGTTAGGAAAAAGGGTAGCCCTTAGGAGGAAAAGGTAATGAGTTCTATGTTGGCTATGTTGAGTCTATGGGACAGTCAGTCAGAAACGATGAATAAGCAAATGATGATACAGAACAGGAGCTCAGGAGACTAGGGATACATATATAGTTCTCAAAACACAAAGATAAGTGAATCCATGGGAACTGATGAGATCACTGAAAAACCACGTAGAAAAAGGCTCAGAACAAAGCTGTACAGTTCAGGAGCAGGGCATGGATGATCTAGCAAAGTAACCTGAAGAGTAACCTGAGAGACAAGAAGATGATTGTGAGGGAATAATTATTAATAATGTATTTCTAGAAGAAACCCAGACATATTAGTGTTAGCTTGCTCTCTCCCCCTACCAGGAAACCAAACTGGGATGAGCCTTCAGTTTAACAAAAGGAATGCAGATTGATCCTGGTGATTAGCTAGAGGAAGAAGCACACCTAGATGGCTGAAATTTGTTCTCTAGACCACCCCCTCAAGTTATGTCAATCAATAGAGCTAAAAGATGCTAACCAATTATCTTAGATCAATGTGTCACCACACAACTCCCCTCTACCAAAAAGAGGATAAAAATCCCTGGGGACATGAGGGTCACGTGCTCTCTCCTCACTAGTTAATGTAGGGCTTGGAGCCATGTGCCCTCTCTCACTCTCTAGCTCTTACTCTTGGCTCTCTCTCTTCCTGGGACTCTTACTCTCTCCATGCTGGGTATGTATTTACTTAAGCCTGTAACTAATGGGAAAGTCAGGCAGACACGTGGTTAATACTTTATTAATATGTGATCTTAATTAATAATAAATGATTACTGCCCAAACTGGTGCAATAGCCTTTAATTTATAAGTAGCAATATTTTAGAAACCCCAACCTAGTCACACAATATTTTAAATAACACATGACTAATAAAGCAAATTGTCACAAAAATCAAGAGGCAGTAGTCTACAGAAGGAAGGGATGGTTAACACTATCAAATACTACAAGGGGATTAAGGCGATTGACTAAAAGGCAATCAGATTTAGCAATTTCTAAAAGGCAATCTAATTCACTCTTTTATTTTTATTTTTATTTCTAATTAATTCTTTTTTTTTTTTTTTTTTTTTTTTAGTGAGGCAATTGGGGTTAAGTGACTTGCCTAGGGTCACATAGCTAGTAAGTGTTCAGTGTCTGCGGCCGGATTTGAACTCAGGTACTCCTGAATCCAGGGCTGGTGCTTTATCCACTGCACCACCTAGCTGCCCCCCTCTAATTAATTCTTAATTCATTTTCCATCTGCAGTCCCAGAATGTAGTAGAAAGAATATTGGGTTTGTGGGGGCAGCTAGGTGGCACAGTAGATAAAGCACCGGCCATCTAGGAGGACCTGAGTTCAAATCCGACCTTTGACACTTACTAGCTGTGTGACCCTGGGCAAATCACTTAACCCTCATTTCCCTGCCCAAAAAAAAAAAGAAAAGAAAAGAACATTGGGTTTGAAATCAGAGTTCAAATTCTGACTTTGCCTTTTCCTATATATGTGCCTTAGGCAAGTAATAATCTTCTACGTTTCAGTTTCCTCAGATGTTAAAATTCAAAAGGATTGGACTAGATGGAAGATTTTACCATATACATGGAAGTCCTCTCTCTCTCATTTGGACTGTACACAGAAATACATGCTCTGACTCTACAGCTCCATGATGATAACAAATGCCCTTGGCAAATGTGCTTCTCCTTGTTTTATGCCTTGATGTTAAAAAACAAAAGGTCACTAAAAAGTATTGTACAAACTTTGAAAGACTTAAGAACTCTGATCAACAAAATGACCAACCACAATTGCATGGGATCAATGATAAAACATACTGCTTGGAACCAGGAGGACATTGTACACAAGTATCAACAACATTGTGTGTTGATCAACTGTGATAAACTTGACTCTTCTCAGCAATACAGTGGTCCAAAGGACTTGTGATGGAAAACGCTCTCCACATCCAGAAAAAAAGAACTATGGAATCTGGATACAGATTTGTTTTTTCTTTTTGTTTTTTTCTTTTTGCTCTGATTCTTCTTTCACAGAATGACTATTGCAGAAATATGTTTAATGTGATTGTACATATATAACCTATATCAGATGGCTTGCTGTCTTGGGAAGGGGGGAGGGAAGAAAGGGAGGGAGAAAAATTTTAAACTAGAAATTTTATAAAAACAAATGTTGAAAACTATTTCTACATGTAACTGGAAAATAATAAAATACTTTTATGAAAACAAAACAAAACAAAACAAAAACATACTGCTCACCTCCTGACAAAGCTCTCTTTGTTGGACTCGAGATACAAAATGGGACATATTTTCTAGAGATGATCAATGAGCAAATTTGTTTTTCTTAACGATATACATTTTTACAAGTGTTTTGTTTTTCTTTTTTTTAATGGGGGATGTTGTAGGAGGGAAAGAAAATAGATTTTTTTTTCATCAAAAAATTATTTTAAAAAAGGCAAAAGACTTATAAAGTATATATTTAAATTTTAATAATCTGTTGATAAGTTAGATATTAGACCCATTTCACGAGAAGGGCTACTACTGAAATCCAATACCTAAAGTGCTCTACCCCACGGAAGTCTGATTTTCAAAGTCCCACTTGGATTATAACTCAAATAATTATTCTGCTTCACGTGCTTCAACTACCAATACCTATCTTTAGTACCAATCATCGTACTTGGATGCTCTGCCAGAATGTCAAATGCATGTCCAACACTGGCTCAGCTTAAAAACCTGCTGAGCATGTTTTGTTTTGTTTTTGACAAATCAGATGCAATGACTGGCCAGGTCACCTTTTATTAGGGATCATTTTAGCCTTGCCTGGAACCACATTACGACTGAAAGCATCAGCCCTACTAAGCCACCAAGGAGCCCAAGTTTAACATGGTTTTTACTCCTTTGAGTTAAAGCAATAAAGCCACGTAAAACTGCAAATGTTATCAGGGAGAAGTAAGAAATTGAGCTATCACAAATCATTAATTTTTTTATTTAAAAAAATTTTTTTTTTGCAGGGCAATAGGGGTTAAGTGACTTGCCCAGGGTCACACAGCTAGTAAGTATCAAGTGTCTGAGGCCGCATTTGAACTCAGGGTACTCCTGAATCCAGGGCCGGTGCTTTACCCACTGTGCCACCTAGCTGCCCCCATAAATCATTAATATTTTACCTTGAAATAATTTATCTGATTAACTATCCCCAAGTCCTCAAGCCAGGTGGTGAGGAAATATGCTGTGAAGAAAATGGTCAGAAAACACTGTAGCATAAAATACTGCCTTAGAAGGTGGTTCTTGGAAGTCTTCATCATCAGGAGGGGGAAAGGGCAAGAGAAGAGAGAGAACATGGAAATGGGGAAGGAGGGAAAAATTTCACAATTTTGCAGAGAACCTACCCGAATGACAAGTACAACCCTCAGGCCTCCATGACTAGCAAGCAGTTTTCCAAAAATAAGGGACATAGGGGCAGGTAGGTGGCGCAGCGGATAGAGCACCGGCCCTGGAGTCAGGAGTACCTGAGTTCAAATCCGGCCTCAGACACTTAACACTTACTAGTTGTGTGACCCTGGGCAAGTCACTTAACCCCAATTGCCTCACTAAAAAAATAAAAAAATAAAAAAATAAATAATAAATAAATAAATAAATAAATGAATGAATGAATGAATGAATAGATAGATAGATAGATAGATAAATAAATAAATAAATAAGGGACATAACCATACATTTCCATGATTGGTCCCACCCAAAAAACACTTACTTGTGAAAAGGTGCTGGATCTCTAACAGTTGTGCGATCTCTTCTGTTATTCTACAAAATAATAACAAAGAGAAAGAGGTCATTATCTGCATACCTCAGAATACAGAATCAAAACCTGTCTGGCACTAACAGAATAGGCAATATAAACTCCTGCTTGGTAGATAGTGCTATCCTCCTTAGCCCTTTTCCAGCTCCGGTCATGCCTAACGCCACTAAGGCCATTTAAGCCTAGCCTATGGAAAGCTTATCCAGACTTGACACACCCTCTACGCCAGTGTTCTTTCTTTTGCAGTCAATCGGTCCATCGGTGTTTACCAAGTGGACTATACACAGAAAGTACTCTTCTCTTTCGCACATAAATTTATATTTCATACACTTCTTGGTATTCTTTCCCTTGGTGACTTCACTGACACTCTTGGCTCTGGAAAAAAAAGATGGGCCAGTCACAGGGTGAAAATGAGGGTTAAGCTACAGATAGCTCTACTGCTATCTAGACATGCCAAAAGATCTAGACAAAGTCCCCAAGCATTTTTAAGGAAGGGTATTGTCAAGAGTCACGCAGAATGGATATGCATTGATGGGTTAAAATCTGAATTATTAGAAGTAACCACATCCATGAAGCCATAGAAGCTTCAAAATATTCAATTATGAGATGCATTCCAAAGTGCTATCTTCAGTACCAAGCATCTTACCTGGCTGCCCTGCCAGAATGTCAAATGCATGTCTAAGACTGAGCACATCAATCTTCCCACAAAACCTGCCCCTCCTAACTGTCCTGTTGTTAATGCCACCATTGTCTCAAACAAGCAGGCCTGCACCTTTTGAGCATTTAAGCATTAAAGCACCTTTCAAGTATTTCTCAAGGCTTCTCTTATCCATCCTTAAAAGAGCTATCAAAATAATCTTCCTGTGGACACTGCTCCCTTAATCAAAAACCTTCAGTAGTTCTCCATGACTCAAAGGATACAAACAAACAACTTAATTTGGTGTTTAAGGCACTTCCCAATTTAAGCCTTTCTAGTCTGATTTCAAGTGACCCCCTTTTACATGCTAAATCAATCAATAAACATCTATTAAGCACCTAAAATGCCAGGCAATGTACTAACCTCTGCTGATACAAAAAGAGGTAAAGGCCCTGCCCTCAAGGAGGTTACAATCTAACTGGGGAGATAACATGCAAACAAATATATACAAAGCGAGCTACAAATAGGATAAATAGAAAAATAACAGAAGGAAGGGATTGGGGAAGGCTTCCTGTAGAAGGTGGGATTTTAGTTGGGAATAGGATCAATTATCAATCAATCAATAAACATTTATTAAGCACCTAGTATGTCTCAGGCACTGTGCTAAGCTCTGGAGACACAAAAAGAGGCAAAAGACAGTACCTGGCACAAGAAGCTCACAATCTAATGGGAAAAACAATAAACAAACAAGCCATATATATGGGATAAATAGAAAATAATTAAGGGAGATGGCACTAGAATTAAGAGGCATTGCAAAAGAGTTCCTGTAGAAAACAGGATTTTAGCTAGAACTTAAAGGAAGACAGGGAAGGTAGTAAGCAGAGCTGAGGAGAGAGCATTGCAAGAATGAGGAATAGCCAGAGAAAATGTCCAGCGCTGAGAGGTAGAGTATATCTGGTTCCTGGAACAGCCAGGCCAGTGTCACTGTTGAAAAGTATGTGGTATCAGCATGGCTAATGTGGAGATATGTTTAGTGTGATTGTACATATATAACATATATCAGATTACTTGCTGTCTCAGGGAGGGGGAAGGGAGGGGAGGGAAGGAGAAAAATCTGAAACTAGAAATCTTATAAAAACAAATGTTGAAAACTATCTCTACATGTAACTAGAAAAGAATAAAACACTTTTTGTTATTTCTTTCTTTCTTTTTTTTTTTTTGGTGAGGCAATTGGGGTTAAGTGACTTGCCTAGGGTCACACAGCTAGTAAGTGTTAAGTGTCTGAGGACACATCCGAACTCAGGTCCTTCTGACTCCAGGGCCGGTGCTCTATCCACTGTGCCATCTAGCTGCCCCAAGAATAAAACACTTTTTAAAAAAAGTATGTGGGCGGCAGCTAGGTGGTGCAGTGGATAGAGCACCGGCCCTGGAGTCAGGAATACCTGAATTCAAATCCAGCCTCAGACACTTGACACTTACTAGCTGTGTGACCCTGGGCAAATCACTTAACCCCCACTGCCCTGCCAAAAAAAAAAAAAAAAAAAGTATGTGGTGGGGAGTAAAGTGTAAGGAAACTGGATAGGTGGAAGAGGGCTTTGAATGCCAAACAGAACATTTTGTATTTGCTTCTGGAGGCACTAGGAGGTCACTAGAATTTGAGGCAGCATAACATGATCAAACCCTGTCTTTTAGAAAAATCACTTTAGTGGCTGAATGGAAAAAGGATTAGAATAGGGAGAGTGTTGAGGCAGCAAGACCCAACAGCAGATTGTTGCAGTAATCAAGGTACTAAGTGATGAGATCCTTCGCCAGATTGATGGCAGTGTCAGAGGACAGAAGGGGTTGTATTTGAGAAATGTTGCAAAAGTGAAATCAACAGACCTTTGTAACAGCTTGCATATGGGGAGTGGGAGACAGAGAGGAAACCAGGATGAGTCCTAGATTTGGGGCCTGAGGGACTAGAAGGATGGTGTTGCCCTTCATTGTAATAGGGAAGACAGAAGTGGGAAAGGGTTTAGGGGGGAGTTCTATTTTGGACATGTTGAATTTAAGATGTCTACTGGACATCCAGTTTGCGACGTCTAAAAGGCAGTTCGAGATGTGAGACTGGAGGCTGGCAGATGTTCCGCATCCATGTTCATGATCTCTGAAATTTATCTGATCTGCTTTCATTCCACCTCTCCCTCTGCCTTCTAACACCCCACACTCCTCCCGCACTGTCCAATACCTTCACCCCTCAGATCTTTCTCAGGCTATTTCCTGCACTGGCTACGCTCTTTTTTCCATCCCTTAGTGAACCAGCTCAACTCTACACTCTTCTCAGTTTGCCCTACTAAATGCAGGCCTTGGATTACTCCGACCCTCTGCTGCCTTACTATTCATAAACTGTTCAGTGAAGTTAGAGAAGATCACAAAGCCATGCTGTCTGGGTCTAAAACAAGCTTATGCTAAATAATCTCAACCTGGGCCCTCACTACACCTTTTCAAAAAACAAATTTAATTTTTCTAGGTAATAAACATTTTTATTTATAGTTGTGAGTTCCAGTTTTTATACCTCTTTCCCTCCCTCCCTCCCTTCCTTCCTGCCCCGGCAATCAGATATGGGTTAGACATGTACAATTATGTAAAACATTACCATATTAGTTATTTTGTACAAGAAAACCTGAATAAAAGAAAAAAATGAAAAAGTGAAAAATAGCATGCTTCAGTTGTGTTCCATTAATATCAGTTCTTTCTTTGGAGGTGGATAGTATGTTTCATCAATAGTCCTTTGGGATTGTCTTAGATCGTTGTATTGTTGAGAATAGTCAAGTCATTCACAGTTCTTCATCGAATAATATTGCTGTCTCTGTGTACAGTGTTCTCTTGGTTCTGCTCACTTCACTATATATCAGTTCATACAAGTCTTTCTAGGCCTTTCTGAAATCATCCTGCTTGTCATTTCGAATAGCACAATACTATTCCATCACCATCATATACCACAGCTTGTTTAGCTATTTCCCAATTGACGGACATTCCTTTGAATTCCAATTCTTAGCCACCACAAAAAGAGTACCTAGAAATATTTTTGTACAAATAGGTCTTTTTCTCTTTTAGAGGATATCTTTGGGATATAAACCTAGCAATAGTATTGCTGGATCGGATGAAAGGGTATGTACACTTCTATAGTCCTTTGGGCATAGTTCCAAATTACTCTTGGTTGAATCTTTTCATGTCCCAGCTTTCCCACATCCCCTCCATCATCCAATATTTTCCTTTTTTGTCATATTTGCCACTTTGATAGGTGTGAGGTGATACCTCAGAGTTGTTTTAATTTGTATTTCTCTGATCAATAGTGATCTAGAGCATTTTTTCATATTATTATAGATAGCTTTGATTTCTTTGTCTGAAAACTGCCTGTTCATATCCTTCAATCATTTATCAATGGGGGAATGACTTATATTTTTATAAATTTGACTTAGTTCTCTATATAATTGAGAAATGAGGACTTTATCAGAGATATTTGTTTCAAAAATTCTTTCCCAGTTTTCTGCTTCCCTTGTAATCTTCGTTACTTACATTAGTTGTGCTTGTGCAAAACCTTTTTAATTTTATATAATCAAAATGATCTATTTTACATTTTGTTTTACTCTCTATATCTTCTTTGGTCCTAAATTCTTCCTCTGCCATTAAATATGACAAACAATTCCATATTTTCTTAATTTGCTTATGGTATCATCCATTATATAAAAATCGTGTACCCATTTTGACGTTATTTTAGTATACAGTGTGAGATGTTGGTCTAGACCCAGCTTCTGCCTTACTGTTTCTTTTGTTTTTCCAGTAGTTTTTGCCAAATAATGAGTTTTTGTTCCAAAAACTTGGACCTTTGGAATTACCATATACTAGATTACTATAGTCACTTACTATAGTGTAATTTGTACCTATTCTATCCCACTGATCCACCCCTCTATTTCTTAGCCAGTACCAGATTGTTTTGATAATTACTGCTTTATAATACAGTTTGAGATCTGGTACTGCTAGACCATCTTCTTTCTTTTTTTTCATTGATTCCCATGATATCCTTGAGTTTTTGTTTTTCCAGATGAATTTTATTATTTTTTTTAGATCTATAAAATATTTTTGATAGTTTGATTGGTATAGCACTAAATAAATAAACTTAGATAGTGTGTTGTTCATTATTTTAATCACGGTAGGATTGTCATTTTTATCATATTGGCTCAGCCTACCCATGAGCAATTAATATTTTTCCAATTATTTAGATCTGACACAAATGAGGCAACAAACCTACAAAACCACATTAGAAACCTTAAATATAAATGCCAGCTCTTATTTAAACCCCTCTAGTGTCTTCTCTACCCCATCATCACAGTGCCTTCTCTAAATCTTTTTCATGCTTCCTCAAACCTTCCATAACTCTCCCTCCCCTACCCTCTCAGCTGAAAAAAATTGAGGCCATTCACCAAGAGCTTTCCTCTTCTCCTCTTTACATCATCTCACATCACTAAGACACCTTGCGCCACTATCTCCATCTCCACTTGTCTCACATAAAGAAGTGGCCCTTCTCCTTGCCAAGGTAAGCCTTTCTACATACACAAGTGATCTCATTTTATCCTCTCTTCTCCAGAAGACTGCTGTATCCATTATTCTTCTCTTCCTAATCTTCAACTCCTCCCAGTTTAACAGCTTCCCTACTCCCTACAAATATGCCCATGTCTCCCCCAACCTCAAAAGGCCTTCATTTATTCCCCCTCACTATTATCCTATGCCTCTCCTCCCCCTTGTGGATACACTCTTAAGAAGGTCATCTACAACACATGTGTCCACATTCTTCAAATGACACTGAACCATTCTGGAGCAAGTCTTTATCACTTCACATTTGTGCTATTACAATAGCTTCCTAACTGGTTTCCCTGCCTCAACTCTTTCCTACTGAAATCCATCCTCAGTCAGCTGTCTAATTCATTTTACCAAAGCATAGGTCTGACCATATCACCCTGCTAGTCAATAAACTTCAGTGAAATCCTCTTTTTTTTGGCTTTTAAGCCCTTCCTTGCCCCTTCCTATCTTTCCCGTCTTTTTACACCTTTTTCCCTCCATTTACTTTTTTTCCCCATATACTCTTTATTCCAGTGATACCAGCCTCTTTGCTCTTCCTCACTTAAGACATTCTATCTCCTGACTTCTAGCATTTTCATTGGCCCTCATCGATGCCTGGCATGCTCCCCCTCCTCATCTCCATACCCAAGCTGCCCTAGATTCCTTTAAGTCAGCTAGCTGCCTCTAAGCCCTGGCTCTAGTAGTTACTAATTGTGTGACCTTCAGCAAGTTCTATTTTATCTCTTTATGCCTTAGTTTTCTCATCTATAAAACTAGAATAATACTACCTCTACTACCTACTGAGTCATAATCATGAAACTATTTTGTAAATGGTAAATGCTATATAAATTTTATTAGGAACTACTGTTCTCCTTTTGGGGTAAACACATCAGAAATGAACAGGAAAAATCAGTGCCAAGAAACGTCCCCTTAAGCTGTTTTACATGTACTATATTTAGCCATGATTTTAAATATTTGTTTAGAGTTGGAAGAACTCTCAGAGATTACCTAGTACAATAGTTTTACTGAGAAGCAATAAGGTGAAATGATTTATACCCAAGCCTGCCAGTTAAGTAGTAGACTAGAACTTCATTCTTCTGCCTCCCACATACAGTGTTCTTTCCGGTATATACACACAAATTGCTTTTTTAAGTCTATTAAATATTCTTTCTGTGATCTTTAGAATCAGAGAGCCTAGAGCTAGATAGGATCATAGAGACATCTAGCCCAATCTTATTCTTTTATAGATGTGCTAGTGACCCAGAGAGTGACTTGCCAAAAGCTATACAGAAAGGCAAAGGAAAAGACAAGCCTAAAGTTTGAGTCAGCTGACTCCCAATTCAGGCCTCTTTCAACTAACCCATTCAGCCACTCTTAAGAGAACTTGCCAACAAGCATTTTTCTTTATGAATAGGGCTAACGCAAATTTCTGGTCAGCCTAAGTATAATGGAAAGAGTCCCATATCTGAACTCAAAGAATTTGGTTCAAATATTGGTCATCACTTACTATTCTGCAAGCCACTTAACCTCAGTTTACTGATCTGTAAAAAAAAAAAAAAAAGGTGGGGGTGTGGATGGCCTCTGAGGTCTTGCGTCTCTCTAGATCCACGACTGTATGAAATAACTAGAAATCCTAAATTACAATAGTCTCGATAGCTTCGTTCTGAATCATTTCTATTGGCGTTAGTAAAACCTAAATAAAATGTCCAGAAATGCTACAGCACATTTGTACATTTAATTGAATCGTACAGCACCTGCACTTTAGGGACAGAAGCAGTGATTGATCTGTACCTGAGGTCCCATAGTTACCCTAACAGTAACCTAAACCACTTTCCTCTCAAGACTTCACTGACACCTTATGGCCAAACTAAATATTACAGTCACGCCGGGACCTGAATTCTCATTCACCTCTCTATGCTCGGTGTTACCCCCAGACCATTTCTTTTCAACAGACATACAAACCAAACGCCTACTAGAGGCAAGGCTCTGTTTTAGGCTGGAAATAGAATGAATAACGCAGTCCCTGCTCTCAGGGAGCTTTCAATCTAGCAGGTAGGAAGAGACCCAAATGCAAATACATAAATACAAATCAGAATGTGGTTAAGCGATGGGAGGGGTCGAACAAAGTATCCAGAGAAATTAAAGCAGGAAGGAAATTAAGACTTGGGAAGAGGGGGGAGCAGGGGAAAGGGGGATTGGGAGGGATGGGAAAGCAGGTAGGGAAGCAAGCGTTCAGGGAAGGCTTCATGGAGGAGGTGGCTCTTGGGCTAGACCTTAAAAAAGGAAAGGACCTCCAATCAAGGGTGCATTTGGTTGATGACTGCCCCAGAGCATGCTTGGAGTCTGGACGCTCCCTTTGGGAGGTCACAGGGGTCTAGGAATTTCGACTTCGGCCCAGGTCCCGGGGGAAGAATGAAGGGGTGGGGTTCAGGGACCCCGGTACAGATCCCCATCCTATCACCGCATCCTGGCCGCCCCGACCCCCACCCCCATTACTCGATCCCCCAGGCCCCTCCCTCCGATGCCCCCCACCTACACCGCCCTGATGCTCCCCATCTCTTTTACACACGAGCCCTCTCGGGTACCAGAGCCGTGATCTCTGGACCAGGGCCCTCCCAGCCCCTGGGGCCCCGTGTCCCCAAGTCCCAGTGTGCCCGTGGCCACTCACGTGGAGCCGGCGTTCGGAGCCCGCGGGGCGGCGCCCTCTCCCCTCCCGGCAGCGGAACGTCGGCAGCGGGGCGGCGGCGGAGCTGCGCACCGGAATGGCGCCGGACGGCTTTTCCGGGGGCACCGAAGCCAGCCGGGCCTGAGCGCTCGTGAGGGCAGGGAGGCCCCAGCGGCTCCCCAGGCTTAGGGCCTAGCCTGTGGGCGTGGACCGCCCCGGGTTGTGGGGCCCTGTATTCCCAGCGGTGGGGTGGGGCCCTCCGGGAAGCGGCCGACCTGGTCACCGCTCGGTGCAACGCTCTCAGGGGACCCCCCACATCCTGTCCCTTCAAAGTTTCTCCACACTGTCCCCCTCAGCGTCTCCCCACACTGTTCCCCTTAGTTCCCACCCTTCCCTCAGAGCCCCCTCATATCCTGTCTCCTCACAGTCTGCTCCTCTAAGTCCCCCCATATTGTTCCCCTCAAAAACCCCCATATCTTGTTGCCTCAGTCCCCCACACTCTATTCCCAGCAGAGTCCCGATACATCCTCTTCCCCTCAAAGGCCCCCTGACCTTGTCCCCTCAGAATCCTTCCACATTCTGTCTCTGATCTTATTCCCTTGAGTCCCACCACACACTACTCAGTCCCCCATATGCTGTCTCCTGTCACACTATCCCTCTAAATCCACCATATTCTGTCCCCCCAGATTCCCTGTACTGTCCTTCTAAATCCCCCCATATCCTGTCCCCTCAGTCCACCACACTGTTCCCTGCAGTTCCCCCACATCCTATCCCATTCAGTCTTCCCTAAAGTCCCTCAGCATTCTGAGTCCCCTATATCCTCTTTCCCCTCAGACTCCCCCCATACTCTGTTCCTGTGAGTCCACCCCAGATCCTGTTCCCCTCTGAGTCTCTCTTCTAGGTCTCAATTCCCTGAAAGAGTCCTCTGTGCTCCCTTCCACAATCTTGGTATTTCAGAGATACCCAGAGCAACTCCTGAGACCCCACACTCACACCTCAGAGCTCTCCTGCCCCAGGTCCCTGGGGAATCCTAGGCTAGGATCCCACCTCTCATGCTTACTAGCTCTGACCATGGGCCTACATGACCTCTCTGAACCCCAGCTCCCTCCTTTGGAAAATATGAATGATGATACCTATAGTATCTGCCTCACAGGGTTGTAAAGATCAAGTGAGACTATATGTAGAAAGCACTTTGTGAACCTTACAATGGATAGATAGATAGATAGATAGATAGATAGATAGATAGATAGATAGATAGATAGATAGATAGATAAAGGATGGATGGATGGATAGATCAAGTGAGACTATATATAGAAAGTACTTTGTGAACCTTACAATGCATATATATAAGCTATTATTATTATTAAACCCCCTCATATATATACATACACATATATACATTTACATGCATATACCCACACACACACCTATTTTCTCCCTTATAGGGCTTCCCACAACCTCTTTCCTTATTAGACATTTCACTCTAAATCCCTAATTGGTCTTCACCAACCCAGGAACACCACAGATACACACACACACACACACACACACACACACTTTGAGTCCCTAATGTGCCCTATCCCCCTCAGAGAGAAATGGTGGGGGATGGGGATGAAGAAAGGAATAAGCATTATATAGCCCCTACTATGGGCCAGGCACAGTGCTAAACACTACAAATATCTCATTTGACCCTCACAGCAATCCTGAGAGTTTGGTGCTGTTTTATTTCCCCCTTACAACTAGGGAAAATAAGACAAAGAGAAGTTAAGAGAGTCACACAGCTAGTGTCTGAAGCTGTATTTGAATTCAGGGCTTTGTGACTCCAGGCCCAGTGCTCTGTACACTGTGGCACCTAGCTAACCAGCTAGAACATTATGGACTTACTTTGTTCTGGGCACTGCACTAAGCTTTCAGAATATAAATACAAGTAAACAGGACCCAACCTCAAAGAGCTTATATTTTAATGGGGAAAGACTATTATATAGAGAAACTGAAAAGGGAGGGGGCGGGCAGGAAGAGAGTCCCCAGGCTGGGGTAAAGGTGGCTGTTGAGATAGCTAGGGAGGAGGTAGAGAAATGCAGAGGTGCCTGGAGTGAAGTGAGAATGGCTGGGGCCCCAAATGAAATAGTGGTTCTGGCTAGGGACTCAGAAATCAGCAAAGTTGTCATCAGAGCAGAGCTCTCTCCAGTGTGAGATGGCTAGTGATGAGAAGGTGGAGAATTCAGAGAGTGAATGGAGCCAGAAATAAAGAGAGCATGGCTGGGGCCTCTTATAAAATAAAATCTGAGCGAGGAACTCAGCAGTCCTCAGAAACCTCTTAGGGCATCAAGACCTCCCTGAATTTACACAGACATAGGCCCTGATTCATCCTCATACACCAGATTCCTCTCAAAATATCTCTCCTTGTCACACCCCTTATTTCAGAGAATCTCCCCTATACCATATTCTTAGTCTACAGGCCCTTTCAGAGAACCTCACCCTCTTGAGGTCCTCACCAAATGCATTCCTATTGTCTGCCCCTCACCCCAACACACACACACACACACACACACACACACACACACACACACACACACACACACACACACACACACCTCTGCCCTCAGAGATAATCTATCTCCCTTCTCTCCCCTCACCCTTCCCACCCCAGCCCCATCCCTATGCACAATTCCTCCCCAACCCATAACCAACTTCAATCTGATTGTTTTCAAATCTAAGCCAAGTCTTTAAAATACCCTTAGCTCATTCATCCAGTGACTTAGATATGGGGGAGGACAGGGGCAGTGACTATTGAGACTCCTCTGTCCTTTAGACCAGGGCTTCTTAAACTTTTTCCACTCGAGACCCCTTTTCGCCAGAGAAATTTTTACACGACCCTAGGTATGCAAAATAGGTGTACAAATCAAACATTTTCTGCCAAATTTTTCACAAGCCCCATATTCAGTCGCAACCCACGGTTTAAGAAGTTTTGATTTAAAAATGGGGCCAAGACCCTCCCACACACCCCACCCCCCAACACAGCAGCTTGATAGCAGGTGTCCCATCACTCAACACAGCCACAGAGAAATATTACAGGTGAGTCTACACAGGATATGAAGTTCTGTCTAAAAGCAAGACATTTTATTATTCTTCATACCCCACCCAGATAATAGGCACTGGGAACAGGACCTTTTCTCTAGATCTAAAAGGCAGGTGTTGCCAAACCTCAGCAATTGAAAGATCCTTTCAACCAGCCCCCTTTTTACTCCCTCTCCACACCGCCCCCCCCACAGCTGCCTCCACCTCTAACTTAGGTAAATAAAAAGGGGCTTTACTTCCTGCTTAGCCCAGATTCTCCTACCCGTAAGGCTGCCTTCAGGGGAGTGTCAGCCACACTCCTCTCACAACCTTGCAGCTGGAGGTTGTTGAGCCTCTATCTTTTCAAAGAGCTCTTTATTTCCCACAAGGTAGCTAGGCCAGCTCCACTTCGGGGGTCATCCTTAATGTCGTACAGAGATTTACTGAAGGGCTGGCATGAAGCTGTCCAGGCTTTAGATAAGAAGGACTGGGGTTTGGCCTTGGAACTGTTTTCCAGAATTGAGGAGCCTTCTTCCAAGATCTGCTTCAACATGGGCTGTGTGCACCTGCTAACTGGGAATCCAGAGGCAGCCCTGCAGGTGAGTGGGCAAAAGAATGAGGGGTCGGGGTACTAGCGAAGCCTAGGATTATACCTCAAACCTTATAGCTCAGACACACAAAGCCTGGGATCAAGAAGAATTAATCAGCACCCTAATCTCCTGAGCATCCTATAACCTCCAGGAAGGATGGGGTCCTGGGGATGTGAAAGGAGGGAGAAGAGAGAACCTGGATGAGGAGAGAAGGCCATTCATTCAAAGCACATCCCAACAAGGGACACAAGTGTATTTCCCAAGTCACAAGTCCCAGAATTGACTTCTCCCAGCTCTCCCATCCACTAAGGGCATAATTTGGGGTAAAGAAAGCCAGACCTAAACTAAAATGCAATTACATGGAAATGTGTTTTGCATGACTACACATGTATGACCTTTGTCAGATTGTTTGTCTTCTTAATGGGGAAGAGTGGGGAGAAAGGGAGAAAATTTGGAACTCAAAATTGGAAAAAAGAATGTCAAAATTGTTTTTACATGTAAGTGGGGAAAAATAAAATATTAAAGCTTAAAAAAGAAAATAAGGGTCTTACCAAAAAAACCCACTAAAATGCAATCAGGCCAAGTATTTCTTTAGGTTGAACCTGTTAGCACCTGAGCTTTTTGCTTCCTTTTGAGAGAGGCACTGACTCATCTGTGGGCTCTGCTGATGAGGTCAGTTTGGAAGACAAATGTAAAGCTCCGTGCCTAGACCAATAGATACTTAATAAATGTTTGGTGGGGTTTTTTTGTAGGGGCAATGAGGGTTAACTGACTTGCCCAGGGTCACACAGCTAATAAGTGTCAAGTGTAAGAGGCTGGATTTGAACTCCGGTCCTCCTGAATCTAGGGCCAGTGCTTTATCCACTGTGCCACCTAGCTGACCCTCAATAATCATTTCTTAATCAAAAAGAACTCATTAAGAATTTATTATGTGTCAGACACTGTGCTAAGCTCTGAGGATACAAAGGAATGCTTAAAAAAAAAATTCCTGCCCTCAGGAAACTTACATTTTAATGGGAGAGTCCCCATGTAAATAAGTACATCAATAAATCAGTTATATTAAGTGCCTCTATATGCTAGAAACAAGGAATACAAATACAATAAACTTTTAAATACTTGCTAGAAGGAGCTTACATTCAAAGGGGTGAGGATAATGCCATATATAGGTATATACAGAAGAAATACAAAGTAGATAAATACAAGGAAGCTTGAGGGAGTGGGCAGCTTGAGATGATCAGGAAAGACTTCATGCAGAAGGTGACATTTGAGCTCCATCTTCAAGGAAGAAAAAAATTCTGTAAGGCAGATGTGAGGATAAAGTACAGTCCAACTGGGGGTACAGTCGGTGCAAAAAGCATGGGAAGGGGAAATTAAGTGTCCTGGTTGAGAAACCAAGAGAAGGCTAGTTTGTCGAAATCACAGCATAGAAGAAGATAAGTTCAATGAGGCTGAAGAAATAGGTTGAAGCTAAGTAATAAAGGGTTTTATAAGCTAAACAAAAGCATTTATACTTCTTTTTTTTTCTTTTTTGCAGGGCAATGAGGGTTAAGTGACTTGCCCAAGGTCACACAGCTAGTTAAGTGTCAAGGGTCTGAGGCTGGATTTGAACTCGGGTCCTCCTGAATCCAAAGCCAGTGCTTTATCCACTGTGCCACCTAGCTGCCCCCGTTTATAATTTATTCTTTTTTTTTTTTTTAGGCAATGGGGGTTAAGTGACTTGCCCATGGTCACACAGCTAGTAAGTGTCAAGTGTCTGAGGCCGGACCTGAACTCAGGTACTCCCGAATCTAGGGCCGGTGCTTTAACCACTGCGCCATCTAGCTGCCCCCCTAATTTATTCTTAAAACAATAGAGAGCCAGAGGAGTTGACGGAGCAGGAGAAGTGTCATGGTCAGAACTATGCGTAAGGACAATCTCTTTGACAGCTATGTGGAGGATAAACTGAAGTAGAGAGAGACTTGAGATAGGGAAAGACCATGGCAATAATTTGGGTGAAAGGTGATGAGGGCTTGAACTAAGGTGGTAATTGTATGAGAGAAATGTTATTGATGTAAAAATGACAAGATTTGGTAGCTGATAGGATATGTGGGGTGAAGGAAAATGAGGAGTCATGGATTATATCAAGATTATGAATCTTGGAGACTGGAAGAACAGTGGTGCTTTCAACAAAAATTTGACAGTTCAAAAGAGGGATGGGTTTAGAGGGGAAGAGAATTGAGTTCTGCTTTGGGTAAGTTGAATTTGAGATGTCTAAGAAATCCAATTTGAAATGTCCAATAGGCTAGTGGGTGATGCTCAGGGGAGAAACTGGGGAAACGGGCTGGATATATAGATTTGTCATTCATCTGTATTATTGTTCAGTCATTTCAGTCATGAACCCCCATGTGGGATTTTCATGGCAAAGATACTGGAACAGTTTGCCATTTCCTTCTCCAACTTATTTTACAGATGAGGAACTGAGGTAAACAGGATTAAGTGACTTTCCCAGAATCACCCTGCTAGTAAGTGTCCGAGGTCAGATTTGAACTGAAGAATATTAGTTTTCCTGATTCCAAGCCTAGTGCTCTATCCACTGCCCCACCAGCTGCCCCATTCATCTGCATAGAGAATCTAATCAAACTCCTGGGAGCTGAAAAGGTCGATGATCAAGATCATGAGTGTTGAAAGAGAAGAATAGAGGGACCTAGGACAGGACCATGGGGGGAAACCCACAGTTAGAGGAAGTGATCTGGTTGATGAACTAGCAAAAGGAGACATTCATTTTTTTTTAATTGAGTTCCAAATTTTCTCCCTCCACCTTCTTGAGAAGGCAAACTATTTGATATAGGTTATACACATTCAGTCATGCAAAACATATTTCCATGTTAGTCAAATTGTGAAAGAAAACACAGACCAAAAACAAAAGCTACCAAGAAAAATAAAGAGAAAATATGCATTCAGACTCTATCAGTTCTTTTCTCTGGAGATGGATAGCATTTTTTCATCATCAGACAATTCATCAGAATTGTCCTGTATCATTGCATTGCTGAGAACAGCTGTCATTCACAGTGCATCATCATACAATATTGCTGTTACTATCTACAATGTTCTCCTAGTTCTGCTCATTTCACTTTGCATCATTTCATGTAAGTCGTTCCAGGTTTTTCTGAGAGCTTATCTGCTTATCATTTCTTATAGCACAATAATATTCCATCACAATCATATGCTACAATTTTTTCAGCTATTCCCCAATTGATGGGCACCCCCTTAATTTCTAATTGTTGCTACCACTAAAGGAATTGCTATAAATATTTTATACATATAGGTCCTTTTCCTTTTTGTTTTTTATCTCTTTGGGATATAGGCCTAGTAGTGCTTACTTGATCAAAGGGCATGCATGGTTTTATAACCCTTTGGGCATAGTTCCAAATTGCTCTATAGAACGGTTGAATCAATATACCATTTCACCAACAGTGTATGATGTCTCAATTTTCCTACATCCCCTCCAACATTTATCATTTTCCTTTTCTGTCATATTAGTCAATCTGATAAATGTGGGATGGTAGCTTAGAGAATTGTTTTAATTTGCATTTCTCTAATCAATTATGATTTAAAGCATTTTTTCATATGACTATATATAACTTTGATTACTTCATCTGAAAACTTCCTGTTTATATCCTTTGACCATTTATCAATTGAGGAATGACTCTTATTTCTATAAATTTGACTCATTTCTGTACATATTTGAGAAATAAGGTCTTTATCAGAGAAACTTACTCTAAAATTTTTTCACAGTTAAGATTACTATGTATTTCCATCCATCCTATTTTCTTCCTGTTCATCCTATTGTCTCTCTCCTTTCACCCTGTCCATTTTCAAAAGTGTTTAGCTTCTGATTTTTACCTATTCTAATCCATCCTCCCTTTTCTCCCTCCCCCTACTTCCTCTTATCCTCTTTCTCCCCTACTTTCCTATAGGGTAAGATAGATTTCTATGCCCAACTGAGTGTATGTGTATATTATTCCATCTTTAAGCCAATTCCAATGAGAGTAAGGTTCATATGTTCTCCCCCCTACTTCCTCCATCTTCCTCTCCACTGTAAAATCTCTTTTATGTAAGATAATTTACCCCATTCTACCTTTCCCTTTCCCCTTTTCCCAGTGAATTCCTTTCTCACCTCTTGATTTTATTTTTTTAAAATAATCCTTCCATCATATTCAGATCATACCTCAGCCCTCTATCTATGTTTATTTCTTCTAACTGTCCTAATAATGCAAACATTTTGTTACAAATATCATTTTCCCATGTAGGAATGTAAACAGTTTAACCTTACTGAATCCCTTATGATTTCTCTTTCCTATTTACCTTTTTAGGCTCCTCTTAAGTCTTGTACTTGAAAGTCATGTTTTCTATTCAGCTCTGGTCTCTTCATCAGGAATGCTTGAAAGTCCTCTATTTCATTGAGTATCTATTTTTGTCACTGTAGGATTATACTCAGTTTTGCTGAATACGTGATTCTTAGTTGTAATCCTAGCTCTTTTGCCCTCCAGAATATCATATTCCAAGCCCTTTGAGCCTTTAATGTAGAAACTACTAAGTCTTGTGTTATCCTTACTGTGGCTCTATAATATTTGAATTGTTTCCTTTTGGCTGCTTTCAGTATTTTCTCCTTGACCTTGGAACTCTGAAATTTGGCTATAATATTCCTGGGAGTTTTCACTTTGGGATCTCTTTCAGGAAACGATTAGTGAATTCTTTCAATTTCTATTTTACTCTCTGATTTTAGAGTATTGGGGCAGTTTTCCTTCATAATTTCTTGAAAGATATCTAGGCTCTTTTTTTGATCATGACTTTCAGGTAGTGCAATAATTCTTAAATTATCTCTCCTGGCTCTATTTTCCAGGTCAGTTGTTTTTCCAATGAGATATTTCATGTTTTTCCTATTTTTAAATTCTTTTGATTTTGTTTTATTGTTTTATTGTCTCATGGATTCATTAGTTTCCACTTGCCCAATTCTAATTTTTTTTTTTTTTGCGGGCAGTGAGGGTTAAGTGACTTGCCCAGGGTCACACAGCTAGTAAGTGTCAAGTGTCAGAGGTCAGATTTGAACTCAGGTCCTCCTGAATCCAGGGCCAGTGCTTTATCCACTGTGCCACCTAGCTGCCCCCCCCATTCTAATTTTTAAGGAATTATTTTCTTTTGTAAGCTTTGGTACTTCTTTTTCCATTTGGCCAATTCTGCTTTTTAAGGAGTTATTTTCTTTGGTGAATTTTGTACCTTCCCTCTTTGCCCCATCCCCAAGTGTGGCCAATTCTGCTTTTTAAGTAGTTCTCTTCAGTGAATTTTTGTATTTTTCCATTTGGCCAGTTCTGCTTTTCAAGGCATTCTTCTCTTCACTGGATTTTTGTTCCTCTTTTACCAGTTGGCCTATTCTGTTTTTTAAGGTGTTTTTTTCCTTCAATATTTTTCTGTGCCTCCTTTACTAAACAGTTGACTCTTCTTTCATTGTTTTCTTTCATCATTCTCATTTTTCTTCCCAATTTTTCCTCTGCTTCTCTTACTTGATTTAAAAAATCCTTTATGAGCTCTTTAATGGCCTGAGACCAATTCATATTTTTCTCTGAGGCTTTGTTATCATCTTCTAAGTTTGTGATTTGATCTTCCCTGTCACCATAGAAAGCTATAGTCAAGATCTTTTTCTGTTGTTTGCTCATTTTTCAGCCTATTTCTTCACTTTTAACTCTATGCTAATGTGGATTCTGCTTCTATAGTGGAGGAGGCACTGTCCCAAGCTTCAGATTTTTTTGTGCAGCTATCTTCAGAGATAATTCTGGGAACCTGAAAGTTTCAAATATGGGCAATGCAATAGAGTCCTGCCCCTGGTGTCAGCAAAGGGATACCTATAATTGTTTCTGACCAATTGTCTGACTCCTCTGCCCTCTTACCATCTGCAGGCTGAGGGGGTCTAGAAATTAAGAATACCACCCAGACTGATTCAGTTCTCTACCCCACCCCACCCCAACCCTAAGGCCTACTGCTGGGGCCCAGCCTATACTGAACTGAGCTCCACATTCACCCCATGGCAACAGATCTTTCTTGCTGACCTATTAATTTATCTTGGGCTGGAAAATTGTTTCACCCCATGGGTTCTGTCATTCCAGAGTTTGTTTTGAGGTGTGATTCAAAGTTTGGAGGGAAAATTTGGGAGAGCTCAAGCAAATCCCTGCCTTTTCTCCACCACCTTGGCTCCACCCCAGGAAGTCTTTTAAGTGTGGAAATTACTTGAGCATATTTGAAGGAAGTAGAAAAGGAATTAATAGATATTGAAGAATAGAGAAAGGGGGAAATGATTGGGGTTGCTATCTGCTATAGAAGATAAAGGACAAATATAGAGGGGTTGGCCTTGAGGAGAAGAATCTGCTATGTCTAAGATACTGGAGATCCAAGAACAAAAACAAAACAGTACCTGCCATCAAGAATCTTATATGAGGACATACAACACACATACATACAAATCTAAATGTAGCTTGGGATATCACGTCCCCATTTGCATAAAACTCTCCTTGCTGCTGAAGACTGAATAGAGGAAATGGTTCCAGATTCTCTTTCAGAAAGTTACATAAGTATGGTAGAAGAAAAACTGAGGACAAAGAGAGCACAAGCAATTCAAAATAGAAGATGGAATAATGAGGTTGAGGAAAAGAGTAGGAGGTCAGTTTAGCTAGAATATAGAATTTATAAGGAGTAGAATAAAATATGGCTGGAAAAGTAGGTTGAGGCAGATTGCGGTGGACTTTTTGGTCAGGCTTCCTCTTCAGGAAGATTATTGGGCCTGCTATGTGGAGTATGGGTTGAAGAGGGGAGAAATTAGAATCAGAGTGATCAATGACTTCTTTCAGTAGTTCAGGTGAGAGGTGATAAAGATCTAAATATAAGAGACTTTGGAGGTAAAATATATAAGACCTGGGGGGAAATGAATACCTCTGAAGGGATAGACTAAGAATTATTGTGGGATAGTGGATAAAAAGACTGCCTAAGAGGCAGGAAGATGTGAATTCATACCTTGTCTCTGACATATGTATCTAGGCAACTTTCTAAGATGATAATAAATATCATTAAGCATTTACTGTGTGTGCTGAGAACTTTACAAAGTAGGTTTAGAGACAGTTCCTACTCTCAAGGAGAAGGCAACTCTAATTGATTAAATAGATGTGGAAGGAAATCCCTGATGGACATGGGGTATATGTTGAGTCATCTTTAAACCAAGTTAACTAAAAATGGCAATATTAGTAATTTGGGACACTCCCAGGAATATGCTGAAAACAGCTCAATTTTCAGTGTAAATATTTACATCTCATAAATTGACAAATATTAGAAATCAGGGCTTGATTTATTATTTTGTTGATTATCTAAACTTTAAAAAATGATCACTAAAATTTTAAGTTGCATGCAGATTAAAATGAAGTTTCTTGTGTACATTTTTTTTTAAAAGAGCCAGTTGTTAAACTTTTACCAGGGCATCTATGAACACTGCCCATATTATGATAGAGAGACTAAAACAAAGGCATATGCCTAATCTGAAACATCCTGATACCATCCTGAAATGAAATAATGTTACAAGATAAAATTCTAACCAAAGACTTTGTAGACATTGTCAGTCATGCCCTCGTTGTCTCATGCCCAGATTCATGATCTCCACACTGATCTTTTTGCTTTGTCTCTTCTCTAGCTAATATTGCTTATAGCAACATTCTTTGAATATTGTTTTATCTCATAATCCCACTGATTAAGAACCTGTAATTGCTCCTTATTGCTTACAAGTGTGGAAGCTCAATTTTTCAGCCTAGCATTTAATACCCCACAACCCTTGCTTTTCAGGCTTATCTACTGTAATTTCCCAATATAGTCCATCTACTCCTATCAGATTCATCTGCTTGCTATTCTTTGGATATATCGTATTTCTGTATCTATCTTTGAACCTGCCATTTTTCCTAAACCTGACATATCCTCTCCTCCTCTTCTCTGCTTGAATGTTCATCATTCAAGATCTGGCTCAAAACTTCTCTTGCGGGGCAGCTAGGTGGCGCAGGGGCAGCTAGGTGGCGCAGGGGCAGCTAGGTGGCACAGTGGATAGAGCACCAGCCATGGAGTCAGGAGTACCTGAGTTCAAATCTGGCCTCAGACACTTAACACTTACTAGCTGTGTGACCCTGGGCAAGTCACTTAACCCCAATTGCCTCACTAAAAAAAAAAAAAAATTAAAAAAAAAAACTTCTCTTGCCCAAGAAATCTATTCCATTCTTATCTCTTCTTTTCTCCCTATTTCCTCAGTACTTACAGAAACTCCCCAGTACTTGCAGCATCTCCTCAGTACTTACAACATATTCAATTTCATAGAATTTTAGAGCTAAAGCGTACTTTGGAGGTCATTTTAGTAGAATTCTCGTTTTGTAAATGAGAAAGAGGAATCTCAGAAAGGGGAAGTGATTTACCCAAGGTCATAATCAGGTCTTAAACTCATGACTCCTGAATCCCAAGTACAATGTTCTTTTCATATCATGCTGCCTCCCTTATATAATGACCACAGTCAGTAGTTACCAAATTAATTGAATCAGATTTTTATTGACAATTATTTTCCTCAACTAGCTGGATTTATTTATTCAATTGGTGGCTTCCGTCTTCATTAAAGGAACATTCAAATGAATATTTGAATCTGGAAAAAGGATCAATTGTACCTACTTTACAATTTGTCACTTAAACCAAATGGTAAATATTTAGTTCCAACACTATGTTTTTTAAACATCTTCTTGATGTTGTAAAGGAAATATGTGGAGTTGGTGTGCAAATAAGAATTAAACAGTTCATTAAGCTGAAAACAGGACTACTAGTACAGATAAAATCTGATTAATTTGAGGAATGAAACCTATACCTATACATTAAGCTGAAGCATGTTACCAAGAAAAAAATATATAAAAGATAAGTATAAAAGAAAATCTTTAAAGAGAAACATACTTCCCTTTTGTTGGTAGAGAGATGATGAATTATGGGTGTGTAATGTTGCACACACAATCATACCTGGTCATTTGGTCACTCCATTGGTTGATTTTGCTTAGCTGTTTTAACTTGTTATATAAGAGAGGCTTCTATGGGAGGGATTGAGGGGGCATATACACATAATACAAAATGACAGACTTAAAAACAATATATTGACAAAAAATTGTTTTAAAAATAATTTCATGAAAGCTATATGATGGGAAAAAGAAAGGTGGCTGATCTTGTAGCAAAAGTAAAAAGTAACCAATGGCCAATCCACATACTGCCTTTTCAAATTAATGTCAAAGAACTAGAAAGAGGGCCCCTAGCATTCTGTATAGATCCACTATCAAAGATTTAGACACAAGTTGTACAGGATGAGAAGGCATACTAGTTTGAGATAGACATCATTGAAGGGAGTACCTATAGAGTTGTGCAAATTTCTGAAATGACCTTATGGTGTTTTTTTGATATGGCCTATAGGAGACTGATTTCTCTGTAAATTTTATGGAAATTGGTTGCATTGTTTTATAAATATGCCATGTTATATTTACCAATATACCAAAACAGGGCAGCTGTTTTGTGGAGCTTAGCATTTTGATGCCTTGTCTTTGATCCTTAGGCATTGGATCTAACAGTGACTAAAGACTCTTGTCTGGCTGTTGGCTTCTTCCTGAGAGGAGTGATTCACTTTCAACTAGAAAGGTGAGTACAAAGTCGCCTTGTTTCTTTTCTTACAGCCTTTTGTTCCCAACATACCTTGTTCTTGCTCCTCCTCCTTTCTCACTTTTCAAAATTGGCCTACCTTACATGCCACTCTGCTAGTCATGGTGATGACTGTGGTCTCTCTCTGTCTTTTCAGAGCTTACCAGATATATTGGTGAGACCAGTATGTAAAGAGACCTTAAGACAACATCATAATCTTTTACTGTTTCTCCTCTTTCAAGGGAAGTTTGTATAGTTAAAGTTCCCAGGAGGTCTGGAAATAATCATTGTATAAAAAAGGTATATATAAAACAAACATAAAGGAGATATAGATACTCAGTTCAATTTAAACAAACATTTATTACACTCCCACTATGTACAAAGCACTGTTCTAGGAATTGGGTATGTAAAGAGAAAAATAAAAATAATTCCTATTTTGAATGATTCAGTAAAGGCAAAGAACTCATAGTAAAATACACAAGGTTATGGTCAAAGAAATAGCAAGGAAAGGAGCTGTAGGATTTCCATGTTCAGATAGGTGAGTCAATTAGGAAGTCCCTAGTGTTTAAATCATTTCAGAAAATTTATTGAAAGAGGTAGGATTTCTAAATGCTTCTGGGGGTAGAGGGCAGGAGTGGAAGAACATGAATCTCAACACTCAGAGGTACAGGAAGATCAAGCATAGAAGGGTTTCAGTCTGAGGTAGGCAGACTAGAAACTAGGAAACTGAATAGATGAGATCATCCATGGGACCTTGGGGTCTTGGAAGCACAGGAAGAGGATCATGGCCTTAACTTTTAGAACAATAAGAAGCCTTGGTAAGACTCCAAGGAGGAAGGTGGCCCAATCAATGTGACCAGAAAAGACTGTTTTAGAATAATCAAGCACAGCTGGAGACTGGGAGGGATAGTGTCTATGAGAAATGACTAGGGCTGTGGCATTCTGGATAGAGGGCAGATATGGAAGCTATTGAAAGGAAGCAGTGACAGCATTTAGCAATAAACTGAAGCTGGATATTTATGTTAAAGATATTTTCTGCTCCTGCCATTTCCAAATAAATTAATCAGTTGCTCCCCTCCCTTTTATTTTCTTGGTAAGAGTAAAGGGAAGAGAAGAAGCTCGGCCTTTTCTAACTTTATTATTGTTGTTATTGTTAGCTACCTTTTTGTTACAGCATTTCCTAACGTTATTATTCTAACAGTTGTCTTTTATTGCAAGGATTCACCAGCTTTTCCACTTGCCCTTAAGCTCGAATGGTTCTGTATATAATTCCTACCTCCCTACTCCTTTTCCCCTTCTCCTAACCAGAAATGCTTTTTAAAAACTGGGACCATATTTAAAACAAGATGAAATTCAATGTAACTCTGACTATGCTTGGTACCTTACCCATTTAGTTATCACAGTATCTCCCATATATATCTGCCTTAGTCATGTTTCATCCAAATTCTCATTGTTTGTTCTGTTCTCTGTCTACCACTATG
This sequence comes from Dromiciops gliroides, assembly GCF_019393635.1. Lineage (NCBI taxonomy): Eukaryota > Metazoa > Chordata > Mammalia > Microbiotheria > Microbiotheriidae > Dromiciops > Dromiciops gliroides. The sequence continues at coordinate 435,047,688 of NC_057862.1, read as the reverse complement.
CTTGATGCTAAGGCTATCTATCCTTTTCTCCTGCCACCTTTGTCCTTGGGGTCCTCCTGTAACTCGCTGTTGTTCTAAAGGTTAAGTCCAAGAATCCTACCCTCTGCTTCAAAGCCTTTCACTAAGCAACTGAGTCACTGAGGGCCCAATCATAGAGCTTCCTGTATGTTTCTAATAACCTTTGAGTTGTAACTGATTCTCTTCTGGGCCACAGGTTCCCAGAAGCTCTTTCTGATTATGTCCTGGCCTTGGCCAACCTCAGAAACAATACCTTCATTGATTATAAACAACTGGGTCTTCGGTACAAGTTACAAGCTTGGGAGGTAAGTGTTAAAAGGAAGAGGGGAAGTTGCCATACTAATGATGACAGTGTTGGGTCTGTTTCTCCACATCCTTCTGAGGTTTATAGTCTAGAGCGGTGTACACATTGCTTATGGACAGCCCCAAGATGATTTGGAGTGACCCTACTGTAAGGAGTAGGATTTGGGAGAGGCAGGGGGATTCTCCTCCTCCTCCTCTTCCTCCTCTTCTCTTCCACAGCAGCAGCGTTGCTAGGAATTATATATCTCTTTAAGGATTGCAAAACACTTTGGACATGTTAACCTATCTCATCCTCACAACAACTGTGTGAGGAAGCTGGATATTTATGTTAAAGATATTATTCTCCCTATTTTATAGATGAGAAACTGTGAGGCCAAGACAAGTTAAATGACTTGTCCAGGTTTACATAGTTAAATAACTGTCTGAGACAGGATTTAAACTTAGGCCTGATTGCAAGTCCAAGTCTATCCACTGTACCACCCAAATGCTCTGTACCTTATTTCCTTCCACATACTTTTTGTGTGTGTGGGGGGGGGCAATGAGGGTTAAGTGACTTGCAGGGTCACATAGGTAGTAAGTGTCAAGTGTCTGAGGCTGGATTTGAACTCAGGTCCTCCTGAATCCAGGGCCAGTGCTTTATCTACTGCACCACCTAGCTGCCCCATCCCTTCCATATATTTTTGGTCCACTAACACTGGCCTCCTTGCTGTTCCTTGTAAACAACACTCTCTATCTCCCAGCTCCAGGCATTTTGGAACTCAAATGGCTAGTCCTGATGCCTGGAGCTCTCTCCCTCCTCATCTGTCTCCTAGCTTCTTTGGCATCCTTCCAATCTCAGTTTAAAGTCCCATCTTCTTCAAAAAGTTTTTCCCAGTTTCCCTTAATTTCAGTGTCTTCTCTCTGAGACTATTTCCAATTTATCCCAAATGTATCTTTGTACATGGCTATTTGTATGTCGTTTCCTCCATGAGAGTATGAACTTGAGAGGTGGAATTGTCTTTTGCCTTAGCACAGTACCTGGCACATAGTAGGCACTTAATAAAAGTTTATTGAGTAATTTAAAAATAAGAGTATCGATACTAATTTTTAAAAGTACTTGTTAGATGGGGCAGCTAGGTGGTGCTGTGGATAAAGCACCAGCCCTGGATTCAGGAGAACCTGAGTTCAAATTCAGCCTCAGACACTTGACACTTACTAGCTGTGTGACCCTGGGCAAGTCCCTTAACCCTCATTGCCCCACCAAAAAAACCCCCAAACAAAAACCAAACCAAACAAAAAAGACTTGTTGGATTAGATCGGAAACTATGGTCTATAGAAATAATCTCTTCCTTAGGTCCCCAAACCTTCTGCTAGTGTCCTCTAGTCTCTGTTTCTATTACTCCCATGCTCCAACTAAAAGTCCCTTTTCCAACTCTTACTCCAGGTACAAAAATTCTTAGTTATGGTGCTCCAGAGGCATAAGAATATTCTGAGGACAAAGTATAGTCCAGTGTTGCTGAGGCATAAAATGAGTAGAGAGAATTAATATAAATCTATAAAGGTAAACTGTTACTAATTTATGGATGGCCTTGAGTGTCATGCAGAGGAGTGTAAACTTTGGGGACAATAGGGAGGGGTTTCTTTTAAAAAATTTATTTTCCCAATTAAATATAATCATTTTTAACATTCATTTTTTTAAAATTTGGAGTTCCAAATTCTCTCTTCCTCCCTCTCCTCCCCCTTCTTGAGAAGATAAGCAAATTGATAAGATTATACATATTCAGTCATACAAAACATATATTTGCCATGTTGTAAAAGAAAACGCCAACCCAAAAACCCCCAAGAAAAATAAAGTTTAAAAAAAGTATACTTTTGGGGCAGCTAGGTGGCACAGTAGAAAGAGCACCGGCCCTGGATTCAGGAGTACCTGAGTTCAAATCCGGCCTCAGACACTTAACACTTACTAGCTGTGTGACCCTGGGCAAGTCACTTAACCCCAATTGCCTCACCAAAAAAAAAAAAAAAAACCAGAAACAAAAAGTATACTTTTGGGCAGCTAGGTGGCACAGTGGATAAAGCACCAGCCCTGGATTCAGGAGGACCTGAGTTCAAATCTGACCTCAGACACTTGACACTTACTAGCCGTGTGACCCTGGGCAAGTCACTTTAACCCTCATTGCCCTGCAAAAAAAGAAAAAAGTATACTTTCATCTGCATTCAGACTCCACCATTTCTTTCTCTGGAGATGAGTAGTATTTTTCATCTTAAGTCCTTATGAATTGTCTTAGATCATTGTATTGCTGAGAATAACTGTCATTCACAGGTGATCATACTGAGGGATTTCTGAGTAGTTGAGTGATATGACCAAATTTATACATAACAAACACTACTTTGGAAGTGGTTTGAAAGATGTCTTGGAGTAGGTGGAGCATGGAGGTAGGAAGATCTATAAGGACACTATTACAATAGTTGAGGCAGTTGAAAATTGCCAGTCCCCATATGGTGGTAGTGGGAGCTAAGAGGAGAGTACAAGGAGGGAGAGATTTTGAAAAGGTAGAATTAACAGAACTTGATAACTTATAGGATATGAGATGCAAAAGAGAAGGAAAAATCAAAGATGATTCCAAAAGATTAAGAACATTGGAGAATATATAGATGGTGATGACGGAGAGAAACAAGTTAATAAGCATTTCTCTTCCCATCTCCTTCCAGCAAACCATCCCTTGTTGTAAACAATTTTTAAAAAGCAGTTCAATAAAACTAACCAACACATAAACCGAGTTTGATAGTATATATGTGTGTACATGTATATATACATAAGTACATATGTGTGCATACATGTGTGTGTATATACACAAATATACACAAGCTTGGTCATTTTAATTAGTGTCTAGTTTTAGGCTTGTGGTTGCTTTTGCTTTCTATTAACATTGTTACAGTCATTGTTATGTGGCGTTTTCCTGGTTCTGCTTACTTTACTTTGTATCAGGCTTTATGTCAACCTCCCCCCCCCCCATGCTACTGTCATCATTTTTTTATGGTGCAGTAATATTCTATTGGTACAGCTAGATGGTTCAGTTGATAGAGTGCTGGGCCTGGAGTTAGGAAGACCTGAGTTCAAATCCAGCCCCAGACACTTACTAGGTATGTGACCCTGAATAAGTCACTTAATCTCTGTTTGCCTTATTAATCCACTGGAGAAAGAAATGGTAAACCACTCCAATATCTTTACCAAGAAAACACCATGGACAGTATGGTCCAAGGGTTCACAGAGTCATACACAACTGAACAACAATATTCTATCAAATTCACATACCACAATTTGTTTAGCCATTACCTAGTCAATGGGAATCTAATTTGTTTCCAATTCTTTGCAACCACATAGAAGTACAGCTTTGATTATTTTAATGCTTAATGGAATCTTTTTGTCTTTGACCTAAACATTTTATTAAGCAACTTCTATAGTCAGAATTCTATGATAAGTTCTAGAGATACAAAGACCAAAAAAAAAAAATTCCCTGCCACTCCTTTCCCCCTTACATTCTACTAGAGGTTGGGAGGGGTGGGGGGGGGAGTATAATATGTAAATAGATAAGTATATACATTTCATGAGAGAATACTAATGACTATGGGCTCAGGTAAGACTTCCTATAGCAACATAAGTTGAGCCTTGATAGAAACTATTGATTCTAACAAGTGCAAGTGAATAGGGAAGATAATTTTGGCAGCCATGTAGAAGATGTTTAAGAGAGAATAGGGGGGCAGCTACGTGGCATAAGTGGATAGAGTACTGGCCCTGGATTCAGGAGGACCTGAGTTCAAATCCAGCCTCTGACACTTGACACTAGCTGTGTGACCTTGGGCAAGTCACTTAACCCCAATTGCCTCACCAAAAACACCCAACAACAACAAAGAGAGAATAGGACATTGAAACTAGCAGTAAAATTAGGAGGCTGTTGCAAAAGTGAGGGATGAGGGGGCAGCTAGGTGGCGTAGTGGATAGAGTACCAGCCCTAGATTCAGGAGGACCTGAGTCCAAATCTGGCCTTAGACACTTGACACTTACTAGCTATGTGACCCTGGACAAGTCACTTAACCCCAATTGCCTCACCAAAAAAAAAAAAAGTGAAGGATGAGAAGTTATGAAGATCTGATTGAGGATGGTGCCTATATGAGTAGAGAAAAAGAGACAGATGTGAGAATTGTTGTAAAATTTAAAGCAACAAAACTTGGCATATGGAAGTTGAGGAATGGGAACAAATAGAGGATGATGTCATTGTTGCAAGCCTGGGGAAAGTTTGGGCAGGTGGAGTAGAAGAAAAAGAATGAATATGGACATGATGAATTTGAGATGCCTGTAGAATGTCTAATTGGAGAGAGTCAGTTGGTGATATGGATTTGGAGCTCAGGGGAATGATTAGAACTAGTTATGTATGTCTGAGAGTCTTCAGCAGATGAGAGTCGATAAGATCAGGATGGGGGAGAGGATGTAAAAAGAAAAGGGAAGAATGCCTCAACACACCCCAGGGTACTGAGGGTGAGCATGATGATCCAGCAGAGGAGACGGAAAAGCAGGTCAGCTGCAGAGAGGGCAAAAGGGAAGGGACTAAGAAAAGGCCATGAGATTTAGCAGTCAAGACTTCCTTTGACAACTTGAAAAGATCAATTTCTTTTGAGTGGGGATGTTGGAATCAGATTGTAAAGAGTTAAGAGGTGAGTGGGAAGAGAGAAAATAGAGGCAAGGAATTTATAAAGCTTCTGTTAGTTTGACCGTGAAAGGGAGGATAGCATGATATTCTAAATCATTATTTTTGTTAACTAGATACTAGGTAGGTGTGATCAGGATGGCAGCTTGGATGGGAGGGGGAGGGAAGGAACACAGTACTCTTCACCCAAATGCCTCTCCTCTTCATTAACCACCATTCCTGTATAAATGAAGGCATTTCATGAAGGTCCAAGCACACATCTCATCTTTTCTGTGCTCACGATAGATAAGACCCAGCCCCAAATAAGCAATGGCAGAGCATGGGAAGGACTCACCAAAGTGTGAAGATGTGGAAAGCAGGACCTAGCCTAACCACCCAACACAGGCCAAACAGATTGTGCCAAAATGGCCTCATCCCCACCTTCTGTAAACAAGGTGGCAGAAGGGAACCCAGAATGGACTGTCTATGCCAACCTATACAACCATCTCTTCCTCCCAGTATTAGAGAAACCCAGAAGCTATGGAAAATGACCTAGATCCTCCAGGGTGGGAGTGGGTGGGGGCTTATTATGGCAGGCACCCTTGATGCCTGTAAAATAAACTGTCATTGCTCACCCAGCCCTACCCACAGAATCCCAGAATTTGACAGCTAAGAAGGACCTCAGTGGCCATATAGTCCAATCTGTATATGAAAAGAATTCTCACTATAACATACCCAACAAGTGGGGTTGTACACCCCACCCAGGTGTCAGGTTGCCAATGCCCTTGAGTCTTCCTGACTTGTGTCAAGTCCAAGCCTTGCATCACTCTGGATGGGGCCCATCTTAGAGCAGGAACAACTCCATGCTCCCTACCTGGCTAGGCTCCAGCAGGGAGATTTAAAGACTAAAGACCAACCTCCATTCCCATTCCTAGCCCCAACGTCCCTGCTAGGCTTGGGTGGGAAGCACCCAGAATGTTGTGACATTCTGTTGTAACAAAGTGCTCCTGAAGAAAGAAGAGATGTGTGGTTCTAAATTCTCAAGACCATGGTGGAGAGGCAGAGCCCAGAGTGTTAGCTGTGCTACTCATTCCATATTCTCCTCCCTAATTTGGATTAGAAGGTCCAATAGCCCTAACCCACCCACAGAGTTTACAGGGCTAGTTTGCACCTTCGAAATTCAACCATGCCTGGGACAAATCCCTGCTTGCTCCAACCTGATGATGTCTGTCTCTTCCTTTGCTCCTTTTCACTAAGATATCCTTCTCTTCATTTGTTTTTCAGTTGAATTCCTTCTTATTCCTTTTTTTTTTTTTTAGTGAGGCAATTGGTGTTAAGTTACTTGCCCAGGGTCACACAACTAGTAAGTGTTAAGTGTCTGAGGCTGGATTTGAACTCAGGTACTCCTGACTTCAGGGCCGGCGCCACCTAGCTGCCCCTTCTTATTCCTTAAAGTTTAGTTTAAATGCTATTTCTTCTTTAAAGCTTTTCTGACACTCCCTCAACAGCCTCCCTGCCCCTCCCAAGACTTCATATAGCACTTACAGTCTTTGATATACTTATCATGTAATATTGAGTCTCATCACCCTATTATTGGTGTCACCACTAGTGGGCTGTAAACCTTACAGAAGCAGGGATCCTCTCTTATCTTTGCATAAACTTTGGATGAGCACAAGACTCTGCACAGGTGCTTAATAGATATGTGTTATCAAACCATTTGTGCACGTGTTTGAATTTCATGCTTCTTACATTTCACTTCCTTGTCCTGGAATCTATCTTAAGACTAATAATAATATGAGAGCAGGGTAAATAAAACCCTGATTCATGATCTGCTAATGATTCTTTCCTGCTGAAACATTAACCAGCATTCCACATCATGCATGGTTCACAAAAATTATTGAGTAATGTGCAGGATGTAGGGAAATGCCCAGTTCTTGACCTTTCAAAAGGCTAAAGTCCTAAAACTGTTGTGATATAGTCAACACCCACTCAGACTATGTTTTGTCAAATTGTTCCCTTTGAGACTGAGAGAATTTTTTTTTTGCATGCTTCAGTTGGAGGAAGGGGAAAGAAGGTGGCAGGTGGAAAGAAGTATGGGGGCAGGGAGAAAAAGAGTAAGCAGAGTAGACAGGGATGGGGAGTATAAATACCACCCATCAGAGCTGGTACAAAGCATTTATGGGTCCTAAATGGAAGCTGACTTCACTGTATGAATACTTTCAGACCATATTGAGCAGAATTTCTTGCTATTGAAAATATGTACATTTATAAAAGTAATATTAATAGTAACCCTAGTTGCTTCTCCTATGGAATGCAGCCTGGAGTGGGTGAGGGGATGGGGGTGAGGGGTTTCTTATCTGTTTACTTCTGTCCCCAACTCTGCAGGCTCCTCCTATTACAAGCTAAAATTGCTCAAAGTACAAATTATATAAACAAAGCTCAGGATCATTATTGCTGTAGGCTCTGGGTGCCTTATTTTAAATGTCCTTGAAATCATCCAAGTAGGCTGGAGGGTTTGACTTCACCCTCTTCCACTCTCAACAACAGGAACACAGCTGAGTGCTGAATCTTGCCCTGTCCCTATGCAGCCTGACTGTTTTCCTTGCTTGTGGAACACAAAGGACAACATTCAGTTCAATTCAGTAAGCATTTCTGATGCCACCTGTGTGCCCATCCCTGTGCCAGGAGTGGTGGAGAAAACAAGTAACGACCTACTCATATATCTATTTGTCCTCTAAGAACGCTGACCTGCCTGATAAACTCAGCACTTTTCTTATTTTAAGTTTGGTTGATAACTTTTGTTTTTATTCAAGTTCTGCCTCTTGATACATACTGACTGTGGGACCCTGGGCAAGTCATTTAACCACACAGTAATTTCTAGTTATATGGCCTGAGCCCTAACACAGACTATTTTCTGTTCTTTGTGACAGAGAAAAAGCAAAACAAATTGACACAGCAGTGATACCCGATGGTATATGTAATATTCTATACCTACAGTTCCCTTTCTCTCAAACAAAAGGGATATACATTTACTTGCTTCAGTAAAAAAACCCTACACATCAACAGTGTGATAGTATGTGCAATATTCAGCACTCAAATAGCCCCTACTTCTACACAGAGAACAAGAGATACATTTTCTCAGAATGTTCATATGAAAGTCATTATTTACAAGCACTTCTGGTGACATAGTCTCATTCTAATGAACTTAATGTACATCAAAATTGTTATGCTGTTACATATTGATTAATTTATTAAAAATCCAACTTAATAGACCTCAAAGCCTTTAGCTAGAGTTTTTAAAAGGATACACTATCTAGGTTTTCTTTTATTTGTTAAAATAAAGCAAATGTTTGTATTACATTGCAATTTTAAATAAGTAAGCAGGGGGCAGCTAGGTGGTGCAGTGGATAGAGCACCAGCCCTGGTTTCAGGAGGACCTGAGTTCAAATTCGGCCTCAGACACTTGATACTTACTAGCTGTATGACCCTGGAAAAGTCACTTAACCCTCATTGCCCTGCAAAAAAAAAAAGTAAGCAGGTGTTGGTGAACAACATTCATGGTGTATGAAGTGAGTTGTCTAATACAGTATGTCTGGAATTTATAAAAATGGCTCTGAGAAGACTCATTTAACTCCGCTTACTAAGAGATTAATTACTGTATGCCAGTTACTTTGCTAAGTGCTTGGGGAAACAGAAAAAAGTGAAAACATCCCCTGCCCTCAAGGAACTTACATTCAAATGAATAAGACAGTTTGTACATCTGTGGATATAGACAAGGTTTATTCCTTATAACATATGAAGTGGACACAAGATAACTTTAGAAGAAAGATACTAGCCTTTGGAGTAACAGAAAAGCCTACTACAGAAGGCAGCACTTGAGATAAGTCTTAAAGAAAGCCTGGGATTCTAAGAGGCAGAGGTGAAGAGGTAAGGAGGACATTCTAGGCATGGGGACAGCCAGTGCACATGTGTAGAGATGAGAGATAGATTGCCATGTGTGAGAGATGGCAAGTAGGCCAATGTGGCAGAACTGTGTAGTGCTTGGAAAAAACAAATCCTCCTTGGCTTCCATTTATCTTTCAGATTTAAATATTTGTCAAATATTTAAATATTTAGTTTTGGTTTAGTTTTATTAGACCTTTGATTTCATTGGTATAGGGAACTTCTAGTAAGGAAATGCTGTTGACCAATACCTTGCTTTCAACTTGGTTTTAGTCAGTTGCCTAGGATACCCAGAGAGAGGGTGACTGACCTTCAGTCATAGTATGTATGAGAGGGAGGACTTGAAACCAAGCCCGCTCTCCACTAAGCCATACTCCCTCTTATATTATAAATTATAAATGTAAATATATATTATGTATAACAAATACAAATATAATATTGAACATAAAGATAATATGAATAGTTATAAATTTTAACAAGTTTTTCAAAATGCTTTGTTGGATTGGAGGGGTATTCTGTGCCTTTTTAAAAAAATATTTGGTGGATTAGCTAGGTGGCGCAGTGGATAGAGCACCAGCCCTGGATTCAGGGGGACCTGAGTTCAAATCTGGCCTCAGACACTTAACATTTACTAGCTGTGTGACCCTGGGCAAGTCACTTAACCCCAATTTCTTCACCCCCAAAAAAAAATTTGGAAGAGAGTGAAGGGGGACTTCTGGGCACAAGAGGGTTATAGACTAGAATATTAGGAACCACAATTGACTTCCTTTCCTCGGATCTGCTCCTAGTATAATTGGAGAGATAGTACTGGGATCTCAGAGGAGCCAGAAGGATGAAAGCAATAGATGGGAGTGAAATGAATAGTGGAAAGGAGCAAGATAAAAAGAAGCTGAGGTAACCTAAGAGATAGTAGAGTTTCAAGTTATGAGGGCAAGAAGAAGGGTGGAGATGAGAGCTCAAGGCAATATGGATTCTAAGGCTTTGGAAGGGGTGAGAGCTGGGAAGAGCAAGGCTAAGAGCTGTCAGGTTCTTGGCCAGGTTTTACCTCAACCTGTGTAATATTAAAAATATTTTAATTTTATTTATTTATTTATTTATTTTTTTTTTGTGAGGCAATTGGGGTTAAGTGAGTTGCCCAGGGTCACACAGCTAGTAAGTGTCAAGTATCTGAGGCCGGATTTGAACTCGGGTCCTCCTGAATCCAGGGCCGGTGCTTTATCCACTGTACCACCTAGCTGCCCCAATAGTTTGTTTGTTTGTTTGTTTTAAGAAAGAAAAGGTGGGGGCAGCTAGGTGGTACAGTGGATAAAGCACCGGCCCTGGATTCAGGAGGACCTGAGTTCAAATCCGGCCTCAGACACTTGACACTTACTAGCTGTGTGACCCTGGGCAAGTCACTTAAGGTCATTGCCCCGCAAAAAAAGAGAGAGAGAGAGAGAGAGAGAGAGAGAGAGAGAGAGAGAAAGAAAAGGTATCCAGCAAGAAATTGCTGCATACTACATATTCCAAGTATCTTTCAGTACAAATCTGAGCCACTGGATAAAGTTCAGTATTCAGAGCTGTAGGTTTGATTCCCATGCAGCCTAGTTAGCTTCCTCCCCTGGCTGCCATAGTTATGTCCTCGGTCACAAAGAAAATCAGAAGAGATTATGGATGGCTCAGTGTTATTCATCTACCCCCCTGATATAAAGTTCAACACAGACACCCTATTCAGGAGAAATTCAGAATGTCTTCTCCATGTTCCAAGAACAGGATGTATGTTTGCCAAAAAGACTATTTTATGGAAAACTTGCACAAGGCAAGTGCCCACACAGAGGTCAGAAGAAGCAATATAAGGACACTCTCAAGGTCTTTCTGAAGAACTTTGGAATCTATTGAGACAGGGGAAATTCTAGCATAAGACTGTCCTGCATAGTATGCCTGCATTAGAGAAAACACTGTGCTCTATGAGTAAAGCAGAATTGTTGTTTTTCTTCAGTCATTTTTCAGTTATGTCCAACTCTTCATCCCCCCATTTAGGATTTTCTTGGCAAAGATGCTGGAGTAGTTTGCCAGTTCCTTCTCCAGCTCATTTTACAGATGAGGAGACTGAGGCAAACAGGGTTGAATGACTTGCCCAGGATCACACAGCTAGTAAGGGTCTGAGGCCAGATTTGAACTCAGGAAGACTCATCTTCCTGACTCCAGGCCTACCTAATTGCCCAGGTGGGCAGAAATGCCTTAAGCTGAAAAGAAATATGAGATGTCCAAATTTAGAAACATCTCCATTCCAGGTGTTCATACGTACTATTTGTGGCCCACCTGTGATAGAGCCTTTTGAGCTTGTCATGGTCTGATCAGCCATAATTGAATTGACCCCAACATAGTGATGTCATTTTGGTCCTCTTCAAGTATGAAGGACAACAATCAACCAGCCAATACCTTGCAGGAATTTGGGTAGAGCCTCTGAGTTTCTTTAAAGTTTTCTTTGGGGGGCAGCTAGATAGCACAGTGGTAAAGCACCGGCCCTGGATTCAGGAGTACCTGAGTTCAAATCCGGCCTCAGACACTTGATACTTACTAGCTGTGTGACCCTGGGCAAGTCACTTAACCCTCATTGCCCTACAAAAAACAAAACAAAAAAAAAGTTTTCTTTGTAGATGTGCTTCCTGCTGATACTTTGGGATGAGATTTATTACCTCTCTTTCCCTTACCATCCTCAGGTGTTGTACAACATGGCAGCTGTGCAGTGCCATCTGGGACTTTGGGAAGAAGCCACCAGAAACTTAGAAAAAGCCATCTCCAAGACACCAGAGAGGAGTTCAGCAACTCTAGATGCTGCCCTGGACCAGGTACAGGTGAGTCAGGCAGGTGAAGGACATCACTGGAACCTTATCCTTGAAGATAGGGTCCTGGGAGAGCTGGTGAGATCTTTGGCTGGGCACTATCGTCTCAGGTGAACTGTCTCTAGGCCAGGGACTTCTGAAATAAATAGTAAAGTAAAGCAGTCTTGTTTCTGTTAAGTCTTTGGTGCTTTGTTTATACAGAGATTCATCTAAGGACATCATTCCTTCTTTCTTCTACTCTGTAGCCAAATCCTTACCTTCTATTTTGGTTTCTCCCATTTAACATCTAGTCTGATAGTCATACTTTCAATTTTCAGGCACATGATGATTAGTGTTTGTAGAAAGAAGGGATGGTCAGTGGATTAAATAGTTGTATTGACTTTCTAACCTTTCCAGAAACAAGGGAAAGAATAAGATGACCTTAAGTAGTAACATCTAAGCTAAGGAATCAAAGATTCTTGTAGTATTGTAATTCTATAGCAGGTCCCAGAAAAGGTACCTGCTTTACCTTATTTCTGCCTAAAGTCACCAAGCCATTTGTCAGAAATCATTTGCCTCTTCTTAGAAACAAATTTTTCTGGACCTTCTGCAATTTCCCATGGGTGAGATCTTTCGCCCCCGGAAGAAGGATGTAGAACAGCTGAATTCCATGGATTTCCTGGGGAAGCCCAAGGTAAAGCAGTCTTGTTTACACTAAGTCTCTAGGGCCTTGTTTATAGAGAGATCCTGGAAGCTGTAAATTCTTACCACTTGGATGAATCAGCAAAACTTTCCCTAGAACAGGACTGGGCTGAGATCATAGTCTATGCTTGGTGCTAATGTTTCAGGCTGTCAGTTTAGATTTCAAAAAATCCCTGGGTTTGGGATTAGCAAGACCTTGATCTGAGATCCCAGAAATCTCAGAGAGAGGGACTGGGAGGTCAGGGGTAGAAACAAATGATAGTCTTGATTTTTAAAGTTTGAACCTTGAGGGGAAAGACAGAGAGAGAGAGAGACAGACAGACAGACAGACAGAGACAAAGGGGGGGGGGGTGTTAACCCTAAGCAAAAGAACCAATCCTGAATACATTCTTTCAAAAATGAGAATAAAGTCTGAAATCACAACAGAATTTTGCCTGCTTTAAGTTAAATCTTGCTCAACTAGAGTCAAGTAAGGTGTTACATCAGGCAAGTGGTGAGAGCTTTCATTCACCCACCTGTTACTAGGTGATTAGTCTTGGGCTTACCCAGCTCACTCTGTATCAGGGACAGACAGCAGCTACATAAGGTCCTGTCCCAATAGTAGTGGAAAGAGACTTGGGGATGTGAGCACTTTGGGATGAGAGTAGGGTAGGGGTGAAGTGTGGGAAGGGCTGCTGAGAGGATTGAGGAGAAGGACAAGCCGGTGTGGAAAAAAAAGGCATGAAAATTGTTGTAGGTGAGGCCTTAGCTCTCCCACAGAAGCCCCAGCTGTTTCTACTGTTTGACCTAATTACAGGGAGGATAGTAACTAAAGTGAATGTTAGCCTATATTCAAAGTACTTTACATCAGAAACATTAATTGGCAACCTTGTATGATAGAAAATGAGCACCACAGATCTACACAGGATAAGTAGGTTATGTGGTAAATATGTAAATAATAGCTAAGTAATGTCAGTGAAGAATAAAAACTCACAGAAGCAGCTGTTTGTCATTCTGGCATGCCCAGTCATGGAGTTGTGAACCTCACCAAGATTGTGTCTCTTTTTTTCTTGTGCTGCCCCAGGTTATTTCATCTATCAATCCTAATGACAAGTACATTGGTTTTGAGCCTCTAAGGCCACAGGTGAGAAGGCACCTTTCCCACTGGGTCACTTTCCCTTTCCTTGGGAAATGATTCTCTAGCTAAAAGTTATAGACATGGTTGTTCTTTTTATGTCAAAGAATAAGGGCTTCTATGAAGCCCATCCAGTGCTCTGGGGGGTAGGGACTGTTGTGTGCTTTTTCTTATTTTACTTTTAATTTCCATTTAGAAAGTGGTATCTATAGTATCAATCAATCAACAAACATTAATATCTACTATGTGCCAGGCACCTTGACAGGCAATGGTGTAGACCAAATATGTTAATTAAAATACTGAGATTGCATGTTTTCATAATCATGTCACCTAAACTTAGGGAGCTTTATAATTTTCTGAGCACTTTCACTTATAGTCAAAGGGCTTAGAGGTCATTTAGTCCAACCACCTCATTTTACAGATGAGAAAACTGAGGCCCAGGGAAAGGAAATGACTTGCCTAAGGTCATACAAAGGGTAAGTAGCAGAGTCAAACTTCAAACCCAAGTCTTCTGACTCTAAAGCCAGGATTTTTCCCACTGTACTACATTGGCTTTCTCTGTTGGCTGATTTAATGTTAGCTAACAATCTTTTGAGTTCTATGGCTGAACTCATTCTTCCCCATTTCACAGATGAGGGTATATATGCACAGATTTGTCTAAAGTCACATAGTGGCAAAGACACTAGTTGATTAGTGCAAAATTGGGTAGTCCCAGAATTCTTGGGACCTTGGTCTAGTCTTTTCCTCATATCAGGGTGATACAGTCTGGGAAAGAGAAATGAGTTTGTGTAATTGTTGCCATAATTTCTTACTCCCTTGTCTGGGATCTATGGTATGGGGAGTGTCCTTGCTGGTGTCTTGCTGATGCACTACAGAAAAGCCTGAAAAGGTTCTAGAGTTGGCATTGGCATTTAAATTCAGTGTTAAATCCCTGGGGGCAGGGCGAGTGTTAAAGAGAACTGTGTTTACCCAGCATGGAAAGGAGAAGGCTCAGACTCTCTCCCATTAAGGTTATCTATCATAACTTTCTTGGTGAGAGGGACTGGGAGAATGATCTGACAAGAAGAAGGGAGGCCCATATACTGAAGAGCTATTTTCTGGTTTTCCCTGTTTCATGGGTTGTCATAGTCAAAATGTGGCCAGTCTAGTAGTAATGTACCTCTCCTGGCTATAGTTGAAGACATGCCCCTGGATATAGAAAGGGCCTGGAGTTGACCCTGAGTGGATGGGGGAATGGATAGGAACCTGGAGTTTTGCCTGTTGTTTTTTTTCCCTGAAGTCAGTCCCCTTCCCTTTTCTAACCCTAGGAATTGATCCAAGAAGCAGTTAGGGAACTGCTGCCTCTCTCCATCACATGAAATCAAATGTGGCTTTTCTGCTTGATCTTTTCTCAGAAAATCCATCAACCAGTCTCCCTGGTGGAGCCTGTCAATCCCCTGAAAGTGGACAAACCGGTGAGACTGAAAAGCACTATGGAGGGAAATAATGGGGTAGGAAGAATAGACGAATGGGAAAGGCCCTAGTAGGCTCATCCTGTGACTTATAGGACTAAAACAAGGGTCGGTCCTTCCTGAATGACCCCTAAGTGAGGAATCCACCAAGAGCCAAGTTGTTGGCTTTTTAGTAACCTAATTCTCTTCCAGGTTTCTTTCAAAAGCCTTGATCAGGACTTTAATCTTTTGTTTACTATGTTTACATTAAGAAAAGTCCAGAAAGTTTAAAAGCCCAGGTCTTCCCTGGGTATAGGAAAATGTTAGGCCACAAGCTGCCCAGCATGGTTTCAATATGCCTTTACCAGAGCAAGGTTTTGGACCCCTTTGTTTATAATATAGAAGGGAATACTTCTCTGGGGCCATGTCAGACAGTGTTAGTGTTTCCAAATCTCTCTACTTGTCCCAGATTCTGTTAAATAACAATGAAAACAAATAAAGGAAAATTAGTGCCTTTTTCTGAGAGTGTCAAGGTCATTGGACCCTTAGTTAATATAAATTATGCCTTAGAAACAAGATCCCTCCAAGCCACTGGTGGCAGGTAACTGGGGCTAGGTAATTTGGCTTTTTCTAAAATTTCTATTTGTAATGAACTAAAGGAAGCAAAAGAAAAAGATCCTTAATAATTATGCTACAAAAATTTCAGTGCTTCATCTTTCTTCCTTTGTCACTGAAGAATTCTGAGGCAGATAAAATTCCTATATATTAAATATATACTGTAAAATCACTTAACAACAACAACCAAAAATAAGTATAAACAATGCCATCCATTTGGTGATGCACACACAACTAACTACATGTAGAAGGGCTGTCTTTGCTAGTGAATGAGTACTTTGACTTTTTAATTTGGCTTCCTTGCAGGAAAATCACAATGGAATCCCATGTTCACTGACAAAAGAACCTCCTAAAAGACTCTATTTAGACCAAGTTGGGGAACCAGTTTCTCCACTTCAAGGTAAGCTGACTCTCAAGCTCCCAGCCCCAAAAAGAAGGGTTCTCTGTTGGTGGGTCACAAGGGTGCATTGCTACCAGCTCCTTCCCCTAAAAATTGCAACTGGAAAAGCCATCACCATAGGATATCTCTTGAGTTAGGTTATTCCTCATTCCATTTCCTTTTTCTGCAGGACTCCCTCCTTCTGAGGAGATCAGCCTGGGCTCTACAATATGTGGTGAAACATCGGTAAGAGTCTGGCAGCTATTTCAGGATGTCATTCCTGAACATACTGAGTATCATAGGAGCATAGATTTAGAGCCAGAAAGAGATCTTAGATGCCATGAAGTCAAACTCCCTCATTTTACAGATGAAGAAACTGAGGCACAGAAGAGTTGTGACTTGTCCAGGGTGTCACACAGCTAGTAGTTAGGGCAGTATTTGAACCCAAGTCTTCCTAACTCCAAGTCTAATACTCTTTTCACTATTCCATATTGCCTCTGTGTGGAGTATTCATTTGGCAACTTTTTCCCACACTTGAAGAATAGGTAGGGAGCAAGTACAACACTAGAACTGTGATAATTCCTCCTTCCCCTGTCCTCCTAATGTCTTTCTCACAGTGTCCTTGTAAAAACTCAAAACTAACTTTTAAACTCTTCAAAGGGCAGGGCCATACATTATCATCACCATCATGATATGGTGGGAAAATGGGGTATGGGTTGGGGTTGGGGTTCTTGGGAATTCCTCTTTAAAGAATTACACCCTCTTGCACACAAAACATAGTTAGAATAAGGTGGTAGTTTATTGAGGAACAAGGGAAGGGAAGGGTGAGGGGAGGGAAACCATGAAAGAAATCCTTGGACTTTTCATGGGGAGATTTGGCATAAAGCACATGGCTCAGAGGTACCAAATCTCCTCGAACAGGAGACTGGAAGGTACTTTTATAGAGGCCTGATGGGGGTGGACCATCTGCCTGTGGAAAGTTCCTTTAATGAAGGTGGACCATCCCCCACTGGTGGTAGCTGGGGGAATTGGGTGAGGAGTGGAAGACCATCCCCCGCTAGTAGTGACTAGAGGAATTGGGTGAGGGGTGGCTACGGATCCCTCTTCAGGACACAAAGGCCGCAGCCACACCCAAACTTATCTCCCCAGGGTAAGGGAGACCAGAATGAAGGGTAGGAATCCCAAGCTAGCTCAGTCCGATTTGGTTCCTCTAGGCGTTATCTGTCCTCTGGTTTAGTTTCTCAAGGAGATTCCTCGGTGTGCCCCAGAGAAATTCTGGGGTGCTCTGTGCCCCATGACAATCATAATCACCATTATTGTTGTTCTCATTCTTCTCATCTTTTTTAATGCAGTTCAGATAGAAAACATCCTGGCACAAATCACTATTTTGCTATTATTCTCTTGCATCTAATGTTCTATGGACTTCTTTTTGTAGTTGAATAAAAGTATTAAGATGTCAGTACACTTAGAGTACTGAAAGCATACTCGGCAAACTCCAGTAGTGCACAAGATGATGGGAGTGACAGGTACCTCATCCTATTCGATCAACAAAGCCTGTGATTTCTCCTTTGCAACATCTCTAAAATATGTCCCCTTCTCTTCTCTGACACTGCTACCACTCTGGTGCAGGCCCTTCTCACCGCATGCCTGGACTATTGTAGTAGCCTGCTGATGAATCTGCCTTCAAGTCTCCCCATTCTAATTCACCCTTCATTTGGCCTAAGGTGATTTTCTTAAAGTACAGATTCAATCATGTAACCCTCCCACCCCTCTACTCAGTAAACTCTAGTGGCTCCTATTGCCTCTAGAATCAAGTACAAAATCCTCTGCTTGGTGCTCAAGGCCCTCCATACCTTAGCTTCCTCCTTCCTTTCCAGCCTTCTTATACCTTATTCCTCCCTACCACATACTCTTCAATCCAATGACATCGACTTCCTTGCTGTTCCAAGAGCAAGACACTCCATCTCTTGGCACTGGGCATTTTCTCTGGCTATCCCAAATGCCTGAAATGCTTTCTCCTCAGCTCTCCCTATTACCTTCCCTGGCTTCCTTTAAGTCACAACTAAAATCTCATCTTTTACAGGAAGCCTTTCACAATCCCTCTTAATTCTGGTACTTTCTCTCTGTTAAGTATTTATTTGGGGGGCAGCTAGGTGGCGCAGAGGATAAAGCACCGGCCCTGGATTCAGGAGGACCTGAGTTCAAATCCGACCTCAGACACTTGACATTTACTAGCTGTGTGACCCTGGGCAAGTCACTTAACCCCCATTGCCCCACCAAAAAAAAAAAAAAAGAAAGAAAAACACTTCTGAAATTTCTGATAACAATGACCTATAAACCTTCTTTAATTTTTAGTAGCAATAACCTAGTCCTGAATTGCGCTATTTGCTCCATGCTACTTTGTCAACATATTTTTTACGAATTTCATGTAGCTATTATGGTCTATGGAAGGCCTTTTGGTTCTGTTCCTAGATCTTAGCCATTTTATAGATTTTATATTTTAATTACATTCAACAAATGAAATGGCACATACCTGTTTGACAGCCTATACTGTTACTGGGTGAAATGATGTTTACTTATCCCAAAAGTATAACTGTAGGCTTTTTAACTGTTAATGATGTTCTGTAAGAGGATTGTCAATCCTCTTGCTCTTTTTCGTGAGGAAGTGTTATTCTGTAATTCTTTCTATAGATGCCTTAGAGTGTGTTTTGTTAATGTTTTATGGGTATATTTTTCCAGATCTGTTATATCTGAAAGTGAATTGGCCTATCCTTGAACAGATCACTAGTGTTTTCACCTTTTGGTCCTAAATGGAATCAGGCTTACCTATTATTGGAAGTTAGAAAAGTGCTTTATTAATAATTCGTGTCACTGTGAATTGAGTCAATAATTACGGATTTTATGCAACTCATTTGGCCCTATCACTTTCCAATTTGAAGAGAAGCTAGAGTCTCAGTACCTTCCTTCCCTATTATTCATTATACTAATAGTGTACCAGCTTCTTGTTTCTTGCTCAAGCCAACTTGCATTTTTGTTATGTCGGACTTCTTGCAACCACACATACATATTGCCAAGAATTTTCCATGTTCCCCTTCTTCAGGTATTCCCTTTACCCTCTGAATTTTTAATTTCTTTTGCTTTCAATTGCCAATTAAAGGAGTCTGGATTTCTAATAAATTTTTGTTCTACAGGTTCTATTCTTCATATTTCCTTTTTTGTTGTTATTGTTGTCTTCAGTTGGGCAATATTGCATTCAAGTTTTCTGTTCTATGTACCAACTAAATGCTGGTGTTATCTTCCATAGATCTTTTTTTTCCTTTGCCTTGCCTTTTTTTTTTTAATTTTACATATAAGGTATTTTATTTTTTCCGTTACATGTAAAGATAGTTCTCAATTTTTATTTATACAAGCTTTACAATTTCAGATTTTTCTCCCTCCCTCCCCTCCCTCCCCCCTCCCCTAGACAGCAGGTAATCTGATATAGGTTATATCTATATATCTATATAGATATAGATATATCTATACACACATATATACACATAATAACATTAATCCTATTTCTGCATTAGTCCTGTTATAAGAGAAAAAATCAGAGCAATGATGAAAAACCTCAAAATAGAAAAAAAAAAACCAACAGCACCAAAAACAAAAGAAATAGTATGGTTCATTCAGCATCTATACTCCACAGTTCTTTTTTTTTTTTTCTTGGATTTGGAGATCCTCTTCTATCATGAGTTCCCTGGAATTCTTCTGTACCATTGCATTGGTGAGAAGAATATAGTCCATCACCGTAGATCAACACTCAATGTTGATGATACTGTGTACTTCCATAGATCTTTAATAGGTCTCTCAGGTCATTCCTGCCATGATGGCATTTGACACCTGTCCTTAAGGTTATTTCTTGATAGCTCCTTCTTTCTTTTTATGGTTCTTAACATGGCAAGGCTGCTGCACATGCAGGTGGGTGCAAGTTCTGAAATATTTTTATACTTTCTGTCAAATACTATGGAAGAATGCCTTCATTCATTATGGTTTTAGCAGATGCCAGCTTTTTGGAATGTCTATTTTAGTATAAATGAGCCAGTAGTTGAATTCATGCAATCAAGTTCAAAAGGGGCTTTTAAGAATTCCAGTCTAAGTATATGTATCTCTTTTCCAAAATCATTTGAGATGTTGGTTCTGTTCCTATCATTTATTTTGTTATGAGATATAATTTTTTAAAGTTTCCATCACTTAATGGTTATTTTTTATTAGATACAATTTTTGAGGTTTGCATTAATTGAATATTTTTGACTACCTAAGCTTCTTTTTTTCTCTATTTCATTTCTCATCTCCTCTAAATTATGCTTAGGAATGAAGTTATTTTTTATGATTGCCTGCATTGAGTGTACCATTGATAAAAATGACATGTAGCCTTTGCCTATATAATCAGTGAAATGTATCTAATTTTGTTTCACATTGTTATGATGTAGTGCTGGTCCCTTATGAAAGTATTGGTGTCTTCAGCCCATTTCATGTGTACACATGATTTGCATCTGAAGGATGTCTATGGGATCTTGACATTTCCAATTGGTATTACGTTGCCTTCTTGTGGTACTGGAATACAAAATCATCTCCCTCATTCTACTATTCTCTGTACCAAGCAGATCATTATGATGGCTTTAAGAAAGGCCAGCTTGCAGTACCTCTGATAAAGGCCTCATTTCTAAAATATATCGGGAAATAAATCAAATTTATAAGAATGCAAGTCATTCCCCAATTGAGAAATGGTCAAAGGATATGAACAGTTTTCTGATGAAGAAATCAAAGCTTTATATTGCCATATGAAAAAATGCTCTAAATCACTATTGATTAGAGAAATGCAAATTAAAACAATGCTGAGGGGGCAGCTAGGTGGCACAGTGGATAGAGCACCGGCCCTGGAGTCAGGAGGACCTGAGTTCAAATCCGGCCTCAGACACTTAATATTTACTAGATTGGCCAATGTGACAAAAAAAGGAAGATAATAAATGTTGGAGAAGCTGTGGGAAAATTGGAACACTAATGCATTGTTGGTGGAGCTGTGAACTGATCCAACCATTCTGGAGAGCAGTTTGGAACTATGCCCAAAGGGCTATAAAGCTGTGCATACCCTTTGACCCAGCAATACCACTATTAGGTCTTTTTCCCAAAGAGATCATAAAAAAGGGAAAAGGACCCACATGTACAAAAATATTTATAGCTGCTCTTTTTGTGGTAGCAAGGAATTGGAAAGTGAAGAGTTGCCCATCAGTTGGGGAATGGCTGAAC
Organism: Dromiciops gliroides; assembly: GCF_019393635.1. Taxonomy (NCBI): domain Eukaryota; kingdom Metazoa; phylum Chordata; class Mammalia; order Microbiotheria; family Microbiotheriidae; genus Dromiciops; species Dromiciops gliroides. Next base: position 435,026,428 of record NC_057862.1, on the reverse strand, counting down.
AAGTTGTGGTATATGAATGTAATGAAATACTGTTGTGCTGTAAGAAATGATGAGCAGGTGGATTTCAGAGAAACCTGGAAAGACTTGCATGAACTGATAAGTGAGATGAGCAGAACCAGGAGAACATTGTACATAGTATCAACAACATTGTGTGTTGATTAACTGTGATAGACTTGATTCTTCTCAGCAATACAATGGTCCAAGATAGTTCCAAAGGACTCATGATGGAAAATGCTCTCCACATCCAGAAAAAAAAAAAGAACTGTGGAATCTAGATGCAGATGAAACCATACTATTTCTATTGGGGTTTTTTGTTTTTCTTTTTTGAGGTTTTTACTTTTTGCTCTGATTCTTATCTCATAACATGACTAATGCAGAAATATGTTTAATGCGATTGTACATATATAACTTATACAAGATTACTTGCTATCTTGGGGAGGGGAAGGAGGAAGAAAAATTTGAAACTCGAAATCTTACAAAAACAAATGTTGAAAACTATCTCTAAATGTAACTGGAAAATAATAAAATATTTATATGGAAAAAAGAAAGGCAGCTTGTACCTCTATGCCCTTACACGTATTTTTTAGATTGATAGCAGCAGTTTCATCACACTGACTAATATGTTCATCCATGCAGTAGTACTGACAGAGCTCAGCTAGATAGTGTTTCAAGGTTCCTGTCAGGCCTCCACAGCTACTATAATTGTCTCAGGTTCACATGGCGTCCCTGTTACACATCATTAAAACTCTGGCATCTCCTAATTTTGCTACTCTGTCCCTTCCCCAGGACATGCACAATGGGTTGGATTTTAAGGGAGCTAATGATGATGATGGTATTGCTGATATGGATAAACTACTTTCCATTTGGTGTGTTATAAATAAATGAATGGAAAAAGCATTTATTAAGCTCTTTTTATTTGCAAATCACTGTGTTAAGTGCTTGGAATATCAATAGAATAGTCCCTGCTCTTGAGGAGCTTGAATTCTAACAGTAAAGGGGGAGACAACTCCTATGGAAAGTTTCAGCTTCAAGTCAGATGGGAAAATCCTATGGTCCCTAGAGTGTAGTGTCAAAGCAGATATTAATGCCTCTTCTTTAATGCCATTTCCACTGATAAAATTATATAATTTTCTGATGCTGACCCATTTAACAACACCTAGACTTTGGTGGCAGAAACTTTAATTTCTGGGTCTTCAGTAGCCTGTGGCTGTAGCACTTGCAGGAGCAGTTATATTTTCCAAAGAATCTTCACATTTGATTCTTTTTTGTTGTCTGATAAAAGTATTTTATTTTTTCCAGTTACATGTACAAATAGTTCTCAACATTTGTTTATACAAGCTTTCCAATTTCAGATTTTTCTCCCTCCTTCCCCTCCCTCCCCCTCCCCTAGACAGCAGGTAATATAGGTTATATATATATATATATATATATATATATATATATATATATATATATATATATATAGGTTTAGGTATATGTTATATATATTATATATAGGTCTGATATAGGTTATACATATATATAATAACATTAAACATATTTCTGCATTAGTCATGTTATAAGAGAAGAATTGGAGCAATGAGGAAAAACCTTAAAATAGAAAAACAGGGGCAGCTAGGTGGCGCAGTGGATAGAGCACCGGCCCTGAAGTCAGGAGTACCTGAGTTCAAATCCGGCCTCAGACACTTAACACTTACTAGCTGTGTGACCCTGGGCAAGTCACTTAACCCCAATTGCCTCACTAAAACAAAAAAACAAACAAAAAAAACAAAAAAAAAACAAAATAGAAAAACAACAGCACCAAAAACAAAAGAAATGGTATGGTTCAATAAGCATCTATACTCCACAGTTCTTTTTTTTCCTAGATTTGGAGATCCCCTTCCATCATTAGTCCCCTGGAACTCTTCTGTACCATTACATTGGTGAGAAGAATCTAGTCCATCACAGTAGATCAATACACAATGTTGATGATACTGTGTACAATGTTCTTCTGGTTCTGCTCATCTCACTCATCATCAGTTCATGCAACTCCTTCCAGGTTTCTCTGAACTCCTCCTATTCATTGTTTCTTACAGCACAATAGTATTCCATTACATTCATATACCACAACTTGTTCAGCCATTCCCCAATTGATGGACAACCCCTCATTTTCCAATTCCTTGCCACCACAAAAAGAGCAGCTATAAATATTTTTGTACATGTGGGTCTTTTCCCCTTTTTTATGATCTCTTTGGGGAAAAAGACCCAAAAGTGGTATTGCTGGGTCAAAGGGTATGCACAGCTTTATAGCCTTTGGGGCATAATTCCAGATTTCTCTCCAGAATGGTTGGATCAGTTCACAGCTCCACCAACAATGCATTAGTGTTCCAATTTTCCCACAGCTTCTCCAACATTCATTATTTTCCTTTTTTTGTCATATTGGCCAATCTGATAGGTGTCAGGTGGTATCTCAGAGTTGTTTTAATTTACATCTCTCTAATCAATAGTGATTTAGAGCATTTTTTCATATGGGAATAGATAGCTTTGATTTCTTCATCAGAAAACTGCCTGTTCATATCCTTTGACCATTTCTCAATTGGAGAATGACTTGGATTCATATAAATTTGATTTCATTCCCTATATATTTTAGAAATTAGACCTTTATCAGAAGTACTAGCCATAAAAATTGTTTCCCAGCTTTCTGCCTCCCTTCTAATTTTGGATGCATTGCTTCTGTTTGTACAAAACCTTTTAAATTTAATGTAATCAAAATCATCCATTTTGCATTTCATAATATTCTCTATCTCTTGTTTGGTCATAAACTGTTCTCCTTTCCAAAGATCTGAAAGGTAGACTATTCCTTCCTCTCCTAATTTACCTCTTATGTCTAAATCATGTATCCATTTTGACCTTATTTTAGTATACGGTGTAAGATGTTGGTCTATGCCTAATTTCTGCCTTACTATCTTCCAGTTTTCCCAGCAGTTTTTGTCAAATACTGAATTCCTATCCCAGAAGCTGAAGTCTTTGGGTTTATCAAACACTGCATTACTAATGTCATTTGCTACTGTGTCTCCTGTGCCTAGCCTATTCCATTGATCTTCCACTCTATTTCTTAGCCAGTACCAGATAGCTTTGATGACTGCCGCTTCATAGTAAAGCTCCAGATTTGGTACTGCTAACCCACCTTCCTGTGCATTTTTTTTCATTATTTCCCTTGATATTCTTGACTTTTTGTTTTTCCAGATGAATTTTATTATTTTTTCTAGCTCTATAAAATAATTTTTAGGTAGTCTGATTGGTATGGTGCTGAATAGGTAAATTAATTTAGGTAGAATTGTCATTTTTACTATATTAGCTCTGCCTATCCATGAGCAATTGATATCTTTCCAATTATTTACATCTGATTTGATTTGTGTGAAAAGTGTTTCGTAATTGTGTTCATAGAGTTCCTGGGTTTGTCTTGGCAAGTAGACTCCTAAGTATTTTATATTATCTACCATTACTTTAAATGGAATTTCTCTTTCTATCTCTTGCTGCTGGACTTTGTTGGTCATGTAAAGAAATGCTGATGACTTATGTGTATTTATTTTATATCCTGCTACTTTGCTAAAGTTGTTAATTGTTTCAAGTAATTTTTGAGTTGATTCTCTAGGGTTCTCTAAGTATACCATCATATCATCTGCAAAGAGTGATAGTTTTGTTTCCTCCTTGCCTATTCTAATTCCTTTAATTCCTTTTTCTTCTCTTATTGCTAATGCTAACATTTTTAGTACAATATTGAATAATAGAGGTGATAATGGACATCCCTGTTTCACCCCTGATCTTATTGGGAAAGCCTCTAACTTATCTCCATTACATATAATGCTTGCAGATGGTTTTAGGTAGATACTGCTTAATATTTTAAGGAAAGCTCCACCTATTTCTAAGCTCTCTAGTGTTTTTATTAGGAATAGGTGATATATTTTGTCAAAAGCTTTCTCTGCATCTATTGAGATAATCATATGATTTTGATTAGTTTTCTTATTGATGTGGTTGATTGTGTTGATAGTTTTCTTAATGTTGAACCAGCCCTGCATTCCTGGTATAAATACCACCTGGTCATAGTGTATTATCCTGGTGATCACTTGCTGTAATCTCCTACTAATATCTTATTTAAGGTTTTAGCCACATTTGGTTCTTACAATAACCATGGTTGGTAGATCAGGTATTTTCATCCCTATTTGGCATTTGAGGATACTGAGGCTCAAAAAAGTCAAGTAATGCGTCCAAGACCAAATTCATGTTACAACTAGGGCTAGAACCCTCAGCTGCAAACGCTCCATGCAGTGCATCTGTGGCTTAAGCCATGGTGGTACAAGAAGTAATAAAAGCCTAAGAAAATGTTCTGGCCCTTTGGTCTCAGGTGTTTAAAAAACTGATTGTGGGGGCAGCTAGGTGGCGCAGTGGATAAAGCACTGGCCCTGGATTCAGGAGGACCTGAGTTCAAATCTGGCCTCTGACACTTGACACTTACTAGCTGTGTGACCCTGGGCAAGTCACTTAACCCCCATTGCCCCGAAAAAACAAAAACAAAAACAAAAACAAAAGGACTGCACAAATAATCAAGCCAAACAGATAAGTGAAAAACAACCTATTAATTCCCCCCAAAATAACAATTCACATTTATGTGGATTTAGGGTTTACAAAGACTTTCATCCCAACAACCCTCCCCCCCATCTTCCCAGGTTACTATTTTGTCCAGTGTTTCTGGATAGGTTTACTGAAAGCACCTTTCCCTATCCTTCCCACAGAGAAGCTGACATCCCATTAGATCAAGCTGCAAAATCTTTTTTCTGAAACTTAGCATCAGTTCTACCCTCAGAGAAAGGGGGACCTAGGAAAACCGACTGAGTCTACAATCTTTTGTATCTATCATCTCAAATTTGGGGAACCAACTGCTCTCTTTCCTATTGCTAAATATTCCCAAGATATAACCTTTCTCATCCCCCTGGGAACACTTGGTTAATGTGATTTTGCCTAAACCCAGCCCATCTCCATTCTGTGCCCTGTCAGGTCCCATCATCCCAGGGAGAGGTGTCCAGCAGCCCAGACACATCCATCAACCTCAGTGTGAATTGTACTTTCACTGTGACCTTGGAGGTGAAGAGGGGAACATCTGTACCTGTCCTCAGAGCCCTGCTAAGAGACAAGCTGCTGCAGCAATTAGAAGGAGCACAGCTCAGGTACGGATTTTGTGCTGACCCTAGGAGGACACAGGGTATCCCTCTGTAGGATGGTGAGCCCCAGAATGCATATACCTGCTAGAATGAACCATGCTATTCACCTCCTGACAGATTGATGATAGACTCAGGGTGCAGAAAGAGACGTGCATTTTTTTTTGGCCACAGCCAATAAGTCAATTTACTTTGCTTGATTCTACATATTTGTTTTATGAAGATTTAATTAAGAGAAAAAAAAACGCTGATCCCAAAGAAGTTGGTCCATGGGCAAAGGGAGAATGTAGGGACATTTATAGGATGAAATACTGAACAGCACTGATAATGGTCCCAGACTCAGCTCCTGGAGCTATAGATTCTCCTTTTTTAAGGGAGAGATTGAAAAGAAGGGTGATGGGGGCAGCTAGGTGTCGCAGTGGATAGAGCACTGGCCCTGGAGTCAGGAGTACCTGAGTTCAGATCTGACCTCAGACCTTAACACTTACTAGCTGTGTGACCCTGGGCAAGTCACTTAATCCCAATTGCCTCACTTAAATAAAAAAAAAAGAAAAGAAAAGAAAAGAAGGGTGATGGTTGTGGAGTTAATCTGGAGAAGGAGAGGGAGAGGGAGAAGAGGGAGGAGAAGAAGAAGAGGGAGGAGAAGAAAGGGGTGGGATCAAGGGGTGAGGGACCACCTTGTTATCGGACTGGAGTAGAGGATAGTCAGGCATGATATCAAAGGGTTTTAAAATGTAGAGAAGAGGGAGCTCATGATGAATACCCCTAATTTCTCCATAAAATATAAGTCCCTCATCCCTTTTCACCTCCTTTCTACCTACTGAGGGACTTCTCATAATTAACCTCTTTGTTTCTTCCTTACCACCAGCCCCTTCTTTTCCATCTTTGAACATGCTTGGGTTGCTCTTGTCTTAAAGAAAGCTTGGCTTAAGCTCAGTACTTCTTACCAAATATCTTTTCTGAAGCCTCCAGTGATCATTCTTCTGAGAAGCTGGATTTCACATGGGGGAAACTATCCACTATTTCTACTTCCTCATCACCTTATTCTTTCCATGACTTCCTCCAATCCATCTCCTTCACCTGTCCATCATAAAACTGTGTGACATGATGGTGACATAATGGCATGGTAAAGTTAGGGTTACTGGACCCCTGCTGGGCACTGGACTTGGAGTCAGGAAGACCTGGGTTCGAATCCTGCCTCAACCACTTACTAGCTGTGTAACAACAGACCAGTCACTTTAAGCTCTCTGTGCCTCAGTTTCCTTATCTATAAAATGAGAGGGTTGGAATTAATGGCTTCTGAGGTCCTTTCCAGCTCTAAATTTATGACCCTGTGATTCTGTGTCCTCTGAGTCAAATCCAGCAAATAAAAATCTTTATCTTCCTTCACAAGTCATAGGCTCTCCTAGGATCAGAACTATGTCTCCTCAGTTTCCTGGCTCATCCCCACCCTCCAGGTGATGACCTCATCAGCCTCACCTCTCACATTTATTTCTTTATCACTCTTCCTTATTCTCTGCCCAACCACATTTTATCTGGGCACTGGGCCATCCTGAAACTCAGAAGTTCTTGTTTCAGTTTGGACCCAAGAGGGACAAAAGACATCTTAGCATGAGAATAGCAGTTTGGGGTGGGCACATTAGGAACAGACTGGGGAATTCCCTGGGAGCCACACTTCTGTTGGCTTTTCTGAAACAATACAGTAAGCTTTGCTAATATGGACAGCATTATGACAACAATCAGTTGTTAACATTCCACTGTATTCATGAAGGATTTGACCTTCATAGGGTTTTGATCAATCAGCCATAATTGATTATGTACTATATGCCAGCTACCAAGCTAGGTGCTGGGAATATAAGGGAAGGAATAAAAGAAACAGCTCCTGCCTACCAGAAGCTTACATTCTATTGGGGAGAAAACACATACTAATAAGTAACAGGTAATTTTGGGAGGGAGGACACTAGCAGCTAGGGAGGAGGGTAGAGATCAGGAAAGGCTTCACACAAAATGTGATGCCTGATATTTGTTACAAGGGTCCTTTTTTTCCAATGGGGAGAGGGAATTGAAAGGGAAAGAAAATAGAATTAATTAAAAAGTTAAATTACTAATAACCCCAGGTTCAAATTTTATTTAAAAAAATTAATGTGGTGCCTGAACTGAAGGAATAAAAAGAAATTCTGTGAAGTAGAGGTGAGGAGAGAGTGTATTACCAGTATGGAGGGCAGCCGGTACAAAGGAGACCTGAGTCTCTTTTGTATTATGTGTTGTGATGTTTAAAATCTAAATTGTGGTCACCTTAAATTAGAAGCTTTAGCACCAGTCCTTGGGCATTAAACATGTATTAAAGCATACAGATATTCCCATGGAGTTCAGAAAGTTAAGAAAAAAGCCTATTTAGCCTAGAGTTCCAGCCTGGTCTGGTTCTTCCTCAAGTCCTCTGCCACAAGCCTGCTTTAATCAGTTTGCTCTCTGGCAAACTGATTGTGGAAGCTTTTTATAGGTCTGGAACAGAGGCGGTCCTTACACACTGCTTCAAGCTGATTGGTTGGTGTCATCCAAATCCTTTGGTTCTGAAGGTGTTCTCAAAGTGTGATTACAATCCAGTTAACTTGAAGTAGGCTAATCAGTAGTTAATCACTCTCACTTGATTCAATCAGTCTAGATTAATCTCCAGGTGGGTGTTTGAATATCTGCTAAATCTCATTATTTCATCACAGTGTCATATGTGAGAAACAGTAAGAAGGTTAATTTGCTTGGACCAAAAAGTAGAAGAAAGGAAAGGCAAGTCAGAACCAGGTTGTAAAGGGCTTTAAATGGCCCACAAAGGAACTTAATATTTGGTCCTACAGAACCATTGAACTTCATTGTCATATGTCCATGCTCTGTGGGCCTTCAAGACACCTATCCCCTTGTAGACCGTGCACATAACATGAAATGAACACCAGGTGACTAAGTATCCATTGCAGTTACAGCCACCAGGACAGTGGGAAATTCATTACCATTTCTGGGGAAGATGCATGTAAAAAGATGTGGCAGAAAGCAGCAGCAGACAGAAGACTGAAACTCCAGTGCCAAGTAAGAATCCCTTAGGTATCCATGGAGCAGGAACTGACCTGGAATGTATAGCAACCCTATTGAGGCTGCTCTGCTTCCAGAATCCAGGTTCATCCTTTATGTTTCTGTTCAGGGGTATCTGGGTACTTCTCTACCCATTGGGCCTTCTGTCCTTCCTGTTGTCTATCCATTCATACCTGGACTCAAGCAAGCTTCTTAAACTGTGGGTCACAAACCCATATGGGGTTGTTGTGTAACTGAATGTGGTGGTCATGAAAAATTTGGCAGTAAATGTTTTATTTCTATACCTATTTTACATACCTATGTCATGGGGAAGAGGTGGTGGTCCTCAGGTATTCCTTAGTAAAGAATTACACCTTCAGGGGCAGCTAGGTGGCGCAGTGGATAGAGCACTGGCCCTGGAGTCAGGAGTACCTGAGTTCAAATCTGGCCTCAGACACTTAACACTTACTAGCTGTGTGACCCTGGGCAAGTCACTTAACCCCAATTGCCTCACTAAAAAAACAAAACAGAGAATTACACTCTCACCTACAATCCAGTTAGAATTAAAGTGGCCTTTTATTTGGAGAGATCGAGTGGGAAGTCAAAGACTTTACCCCTGGGGAGGAGGGCTTAGAAACATTCTCTTCCTCCTCCAACAGAAGGAAGGCAAAAGTTTTTATAGAGGATAGATGGGCTGTCCACTTGAAAACTGGAAAGTTCCCTTTTGGGGTGGGGTGGGATAATCTTGAATGCTTGTCATATCTCTGAAGGTCCAGGGGGATTTTTTGGAAATGATGGTTCTGACCTTTGGGGTTATCTCTGTCTCCTAGCTCTGGTCAGGTAGTAACCATGTCTAATTGACTTTCCTGCTCTAAAATTTTTTCTCTCCTTACTCCTTTGGTATGTCTGTCCTGACAGCTAGTTGGCCAATCTAAACTTTAATAGTCCCTTGATTCCTTGATATGTCTGTCCTGTTATCTAGTCATCTTTGGTTTTGCTTCTCACAGGAGAAACTTCTGATTTATCCTAAACCCCATGTCATCTATATACCCTGAGTTGTGTAAAAATTTATTGGGTGAAAAGGGGTTGTGAGAGGAAAAAGTTTAAGAAGCCCTGATCTAAAGAAGCAATAAAGCCAGAGCTGCTGGCCTTCCATGCAGCAAGAGGGTATAATTATGGTCAGGTAGGATCTATAGGATAAATACATATTCACTCACCTGAACTCCCAGAAAGGCAATCCTTTCCCTAGATTGTGAAAGCCCTCTTCAAGGGGTTACCAAAGGCCAGGTGCTGTGCAGGAGTTTGTAAGCAGGAGAAGTCTTCAAAGACTATATTAACTACAGTGGATGTGTCCTGGCTTGGAGACACCATCCGGGTTTACTCACTGCTCACCTCATCTCCAGTCTGAGGCCCTGTATCCAGAGATGTGCTGATAAATTTTTAGCAATGGGCTCGCTTTAAAAAAAAAAAAAGTACATTTTAAGTTTAATGTTCATTATTAACATTTTCTCCATCACTTTCTTTAAGTCTAGAAATCATAAATAAAAACTGCAGGATAAAAATTAAATTGGCCCAACTTTTTGAGAGAAAACAGTAATAATAATATAGATAGAAATAAAAATTTAAAAATAAAAATCTAGGCCCCAAACACCAATAAAGCTTTGAAAAAAACAAGCTTTTAACAAGCCCATTGTGCTTTAAATAGAGCTACTAGACTACTTTCCTTGAATAGCCAATAAAATAGCCCTCAACCCAAGCCTTTGTGGTTCATCGTTTAGGTTTTTATGGCTTTAGGAAGAATGTAAATAGAAATTGTTTTCTGTTCTGGCCAGAAACTCTAAGGATCTTCCCCTCCTAGACTGATAGTTTTGTGATTGGTAAATTGGGCCATCATCTTTTGTCTCAATTCTTACCTAGCCTTTGGTCATTGAATGGGCATTGACTCAGACTGAGACCTGGGAAAGATCTAATTTAAAAAGTCCAAGATCACTCACTGCATCCTGGGCCTTCATCAGACATCTTGACTTTTGTCTTACTCCTGTACTTTGATGACCCTGGAGGAGAGAGTAAGACTGAGAACTGTTCAGCTCAACCTCACTAAAATCCAACTCTTGTGCAAATTAAGACACCACCCTATGAAGTCCTCTTTGAAAACAAAGGAAGAACAACTCTAGAAATCATCAAAACAATCAATCAAGCCCTAATTTATAGTTGTGAGAAACCCCATGTAAAAATTTCTGGGACTCAGTGTTGGAAAAGTATCAAAGGTCTTTATACATTCGTGCTGGAATGGGCCAGCTCCCTAATGGAAATGGCCGAGAGTGTGGGACTTGGGAGCCCTTTTATCTCAATCCGGCTGGCCCCTCCCTTTTTCCCCAGCCACAATCTTCTTGACAAGACACTGGCGCCAAACACTAGCCAGTTGGAATGCAGTACAGTCAAAGGGGCAGCCCTCTAAACTCCTCCCCCATGTGACCAGCATTGGGTCTCTCTCATCAAGTGATCCTGATTGCTGGGGATGGGGGAAGGAAAGGAGCCATTAGTAAGTACCCTTCTCCCAGCAGAAATTCACCTCCTAGACATTAATTGTTCCCCCAGACAACTTCAATCAGCTTTTGAGGGGGCCCATATTTTCCCACAATAGTGTTCACCAATTTCTGGAGAAAAGCTCACACTGAAAATTTAACAATAGATTTTTGTGCTTTAGGTCAAGCTAACTCTAGAACACCTCTGCTGTATCCATAACCTGTAACACTCATTCATTGGCCTCCCAGTCCTTATTACAGATTCAGGTCTGGACCAAGTGAGAGATTGCCTTTCCAAAGCTTCATGACCTTTCCTACCAATTATTCTCTCTTCTGTTAGCTAATTACCTTTAGTTCTTCTGATTATTTTGGGTGTCCCGTTCTCTTCTGATCCAGCCTGGCTCCCATCCCTTCCTTTGACTCAACCTGACTCTCCTCTTCTGACTCAACCTGGCTCTTCTCTTCCCTTAGGGAACAGAATGCTATGGAGGCCAACGACGGGTCCTTTATCAAATGGTTGCTCAGCACAGCTACTCTGCGCAGGGACCTGAAGACCTAGAGTTCCAGAAAGGGGATACCCTGGACATTCTCTCTGAAGGTACTGGTCTTTGGGCAACTGCTTTTGCCAAGGCCAGTCATTAAAGACTTGTCATGTCTAGGCCTCCCTTAGGGCTGGAGTATTCCTGCTGCCCCCATGACTGTATAAATGAGGTTCACCATATCACAAGATCTTAGACTCTAGAAGTAGGGACTTTAGAGGTCATCTCGCCCAAGCCCCTCATTTTAAAGGTAAGGAAACTGAGGCCCCAAAGAGGTTTCGTCCCTTCACGTGGTTAGAAGTGGGGGAGACAGGGTTCAAATGCAGGTCTTGTGACTTCCAAGAAAGTCCCCTTTCTAAAAGCTAAGATTCAACAAGGCCAAGTCAGAGACTAGAGCTCTGTGAGCCTGGTTCCTGGCCACAGATTGAGTCCTGTGATAAGTCAGGTTGAGAGCCTAGTCTTGCCCCTGTGAGAAACCATCTCAGATGAAAGGCAAGACAAAGATCCAAGTCTGGTGTGAAGCAGGAAATCCATTTAATTACAATCTTGCAAGAAGAGACACACATTTTCAAAGAAGTTGTGTGCCTTAAGCTTGGCACAGCAAGTTTTTATCCTATGCCCTAAGCAGATTTCCCTCCCCCTTTTCTCCATTGGCTGGATACTCCAAGTGCACACTCTTTGTGACACTCCTACTTCATACAAACTCCTTGCTATGTTCCCTCTCCCGTGTCATATGACATGTCTCATTATAATATTAAATCTGTTGGATTATATGTATGAGGTTCATGAATGCTCATCAAGCAAGCATAGTAAGGGTTTAGGGTCAGTTAAAGGATACTGAAAGACTTGTTTGAGTCAGTTTGGGAGGTCTTGTTAGTTTTTTCCTTTAGGGGGACAAATTTTGACTGTATGGAATTCACTGGGTCAACATTCTTATTTTTTTGTGACACTGAGGAGGACACAATATACTCATTTCTCTCAGCCCCTCAGACCCGTAGTGTTTCTCTACCCCTGAAGTATGGCCAGTTTCTCTAGTTGTTTTTCCCTTTTTTAAGCTTCTAATATTTCACTGGATAGAATGAAAATATTTCTGGTCATCCCTTCATCTCCCCAAACCTAATAGAAATGTTAGGAATCTCCACACCTCTGCTCCCTGTTGTATGAATGATTTAGATCTGGCTACTTCTAAGAATTCCTTAGACTTTGTTTCTGAAACTTTTTGGTTTCTGATTGTCATTTCCTCTATTTTTTTCAGTGAATGACCAGTGGCTGGAGGGCCATTGCTCAGGTCACATTGGCATTTTCCCCAAGCGTTTTGCTCAATTGGTTAGTGTGGCCAAAGAAGATACTCCAATTGAGCTATCCATGACTTACAGCTTCTGAAACATTACCCAGGAGAATAAAGACCAGGAAGTGCAAAAGAACCAGGCTTCTTGCCATCATTGGAGTTCCCATTCCCACAGTCAGAATGTTCCCCAGGAGTCCCATCTACATGAAGATTCCCTCAAAAAAAAAAAAAAGACCCCTCCCCACTTCCTTTTTTTAAAAAAAATTTCTGCACTTTGTTTCCGTAATTCAAAACTGCACTAAGACACTTGGGACACCCTGCATATGCAATCACAACAATATTACCAACCCCAGTAGGTGCCACAATAAAAAGTATGCAATGGCACAATGAAAAGATTGGCAGGGATTTCCTAGGACATATTTTGGGATCTTCTTGTTTACAATCAGCTAGATTTTTACTCTACAATCCTGTGAGGAGGAAAGGGAATAATTGGACCTGTGATTTCACTGGCATAGGGACTCTCAGGTGAGGAAACTCCTATCTGTGCAGATATTGTTTGTAATCTATGGTCTTAGAAAGTTGCATACAAAAAAAAACCCAAAAAACAACCAACAACAAAAAAAGAAAGATGCATAGAGCTTTGAGAGTTTGAGTAACTTGGCCAAGATCATATAGCCAGTTTGTCCCAGGCATCTAGCTCCTGGGAAGGAATCACTTCCTAGGGCATCAGTTTCCTGACTAATAGAATCACAGGATTTGGAACTGGGAAAAGGAACCTGAGAGGTCACTGAATCTAACCTGCTCATTTTATATCAGGAGAAAATGAGTCTCAGAGAAGAAATGACTTGCCCATGCTCACAAGGCTAAGAAATAGCAAAACAGAGATCTGAACCTGGGTCCTCTTCCTCTAAGTCCACTGTTTTTTTCACCATGCCCAGTAATCATTGAGGTAGAAAGAAGGTAGAGGGCAGCTAGATCATTCCTGACGACTAGCCTCAGAAACCCAGGATTCCAGACACCTCACCCAACGGCTTCATTTTTCAGATGAGGTCCAGAGGGGAACTCAAGGTCAAATAGTGGCAGAGCCTGGACTATGCTTCTTCCTCCAAAAGGGAAAAATACTTTATGAAAGATATTATTACAAATGTTATCTATCATATAGAAAAAAATGTAGCCCAATACCCAATTCAGGTCAATAGTTAATGAAATAGCAACACTTTTGTGGTATTATAGAAAAGGTGGGGAAACAAAGTAGATGACCATTGATTCAAGGAATGGCTAAACAAATTGTGGTAAATAAATTTAGTGGAATGTATGCAGTACAAAATTATGAAGAAATCAGAAAAATGTAACAAGGGGAGATGGATCTGTGCATCTTGTCTATCTCTAAGGGGATTTACCTGTGCTCTGACTCAGGCCTGAAGGATTTGTACTTTGAGGTGACACAACAGACTCTAATTGGTCCCTGTGACTGGGGGCATTGTCAAAGAGGATTGGCAACTAAACCAGGGAAAACCCCTGAATCAGTAGGTTTTAAGAACAAAGAAAGGACGTCCAGCATCTTTAGGCCCTGTCTGGTTTAGAACACAGATCTCCCTTGAGTTTCTAACAATCCTGGGGGTAGGGAAGAGAATTTATCTCTCCTCCCCCAACCCTTAGCAGCCATAGCAGCTAGAGGTACATGACAGAAAAAAACAAGAGCTTGCTTATGTGAGCCAGAGACTGAACCCTAACTATCTCTTCTGTTTTGAATTTCTTTCTGTGAGTACAGATAACCAGAGGTTTTCAGAGATGAGCATTTCCCTTCCTTAGCCTCTACTTATTGAGTATGAGACATTAGGAGTCACTGAGTTAGTGCTGGTCGTCCAGGAGATGATGTGAGGGGAAGGGCACTACTACCAAACTTCAGCAGCTAAGGGATTAAAGCTAGAGCCCTTCCTAGACAGACCACAGATTAAACAGCATAGGCCTGAGGTAAAAGTGAAATGTTTATTCAGTAGTCCCACAAATTACCTTTACCTTTGAAGAAAGTATACAACATATAATGGGTTATATTGTTTATGTTTTCGGTACACTTATGGCTCTTTTATGTTTTAAGTATGTTTTTTTGTAAGGGGAAATAGACCTGATATCTGCTTTTTATATTGAATACCTTTATTAGAAGGAACAATGTTGGGGCAGCTAGATGGCGCAGTGGATAGAGCACCGGCCCTGGAGTCAGGAGTACCTGAGTTCAAATCCAGCCTCAGACACTTAACACTTACTAGCTGTGTGACCCTGGGCAAGTCACTTAGCCCCAGTTGCCTCACTAAAAAAAAAAAAAAAAAAAAAAGAGAAGGAACAATGTTAGGGACAGCTAGGTGGCGCAGTGGATAGAGTACCAGCCCTGGAGTCAGGAGTACCTGAGTTCAAATTTGGCCTCAGACACTTGACACTTACTAGCTGTGTGACCCTGGGCAAGTCACTTAACCCCAATTGCCTCACTTAAAAAAAAAGGAACAATGTTAATTCCTTTTAGGGTATACCCTAGACATGAGCTTTACCTAAGTTTTGTTGTAGAAATTGTCCTTAGGACTCCAGTGTGGGTATATAATAAGCAAGAAAAAATGTAAATCCTTGGAGCTGGGGCATATGCTCAGCTCCAATGCCTGTTAGAGAAACATGGGAAGAATTACACGAATAAATGTGAAGTGATGTGATAAGAACTAGGAAAACAAGATACACAATGACCACAGTCATGTAAGTAGAAAGAATGAGGAAATAAACCAACCATAATTATGACCAAGCTTTGCCCCAGGGAAGAGATAAGAAAATGTATTTCCCTTCTTTGCAAAGGTGGCAAACTATGAGCATGGAACAATGCAGTGCCTGGCACATAGTAGGCACTCTTTAAGTGCTTGTTCCTTTCCCTTCCCCCT
This sequence comes from Dromiciops gliroides, assembly GCF_019393635.1. Classification (NCBI taxonomy): domain Eukaryota; kingdom Metazoa; phylum Chordata; class Mammalia; order Microbiotheria; family Microbiotheriidae; genus Dromiciops; species Dromiciops gliroides. The sequence continues at coordinate 435,010,906 of NC_057862.1, read as the reverse complement.
TTTGGTTGATAGTCTTGCTAAGCAAACCTTCTTTCTCTTTTTATCCTCTGTTACAAGGGGATAACTTCCTGAGACAGGACCTTTAGTCCCTGGCTATCTCTTCTGTTTTGTATTTCTTTCCCTGAGCACAGGTCGGAGAAGAATACATTCAGAAATGAAGTTAGTATGTGAAAAAAAGTTATCAATAAAAAATGTTTAAATTAATGGAATCCTAGCAGTACTTTCCATAGTAACAAAAAATTAGAAACAAAGGAGGTGATGGTCAGTTGAGAAATGACTGAATAATTGTGGTATATTAATATCATTATACTTTTTTTTTTTTGGCGGGGCAATGGGGGTTAAGTGACTTGCCCAGGGTCACACAGCTAGTAAGTGTCCAGTGTCTGAGGCCGGATTTGAACTCAGGAACTCCTGAATCCAGGGCCGGTGCTTTATCCACTGTGCCACCTAGCCGCCCCCATCATTATACTTTTAGGGAATGAAGAATTCAGAAAAACGTGAGAAGACTTGCATGAATTGATGCAAAGCAAGCATAAGACTATTCACAGTTACTATAATATAAATGAATGCAACACTAAAAGGCAGCCAAATTCAGATTAATTGCATTGTTGACCAATATTGGTTCCTAGATACCAGGTGATGAAATACTTGTCCCTTTTTAAAAATAGAGGTAGGAGGTTTTGTGAACATAGTATTGCATATATTGTCAGATATAATCTTTTTGTCAGTTTTACTTAGCCATCTTTCTTTATTACTAAGAAATAAAGTTAATGAAAGACACCTCCCTCTCCATACTGTCTCCCTGAAGCATTTTGTTCTGTGAAATTGTTATTATATTTGCCCTGTATGTGGTTTGAATCTACTTATCCGTGTTCATTCCCCAACCTCCCCAAAAAAGAGAATGCAAGTCTTGTGGATGAGGACTATATTGCCGGGGGGAGGGGGGGCTGGGGGAAAGTTTGCCTTTATTTCTATTCCCAGGGCTTAGCATGGTGCCTGGTAAAGTCAATCCTGAATAACATCTTGTTGAAATGCATTACTCTTCTCTCGCCCAATCTCAAATGTCAATCTAGAGACTTGGGGGGGGGGGCGGCAGCTAGGTGGCGTAGAGGATAGAGCAATGGCCCTGGATTCAGGAGGACCTGAGTTCAAATCCAGCCTCAGACTTAACCCCAATTGCCTCACCAAAAAAAAATTAAAATTAGAGACTTAGGACAGAAGAGGATGTCTCTGGAAAGCTATGTGATAGAACAAAAGCCTACCAACATAGGCCAAAAGAAACTTCTGAGGTCTAGAAACCAACCTGGGGATGAGTGGAATTTTCATAAGAGTAACGGCACATTTCCCAAAGCTTTGAGCCATCCAGAGGAAGGGGAGAAGCATGCCTGGGATACCTATCAGGGTTTGAGGCTTGGGCTTTGGAACATAGAGTGGGAGCTGTGTCCCTGGGACAGCAGCCAGAATGAAGCAGCTTGGATCCCTAGTCAGTCAACAAGCTTTTATTAAGCACCCACTATGTGCCAGGCACTGTGTTGAGAGCTGAGGATACAACAAAAGGCAAAAGACAGTCCCTGCTCTCAAGGAGCTCACAGTCTGATGGGGAAGACGATATACAGAGATTAATGTACAGAGGTAGAATGGCAGCTAGTGTCAAAAGGCTGGGATTTGAAGACTGAGAGGGAAGCAAGGTGAGCAAATTCTGTAGGACAAGTTCAACCAGATCTAGATGGGGAGAGGAGTACACACAAACATCCTCAACCTGGAACTCTTTGACTGGGGCTGCTCCAAGGCAAGAGAGAAGCCGGAAGCAAACCCAGGGATGTGGCTGTTGCTAAAGAAGCTGCGCACCTCCCGCCTGTCTTTGGTGGCTCGGGCCCACCTTTGATAACAGCACGAGGGCATATTCCAGGGACACTTAGTTGTCTCCAAATTCCCTTCTGGAAAATCGGAGCTTTCAATCATTCTAGACTTCAATGATCATCTAGTCCAAACCCCCCTCATTTTACAGATAAAAAAATAACACAGACTCCAAAAGAGAAAATGACTTGCCCCTGGTCACACAACTGGTTGATTGCAGAGGCAGCAGTAGGACTTAGGTGTCCTGAATCTTCAATCAAATTCTTTGCTCATTACACCTTGCCATCTCTCCTCTTCTCCCAGTCCTCTCCCTCCCAACAGTCACACTCCCATACCCCAACTTCAGCCCCTAGACTTTCACTCTTTCCCTCAATTGATACTCAAATACCATCACCCCAAGCCCAGTCCCTTCCTGAGAACTGACTGAGGCCTAGAGTTACCCACAGAAAACATATATATATAAACACAATGGTCAGGATATCCAAAAGGAACTTCAAAAGTCTGTCAGACAGAAGTTCCCCACCCTAGACCTTGAGGTCCCCAGGCTGGGATGGAGTGGGTTCCCCCAGGATTTAAATGAGCCAGTCTTGGGCTTATCAGAAGCTCAGAATCGGGTTCCTTTTGGCCCACCCCAAGGATGGTCATCACAGTGATTTAAGTCTGAATCCTAGTCAGGGCTCCAAAAGCAGTAGATGACTCCAGCCACAAGGCTTATTACAATGGCCAGGACAATAAAGAAGACACCAGTAACCCAGACACCATAACTTTCTGCCCGATAAATGCCTGGCGCCTCAGCCGGAATCATGTTGGTCATATTCAGCATGTAGCCCAGGGTCCAGCCAATGTCTGTACCTGCAGCCTGGGAGAAACACAGAAAGGGGCTTGGTCAAAGATGTCTAGTAGCACACAAAATGTACCCTTAGGATGACTGATTGAGGCTACACACAGCCTACTTCAGTGGCACTGCTGAGCAGATGAGATTTATTCAGAAGTCGGGTAATCTATACCACTGTTTGCTACCTGTCCCCCAGTTCATAGCTAAACCTAGGCCAGTGGAATTCCTGCAGGTGATGGAGGGACATGGTAGCATGAAAAATAAATGAGGCTTATTTATTAAAGCCCATGAGCAGCACCCCATCTCCAGGGGCTGGCACTGACCTTGTGACTGCACACATCTGAATAGAGAGTCCTATGGGTATAATAAGAGCGCCCATGTCACACACTTGTGATGATCCAATGAGGAGATATTTGTAAAGTGCTTAGCACAGTGCCTGACACAAAGTAGGCATTATATACGTGCCTATTCCTTTCCTTTCTCTACTTCCCTAAAAGGAAAGGGAACAAGGGGTGGATGACTGAGTAGAATCAGCCTTTACCTGGAAGCGGGGATGAATAGACTAAGGGGTAGGAGCCCTCACCTGTTTGTAGAAGTGGATGTTGTTCCAGGTTTCACTATCAAATTTGTAGCCATTGGTCAGGAGGATGAGGATGTGCATAGCATTAGTACAGTAGTTGTGTAGCCTTTGTTTCTCATCAGGGTAGCTGGCCTCGACCTACAGGTCCCATGGTTAGGGGAAGGAGAAAACACTAGGTTCAAGGGCCTGCCTCATCACCACCACCCACAACAAGAGGGGCTAGATGTGTCATGAGGAGCATGGATGGGGAAGGAGAGCTCCAAGGAATTGAAGCTGCCACTGGGAAAGGAAAGCAGGTGGACTCCTGGGAGTCTTCTTAACCTTGGAGCTTCCATCCCTTCCTAGATGGCTTTTCTCTCATCACATCTACACTGACTCAAGTAAAAAGAACATCAAGGGGGGAGGAGGGGCGGCTAGGTGATGCAGTGGATAGAGCACTGGCCCTGGATTCAGGAGGACCTGAGTTCAAATCTGGCCTCAGACACTTGACACTTACTAGCTGTGTGACCCTGGGCAAGTCACTTAACCCCCACTGCCCTGCAAAAAAAAAAAAAATCGAAGGGGAATTTAGCGACCTTCAAGGCTCTGGAGAAAGAGCCTCAAAACAGTTGAGCTAAATGGAGGAGATGGAGCCAAGATGGTGGAGAGAAGCCAGGAATTTGCCTGAGCTCTCCTGAGTTTCCCTCAGAAACAACATTGAGTCAAGCCTCTAAATGGAATCTGGAGCTACAGAACCTACAAAAAGACAGAGACACAATCTTCCAACTTGAGATAATTTAGAAGACTTCAGGAAAAGTCTGTCTCAGGTGAGGGAAAGGGTAGTGCATCACAGCTCACAGCAGCATTGGAGGGGGTCTGGACAAGTCAGCAGGAGGCTCTTGGCCACAGCACAGATCAGCAGCTGAGGGCCCTTGGTCCTGGCTTAGCAGACTGGTGGCACAGCAGTCCAGTTGTGAGACTCCTCCAGCCCTGGCTGAGAGGGTGAGCTGCCAGCTAGAGAACCACCCACAGGACAGGTGCGACTATGCCAAGCTATCCCAGCGCATGAAGCAAGGCCAGAGCAATGAGGAATCTGCAAGCCCCAGAGGCTTCAGAGCAGAAAGCCAGTAATCAGGCTCCTATCCCCAAGCACAAGAAGCTTGCAACAGTGGCCTCTGTGCCCCAGGAACAGACCTCAATTTTAAAAGTCACAAAATAGGCTAAAATATGAGCAAGAAACAGAAAAGGACCTTACCATAAAGAGCTTCTATGGCAACAGGGAAGACCAAAACACAACCTCAAATGAAGACAACACTATCAAAATGCCTGCATGTGAAGCCTCAAAGGGAAAGATGAATTAGCCTCAAGACCAAAAAGCCTTCTTGGAGGAGCTCAAAAAGGATATTAAAAATCAAATAAGGGGGCAGCTAGGTGGCGCAGTGGATAAAGCACCAGCCCTGGATTCAGGAGAACCTGAGTTCAAATCTGGCCTTGGACACTTGACACGTACTAGCTGTGTGACCCCAGGCAAGTCACTTAACCCCCATTGCCCCGCAAAAAAAAAAAAAAAAAGAAAAAAAAGAAAATAAGAGAGGTAGAAGAAAAATCGAGAAAAGAAATGAGAATTATGCAAGAAAATTATGAAAAGAGAGTCAGCAGCTTGGAAAAGTAAGCACAAAAATTGACTGAAGAAAACAATTCCTTAAAAAAATATTATTGGCCAAATGGGAAAGAAATCCATTGAAGAAATCAACTCCTTCAAAAGTAAAATTGGCCAAATGGAAAAGTAGGCACAAAAGCTTATGGAAGAAAATAATGCCTTAAAAATTAGAATTGAGCAAATGGAAGCTAATAACTCCATGAGACTCAAGGAATCAGTCAGAAAGAATAAAAAGAATTAAAAAATAGAAGAGCTGGATGGCCTCTGGGGACACATAAGGAAAAGAGACTGGAAAGATAAAAGACTGGGATCAGATATAAAAAGCTTAGACTGTTAAGACTGAAAGATTCATGCCAGCTAGGTGGCACAGTGGATAGAGCACTGGCCCTGGAGTCAGGAGTACCTGAGTTCAAATCCGGCCTCAGACACTTAACACTTACTAGCTGTGTGACCCTGGGCAAGTCACTTAACCCCAATTACCTCACTTAAAAAAAAAAAGACTGAAAGATTCTATAGGGATTAGCAAAGGATAGCCCTGTTTTAGATGTGAGGAAGAAAGACCAATGTGTCTGCCTGAATTAGTTAGGTACCAGCCTGCTGATAACAAGGGGGAATGGATTAGGTGGACTCCTTTAGAGAGCCAATGACACTATGAAGCTGGCTTTTAAGTCCTGATCCTAGATAGGGATTATGATCTAGAGGCTTGACCATCTTCAGCTAATATTCCCTAAGTGCCTATTATGTCCAAAGCACTAGGTCAATTTTCTGGGGAATAGGAGAATAAGGTCTAATCCCTGCCCTCATCAACCTTGACAAGAATACAGCTCATTCCAATGCATAGCAGAATGTGTTAAGTACATATGAAAGGCACCAACATATTTAAGTCATAGTGTGAGATTAGTGGTTGACCCAGGGAGCAGATTTTCTGGGGCAGAGAAATGATGGTGGAGGAAAGGCAGTAAGCTCTCAGAACTCATGACATGATTACTCTAAAAAAACCTCCAAATAATACCATAGGACAATTCCTGGAAGCAGCAAAACCCACAGAAGAATGTGCTGAGATCATTTTCCAGCCAAAGACGGCTTAGAAGGTGGGCAGGAGGGTGCTGCTGTGCTGAGGCAGGAGTAGAGCCCCACCCCACAGTCACACTGACACAGATCCAGTCCCAGGCAGGCCTTTCAATAGCTTGAAAAGCCAAATTGACTAAATGGAAAAGGAGGTACAAAAGCTCTCTAAAGAAAATAATTGCTTAAAAATTAGGATTGAGCAAATAGAAGCTAATGACTTTATGAGACATCAAGACACAATAAAACAAATCCAAATGAAGAAAAAAATAAAGGGCAATGTGAAATATTGCCTTGGAAAAACAGCTGACCTGGAAAATAGATCCAGGATAGATAATTTGAAAATTATTGGAATACCTGAAAACCATGATCAAGGAAAGAGCTTATACATCATCTTCCAGGAAATTGTCTGGGGAAATTGCCCTGATATTCTAGAAGCAGAAGGTAAAATAGAAATTGAAAGAATCCACTGATCACCTCCTGAAAGAGATCCTAAAATGAAAACTCCCGGGAATATTATAGCCAAATTCCAGAGCTCCCAGGTCAAGGAGAAAATATTTCAAGCTGCCAAGAAGAAAAAATTCAAGTACTTTGGAGCCACAGTCAAGATAACACAAGATCTAGCAGCTTCCACATTAAAGGATCAGAGAGTATGGAATATGATTGATTATAATCTTTCAGGGGAAAGAATGGGACTTCAATGGAAAAAGAGAACTTTCAGGTATTCATGATGAAAAGACCTGAACTGAATAGAAAATCTGACTTTCAAATCCAAGACCCTAGAGAAGCATAGAAAGGTAAACAGGAAAAAGAAATTAAGAGGGATCTTAAAAGTTTAAACTGTTTACATTCCTACATGGGAAGATGATACATCTAACTCATAAGAACTTTCTCAGTATTAGGGCAGATGATAGAAATAAATTTAGACAGAGGGCACAGGTGGGAATTGATTATGAATGGATTATATCTATAAAGTATTTATTTTTTGTTTATCTTTTTTTTGTGGGGTGGTTAGAGTTGGTGACATGCCTGGGGTCACATAGTGGGTGAGTGTCTTGTGTCTGAGGCTGGATTTGGGCTCAGGTCCTCCTCGGTCCAGGGTGGGTGCTTTGTCCATTGTGTCACCTAGCTGCCCCATGATGACATCTTTAGGGTAAAATTTAGGGGTGAGAGGAATGCATTGGGGGAGGAGGAAGGGGAGAGGTAGAATGGGGTAAAATACCACATGAAAGAAATAGGAAAAGGCTTATGGGGGGGGGGGGAGATGGGGGAGGAGCAGGGCAGTGAATGAACCTTACACTCATCAGAATAGGCTCAAAGACCTTAATCTCATCAGAGTTGGCTCAAGGAGGATTAACATACACACCCAATTGGGTAGAGTAATCTATCTAATTCTGGAGGGAAATAGGAGGGGAAGGGGATAAGGAGGGAGGGGTAAAAGAAGGGAGGGCAGATTGGGGGAGGAGGAAGTCAGAAGCAAATCCCTTTTGAGGAGGGATAGGGTGAAAGAAGATAGATAATAGAGTAAATATAATAGGAAAGGGAATAGGTTGGAGGGAAGCAGTTAACAATAGTAACTATGAAAAAGAGAAAAGGAAAAAATTATACAAAAAATATTTATAGCAACTCTTTGTGGTGGCTAAGAATTGGAAATTGAAGGAATGTCCATCAATTGGGGAATGACTGAACAAGCTGTGGTATATGATTGTAATGGAATATTATTGTGCTATAAGAAATGACAAGCAGGATGATTTCAGAGAAACCTGGAAAGACTCATATGAACTGATGTATAGTGAAGTGAGAAGAACCAGGAGAACATTATTCACAGTGACGGCATTATAGCTCTATGAGCAATTGTGAATGACTTAACTATTATAAGCAATACAATGATCCAAGACAATCCCAAAGGACTAATGATGAATCATACTATCCACCTCCAGAGAAAGAACTGATATTGATTGAACATAGACTGAAGCATGCTATTTTGTGCTCTCTTTTTTACTTGAGTCTTTCTATGTAAAATGACTAATATGGTAATGTTTTACATGACTGTACATGTATAACCTATACTAATTGCTTGCAACCTTGGGGAGGGGGAAGAGTAGGGAGGGAGGGAATGAGAGAGGGATAAAAATTTGGAACTCAAAACTTTAAATAAATAAATATTTTTTTAAAAAGAAGAAGGGGCAGCTAGGTAGCACAGTGGATGGAGCGCCAGCCCTGGATTCAGGAGGACCTGAGTTCAGGTCCGGCTTCAGACACTTAACACTTACTAGCTGTGTGACCCTGGGCAAGTCAACCCCGATTGCCTCACCAGAAGAAGAAGAAGAAGAAGAAGAAGAAGAAGAAGAAGAACAACAACAACAACAACAACAACAACAACAACAAGAAAGAAAGAAAGAAAGAAAGAAAGAAAGAAAGAAAGAAAGAAAGAAAGAAAGAAAGAAAGAAAGAAAGAAAGAAAGAAAGAAAGAAAGAAAGAAAGAAAGAAAGAAAGAAAGAAAGAAAGAACCAGGGAGCAAATGAGATCTTGGTACTAGTTACTATCCTACCACAAACTAGTATGACCGTGGGTTGAATCACTCAATCTCTAAGTTTCAACACCTACAAAAGATTTCTAAAATCTCCTCCAACTTTCTATGATAATGATTCAGTGTGCATTCTGCTCCCAAAGAAAGGTCAGGTCCCAGAAGACAAACTTTGTGAATTTGCCCAGAGGGGTTGCAAGTAGCAGGTCTCACCTGTTTCCAGGACTTTTGGCAGAATTCCCAAATGGTCACATTCACAGTGTGCAAAGACTGGCCGCCTGTGAGGTTCAAGAAGTTGAAAGTGTAATAGAATCCAGCAAATGCCTGGGAGGAAAAAACATTTTTTTTCAAAACCCTCCTGCTTCCTCCATGCTTCCTGTTCAAAGTGGACTCCAGAGTCCCGGATGGTCTAAGCCAGAAATTAGGGAACTCTCAAATCTCGGGTCTGGAAACTCAGCGTGAAGCACTGGATCAGGCAAACTCAAAATCTTTCTCCACTATCTTCAATCCTAGTAACTATCAACCTTTCTTTATTGCTTCTTCCCTCCAAGAAATTTGCTTCAAGAAATCTGTCATGATGTGAAGGGCATGTTAAATGATTAAGAGAAAGCTGGGATGGTTGGCCTCACCAGAGAACAAGTAAGCACCAATAGCCTCCAACATACAGAGAGAGTCTCTCTGTGAATCAAAGATATTGTGATCCAAATATCCCTGAGAGTTACTCTTTTATTAACTTAGGTCTTCTTCCAACATAGGATCATAGATTTAGAGCCAGAAGTGTTCTTAGAGGTCAGCTAGTCCAACCTCACCAAGGTCACAGAGGTGGTAAGTAACAGAGCTGAACATACTTATGAATGAAAATGGTAGGGTCAAGAGAAGGGTCCAACCTAGCTACCTCCAAAAATGAACATCCTCCCTTCCTGGATTTCACTTCCTTTATACATCCTTTGCAAGTACCATCAAATTCTCAGAGTGAATGGCCTTGGTGCTAAGCAGTTGAAAGCTAGGAGTTCTCCTTCCTTCCCTATAGAAGTTTTCTTGTTTTCTTTCTTTCCTTCTTTCTTTCTTTTGTTCTTTCCTTCTTTCTTTCTTTCTTTCTTTCTTTCTTTCTTTCTTTCTTTCTTTCTTTCTTTCTTTCTTTCTTTCTTTCTCTTTCTTTCTTTCTTTCTTTCTTTTTCTTTCTTTCTTTCTTTCTTTCTTTCCTTTCTTTCTTCCTTCCTTCCTGTCTGTCTTTCTGTCTTCCTTCTTTGCTTCCCTCCCTCCTTTCTCTTTCAATACCTTTCTCTCTCTTTCCTTCCTTCCTTTCTTCTTTTTCTTTCTTCCTCTTCTTTCCTTTTTCCCCTTCCTTCTGACTTCCTTCTTTTCTTCTCTCCTCCTTCTTCTCTCTCCTCATCTTTTTCTCTGTTTCCATGTCCCTCTCTGTGTCTTTTTTCTTCCCTTTGCTTGTGCCATGAGGAAGTTTAGGGTGGGAGTTGGGTGTGGTTGTGGGGTGGGCGGGGGGGGGGGGAAGGAAAGGAAGGGGGATCTTACATAGAACTGGCCATGCTGCTGAGGCTGGTAGATGCCATCAAAAGCACAGTTTTCCCGGCCCAGACAGGTAGAGAAGTTGAAGAGACTATAGATGGCAGAGTAACAAACTTCTGGGTTTCCTAGCCCCTCCACCTTGACGCTCTGTGTGGGGTGAAAGTTCTGGGAGTTCTTGATACAAGGCGTGTCATATAGGTCGGCCAGAGACAGTGTAGTCTCATATCCAGCATGATAGCATGGGTTCCGGACCACTTCAGAAGAACTGGTCTGGAGAGAATGCAGTCATTAGCCCCACTCCAGATCATTCACCACCTTATCACCTAGATCCCACCATGATCTAACTTTGGTACTTATCTCTGCTCTCAGCTGGCATCTAAAGATGAAAGTAAAGGTCCCCCTTCCTTTCAAATTTCTCCCCCTCTACTTGATGATGCCTGAAATGTTGACCCCACCCCAGTTTCTGAACCTGTCCCTGTGTCCCACACTCTATCCTCTCTTCCTGTGCCCTTTCATCTCCCAACCCCATACACACCTGCACCAAATGTGCCAGGAGCCGTTTCTGCATCTGGTTCTGCCCATAGCACAGATAGCTGTGTGCATAGACACTGTAATTGTACCCATAGAGGTGGAAGGTGGCCTCAGTGCTTGGGTCAGTGATGGGGTCAAGTGGAAGGAAGGTGATCTGTGTTGAAGCTCCACCCAGGTCTAGGGCTCCCACCATCTGGGCCATAGGAGGTTGGATCCACTCCCCTGAAAAGGTATACTGAGCCCCCAGACACCAGTGATTCAGACCATGTACACCAGTGACTCGGACCCCCAGTCACCAGTGGCTCTGGGCCTCTGGGATCCTCCCCTCCCAATTTCCCAAGGCACCTTCACCAGGGTCTCCAGGACGTAGTTAACAGTGATCCAGCCAAAGGAGCCTTCTTCATTCCCGGTCAGGATTTGGGCCCCCTGGAAACTGACAGGGAACTGGCCCAGGACCTTGCTGATTTCTTCAAAGATCCGATCTGCCTGGGAACTATTCTTCTCTCTGAAGGTAGTGTGGGGGTAGGGAGTGAAGCCCTAGCTGGCTGCAGACCCCTTCCACAGAAAGATTTGTCTTTTGATCTAATAACTCCCATTTCCGGAGTGCTGTATTTTCCTCACAAGACTGTCAGGTTAGGGAGCGCTAAGCAGGCACCTGAGTTGGGATCCAACCTCTGATACTAACTAGCTATGTATTCCTGGGCAAATCCCTTAATTTCTCTGAGCTAAGGTTCAGCACACTAAGGTGTCCTCCTCTATAAACTGAAGATAACAATTACCCCTTCTTCACATGCTTGTGGTGAGGATCAAATGATAGAAATTTGAAAATGCAACATAAATGCCAGCTGTTATTATTAATCCCCATTTTATAGATCAAAATGGGGAAATGACTTGCCCAAGGTCATCCAACTAACTAGTAAGTGTCAGAGTTGGGATTCAAACTTCCCATTCTACACCCTTGCCATACCAGGTGAAGGCTAATCAGGTTACATTTACTGGATACCCAGTCTGAGATGAGTGAATAACTGTGGCTTAAACAACCACACAGTTATCAGGGGCACACTAAGCGAGTGGAGGTACAGAGAAGGGACCGTGAAGGAATTCAATACAGAATTGGGACAAGGTGGGGTGGGGTCTGGAAGAAGCAGCAAGGGAATCTCCAGGTTCCTGCTACTTTCACCCAGGGGCAAGCCAAGAGCTTGACAAGGAGACGTCTTCCATTTATCATTCATCCAAGGCTCTCTGGAGATTCTCTCTCTTCTCCCTTGTTGCTGCCCGCCCCCGCAAGCCATTCCTCATCTCAAATTCAACCACTTTTGCTCTGTCCCCAGGGCTGATTTGAAATGCCCTTCTATAATTCTGTCTCCCCATCCTCACCATTTGGTGGTATCTCCCACCCTGCTCCCCACTAACACCGGTACAGGGTCCCCATCCACCTCAGAAGTCTCATCCCTGCTGTGGCCCCAAGGAAAGTGGGAGTCTCCTCATGCTTGTCTTCTGGGATCAGGGCCAGCGCCTTCTCCATACAAGGCCTCAAGCTCTCCCCAGCATTTGCTGGGTCATTGACGTATTGAGAAATCCCAGGCCCTGAAAAATAGCCACCATAAAAATTAGGACCTTGACTAGAATTTAACCCTTTATTCCTGCTTTCTGAAAGGGTGATGGCAGACCTCTGCATGTGTTGGCTTTAGAGCTTAAAGTGGGAAAGAAAGATACCCCTTGGAGGGCCAAGACAGATCACAGGACAAAACTGAGAGGGTATGAGATGGAGACTGAGATACAAGGATAAAAGTATGCAGAGAGAAATTGAAATAGAGAGAGACAGAGACAATGATAGGGAGGAGAGGGGGCGGGGAAGGGAAGACAAAGACAGTAGTGAGAGACAGTGACAAATTGAAAAGGATAGAAATAGGGGGATTCAGAGTCAGAGAGAGAAAGTAAGACAGAAATACAGAGAGAAACTGATAAAAGGACACAGGGAAAGGGACATATAGAAAGACAGATAGGGAGAAAGAGAGATAGGCAGAGAAAAAGGAAGAGACAGCAACGTGTCCATACTATGCGTTAGGGGTTTCAGAACATTTTCCACACAGTGCCTCAGCGTGGTATTGTTAGTCCCATATTACAGTTGAATCTAAGAGAGGCTACTTGACTTGACTAGAACCAGACAGCTGGTAAAGACTTGAGATCTAATTTGGAGTCAAGTCCAGGACTCTTTCCACACTACATCCTACTTTCTTGCCAGAAAGAGGTAGCTAAAGTGGTACAGTAGTAGATAGAGTTAGGAAGACCTGAGTTCAAATGTGACCTCAGGTACTTCCTAGCTGTGTGACCCTGGGAGAGTCATTTAAACTGTCTACCTCAGTTTCTTCATCCATGAAAAAGGAAAGGGAATGAGGCATTTATATAGCACCTACTATGTGCCAGGCACTATGCTAAGCACTTTACCCCTATTTTCCCATTTTATCCTCATAACAATACTGCTGTTATTAATAGCACTTACCTCCCAGAGTTTTTCAAGAATAAAAAGATATTTGCAAGTCTTAAAGTGATATATAAGTGCTAGCTATTGTATATGGATTTGGTTTTGTTGTTTGAGGGGCAAAAGGAGTTAAGTAACTTGCCCAGAGTCACACAGCTAGTAAGTTGTCAAATGTCTGAGGTCAGATTTGAACTCAGGTCCTCCTGAATCCAGGGCTGGTGCTTTATCCACTGCACCACTTAGCTGCCCCATGTAAATGTTGTTTTTTTAAATCCAGAAAGAAAAAAGAGTGCTTCCCACTGCTCTCCGCCCCCCCCCCCCACCATGCCACAGACTTGATAGTTTCTCCAGCCCAGGTTCCCTCCTATGATGAGGTGACTTGAAGCAATTTGAAGACAACCATGATAACCTTCCTTGGGTCACCTTTCATCACCTCACAAGTCAGGAATGTCCACAGACATTCCTTAGTTTCCTTTTTGCAAGGATCCATTTTATATGCTACCTGGATCTGCCTGGATGAGTGGATAAAATGCTGGACTTATAGAGTCAGAAAGCCTTGGGTTAAAATTCTCCTGACATGTCTAGATGTGTGTCCATGGGCAAGTCACCTCTCTGAATCTCAAGCAACTCTCTAAGACTGTGAAGTTACCAATTGTTTGGGATCTGCATTCACATGGGCAGTTATTACCATTATACCATGGACTGGTTCTTGACATTGACATGGGGATCTCTCATTCAGGGATGCATCTAAACTTTCAGTTTCTTTATTTTTCATCTTCCACAACCATTACATTATCATTATGGTAGGAGGGGATGTTTCACAGAGTTGTCAGTCAATGCTTATAATCCACCTTTCGCATGCCATCCCTTTGGCTTTTGAAGACTTTTCTGTCTTTAAGCAGAAAGAAAACTTCCTAGGGCAGCTAGGTGGCGCAGTGGATAGAGCACTGGCCCTGGATTCAGGAGGACCTGAGTTCAAATCCAGCCTCAGACACTTGACACTTACTAGTTGTGTGACCCTGGGCAAGTCACTTAACCCCAATTACTTCACACACACACACAAAAAAAGCAAACTTCCTTCAAAATTCAGCTCAATTTAACTTCTAAACTATTAGAGCTGCCTTAAAATGGAATAAGCTGCCTTGGGAGACAGGGGGTGTTCCATCATGAGAAGGTGTTCAAGTAGAATTTGAATGATCCCCTCATCAGGAAGTAGTAGAGGAGAATCCTGCCCTACTATATTTTGGACCAGAACCTTTTGCCTCTGAGTTTCTATGGGGTTCATAAAATATTCCTGAAGAGTCATACTATGACTCTTTTGGTTCCGAATCCATCATTTTGATGCTTGTGTGTACAGCCAAAAACTGACCTTCCACGTTACAGAACAGAGCCTGGCTCACGATGCCGGTGTCATTCTCTTTGCCTGCTGGCCACTTGTAGACGAACAGAGACGTGTGCGAGGATCCAGCATCAAACACCATCCCATACTGGTGGAGCCATGAGATACAGATCACTTAATGCTTTGGTAAAAATACTGAAATCCCCTCACAGGGGCCCCAAAGATAGAAACCCAATGTGAATGAGTGTGTGTGTGTGTGTGTGTGTGTGTGTGTGTGTATGTATTTTAAGGGGATGCAGTAAAATAAGGGGGAAAAGGGCATGGTAGAATATGGCAGGATAGGGCTTACCTTGGTCTCTGGAGGCAGGAAGATGTCTGAGCCATCCACAAGAAAGAGGATGAGGGCAATGACTCCTGATAGTACTGTGGCTCCCAGGAGCACACTGAAGGTTATGTCTCTCTGGGAGTGCCCCATGTTTGCCTGGAATCTGGAGGTACAGGAAGCATTGAAGACCCAGCCTAACCTCTTCTCCCTGGGGTTCAGCCACCCATGTATTCTAACCACATAGGACTTGCCCCTCTCAAGCCTTGGACTCCCCCGGAGAATCTCCCCCTCAACTACTGTTATTCAAGCCCACCCCTTAAACTAAATCCTGAACTTGCAGATTTAGAAGGAACACTGGGGGGGCGGCTAGGTGGCACAGTGGATTAAGCACCAGCACTGGATTCAGGAGTACCTGAGTTCAAATCTGGCCTCAGAAACTTGACACTTACTACCTGTGTGACCCTGGGCAAGTCATTTAACCCTCATTGCCCCGCAAAAAAAAAAAAAAAAAGAAAGAAAAAAATCATCTGATAGAAGGAACACTTGACAGGCCAGCTGGGAATCGCCTTACCTTCAGGCTGATGGATATATAGATGAGACTGGAGACTTTATTGCCTGAAATAGAGAATCATCTTTCTTTACTGAATATCCTCACATCTTATGGGCAATCCCAATTCTACTACCATGGACCACATTGCATTTCTACAACTACAGGTATGTATTGTGAGGTTTAAAATCTAAATTGTGTGGTCGCCTTAAATTAGAAACTTTAGCACCAGTCTTTGGGCATTAAGCATTTATTAAAGCATACCAGGTATTCATGTGGAGTTCAGAAAGTTAAGAAAAGGCCTATCTAGCCTAGAGTTCCAGCCCGGTTTGGTTCTTTCTCAAGTCCTCCACCATGAGTCTGCTTTAATCAAGAACCCCCAAACTGAGTGTGGAAACTTTTTTATAGGTCCAGAGCATAGGAGGTCCTTACACACTGCTTCAAGCTGATTGGCTAGTGTCATCCAAATCCATTGGTTCACTGGACTTGAAGGTGGTCTTGAGTTAAGTTAAAAGCTTTTCGCTTCTGAGAACAATACCTTCTTAAGGGGTAGCCAGATGTGCTTACAATCTAGTTAACTTGAAGTAGGCTAATCAGCAGTCAATCACTCTCACTTAATTCAATCAATTTAGATTAATCTCCAGGTGGGCCTTTGAGCTATCTGCTAAATCCCATTATTTTATTACATTCCCCACTTTGTTTCTTTGAGGAACACAAGTGTTTCCTTGATGAAACAGTATATTTCCATTAGACCTTTTGTATCTATCATCAGATTTTCTGGGGGTGAAGTTCAAGTTGTCTAGGAGTTATGTGGATCCATGAAGTGAGTATTGGTTCACATAGGAATTAGAGCAGTGTTGGAAGAAATGTGTATTGTAGTGGAAAGAATGCTGGATTTAGTCAGACAATTGGTTTCAACTGGCTTACCCTGTGTGATCCTTGGGGGAAACTCCTTTGCCTCTCTGGGCCTCATTTACAAAAGTAGAGGGTTGAATTAGATGATCTCTAAGGTCCTTCCCAAGATTTAACATTCTAAGATTCTTTTTCCTTAAGGATTCAGGTACAGAAAGGCCCTTGATAGAAATGCAGGGAAACTCAAATTGCCTGCTTTGTTGACAAAGAAGAAACTACTATGTGCTGGTCTTCAGGGAAAAGGCAATTAAGTCTTATTACTCCAACCTGAAGCACTTCCCAGCTGGCTTGTTGTTAGCCCTGAGCATGCCTCTGAGCTTCCCTGGACCTCAGTTTCCTAATCTTATTATTATTCCAAAATGGCAATCATAAACCCTACCCTGCTTCCTTCTTAGGGAATTGTGAGGGGTGAGGTGACAATGGAACTTTGGGTATACTGGCTTTGGAGCCTGAGGTCAGTCCATCAGTCAAAAGTCATTTACTAAGTACCCACTATTTTCTAAGTGTTGGGGAGACAAGAGAGACTAAAGACAGTCCAACCTCTCAAGGAGCTCACAGTCTAATGGGGAAGAGAACATGCAAACACATACATCCAAGAGAGTAGACTGGAAGTAGCCTCAGAGGGAAAGCACAAGTGTTGGGGGGGATCACTAAGATGGAATGCAGAAGGTGGGACTTTAGCTGAGACTTGAAGGAAGCCAGTAGGTGAAGGTGAGAAGAGAATTCCTGGTATGGGGGACGGCCAGTGAAAACTCCTGGGGCAGGGAGATGGGTGAACAGCAAAGAGACCTGTGTCACTGATCATCAACTATATGAAGGAGAATACAATATGAGAAGACTGGAAAGGTAGGAAGGGTCAGGTTTTTGTAAAGGGACTTAAAAGCCAAAAAGAATTAGGAAAATAGGACTTCTCCTGAAGGGCAGAGATCACAGAAAGAAACAGAAAAAGTAAGATGACAATGAAGAGACAGTGATTGAAGGATGCCCAGAGAAACTGTACAATAGTATTCCATTACATTCATATACCACAATTTGTTCAGTCATTCCCCAGCTGACGGGCATTCCCTCTATTTCCACCACAAAGAGAGCTGCTATAAATGTTTTTGTACATGTGGGTCCTTTTCCCTTTTTTATGATCTCTTTGAAATATAGACCTAGTAGTGGTATTACTGGGTCAAAGAGTGCCCAGAGAAACTGAAATAGAGATGGGGAAGTGTGTGTGTGTGTGTGTGTGTGTGTGTGTGTGTGTGTGAGAGAGAGACAGAGACAGAGACAGAGAGAGATAGAGAGAGACAGAGAGACAGAGTAAGTGTTGTGCAAGAAGGAGAAAAACACAAAGAAACAGATAGAAATAAACAGAGATAGAGAGCCAGGAACTCAGAAAGATTGAGAGAGAGAAGAGATTACAGAGTGAGAAAGAAACAGAGAAAAACAGGAAGACCAAGAAAAATTTAAGAAAGAGAGGAATACAGAGGGAGAGAAACTAGAAGATACAGATGGATGCTGAGAAAGAATGAAATGGAGGCAGTGAGACAGTGACAGAAGGCTGTGAAGAGAAAGAAGCTAAAAGGGGGAGACCCCAAAAGATATAAACAGAATGATATGGAGTGAAAGATACAGAAAGAGAAGTTGATACAGAGGAGACAGAGAAATTCAGAAATTAATGGGAGGGGGGCAGCTAGGTGGTACAGTGGATAAAACACTGGCCCTGGATTCAGGTGGACCTGAGTTCAAATCTGACCTCAGACACTTGACACTTACTAGCTGTATGACCCTGGGCAAGTCACTTAACCTTCATTGCCCCGCTCCACCCCCTAATAAGAGATTAATGGGAAAGGTCTCTGGAAGAATGAAAGAATTATAATGTAAATTGTTATTTTTCAGTCCCACATCTAATTTCCTACCTTTCTAATCAAAATTTACCTTTTTCCTTTTTTTAGGCAATCAGAGTTAAGTGACTTGTCTAGTGACACAGCTAGTAAGCGTCTGAGTCTGGATTTGAACTTGGGTCCTCCTGACTCAAGGGTCAGTGCTCTATCCAATCACTGTGCAACCTAGCTGCCCCCAAATTTACTCTTAAATGATTTGTTTCTTAGAGATTTCTGAAACTTCCTGCTCTCTAACCACACAGCTTTGGAGAGAAATTGTAATCTATTTAAATTCATCCTGCTTCACTAGAATCACTGAATTTGGTAACTGTATGGGGCTTTTCCTGTTATGATAGTTGCATGGTTTTGGGTTTGGGTCAAGGCTTGTGATTTCATTGGTATGTGAAAATTCCAGTATGGAAACACCTTCCATCAATGATCAATGCAGATCAGCACCATTTCTGTCCTTTCTTGTTTGAGAAAGTCACCTAAGGCCCAGAGAGATTAAGTAATTTGCCCGTGGGGCATCTAGGTGGCCACAGTGGATAAAGCACTGGCCCTGGAGTCAGGAGGACCTGATTTCAAATCTCACCTCAGACACTTACTAGCTGTGTGACCCTGGGCACGTCACTTAACCCCAATTACCTTAAAGCATCCAGGGCCATTTCTAGTGGTCCTGATGTATATCTTGCCACTGGACCCAGATGGCCCTGGAGGAGAGAGTGAGGTGGATGACTTTGCACATCATCCTGATGGCATGGAACAATTTGCTTGTACTCACACAGAGGCAGACCTTGAGCCCAAGTCGCCATAACTGCAAGGTCAGTTTCTCTATCTACTGTGATGCCTATAATTATTGGACTGAATGCTGACATTGGGGTTCTCAGAAATGTGGATTTTATTGTCACTCTGAAAACCTAGCACAGAGAGCTTGACCTGCATTGATGTCCACCTCAGGGAAAGATCCAGGACTCAGGAAGGCTTAAATCTCTACTTGCCTAGGCTGGCCTTCTGGTAAGGGGCTGAGCAGACTGAGTTCAGATGAGAACCAGAGAGGAAACTTAGCTCAGGCAGCCCAATTTTGGATTTTGTGTGTCCCTGTCTCCTGCTCCCCATATCTGGACATAATAGAGGGCTGGAGTAGCTTAGTTTTGTCTATGTTGTAATCAGAAATGAAATTTTAGGCTCCTTATTTCTAAGAAATTCAACTTCCATTCATTCTCCTGCTCCTGGACACTGTTGTTGAACATTTCTAAGGTGGGGGGGGGGGAGCAATAGTCCAACTCCATTTCCTTGCTTTTTAAATAGCTAATGACCCAAAAAGTGGTTTGGTTTTTTTTGTTTTTACTTTCATGCTCCTGGGGCACATTAACATCTATGCCCTTCTTAAAGATCTCCAAGAGCCAAGGCCCCAAGGTCTTCCTCAATTATGCATTGTAAAGTTTTATCCCCCTATGAACTGGAAAGGCCTTCCTTGACTGTAATTGAAATCTCCATTAAATATCAATTTGTGCCAGTCTACTCTTTCTTGGGTCCTCTGTGAAAGTAAAGGATGGGGGGCAGCTAGGTGGCACAGTGGATAAAGCACTGGCCCTGGATTCAGAAGGACCTGAGTTCAAATCTGGCCTTAGACACTTGACACGTATTAGCTGTGTGACCTTGGGCAAGTCACTTAACACTCGTCCCACAAAAAAAAAAAAGAAAGAAAGAAAGCAAAGGATAACTGGTGAAAGTCCTTCCCCTGCACTTCATAGGTGCCCTCAGATTTATGGTCTCCTGTCTCAATTGCTACCTTTAGGCCTGAGAACTG
The DNA here is from genome assembly GCF_019393635.1 of Dromiciops gliroides. NCBI lineage: Eukaryota > Metazoa > Chordata > Mammalia > Microbiotheria > Microbiotheriidae > Dromiciops > Dromiciops gliroides. The sequence goes on along the minus strand of NC_057862.1, from coordinate 434,991,064 downwards.
AATCTGTGATTTCATTGGCATAGGGAACTTTCCACAAGGAAAAATGTCTCTATTGATGCAGGTTGACGCCCTTTCTGCTACTTATCTTGGAGAATTGCTTCTTCTTGTAGTTTGTCCTTCATTCTCGAAGAAGACCATGATATCGGGGTGATGTCATGACTTGCAGTGAATTGGATTTAAGTGAGGCAGGGCTGTGCAAGGTCACCAACCTCACTCTCTCCTCCAGAGCCATCTAGGTCCCATGGCAAGATATACAGCAGGATGACTGGAGATGGATCCAGATGTTTAAGGCAATTTGAGTTAAGTGACTTGCCCAGAGTCACACGGCTAGTAAGTATCTCAGGTGAGATTTGAACTCAGGTCCAACTGACTCCAGGGCCAGAGTTCTATCCACTACCCCACCTAATTGCCCCCAGAGAGTTGCTTAGGGCACAGTGAGACTAAGTAATTGCTCAGGGTCAATTTAGTCAGTATGTCCCCAAGTCAAGCTGTCTATTCACTACACCTTGCTGCCTTTCTGGCAATTCCTTTTATTTGTTATTTTCCAAACATGAATTCTTCATCCATGCCTCCCTTCTCAGCATCCCCTACATTCTTTCTTTTTCTTTTTCTTTTTTTTGTGTGAGGCAATTGGGGTTAAGTGACTTGCCCAGGGTCACACAGCTAGTAAGTGTTATGTATCTGAGGCTGGATTTGAACTCAGGTCCTCCCGACTCTAGGGCCAGTGCTCTATCTACTGCACCACCTAGCTGTCCCCCCCCCCACACACACACACATTATATCTAAAGCACAGGAACCAGCTTTAGCCCATGCTTCTGCATCATTCCAGGCTGCAGCATTCCAAGCTCCCCAGGTTTCTGCAAACCCTTCCCCATCCCCAGCCCAGCTGAGGCAGGGAGTCCAGAGACCCTGGAGTTTGTTCCCCCTCGGTCAAACCCTAGGAAATCAGGGCAGAGCCACCTTGGTGCAAACTCTCGTCCCCTTGCTCTGGAATTATTCCAGTACCCTTCTGGATGGTCTCCCTGCCTCAAATCTCTCCCCGTCAATCCAGCTTCTCACTCAGCTGCCATGTCAGTCCATTGCTCAATGAGGTCCTGTGGCTACCTCTTACCTCTGGGATCTAATATAAAGTCCTGCTTGGCATTTAGAATGCTTCCTAAACCAGGGCCTTCCTCCCATTCCAGGATTCTTACACTTTACTCCCCTCTGTACTTCGTGAGATGACTCTCTGTTCCTAACACACAACCCATCGTCTCCCACTTCCTGTGCCTTTTCAGAAGCCTAGAATGCGTTCTCTTCTTACCTGTGCCTGCCGGATTCCCTGGCTCCCTTCAAGACTCCAATCCTATCCTATCCTCCTCTTTGGGAGGCCTTTCTCTAGCTCTCCTTCCCCCTCCTCCAATGCCTTCCCCAGGGTGATTATCTCCCATCTAATCTGCCTATATCTTGCTGGTATTTAGTTGTTTGCATTTTGTTTCCCTCATTCCTAGTGGGGAGGGATTGTTTTCGCTTCTCTTTGCAACCTCAGTGTTTAAGGGGTGCTCGGCACCTAGTAAGGGCTTAATAAAATATTTATTAATTCACTGTTGGCTGGCTGGAACCCATGTAGACCATTATCCAGCCCCCATTCCCCATCTCCCACCAGCCAATTGCCTCTTTGCTTCCCCCATAACTCTCTTATCCCAAAGACCAAAACATATAACACCCACCCCTTCTGTTGTACCTATGGAATGCCTGCTACATAGGCAACAAACTTGCCTCTATCTTAAATCTTTTCCTTTCTCACTCCTTCCATCTTCTGCCAATAACAGAGACCTGGCTCCCCCTCTGACAACACAGTCTCCCTAGAAACCCTTTCAATACTGGTTGTACTTTCACTTATTCCCCTTGGCTCACTGGTCAGAGTGAGAGAGTTGGAATACTCCTTGCTCCCCAGCCACTTCCAGGTTCCCCCCCTACCACCACCACTCACTAGACTCTCATTCTTTGATATCCATACAATCCCCATCTTCTACCCAATCAAGATCCTGGTAGTTGTTGTCTACATACCTCCACAACAATCCCCTTCCTTCCTCAATGAGTTCAGTACCTGGCTCACTTCTGCAATCACTACAACTAGATCCACTATAAATTTATGTTATACAACCTCAACTGAATCCTTGGCGATGCTAGACAATCCTTCCACACTTCCCTTATCAACTCACCACCTCATTATCAACAGCAACTTCTACATTTTTTTATCCCTCCTCAAAAGTCCCATGACCCCTTCACCCCACAACCTCTCAACTGAGAACCTTGTCTCATATTTTACTGAAAACATTGAGGCCATTCATCGAGGGCTCTCCTTTCTCCCTTCCTCTTTATCTAACATCACTCATATGCCTTCTACCACTATCTCTTTCTTCACCCATGTCTCACACAAAGAGGTGGCCCCACGTTTTGTCAAGGCAAACCATTCTACCAGCACAAGTGATCGCATTCCATCCTGTCTCTTCCCACAGATTGCCACCTCTGTCATCCCCACTCTATTACTTATCTTCAGCCTCTCCCCGGCTTAGGCTCCTTCTCTACTGTTTACAAACATACCCATACCTCTCCCATCCTCAAAAAACCCTGATTTGATCCTTCTGTCCCTGATAACTATCATCCTAGATCTTTTTCTGCCCCTTATGGCTAGCCTCCTTAGGTGTCTTCACTTACTCTCTTCTCATTCTGTTGTTAACTCCTGATTTCTCCAAAGTTACCAATGATTTTTATTTATTTATTTTTTTGGCGAGGCACTTGGGGTTAAGTGACTTGCCCAGGGTCACACAGCTAGTAAGTGTTAATTGTCTGAGGTCAGATTTGAACTCAGGTACTCCAGACTCCAGGGCCTTGCTCTATCCACTGCACCACCTAGCTGCCCCACCCAATGATTTTTTGATTGGCAAATCCACTTGTCTTTTCTCAGTCCTCATTCTTCTTCACCTTCCTTTGAAACTGCTGGTCACCTTCTTCTCCTTGATACTCTCTTCTCTCTAGGGTTTTGAGATAACATTCCTCGTTCTCCGCTATTTCTGACTGTTCCTTCTCATTCTCCTTTATAGGATCCTCATCTAGGTCATGCTTACTACTCAGAGTCCCAAAGGGATCTGGCCTGGTTCTTCTCCCTCTCTACTACTTCACTTGGTAATTTTAGTAATTTCATCACTTCCCAAGGATTCAACGACCATTATGCTGATGATTCTCAAATCTACTTATCCTGCCCCAACCTCTCTGCTGACCTCCCTTCTGGCATCTCCAACTGCCTTTTAGATGTCTTGAACTAGATATCTAGTAGACATCTTAAATTCAACATTTCTAAAACTTTATTTCTTCATTATCTTTCCCCCCAAACCTTTCCCACTTCTAAACTTCCCTATCACTGTCAAGTGAACCACCATCTTCTTAGTCTCAACTCCTCTCTTTCATTTCCCATATCCAATCTATTTCCAATGCCTATCAATTTCATCTTTGCAACATCTCTAGAATACACCCTCTTCTCTCTTCTGACATTTCCACCACCCTGGTTCAGGATGTCATTACCTTACACTTGGACTATCATGATAACTTACTGGTTGTCTGCCTTTCACAAATCTCTCCCCACTATAGCCCATTCAACTACAAAAGTGATTTTCCTAAAGTTCCAATCCAATCATGCCACCCTTCCCACCCTCAATTCAATAAACTTCCATGGCTCCCTATCACCTCCAGGATCAAATACAAAATCCACTATTTAGCATTCAAAGACCAGCATACTACCTGCTGTCTAGAGGAGGGGGGAGGGAGGGGAGGGAGGGAGAAAAATCTGAAATTGGAAAGCCTGTATAAACAAAAGTTGAGAACTATCTTTACATGTAATGGGAAAAAAATAAAATACTTTATTAATTAAAAAAAACAAAACAAAAAAACAAACAAAGACCTACATACACCTGGGCTTCCTCCCCCTCACCCCACCACCTTCCCAGACATCTCACACCTTCTTTTCCATCTCATACTCTGATCCAGCGGCTTTGGCCTCTGGGCTACTCCATTGACAAGACATTCCCTCTCTTGGCTCTGGGCATTTTCTCCAGCTGTTCCCCACTCCTGGAATACTCTCCCTCCTCTGCTGTAACTACTGACCTCCCTGCCTTCCTTTAAGTTTCAACTAAAATCCCATCTTCTAGAGGAAGCCTTTTCCAATTCCTCTTAAGTTAGTGCCTTCCCTGGGTTATTTTCTATTTATTTTGTGTTTGCCTGTTGTCTTCCTCATTAGATTGTGAACTCGTCAAGGACAGGGACTGTCTTTTGCCCCCTTTTTATATCTTAGGTGCTTCATAAATGCTTATTAACTGACTGACTGACTGACTGACTAACTGACTGACTGATGAACAGCCATTGTGGGTTCTGTCCCCTGCTAAGAGCTACAACTGAGTAAGACCAGCCAGCCTTGAATTCACAGGACTCCTGGCTGGCCAGTCAGAGGTTCTGGGGAAGTCTTTAGAGTCAGCTCCTGGGATGGTCCTTCATATTTCACACGCTGGCTGGGCACTAAGCCATCCCTTTCCAGAGGGTCTGACTGAGACCTGAGTTGGGAACCTAGGATATAATACTCCAGGCTGAGCTATGGATTTAGGGGACACAGCCCTTTCTTTCTCATGCATCATATCTTCAACTGAACACTAGATAGTGTATAAGAAAACAGCCTATTAAGACTCTGGTGTTGGGAATGATCCTGTTATAATATTGGTGTCAGGGATATAGAATGTTGGTGAAAGGCTGTATGGACTAGTGCATAGAGAGCTGTCCTCAAAGCCAGGAAGACCTAGGTTCAAATCTTGTCACTGACATATACTAGTGAGTTATTTTACCTGAGTGCTCTAGGCAACTCTCTGAGACCATAAACTGATGGGGGTCAGGAACAATTGCTATAATCCTGAGGCTGAAAATAACTTTTTAAAATAACATTTGGGGGGGGGGGCACAGCTAGGTGGCACAGTGGATAAAGCACGGGCCCTGGATTCAGGAGAACCTGAGTTCAAATCCGGCCTCAGACACTTGACACTTACTAGCTGTGTGACCCTGGGCAAGCAACTTAACCTTCATTGCCCCGCAAAAATAAATAACTAGATAGATAGATGATAGATAGATGAAATAAAATGATATTAGGAGGCAACTAGGTGGTACAGTGTTTATAGTACCAGCCCTAGTGTCAGGAGGACCTGAGTTCAAATCCAGTCCAGATTCAGATACTTACTAGACTTTGACCCTGGATAAGTCACTTAACCCCCATTGCCTCAAAAAAAAAAAAAAGGTAGTGTTTGGAGAGGCAGGAAAGTACAGAAGACAGGGCATGGAAGTTGGAGTCAGAGGACCTGGGTTCAAATCTTGATTTCACCCTAGGTAAGTTACTTCATGTCTAGGTTTCCTTATCTGTAAAATAAAGATGGGGGAGAGTGTTTGGACTTGATGACCCCAGTGATATTTGCCAGATATAAGTCTCTGATTTTATCAACAGTGTTCTAAATAATATTGGAGTCAGGAATAGCCTTGAGTGGTGGCCAATTTTTTTTTTTTGGTTGACACTAGTGATTTTACTGGTTCTCCCAAAGAGGAACACTCTCTTACAACATAGATCTGTATTTCTGCTCTGTGATTTACAATCTTCTAGAGTGGCATGGGGCCCTGAAAAGTTAAGTAATGCCCAGAGTCAGATGCATATCAGAGGTGGAATCTGAATTCAGGTATTTATTCCTAACTTAGAGTAATAAACCCCACTGGCACTAAGGGGGCTGCAGTGAGGGTTTTTTTTTAGTCTCATTCTGTGATATCATCAATCCAAGGATCTACCAATGTGGAAACTCCTTGAACCAAGGCAAAGTGGCAGATCCTAGCTACCTTGTAGGCTTAGAGTTACCTAGAGTACTGAGAGGTGGTGACTTATCCATCATTAAAGAGCTAGTATGATTCAAAGACCCAGTTCTTCCTGACTCCAAGGACGGCCCTCTGTCTACCAAGCTATTTTATGTTGTCTAAAATAACTCTGTTACGGGATTTAGGGGTCTGGGAAGGAAGAAGTATCCAGGATGACACTTGCACTTCAAGCTTCCTCTGCTTGTAAGGAATGTGCATCATTGTATAATAATAATAATAATAAGTTAGCATTTGTATAGGGCTTACTATGGGAGGGATAGTTAGATGGATCAGTGGATAGAAAGCTAGACCTGGAATCAGGAAGACCTGAGTTCAAATCTGGCCCCAGATATTCACTAGCTGTGTGATCCTGGGCAAGTCACTTAACCTACTTGCTTTAATCCACTGGAGAAGGAAATAGCAGGGCAGCTAGGTGGCACAGTGGATAGAGCACTGGCATTGGAGTCAGATTGGAGCATCTGAGCTCAGATCCAGTTTCAGAGGTTTACTAGCTATGTGACCTTGGACAAGTCACTTAATCCCCTCACCCCCAGGGGAAAAAAAAAGGAAATGGCAAACCACTCTAGTATTTGCCAAGAAAACCCCATGGACAGTATTGGCATGCTATGATCTGTGGGGGTCATGAAGAGTTGGACATTACTGAATAGCAACATCACATGCCAGACACTATGCTAAGCACTTTACAATTATTATCTCATTCATCTCATTATTCTCTCCTATCTTATTATTTATTATCTCATGATTTCCTTTGATCCTCACAACAACCCTGGCGGTAGGTGCTATGATTAGCCCAATTTTACAAATGGGGAAACAGAGGCTTCCTGACTCTGGGTCAGCCACTGGCTCTGAGGAAATATATGTTCTGTAAATGAGTAGTGGGCAACCAAGGTCCCTTCAAGCTGTGGATCTATGAAATCACTTATTTCACTGTCAGGAAGACAGAACTTCACCATCATTTTCTTTCTTTCTTTTTCTTTTTTTTTTTTTTTTGTGGGGCAATGGGGGTTAAGTGACTTGCCCAGGGTCACACAGCTAGTAAGTGTCAAGTGTCTGAGTCTGGATTTGAACTCAGGTCCTCCTGAATCCAGGGCCGGTGCTTTATCCACTGCACCACCTAGCTGCCCCTTCACCATCATTTTCTACCAAAAGTCTTTTTCATTGTCCATCACTTAAACAGGCAGGCTAGTGTTGACAAGGGCCACATAGTGCCCTCCGGAGCCACTAGTGACCTGACTTTTCAAAGTTGCCTGGATAATCCAGATGATATTTTGTTTATCTTACCAGTAAACAAGAAGTCACTAGCAATTTGGGAATCTGTTTTGCATAAACAGGCATATTTATTACAAAGGTTTTGTTTATTTTTTTTCCCAAAGAGGTAGGAGGAGTTAGGAGAGAGAAAATAAATTTTTTGGTAATTGAAAAATTTTTAGTTAAATTTTAAAAATTAAAACATTGACAGAGGATACATGCCTAAATTAACATGGATATTTGTGAAAGGTTGGGCTACCTTGGGTCCAGACAACCACTATCACTACCCCCCAAACAACCAGCATTTAAAGTGTTTATTTAATAAAGTATGCTGAAGGAAAAAAACTTAAGCGGTACTCTGGGTTTGGGTACTAGTCTGCCAGAAAGTTTTATTTAATTTAACATTAGTCTATACCTAAGCCATTTCTACTTTGGAGAGAGAGATGTCCAAACTCACCCAGTCCTCCCAATCCTTCAAATGAGTGCATTTATTTTACCAAATAAAGTTCCTGTAACTTCAGGTACTGCCATGATCAAGTTACATCTCTGGAGAGATTGAAATCCAGTTTGAGAACTGCTGCTCCACAGCCCTGCTTGCCCAGAATCCTTCAGATCAGAGCTTCTTAACCTTTTTTGTGTTGGGGGTCCCTTTGGCAATCTGATGAAGCCTGTGGACCCCTTCTCACAATCACGTTTTAGAATGTATAACATGAAATATGTAGGATGCCAAAGGAAACCAATTATTTTGAAATAAAGATGCATTTTTTTTTCTATCCAGGCTTACAGAACAGCTCACCACCACCCTACTGCCCTAAAATCAAAACTGATCCATGAATTCCTTGCCTTGCAGGGGTAGGGGAGACCAATGACCCTCAGGTTAAGTTAGAAGTCCTACAGGTTAACTAAATGTCCAGACCCATTGGGACAAGTATTTCATTTCAAATTTGTTGAATAACCTAGAAAGATCCCTTTATATGATGGGGCCTCTAGTACACTCATCCTAGGATCTGTCACGATGCACGTGTTTAATGCAATTTCTCTAAAATGGTTAAGTGAACCAGTCCTATCTCATACAGCTGTGCCATGCAGATGTGAATTGTTATAATTATCATAATTGTTGTTGTTGAGTCATTTTTCATGTCTGACTCTTCATGACCCCATTTGCGGTTTTCTTGGCAAAGATACTGGAGTGGTTTGCCATTTCCTTCTCCAGCTCATTTTACAGATGAAGAAACTGAGGTAAACAGGGTTAAGTGACTTGCCTAGGGTCATATAGCCAGTAAGTGTCTGAAGCCAAATTTGAACTCAGGAAAATGAGTCTTCCTGACTCCAGGACTAGCATTCTGTCCACAGCGTCACCAAACTACCCTAATTATTATAATACATTTTCTCAAATATGGTGTCAGAAATTGCCATCCCCAAGAAGCATGACGATGCCTCCAAAATTAGCATATCTTAAATAAAAACTGTCTTCATGTAGTTTCTAAAATAATCTGATCTAAATGATATAATGAAGTTCAATTCAATCCGGCAAAGGCTAACAAACATTCACTGTGTTTAAAGCATAATGCTTAGAAGTGGGGGAGATTCAAAGTCTAAATGTAGACAGCCGCTCTTGTCTTCGCAGACCTTATTTTCTCAGAGGAGGGATCTGACACACACACAAAACCACAATTCAGATTCATACATAATAATTGTACTCAAGAGAGCTACAAAGTGCTATGTGAGGTCTGAGGAAGGTGAAGTCATTTCCCACTGTGGAGATCAGGGAAGGCTTCATGAAGGAGGTGGCCCATGAAGGATGGGTAGCTAAGTGTCCTTGAGGGGAAGGGAGAAGAAGGAGGCAAGGAGTGCAGCCATAGAGAGTAATGAACGAAAGGTCCAGGCTGTGTTTGAGGGACAGTAAGCACTCTGGATTGGCTAAAACATGGCATCAGTGGAGAGAATTCATATGAGAGGTTTGAAAAATAGGTTGGTGCCAGATTGAATATCAAGCAAAATAAATGAAACTTTGCTTAATAGTCTTGTAAAAGATTAGAGACAAACTACACGATATCTAGCTGGCAGAGTGGATAGAACATTGGGCCTGGAGTCAGGAAGACCTGAGTCCAGATCTGAACTCCAGCTCTATGACTGGAAGCAACTCACTTAACCTTTGCCTACCTCAGTTTTTTCATCTGTAAAGTGGGGGTGATAATAGCACTTGCTTCCCAGGGTTGTTGCAAGTATCAAGTAGGATAATATTTGAAACCCTAAGACACTATATAAATGCTAGTAATGAATGTTCACAGGGATCTGCTAAAGACTTTTGGGAGGGGGCATGGAATGACCAGAGCAATAACATTAGCTAACATTTATATAGCACTTTAAAGTCTTAAAAGCATTTTACTTATATTATCTCAGTTTCAGTCTCATAGCAGATAGAAATGATTATCTCCGAAAAGGCAACCTGGCTAGTATTGTCAAAGGTAGGATTTGAACTCAGATCTTTTTAACTTGTAAATTCAGCACTCTATACACTATGCTTCATTGTCCTTGGCAATAATGGGTTGGGTGGGAAGGGTTTGAAAGAGAGAGAGAATGAAGTTAGACACTTCTAATCTCTAATCGGCCCAATTCTTCAATGCTAGCAACCCAAACACCATCTTCTTCCATGACTCTCCTCAGTCCCCAAGATATCAAAGCACTTGCAGTGACAGAAGACCTTTAACTGTCCTCTCACCCATCCCAATGAGTTCAGTCAACCCAGGAATGCCCCTTTGATATCTCTGCCCTTTTTGGATGAACCTCATTTACTGACCCCACCCCCAGCCCGGTCAAGGCTGCCAACAGGTAAGAGAGGAGGAGGGGTAAAAATTCTAGGTCTATGAAATTCTGGGCACTCTGAGAGTGACATCAAAAAGACTGTGGACTAGGGGGCAGCTAGTTGGTGGAGTAGATAAAGCACCAGGCCTAGATTCAGGAGGAGCTGAGTTCAAATCCAGCCCCAGACACTTGACACTTACTAGCTGTGTGACCCTGGGGCAAGTCATTTAACCCTCATTGCCCTGCAAAAAAAACCAAAACACCACCCCCAAAAAACCCAACAAAGACAAAAACAAAAGACTGTGGACTCAGGATGGAACTGATGGTGGACTGATATGGAAGAACCACCAACTTAAAGATTAGTTTCCTGGGCTTTCTAGGGGCTGAGCAGATGGGCTTTTCTATTAGTAAACTGGGGTTTCCCTCTGCCTTTCCCCTGGCCTCCCTAGAACATAGCAGGACTCTTGGTACTGACTTTATCCCTCTCTCTTCTTGCTCCTCTTGGAGAGATGGAAGTGGGGCATGTCTTTTCCTTCACCTATGCTGATCTTCTGCCCATCTCAAACCTATACTAGTTCCATCAACTAGTACCTGCTGGTTTCATTTGCCTCCTCCCCATGCCCACCCCAGAATGCATGACTTACATAGTACCTCCTCTAGGAAGCCATCTCTGTGACCCTGGACAGTATTACCAGCAAATGACCATGCAGGAATGCTGGCTTTGAGATCAAGGTAGCCCTGGTGTACTCTGGCTGATCTGGAAGGGATGGGAGGAAGATGGGGTTTGAAAAGGACTGGGCTGGGGACAGCTAGGTGGCATTCAGGAGGACCTGAGTTCAAATCAGGCCTCAGACACTTAACACTTACTAGCTATGTGACCCTGGGAAAGTCACTTAACCCCAATTGCCTCACCAAAACAACAAAAAAAAAAAAACCTGAAAAGGACTGGGCTGGGGGTGTGGAAGCCAGGGGAAGGGTAGAATCCTAATTCAGCCAACTGCAGCTCCTGTGAAGGGCACCTGTGGTTCTCAGCTCAAGGCTAACTGTCCATCTAGCTGTTTATCTGCACTGTCCATCCTTACCAGTGCATATCATAGTCAAACCAATGAACCCAGGCCCTGTGCAGATGCCATACATCTGAGCTAGCAACAAGGGCCTGGTGCCCATCAGGAAGGGTACTTGCTGTCTGGAAATATCAAGAGACAACCCAGAGCCCAGCCTGAACTATGCCCTCTGCCCTCTCCCCCAAATATCTACAGGGGGTCTGTGCCCGCTGGAGTCAAAATAATGCTGCTCCCCCCTGCCAGGCACCTGCCCTCCTTGTTTCCTTCAGGTCCACCCCGACCTCCCCCCTCCCATGCCCCACCCCTGCTCACCTGGACTAGACCGTGGGAGAGGTAAGAGGGTTTCATAGGAACTTGGAAGAGAACATGTTTGCCAGGCAGGACAGCGGGTCTGGGACAGGACTTGGGACAGGATGGCTTCTTTATCAGCTACGCAGCTCATTCTGATCCCAGTCATCAGTCTCCTCCAATTCCCTCCCCTCCCCTCCGCCTCCCCAGGGCCAATCACCTTTCTGGTGACAGAGGCCAAGCTAGAGTGTAGGCCCAGCCCTCACGGGAGACTAGTGGCCTGGACTCACCCTTCACATGGCTATTTACTCAACCAGGCCCTCCCCCTGGCCCCAAGTGGAGGGCCCTGGAATTAACCCCAGGTGTGCCAGGAGATGGAGGTGAGAGGTGGGAGAGAGGCTGATCAGTGGAGAAATTGTCACCTAGAGGAGGGTGAGGATGCACCCTGGGAGGGGAAGTAGGGTGGCATTTATTACCCAGGAACTGCTCTCAATCAGCAGCCTAGGCAATGAAGCATACTAGAAAGAGAGATGGATTTGGCGTTAGGGGATCTAGGTTCAGATCCTACCTAGGCTATTCTGTTATTTTGAGCAAATCATTTAATCTCTCTAGGCCTTAAATTTTCTCATCTATAAAATGAGGTATTGCCCTGGATTCAACTTTGAATCTTATGAATTTCCCAGCTCTTCTACCTCCGCTAATCTGCCACCCTTCCCTTCCCACCTGGAGTCTCACTTGTGACCTCTACCTTCTAAAGTATCCACTGGCTAATCTGAGAAACTAAGACAGATTCTTGTGCTAGAGGAAGAGGGCTAAAGGTCTGGACCTATTCCCCTCCCCTTTCCCCTCCTCCATCCCCAGGTGAGAATGGAATTGAAGTTCTGGGTTAGTGCGGCCTCCTAGGAGACCCAAGACCCAAGGAGGTGCTGGAGGTCCCATCAGACTTCTGCTGAAGGGTCTTGATAATCCTGTCTGCCGCTCTCACCAGATTGAAGGCAGCTCCTTGGCAATCTCCCCATCTGCTGGAACCCTGAACTCCCTGTTCCTTCCCGCTGCTCAGGAGCCCAAGAGCTGGTACTTGGCAAAAGCATTTATTCTCTTGGCCACAATGACTGTTGTGGTCACAGCAGGGATAAAAGCATCCGTTGGAATCTGGGGGTCTTGCATCAGGTCCAGGGAAGTCATTGCTCCATTTCCTGAGCCCCTTCTCTAAGCAAGAGACCCCATCACCCTCACCCTCAGGGGATGCACACCAGACACCAGGTGGGGCTGAGGAGAGCCAGGCAGTTACACCCCATCTCTACCACCACCCTCCATCTCTCCAGAGCCCAAGGGTTCCAGGGGCTAGAAGCAAGCAGAGGAATTAGAATCCCAGGAATGACATTTTAGGACTTTTTTCTCAGTGATTGTGAAAACAAAATAATCTGAAATGAAGATCTCTCCCCTTTGCACATCTGTTTGTGCCTATGCTCAGAGCCTAACCTGTACAAGAACGCCCGCACCCCAACCACAGGACCCAAAAGGGAGGCTTTTGTATTTTGAGGTTTCTGTACCTTTTACCCCAGCACCAACATAGAGCCCAACTACTGGATCCCCCCTGGGAGAGCCCAGAACCTTGATTTGAGTATCAACTTTGTTATTGTTATTCACTTGTGTCTGATTCTTTGTGACCCCGTTGGGGTTTTCTTGGCAAAGATACTGGAGTGGTTTGCCATTTCCTTCTCCAGCGCATTTTACAGATGAGGAAATTGAGGCAAGCAGGGTCAAGTGACTTGCCCAGGGTCACACAGCTAGTAAATCTCTGAAGCCAGATTTGAACTCAGGGAGATGAATCTTCCTGACTCCAGGCCTAGCACTCCTAGCTGCCTCTAACTGTTGAGTATCAATAGGGCCTCTAAAATGGAGCCTTCTACCCCTATTCTACCTCCCCTTCAAGGCTGTCTGCTGTCTCCCAATGCCTCTTGCTTCCCCCTGCCCCCCCCCATTTTTCCTCCTTATCTTTTTCTTTTTTCTTGTTTTGTTTTGTGGGGTTTTTTTGCAGGGCAATGAGGGTTAAGTAACTTTCTCAGGGTCACACAGCTAATAAGTGTCAAATGTTTGTGGTTGGATTTGAACTCAGGTCTTCCTGAATCCAGGGCCACCTAACTGCCCCCCCTTTCTTTTTTCTTTACCACCCCCTTCCTGTTCTCCTCTTCTGGGAGGAGTCTTACCCTGGCCTCTTCTCTCCCTCCCAGTGCTTGACTTTTGTGATTCAGGTAGAGAAAACACCACCTGTTTCTGATATGGGAAACCCGGAGTCCTTCAGAAGGGAGGGAAAGGATTGGAGGATCATGGATTTAGAGCTGAAAAGGAAGGAACCTTCTGGAAATCAAGCCGATCCCCTCACTTTATAGTTGAGAAAACTGAGACCTGGACAAATAACTTGTCCCAAGTCACACAACTAGTAGAGAAACACCACTAACAAAGTCGTATTACAATGTGGGTGCTCTGGATTCCCTAGGGTACCTCACCGCCTCTCATTCCATGGAAGGGATGGAGGAAGACTCGAGGGGACCATCACACACATATCCACATACACACACAAGGTCCCATCAGACTCCTTGGGTTCAAGAGCACAGGATGGCCCCATGCTCCACGGGGGTGGAGAGGTTCATTGCACGCAGAGCTCAGTGTAAGCTGAATCGTGGTTGGTTTGTCTCTGGCCTCAGCTTTGAACTCTGGGCTGACTCAGGCTACTGGGCTCTGGGTTAGGCTCTGAATTCTGGGCTAGGCTGAACCAGGAGACAACTACAGGAAGCAATAGACCATAAATTTAATTAGTGTCACACATCTTTCCTGATTGGAGACAGAAGCAGACTCAATCAGGATTGATTTTGATCCCATCCAGTCTTAGAAATAAACTTGAGGGGGTGGGGGTTGGGGGAGAGAAGGGGAGAGAAGAGGGGAAGGGAAAGGAAAGGAGAGAGAAGAATCTTTCCGGTCTGGGATCAACAGTAAATATTTCTTGATGATAAGTATTTTCCTTCTGGGGTAGGGCTTGTTTGCTCATTGTAGTCATGGCCCATCCTTTGTCCATTCAAATTGAACTGACCTTTCTAATTAACTCTACCACCTAGGTGAGGAATAAACTGAACCCTTCCCACTTTACATAATATAGAAGAGCAGAGTAGGTAGACGTGGGACTGGAGTGAGTGACACTGTTCCTTTAAGGTCCAGGTTTATCGCCCAAGAGTTTAGAGTTCAGGGCCACCCCACCCCTTTCTCTTTCTGGGGAGAGGTGACAAGTGGTAGAGAGGAAGGGGAGGGAAGGGGAGGAGAGAAAGGGCTGGAGGGAACCTGGTCTGGCTTTTAGGAACTGGGGGGTGGGAACCTTTTTTCTCTGGCATAGTTCCATTCCCCACCCTCAGGCTTGGATCACCCTGGCAAGCTAAATAAGGAATTCCCTCTGCTCAAAGTTCCCTCTCCTCCCCTCCCCTCTGTTCTGAGAGCAGTTGGCTATCTCCTTTTCTGGTACTAGTACTGAATATTGCCAGTAAATTTCTTTTTCTTTCTTTGTTTTGTTTTGTTTTGCAGGGCAATAAGGGTTAAGTGACTTGCCACGTAGATTTCTAATAAATAGTGATGTTCTTCATACTAATTTCTGCAGTTTTTCACACTAAAGCTTCATCTCCTAGATAACAATAATGTCTCTCAGGGCAGCTAGGCAGCGCAGTGGATAAAGCACCAGCCTTGGATTCAGGAGTACCTGAGTTCAAATCTAGCCTCAGACACTTGACACTTATTAGCTGTGTGACCCTGGGCAAGTCACTTAACCCTCATTGCCCCGCAAAAATAAATGAATGAATGAATGAATAAACAAACAAACAATAACGTCTCTGTATCTATGTACCTATCTATGAGGCAGCTGGTGGTACAGTGGACAGAGTGCTGGGCCTGGGGTCAGGAAGACCTAAATCAAAATCTGACTTCCAATCATTTGTATGACCCTAGGCAAGTCACTTTATCTCTTCAGCCAAGTAATAAACATTCATTAAACATCTACTATGTGACAGACAGGCAGTGTGACAAGCTCTGGGGATCTAAAAAGAGGCAAAAGACAACTCCTACAGAGCAGCTAGTTGGCACAGTGGATAGAGCACCAGCCCTGGATTCAAGAGGACCTGAGTTCAAATCCGACCTCAGACACTTGACACTTACTAGCTGTGTGACCCTGGGTAAGTCACTTAACTCCAATTGCCTCACCAAAAAAAAAAAAAAAAAAAAGACAACCCTGCTCTCAAGGAGCTTACAGGTTTTTGGGGGGCTTTGGTTTTTAATTTTTTTGCAGGGCAATGAGGGTTAAGTGACTTGCTCAGGGTCACACAGCTAGTAAGTGTCAAATGCTTGAGGCTGGATTTGAACTCAGGTCCTCCTGAATCCAGGGCCAGTGCTTTATCCACTGTGCCACTTAGCTGCCCCCAAACTTACAGTTTTTTAATGGGGGAAACAGCAAATAAAAGAATCTACACTTGAAAAATGGGAAATAATTAACAGAGGTTGAGAAGATTTAGGAAAGGCTTCTTATAGAAGATGGGATTTTAATTGAGACTTCAAAGAAGCCAGAGAGGGTAGTAGACAGAGATGAGGAGAGGAGAGCATTCCAGAAATGAGGAAGAGCCAGGAAAAAATGTCTAGAACCAAGAGATGGAGTGTCTTGTTGCAGGAGCCAGGAGGCCAGTGTTGTTGGGTTAAAGAGTTCCTGGTGGGGAATCAGGTGTAAGAAGACTGGAAAGATGGGACGGGCTGAGATACGAAGGACTTTGAATGGCAAACAGAGAATTTTGTATTTGATCCTAGAGGTGATAGGGTGATAGTCACTAGAGTTTACTGAGTAGAGGGGTGACATGCCCTTTAGGAGAGTCACTAGCCGCTGAATGGATTGGAGTGGGGAGAGACTTGAGGCCAACAGAGCCACCAGCAGTCTATGGCAGTAGTCCAGGTGTGAGGTGATAAAGGCCTGTGTCAGACTGGTGGCAAGTGATACAGGAGAAAATGGTATTGGACAGTGGGGTGAGGGGGGTTGTTGTTTGTTCTTCCTTCCAGAAGAGGACCATGACACAGGTCATGACTCGCACTAAATTGGATTTAAGTGAGGGAGGGCTGTGCAAGTTTACCAACCTCACTCTCTTCTCCAGAGCCATCTGGGTCCAGTGGCAAGATACATATCCGGACAACTGTAGATGGCCCAGGATGTTTAAGACAATTGGGGTTAAGTGACTTGCCCAGGGTCATGCAGCTAATAAGTATCTGAGGTGAGATTTGAACTCAGGTCCTTCCAACTTCAGGGCCAATGCTCTATTTTGCCACCTAGCTGCCCTTTGTTGGGGAGGAGAGGGAGAGATTGTGAGGAGTGGAGGATGACTCCTAGGTTGTGAACCTTTGGACTAGAAGGATGGTGTTGCCCTCTACAGTAACAGGTAAGGTGGGGAATGAGGGTTTAGAGGGAAAGAGAATTAGTTCAGTTTTGGACATGTTGAGTTTAAGATGTTTATTGAATATCCAGTTTGAGATATCTGCAAGGCAAGAGTGTGTGGGGTGTTCAAGGAGGACTAGCACCTCATGTGTGAGGGCTTGTTGAATCTTTTTCAGGGCTGCTCATCTATCTTTGGTGTCTGTCACCCAACTCTCACCCGTGGCTCCAAATACCTGTAGCATAATCAGCAGCCACACCCTCAGCTGGGGCTAAACAAGGTTGATGGTAACCAACAGGCTTCAAACTCATCGGTGAGTTAAGAGGATGTCTACTCCAAACATGTGAAGACATAAATGGATGAGAACACTTTGTTCCAATGGCCAATGAAGGGGGCTGGAAGCAGGCACTGCATCCTGGGGCCATCACCAGTGACTGGAAGAGAGAGTGTGGGGCTGATGACTGTGCAATTCTGCTTCACACTGTGGTCATTTGTCTCTGAAAAGGAAGGACAAACAACAGCTACAAGGCAGTAGGAGATGTGAGACTGGATGTTAGCAGAGAGCTTTGTTTCAGGGTAAGTAAATTTGAAAGATGTCATCATAGAGGAGACAATTGTATGGGAGTTGATGAGATCACCAAGTGAAGTAATAGAGAGAAGAGAAGGCCCAGAACAGAACGTAAGGGACAGCTATAGTTAGATTTTGTGAGCTGAAGGAGGAACCAGCAAAGGAGAGAGAGGAAAAGTCAAATAAGTAGGAAAAGAACCAGGAGGAGAATGAGGGTAGATCAGTGCTGCAAAAACCTAGAGAGAAGAGAGTGTTGAGAAGAGACTGATTGATAGGGTCAAAGGCTGCAGAGAGCTCAAAGAGACTGAGGATTGAGAAAAGACTCTTGGATTCGGCAACTAAGAGATTATTGGTAACTTTAGAGAGAGCAGTTTCAATGGAATGATATGATTGGAAGCCAGATTTTGCCACAGTTTCCTCAACTGTAAAATGGGGATAATCTCAGAGTTGTGAGAATCAAGTGAGATGATATTTTTAAAAATCACTTAACACAGCATCTGACACATTGTAAGCACTATATAAATACTTATCTGTTATTTTAGTCCAAATAACAAATCCAAGAACAAAAAGGGGATATTGAGACAATTACTACAAGTATTATTACTATCACCCCCCTTTATAGGTGAGGAAACTGAGGTTCATTGAGTGAAGTCCTAGCAAACTCAGTGAGAAACATGGTCTCTAGGAATATCAGCCATGTTGTAAGCCCCATGTCCCTCCTGCCCATCTCCTTGGTGATGAGAAGACCCAAACTAGGGTTGTCATCCCTGCACAGGTGAGAAATATCTCTAAGCCTCTCTAGTTACTGTTATAACCCATCAAAGATCTGTGACTCTTGGCATACCTAGAAATGTCAAGAGCCATTGTGTATTCTCAGCCTGCCGCTGCTCCAGAGAGCAAGATACAGCAGCTATTCTTAGACGGGTGAAGTAGAACAGCCTGAGATGTATGCCCAAACTACCCCCTTCCTTGAGTATGATATTCAGGGACCAACCACATAGGTACAACTTTCCCCCTCTCTCTTCTCCTATTTCTCCCCAGACTGAAGAAGCCTCACTTTGTCCAGTCCACATCTACCACACTCCCTATTTGTATCTTAGAGCTGAGAGTAGATTTGAGAGACAGAAAGATCTCGACAGAGACTCAGCGGTGGGGTGGGGTGAAGGGGACAGAAAGAGAGAGGGGGGGGAAGGGGCAGAGAGGAAGAAAGAAAGAGGAGAGATGAAGAAAGAGGAAGGTGGGGGAGAGAGAAAGGGAGGGAGGGAGAGAGGGAAGAGAGGGAAAGAGAGAGAGAGAGAGAGAGAGAGAGAGAGAGAGAGAGAGAGAGAGAGAGAGAGAGAGAGAGAGAGATGAAGCTTCAGATTAAAATCTTTCTCCTTGGGTTGGCCAGAGGCTAAAACTCTCAAATCCCATGCCTCTCCTATCTTTTACTATATCGGTCCCAGAATTCCCCCTGAACCAACCTCAGTCACCTATGTTCACAACCTCCCAGAGTGTCTTTCCAAAAATCCAGGGCTGTGCATTCTGGGAATTCTTGTATCTGAAAACAGAATTCCTACTTACTAAAGGATATGTGCAAACAAAGATACTTATACATAGCTATAGTAATAAATAAGGCTTCTATTTCCTTGTTAAAATCTTTGCTTGGGGGGGCAGCTAGGTGGCCCAGTGGGTAAAGCACTGGTCCTGGATTCAGGAGGACCTGAGTTCAAATGTGACCTCAGACATTTGACACTTACTAGCTGTGTGACCCTGGGCGAGTCACTTAACCCTCATTGCCCCATCAAAAAAACCAAAAACCAAAAACCAAAAATAAAATCTTTGCGTACTAGAAATTCATTCCTTCTCTTCAATATGTTTCTTTTTTTCCTCCCTAGTGTGAACATTTGGGTTTACTATAATATGATCCATTTGGAAAGGCATTGGTCAACAAATGAAGACATTCCAATGAATGGGAGAAATGGAGCCTTCTTGTTTTAAAAATCCTTTCTAACCAGCAGGTATAGCTATAGAGTGAAGAATTTTGCTAGGGAGAAATTTGCCTTCTCCCTTATGGGCTGATTACTCTCAAACATACCTGTCTCCCACTATGGGCCAATTTTGACTAGCTTGTTCTTTCCTGGAAGTTCTTGCCTAAGGCTCCCCAGTTTAACCAGCCCAGCCTAGTTACATTTTTTTCTTCTATGACTATAGGCAAAAGAAAAAAACCCAGTCTAATTTAAGCTTTGCTTTAAGAAAGGAAAAAAGAAAGGAAGGAAGGAAGGAAGGAAGGAAGGAAGGAAGGAAGGAAGGAAGGAAGGAAGGAAGGAAGGAAGGAAGGAAGGAAGGAAGGAAGGAAGGAAGGAAGGAAGGAAGGAAAGAGAAAGAAGGAAAAAGGAAAGAGAAAAAAAAGAAAGAGAAAGAAAAGAAAGCTTAAATTTAAGCTGTTTAGAATTTTATCAAAACTATTAGTAAAACCATAACCATAATGCTAGTGCCTTACCTCTGAGATTACCTATACACTTTACCCTGTATTAATCTTTTATGTTCAAAGATGTTTTCATGTTTGTCTCCACCATTAGACTTTGAACTCTCTGAGGAGAGGGATTGTCTTTTGCTTTTTTTAAACCAATACTTGGTATATATTAGGCACTTAATAAATGCTTGTTGATGATTAAATCCTGCCCCAGGCGCATAGCTCATCAAGCCCATGAGTCAGAATAATTTGTGACCACTAGAACAAACTTATATCTCCTGACCTATGTAAATGTTTATGTACTGAATGTAGCCAAGGTCCATCTCTCCCTCCTGCCCTCCCCCTTCTCCCTCATTTGCACTTGCTCCAGACTAAGCCAAAGACAGAGATTCAGGTAACATTGCTATCTATCTAGGGAAAGCCTGCCATAAAGAACTATTGGAAACAGCTCAAAAGAAGCAGAAATGTAAGATTTAAGTATCTCCCTTTTCAGACAGAAAATGAGGGAAAGACAAGATGGCGGAGGAAAGGCAGTGAGCTCCCGAACTCATGACACGATCGCTCCAAAAAACATTCAAATAATGCCATAGGAAAATGCCTGGAGCATCAAAACTCACAGAAGAATGTGCTGAAATCATCTTCTAACCAAGAATGGCTTGAAAGGTCAGAAGGAGGGATCTGCTGTGCTAATACAGAAAATGAGGGAAAGAGAGGGAAAGAGGCACCCTAAGAGTCTCTGGGAATCTTGTGGGAAAGTCTGTCACTTCTAAGGAGGGTTCTTTCAATGAGTAAAGCAGTAAGCAGAAGTGGAGGTCCCAGCCACTCAATATTTGCTTCTTCAAATAAATGTCCTCCATTGCTCTCTCTCTGTCTCTGTTTCCCTTAGTCTCTCTCTCATTAAAAATTTTTTTAAAAAATTGTCCATTACAGGGGGCAGCTAGGTGGCGCAGTGGATAGAGCACCGGCCCTGGAGTCAGGAGTACCTGAGTTCAAATCTAGCCTCAGACAATACTTACTAGCTGTGTGACCCTGGGCAAGTCACTTAACCCCAATTGCCTCACTAAAAAAAAAAAAAAAAAAAATTGTCCATTACAGTGGAAGACTCCTCCCTCCAGCTTCACTCAGCTCTGCTTTCAATATTGAGGCCTTGAAGCCTTCATAACACTTACTGCAGTGAGTGATCCTAAGTGAAGTGATGATAGACCCAAGTTCTGCTCTGACAGCAGAGGAGGAAGAGAAAGTCAGGAACTCTCTGTAACCTAGATACCTTTCTTTCAACTCTGGCCAGCTTCCCCTATCTTCCCCAAATCCTCAGCCTATCATTTCTCAAACAGTGTAACCAGAAGCTACAGTCACAAAGCTTGAAAGTTAGACCCCCACACCTAAAAGGAATACTCATTGCAATGTATCCAAAAAGTAGTCACCCAGACTCTGTTTGAAGAACCCCCACCAAGGAGGGGGAATCCACTATCTTTTTAGGTGTAGTAGATAGAACACTGGCCTTGCAGTCAGGAGGACCTGAGTTCAAATCCAGGCTCAGATACTTGATACTTACTAGCTGTGTGACACTGGGCAAGTCACTTAACCCCAATTTCCTAACACAAAAACAAAAAACCCCCAATTGGATTGTTTGCAACTTTCACCCGTCACTCATGGTTCTGTCCTCTTAGGCCAAACAGGACAAATCTAGTCTCTCCCTATACTTGAAGATGACTATTATGTGCCCCTGAATCTTCTCCAAACTAAACAATTTCTTCAGCTGACTTTCATATGACATGAACTCAAGGCCAATCAGCCTCCTGTTCCACTTTATCAATGTCCCTAAAACTGAAACTGCCATATCAGAAGAGGTCTGAGCATCCAAGGTGTCCTGACATGGAGGCTGTATCTTCAAGAAATGTGTTTCCCATCAGTTTAGCAGAGACTAGAGTTTTTCTGGGATGTTCTAGAGGGAAGTAACGCTTCAGATACAGGTTGGACGACACGGCCTCTGACGTCCACCTTGTCCTTCTAACTCTGTGATTCTAATCATCTCCCTGACTTGGCTGTCCCTTCTGAGCATGAAGGTGCCGAGGCAGAAGTAGAAATGTAGAATACAAGGGGAGAGGAAATAGGGAGAGCAGTTGGCACGCTGCTAATTGCTCCCTGCTCTGGGTGGCTCTTGCTCAGCTGGCCCACAGGTGACACCCACATAGGGGACTTCTCCGGTGTTGGTGGATTGGGGGACTTGTAAAGAGAAAGTTTTTTCCTCCACTTGCAATATTGTTATTGACCACAGGATGGTAGCACAAGGGTGTTACATTGTTGTTCAGTCCTGTCCTGACTCTTAGTGACGCCATTTGGAGTTTTCTTGGCAAAGATACTGGAGTGCTTTGCCATTTCCTCCTCCAGCTCATTTTTTTTTTTTTTTTGGTAAGGCAATTGGGGTTAAGTGACTTGCCCAGGGTCACACAGCTAGTAAGTGTTAAGTGTCTGAGGCCCGATTTGAACTCAGGTCCTCCTGAATCCAGGGCCAGTGCTCTATCCACTGCGCCACCTAGCTGCCCCACCTCCAGCTCATTTTACAGATGAGGAAGCTGAGGCAAACAGTGACTTGCCCAGGGTCCCACAGCCAGTAAGTGTATGAAGATGTATTTAAACTCAGGTTTTCCTGAATCCATGTCTAACACCATTCACTGCACCTAGCTGCCCTAGCGCACACAAACACCTGTTAGACTATTTATTTTATTAATTAATTTAAAATGTTCAGTTCTAAATTCTCCCTTCTCTCCCCCCACCACTTGCCCCATCATATATATGAAGTCATGCAAAACAGGTTTCCACTAGGAGCTTGTTTTGAAGGATGTAATCCTGGATTTTGACCACACGGTGACAGCACAACACTGCTTCATAGATTGGATTTAGAGGTGGAAGAGTTGGAAGTCCCCAGGGACATTAGGTGACTTCATGTAAAGTGATGGGTACGTCTTGGAAAGTCGTGCATATGTCGCGCCATCCATACCTATGGTGCACCGCCATGCTGTGTCACGTGACAACACGCACACACGATAGCCACGTGGTTCGGTCACAGATTGGCAGGCGCACTGGGTCCCAGTGCTGCGTGATGTCGTGCGTACACATGCCATGTTACACTGTCACATCATATCACGTATTTGTTGGACATGTGTCTTACCATACATTTATCATGACATGTTTATAATGTCACTGTGCAGTGTCATGTCGTGTGCATGTCACACGTGCGTTATGCTTTGTCATACCTGTGGCATTACATTCTGAGTCACATATGTTACATTGTAGAATTGTGTGACAGGGCATGGCATGATGTGACATAGGCATGACGTGGGTGTGACATGATATAGCACACATCCTCTTTGTATCCTTTGGTAGTAGACAATCTCAATAAATGACTCACTGGGATTTTGTTTTCTTGAATTTCATGACCGGCTCTTAGTCTGGTATTGATTTCTAAGTTTGTGTAGAAGAGTGGTGGGGTAGAAGTTCTCTGTGCTTTTTCTTTTCTTTTTTTTTTTTTTTGCGGGGCAATGAGGGTTAAGTGACTTGCCCAGACTCACACAGCTAATAAGTGTCACATGTCTGAGGCTGGATTTGAACTCAGGGCCTCCTGAATCCAGTACTTTATCCACTATGCCACCTAGCTGCCCCTATGCTTCTTAAGGCTACTTTCCAATCTCGGCTCTCAATATCATTTCCAATTGGTGCTAATTAGGCAATGCTAAGGTTAGAGGGAAGGATCTTGATGGGGAAGGGGCTGAGCCATTATGACCACCACTCAGGGCCCCCCAGAATAGGTGGACTACAGATAGAACTCTCTCCAAAGCTGCTTGTTAAATTTTCAGTGTGAGCATTTACACCTCAGAAATCTGCAAACTATCAATCAGGGTGTGATTTATTGTTTTGTTGAGTGTCTCCACTTCTTTAAAATGTGATGGGGAAAATGTGTTATTAATAAAGCAGATTAAACTTAAAAGTGTGTACTGTGTACTTTTTTTTTCCTTGACTGCCACACAGCTAAAACTAAAGATGAGTACCAAGAGCAAGATTGTAGATGGGACCCTCCTATGGGCCGGCCCCGGGCCCACTTCACTTCTCATTCCAGTACTACTGTTCCTCTGAGTCTCTATAGCCTGCCGTCTCTTCAAATTATGAACCCAGATGGCTTTTTTCTTTCTTTCTTTCAGGCTGAGTAGTACGATGGCTGAAGGGGGCCTGTGCTTCCTGTATAATCTCACCATTCTCAAATGGACTCTCTGGGCTTGGAGCCTTTTTTGTCATGTGATGTCAGGCTATCTGCCCTTCTGGATCTGTACCACTTCTCCTCTGAGGTTTTCTATCAATATACTCCTCATGGAGGCCGCTGGGGGCGCAGTGAATAAAGCACCAGCCCTGGATTGAGGAGGACCTGAGTTCAAATCCAGCCTCAGACACTCAACACTTACTAGCTGTGTGACCCTGGACAAGTCACTTAACACTCATTGCCCCCACACACACACACACACACACTCCTCATGTCTAGGTCAGGGGCCTGCCACTTTGCAGTAAATCTGCCACAGAAGTGATCCAAGCTTCCTAAAACACTTTCCCAAGTGGCTATGGTTCTGTTCCTGAGAACATGCATCTGAGGAGGATACTGCCAGGCTTCTGCAAGCAAAGAGACCTATGGTCCAACTGTGCATGTGACTCTTACAGCAAACACTTTTCCACTTTTTGACAAACCTATGTATGAGACATGCAAGTGTGCCGCTGCAAAGAGAGATTGCTGCCAGGAAAGCTCAATGTTCTCCAACTCTGAAACATCCTCTAATGTTTGGTCCATAGAAATAATGAACCCAGTTCCACTATGAACCCAGATTCAAAGTATGGAAACCACAGTAAATCCAGAAAGAGATAGAACTGTGGATAAAACCAGGCTAGCCTATTATTACTACATTATTATATAGTACTTGCAGGTACTGTGTTATCTGTTGTTGTTCACCCATTTTTCAGTTATGTCCAACTCTTTGTGACCCCATTTGGGGTTTTTCTGTCAAAGATACTAGAGGAGTTTGCTATATCCTTTTCCAGCTCATTTTACAGATGAGGAAACTGAGGCAAATAGGGTTAAATGACTTGCCCAGGGTCACATAGCTAGTCAAGTGACTGAGGCCAGATTTGAACTCAGGTCTTCCTCTATCCACTGGTGGATGTAGATGCCCTTTGCACAGTGTAGGTGCTTAATAAATGCTGACTGATTGACTATGACATCATTACAGTGCTAAATTCCTAGAGGTAATGAGTTGTTGCTATTGGCTCTAAGACAACAATAAATTTTTGAGTGTTTTCCCCTAAAGACAATAAGAAATAGAGGAATGTTTTGGTTTTCCTCTAAAGAAGAACAAAAAGAAAAAGATAGGACAGGGGAAGGAGGTGGTTTGAGGCCTTGAAAAGAATGAGCATGACCTCATCACCAGTCATGTATGGATCTATTCTACCTATACTCCCAGGACCCTGACTGAAAATGACAGTGGAAACTGCTGGTGTGGAATGCAGTGGCCTGTAGACCTGTGAATCTGTATCAGTCTGTTCTTGGCTCCTAATACCAACAATGCTATCAACTGATCTGAGCATGCTGCTGGAATACTGATAGGAAGATAATAAGAATTCCAAAATCTTCTGGACCCTTCAAAGCTCCCAGGGTCCTCCTCTGACCAAGGAGGGAAGGGGAAGGAGATTTGGCTAAGGCTACAATTAACCCTTCTCCCTGCCATTATGGGAGCATGATGCTTGCTCCAACATCTCAAACGACCCTGGCTAGAAACCACCCTGACAATTGATAAAGGCATAACCAAGTTTTCTTGATTTAGTGGAATTCTTCTTCCAGTGTAATTTCATGCCAATTCCAAGTACTTTTGGCATGTAATATAAAGCCTATGGAGGCAGCTAAGTGGTACAGTGGATAGCATGCCTGGTCTAGAGTCTATAAGACTCATTCTCATGAATTAAAATCCAGCTTCAGACACTAGCTGTGTGACCCTGGGTAAGTCACTTAATGCTATTTGTTTCAGTTTCCTCATCTGTAAAATGAGCTGTGTGAAATATTTTTGATGACTAGCCTAATTTGGGGGGCTAATCTGACTGGAGGACTAATCTGGGGACTTTTGACTATTTGGCTATCTGACTGTGTTTAATTTAATATGGGCCGTTTATAAAGTTCCACCACACTGCTCCCAAACTGATAGACTAAAAATTAAGAAGCCTCTTAACCAAATAATCCAAGCAGAGTTTATTTATGAGATACTATTTCAAATTAAGAATACAGGGAAATAAAATGTACAACCTGACTGCTTTCCTGCGGTCTCTTTCCACCACTTCTCTTTCCCACCTGCTGCGATTCGAACTTCTTGAATACAATAAGGGCCTTAGCCACCTCCGGCCTCAGGGCACGTTACACTTTCCCTGGTTTGTATTAAGGCCTGTAACCTTGTCAGCCCGGTCTCCTTTTCCGAACTGAACTCTCCTCCGTCCTTGTCCGCGCTCCCCTCTAGTCAGCCCCTCTCCTTAATCTCGTCTCTCTATCTAGTCCGTCCTCGCTCCTTCTTTTCCGGTCTAACTCCCAGGTCTATATATACCTTTCTTCTCTCCACTCAAATTTCGGGGCTTCCTTCACCCCCACAGACCAAGCTAATCCACCTGCCAGAGCTGCAGCTGGTGGGGGGGGGGGGGTGCTCTAGAGCCACATGCCTCAGTACAGGCATGAGATTCAGATAGCTCCGCTCAGGTCGGAGGGAGCTGGGGGCTTTTTTTTTTTCCCCCAGCTGTCTGACCTGGCGTGTTGTATAGCCCACGGGGCTTTTTCTCCTCAGCTGAAGTTGAGGAGGAGGGGGAGAGACCCTGAGGGCCTAAGGCTTTCTAATCTCAGCCTAAAGGTAGGGTCCCCAAATCATAATAAATTTCCACAGCTGGAAAAGGAAATGGAAAACCACTCCAGTATCTTTGCCAAGAAAACCCCAAATGGGGTCACAAAGAGTCAGACACAACAGAAACAAATGGACAACAAATAAAGCCTAGGAGTGAGATCTATTGATTGGGCATCATATCCATTATTTTAAGTAGGGTGGGGTACCTTGATTGGTAAATTAATCCACCTTTATACTGGAACACAAGTGATACCTAAGAAGAGGTAGAATAATCTAAGAAGACTCAGCTCTCTTTATAAACAGGGGCAACCACTGGCGTTTGCTTGTGCACTTATTAGGAATAGAGTTAAGAGGAACCAACTAAGGAGAAAACATGTCTAGAGAGAGATCTAACACAGGTATTTTGCTGGAAGGGCTGTCACTGTCTGGGACTGGATAAAGAGATGCAGAGAAGAGAATTATAGACCCTTTGATACCACTTCCTAGAGGAAAGAAGGAGTTTTCATGCCAGGAAACCCAACTTGGCAGGCTAGGAGCACATAGGAGGGGTCAAATAACCTTGATTGCCACACCATCCCTTTAGAGCCAACCTCTCCTACCCTTATAAGCATTCCTATGATTTCTGGAGTTTCGGCCCTCAAACTTTTCAAAGAGACTTTCTACCAGATTGTACTTTTTTTTTTTCCAGCTGCTTGCCTATACCATAATCTTGCTTTCATATGACCAGTCCAGATTTTAACTGGTTCTTCCCCAGAGGATCACAGATCCTTTCCCAAGACGATTCCTGGCTCAGGCCTATGATATCCTTGTGACACTGGAGACCTAGACTCAGCACTATTTGTGGATGAGGTATTTTTTTTCCCTTCAACAAAACTCTGCTTTTCCATTGGCAAGTCTTCTTTCCCCCAAAAGACTGAAATTTTTAACTATCTCCTTATCCTCAGAATGGGGACTAGTGATAAATTTCCAGGTACTATCACCTACTGTCACTATATCAGGAATTTTCAAGTAATAAGCTATATCTGGTAATGCACACACACACACACACACACACACACACACACACACACAAAAGAGACCAAGTGGTGTCTCCCAGTATAACCCTGCTATAGGTCACTGTACATTTATCCAAATCTTTTGCAAACCTTTTTAATGTCTGTATTTTTATGCTCAGGGATTGTTCCTATGATTGAGAAACACTTGGGAGTTGTCGTACCTATTGCTTCACAAAATTTCCCCCAAATTTTGGTTTCCATTTCATTCAAGCATTACTTAAAATTGTATTCAGAAAATCAATAGTGCAAAATCAAACAGCATATATACAGGAATTCAATGCAAATAAAACTTTAAAACAAATAGGCAATTACTGTAATATAACCCTGCTAAGGTTCTGTTCCTCACACATCATTCTTCATCTCTTGTCTCATCTATCCCATTCCTGGAATGGTCTTTCTCTTCACTCTTGCCTAGGGGAAACCCTGGAAAACTCAACTATAGTGCTGCTTTATTCAGGAGCTCCTTCCTGGTCCTCTCAGCAGCTTGAATTGTTCCCTTTAAGGTTATTGAGTTTTACTCCTGATGACCCCATTTTGGAGTTTTCTTGGCCAAGATACTGGAGTAGTTTGCTGTTTCCTCCTCCAGCTCATTTTACAGAAGAGGAAACTGAGGCAAACCGGGTTAAGTGACTTGCCTTGGGTCACACAGTCAGTGTCTGAAGTTGGATTAGAACTCATGAGGATGAGTCTTCCTAGTTCTAAGCCCAGTGCTCTATCTCCTGTGCCACCTAGCTGCCCTTTCCCTTTAAGATTACTTTGTATCTCTTTTGTAGATAGTTTGCTTATGTACAAGTTCTCTCCCAAATGAGAATGAGAGCTCCTTGAGGGCAAGGACTTTCACTTTAGTCTTTATCTCTTTGGTGCCTAGCACCTAACAGATGTTTGCATAAATGCTTGCTGATTGAGTCTTTTTTGTGTGTGTGAGGCAATTGGGGTTAAGTGACTTGCCTAGAGTCACACAGCTAGTAAGTGTCAAGTGTCTGAGGCAGGATTTGAACTCAGGTCCTCCTGAATCCTGGGCCAGTGCTTTATCCACTATACCACCTAGCTGCCCCAACGATTGAGTCTTTTTTTTTTTTTTATGATTGAGTCTTAATCGAAATGCATATGACAATTACTGGGGCAACACACTTCAACAGGAAGTTTTGCATAGGCCAACAATATGCAATTCTACACGTAAATGAGCAGCAACTTAAGACCAATAGAAGTCATAAATGTAATGTTTTGCAATCCTATGAAATACAATAGGTCCATCATGATGTTTGCATAAATACTTGCTGATTGAGTCTTTTTTTTTCCTTTTTTTGTGAGGGCCAATGAGGGTTAAGTGGCTTGCCCAGGGTCACACAGCTAGTAAGTGTCAAGTGTCTGAAGCCAGATTTGAACTTAGGTCCTCCTGAATCCAGGGCCAGTGCTTCATCCACTGTGCCACCTAGCTGCCCCCTGGTAGCTTTACTTTTAACAGTCACCCTGGGGACATATTTGCCTTAAAGCAAAAGCATTTCCTAAGATGAAATCATTAAGAACAATAACTACAAAATGTTCTCCGCATAAACCTAGGGCAAATTCTGCCACAAATGCACATAGCAGCAGTGGTTAGAGGTAAGCCTAAAGCCAGCACCCTGTTAGTTCAGGTTCAATGTTGGTACAAAATGTGGCATTCAAAGGTCATTGAACAGGTAACAAAAGGAGGTTTACTTTGCCCCAACAAAGCAAGGATATACAAGGATAGAGAGACACTTAGTTTCTCTGGATAGAACCCTCCTTGTCTCCCTGTGGAAATTTGTCAGTTAACAGGGTAGGGTGTGGTTACTCTTGTGATCTTAGGACATCTATCAAGGCTGAGGGGTCTTAACTCCACATAGGTGGGACTTTTTAAACTCTCAGGTGAATCAAGAGACTCAAGAACTAATCAAGTCCCCGGGGACAACTTTGTTGCCTTTTAGGGAAGACTAATCCTCATTGGGGGCAAACAAGGAAACTCCTGTCCTGTCCTAAATAGGAAGAGCAGGCATATACATAGAATACTGTGGTTGAGGGGCACATACTTAAGGAACAGAAGTGTCCAAGGCAATTCATACCTCTAGTATGGAAAGGCCCTGACGGCCTGTGTCTTCTTGCAGTATCCTCATTCTCCTCCCCCTCGGGCTCAGTGCCTCTGTGGGCAGGGTCGCTCCTTTGGACTCCCTGGGCTTTTCCTCTTTGCAGTTCAGTTCCTAATGGCCAACACTAACACTCTCTCTCAACTCAAGAGGCTCTTTCTATCCTATATCTTGTCTGACTGGGCCTACTCTTCTGCTGGGCCTGTGTCACCTACTGGACAATTAATTTTTTTAAAAAATTTTCTTTTTGGTGGGGCAATGGGGGCTAAGTGACTTGCCCAGGGTCATACAGCTATTAAGTGTCAAGTGTCTGAGGCCACATTTGAACTCAAGTACTCCTGAATCCAGGGCCGGTGCTTTATCCACTGCACTACCTAGCTGCCCTGACAATTAATTTTAATACAAGATGTCAAAGCTGATGGAGGGTGGGGAAGAAATTCCTTTCACCCAGGGAAGCAAGTAACGATTCTCTCCCAAGGGCTGAATTTTTCTTCCATGGCTGATTCCCTTTTTAGCTCATGGAACTTCCACTCCTCAGAGATGCCCTGCTTTGTCTTCTGCTTTGATTGAATTTCTATAGACTGTCTGGCCAGGGTTCTGACCATGACCCTGGTGTCATCCAATCAATGGCTAACTACCCTCCAATTCCATCAAATTTAATCTTCACTTCTTCAAAACTCATTAAAGCAGTAGCGAAGTTTATACTCTTATTTAAAAGCTTAATGCCTCATTGTATCTGTTATCTCTACATTATATTCTATAATATATACACATACATACATACATACACATACACACACATACACAATACACACACACATACATCCATATATGCATGCATCCATACAAAATCTGGATTGGAAAGAAACAATTCCAGTGAATAAACAAGAAAATGTTTCCAAAAAAAGGAAAGGAAATGGAAAAAATCCCCCCAAATAGCAAAACCCCAAACCTTAAGTAAAATTCAACTCAAAATTTTAAATCATTTAAAAATATTCTCAAGAGGAGGATCCTCAGTGTGACTTTTGTGGTCAATGAGAGACTTTCTCAAAAGAAAAATAACACAAGAAGGGAAAAAATAGATACAACCCAAAATATCCTAGATGAGAAACCCGACATGTGATAGGTCATAGGAGCTAAGTCTACACTTCATGGCTGCTGATACTGCAAAAGTTTACTAGACCAGCCTTATTTCCCTGTCTTCTGCAATTAAGAGAAAAGTAGGCTGTCACTTTTTAAATTAACCAGTAAGGGAGTGTAGTATATAATTTGGCCACTATGTGGCACTAACCTCAAACTAACAACCAAGTGATTTCTTCATGCACTATTTAGTGTTTATATAATGGTTTCCCAAAGGCCAAATCATTTCTATACTCACCACCAACTGCTCCCCCTATAAACTCTAGATCACTCTACCTCCCAACACCAGAGGGCTCATGGGACAATGCTGACCAAGTTCAAACTTTATCTAGGGATATGGAAACAAGAAAATGAAGAATTTACTCTGAAATAAGAAAATGATAGAAATCTTGATTTGGCTTTCAGCCTCCAAACCCACAACTGGGAAATCTTGTGCTCTCATTCAACCAATCTCATTCACAACATCTAGAAAACTGACTTTCTGGTGGCTGCACAATTTATTTATGCATAGTTACTTTAGTAACTGGAAAGAACTGCAACATAGCAAAACCATTAAGCAATTGCTTCATCCTATCATATTTTCTGCTGCTCTTCAGTCTTGCTACTGCTCCCAGGCATGAAGAAGAGATAGGGAGCTGGGAAAGAGTTGCAGAATTGCATGACTCATTGCCATCCCCATTGGTTCTGCCAACAATCAGAAAAGATGGGAGACTGCTATGAGTCTCCTGGCCCAATTTCACCAACTGCTAAGGTTATGTGGTCTCTCTCCTGGTCTCATCCTACCATTCAGCATTGCTCTCTGGTTGCTGTGACGTCCTGAACCCATCTCTGTTTTTCACTCTAGCTCTCCAGGATCTATCCTGGTTTGCTCTTCACAGAACCTGGCGCTATCTGCAGTGGGGGACTTGTCCTACCGGTGGTAAGGACAGAATGGCACCTAGAAGGTTTCCTCAAGGAAAAAGAGAAGAAACTAAAAAATGTTGGTAAACAAATGTCTGCCTACAATTCTTGTGTTTTCCATTTGATCTGTTTTCATGCTGATCTGTTTCCTCCAAGCAACTTCCAAGAGATTTTAACATTATCTTTTTTTTGGGGGGGGGGAGGGAGCAGGGCAATGAGGGCTAAGTGACTTGCCCAAGGTCACACAACTGGTACGTGTCAAGTGTCTGAGGCCGGATTTGAACTCAGGTCCTCCTGAATCCAGGGCTGGTGCTTTATCCACTGCACCACCTAGCTGCCCCCAATATTACCTCTTACACAAGAAAGTTCAAACACATTCAAAGCCTTTCACATTCTGACTATATCTGACTTTTCTGATTTTATGCATCTCTCCTCTCCTCTCTATGCTTTACAATCCAGCCAAACTGGACAGCTCATTGTCCCATCTCCACATTTTTGCTTGTGTTGGTCATTGTGTTTGGAGTGCTTCTTAACATCTCTACCTCCCTATCTTTGACCTATTGAAATCCTAACCATCCTTAAGGCTCAGCTCAAATGCTACTTTCTCCATGAACCCTTCCCTGATTCCCTTAGACATGAATCATACTAGGCAGCTAGGTGGGCCTGGAGTCAGGAAGACCTGAGTTCCAATCTGACCTCAGACATTTACTCACTGTGTGACTTAACCTCTGCCTGCCTCTGTTTTCTCAACTGTAAATGGGGATCATAATAGCACCTACCTCTCAGGGTTGTTGTGAGGATCAAATAATACTTGTAAAGAACTTAGCATAGGGACTGGGGAAAAAAATCAAATAATATTAAGATTTTTTAAAAATGCTCTAAATCACTATTGATCAGAGAAATGCAAATTAAAACAACTCTGAGGTACCACCTCACACCTATCCAGTTGGCTAATATGACAAACAAGGAAAATAATAACTGTTGGAAGGGATGTGGGAAAACTGGGATGCCAATGCCCTATTGGTGAAGCTGTGAACTGATCCAACCATTCTGGAGAGCAATTGGAACTATGCCCAAAGGGTCACAGAACTGTGCATACCCTTTGATCAAACATTACCACTGACATCCCCAAAAAGAAAAAAGGATCTATTGGTACAAAAATATTTATAGCAGCTCTTTTTGTGGTGGCTAAGAATTGGAAATCAAAGGGATACCCATCAACTGGAGAATGGCTAAACAAGCTGTGGTATATGATTGTAATGGAATATTATTGTGCTATAAGAAACGACAAGCAGGATGATTTCAGAAAAACCTGGAAAGACTTACATGAACTGATGTATAGTGAAGTGAGCAGAATCAGGAGAACTTTGTGCATAGTAACAGGAATATTTTTTGATGAAGAATTGTGAATGTCTTAGCTATTCTCAGCAATACAATGATCCAAGACAATCCCAAAGGATTAATGACAAAGCATACTATCCACCTCCAGAGAAAGAACTAATATCGATGGAACACAGACTGAGGCATGCTATTTTTCACTTTCTTTAATTTTTTTCTTTTATCTGCCTTATACAAAATAACTAATATGGAAAAGTTTTACATAATTGCATATGTATAATCTATATTAGATTGCTTACTGCCTCAGGGAGCATGGAGGGAAGGAACAGAGGGAGGGATAGAATTTGGAACTCAAAACTTTATATAAAATGTTTATTATTATTATTAAAAAAGAACATAGCATAAAGTGCATAGTAGGCACTTAAAAAATGCTTGTTGCTTCCTTCCTTCCTCCTCAGGATGTCACAAAACTTCTGACTGGCCCCTCTCTTGAGGATTTATACTATATGTGTTGTACTTTATACTACACTGAAGATTCTACCGGGGTGGGTTGTGTCTTATATGATCTTTCCCCCCCACCCCCTCTTCCTCTAGCACCCTGTACAGGGCTTAGCACTGTGTAATAGTGCTTTAATAAGTGTTTGTTGAAATTGAAGTTGACCTCTGAGGGATCTGTCAGGAATGATTTCCTCTTATAGAAACTACATTTCTATCCCCCTACCAAGTTGTGTCTGTTCAAATGTTCAGAGATCTTCCTTATGATCAAATCATAGAGCTACAGATTTTGAGAGCTCTGGGGAGAAGAGACCAGGCATCTTTTTCTATCAAAAGGTTAAAAGGTGCTCCAAGGGTTTTTCATCAATCCAGGGAACAGTAGAAATTATATAGGATAGATTTTTTTCAAAATTATATTTCCCCTGAAATTCATATTTTCCTACAGAAATAAAGAAATCATAATCATTGCATCCCTTCAAAATGATTAAAAACCTTTTGTTTGTTTTTTGCGAGGCAATGAGGGTTAAGTGACTTGCTCAAGGTCATACATCTAGTACGTGTCAAATGTCTGAGGCATTTACAATCTGGCTCCAGTCTACCTTTCAAGGCTTATTACTCACTATTCCTCTTCACACATTTTTCCTTCCCACAGCCCTGTTTGTTGTTCTACATACATAACATTCTGTCTCCAGCGTCCATGTCTTTACACAGTCTGGGTCCCATGCCTGAGATGCCCTCCTTCCTCCACTCTGTCTCTTAGAAACCCTAACTCCTTTCACAGCTTTGACTACAAATGCTACCAGTCAACTTTGAGAGCCCCATCCTCTTCAAAAGTACTTGGTATATTTTGTAGTTGGGTATTTATGTGTTTTTGTAGGAACTGTTTTGTTATTATTGTATTATTGGGGATTTTTATTCCCAGTGCTTAGCACACTGCTGAGCATATAACAGCAATAACTGCTTGTTGATTAATTATTAATCAATCCTTGTTTTCTGCACTGGGGCCCTTCTTCAACTGGTCTTCCAGCTGAGAGTCTGTCAGTTCTGATAATTGATGCATTTTGATTCAAGGAATGTGTGAGAATAGTGATTCATAAGAAAGCTCTCACAGAGCATGAAACCCACTTTAAACAGTAGCCCAGTTTTACTGAATTTCTTTAACTGCCTTATAAGTCATTGCTCTGGTGGGGGGAAAAAAGAGAGTCTAGTTGTTGCAAAAATTCCAGGAAAATTAGAACATTTTACACAATTCTAAGCCTATAGTCAATGCTTGAAAGATCTCTGATTCTATTCAAAAAACTCCAAGGCTGCTAATTGCCTTTAGGATAAAGGACCCCTGTGTTTGGTATTTCAAGCCCTTCACACACACACACACACACACACACACACACACACACACCCCTTTATCCCTTTCTTTGTAGAGTTGGGGGAACCATAGATCTGGAACATTGCATTTGTCAGACTTTTTCCATGTGTTCATTAGTTCTGCTGAACTCTTTTTTCCCTTCTTTTTTTATTCTTTGTTTTAAGGGATGCCTCTCTGGGAGGGACCAAGGGAGGGATAATATGCTGAGAAATGAGAGTGATTTAAAAATAAGACATTGTAATAAGAAATTTTAATTTCTTCACAGTCTGAGGAGATTCTAATATGCTTTAGTCTTTAAGAGCTGCAAATTTGCTAAGGCCAAAAAAATTATAACCCAGTAACCAGGTTGGTAGTGAGCCTCTCCAAATTTAACTACAAGAGTCCTACAAGAATGTAGGCTCCTACTTGAAGCCTTTCCTTCTTGGGAGAACCTTCTAAAACTTTTCCTCTACTGTCTCAGCTTTTGAGAACCCAAGGTCTCCTCCAAGCTCCAATGAGGCATCAAAAGAGAACATTAGGGGGCGGCTAGGTGGCGCAGTGGATAAAGCACCGGCCCTGGATTCAGGAGTACCTGAGTTCAAATCCAGTCTCAGACACTTAACACTTACTAGCTGTGTGACCCTGGGCAAGTCACTTAACCCCCATTGCCCCGCAAAAAAAAAAAAAAAAAAAAAAAAAAGAGAACATTAGGGAAATCAATCTTGTGGAGTTGCACAATTTCACAGAAAAAGATCCATATTACTATTTAATTCTAAGGCCATAATTACAGTGATTAAAATCACATCCCAGGTTGTGTGTCACACAATCAATGTATCAGAAGTGAGATTTTAACCCAGGTTTTTCTACCTCCAGGATGATCATAAAAAGGTCTTACTGACAGTCACAGAAACCTGCATGGATTCCCTACCCCACTAATTGATTCAGGTAAAGATGAAGAAATTGAAGTCCAG
This sequence comes from Dromiciops gliroides, assembly GCF_019393635.1. Taxonomy (NCBI): domain Eukaryota; kingdom Metazoa; phylum Chordata; class Mammalia; order Microbiotheria; family Microbiotheriidae; genus Dromiciops; species Dromiciops gliroides. Next base: position 434,954,992 of record NC_057862.1, on the reverse strand, counting down.
AGAAGGGAAGTGGCTTGGCCAAATACTATCCAAGACTATTGAAAGGTAGCAGGACAGAAGGAAAAAATAGTATTGTGAAGGCAGGGAGGGATAGGAGTAGAATGGGGGCAGGGATGGGAGTTAGGGAATTAGGTTGGATAGAGTTCAACTAGAGAAGAAGATAGCTATGAAGGTATGATTGACCCCTCTTCTCCCTACAAAAAAAAAGTATGCATAGTACAAGGTAGGGATGAAGTAGGCTATAGAGGTTTCATAGCTTTAATTTTAATTCATATTCATACCTTAAAATTTAAGGAAATATTATATTTCCCCAAGAATTTTAAAGGGGTAAATATAGAAGCAAGACTTCTATAGCTGCACCCTTTATGTTGCATGCTTTTGGGGAAAGGAAGTTTGACCCTATTCCTGTGAACATTTCTGCAATTCTGGGTCCCATATCCTCTCTGCTCAGGATATACAAAATTCAACTGAAATTCATTCAGGTCTGAGCCCACACCAGCATCGATTTCAAAGTTCCAACAGGTACTCTCTCCCTCTCTTGCCCGTCCCTCAAGCACCCCAGTCAGTTCAGTGGTGGGCCTTGTAGACATCAAAGGGAATGGACTCTATTCAATCGCACAAGAATTATTAACATTTATGGTATGCTCAGTCCCCATTCTGCATGCTGGGGGTGGGGTGGGAGGAATACAAGAGAAAAAGATACAGTCCCCTGACTTCAAGAAGCTAACATTATGCTTGGGTTGTCTCACCCAAGCATACAAAACAATGTTCATTTTTTAATACAACAACTAGCTACCAACCATCTACTATGTTCGAATCACCAAGGGGAGACAGAAGTGGGTCCCTGCCCTTGAGGAGCTTACAAAAGGGAGAATAAATCAGACATAGATAGCTTCAGTATCAGACAGTATATTCTCAGCATGAGAGGCAGCCTGACTGCCTGAGCCCTAGGGCAGGAACCTAGGAAACCAACTCCCTAGGTGGAGCCAAGGGCCAATAAAGCACATCCCCTTCTATTTCATGTGTCATCTTCAGCTGAAAACTGTAGGCAGCTAAAGTAAAAACCAACAGCCCCTTATGACATGGATGTCAAGGATAATCCTGTTATAATATTGATGCCTGGAAATTGGGGACACATGTAGGGATGTTCTGGTCAATGTTTACCATTTTGTTCTCTGAGGGGGAAAAGTACACAGGACTCTTAAGTTTAATATGAATTATTAATATTTTCTCCATCACTTTCTTTAGTCTAGGCAACCAACAAAGCAATAAATCAAGCCCTGATTTGGAGTGTTTGCTGATTTCCAAGGTGTAAATGCTTATATGGAAAATTTAGCAAGAAACTAGAAGCCAGTTGGAGCTGGTTCTAACATATCCTTGGACACAAATATCCTGGTGAAAGGCAGTGGAATAGTAGATAGAGAGAACTAGCCTCAAGCAAGGAAGACCTGAATTCAAATAATACCCTAGGCAAGAAACCTTCTGAGACTGAAAATTACAAAGGGAATGACTTGCCTTCTTTGAGGGAGTTCTCTTACTTGGGAGTTCTCCTCATCAGTGGAATCATGGGTCTATTGCCAAATGGAGGCATAGAGATTAGGGGAGGTAGGTAGCATTTAAGCTGGCCCTTGATGGAGACGTAGGATTTTAGTAGACAGAGATGGGGCTGGAGGGAAATTCTTGGGTGGAGGATCTGAGTTAGTGCTGTTGCCTTGTGGTCATGAGTGATATTGCACCTCGGAGGCGGGGTGGTGTCAGAGAGCACTCGTTCCTCCCTTGTTCTTACCAAAGGGTTACACACAGCAGATGTGTCATCCCTCCCCAGCCCCAGTGGAATGAAAGGTAAAGAGGAGAGAAGAGGAGATCAAAGCCACTGATCTTCCCACCTTCTCCTGTTCCTGAAGGTATGATTGACCCCTCTTCCTCCTCCAAAAAAAAGAAAAAAATGCTGTCCTGCCAGTACCCTGGCTCCTAGGTCTGAAGGAAGTCAGTCTCTGAATGAAGCCCCACAAGCTTAGAGGAAGCCTATTATAGTGTTAAGAGCCCTTGCTGGCTCTGTCTGGTCAAAGAACCTGGGTTCAAATTTTGCTTTAGAGATTACTTCCTGTAAATTCTGGCCAAGTCACTTCAGATCCCCAAGCCTCTGTTCATTCATTTGTAAATTTAAAAGACTGGACTAGATGGCAAGTCTGTATGTTGGGCACTGCGGGGATGGGGAAGGATGTAGAGGAAGGAGAAGAGATAGCCGCCTCTCCCTGTAGCTCCTCATCTGAGGTTGAGGCCTCCAATTCCTATATTTCTAGCAGGCTGATAACGATCTCCATGTGCTTATTTATCCTCAAACTCAACATGTTGAAAACTGAAATCATCACCTTCCTTGAAACCTGTCCCTTCCTTCAATTTTAAAATTTGTGCTAATAGCACCAATATCGTCCATTCCCAAAAATTCTCCTTAGGGATCCAGTTTAATAAAACATTCTCTCTTTTTCTTTCTAGTTTTCTAAAGAAAACAAAGGTGGGAAAAGCAGGCAGACTGCTAGACCAAGAATAAACAGGAGGTTTGTTCTGGAGGGGACACAATTTCAAAGGATTTTTAGGGATTAGATCTTAGTGTATCCATAAAAAGGGACGATACTGGGGCAGCTGGAGTCAGGAGGACCTGAGTTCAAATCCAGCCTCAGACACTTAACACTTACTAGCTATGTGACCCTGGGCAAGTCATTTAACCCCAATTGCCTCACTAAAAAAAAAAAAAAAAAAAAAGGACGATACTAATGATGTGTAAAAAAACATCACATCTTATTATTATCCCCCCAAAAGATACTGAGAGAATATTATTATTATCAATATTATAATATTGACTACTACTATCAGAAATGAGGACAAAGATGATTTCAAAAAGACATGGGAATAGTTGAATGAAGCAATGGCAATGGAGTCTATAGAACAATAACAATTTATAATATCACAGTATAAAAATGAAAAATTTTGAAAGACTGGAGAACACTGATCAACTAAATTATCCATCATGATTACAGAGGACCAATAAAGAAAAAAGCTACACACTTCAGGACAAAGAGATAATGGCTTAATATGCAGAATAAGAAATTTGTTTTCGGTTGTGATCAGTATGGGAATATGACTTGCTTGACAGTGCTTTTATAACACAGGGGCTCTATATTTCTTTCTTTGTTTTCAGTGAGTGGAGGGAGGTAGGAAGAAAAATATACCTACATGATAGTTGAAAAAAATAAAATAAAACTTTGAAAAATAAATATAAATACAATTACCTACCTTCCCATCTCTACAAAACTTTACACACACACATAGAGGGCATGTTTGATCAGAGAATGAGAAATGAACAGACAATCTTTCACAAGTGATATTCCACAACAGATTCTATCTTTACAATCACACAATTGATTGGAAGCCATAGAGAATACAATATCCCACTGTGCTTATTGTTTATTGACAATAAAAATAGCATTTGCTCCAGTAGAGGGAAATGTTTGCTTAAAAGATACAACAAGCATGTAACAAAATTACATAAGATTTTTTGAAAGATATAACCACAGAAATAACTGTCTACCCAGTGATTATTAACATCAAGCAAAATATAAAACAGGGAAATGTATATTCAACAAAGACTTTTTCCACTGTCATGGAGGATCTCCAGCATAGAATCCAAATTGAAGAGGGATTCCCTATAGATGATGCAATGGACTTTGGTGAATTATGCAGTTCTTTTAGTGACTCCCTTTTCCTCCAAGCTTCACCCTGTGACAAAGGTCATCCTCAATTTTAATTATTTAGAGAATAATAATAATGATAATGAATATTATCTCATTTTTTCCCTATAACAACTCTATGAGGTGGGTACTATTATTACATACAGTGAACAGAGCACTGAACCTGTAGTGAAGAAGACCTGAGTTAAAATCCTACCTCAGACATTTCCTAGCTGTGTGACCCTGGGTAGGTCACAACTTCTATTTGCCCCAGTTTCTTTATCTGTAAAGAGGGTCTGGGGACAGCTAGGTGGTACAGTGGATAAAGCACAGGCCCTGGATTCAGGAGGACCTGAGTTCAAATCCAGCCTCAGACACTTGACACTTACTAGCTGTGTGACCTCGGGCAAGTCACTTAATCCTCATTGACCTACAAAAAAAAAAAAAAGAGGGCCTAATAATAGCATCTACCTCCTCAGGTTGTCATGGGAACAAAATGAGATAATAGTTGTAAAGGGCTTTGCAAACCCTAAAGCATTATATAAATGCTAACTTCATTATTATTATTATTATAGTTGAGGATTACCCAAAGGTAGGCATGAACAAGCTGCAATATATTACAAATGAAAAATTACGCAGGAAAAGCAGTATATGGAATGTCACAATATATGATTAGAATATCAGATGGGTTGGTCACTTAGCAAGGGTATGAGATGACTGATGGACAGTCTAAATGCTCTGGTGGTATCCATTCATCATTAGGAGAATGAAAGATGAAAGAATCAAAGCAGGATCAGGCTCTGTCTTGTTCATGTAATCAGTTCTCCAACCTTATTTGTGATGATTCTTTCTATGTGGGAGCCTGAGCTTTGTTTTTTTTTTTTAATTAATAAAGTATTTTATTTTTTTTCCGTTACATGTAAAGATAGTTCTCAACCTTTGTTTATACAAGCCTTACAATTTCAGATTTTTCTCCCTCCCTCCCCTCCCTCCCCCCTCCCCTAGACAGCAGGTAATCTGATATAGGTTATATATATACACACACACACATAATAACATTAATCCTATTTCTGCATTAGTCACGTTATAAGAGAAAAAAATCAGAGCAATGATGGAAAACCTCAAAATAGAAAAAAAAAAAACAACAGCATCAAAACCAAAAGAAATAGTATGGTTCATTTAGCATCTATACTCCGCAGTTCTTTTTTTTTTTTTCCTGGATTTGGAGATCCTCTTCCATCATGAGTTCCCTGGAACTCTTCTGTACCATTGCATTGGTGAGAAGAATATAGTCCATCACAGTAGATCAACACTCAATGTTGATGTTACTGTGTACAATGTTCTTCTAGTTCTGCTCATCTCACTCATCATTAGCCCATGCAAGACCCTCCAGGTTTCTCTGAACTCCTCCTGCTCATCGTTTCTTATAGCACAATAGTATTCCATTGTATTCATATACCATAATTTGTCCAGCCATTCCCCAATTGATGGGCACCCCCTCAACTTCCAATTCTTTGCCACCACGTAAAGAGCAGCTATAAATATTTTTTTAATGTATAAGGTATTTTATTTTTTCCATTACATGTAAAGATAGTTCTCAACTTTTGTTTAGACAAGCTTTACAATTTCAGATTTTTCTCCCTCCCTCCCCTCCCTCCCCCCTCCCCTAGACAGCAGGTTATCTGATATAGGTCATATCTATATATCTCTATACATATACATATAGATATAGATATATACACACACACATATATATACACATAATAACATTAATCCTATTTCTGCATTAATCCTGTTACAAGAGAAAAAATCAGAGCAGTGATGCAAAACCTCAAAATAGAAAAAAAACACAACAGCACCCAAAACAAAAGAAATAATATGGTTCAATCAGCATCTATATTCCACAGTTCTTTCTTTTTTTTTTCTTGGATTTGGAGATCCTCTTCTATCATGAGTTCCCTGGAACTCTTCTGTACCATTACATTGGTGAGAAGAATATAGTCCATCACAGTAGGTCAACACTCAATGTTGATGATACTGTGTACAATGTTCTTCTGGTTCTGCTCATCTCACTCATCATCAGCTCACGTAAGACCCTCCAGGTTTCTCTGAACTCTTCCTGCTCATCATTTCTTACAGCACAATAGTATTCCATTGTATTCATATACCACAACTTGTCCAGCCATTCCCCAATTGATGGGCACCCCCTCAACTTCCAATTCTTTGCCACCGCGTAAAGAGCAGCTATAAATATTTTTGTACATGTGGGTCCCTTTCCCCCTTCCATGATCTCTTTGGGGAAAAGACCCAAAAGTGGTATTGCTGGGTCAAAGGGTATGCACAGCTTTATCGCCCTTTGGGCATAATTCCAAATTGCTCTCCAGAATGGTTGGATCAGTTCACACTGAGCTTTGTTTTTATGAAGATATATTAAGAAGATTGTACGCGAATCCTGTCAGGGCATGGGGTGTCAGCAAGTGTTCCCCTTCCTGCAGGGGCTCAACTAAACTTCCCTGTTCTTGCAATTGCTCTACCCAGCTCAGCTAAATATAATTCCTCATTTGAGTTTAGGATAAAAAAAATATATAGTCTTTCCACATGATGCTAAGATACTAATGAGGTCAATAGCCTATTAATCAACAAGTTTTAATAAGGGTTATACAATGTTTTCTATTTCTCCATTCCCAGAAACTCTTAGTTTGACTAGAAATTATAAAACTCTTATTGCATATTGTTATAGTATCCAATTACCTTGCTTTAATATTGTCATGTGGAGTCAGGAAAGTCCCCAAGGCAAATCTTACAAATCAACCTACTTTCATGGTCTCATGATACTTCTCCATTCCGGCAAATGTCATGAATATGTATTAGATCCTATGAATATGTATTAATCACATGAATATGTATTGTGATTAGTTCCTCTTTTTTACTATAAAAGAAGCTTGTCAATCTCATTCAGGGGCTTTGGTTTTTGAGAGGTCATTGACCTATTTATTGGTAATTTCGAGCTTGTTAATAAATTGATTTTGCTTGGAAGTCAGTCTCTCAAATTGTTATCATGACAGTGAGGAAAATTCCCAGGAGAGAGAGAGGGAGAGAGAAAGAGAGAGACAGAGAGACAGACAGAGACACAGAGAAAAAGAATAGAGAGACAGAGAAGAGGGGAGAGAGACAGACAGACAGAGGCAGGGGGGAGGAGGAGAGAGAGAAAGAGACAGTGACAGAAACAGAGAAAGACAAAGAAACAGAGACAGAGACAGAGGAGAGGAGCAGGGAGAAAGAGAAAGAAAAGAGACAGAGAGACAGGCAGAAACAGAAAGACAGAAAGAAACAGAGAGAGAAGAGACAGAGAAAGAGGGAGGGAGAAAGAGACAGACAGACAGAGACAGAGAGAAGGGGGAGAGAGAAAGAGAGAGGGGTAGGAAGAAAGAAGGCTCCTGAAGCAAAAGGGATGGAATAGGATCAAGGGCATAGGAAGAAGAACCACTTCTTTAGAGACGGGAATATAGGAGGAAAGGATGGGTGAAAATGTCATGCTCAGATCTCCCTCATCCTTAAAAAAATCAACCTTCACTCAAGCTACTACCCTATACCTCTCCCCCTTTCACTGCCAGATTCCGATAGAGTGGTCTACCCTTTCTCACCACCAACTCACTACTCAGTTCCCTGCAATCTGGTCTTTCATTCCACTGTTGTAATGAAACTGTTCTCTTCAAGATTTCTAATGTGCTCTTCAATGTTAAATCCAATGGTGTCTTCTCAGGTCTCATCCTTACTCATCTTTCTGAAGTCTTTGACACTGACCACTGTCCTCTTCTCCCCCAAACTCTTCCTACCCTTGGCTTCTATGATATCGTTCTCTCCTAGTTCTCCTCCTTACCTGTTTAACCTCTCTTCAGTCTCCTATATTAGATTTATCATCCACCTTTGGTCCTCTAACCAAGAATGCCCCCCAGTGCTCTGTCTTGGTCCTTCCTCCTCTACATTCTCACTTAGGGATATCACTAGCTCGCTAGGCAGACAACTTCCACATCTGTATATCTAGCCCTCATCTTTCTCCTGAACTCATCTCCCATATCTACCTCCATGCCAGATATTTCCACCTTGTGGGAAGTCAGTCTGATTTAGGCCATCCTGGAGGTTCAGATTTGGAATTGGAATGAAATGAAGTGAGATACTCATAGACTATTAGACAGTAAATAAAAGGAGAGTTATGTAGCCATAGCCTGGGAAGGAAAATCAGCCAGGGTACAGTGCTGGTTTGGGTAACGTGTCTAATCAAAAGAGTGTGTTAGGGGCGGCTAGGTGGCACAGTAGATAAAGCACCGGCCCTGGATTCAGGAGTACCTGAGTTCAAATCCGACCTCAGACACTTGACACTTACTAGCTGTGTGACCCTGGGCAAGTCACTTAACCCCCATTGCCCCGCCAAAAAAAAAAAAAAAAAGAGTGTGTTAACTGGCAGAGCAATTGGCTATCTGTCAAATCTGAAGAAGTCCATGGGCTTGCCTTTTTATGCCTTAGCTAGCTGAGAAGCCCTAACAGTGACTCAAACCCCATTCCCTTAGAGCATGCAATTTTAGGGTATAGTTTCCCTGCCTTTTTTTTAAAGTGAGGCAATTGGGGTTAAGTGACTTGCCCAGGGTCACACAGCTAGTAAGTGTCAAGTGTCTGAGGCCGGATTTGAACTCAGGTACTCCTGACTCCAGGGCTGGTGCTCTATCCACTGCGCCACCTAGCTGCCCCATTTCCCTGCCTTTTAAAGAAAAACTGGCCTAGTCTACATATAAGGGTCACTATTAGATGTTACTATTATAATATACATGGATGTCCTATAGATATCTCAGAGTTAATATGTCCAAAATAGAAGACACCCTCCCCACAAACCCTTTCCTCCTCCTCCAAAATTCCCTATTTCTTGTGAAAGTGTTACTACCCTTGCAGTCATGGGGGTTCATAAACTCAGAGTCATCCTAGTCTCTTCTGTCTCTCATCCCTCATAGCCAATATCAATTTTTTTTCTTCACATATTCCTCACATCTATCTCTTCTCCTCCGTCCTCCTCTAGACCTTCATTCCATGTCTCCAATCTAACAGGCTCCTGATTGGTCTCCCTACCTTCGATTTCTCTCCTTTCCAATCTGTTCTCCACACATTTGCCCAAACAGTCTTCTTCTGCCACAGGTCTGACCATATTTGTCCTTGTTAACGATTTTACTCCAAACCTTGCATGGTTCCCTTTCTTCATAAACCGGCCCACCAAGCCCTCCACAATCGAGCCATACCCATCTTTCCAGTCTTATTTCAAATTATTCCCATTCACTGTGCCTTCCAGACAGACTAGACAAACTCATTGGACATTCTACTTCCTGTCACTCACTGTGTATTCCCCCCTCCATTCCCCCTCCAATCATTCCCTTCTCAACTCAGCCTTTTAGAATATTATTTTCTGTCAAAGCTCAATTCAGTCAACATCTCCTCTGTAGACCCCATCGTGATCCCTTCAACACTTGTGCTCTTGACCTTCTCAAATTACCCCCTCCATTATGCTGTTCTGCACATGTGTTATGGCCACCCAATAGAACAGACAGGATAGAAGAGAAAGGACTGTTGGTTTTGACTCTATCCCTAGTGCTTAGCATACACAGTGGTATGTGCTTTTAAAAAGTCTGTTGAAATCAATCCATCAAGTCAGTAAGCATTGATTAAGTTCATACTATGTGCTAAGCACTTGGGGATACAAAGACAGAAGCAAAACAATTATTTCTCCCTTCAAAGATCCTACATTTTATTTATTTGTTTGTTTTTTAAATCATAAAATTTTTAAATTATTTTTCAGTTACATGTAAAGATAGTTTTCAACAAGATCCTACATTTTACCAGGAAAAACAAAGTTATGCATGTACACACATATGTAAATATTACATATGTTTATAGTGTATATAATAATGCATGTATTGCATACATATATGTATATTTATTACAAAGTACATATAGAGCAGATATAAGGTAATAGACACACACACACACAAATAGTGTGTGGGGAGGGAGATGGGGGAGGCATTGGCAGCTGGAGGACCAGGAAAAGCCTTGTGTATAAGGTACTTGAGCAGAGTCCTGAAGGAAACCAGAAATTCCAAAAGGTGCATTCCAGTCCTGGGGAGCAGCTGGTGCTAACACACAGATGGATTATTGCCAGTTTCTAAACTTTGAACAAATGAGAATATCTTTAGGAAATCTTGAAAGTAAGTCAATTCTATTATGTTTTTACATTGTTTCTTTTTCTTTCTTTCTTTTTTTTTTTTTTGCAGGGCAATGAGGGTTAAGTGACTTGCCCAGGGTCACACAGTTAGTGTCAAGTGTCTGAGGCCGGATTTGAACTCAGGTCCTCCTGAATGCAGGGCTGGTGCTTTATCTACTGTGCCACCTAGCTGCCCCCTTTACATTGTTTCTAAGAGGCAACCTGATATAGTGAATAGAAGGCTGACCTTGGAGTCCGGAAGGCCTGGGTTCGAGCCCAGCCTTAGATAAATTCTAGCCGTGGGACAATGAGCAAGACACTTAACTCTCAATACCCCAGGTGACACTCTGAGACGAAAAGTTAGACAAGCTGCCAACCTGCATCACTGGAGGGAAGTTTCCCCCTAGGGGCTCCACCTACAAATGAATCACACTTGTACAAGAAAATTATATTGTGAAGTAGAGTAAATGTGTAGAATGGGTTAAAAGCAGTAAAGAGCTCTTTAACTGATAAGTATTATAAGTATAAATCCATTATCCACAATCTAAGCAGAAGACAGAAGCAATCATTTCAATTATGTGCAAGGGCCTCTTTGTGAGGAGTGCTAATTTTTGTAAATTTTATAGTGTTCAGGCACTTGAAGAGACCAGAAAGACTCAAAGACCTTTGAGTTCACATTTGGCCCTTTTTCAAGGACCACTTGATAATCAAGTGGATGTAAGATGATATCTCTGACATTCAGCTCTCTTGGCTATTTTAATGAGAGCGTTTGCATAGGAGATTTGTAAAATCCCTTCTAGCTGCAAAAATCTAAATTTGTGGTTCTGCAAGGCAGAGTTCAAGAGTGGCAAGTTTAATGGTGATGAAGTCAGTAGAGATGGGGGTTTTATACCTGGCTCTGCTATTAATTCTCTGCCTCATATAATCTCTCTGGGTCTCAGGGGATGTACTACTTAAGCCTTTCCCAATTCCAAAGTTTTAAGTATACATCTCCTTTAGCCTCAGTTTCTTCATCTGTAAAATGAGGGGGCAGATGGCCTCTGAGGTCCCTCAGCTCAAGATCAATGATCTTGAGATCACTTCCTTACTAGATAGTTGGTTTGTTGTTTCTTTACCTGTTTGGGAATGCTACAGGCTAAATTACCTTAATTCCCACTCCACTGACCTGTTGCTTGAAGATAAAGACTCTGCAAGATGGGTGGATAAGGTAGACTCTCAGGTCCTTTCCAGCTCCAGAGCTCCAATTCTGTGAGTCTGCAAAGATCTAGTTTGCAAGCCAGGTAGGTCTTTTGGAGGAGCCCAAGTTGATATAGTCATTAAAGCCCAATGAAATTTTTATGGTATTGATTTGAGAAAGGATGTTGAATATTGAAAAGGCAGCTGGGTGACACAGTGGATAGAGTTCTGGGCATAGAGTCAGGAAGACTCATAGTAATTTTTTGTTGTTCATTTATTGACTTAAGAAAGTGATGGAGTGCAGTTTGGGAGAGTATGGGGCAGGAGGTATTGACACAGATTAATTGCTTGTACATGGGGCAGCTGGGTGGTACCAGGAAAACCTGAGTTCAAATCCCTCCTCAGACACTTACTAGCTGTGTGACCCTGGGCTAGTCAATTAACCCCGTTTGTCTCAGTGTCCTCATCTGTAAAATGAGCTAGAAAAGGAAATAGCAAACCGCTCCAGTATCTTTGCCAAGAAAATCCCAAATGGGGTCATGGAGAGTCAAATATGACTGAAAATGACTGAACAATAACATTGAACTGGAAAAAGTGAGGAAACAATAAGAATAGGGATAAGGACTGCTCTGTGATCTCATTGGTATAGAGAGTTCCCAGGGGAGAAAAATTCCTGCTACCAACGCAAGTCAGCACCTACTCTGCAACATAAAAGTTTGCAGAATTGCTTAGAACACAGAGAGGTTAAATGCTAGTCTCCAACTGTGACCCTTGCCCAGTGTCACACATGCACTATGTGTCGGGGGCGGGGGGGGGGGGGGGATGTAAGTTTAAAAAAACAAAAACCCAACAACTTTCAAGAGCAAATTTTTTTTTGCCATATCTTTGAGGAAAGCATGAATAGTAAGTGATCAATCCCTTTTACCCTGTAATTCCCTCATTGAAATTATATCCTAAGTGGCACCTAGGTAGTGCAGTGGAAGAAGCACCAGCCCTAGAGTCAAGAGGACCTAAGTTACATTTGGATCTCACATATTTACCAGCTGTGTGACTCTGGACAAGTCATTTAACCCCAATTGCATCCCCCCCCCAAAAAAATTGTGAATACACACACACACACACACACACACACACACACACACACACACCCCTAAGCAAACAAGTAATCAGGAGAGAAAAAGCCTCTGTATAAAGATTCTTACAGCTGTGTTATTTGTAATAATGAAGAACTGGAAACAATCTAAATTCCTAATAGTTAGGAAATGTCTGAAACTGGTAGTTAAGTGTAATGGATAAAATATACAAGCAAGAACAATAAATATAAGGAATACAAAGAAACATGGAAAGACCTATGTGAAATAATACCAAGTGAAACAATTAGAACTCAAACAGTATACACATTGACTACAACCACTTAATAGTTAAAAATATATATTCTTCCTACATGAATGTATAATGAAAGAGAGTAGGAGATTTAAAGGGAGCTCCTGGTGAGTTGTTATTTATGTTTGTAGGCTTTGGTAGTGAACAAAGAGCTATGTTTATTGAATTGAACCATTTGTTGAATTTTGTTGTAAATAGTTGTGAGTTGTAGAGGAGGAGTGCCCATCCACCCTGGCTGAGAGATTTTCCACAGAGGGAGTCTCTTATATCACAGGCCTAGACAAAAACAAGCAAGCAAAAAACACAATAAGCTCATAAAAGAAAAACAAAATTTAAGTCTATGCCATGCATCATGCCACCACTGTTATGTTTAATTTCTAGGAGCTATTCCAATCTTTCTAGATGATTTGCTAGAATACGTTCACATGGTACTAAGGGTCATCACAAAATAGAAGGAACCCAGAGTCGGAAGAAACCTCAAAGGCCATCTAAGCCAACATGGATATGAAAAAAAAAAAAGTCTTTTCTACAATATCCCCAACAAGAAGTCTTCCAGTGAGGAGAAACTCGCTGTCTCCCAAGGTGGCATATCCTACTTTTGGACAGTTCAACTTATTAGGAAATGTTTCTTTATATGAAGACTACATTCCTCTGCAAATTCCTCCCCATTGGTCCCAGTTCTGCCCACAGGTCCATGTAGAACAAGTCTAATACATTTTCTACATGATAGTCCTTCAAATAGTTCTCATGTCAGCCAGTCAGGTCTCCCCTAAGTCTGTTCTTCTCCAGACTGAATGTTCCCAGTTCTTTCAACAGACACTTATAGAACAACTTTGTCAGTTGTCTAACCATCCCTATCACCCTCTACTGGATACACTCCAGTTCAACTCTGTCATTCCCAAAATATGGTGCTCTAAAATGAACACAATAGTCTAGAAGTGGTCTGACCTCAGCCAAGTATAGTAGAACTATTTATCTTCCTCATCTTGGTTATTATCCTTCCCTGAATACTATCTAGAATATCATAGTTCTTTTGTTTGTCACACGAGACTGTTGACCCATGTTGTGCTTACAGTTCACTTAGACCATGAGATCTTTTTCACAGGAACCATCATCTAGCTATGTCTCCTCCAACCTGTGCTCAGGAAGTTAATTTTTTTAAAGCCAAGTATAGAATTTAACATTTATAACTATTAAAGTATACCTTAATAAATTTGATCCTTCATGCTTGCCTGTTGAGATTTTTAAAAATCTTGTTTCTGTTATCCAACACAGTAGCTATCTATTATTCCCAGCTTTATGTTATCTACAAATTTACAAGAATGTCTCCTATACATATCTCTTAATTATCAAATCTAATGGCCATTTCTTAATCCTCATCTTTCTTGATTTCTCTGGAAACTTTAACACTGTCAATCACCCTCTTCTCCTTGATTCTCTCTTCTTTCTAGGTTTTCATGACACTGTGCTATTCTGGTTCTCTTCCTACCTATCAAACCACATATTCTCAGTCTTCTTTGCTGGATTTTTATCCAGGTTACAAATGCTAACTATGGGTGTCTCCCAAGACTGTATCCTGGGCCTTCTTTATCTAATTTTTTTCACTTGGTGATCTCATCACCAAGCCTCAGAAAGCTAGGTGTGTCAGATTTGACTCCACAATCTCTCTCACCCCACCTCCATATCCAATCTGTTGCCAAGTCTTGTTGATTCTATCTTCATGATATCTCTTATATACATTCCCTTCTTTCCTCTGACACAATCACCACCGTGGTATAGCTCCTCATTTCCTCATGCCTAGACTATTGCAGTAGCCTGCTCTCTGGTCTCCCTGCCTCAAGTCTCTTGTCACTTCAGCCAATTCACCACTCAGTTATCAAAGGGATCTTCCTAAACACTCATCTGACCATGTCATCTCCCTATTCGATAAATTCCAGTGGCTCCCTGTTACTTCCAGGATCAAATATAAAGTCCTTTGCTTTGTTTAAAGCCTTATTTCCTCCTAGATCTCCAGTCTTCTTAAATATCACTCTCCTCTGTGAACTTTGTGATCTAATGACACTAGCCTCCTTACTGTTCCTTGAACAAGGTACTCCATTTCCCAACTGCATGTCTTTTCCTCCATACCTGGTGTCCTTTTTCTCCTTCCCTTCATCTCTTAGCTTCACTGGCTCTCTTTAAGTCTCAGATAAAATTCCATCTTCTGTAAGAAACCTTTCCTTTGAGATTACCCCCAGTTTATCATATATATATATATATATATAAAATTTGCAAACAGTTATTTGGGCATTGTTTGTCCTATTACATATTGAGCTCCCTGAGGTCAGGGACTGTTTAATATTTAATTTAAATATTATTATTTCAAACTGTCCAAAATATAATTTATCTGTAAGCCTCAACACTTAGTTTAGTGCCTGGCAAATAATAAGAGCTTAATATATGCGTGTTGATTGACTATGTCTTCCTTTAAGTCACTGATAAATGATGAACAGGACAGGGCCAAGGACAAATCACTAAGACAATCCATTAAAGACCTCCCTCCAAGTGGGTATCGATCTATTAAAGACTACTTTTTGAACATAGTCATTCATGCAGTTCTGAATCCATTCAATTATACTATAACTAGCCCATTTTATCAAAAAAAAGTAGCAGTAGGACTGTCAGATGTTTTACGTAAGTATGTGATGTCTGTACCATTCTCCTAATCTACCACTATAGTCACTCTGCCAAATAAAAGTCAGGCATGACATATTCTTGATAAAGCCATACTAGCTATTAGTAATCACTGCTTCCCTAAGTGCTCACAAACCAACCCTTTAATAATATGTTCTAGGGTTTTTCCAGGAATAGAAGTTAAGTTCACTGACCTATAATTTGTAGATTTTAACCTCTTTTTTTTTTTTTTTGGAAACTGAGAAAATATTTGCCCTTCTCTAATTCCACAGCATTTTCCCTATTCTCCATGATCTTTCAAAGAACACAGAGAGTGAATCATATATGCCAATTCTTTTATTACACTCTGATTCCACTTAACAAATACTTAAGTACCTACTGTGTGAAGATCAGTGACCTAACCCCAAGAAAAACAAATAGGACACTGTCTACATGGAGATTGCAGTCTAGTAGATGGGGACCTGGCCTGAAGATCTCACCGACCACCTCCTTTACATTTTCCTTCACATGCCATTTCTCTCCTCATCTTCCTCTCTTCAAAGTCATGAAACACCTGCTCTAGTTCCACTCTGACCCAATCCTGGTACAGCTCACTTATCCAATTCAATCTAATCCAACATTCACTTATTAAATGCTTGTTTGTAAGGCATCATGCCAGGTGCTAAGGATGCAAAAAGTAGTCCTTGTCCTCAAAGACATTACATTCTACTGAAAGGATAAACCATGTTAAAAAGAAGAAGAAGAAGAAGAAGAAGAAGAAGAAGAAGAAGAAGAAGAAGAAGAAGAAGAAGAAGAAGAAGAAGAAGAAGAAGAAGAAGAAGAAGAAGAAGAAAAAAGATATACATACACATAACAGTAGCTGGAAGCTGAGTTGTTTGGCTGAAGAGGAACTCTGACTATTCCCCATTTTTGTGTGGATTGAGCCACTTTTTCCCAGTTCCTTCCTTTAGCTGGTCCATTGGACACAACTTTTCTTTTAATCAATACTCACTCCACCTCTCATGAGGGATTTGAACTTGTCACAGAAGAAAACAACAGGGAAAGGAGTCACTAGGGTTAACTACCCCAAAAGAGCATAGAAAGCAAACTTCTCTTTCCCTCTTTTTCCCCCTAATGTGACTATTTAGCTCGTTCTTTGCCCAGGAGAATCCAGGATCTGGGGCAGATTTATTTTGATTTCTGTTTTGGGGAAAATTAATTATATGGTTTTGATAAAAAATCTCTTTGGTTCAGTTTGAGCACCTAGCTGACACTGCAGCAATTTAAAAGGAGAATTTACTTTTTTCTCTCTCTGTAGCCAGCCCTAGCTTCCTGTTTAACTGTTTTTTCTTTTTTCTCTAAGGTCACATGAACACAACTGAGTGCTATCTGAGAGAAATCATCTTTGAAGACACATGAAAAATACAGACCGTGAATGTACTCTTAGTAGAGACAAGGAATGGAGTTGGGGGAGGGGGAGAAAATTCACCTCTTGCTTAAAAGAACAAGAGGTACAGAAAGGAAACAGAGGACTGGAATAGGAATCAACAGCTCTATTATCAGTAGTGTGATACATATAATTCCCTGTATTGGCTCTGTCCAGCATCTTTCAGTACTGGTGTCACGAAAATTTCTAAGTCTGACAAAGAATAAGAAACAGTGAAGTCTCCAAACAGTAGAAAGATAGGTTTATTGAGAGAGGGGAGAAAGAGAGAGAGAGAGAGAGAGAGAGAGAGAGAGAGAGAGAGAGAGAGAGAGGAGAGGGAGAGAGAGAGGAGTCTGGGACCCAAAGATCCCTAGCAGTACTAGGAGATGGTATTTATACCCCACAGACTCCTCCCATTGCACACGCAGAGAATTGCAAATGGTACAGAAAAGGATACATTGAAACTTGAACATTATCTTTAGTGACAAAGGCCATCTAGCCAACTAATCACAAGAGGGAAACAGTCCTGAAGCATATTTCTTTTTTTTTTTTTTTTAGGCAATGGGGGTTAAGTGACTTGCCCACAGTCACACAGCTAGTAAGTGTCAAGTGTCTGAGGCCGGATTTGAACTCAGGTACTCCTGAATCCAGGGCTGGTGCTTTAACCACTGCGCCATCTAGCTGCCCCTGAAGCATATTTCTAAAGCAACATGATCATAAATCTCAATGCTGATTGGTTCCTTCAGCTTAGAAGATACTATTTTAGGGGCAGTGGTGCAGTGGATAAAGCACCGACCTTGGATTCAGGAGGACCTGGGTTCAAATGTGGCCTCAGACACTTGACACTAGCTGTGTGACCTTGGGCAAGTCACTTAACCCTCATTGCCCTGCAAAAATTTAAAAAAAAAAAGATACTATTTTAAGTGTTGTGGTTAACCACAATACACCTTTTAAAAAGGAACATCTCTACAAAGCTGGTACCTAACCCATAAGAAGACTAGGTTGAAATACAAAGAGAAATAGGTTACATAACTAAAGAAAAGTAGAGAATATTTAAACATATTAAATTAAATCATTTGTCTCATACTGATTATTAGCACAGTTAAATCACTTATATTTAAGTGAAGGGGAAAATCTCACTCACACTGGGCATAAAATAGTTATTTCAGTGGCTCAGCATCCTCTGGTGTTTCTGGTCATGGCTTGGCCATAGAAGCTATGGTAGGGGCTGGGCAGCAGCTAGGGATTCTAAGAGATGGAAATGAAGACAGAATGCATTACAGGTATGCAAAGGCAATGAGGTAGGAAATGTAGTGCTAAATTTAGAAAACAGCAAGTAGCCCAGTTATCTAGAATATAGAGAAAGAAATATCCAGGAAGACTGAAAAGGCAGACTATAGGCATATAGTGAAGACCTGTACATGTCAAACTGAGAAGTTTATATTTTATCCTAGAGGGAATAGACAGATCTTAAAGACTTTTTGTACCAGAAAGTATCACGGTCATATTTGTGTTTTAGAAAGAATTATTTTGGCAACTGTCCAGAAAATGGACTGTAGAACAGAAGGGCTGAAAGACAGGAGTCTAATTTAATTATTACACTTTTTTCAATATTCCATGAGAGATAAACCAAACTAATAAGATCAAAATTATAAGAAAGCAAAAAACTGGGAAAGAATTTTTGCAACAAGTATATCTGATAAAGGCCTCATTTCTCAAATATATAGAGAGATGAGCTAAATTTATAAAGATAGGGGGCAGCTAGGTGGCACAGCGTATAAAGCACTGGCCCTGGATTCAGGAGGACCTGAGTTCAAATTTGGCCTCAGACACTTGACACGTACTTGCTGGGTGACCCTTGGCAAAGTCACTTAACCTTCATTGTCCTGCAAAACAGATAGATAGATAGATAGATAGATAGATAGATGATAGATAGATAGATAGATAGATAGATAGATAGATAGATAGATAGATGGATGGATAGATGAGTGAATGAATGAATGAATACATTTATATACAAGTCATTCCCCAACTGATAAATGGTCAAAGGATATGAATAGGCAGTCTTTAGACAAAAATCAAAATTATCTATAGTCATATGAAAAAATGCTCTAAATCACTATTGATCAAAGAAATGCAAATTAAAAAAGCTCTGAGGTACCACTGCACACCTATAAGAGTGGCAAATATAACAAAAAGGAAAATGTTGGATGTTGGAGGGAATGTGGGAAAACTGGGGCACTAATGCTATGTTGGTGGAGTTGTGAACTGATCCAACCATTCTGGAACTATGCCCAAAGGGCTATCAAATTGTGCATACCCTTTGATCCAACAATACCACTGCTAGGTTTATATCCCAAAGATATCCAAAAAAAAAAAAAGGGGAAAGGACCTATTTGTACAAAAATATTTATAGCAGCTCTTTTTGTGGTGGCTAAGAATTGGAAATCAAAGGGATGCCCATCAACTGGAGAATGGCTAAACAAACTGTGGTTTACAATAGTAATGGAATATTATTATTTTATAAGAAATGACAAGCAGGATGATTTCAGAAAAACCTGGAAAGACTTACATTAACTGATGTATAGTGAAGTGAACAGAATCAGGTCAACATTGTACACAGTGACAGCAATATTGTTTGATGAAGAACTGTGAACGTCTTAGCTATTCTCAGAAGTATAATGATCTAAGACAATCCCAAAGTACCAATGATGAAGCATGCTATCCACCTCCAGACAAACAACTGATATTGATTTAACACAGACTGAAGCATGCTATTTTTCATTTCTTTAATTTTTTAATTTATCTTCTTATACAAAATGACTAATATGGAAATGCTTTACATAATTGAACATTTCTAATCTATATCAGATTGCTTATTGCCTCAGGGCGCAGGGAGGGAGAGATAGGATTTTTTTTTTTGGTGGGGCAATGAGGTTAAGTGACTTGCCCAGGGTCACCCAGCTAGTAAGTGTCAAGTGTCTGAGGCTGGATTTGAACTCAGGTCCTCTTGAATACAGGGCCAGTGCTTTATCTACTGCACCACCTAGCTGCCTCCCCCCTGCCCCGCAAGGGATCCAGGGATAGAATTTGGAACTCAAAACTTTAAATAAAAATGTTTTTTTAAAAAAATATTCCACATGAAAGGTCATAAGGATCTGAACTAGGGCCTGAACATAAATGTGGGTATAAGGTTATGTGGACATTTTGATTAATGAAAAGGGGAAAAAAGGGAGGAATTGTATGGAAAATACTAATGATATCAGCCTAAGAAGAAATATAGTCCATCAGATAAAAGTTCTTAAGGGGAAGCACAGCCTATCCTGAGAGGGCCAAACAGAGGACAATTTATTTTAGGGACAAAGGCCCTGGCTGAAAGGGGATATGACTGCAAGGCATTCTTGTCTACCAGTTTATTCACATATAACTATTTTCAGGGTTTTGAAGAACATGACTGAGAAACTATAACTCTCAGACCTGTTTGGAGAATGTAGGAAAATATATGTAGCTATTTAAATTTTACTGAATAGAACTGTGAATGTTGAGTTTTTCAGCCTGAGTTAGAGATAGGTCACAGCTCATGGGGAGGCCCTGATTTGAAGCCTGATTAGAAGAGCAAGAGAAGGGGCAGCTAGGTGGTGCAGTGGATAAAGCACTATCCCCGGATTCAGGAGGTTCTGAGTTCAAATTCGGCCTCAGACACTTGACAGGAGAAGAAAAAGGAGAGAAAGCAGGAGAAGTTGAGCACCAGAGGAGTCAGAAGTAATGGAGACAGAAAAAACCAGAAGGTTAAGAGAGAAGATGCTTATAAAAGGCTGGCCTCAGAAATGGATAGTAGTTGAGTACAATTGACAAGCTGATTTTGCAGCTAATGCAAGAAGCTATTTGACTAGAGGAAAACACTTTAGCTGCTGAAAATTGGTTGGGGGAAAACAGAATTCCCACCCCATGTCAAGAATTGATTGGGTTTATTGTCTTTTAGTGCCATCTATAGTCTAAAAGACTGGGGATTGACTGTATTGCTTTTTACTGCCCTCTGCAACTTGAAAGGGAAAAAAGGGGGTGACAGAAGCCTTGCATCTGCTTTGTTTTGAGCTGTTCAGGTATATTTTTGATTAAGAAAATATTACAACACTTTCTCAGTTCCCTACCAGTGGTGGCTATGTTTTAAAAGAACTTGACACTGTTTCAGTGGCCCAAGAAGAGTAGAGAAATAGTTTTGCCCAGAAGGAGAGCTGTGAAGACCAGAAGGAAAGCATATAGCAAAGAAGTAGTTTTGCCTACTATATGGCACATGGTGCCGACTGTTCCCTACAGTACAGAATTATGAGTTATCCTCAGCATATGGGTTTCTCTCACATATCTCCCTGCTAGTTTTCTAAAAATACATAAACACTCTTCCCTTATGAACAATGTGGGCATTGGCTTGTGGATGGATCATGATATTTTAATTATTCATGCATTTGCCTTCTAAAGAATAAATATCCCACAAAAAAAGAAAAGAAAAAAATAAAGAATAAATATTATATTATGGTTATTTCCTTTTCTTCTCATAAATAATTTGTTTAAGAGTTAATGGGGAGGGGCAGCTAGATGGCACAGTGGATAGAGCACCCGCTCCAGAGTCAGGAGTACCTGAGTTCAAATCCTGCCTCAGACACTTAACACTTACTAGCTGTGTGACCCTGGGCAAGTTACTTAACCCCAATTGCCTCACTAAAAATAAATTTTAAAAAAAAGAGTTAATGGGGCATCTAGGTGGCACAGTGGATAAAACACAGGCCCTGGGTTCAGGAGGACCTGAGTTCAAATCTGGCCTCAGACACTTGACACTTACTAGCTGTGTGACCCTGGGCAAATCACTTAACACTCATTGATCTGCAAAAAGACAAAAAAAAAAAGAGTTAATGGTATCATTATGACTAATTTTGTGTAAATTGGAAGCACACTGGTAGGGGCTTGGGAGCTACAGTTTTTGAGTAGCAAGAATGTATTTCTCACCCTCCTTTCCATATACATACATTTTAAGGTTGCCCCTAGGGAAAGTTTGAGTAGTAACAGAATGTCTGCTCTTCTAGGAACCACCCTGATCTGCTGAAGTGGGTGGAGGTGGCATGAGAGAGCCAGCTCCAGCCAGCCCAGAGAGAGGGAAAGAGAGTACAAGTGTCATATCATGCACCATTAATGAGCTACATGGGCATCCCTCTGCAATGCTGATTTCAACCCAATTCACTCCACATGATGATAGAAGAAAAGATAGTAAAGAAATGCAACTAGTATATTAAATATATTTTTAAAAGAGAACAAGATAGGGACATTATTTAGAGAAATCATTGAAAAGTAGAGCTTAAAAGACAATAAACTACAGGAAGACTGAGTCTATTTTTTAAAAACCCTTTTTAGAAGTCCAGGAAAAGTGTAGCCCAGGAATAAAAATACCAAGTGCTCGGAAAAATCCCAGTTTAGCCAAAAAGGCAGAGTCAAAGAAACTTTTACAGGGAAAAGGCATCTTTCCAAATACGGAGTCAGGCCCAAGGGAGGAGAACAAGAAACCCGGAAAATATGAAGGTTATGACAGGATGGGTACAAAAACCATTAAAAAAAAAACCACTTGAAAAACAGGCCAAAAAGAATTCTAAGGCCATTACTGAGAATCAGTGGCATTCACAATGATAAGGATGCATTCAGGGATAAGATAACAGACACATAGAATAAATCATTTGCTTCTGGCCCTAGAAGTTAAGAGGATTAGAACATTATAATAAGTTATAGTGAAAAGCACACTAACCTTGGTGTTGGGAGATCTAGGGTCATATATTGGCTTTTACGTGTACTAGTTAGGTGGTCATGGGCAATTCACCTCCTTTCTCCAGTTCTCCTTTACTGCATCCATAAAATGGCAATTATTATACTTGCAACTCAATTCGAAAAACATGTGTTAAGCACCTACTATGAGCAAGATACCATACAAGTTGCTCAGATAAAGATACAGAACCTGAAACAACTCCTCCCAAGGAATTTACATTTTCCTGGGGAAAGGCAGCATTTCTGCAGGTAAGTACAAGATGACTCAAGGAAGGCAAGAACTCTAACATCTGGGGAGTGAGGGAGAAATGAGAAAGGCTTCATATGGGAAGTGTCACCTGAGCTCAACCTTAGAGGAATCTAAGAGACATAAGAGGCTTAGGAGAGAAGGCAGGGCATGTATATCATCACATTCAGGTGTACCTGTAACTAGGGTGAAGCAGCTGGGATGCTGATCTAGAAACACTGAATTTAGAAGGTGCTATTACTTGAATATGCTTGAGTAAACTCCTTCTCCTTTCCCTTCTCTCTCCTCCCCCTCAGCAACAGTTTCAAGCCAGCATCAGTGGGTCTCTGTCTCTTCTTACATGCAATAATCTTCCCCAGGGATATGATGGAGCTAGCTTGGGCTGATTTAAGACAGATGATTGTTAAATTTTCAATGTGAGCATCTATACCTCAGAAATTGGACGATGCTCTAAATCAAGACTTAATTTATTGGTTTGTTGATTGTTCAGACTTAAGAAAGTGATGGAGAAAATGTTAATGACTCAGATTAAACTTAAAAGTGTGTCCTGAGTATAATTATTTTTGCAGAGTCACTTGTTAAACATTTACCAGAACATCTCTGCTTTTCTTCCAACTGAGGATGCCATTCTCATCACTTGACCCTGGTGCAAAAATTTCTAGTTATAGATCTTTGTTCAGGGAATAGATAGAAGACTATTTTGATTGGAAATCTGTGAAGAGAGCTAATAATATGAATTATGTTTGGAAAGCTAGTCTTACAGAGTGGTTGTGGGGAAAGAGCTTTGTAAGAGAGAAAGCACTATAGAAATGTTATGATGACTATGATATAATCAATCATCAATAATTATTAACAATAACCATTAATTAATAATAAACATTTAGGCAAATGCCCATGGAATGAAAACCAACATGGCTTCTGTAAAGGGAAGTGACATTTGACCAATATCTTAGATTTATTTGAATGAATAAATATGCAGTGATAAAAAGGAATCTGTGTCTAGATTCTAGTTAGAATTTCAAATAACTTTTGTTGAGGTTACATGCATGACATAGACTTTTTTTTTTTTTTGCAGGGCTATGAGGGTTAAGTAACCTGCCCAGGTCACACAGCTGGTAAGTGTCAAGTGTATGAGGCCAGATTTGAACTCAGATCCTCCTGAATCCAGGGCCGGCGCTCTATCCACTGCATCACCTAGCTGCCCCACACCATAGACTTTTCTTTCTTTTTTTTCTTTTTTTTAGTGAGGCAATTGGGGTTAAGTGACTTGCCCAGGGTCACACAGCTAGTAAGTGTTAAGTGTCTGAGGCCGAATTTGAACTCAGGTCCTCCTGACTCCAGGGCCCGTGCTCTCTCCACTGTGCCACCTAGCTGCCCTACCATTGACTTTTTAAAATGAGTCATGATAGGTTTTGCAGTCGTCTTTTTCACAGATAATACAACTGGTTTAGAGACAAAAAACAAAGAGCAGGGATAAACAGGCATTTCTCTAAATAGAAAAATGTAAACTACGTTTGCTAAGTTTGCGAATGATGCTGAGTTCTTCCAGACCAATGTCAACAGGATAAATTTCAAGGAGATCATTTAAGGCTACATGAGGAGTCAGGAAAAAAGCTAGCCATGCCTCTGTTCAGGTGAGGAAAGCTATTAGGGAAAAAAGAATCATGGGCTCTAAACTTTCATATACGAGCCAGGAAAGAAATCTTGAAATTTCTTTTTTTGGGAGGTGGAGGGAAGGGATGCAAACAAGGGTAAATGACACCCAGGGTCACACAGCTAGTGTCTGAGACTGGATTTGAACCCAAGACCTCTTGACTTGAGGGCCAGTGCTCTATGCACTGCACCACCTTAATTTTAGAGTTTCCGTAGTTTCCTAAACACTAGATTCCAGCCCTTAAAACTGGAGAGAGAAAGACAAAGATGAAAGAGAATGAGAGAGAGAGAGAGAAAGAGAGAGAGAAGTTAGGGAAAAAATTCCTACTTTAGACCATAAGAAGGCCATGTGCCTCAGCCAAAAGTCCTCTCTACAAACACTAATACTCTGTCTGGACTGTCTCCTTAATGGTCTGCTTCCTCCCAACCCATCATACACTCCTCATGTCAGAGATTCTTTACCCCCAGCCAACAAAGTACAAACCTGTTTCCAGTGTCCAATGTCCCCCTGCTCCCATCTGCTTCAGTCCTCACCCTCCACTATTTCTATACCCATTCCACTGTGGCCTCTGGAATTCCTGATCTGTAATTAAGAAACTTCTTTGCATCCCAAACCTCTTCCTTTCTGATTCCTTCTATTTTCTGGTATGCCCTGAGACCCAGAATGACACTATGCTTCTCTCGTATCTCCTAAAACACTAGTCATGATGGGGGAATTAGAATTCTCTTTCCTCTATATTACTTCTTCTGGATTTTACCTAATATTTCTTCCTCTCTCACCATCACCCAGGAAGCTCTTCTCCTTTGAGGTAGTTATTTAAATTTATTGCTCAATCTAGATCCTGATGTTTGCACTCCTTCTCTCCCAGACATGTTCCTTCCTCAATGAATTCAGTGCCTGGTTCAGTCTTTTTCTCATCCCTAATTCCTGCCCTCATTCTAGGAGACTTTAGAACGTATACTTTTTTTTTTTTTTTTTTGGTGAGGCAATTGGGGTTAAGTGACTTGCCCAGGGTCACACAGCTGGTAAGTGTCAAGTGTCTGAGGCTGGATTTGAACTCAGGTACTCCTGACTCCAAGGTCGGTGCTCTATCCACTGCACCACCTAGTTGCTCCCATGAGGTCGGATTTGAACTCAGGTCCTCCTGAATCCAGAGCTGTGCTTTATCCACTATGCCACCTAGCTGCCCCTGTACTTCATTTTTGAAGAGGACCAGTGACATCACAGGGTGATGTCTTGACTTCCTAGTGAATTGGATTTAAGTGAGGTAGAGTTGAACAAAGTCATCGATCTCAGGGCAGCTAGGTGGAGCAGTGGACAAAATACTGGCCCTGGAGTCAGGGGGACCTGAGTTCAAATTGAGCCTCAGACACTTGACACTAATTGTGTGTTCCTGGCAAGTTATTTAACCCCAATTGCCTCCCCCCACCCCCCAAAAAAAGTTGTCAATCTCTCTTCCAGAGTCATCAAAGTTCAGCATCAGGACAAAAGTCAAGATGATTGGTGATGACCCAGGATTCAGTGGGTAACCCTGGCATCTTCCATGTCTGACCAAACTTCATAACACCTACATTAGACGCCTTCATGGCCATTAGAATAAATTGTTCTCATCTGCCCATTCTGCTAGGAACTCTTCACATACTTGGAGTAGACATCTCCCTGACTCACCCATGGGTTTGAGGTCTATTGGTTACCCTCAGGTTGGTTTAGCCCATGTACCAAGATGGTTTTGATGGAGTGTGGCTGTTGCACATGCTGAGTGCCAGGTAGATACCAAAGGTGGATGAGAAGCCCTAGAAAGGGTACTAGAGGTGCTAGCCCTCCTTGAACACCCTATACACCCTATCTTGACCCTTTGTTGAACCTAGTCAACTGTATACTCTCCTCTACATTAATTTCCTTTTTCCAATCTTTTTTTTTTTTTAGTGAGGCAATTGGGGCTAAGTGACTTGCCCAGGGTCACACAGCTAGTAAGTGTTAAGTGTCTGAGGCCGGATTTGAACTCAGGTACTCCTGACTCCAGGGCCCGTGCTCTATCCACTGTGCCACCTAGCCGCCCCCCAATCTTAATAATATTCTATTTTTTCCATTTACATGTTTTTTTTTTAATTTTTGCAGGGCAATGAGGGTTAAGTGACTTGCCCAGGGTCACACAGCTAGTAAGTGTTAAGTGTCTGAGGCCAGATTTGAACTCAGGTACTCCTGAATCCAAGGCCAGTGCTTTATCCACTGCGCCACCTAGCTGCCCCCTCCATTTACATGTAAAGATAGTTTTCAACATTTGTTTTTATAAGATTTTGAGTTCCAAATTTTTCTCCCTCCTTCCCTTCCCTCCCCCCTAACCAAGACAGAAAGCAATCTGATATAGGTTATATATTCTACATTACTTTCCAATCCCTTGTCCTGTCATCACTAACAACTCCAACCCTGTATTACCCCCACCATCTGTTTCCCCAACTATTCATATGCTCTTGATTAGAGCTGAAGAAAATCACTGAAAACATATTTGTTATTTAATCTCACTGAATCACGAGTGCCCTAAATCATTCTATGCCCTCCTAAACATTCCCCATAGTGACTGTTTCAAATCTTCTTGTCTTCCCCCAGATCTTTCATAGTACCTCTCCCCTCACATGCTCAGCTGAAGGCCTCCCATTATTCCTCCCCTAAAAAATCAAGACCATTCTAAGCACTCCTTCCATCCATCTCATCTCAACATCACTTTGACATCTTTCCTCACTAACTTCATTCTAGTCTTGGTTCCTTTTCTTGCCAAGGTCAATCCACACACATACATACATACATACATATAAATAAATGTATGTATATACATGTGTATATATCTATATCTTTATCTATATATCCTTGGTTCCATCTCCTCTTTCTCTTCTCTAGTAAACTGCCTGTGCTGAGATTAAGTTTGTTGTCTGGACATAACTGATTTCATTTTGTGTTAGGTCACCAATTTGTGATGGACTTTTTTGACGATTTTTTTTCCATACTTTTTTTTTTTTTTTTTGGTGAGGCAATTGGGGTTAAGTGACTTGCAAAGGGTCACACAGCCAGTTAGTATCAAGTGTCTGAGGCTGGATTTGAACTCAGGTCCTCCTGACTCCAGGGCCGGTGCTCTATCCACTGCACCACCTAGCTGCCCCCATACTTTGTTTTTCAACATTGATAATCACATTGTAGTATGAGTTAGTAAGCAACATAGTTGTGTTCATAAACAACTAATACACACATAGGACTCCCAGACAGGATAGATTACCAATGGGAACATTCAGTAAACAACCTGATTATTAGTTTCTGTCATCAGACATCAATCAAATTAATTGGTAAATAAATTGAGGCCCTAACCTCTAATCAGAATCTGAGCATAATCAGCCAACACCATTATCTAGAACTATAAGAAATCCCCTGGATACCCTCAGCCTCTATCTTGACCTTGGGTCTCAGTGGAGGCAGGTCCTGCATTCCCCACACTGGAGACTCAAACAGCATCTATGTTTGCTCGAGTGCTGTGCTAATTGACTAATCAAGATTTGATGACTTGCCAAGCAATCACCTTGGAGGGAAACACACAGGCCTCTGGCTGGGCAGAGAGGGAACCTTGTCATTGTGTACCAGGAGAAGACAGGCCTGCTGGGAGGCCCTGGGAAATCACGTTGGTGGTTTGTTCCTAGTGAGGTTAATATTTGTGCAGCTTAATTAAGAACATGAACTGATGTTTTCATGCATTTGGTTAATCCATTTTGATTTTTGGCATTGAGAAGCGTAAGTCCAATTAGTGATTCCATTGCATTAGTTAGTATAATAATGGTAAATTGATTTTGCATATGTATCATGCATTACAATGCTCTATCATTCCAATTTTCTTTTATTATCTTCTGTCTCTCCCTATCTCCAGGCTTCTTTCCTGATGCCTACAAAACACTCATGTCTCTCACATCCTTAAAAAAACCCTCACTTGATCCTACCATCCCCCATGGTCCTAAATCTCTCCTCCCAGTCATGACTAAACTCCTTGAGAAAGCCATCTAGTCTCATTGCCTACTCTCTCAAATCCTCTGTAAACTGGCTTCTGATCGGATCATTCAACTTGATGTGGGATGGAATTTGGGTCAAATTAATAGTGAGTCGTCCCAAAAGAATTACAAGACTCAGTGACTCAGTTTCCCAAGTTTTATTGCAATACTGTGGGTGACCACAGGGAGAGAACCAGAATAGTGGAAAGGTATCTCTCGAATAGTGAAAGAAAAGACAGTTATATTTATAGTATGGATAAACTGATTATCAGTCTCATTATAATAATCGCTACCTTGGGGTGTTACAAGGGAGGGCTTGTCCTAATTTGGAGTTCCTGCGGTCCTAAGCCAACCCCGAGGCGGGCACCTTTTTCAGTGAAGTTGTGTTTTGGGGGTTTACATGTCATAAGGTGAATCTGGGGACAAATGTGGCCTTTTCTGCGCACGTCTCTTTCTGGTTCCCGTGGCTAGTTTCAAAATATCTCCATTTTTCATTAGAATTTCTATACCATTGTCATTTAGTCTAAGGTCATCATGGCCTCTCTCCCTCTTTTCCCATTATGGGCACTGATTTCTGTGGGTACAAGAACCTTACATTTCGACTTGTAAGTTATCCATTAATTGGGGTCTAACTCCCTTTTGGAGCTAATATCTGAATTAAAGCTTGGCTCTTAGGTTTTTCTATTAACCCCTTTTTGCCTCCTATGTCAAACTGAAACTATTCTCTCCAAAATTACCAATGGTCTTTTAATTGACAAATAGAATGACCTTTTCTCAATTCTCATCTTTCTTGATGTCTCTTCAACATCTAATGCTGGTGATCACCTCTTTCTGAATACTCTCTCCTCTTTGGGTTTTTGTAGCATTCAATTTTCTTGACTCTCCTTCTGGCTTTCTCACTGCTCCTTCTCAGTTTCCTTTGTTGATTTTTCATCTATATCATATCTACTAACTCTGATTTTCCCTCAAGACTCTGTCCTGAGCCCTGTTCACACTAGGCTTGGAATCAGGAAGACTCATCTTCATGAGTTCAAATCTGTCCTCAGATACTTACTAGCTGTTTGACTCTGGGCAAGTCACTTAACCCTGTTTGCCTCAGTTTTCTCATCTGTAAAATGAACTGGAGAAGAAAATGGCAAACCACTCCAGTATCTTTGCCAAGAAAACCCCAAAAGGGGTCACGAAGAGTCGGACATGACTGAAAACAACTCAACAACAACAACAAATTTATTTGTGTGTTTATGTATATATGTATGTGTGTACATACATACATACATACATACATACATACATACATACACGTATATAACCCTAGCCTTTCTCTTGAGACACAACTTCACATTGACAACTGCCCTTTGGACATCTTGTACTGACTGTCCCATAGTCATCTCAAACTCAATATGTTCAAAACAGAACTTATTACCTTTCTGTCCCATACCTCTCCTCTTCTGAATTTCCCTGTTCTTGTTTTGTTTTGTTTTTTGTTTTTTTTTTAGTGAAGCAATTGGGGTTAAGTGACTTGCCCAGGGTCACACAGCTAGTAAGTGTCAAGCGTCTGAGGCCGGATTTGAACTCAGGTACTCCTGAATCCAGGGCCGGTGCTTTAACTACTGTGCCATCTAGCTGCCCCTGAATTTCCCTGTTCTTAACAAGGGCAATACTATTCAGCCAGTTATCAAGGCTCATATTCACAATATCATCCTTGACTTCTCATTGTCACTCACCCCACACATCCAATCTATTGCCAAATTTTGTCAATTCTACTTTCACACCTCTTCTATATCTCCCCTTCACTCCACTGATATAACCACCACCCTGCTACAGACACTCATTAATTCTCAACTGGATGGGGCAGCTAGGTGGCGCAGTGGATAGAGCACTGGCCCTGGATTCAGGAGTACCTGAGTTCAAATCTGGCCTCAGACACTTAATACTTACTAGCTGTGTGACCCTGGGCAAGTCACTTAACCCCAATTGCCTCACCCCCCCCCAAAAATATATATATATATATATCAACTGGACCATTGCAGTAACCTTGTCATTGGTCTCTCTGACTCAAGTCTCTCCCTGCTCCAATTCATCCACAACTCAGTGACCATGTCACTTAGTAAACTCCAGAGATTTCCTTATTACCTCTAGGATCAAATATAAAATTGGTTGGAGGGGGGCCTGACCCCCTCCTACCTCTCCAGTCTTCTTATACTTTATTCCTTTTTCTACACATTCTTTGATCAAACATCATTCAACTCAGGCCTACTTGCTATTCCTTAAACACAACATCCCATCTATCTTCCTGCCTTTGCATCATCTGTCTCTCCTGCCTGATGTTCTCCTTTCTGACCTTGGCCTCTTCATTTCCTTGGCTTCTTTCAAGATGGGCTCAAATTCTACCTTCCATAGGAGCCCTTTCCCAGGCTCACCAGCTGCTTGTGCACTCCTCTCTGAGATCATCTTCTATCTGCCATACACACACACACACACACACATACACATTTACACATATATGATTTTGCAGTCTATTATTGTGTGTATATAGGTGACTTTCACATTCTATTATTGTGTGTATAACTAATTCCATTTTTGTATGTATATATGTATATGATTCCATTTTGCATTCTATTATTATATATGTATATATGCAACTGATTTTATTTTGCATTCCCTTATTGTGTGCATATGTGTATGTATACACACACACACACACACACACACACATATATGTGTGTATATCTTATACGTACTCAGTTATTGGCATGCCGTCTCTCCCATTTGAATGGAAGCTGGTTGAAAGCAGGAGCTGTTTTTGCCTTTTTTTGTGTCCCCAGCATTTAGTCCAGTGCCTGGCACATAGTAAGTGCTTAATAAATGCTTGTTGACTGACTGACAACTTCTTAGTGCTCTAGACAACTCTCTAAGACTTTTAAGTTGTACCAACCTTTGTGATAGAAAAAGTTCAGCACCAGTAGTTCCCTATGCTAGTGAAATCATCAATCCAATCTCTATTTGTGTTTATTTGTTACAGGGTTGATTGATTGTCTCCACACACACCTGCCCCCCGCCCATTTGGAGTGAATCTCAGTGGAATAATAATAATAACACTAACATTTATATAGTGCTTTAAAGTTGCACTATATAAAGTTCATTTGATCCTCACAACAACACTGAGGTAAGTGCTATTATTATCATCTCTTTTATAGATGATGAAACGAAGGCTGAGAGTTTTAGTGTCTTACCTAGGATCACACAGTTAATAAGGATTTATGGTAAAACTCAAACTCATATCTTCCTAACTCCAAATCCAGCACTCTTACTCACTGTGTCCCTGGGTTGTGGGGGAAATTAGTAATAGGGAAAAAGAAAGAAGGAAAGAAAGAAAGAAAGAAAGAAAGAAAGAAAGAAAGAAAGAAAGAAAGGAAGGAAGGAAGGAAGGAAGGAAGGAAGGAAGGAAGGAAGGAAGGAAGGAAGGAAGGAAGGAAGGAAGGAAGGAAGGAAGGAAGGAAGGAAGGAAAGGAAGGAAGGAAGAAAGAAAGAGAAAGAAAGAAAGAAAAAGGAGGGAGGGAGGGAAGGAAGGAAGATTGAAGCATTTTTTTAAAATGCAGAGAATACAACAGAGAGAAAGTTCAGGAGGAATAGTTGAGCAGGGCAAATTTGAAAGTAACAGAGTTTCACTATTTGACAAAAACTGATGAGAAAACTGGAAAATAGTATGACAGAAACTAGGCATAGACAAACCTCTTACAACATATACCAAAGTAAAGTCAAAATGGGTACATGATCTAGACAAAAAGGGTAATATCACTGGCAAATTAGAAAAGGAAAGAATAGTTTACTACTCAGATCTATGGATAGGGGAAGAATTTATGGCCAAAGATGAGATAGAGAACATTATGAAATGCAAAATGGATCATTTTGATAGCATTAAATTAAAAAGGTTTTGCACAAACTAAACCAATTCAACCAAGATTAGAAGGAAAGCAGAAAGCTGGGAAACAATTTTTACAGCCAGTGTTTCTGATAATGGCCTCATTTCTAAAATATATAGAGAACTGGATCAAATATATAAGAATACAAGTCATTCCCAATTGAGAAATGGTCAAAGGATATGAACAAGCAGTTTTCAGATAAAAAAAAATTAAACTACCTACAGCCATATGAAAAAATGTTCTCAATCACTAATGATTAGATAAATGCAAACTGAAACTATTCTGAGGTACCACCTCACACCTATCCAATTGGCTAACATGACAAAGAAGGAAAATTATAAATGTTGGAGAAGATGTGGGACAATAGGAACACTAATGCATTGTTGGTGGAGCTGTGAACTGATCTAACCATTCTGGAGAGCAATTTGGAACCATGCCCAAAAGGCTATAAAACTGTGCATACCCTTTGACCCAGCAATACCACTACTAGGTCTATATCCCAAAGAGATCATAAAAAAGGTAAAAGGACCCACATCTATAAAAATATTTATAGCTGCTCTTTTTGTAGTGGCAAAGAATTGGAAATTGAGGGGATGCCCACCAATGAATTGCTAAACAAGTTGTGGTATATGAAAGTAATGGAATACCATTGTGCTGTAAGAAAGAATGAGTATGTGGATTTCAGAAAAACCTGGAAAGACTTACATGAAGTGAAATGAGCAAAACCAAGAGAACATTGGACACAGTGTCACCAACGTTGTGTGATGATCAACTGTGATAGATTTAACTCTTATCAGCAATACAATGATCCAAGACAATGCCAAAAGATTCATGATGGAAAATGCTCTCCACATCTGTTTTGTTGTTGTTGTTGTTTCTTCTTTCTTGTGTTTTTTTCCCCTTTTGTTCTGATTCTTCTCTCACAACTTGACTAATGTGGAAATATATTTAACATGATTGTAATATATAACCTATATCAGATTGTTTGCTGTCTTGGGGAGGGGGGAGGGAGAAAAATTTGGAACTCAAAATCTTACAAAAATGAATGTTGAAAACTATCTTTACATGTAATTGGAAATAAAATACTATTAAGGGGGAGGGGGAAGAAAGTAATGGAGTTTTAGTTTTAGTTTTGTTTTATTTTTTTAAAACAAGCTGAACATAATAGAGATTCTTAGTTTTGTATACCTACCACCCCCCACCACCCTCCAAAATGCTAGGTGAAATCTTGTTGAAGGGCACCTATGCGATAGAGGGGATCAAGTACCTGCCCTGGATTCAGGAGGACCTGAGTTCAAATCCAGTCTCAGACACTTGACACTTACTAGCTATGTGACCCTGGGCAAGTTACTTAACCCTCATTGCCCTGCAAAAAAAAAAGAAGAAAAAAGAAAAGAAATCTTATTGAGGACAAGACCCAGGATTACTGAAGTATGGGGATTAGTTAGAGAAAGATGGGAGGAAAATGGTGTCTGTGTTCTGAGCTCTGTTATTCTCTCCAGTTCCTGTATTGAAAAGATGGACTCTCGAAACCTGCCCAGAGTTTCAGTGATCCTCCATTTCCATCACTAGAGCCTAATGTTCCTGAGAGCTATAGCAAAGTTTTTTATTTCCTCTCTGTGATTAATTAGCCCCTTCAAAGTGTGTTGAGGGGACAGAATGGTTATTTGAGAGCTGAGACTAAGGCTCCCTAGGAGACACATGCGGAGGTGGCAATTATTCAGGAATGAGTGCCAAGAATGTATAATACCTGATTTAGTTCCCTATTTTAGCAAAACTATTCAGTTTCATTAAATGTCAGAGAAGGGAGCCATATTGAAAGCCCTCAGGTGCTACTTACACGTCTCCCTAGTGGCAACATAAACACCTCTCCTAAGGGTTCTCAGGCACGATTCTGTGTCTTCTTCCTCCACATCCAGGGTGAACCCTCAGACACAAACCTTAGTCCAAATTTCATTGTTTCTTGAACAATCTCTAGGATTAAAAATATCTGCCATTAATTGCATGCCATCATCAAAAGATTGTTAAATGCTGGGGCAGCTAGGTGGCACAGTGGATAGAGCACCGGCCCTGGAGTCAGGAGTACCTGAGTTCAAATCCAGCCTCAGACACTTAACACTTACTAGCTGTGTGACCCTGGGCAAGTCATTTAACCCCAATTGTCTCACTAAAAAAAAAAATTAAAATTAAAAAAAAAAAAGATTGTTAAATGCTCTCTGACCTACAAGTGGAAGATTATAGCTGAGAATAGGGTTTGGAGTGCAAATTTTTGTCAGAACTACTAGTTCTTTGTTTCTGAGCCTTATGAAAGCACTGTGGATTGTTAAAATCTCAGATAGATAAGAATTACTAAACTAATCATTTTGCTGGAGACATCAGGAAAAGATTTATGTGACAGTCCCACCCCTTTCCCTATTATCCTAGGCTCCTTCCCCCTTCCCACCCCATACACACATTTAGATCCATACGGGGGGAGGGGAGGGGGCAGATTGTGACACAAAGAATTTCCAGTTGGATCTCTAAGTATACTCTATTTCAGCTGCCACCTTCAGCTGAAGGTGATACACTAGCATGGGAGAATTTCCTCATAGCTGGAAATAGAGAGTCCTTTACCCAAAGTCATG
This sequence comes from Dromiciops gliroides, assembly GCF_019393635.1. Lineage (NCBI taxonomy): Eukaryota > Metazoa > Chordata > Mammalia > Microbiotheria > Microbiotheriidae > Dromiciops > Dromiciops gliroides. Next base: position 434,920,108 of record NC_057862.1, on the reverse strand, counting down.
GGGAAAATCTATTTATAAATCCTTGGATATCCATAGTGAGGGATCACTCTTTGCCTGGACTGAGAAGAGGGAGAGGCATGAATATTCTTTAAGCATTGACTAAGCTCATATCACAGACTGACCCTTAATTTGCTTAACAGAGTGAAGCTTTAACCATAGATACAGACCAGCCCCCTGGGTAATGGGAGTATGATTTATATCCATTTTACAGTTGAGGAATTTGAGGCCCAGAAGTTTAAGTAACTAGCTCCTGGTCAAACAGCTAATGTCCAAGCCAGAACTCAAATTCAAGTCTTACTCCACAGCAATGCATACACAGTGAGATATGCATAGGTATATAAATACAGATGTAGATGGATATACACACTCACAGAGTGATGCACACAGAGATAGATTTAATCTGACAGAGACACAGCTGGACCATCTCTGACTCTGTCTCTGTCTCTGTCTCTATCTCTCTCTCTCTCTGTCTCACACACACACACACACACACACACACACACACACACACATGCATGCACGCATAATTTCTATTGAGGACAAAACAGAGTATATGAAACTAAACAATTTATCAGGGCAGCTAGGTAGCATAGTGGATAGAGTGCTGGGCCTGGAGTCAGGAAGACTCATCTCCCTGAGGTCAAATCTGGCTTCAGACACTTATTGGCTATATGACCCTCTGCAAGTCACTTTATCCTGCTTGCCTTGATTTCCTCATTTGTAAAATGAGCTGGAGAAGGAAATGGCAAACTACTCCAGTATATTTGCCAAGGAAACCCCAAAATGGGTCACAAAGAGCTGGGCATGACTGAAAACAACTGAACAACAATTTATTAGATTCAACAAGCTTTATTTCTCCTATTTAGTAAGACATTTCCTGGGACCTTGGGTCGGGGATCAGAGCCAGAGAGTTCTGGAATACATGCTGTTTGCACATGTTCCACACCTTACCCAGGCCATCCTCCGCCCCCCCCCCCGCCTCCCCCCCCAAATCCTTTGGTTATGCTGGACAATGAAGAGCCATGCATTCACAGAATTCACTCTATCCTCACTCCCATCCAGGAGCCAGCCTCCAGGGGGTGCAAGGATGCAGTCCAACCAGCCAGGTGGTGCTTCAAGGACTGCAAACACTCCCCATCCAAGGCAAGTCATATCCCATGGAGGAAATAAGATCCAGAGAATTTTAAATGACTTCTTCAAATTTACCCAGCAAGACACAGTGAAGCTTACTAGGCAGGCTTCCTGCTTTGGACTCCCCACATCACCCCTGCTCTGCTCAGATAGCTCTTGCTTGTTCACTGTCCCATGAAGAAAAAGCTAGCTGGGGTTTTCAAGGTGACAATATTGGGAAAGACAACAATCCACAGGAGTACACACTACTTTGCTCTGTGGAAAGTACAGGGGGAAGAAGAAGCTGCCACATGTAAACAAACATTAGACACCCCTCCCATGTACTTAGGCCTCTGGGTGATCAGGTTGCTGGGGTTTTGCTTATGAAAGCACCTGCTCCCAGAGACACACAAAGGGAATGAGATGAGACTCAGGCAAAGGGATGAGACACCTAGCTAGAGGATGGTAGGACACAGTGCCTTGCAAAGGTGGGAGGGAAGAAATGTAAATAAGAGTGAATATCCAAAGGGCAGCTAGGTGGTACAGTGGATAGAGCACCGGCCCTGGATTCAGGAGGACCTGAGTTCAAATCCGGCCTCAGATACTTAACACTTACTAGCTGTGTGACCCTGGGCAAGTCACTTAACCCCAATTGCCTTGCCAAAAAAAAAAAAACAAAAAAAAAACCCAACAACAACAAAGTGAATATCCATCTATGGGGGTGTGTAAATCCTGGGAGAGATAACCATGCTGTTGTTACCCATAAGGAAGGCTTCTGAATTGACTGGGCACATCCTCTGTAGCAATGAGATGATTCCAGGCTCAGGAAAGCTCATCTCCAGCTTTTACTGCCACTTCCTCTCAAGGAGGTACCCAGGTCAAAGGATGGAGGGGGAGTAGAGTTTGGCTTTTTATACAGCTCTCCCCTCCTCCTTTCAGTCCTCTTGGCTTTCTCAAGGTCAGTCAGAACTGAGACATCAAGTTTGGGCCCTATGGCCACAGGCCCAAAGGAGTTGGAAGAGACAAGAAATGCCTATGATCTTGAGATGGTGCCTACTGATCCAGTGTCTCTTCCCCCATGGCTCAGGAGCTGCTTACCCTAACTTCCCACATGTATACAAATACAAAAAGTAAAGACAGTCCCCGGCCTCCATGATCTTCCATTTTAACAGGAGAGACAACCCACAAAGAAGAGCAGTGGCGAGGAAAGGTCACTTAGGTAGGGAAGGTTAGAGAGACCATCATGAGGTCTAGGGGTCTAGAGGAGTTGACTGAGCTTCAAGAACACTGCCAGAGTTCATTTGATCATGACTCATGGTTCCAAAAAGGGAATGGAGAGGAGAGAGAGAAGAGGAGGAAAGGATCCTCACGAGGAGCGACCAGAATGGGGGTAAAGTGAGGCATAGCTGGGGCTTTTCTTGAAGTAGTGAGTGGTCCAGAAGAGGAAGTCACCAATCAGGGAAGCAGGGCCCAGGGTGGACATTTCTCCAGGGTTAGAAAGTAGCTGGAGAAGCTATGGAAGGAATTGGCTAGAAACTCCTGAGTTTCAGCTCCTGCCCTCGACTGACTTTTAGCTCTGGCCTAGTAACCTCTCCTTCCCCAAACGGAGTGTTGGCCCTTGGTTTGGGAGGTTCCAGGGTGTCCAGGATGGAACCCACAGGGAAAAGTAGAATTCTGGCACCTGACCATCTCTATCCATCCTCTGAGCACTTCTGGTTATTTATATTACAAATGAGTCTTTTAAGTCTTTTGCTTCAAAAGAGCCCAGAAAATGTTCCCATCTGAGTTATTTCTGTAATAACTCTCTGTATCTCTCTGTATTATCTGCTGAACTCCTTTGTCACCAAATCTTCTGAGAAAACAGCCGGCGGTGCAAGCACAACAAGTCCATGAAGGTTGAGGCAGGGAATTGTCCCCTTCTGGATCTGCTTATGGCTCAGTCACATGGGGAAGCCCTGTCTGTCCCTACAGGAGGGTCAGGGGGAGCAGGCACCAAAGTCCACACCCCAAAAGCTAACTGGCTGTCTGGGAGTCCAGGATCTCGGCCATCTCCTCCAGTTCTTCCAGCAGCTCTGTGAAGGATGGCCGCTTCAAGGCTTCCAACTGAGACATGGGAAAGAGAAAAAGAATAGGATCACACAAAACCCCTGCTGGAGTCCTCTACCCAGGTCTCCTCTGTCCTGAGGGACTGACTCCCTTGGCTGTCTCCAGCAATGGGCTGGGTGTTAGAAACATCCACCCAGGGGCAGCTAGATGGCGCAGTGGATAGAGCACTGGCCCTGGATTCAGGAGGACCTGAGTTCAAATCCAGCCTCAGACACTTGACACTTACTAGCTGTGTGACCCTGGGCAAGTCACTTAACCCCAATTGCCTTACTAAAAAAAAAAAAAGAAAAGAAAAAAAAGAAACATCCACCCTATTAAGGGTTATTTGTTTTCCTGAATTTAAGGGTGGGGACAAGGACTACCATACAGGTAGGCCCTAGACTAGAACCAGCCTGCTTGAGTTTCCTGAGCTTTCCCTTAGGGCTGACCCATGAAGAAGAAAAAACAAAAATGGCCAGCATTTACATAGACTTTAAGGTTTACAAAGTGCTTTCCAAAAGTTATTTCATTAGATCCTCCCAATAACCCTGTGAGGTAGGTGCTGTTATTATCCCCATTTTGTAGATAGGAAACTGAAGGTGACCTGGCTAAAGCTGACACCCATTTCCTGGATGGCCTCTGCTGAAGCCTAGTGGGATAGGGAGACAGTGGGAGGGTGGGAAGACAGTGGACATACCCGGCAGCAGCTGGCGGCCAAATCTAGGATATGTGAGGGGCACTCACTGACCATCCCTTGGAATGCAGCCACATCTAGTCCATAGTCCTGAGAAAGGAGAAAGGTCAGTAGTAAGCCGATATCCAGCAAGGAGGAAGCTCTTGCAAAAATCTGCCCCATCCCATCCCCAAACATATCCACAAAGGAAAAGGAGAGAACCCACAATTGAACCTTCCCCCTTTATCTTGGGTGCCAGTTACTCGTCATTATTATGGCCACCCCCTCACCTGACTCCTACCCAGCTCAATTTCCCCAAGTTCTCTTAGCCTAGCAGCACCATAGGGGCTAGTTGGGGCTTCTTGCCTGGAGTATTTCTTTATAATTACTTCATCACTTAACTCCTGAAGTGACCAAGACATCCTCCCAGAACCCAGCCTATAAAGAGATTTCTGGGAAGGATGGGGTGGGGAACCCTCTGGAAGCAATTACCCCAGGCTGTTTTACCGAGGCTTTCCCAGTCCTTTCCCCCATTCACAGAACTTCGACTCACTCTCCGGGGCTTAAGGGAAAATTCAATTCAACTAACTTTTATTAAATACTTGCTGCTTGCCCTAGGGGATGCATAGATATATATGGGATGGTCTTTGTCCTCAAAAAGTTGTGGGGTTCCTATCCAGAGTTGTGGAAACTCAGGCCTTTAAACTCCAACACTTGTCCCCCCCCAGGCCTTCCCACCAACTCTCCTCCCATTCTTAGCCATTCAGTGGGCAACTCAGCTTCACTTGGGGGTGGGGGGGGCCGTGGAGATTTTTTTTTCCTTGTCCTGGGCAATAGAAAAGGACTGTTTCTGGTCTGAGCCAGGGGGAGTCCTTTGGCCGGTCAGTCACTAGCAAGCTCATATATATGTTAGAAATACTCCTGAGAGCCTGAGGGGAAGCCAGTACAGTTCCCTGAGTTTATGGAGGTGATGCACATATAGTTTCAATACTGGGCACTAAAATGGTTCCTTTAGAATATCATGTAGCAGGGGCAGCTAGGTGGTGCAGTGGATAAAGCACTGGCCCTGGATTCAGAAGGACCTGAGTTCAAATCCGACCTCAGACACTTGACACTTACTAGCTGTGTGACCCTAGGCAAGTCACTTAACCCTCATTGCCCTGCCCACAAAACAAACAAAAACAAAAAACAAACAAGAATATCATGTAGCATTTTTTTTTTTTTTGCGGGGCACTGAGGGTTAAGTGACTTGCCCAGGGTCACATAGCTAGTGTCAAGTGTCTGAGGCCGGATGTGAACTCAGGTCCTCCTGAATCCAGGACCAGTGCTTTATCCACTGCACCACCTAGCTGGGTTCCTTTAGAATAGTAATTCAAATGATGTTTGTGTGACTCACCTGTGTCCGCGGAAGAACCTCAGGGTCAGCAGGAATCCGACCCAGGATCTCACAAAGGACAATGCCAAATGAGAACACATCTACCTGTCAAGGCCAAAAAACAGGGAGGAGCTGGGGCAGCAAGGGAAACAGGAGCTGCACTCCCTAAACCTCAGGGAGAGGCCTTCAGGGATAGGAGGCAAATTTCCCTCCTAGAGGTTTAACCTCACCCAAACGGAATTCTACCCTTTGCCCCCCTCAGCATTTTGGAAACAGTTCAACGGATACCAACACCACCTTCTATTTCCTCACTAATCTGAAACTCTCCTCTTTCTCCTAGTGTGCATGTTTGTGACTAGTGTAGGAGGGATGCACAGCCTCCACCTCCCCACCACATTTTTGGGAAAAGAAGAAAATGGGTGTGTCTCTCCAAACATGTGTCCAAGATCTCATCCCAGAGGCTCCCACACCCTGTGGCTGGGGCAAGAGCACTCTGGCTGCTGCGTTGCATAATAGCTGGTCTCAGAAATTCCATCTATTTGTCCTTAATATGTATTTAAGCATATGGTTTTGCTTCTTAGAGATCTGCTAACTGCAAAACCTCTTCTTGCTCATTCCGAGGAATATGAATGCATCAATAATGCTCACTACAGAATATATGCAAGCATACCCACTTTTATACTTATACACACACACACACACATATAATTTTTTTTTTTGCAGGACAGTGAGGGGTTAAGTGACTTGCCCAGGGTCACACAGCTAGTAAGTTTCAAGTGTCTGAGATCACATTTGAACTCAAGTCCTCCTGTCTCCAGAGCCAGTGCTCTATCCACTGTAGCACCTAGCTACCCCCTTAGTTATACTTATAATGATAATAGCTTATAACAATAGCTCTTACTATGTGCCAGGCCACTTAGTGCTAAGTGCTTGACAATTATTTCATTTGTTTCTCACAAAAACTCTGGGAAGTTGGTGCTATTATTAGTCCCATTTTACAGTTAGGAAATTGAGATAAACAGAGGTTAAGTGACTTGCCCAGGGTCACTTAATAAGTGTCTGAGGCTGAATTTTAATTTAGTTCTTCCTGACTCAAGGTCCTACTGTCTATCCACTGGGCTGTCTAGCTAACCATATATATGTAAGGCCTTAACCCCTTGTTAGGATGTTTCTATATTAAGAGTTTATTTCCTGGGAGGCAGCTAGGTGGTGCAGTGGATAAAGTACTGGCCCTGGATTCAGGAGGACCTGAGTTCAAATCCAGCCTCAGACACTTGACACTAGCTACATGACCCTGGCAAGTCACTTAACCCTCATTGCCCCACAAAAAAAGAAACAAAGAAACAAAGAAAAAGAAAAAAAGAATATATAAGCATCTCCATAAGACCTTTGATTCCTCACTTGAGTGAATAATTAAAGGACATTTCCAGTATCCTGCAAGTGTTAACTGTCTCTTCCTTTTGGGCTTCCATCCCTAAAGCCAGACAAAGTTCCCCTCTCTTTTCCCAATAATAACCTCATAGGTAAGCGACCATCTGGGCCCAGAAGGCCTCATAACACCTAACATCATAGATGAAACCCTCCATATGTCAGACTCTGCTCTCCCTCAACCAATTCCTGGACTCAGAGATTCCAAAGAGTAGTTCTGGAAGTGACGCTAAGCAGATAATACCTTATTCCCCAGCAGTCGCCCTCCTGGAATCCCCCCAAAAGAGGGAGCACCCCAAACACTCCAGAGAGGGATTTTTCCTATACAAAAACAGGAGAATGCTGGGAAGCCATATCTAGAGCTGTAGCAACAGTGTCCCAATTGGATTTGGAGGGTGGCTGCCCCCCCCCCCAGCTCTAGTTGACCATTCAGAATATCCTTTAGTAAATCGCCTTTGGACACATAAGTCTTGTGTGCCTGTTTACTTTTCCCCACCCTTGTGCAATTGCAGGATTTTACTATATAATCACTCATTGGGAAGGCACTGAAATGGGTGGGAGAAACTGATCTTTGATTCCTTTTTATTTCTAAATTTCTCAAGCTTAGAGAGCCCTCATTTCACTTTGCAGAGTGGTCCTAAATATATACCCTTTCATAAGTTATGTGTCTACTCAAGACCTGGCCTCGGGAGGACAAGAACATCAGGCCGTACCTTCCGGTCATATGGCTCCCCCCGGAGCATCTCAGGGGCCATCCAGAAGGCAGAGCCCACCAGGGACAGCTTCCTCTCAGGGTCTGTGGCAGGCATCTCCACCACTTCCCGGGCCAGGCCAAAATCAGTAACCAGGGCCTCCCGGCCCCGAGGTGTAACACGGATCAGGCAGTTCTGGAAGGAGAACCTGGGGTTGGAAGACCTGGTAGATCTTCTGTGGATCACGGCCCAGACCACCACACCCTCCTTGACTTATCTGGCCCAGAGATTCTGGGTAACTGTGCCCCTCTCTCAAACCCCACATGCTTAAGAGTCCTCCCCTTGTGGAGCACAGCTGTGAAGAAAGGTGTGGCTTCATCACTTCTTCCCTCCCTCCCCATCCTTTGGATCTTAGAACCACCCAAGCATTATGTGATCTTAGAAGACAAAAGGTAAGGGGGTGTCGGGTGCCCTCTGTGCTCAAGTATTCCCCTTGGAATGATGGGAGATAATGCCACCCAGATAGAAGACAGTCCCAGCCTAATGTTCATGGCTCAAATGGGGCTTCTGTTATGAAGAATGAGTTGGACTTGGGACTTAGCCTTTCCTTTCTGGAATAAGGGTAAATGAGGAAAAAGCAATAACTAGGTCTAGAGTAGGTGTAAGGTAGCAGGGTCAAGGCTTCCAACCAACACAGGAGAGGAGGAGAGAGATTGGAGTTTGGGAACTAGGGCTGAGGGGGTGGGGAGGAGTAGGGCTGTAGTTGTAGCACTTGCTGATTCGGGGCTTGGAGCCAGCACGTGGGTTTGTCCTCAGCCTCCACTCGCCCCCTACCTTGGAGTTTAGGTCCCGATGATAAATATTCTTGGAGTGTAGATACACCATGCCCCTGGTTATGTCACAGGCCAGAGCCACCTTCTCCTTCCAGCTCAGAGGTACCTCGGGCCGGGCCAGCAGTTCTTCCAAGCAGCCACCATTTACATACTACATACAGGGGAGAGGAAAAGGGAAGGGCACTCACTCAGTAGGACTTAATAAGAGCCCTGGGGATCCTGGGCTAGACCTGGCTCACCTCCCTATGCCTCCTCATCACAAAAGGGCCCAATTTCACTCCTGGTAGCAGGCAGAGAGAGAGGAGCTTTAGAGATCCATTGACATGCTATGGAACCTCGGGCTAATCACTTCCTTTTGGGGGCCTCAGTTTCCCCCATCTGTAAAATTAGGATGTTTGACTCAATGGTCTTAGTTTCTAAGCTCCCCTAAGTTCTGACATTCTGAAACATCCATGGCTGGCTTCCTGGGAACCCCCAACTTCAGAGAAAGCAACCGGAAACTCAGAAGCCTGGGTTTCCTTTAAACATTAGCTTCTAGGGGGTGGCTAGGTGGCGCAGTGGATAAAGCACCAGCCCTGGATTCAGGAGTACCTGAGTTCAAATCCGGCCTCAGACACTTGACACTTACTAGCTGTGTGACCCTGGGCAAGTCACTTAACCCCGATTGCCCCGCAAAAAAAAAAAAAAACACAACAAAAAACATTAGCTTCTATCTGCTGTCTGGCTATGTCCAAACCAAGTGCCCATCCAGATGAGGGGTCTGAGGCTTTCCTCCTGTGGGGGCTGCTATCACCAGAAATAGTCTCGCTAGTCATGCCTGGGTTGGAGGAGTCCCGTGGGAGCCGGGGTGATAAGGAGCTTCCCCACGCTCACACTCAGCTCAGCTCTAGCCTGGGCTCTCCTTGGCTCTCACCTCCAGGATCGGATACAGCTTCTCATCCCTCACACAGATGCCAAGGTACCTGCGGATGACACGGTCACAGACTTGGAGTCCTCTCCCATCCTCCCCCCAGGTCCCCTAAGCCCAAGCTCTGACCCAGATAACCATGGCAGCATATGAACACCCGCAACATGGCGCTGCCAACAACACACCGATGGCTGCGTGTAATGAGACGCTGCCATGTAATGTGACACTGCATGTAGCCTGTTGGCATGTCATGTTTTGCTGCATTATTATTGAAAGTGTGCCTGATAGTGACAGGTAGCTGCATGTAACATGAGGCTCCCTTTGACAGGGGGCTGTGTGTAATATGAGGCTCTCGGGGACACGAGGCAGAGTTTAACACGAGGCAGCTTGTAGCCGGTGTCTGCGCCTATCTGGACAGGGTGGAGAAACCTTAGAGCTGCTGGTTCTGTTACCAATAGCAGCTAGGGGGAGGGGAGAGAGTATCTACATATGGAAAGCAATCAAGATGAGCAAAGCAGACCCTCCCGGGGATTTGGCGCTTCTGTATATGGGAGAGACAGACAAGCAGAGGTACTAGGCCAATAGATGTCTGCCCAGATAGACCAAGACGAGGGTGGGCTCAATAGCATGGGCATCTGATTGCTAAGAATTCAGAACCCAATGGGCATGGCGGCAGCAGCCCAGAGATGGCACAGAAATAAAACGTGGGACCCAGCTTCCCCCCACTTCTCTCTGTAACTCAGCCAAGAGAGAACATTGGCTAGGGAAGCAGAGCTGGAGACTGTCAGACAGAGCTGGGGCATCTGTGTGTGTCCCTGGGACTCTACCCCCACCCTAAAGCTCTCTGGTCACATAGCCCCTGTTCTTGGCTCCCACATCCCCAGAACCGGCACCTACCTGACAATGTTGGGGTGGGACAGCTTCTGCAGCAAGCTGATCTCTCTCAGGATGACCAGTTGATCCACATCATTCTTATAGATCTTCACCACCATCACCTTGCAGGTCGCACTTTGGGTCACCTGGGGGAAACATTGGGTCAGGTCCCTGGGCAATGTGGCAGTGGCCTCCTCCCCCAGACCAGGGTTTCCCATGTGTCTATCCCTCTTCTCATTCATACCCTCAGCAAACATTTATTAAACACTTACTGGGGGAAATGGAAAAACATTTGGGGAAAACACCGTCCCTCCGTTCATGAAGCCTACAGTCTTGGAGAAGGATTGGAGTCAGGTGTGTGATGGAGCCAGCCCATCCTGACTCTTGCGAGCCAGGTGTTAAATCTTCACTGTGAGCATTTACACCTCAGAAATTCAAAAAGGCCACACACCAAGGCTTGATTTACTATTTTGTTGACTGCCAGAAGGTAAGAAAATGATGGACAAAATGAGGATATGTACCTTAAACTTAAAAGCGTGTGCTGCCTTTTCAAAAAACATTGACCAGCACCTCCTGGATAGCACCCACAAGCAGGTAAGTAAAATACAGAGCAGTACATGATATGTGCACTAAGTAGGTCTAAACAAAGTGTGTTAAGTCCCACGGCCGAGAAGCTGCTAAAGCCCATGGAGGCAGTCAGAGGGGGCCCTCTATGGATCTCTATTCAGCAGGGGGAGCTGAGGAGGTTCCAGGAGCCATAGCAGATGGCACCCCCACCTTCAGATAAGTGGATCTGTCTATGACACCAACCTCATCAGAATGCCCAGTCACCAGATCCAGAGATGGCCCCTCAGGGAGCACTGGGGAAACCAAGGAGGACAGATTCTCAGTCATGGTCACTTAAGGTCCCTTCTCTGGCCCCTGACACAGCTGACCTTCCTTATGACCTTCCTCTCCTAACAGACCTATGAGCCCCAAGGAGCCAGAGGCAGGGCAACAGAGCCAAGTGACCCCTACCTGGCTGTCATATATTCATGAATGGAGAGGAAGTTTGATATAATAAACTAGGAATCAGGAAAGACCTGGCCAAGTTCAAATCCATTCTCCTGTACTCTCTGGCTTTGTTATCACAGGCAAGTCACTTAATCAATCAATAATCAACTAACATTTATTAAATTCCTACTGTGAGAAATGATTCCTTTGGACCCCTACTCTATTGCAATCAGTATTAATCAGTTTGATATTTTACATAAATCATAAAGGGATAATTAGATAAGATAGGTTCTTACAGCAGGCCTTTATAAGGGACTACAAACTTTAATGTAATGTTCGTACTTGTTTACCAGTTCGGAAGCCCACTTGCGCAACCACAGGAATGCTGACCAAGTATCTCCATCCCGTTTTACTCAAATTCCACATCCAAACCCAGCGTGGGTGGGATGCCTTGATGCTTTGGAAGGTCCCCCAACTTTTTTTGTACCTCTGGACCATTCTCTTTTAGCCAACACGAACAGGTGACCATCTTGTGACCACTTAGTCAGTGAAGATGCCCTCTGCTATTTCCAACTTGTGACCCCCTTGCTAATAGGTCATTTTTGGTGCTCAAGAGCAAGGTCTATCAAACAACGATAATCTGTATTTCACCATGCCTTACTATTTGGTGTCAAACCCTGTAAAAGCAAGGCCCTGGAGGAAGTGAGCATCTCAGATCATGAGGAAGATTTGAGGTCCACTTCATTAGAAAGGACCATGGACCCTTTAATAAAGTGTCATTGGGGGGCAGCTAGGTGGCGCAGTGGATAGAGCACCGGCCCTGGAGTCAGGAGTACCTGAGTTCAAATCCGGCCTCAGACACTTAACACACACTTACTAGCTGTGTGACCCTGGGCAAGTCACTTAACCCCAATTGCCTCACTAAAAAAATAAAAAATAAAAAAAAATAAAGTGTCATTGGCTCAGAGCTCCACCTCAGTGGTTTTTCTTGCAGATTGGGCAATTATAATCCCCACACTACTATATGCAAAGCCCATACCGGGCACTGAAAATACAAAGGCTAAAATGAAGAAGGCTCTTGCATTCTTGGGGGCGGGAGTGGGTAAGATCACAGAGAGGACACCATATGTACAGTACAGTGCTTTGATGGAGCTGTGATATCAGCAATGTCAGCAACCCTTCGGACAGTACAATTCACAATCGATTGACCTATTCTCATCTAGCAGGACTCTTGCTTGCATCCCCCACAGGGGACCCATCTAATATTCCGCTGGAGCTCTTGAAACTGCATGTCTACCAGTGGGGCACAAAAGCTGGTCACTGACTTATCCTTTGTTCTTGCTACAGAGAGCGAGCCCATCTCTCTCTGCAGTCACACCTCCTGCTGATGACACCCCTTTATGCTACTTCTCTTGAACAATTCTCCATTGATAACCTGGCACATGGTTGTTGCTCAGCTATTCAACTGTGTCTGACTCTTCGTGACCTCGTGAACCATACTGTCCATGGGGTTTTCTTAGTAAAGATACTGGAGTGGTTTGCCATTGCCTTCTCCAGTGGATTAAGGCAAACAGAAGTGAAGTGACTTGCCATGGGTCACACAGCTAGTAAGTATCTGAAGGTAGATTTGAATTCAGGTCTTTCTGACTCCAGGCCCAACATTCTATCCATTGAGCCATCCAGCTACCTAAAGTGGTGGATAGAGGCTGGCTATTACTATTCTGACCCATTTTTCACCTCTCTGTTGGGTGACCCACAATTTTTTATTCTTCAGAGATGAAGAACTGTCACCATATGTCATCGTCATTGGAAGGAGATATATATGGCAGCTAGGTGGTGCAGTGGATAGAGCACAGACCCTGGAGTCAGGAGGACTTCAGTTTAAATCCCACCTCAGACACTTGACACTTACTAGCTGTGTGACCCTGGGCAAGTCACTTAACCCCCACTGCCTCACAAAAAAAAAAAAAAGGAAGGAAGGAAGGAGATATATATACATAGGCACATGTGTATATATATACAATACACACACATGTTATATGTAACCATATATTATATATGCATACACACATATATATATGTATGTACATATATGCACATACACATATAAACCAAATCTGTGATTTCACTAGTCCAGAGAGCTAGTACTTGATGAGGAACTCCTTCCTACACAGTTTAGCACCTGCACAACAACTTACAGCCTTATAGATACTGAGATACTGAGAAATTAAGTAACTTGCTTCAGGTGACACAAAATGTGTCCGAGGTAGGACCTGAACCCAGGATCTCCTGATTCCAAGGCCAGCTCTCTGTCCACTATACCATATTGCTCTGAGGCAGCTAGATGGTGCTGTAAAGTATTGGGCATGAAGTCAGGAAGATCCAAGTTCAAATTTGACCTCAGGTACTTACTAGCTGTGTGACCAATGGCAAGTCACTTCCATCTGCCTCAATTTCCTCAACAGTAAAATGAGGCTAATAAGAGCACCTGCCTTCCAGAGCTGTTGTGAGGAACAAATGAGATAAAACTTGTAAAGCCCTATCTAAATGCTTACTCCTTTCGCTTCTCCTCCCTGGCCTCTCATAACTGGAGGAATATTGCTTCAGGTTGAAGCTGAGGGTCATTACAAGCACTATCCAGTTTCCCACTAGCAATCTAGACTGCTCTCCTCCTGTTCAATTCCAGGCCCAGATGATTGTGCATTTGAGTGTCCAAGCAAGATATACATACTGACAGCCCGGCAACAGTCTTGTCCGTCATATTCCATATCACAGTCTAAACCATAAGTAATCTTCATCCACCTGGTTTGCTAATCAGATTCAATTCTTTTGCGTGATTACAGATCTCATTTGGGAGGCAATGTTTCAGGGCTTGATGCCCTCAGCACAACGTCGTCTGCAAACAAGCAGAGCTCACTGTGTTGGACGTTGTCCACATCAGTGGCAAACAACTTTGGTGAACAGATGTCTTTCCATTGTATGCTTCATTTCACATTAATACCCAGAGGCTCATCAAACAGAGTTTGAGAAGCAGGGTAATGTGGTACAAAGAACCCTGGATTCAGACTCTGAGAACCTGGGGTGGAGTTCTGGTTCTTCCACTTATTGGACTAGTCACTTAATCTCCCTGGGCCTCGGTTTCTTTATCTGGAAATGGAAGGAGTCGGACTAGGTGACTTTTTAAGTTTCCTTCCAACTCCAAAGCAGGTATTTGTTTTGTTTGACTATATGTGTTTATAATTGTTTTTTTGGGTTTGGGTTTGGATTGGGGTTTTTTGTTTTCCCAGTTGGGGGCAAGGAATATGGACCTGAAAATAAAATAAAATTGAATTTGAAATTTTTTTTTTATAATTTAAAAAAGAATCCCTCAACACTTTCATAATTATTGCCTCCAGCATGAATACTGTCTGTGCATACTTAGTCTAGACCAAGTCTAGTCTTATACTAGTCTGTGCATACTTAGTTCTTTGGCTGCTCAGTTGTTTCAGTTGTGTCTGACTTTGTGACCCCATCTGGGGTTTTCTTGGCAGAGATACTGTAGGAGTGTGCCATTTCTTTCTCCACATCATTTTACAGATGAGTCAACTGAGGCCAACAGGGTTAAGTGACTTGCCCAGGGTCACACAGCTAGTAAGTGTCTGAGGTTAGATTTGAACTTATGAAGAGAGTCTTCCTGACTCCAGGGCTTCCACTCTATCCCAGGGCTTCTTAAACTTTTTCCATTCACAACCCCTTTTCACCCAAGAAATTTCTACGTGACACCAGGTATATGGGTACATAAAATAGGTATACGTAACTTTTTACTGTTGCCAAATTTTTTGCGACCTCCACATTCAGTTTTTCAGCCCTCAGTTTAAGAAGCTTTGCTCTATCCATTTTGACACCTAAGCTGCTCCTCCTTACTCCCAGTTCCTATCTTTGTTTTCTTTAATGCCACTTTTACACCCTCATGAGTATATTGTACACTGTGATGCATAAGGCTACATGTGGTATCTCTACTGCTGTCAAGAAGAGAGAAAAGAGTTTATTATGAAAAATCTTCATAGACCTTTTCCATTGTTTACCTTATATGAGATGTTTTTTTCTTACTTGGAATCCTGCCAAGCTTTCTTGGCAATATTTTCCCTTCTACTGCTTCTCAATGAATTGCAAAGTGATATTGTTTATACTATCCCATCATCCTTCTCCATAAGATTCCACAAATGAGCTATGTCATACTTTTGTCCATCTTTGAAATGAAGCCCCTTAGGATTAAAGTATATGTGCTATTTGATTTTGGAGGATCTTAACAAGATATTTTTCCCCCCAAGCAATGAGGGTTAAGTGATTTGCCCAGGGTCACATGTGTCAAGTATCTGAGGTCAGATTTGAACTCAGGTTCTGAATCCAGGGCCAGTGCTTTATCCACTGTGCCACCTAGCTGCCCCTGCTGCATTTAATTTCTTAATGTATTTATTTTTTTATTTTTTTGCACAGGGCAATGAGGGTTAAGTGACTTGCCCAAGGTCACACAGCTAGTATGTGTCAAGTGTCTGAGGCCGGATTTGAACTCAGGTCCTCCTGAATCCAGGGCTGGTGTTTTATCCACTGCACCACCTAGCTGCCCCCTGCATTTATTTTCAAAGTAGGTTTTGTTTTTATTTTTTTTTTAAACAATTGCAAAACTCCTAAGTACTAAAATACATGATGAACAACTCTCCCGTGAAATTCTGTCTCTTGTTTCCTTTGGATACAGGATGAAACCAACTCCATCAACTCCTTTATTCACTTCTCCAAGGAGAATCTATGAACCATCTTCCCTTCTAGCCAAAATTTTCTTTTGTCTTTTCATTACAGTCACAGTGGGAATGTCAAACACTAATTTGATTCATAACCTATAGCAATCTATCCACTGTATCTCATACATGGGATACTGGGGGCAGCTAGATGGCGCAGTGGATAGAGCACCGGCCCTGGAGTCAGGAGGACCTGAGTTCAAATCCAGCCTCAGATACTTAATACTTACTAGCTGTGTGACCCTGGGCAAGTCACTTAACCCCAATTGCCTCACCAAAAAAAAAAAAAAATACATGGGATACCAACAGCTAGGTTAATGCTTATAGGTGGTCCAAAAACTATGTCATTCTTGTCATTCTCTAGTTCTTTTCTTTTTAAAAAAATATTATTTTAATTTATTTTTGTTTTATTAAAACTGCTTCCTTCATTAAATAAAGCCTCCTTCTAGATTTGTTTGTGCATTTCTACACTGTTCCGAAGTGTTACATCCATGGTGTTGACAATCACTGAAAAGTTTCATAAAGCAGATGATTAAGGTGACTATAATGTTTCATACATATTACCCATTTCACATACAATCAATACATCTCTATAGGAAATTAAGAAGTCTCCCCATGTCCCAAAGTAAACATCTGCTTAATGATCTTCCCTGGCTTAGAAACATAGGAGCAGCAAAGTTTTGACAGATATACAACTTAAGATATCACAAGCCTCCTAGCTTGTCAACATGTGTTGTCATTTTCATCAGCAAACCAAGGTACTACAGAGGTATAATTTGTTTTGTATAACAATTTAGTGTACATAAAGGTGTTGCACATTCACTGAAGAATGCATTGTGGGGGCAGCTAGGTGGTGCAGTGGATAGAGCACTGGAGTCAGGAGCACCTGAGTTCAAATCCGGTCTCAGACACTTGACACTTACTAGCTGTGTGACCCTGGGCAAGTCACTTAACACCGATTGCCTCACTGCCCCCCCCAAAAAAAATGCATTGTGATTCCCGAATGAAAGATTAATTCATCAGAACAAAGTCTTACCACCAGTGAATGGAAGAGCTTTACTACAGGTTCAAGGAGTTGCTTCCTATGTTCTATGTACTTCAAATAGTGCTTTGAAAGATTAGTTTTCACTATTAATGTGCACAATTTTAAGATAGTTTTTTATCTTAATAGTATTTTTTCAGTTACATGTAAAAATAGTTTTCAACATTAATTTTTATAAAACTTCGAGTTCCAAATTTTTCTCCCTTTCTCCTTTTCCTCCCCCTTCCCAAGATGGCAAACAATCTGACATAAATTATATTTGTACAATCACATTAAACATTTCCACATTAGTCGTGTTGTGAAAGAAGAATTGGAACAAAAGGGAAAAACCTCAAAAAAGAAAAAAAAAAACCACAAAAAGTAAAAATAGCATGGTTCAATCTTCATTCAGATTCCACAGTTCTTTTTCTGGATATGGAGAGCATTTTCCATCATGAGTCCTTTGAAATTGTCTTGGATCATTACATTGCTGAGAAGAACGAAGTCTATCATAGCTGATCATCACACAATGTTGCTGTTACTGTGTACAATGTTCTCTTGGTTCTGCTCACTTCACTCAGCATCAGTTAAGGAAGTCTTTATCAGACATTAACTGTTCAAGTAGAGACAGCCTAATGATTTACCTCTCTATTTAGTGAATTAATGTTGGTTATTGAATTTTTGAGGAAAAGTGCTTTCCATTCATTCAAACCCTTAAAGCCAGTTTCTATTTAGCTCAAGGAAGGTTGTTTATTTGTTAGGGTTTTTTTTTTTGCAGGGCAATGAGGGTTAAGCGACTTGCCCAGGGTCACACAGCTAGTAAGTGTCAAATGTCTGAGGCTGGATTTGAACTCAGGTCCTCCTGAATCCAGGGCCAGTGCTTTATCTACTTCGCCACCTAGCTGCCCCTGTTAATTTGTTTTAATGGGCCTAAATTGCTATCAGATTATGACCAATAGAGTAATCAAAGGAGAGATAGTAACTATAGAAGTTACAAACATGTCTATTAATTCTTCAATCTATCCTTGTAGCCACTTTTTTTGTTGTTTTAATTGTATAATTAAAAATTCTGAACTTAAACAATAATCTTAAAGCCAACTTGCCAAATAGACTGTCAGCTAGCAAAAATTTAATTTACAACCATGAAACTTTAGACTCGAGATTTATTTAGGGTTATTTTATACAGGTTTATATAATATCTAGTTTAATCTAGAACAAGACAGCTCCCCCTCAGTGAAACCCTGGCCTAAATATATTTGTTTTACATTTTTAGCAAAAAGATACATTAAACATGAAAGCTTTTCAGCTTGTGTCACTGAATGTCCATCTACACAGGACTTCCTTCAAAAGCTGTAATTAAAGATCCTCCTAGTTTCTCAGAAACACAAGCGCAGTTGAAGTCTTCTGGCCCATTTGCTTGACATTGGGTTTTAAATTTCTTTTTGATTGCATCCTTGGAGCTTGCATAGATCATTTTACTTTTAAGAAGTGCTAGTTCTGGGGCCCATAGAAAAAACGTCAGTTCTTCTATTCTTGATTCCTCTGTTTCAAAGCTTGCATCACATAAAGCGTAGGAACAATCCCTTTCAGGAAGCGTTCCCACAAAGTGCTTGAAAGGATCTGTAATGGTTACACCAACATCTCTCCCACTAAGGTCTCTTTGCCTTCTTCCACAATGATGCATTTTTTGTCAGCACTAAGACAAAAGATAATTGCCTTCTTTCTTTTCTTGATTTCTTCTGACGTGGAACATTTGGAGCCTTTGCATCATAGAAAATGTGGCTTACTTCATTCATCAGCTACTTGCACCCCTGAGGCCATCTTTCCAAAGACCTCGAGCCAGAACCTGGTCAGGTTCTGTTGGAGGCAGAGAGGAGGGAGAGCCAAGATCTCCAACACTGCTACTGTCAAGAGTGTGGAGGAGTGCACCAGCCCCAGATTCAGGAGCACCTGAGTTCAAATCCAGCCTCAGACACTTGACATTTACTAGCTGTGCGACCCTGGGCAAGTCACTTAACCCTCATTGCCCCAAGGGGAAAAAAGAGAGGGGGGAGCATTTTCCTCTAAGAAAGAGGATGGAGGTGACACAGAGGCTGCCCAGGACATCTGGCTGGCGAGCGAGTGATCCTCTCCCTCTTTTCCACCACTCTGTCGCTATCACTGCAGCAGTAGAAAGAAGCTTCACAAGAATGAGGACCACTTTGTACCTGCCTTTGTTTGATGGGTTGCTGTGGCCAAAGAATTCATCACCCAGCAGTCAACCTAATGAGCCTCTCTTTATGTGGCTATGCTAGTCCTGGAAAAGTAGGGCACATGCACATGGATAAGTATAATGCAAGAAGAGGAATGAAGGGAGGGGGAGGATGTGAGAGAATGGACAATGTGTCACAGGAAAATCCGAGGAAGAAAAATGGACTAACTTAGCTGACCCTGGGAGACTTCTTAGAGGCAACACCCAAGTTGATTCTCAAAGGAAGAAAAGATTTTTGAAATGTAGAGTTGAGGTAAAAGTGTATCCCAGTTGTAATATGAGTTGTGTAGGTCATGCGCAAATGTTCCCTGCCCGTTTCTAGCTGATCAATCAATTATTAAACATTTATTGCATGCCTACCATGTGTTATCACATGTTAGAGAATGTTTGAGTGTAATGGAAATAATGAACTCCCAGCAGCTTCCGACTTTGTGGCAACTCAATGGTGAAAGGAAATTTTGGTACAACATGGCAAACCCTGAATGGACCCTTGGTCCTCTCTCTGGACTCTCACCAGCCTTTCCCTTCCAGGCATTGAGGAAACTGGCATTGTCCTTCAGGATTATAATTCCTAGAAGGCCCTGCAGCCAGGTCCCAGAGCCTTTCCCTTTGCACAGGGAGAATAGGTCTGAATACCTGGTTACATAGGAATATGGGCACAGCTTGTAGGGATGCACAAAGAGATATGGAATGTTGAGTTCAGGCAATAGTTTAGTGGTCCTGTTTGGCTGCAAAGTAATGCTGATGGTAACATAGACCTTGCTTTCAAGTAGCTTATAATTTTCATGAGGGAGAATACATTAACATCTGAGTGGTGCAGGAATTCTTTCCATGAACACACCTGACTTACAGGGGCACTAGAGGTGGAAAGGCAAGTAGGTGGGAGCCTTGGTGACTACATAAATCACTAGGTAACAACCCAGACTGCAGCTGTTCCAGCTCCCAGACCCGCTTCAGTTTCTCTCTGGCATGCAGAGCAGGACCCAAACCTCAATCTGGCTTCCTGCAGTTTTCATCCCAGCTCCCACCTAGTAATCAACCAACCAATCAATAATCATGTATTAAGTGCCTACCATGTGCCAGGCTATCCCTCTGTGTATTCAGGAACAGACTAGCCTAGGTTCCTCATGGCTCCTTGGAAATCAATCCAGATTGTATATATATATAACCTATATCAGATTGTTTTCTGTCTTGGGGAGGGGGGAGGGAAGGGAGGGAGGGAGAAAAATTTGGAACTCAAAATCTTAGAAAGACAAATGTTGAAAACTATTTTGATATGTAACTGGAAAATAATAAAATACTTTTAAAATTAAAAACAAAGAAATCAATCCAGATTCATTTAGTCTAGGGTTGGATACATAAAAGTGATCCCTTTCACTTTATCAAAATGGAGCTTAGACTACAATCTATTAAGATTCTTATTTCCTTCCCAACTTTAGGCAACCCAAAGGACTAGATACTCCCATTAGACATAGAATATTTTTACCCAATGGAACAAAAATAGAAGATACAGCTTTAAAATCCACAGGTAGCCTTAGCAGACCCACTCCAGGAGGGGTGAAATCTGAAATCTCCAGTCTCCTCTGCTTAAGTTCTTTGGCAGAGGCTTCACTTCTGCCAAAGAAGCAGCCACACCTAGAGGCTAGCTGCAGAGGAGGGTGATCAGACATCTGTAATATCAAAATCCAATTTCAAAGTCACAAAAAGAGGAAAGAGAATAGTCTCATCACCTGACAGATGAGGATCCCCATATATCCTGACTACTGGGGGAAGAGCTTTTGCCTCCTGGCTCATCACCAGGTGATATCTGGACTCCCAAGACTACTTGGAGGATGTCTCTGGTACATTTGACGTCACCTTCTTTTGCTCCCCCCAGACCTAGAGCCCACAAGATTGATCGCAGTAGGCTGGAGTCCTTCTGCCCATGTAGCATCTCAGGCAAGTTCTCTGCAGGTCTTCTTTGGACTTGTTTGCCATAAAAGAGTTGACCACCTTCGTTCTAAATGCCTTTAGCACAGCATGATGGGATCTTCACGACAACTCCATTCACATTAAGCCCCTGAAACTACACAAACCACCATGGCCCATCCCCTTGGCACCATTAGGATGAGTATAATGCAGGGGAATGCAAAGAACAAAAAGTCTGGAGCAAACCCAAGCTGTTTAGACTATGAGGTCCATTCAGCCAAGATCTAAACAGAGAATGAGAGTTGGATCATCCTCCATATCCCACCCTTCAAGTACCCAAAGGTTCTGTCTGGCTTTGGTTTTCTTTTCTTCCTATACCCTCTCTCTTAATGATCTCAGATCCCAAGAGTTCAATGATTATCTCAATGTAAATGACTCCTAAATCAATAAATTTAGCCCTAATTTCTTTTCTGAGTTTCACTTCCACATCACTAACTGCCTGCCGGACATCTCCGACTAAGCCTGTTATAGTTGTCTCAAATTCAACATATACAAAACAGAATTTATTATCTTCTCTGTTAAACCCACTGCTCCTCCTTCAAACTCCCCCTTTCTGTGGAAGGCAGAACTATCCTTCCAGGAATTTATGATCCTAACCTCAAAAAGGTCGTTGATTTTTCACTCAATCTCACTTCCCACAGGCAATCAATCAGTTAACAAATTTTGCTGCTTTTCCCTCCACAAAATCTCTCACTTATTTCCCCTTCTCCCCACTCACATAGCTACCTCTTGTGTTTCATAACCTCTTCATCTCCTGCCAAGATTACTACAATAATGTCCCAGTTGGTCTCCCAGATTCCATTCTCTCTCCTCTCTCCCCCACATAGCAGCCAACAGAATCTTCCTAATGAAGGTCACTTCCTTGCTCAAGAATTTTCAGTGATTTCCTGTTGTCTCTAGAAGAAAATGCAAACTCTTCATTTGACAATTAAAGCCCTTCATACATTAATTATAATGACCAAGCTTGGCCACAGAGAAGACACATGAGAATATACCTCTTCACAAAAAAAAAAAAAAAGACTATGCCTCTTGCTATTTTGGGTTTTGTTTTTGTTTTTGTGGGGCAATAAGGGTTAAGTGACTTGCCCAGGGTCACAAGCTAGTAAGTGTCAAGTATCTAAGGCCAGATTTGAACTCAGGTCCTCCTGAATCCAGGGCAGTGCTTTATTCACTGTGCCACCTAGTTGCCCCACCTCTCACTTTTTTTTGCAGAGGTTGGGAACTATGAGTGGACATCACTGGGTATAACATCACACTTGGTTGATGTGTTGGTTGGGGGGTTTTCTTTTTTTTAAGGAAGGCATGTTAGGTGGGGGAGGGGAGCATATTTTTGGGAAACAATGGTGCTATAAAAACAAGATATCAAAATAAATTGTAAATTAAAAACACTAAAAAATTATCAACAAAAAAGAAAACCCTTCAATCTATCTTTCTAGACTTATTATTCCCCTTCACACATTCCAGTGTGCACCAGTCTACATACTGGTCTATGTGCTCTTTCCCAAATTGGGCATTCTATCTCTTGCCTTGGAATCTTTGCACAGACTGTTCCACAAGCCTGGAATGCCACCCTCCCCCCTTTCCTCTCTTTCCCCTTTCCCTCCCATACCTCTTCCCTCCCCCTCTTACAATACAATCCCCAGATGTCTTCAAGGTTCAGCTCAGGTGCCATCTCCGGTGAGAAAGCTTTCCTGGTCCTCATATCGCTAATGCTCTCATCCTCCAATAAGAGTATTTGTGAAGTACTTAGCACCGTCCCTGGTACACAGCAGGAACTAAATCAATGCTTGTTCCCCTCCCTTTCCCCCTCTTCAAGTTATCTTGTATTGAATTATCAAATAAATTGTCCACGTAAACGTTATTATCCTCCCCACCCCACCCCACCCCCCAGCTCTAAGCTCCTAGAGGGCAGGAAGTATTTTCTGATTTGTTTTTGCTTCCCTGGCCCCCAGCATAGGCCCTTCCTCAGATTGATTTTTCACTCGAGGCAGTTCTTTGGAGGGCAGCATTTCCCCCGGAGTGGATGCTCATTGAATGAAACTGTCAAGGAAGTGATTTGAAAAATCTGAAATAGTAGAAATCAGGTTCACCTGAAGGGTTCTGGGAAGGCTTCATAGAGAGAGGACTCTCAGTGATCTTTGAAGAAAGGGAGGAATGTCCATGGAGTGACATAGTATTGGGTTGAGGAGGGGTAGGGAACACAAGTCATTCTAACTGGAGAAGGGGTTATTAACCTTTTCTGTGTCACAGACCACCCCTTGGTTGGTCTATGAGCCCACCAAGACAATGGGCCCCTTCTCAGAATGTTTTTGAGCAATTGAAGGAAATGCTAAATTTCAGGTAGAGGTTAGTGAAAACAAAGGTGTGATTTTTTTCCATTCCAAGTTCACACAGGTCCTGAAATCTATCCATGGACACTTCAGGGGAATCCAAGGAGCCCATATTAACAACCTCTGAGTTAGAAGGTCATTTGCACAGAAGAGATGATTGGCAGTTTCAGGAACTGGTTAGCTGGAAGAAGACCCCTTGTGAGGGCTGATGGCCACCAGAGGTTGAGGGCTCCCAAGAGTCCCACCAACCAAAGCCCCTTTCTGGTCTAGGGGAGAGGATGGAGCAGAGATAGAGAGTGGGTATTGGGCTCCCAAAAGTCCATCTTCACCATCCCTGACATTCCAGGGGCAAATCCTTTCTTGACACATAATAAGTATTTAATAAATGCTTATTGATGGGGGCAGCTGGGTGACGCAGTGGATAGAGCACCGGCCCTGGATTCAGGAGTACCTGAGTTCAAATCCGGCCTCAGACACTTAACACTTACTAGCTGTGTGACCCTGGGCTAGTCACTTAACCCCAATTGCCTCACTAAAAAAAAACAAAAACAAAACAAACAAACAAAATGCTTATTGACTGATGTAACCACTTTGTGTATGTGTGTTGACCTATATAAATTGTTCTCTTTCTTGGTCTCTTCTCTCTTACTTTCCCCGTTCTGAATTGTTTCCCATCTGAGCCACTCAGCTGAGGTTAATGCTGAGGCCTATCTTTGCTCACACCTCACCTGCTACAAAGGCAAAGTTGCAGGGAAGTAGAGGGGGAGGGAACTTTGTGTTCAGGGACTTTTAGGCCCCTTCCTGTGGTTTTGTCGACTGTGAATGTGGGGGTGGCAGGATGAGGGGGGAGTGTAGTGCTGCTGAGACATATTGGAAATGAGTCATTAAAGACAAGTGAATTAAAGAAGAGAGAAGATTAGGGTTTGAGGTATTAGTCAGGGAGGGGAGAAACACCCACCCCCACACATACACAGGAGGAGTCCAATAGATGTGACCCATCTCCTGGGAAGGGACCCTTCATTTATAATTGGCATATGATCTAAGAAAGAAGCCCCCCCCCCATTTCTGTTCCACCTGCAGAAAAGAGAGAGACATAGGATTCTAGATTGGGTTTTGGAGAGGAGAAGGGGAACCACCCTAGAAAACTCCTTACATGTAGTCAGGAGGGCCCTGGATAGTTCTAGAAATAATTGACACTTCTGACAATGTGCTTGCCTCAAGGTGGTGAGTCACTGGTCTCTCTCTTGGCCCTAGATACAGGGATTCTGTTAACCTGGGGTCCAAGAATTAAAAAAAAATATTTGATAACCGTATTTCAATACAATTGGTTTCCTTTATAGTCCTATTTTATTTTATTAACTTAAAAATGTTATTCTGGGGGGCAGCTAGGTGGCACAGTGAATAAAGCACTGGCCTTGGATTCAGAAGGACCTGAGTTCAAATCTAGCCTCGGACCTTTGACACTAGCTGTGTGACCCTGGGCAAGTCACTTAACATTCATTTCCCCTGCAAAAAAAAAACCCAACATTATTCTGAGAAGGGGTCCATAGGCTTTACCAGTCTGTCCATAACATGAAAAAGGTTTAAAAACTCAGCAATGGAAGCTCAGGCTCCTTGACTGTTTTTTGACTCATGCCTTGTGAGCTAATGTGGGCCCAGGTTTTTCCCTTCTCTGCTTTGCCCTTCTGCTGACCCTACTCAGTATCTCCATGACAGAAACTACCTGGCTACTGGTGCTATAAAGAATGTGCCCAGTTGAGCCACATTGTCCTCCTGATCCTCTTCTCCAACCTGAAACCCTGAAAGATAGCTTAGCCTGATGTCTTACCCCATGCCGGCACAGACATTCACGGATGGGAAGCCTAGAAAGCAGCAAGATTATCTTGTACAGTTGCCACGGTTACCATAATAGCAATAAGAACAAGCACCTCTTAGTATCTTCTGCCTTCTCTCCAGGAGAAACAACGAAATGGGAGAATAGATAGAACTCTTCTTCCTCTTCCAGTTTCTTTGTCTCAAGGCACCAGAAGGCTAGGCCCCAGGGAAGCTGCTTCACAACAAACTCTCAGGGTAGGCTGTTCCCTTCAGGCTGAGATGTTTGGTTGTGTTGATGAAGAGCATGGCACTAACAGTGTTGCCGCCTGTGCTGGGCTGGTCCTGTACCAGAGAGGGCCGCCAATATCTGTCTCCTGGCACTGGCTTCCCCCTCCCAAACTATTACCCCTCCAGGAAACTCCCTCCTCCATGATTAGGACTCCTGCCTTGGACCCTTCTTTTGGGGGACCAGATGGGGGCCTATTCTCCAGCTTTTACCTCCTGTCTTCCTTTGAGGCTCAGTGCTCCTGGGCCCTTCTAAATCTTCCCCACATAGAGGAGCATGAAGGTGATCAAAGGATCAAAAGACCTTAGAGGAACCAGGGTTACAAATGGTAAGTGACTTGCCCAGGATCATACAGCTAAGTGACTGAGGTGGAATTTTAACCCAGGCTCCTGTGACCCCAAGTCTAATGTTCTATCCACTACACACCTGGGGTGGTTAGGTAGCACAGTGCATAGAGCACTGGACTTGAGGTTAGGGAGACGAGTTTAAATCATATCTCAGATACAAGCTGCATGACCCTGGGCAAGTCATTCAACCTTGGTCTGCCTCAGTTTCCTCATCTGTAAAATGGGGATAATAATACCTATACACACACATCCTGTTGTTGTGAGGATAAAATGAGATAATATTTTAAGTGCTTTGAAAACCTTAAAGTTCTATGTAAATGCTAAATTCTTCTAATATTATTATTATTACTTTACATCGCTTTTAATGGTAATCAACCACATCAAAGGTGATGCATCCTCCGCTATTTCTGGAGCCAAGAGTACACAGCTTGTCCAGGTCAGAGATCAGAATACAAACCCCTTGCAACCCAGCCCAGTGTCGCTCAGAGGGCAGGCAGGGCCTTCCATGCAGAATCTGGATGACAAAGGGAGTGTTTGGGAGAGACCATCTGAAGAAGGTGGGGTTTCAAAGAGGAGCTGCATGACTCCAAACACATTCCTCTCCCTGGGACATTTCCCCTCTAGAGAGTAAGTAGCCCATCAGAAATGAGAATATGGTGCATCACCTCTTTTCTTTTGGGTGTTCCCCTCAGCCCAGATCAAAGGAAATAATGCCACCACGTGCCTCTAGAGACTGTCAGGAAAACTAAAGAAATCTCACAGAAAAATCTCCGCAGCAGAAGCCCCCACCCCCACCCCCACCCCCAGCCATTTATCTGAGATCTCAAAAGCCCCCAGGCCCTACCCTAAATGGCAGAATATCAAAACTCTACAGACCATGGAGGCCAGGCCAGCCCCTCCCCTCACATTCCAAGTTGGGGAGGTGGCTCCCCAAGGTGGTGAGGAGGAGAATAGAAAACTCCAGCTGTGGGGCTTAGGGATGATTGAATGATTCATTCTTTGTTCGGATAGAAATACCAAGGGGAGGGGGGCACAGCTCCCCTGATAAAAGCTAAGTAACAGCTACAACTGTTACCATAGTGACCAAGAGTTGAGACTATAGGCTGAGGAGCTTTGTATGGCGTTGGGAGCTGCAGAAAAACTGAATTGGTTGGGAAAGAAGGAGGGGCTCAGGGGCCAGGGAGTATCCTCTTGGGTGGAGCATTCCGGTGTCATTCTCACCAGGAACCCCATAATCTACCACTGTGGAGGAGAGGGGAAGGAGGTGGAGAATGCCACTTCCTACCAAGGAAGTATCTGCCCGGGTCTCACCTGGGTGAGCTCTCTGGGTTAGATGTGGGGTATATGTGGGAGTGAGATAAGCATCTGCCTATCCTGCTCTGGATCTGGGGTCAGAGGATCTTGGGTACAAATACCAACTTACTACCCATTCTACTTTGGGCAATAATAGTAAACAACAACAACTAGTATTTATGTAGTGCTTTAAGACTTGGAAGGGGCAGCTAGGCGGCTCAGCGGATAGAGCACTGGCTCTGAAGTTTGGAGGATGTGAGTTCAAATTTCACCTCAGACACTTGCTACCTGGGCAAGTCATTTAACCCCAACTGCCTTAAAAAAACCATCTGGGCCATCTCCATTGCCATTGGACCCCGATGGCTCTGGAGGAGAGAATGAGGCTGGTGACTTTGCACAGCCCTTCCTCATTTAAATCCAATTCAGTACAAGTCATGACATCTGTCATGGTCCTCTTCGAGAACAAAGGACAAACAACAAGGCTTGGAAAGCTCTTTGCAAATGTTACTTCATTTGGCCCTCATAAAAACATTGTGAAGTAGATGCTATGACTATGACATTTTACAGATGAGTAAACTGAGGCTGAGGTTAAGCGACTTCCCCAGGGTCACACAGCTAGTAAGTATCTGATGTAGGATTCAAACTAACAGGATTCTTCCTGACTCCATGTCTAGAGCTATAGCCACTGGGCCACCTAGCTGTGTCCAAAGTCAGCTAACTTCCCTGGGTCTCACTTGCTTCAACTATAAAACTGAAGTGCTCTAAGGTCTTTTCCAGGCCTAGATCTATGATCCTATGACCATCGAATTCCCTGTGCTTCCTAAAAGCTTCTCTGACCAATGTCCGCACTGCAAAGCTTCCCACCTTTCAATCCCTAATTGTGAACCTTCAAGCTGTTCCCCTACAGATATAAGAGACCCAGACTCATTGGAAAGTGGCTGTTTGGGTCTTGGTTGTCATTTATTCTCTCCAGGTCACAGGGAGGAACCAAGAGCTCATTAATGAATAAGGCTCACCTCCTTGGCAAGGTGTGGGCTCCCACCAGCACTTCTCCATCAGCTCCTCAGCTGAAGTATAGCCCCCCATAGTCCCAGAGACAGGGTGAAGTCCCCACACAGCTTAGCTGAGCCTAGGAGGCAGGTGGAGCACATCTGCTCATGCCTGAGCTTCCTCACTCCCCCTAATAAACCTGTCTTCAGCCCCAACCTCATATCAAACCAAGTGCCCAGGTGCCGCCAATCAGTGTGATGAGAACATGCCTGGAGAAGAACAGTCAGCACTGTCCTCCCACTGCTCATCAGAGCCATTTATTCCCTCCCCCTCCCCTCACCAAGAGGGCCACTGATAGATTTCAGGGGCTCTAAGAACTTGGGGGAGAACAAAACTGCATCTTTATTTTTGCTCACCTCCAACTGAAATTGAACATTTCCTTCCTTTATAAAATTGTTTTAAAAATCAATACATTGGGGGCAACTAGGTGGTGCAGTGGATAGAGCACTGGCCCTGGATTCAGGAGTACCTGAGTTCAAATCCAGCCTCAGACACTTGACACTTACTAGCTGTGTGACCCTGGGCAGGTCACTTAACCCCCATTGCCCCACCAAAAAAAAAAAATCAATACATTATTTTGAGGCAGGGTTCACTAGACTGCCATGACATTAAAAAAAAAAAAGTTAAGAGGTCCTGCTGTTGAGGAATTGGCAAAAATCAGGACAGCTGAGAAGTCCTGCAAGGGGACAGGGCTATAAAACAGAGGAGGCTCTCCAGAAAAGAAAATGGGGGAAGGGAACACATATTTATTATGTACCTACTAAGTGAAAGACACTGTACTAAGCACCTCACAGATAGGATTCCCATTTTACAGTTGAGGAAACTGAGGTAAACTGACTTGCTAGTAGGAATCTGGGGCAGGATTTGAACTCAGTATTCCTTATTATACCAGGCCCAGTGCTCTAACCATTGTACCACCTAGCTGCCTCCAGGGCAAAGGGAAAATAGAAGGACTAGAAACTGTGAGAAGCTTGTGTCTAAGGTGCTAACCTGACACCCCTCCCCCTTCTGCACCAAGATATTAAATTTATTTATTTATTAAGTGCATCCTATGAGCAAGGTGCTATGTTAGGTGCCAAGACTGCAAAGAGACAATAAATGTCCTATTCTCAAGGAGCTCTAGCCAGAGGAATGAGGGGGGCCAAGTACACCAAAAGCTGTGATATAAGGGGGAGGAAGTGCTATGAAAAACATGAGGAGGGAGAGATCGCTTTTACCTGGGTGTGGATGGAAGTGAGGGAGGGGAGCCTGGGAAGGATTCACCCAGGAGGCATGTGAGCTAGGCCTTGTAGGGAAGGACTTCAATGAACAGAAAGAGGCTCAGGAAGGGCTACATTCTAAGGACCACAAAGATGAGAACCATGGAATGTGGAAAAGGTAAAGGGAGATGTGAATCTCAGTTCTCCACTTTACCCCCATGTGACCTTGTCTCTAAATCTCTCCCCATTCGCACTTTCCTTATCTTTAAAGCTGAGGTGACTCCAAAGGCCCTTCTGCTCTAAATCTATGCTTTTATGATCTTAGGAGAGATTCTGGGGCAAATAGGTTGAGGTCATGTGGCAGATGGCCTTGAATGCCAGGATTTGGCATTTATACATAATTTAACCTCCAGTGGGGAGTCACTGAAGATTTCTGGGGAGAAGAGGGATATGATCAAAGTGTTGCATTAGGAAAATTACTTGGATAGCAGTGCAAAGGATGGAGTGGAAAGGGAATAGACCACAGGTAGGAAGACCACCCAGGAGGATATTCTAATAGTCTGGGCAAGAAGAGAAAGGGCCTGAACTGCAGCATTTGCAGGAGCGATGAAGGCAAGGGGACATGTGATGATATTTTGAAGGCAGAAATGAGAGGATTTGGCTGTGTGGAAAGAAACAAGAGGGGCAGCTAGGTGGTACAGTGGATAGAGCACTGGCCCTGGAATCAAGAGGACCTGAGTTCAGATCTGGCCTCAGACACTTAACACTTACTAGCTGTGTGACCCTGGGCAAGTCACTTAACCCCAATTGCCTCACTAAAAAAAAGAAAAAAAGAAAAAGAAACAAGAGCCAAAGGCACCTCCAAGGTCAAGAGCCCAGGAGACTGGGACGAGGTGCCATTAACGGGTAGAAAGGTTAGCAGGAAGGGCAATTTTAGGGGGGAAATCAGATTTCCGGGTGGGCAGTTCCAACTCCATAGGTCCATCCCTGCTCCCGACTCTCCACTTTACTCAGGTCAGGCAGGGCTAAGGAGGAGTTGGGACTACACGACTTAATATCCCTCTTCTCTAGACACATAAGAACAGGAAAACACCACCATACCTCACTTACCATAACTATGGATCCCATTTATGTAATAGAGCCAGTTAAGGTCCCCTTGCTGCCTCCCCTCCCACTTCTACCCCCAAGTACATACAATATTGATCTCTCCTTGGAGTCTTACCTTGTAGACCTGAGAGAAGAAGCCACTCCCGATAAGTTCAGCATCAAAGTTCTCCCAGAATTCTAGCCTGCGGACAGCTGTGCGTAGTCTCTGCCAGCGATCAACCTGGAGATATGTGTCTGAAGACTCCCCATCATAGGACCCCGGGCTGGATGGTTCAGGGGCCATCGTGCCCGTCTCACACATGATGGGGACTGCTAGAGGACGATAAAGCAGACAACCTGGGACCTGAGGACAGATGGGTATATGTAAGTGTTGGGAGGGTAGGGATTTGCAAAGTCAAAGGTCTCCCAATTGGGACCATCAACATAACTGGGACCCAGCCAGACTCTGATGCCTAACCCAGCCTCGTGGACAGAGATGCTCTTGTCAGTACCAATTGTGTGATCTTGGGCTAGTCATAAGATCATAAAGCTAGAGCTGGAAGAGACCTCAGAGATCATGTAGCCCAGCCCCCTCATTTTACACATGAGGAAACCTAGGGATGTTAAATAGTCCAATGAGGAAGAAATGAACCCAATGGGGAAATGAACCCAGGTCCTCTGGGTCATCTTTCCATTGTACTGTGAATTTTTGTTTTGGTTTTTTTTTTGGTTTTGGTGAGGCAATTGGGGTTAAGTGACTTGTCCAGGGTCACACAGCTAGTAAGTATTAAGTGTCTGAGGCCGGATTTGAACTCAGGTCCTCCTGAATCCAGGGCCAGTGCTCTATCCACTGTGCCACCTAGCTGCCCCTGTACCGTGAATTTTAACTCTCTCAGCCTCAGTTACCCCATCTGTAAAACAGGATAATCCTTTCACTCCCTGACTCAGAGGAAAGTGTTTCTAAATTTTCAAAGGTTATAGAAATGAGAGCGGTTAGTGCTGCTATTGCACAAGTCCCTTTTATTCCTTAGACCTCAGTTTCCTCATCTGTAAAACAGGAACAATAGTGTCCTCAGCCTTGCGGTAAACCTTAGAGCTTAACCCAAGTAGAAGTGAATATCATCACTGATAGTTTTTGTGTATAATAGCCAAATTCCTAGACAGATTTCTGGGGTCAGTGTCTGGAACATTTTTTTTTTTGGTAGGGCAATGAGAGTTAAGTGACTTGCCCAGGGTCACACAGCTAGTAAGTGTCAAGTGTCTGAGGCCAGATTTGGACTCAGGTCCTCCTGAATCCAGGGCTGGTGCTTTATCCACTGCGCCATCTAGCTGCCCTCCCATCTGGAACACTTTTAGCAGCGCTTGTCCCCCAGCATCCTTTCCCCCACTGAACCACCTTTTGGCACATGAATGGTCCCCTCCAGCCCTCAGGATTGGTGCCACTGCTCCCACCCCCAGCTCTACAGATGATGCTGGACTTGAGCGGCCCAGGCCCCAGCCCTTCCCTATCAGGTGGCGCTCTAGGCTGGGGGTAGGGCCCATTCCTGTTGTTGTTGTTGTTGTTCTGGGAGCTGTTTCTGGAAGCCACAGCTCCCAGGAGAGCAAAGTAATTGCTTCAGCATATGCTTCTGACAGCTCAAGGAAGAGCAGGGTAAGCTGGCCTCCAGCCCAGCTGGAGCAGGGGCAACACCGGCATGTTTGGGAGCAGAGGTGGTGGTGGCAGACACACACCCACAATACCCCAAGAGACAAGAGGCTCCAGGGATAGACACCACTCTGCTTCTGCTCCTAAGGATCTCAAAGCACTTTCTACATAGCACCAAGCACAGTATCAACGCTGCTCTACTTGAGGCAAACTGAGCTACCCAGCGGCTCTGAGGCGATCCCCGGCAACCTCTCCCTGACCTCCACTCCCTGCCAGTACCCTCCCCCTGGGCGTCCATTTTATCCTCATAACCATCTCTCCTCTGAACCCCAGTAACGGTACCAGGAGCTTGACTGTTCACAAAGTGACTGCCTCTCCTTTTACAAATGGACATGTCTCCCCACTGGAGAGCCCCCTTCAAGCCCTGCCCAGCCTAAGACTTCCCTGGGGTCTTGCTAGAAGGAAACTCTATTGGGCTCTCCAAGCTGCAAGGGACCTCAGAGGCCACCCAGGACAACTCTCCACTCACTTAATGCATGAATCCCTTCTACAACAGCCTTTTTACTTGAACAGTTCCAGTGATGGGGAGCTTACTCCTTAGTAGAACAGTCAGTTCAAATGTTGGACATCTCTAGTATAGTTATCCCTTCTACTTTGTGGGGTTTAGAGGGGCCCTGGCAATCTCCAAAACCTGTGTAAAATCCGTAGGGTAGACCCTTCACCTTCACTTTCCTTGCATGATGCCAGAGTCTACTGAAATGCCTTTAAAAAAAAATTTATTGGAGGGGCAGCTAGGTGGCGCAGTTAATAGAGCACGGGGCCTGGAATCAGGAGGACCTGAGTTCAAGTCCAGCCTCAGAGACTTGACACTTACTAGCTGTGTGACCTTGGGCAAGTCACTTAACCCCAATTGCCTCACTTAAAAAAATTTATTGGAATTAACCTTTTAGTTACAAATACAGAACTTTATTAGAAGTTATAAACTATGGAAACTTGTTTTTTTCACTACTGTATTACATACATACAGGGGTTTTTTTTTGGGGGGGGGGGAGACAATGGGGGTTAGGTGACTTGCCCAGGGTCACACAGCTAGTAAGTGTCAAATATTTGAGGCCAGATTTGAACTTAGGTCCTCATGAATCCAGGGCCAGGTCTTTATCCACTGTACCACCTAGCTGACCCCTGGAATGCCTTTTTTATAGCAATTCCACATTTCTGAGTTTCTAAACTTTTCCTGTATTGTCTGCTGGCCTTCTCCTGTCATCTGTGGCTTCTGCAAACCTCCCCTAAAATTCCCATTTAATTTCTTATGCCAATCCTCGAAATACCAGAACCGTGCTGGGGAAAATGGGGAGGTGGAAGGGATAACTGTCGTTGGAAACATCTTCAAATTGGCTCCCAAATTATCTTCCTACAAGCCATCCCCTTCCTTTCCATGGTCTCTAGTTCTTGCCTTCTGGAGAGAAGAGGTACAATCTAATTAATCTGTCTGCCATAGAACAGGCCTTGAAACACTTAATGAGAATGATCATGTCTGTCTTAAGCCTTCTTTTCTCCAAGCTAAACACCCCCAGTTTCTTTCATATGACAAGGTTTTAAGACTCTTCACCCATCTAGGAGGGAGGAGGGAGTGGGGAATCAAGGGAGAACTCAGTGGGGAAAAGCTTTTTCAGCTCTCTTCTCCCCCACCCCAACATACTCCTCCCCTCCATTCCCACGCTGGCAGGCCCCTGCCAGCCAGCCAGACTGTTCTTCAATAGCTCTCTGTGTGGCTGCTGGGATTCCTGGAGGAGGGCAGGGCTTTCAATCTCCAGCCCTCCCTCAATGAGCTGTTTGTCCTCTGCCAGGGGTGGCCCCTTCATCTGACTTAAGGCCCCTCACATACCCCAAGGCTGAATGAAGGCAGCTCATAGCTCTCTCAGGAAGGGGAGCCGGAGTGGTGGGGAGGCAGACAGATGTGGGGGGCACAAGGCAACAGATCGGGAAAAGGAAAGTCCTTACTTGTTCTAAATCCACAGAGAAAATAAGAAAGGATTTATCAGCAATGAAGACTGTCAGAGCCTGGGACCATGGGTCCTGATGGGTCAGAGCGGCATCTCCTCTGAGATTTTTAAGGACAAATCAGCTGTCAGTCTGTCTTTGGGGGGTTAAATGCATCCCTTACAGTGCCTCAATGGCCTCTCCAAGTACCTGGTATGTCCTAAGAACCTAGTATGTCAGCAGGGGCTGGAATACAGGGTCAGGATGGTGGAGGTGCTCAGAATCACAGCATCTGAGCTGAAGGGGACCCTGGAAGCCAGCTAGGCTAACATGTGCCCAAAGAACACTCCCCACTCCAATATACCCTAGTGATTGCTTCACTTTGGGTGGAAGGCCGTCTGTGAGGAGGATTCACAGCTCCGAAATCTGCAAAAGCTACAAATCGGGGCTTGATTTATTGTTTTGTTGATTGTCTAGACCGCACCAAGTGACAGAGAAAATGTTAATAATGCAGATTATTTCCTGAGCACATCCTGCTCCACCCCACCCCCCCCAGCCTTTTGATAAAGAATTGCCAGCACACCCCTGGGAAGAACCCATTACCTCTCAGCACAAATCATTCCATTCTTGGATAGCTGATTCTTAGCATGGGTTTCCTTGCATTCAAGCCTAAATCTGCCTCTTTGCAACTTTTGCCCACTGTGCCAACATCTAGCCTCTGGGGTCAAGCAAAAGAAGTCTAATCCCATGTCCATGTGACAAGCCTCCCACCATTCACCCCTAACCCTTGACCTAGTCCTTTTTTTCCCCAGGTTAAACACACCCAGTTCTTTCAATCGATCAAATCCTTCCTCTTGGGCTGCCCTCCTCTGGACACTCTTTGGCTGAGCAATATCCTTCCCAATCTGTGGTACCCAGAAGTGAATACCATATTTTGGATGTGTTCTGACCAAGGCAGAGTACAGTAGTACTAATACCTACCTTGCTCAGGTCACTATGATTCTATCTGGCCTAAGGTTACATTAAGCCTCTGATGTTATTAATTCATAATGAGTTTCCAGTGCATTAAGACCTTCAGATCTTTTTCAGACAGATTCCTGACTAGCTATGCCTCTCCTAGCTTGTGTTTGTGAAGGTTTTTTTGGTTGTTGTTTGTAACTAAAGTGACAGACATTTATTCCTGTAAAATTTCCTCTCATCAGATTTGACCCCACAACTTTAGACAGACAAAGGGATCCAAGAGTGGAAGGATAAGTCAGATGGGGAAGGAGGAAGAACTCTAACAGTCATTTCCCAAGGTTGAAAGGGACAAGCAAATCCCCCAAACCAAGGCTGGGGCAATACCAAGTGACCAGGAAGATAGAAAGCAGGCTGGCCAGGTCGAACTAGGTCCTGACTTATGTGCCTAATGCTCACCAGGTATTGTGTCAGGAGCTGGAGATATAGACAAAAATGAAATTGTCTCTGTCCACAAGGGCTTAGACACTGTTGGAAGAAACAGCAGATACAAAAATAAGGATATATAAAGCAAATACAAGGTGCTAGGGATGTGAGGGAAAGTAGATGGGGAAGCTCGAGAAAGGCATGATGTCAGAAGTGCCACTTGAGCTAAGGATTCTAAGAGGCCAAGGTGAGGAGAGAAGGCATTCTAGGCATGGACCCAGCATAGGCAAAGTCACATAGGTAGGAGATGCAGTAGGAATATATGAGGAATAGTCAAGAAGGACATTTTGGTAGGACTACAGAGTACCTGAAGGGGAGTAATGATAAGTCTGGAAAAGGAGATTAGAATTGTGAAAGGCTTTATAAAGGCCAAACAAAGGAGTGTGTGCTTGATTCTAGAAGCAACCGGGAATCCCTGTTGATAACTTGGTAAGGCCCATTCTTCAGGAATGTCACTCTAGCAGCAATGTGGAGGATGCACTGGAGAGGGAAGAGACTTGGGGCCAGGTGACCAAGAAGGATGGAATCATATTACCTTCTTTCTAAGCTCTCTGCCATCCTTTTCTGGGTCCTCAATAACAGTGCCTGAATCAATCGATCAATTGATTAGAGGCAATCTGGGTTTAAGTGACTTGCCCAGGGTCACATAGCTAGTAAGTGTCAAGTGTCTGAGGTCACATTTGAACTCAGGTCCTCCTGAATCCAGGGCCAGTGCTTTATCCACTGCGCCACCTAGCTGCTCCCTGAGGTCACATTTGAACTCAAGTTCTCCTGACTCCATGGCCAGTGCTCTATCCACTGTACCACCTAGCTGCCCCATAAATTAATTCTTTAATGCAAAATGTAACCCCCTGATCTGAGATTGCAGGGTCCTGGCCTGGATAAGGGAAAAGATGGGGTTCACCAAAAATGAGGCCAGCATCCCACCATACTGCTCAACACAGACTCTGGGTCCCCTTGAGACTGGGGTACATTTCCCTATTGTTGTGAGCATTGCTGGCCCCCTGGGCCTCTGGAAGGACACCTCCCTTTGCAGCTCTTCCTGCCCCCAACCTAACATCTACTCACCCACAGGCTTCACCAGATTTGTGGCAGCCCCTCACTGTGCACTGACTTCTTTGGCTCCTGAAGGAGCATGTGAAGGAGGAAAGGAGGGGGCCCTCCTCCTGAAACATCCCCCAGAGTCCTCTCAACCCTTGGAATATCTCAAGGACAAGGAAAAAGGAGGAGGGCAACACTTCCCCTCCACTAACAAGCCACTTTGAAGCAGGAATAGAAGTTCCCCAAACAGGCACTTCCTGCTAATTAATCTCAGCTTTGGAAGGAGCCCTGCCCCTGCTTAGCCTGGAAGTTGAGGGGTAGTCACTGGTGGGGTGAGAAAAGATTGGAGGAGAAGGAAGGAAAGAGAGGCAATGGGAGTTCCATTGACGACGACCTTGGGAGATCTGTGTTTGAATCACCACACTGCCTCTTAGCTAGCCATATCACCAGAGGTTACACTGCCTTTGGGGACCCGGATCTGTAAATAAGGGAGTTGGATTGAATGAGCTCTAAGGTTACTGTCAGCTGGAAAACTCTAAAACACCTTCATTTGTGCCCCAGAGAGCCCTGGCTGCAAAAATAGTTTCTTTTTGAGTATGACACAGAGCTTGGAGGAACATATATACACTCCCCCACTCCCCAACCAGCCCCATAAACCAGGCTTTGCTCTGGGCTCTGCTGATTGTGGGGAAGTGATACCATCAGACCTCAGAGAATGCCCAGTCACTCTACTGAAAGGGAAAGTGAGTCCAGACTAGCTACCAACCCACAGCCAGCCACAGGTCTGACTTCAGTAATCTGGGGGCCAGTGCTTTGAATCCACCCCGGAGTCCATAATAAAAGCACAAACACACTGTCCTGTTGTTTGCCCCCACTCTCAATCACCATCTTTAACAACCAGAGAAGAGGAGCCAGGCACACAGTTCTGCTGGGCACAGTGTGGGTGCGGTATGTCTAGGCTTCTCCAAGGAGCCATGGTGCCCACTGGCAAGCTGGCTCCAGGCGCCCCCACCATTCCAGGCCTCTTACCACCTCTGAAATCCCAGACCTGAATGTGATAGGGGGAAAAAAAAACCCAACCCTTCCTGGCAGCTTCACTGCACAGCATCAACAGAAATTCCTCACCCCACCTCCCCAAGGCAAAAAGCCAGCCTTCCTCTCTACTCCACTAGAGGAAATGGTTTGGGTTAACCTTCCTCCCTCCCCTTCCACCCCACCCCCCCTCAGCCTGGCTTTTCTTGACACTTCAGGTAAAATCTAGATGCCCTTGTGGCATAGCAGAGGTTGGCCCCTGGTAGGCCAGCATATGGAAGAAAAGCAAAGATGTCCCTCCTTCTGTTTTCCACAAGGACAGTGGCAGCTTGAACCTGGCTTTCCGCACTTCCTAAGGGGGCATTTCTGGAAAAAGGAAGACATTAATCTCTAGGTGCAAAGTGAATGTCCCAATGCATACCCAAAATGTGATTCTCTGCCACCCCACGCCACCCCACCCCATTGTCTAGGGATCAGGCAGCCTCCATCTGAGGAGATAATTACCAGGCAGGAAGGACCAGCTCTCTGCCTCCTGCTCTTCCAAAAGACTTAGTCACTCCTGAATAATTGGGATGGGGAGGGAATGGGCCCAGGGACTATTACTCACTCAAAGGTCTTCAGTGACACAGCTACCATCACTCGCATGGACAGAGAGAATTCTAGATTGAAGCATCCTACCTGCTTGGGCCAGTCCCATGCCTCCACTTCCTAACTTTATCCAATATGTCTTGACTCTCGGGGATCCAGCCTGAGACAGTCTGGGATAATTTCTTATAATGGAGGAAAAATTCAAGGAATCCCTGTGACTCTCCCTCCCCACCCTGGGGAAGGGGCCTTCTTTGAGGATCCTGCAAGTGTGTCTGACAAGGGAGACCTGGAAGAACCCTAAAGAAAAGAGGCAAGCGGGGCAGCTAGATGGCACAGTGGATAAAGCACCGGCCCTGGATTCAGGAGGACCTGAGTTCAAATCCGACCTCAGACACTTGACACTTACTAGCTGTGTGACCCTGGGCAAGTCACTTAACCTCTCATTGCCTTGCAATAAATAAATAGATAGGTAGGGGCGGCTAGGTGGTGCAGTGGATAAAGTACTGGCCCTGGATTCAGGAGTTCCTGAGTTCAAATCTGGCCTCAGACACTTGACACTTACTAGCTATGTGACCTTGGGCAAGTCACTTAACCCCCATTGCCCTACAAAACAAAAAAACAAAAACAAAAATAAATAGATAGGTAGATAGATAGATAGATAAAGGGGCAGCTAGGTGGCACAGTGAATAAAGCACCGGCCTTGGATTCAGGACCTGAGTTCAAATCCGACCTCAGACACTTGACACTTACCAGCTGTGTGACCCTGGGCAAGTCACTTAACCCCAATTGCCTTACTAAAAAGAGGCAGCCATGAAAGGCCACAGGCCCTCTCACCCACCAAGCTCAGTGCTGACCTCCCAGAGGCAAAGGCAAAGTTGGGCAACCCCCATGTTTGCAGGCCTGCAAAGGATCCCCATTTCCTGAGCACTTAAGTTTGAGAGCACATGTGTGTGAAGTGTGTACCTGTGTTTAAATGTGTGCTGATGAATGTGTGTATGAGCACATGTGTGTTTGCGTGTGTTGAGTACATGTGTGCGCCTGTGCGTGCCCACCCCCAGATCCAGGCACCTGCCTTCTGTTTACAGATGTGCCTGTCAGATGCTGCCTCCGCACACAGCTCCATGCCTGCTCAAAACGCCCGCTTTCACCATTAGTTTCTATGACACCAATTTCCAAGAGTTCTGTCTTGTTGAAATGTCTGCTTTTTCATATACCTTGAAGGGGTGTGCCAGAGATCGGGGCAGGGGTGGGGGGTGGGGGGCAGAGCCGAAGGCTGAGGCCAACAAAGGATTATGCTACCCAGGGATGTTCTTTCATCTCCCCGGTTCCACTGAATAAATAGCTAGTTTCAGATTGCACCAAGAAGAGTTAAAGTTAGACATGAATTGCTTCTTGGCTGCAGAAGTTACTAAGGAGGTGAACAGGCATGAGCTTTTACCTCCTAGAGGCCTTGAATGAAAACTGGAAGGTCTGGCATCTGTCTGGGATGATGCAGGTGTCCGCTCTCGGGATGGGAGATAAGGGAATACAGGAAATGGTGTGTGAAGGCCATCTTCATGCCAAGGTCTTTGTCTTTGTCCTGAGTCTTCAGGCAGCACTTGATTTGACAGGTCATATTTCCTAAGCTAGGAAAAGGCCCATCCTTTAAAGTCAACAAATCCAACCAGAGCTGTCCGTACATAGAAGTGAGGCAGAGCGCTTCCCCCAAGGATCACAATTCCTCCACCTGCCATGACATGATGCTGCCCTCTCTTACCTGCACTGAAATTGCCACCATTTGAGTCACTAACAGGTCACTACAAGGACAGGGATTCTGTCTCTAGGAGGCCATAGCAAAACCCCCAAATTTTGCCTGGAAGTAGTCTTTTTTCATTAATACAAATGCTTATCTCTCATTAGCAAAAATGTTTATCAGATTAGATCATCCTGGGTCTGACAGAATGAGATACAGGAGCACAACTTTGGAGCTAGAAGGAATCTTAGAATTCATTTGGTACAACGTCATCATTGCTCTGATAGGGAAAACTGAGGACCAGGGAAGGGAAAGTGATTTACCCAAGGTCCCACCAATAAAGGCAGGCTGCATGGCTAAAAGTCTGGAACTAGAGTTAGGAGACCAAGGTTTTAATCTCAGGTCTGTCACTAACTGGTTGTGTGACCTTGACCAAGTACCTACACCTCTGGAGCCTGTTTGTTCATTTGTAAGACCAGGGAGTTGGACTAAATAATCTTTAAGGTTCCTCATATGCAGTTTGAATTCATTCATTCAGAAACAATGGGAGACAGGATGGGGAGAGATCCTAAGAGGAATTTTGAAGGTACATGAAGGAGAAATGACAGATGAAAGGTTTGGAGGTACCTTGAGAAGAACTAGGGAAGAAGTGCAGGGTGGGGAGGGAAGTTACGGTTTCCCCAAGAAAAACTCCACCCATCTTACCATAAAGAGCGCTCAGGCTTCCAGATTCAAAAATAACCAGTAATGATCACATGCAGTTCATTCTAATGTACCAATGCAGACACTCCCTTTTACAACCACTTGAGACCACAATCCCTCCTATCTCTGCTTGCTTAGACCAGGCTATAAAAATACAAGGCAGAGCTTCACAGGGAACATAGCTAATTCCAGACTCAGGGATCAGACCACTGGGACATCCCCAGGGTATGACAAAAAACCAGCTCAAAATCTTCCTTTCTGCATCTCTTTTCAGAGAGGTCTTCACAATCTCCCTCCAGATGATCTGAAGTCAGCCTGGGCAGCCACCCAGCAATGCCATACCCAATCGATAATGACATAGTTGATAAATAAATGCTGGCAGAGAACCCCGAGGAACATGTGTTAAAAAACGTGACGATGACCAGGCAGCCAGCCTCCTGGGGCCATTCAGGTACCTCAAAAGGGAAAGAAAATTAACACCAAGTATTAAACCAGAACAGGGAAAAGCTGGGCCAGGATACAGCCTTTCCAGCATTTCCTTGGGAAAACAGGCCCTTGCCTAGTTTACAGAGCAGATGATTCCCAGTGAAGTTAATTTCTAAAAAGTGAATACTATTTCCCCATTGATTTCCATTATAAAATCAGAGACGTGTTTGGATTGTATCTATCCTCATGGTACACTGGGCCTAAGCCACAATGCTGTGCCCATCCAGATGGCTATAGTCCCTTTACTTTTCCAATGTCTAACACAGTTCCTTAATAATGTTTGTTGAATTTAATTAAATTCTTCCATAGCACTTTCCCAATTAGGGACAATCTTGACCACTGCCGTTCATGGGAATTTCTTCAGTTCATGAGGGTATCCTTATTCCATGGCTACGGTCCCTAGAACATGATTCCTCTTCTTTTTCTTCTGTTTGAGTATTTATCCTCTGGGTATTTGTTGTTGTTCAGTCACATCTGACTCTTTGTTACCCCATTTGAGATTTTCTTGGCTAAGATATGGGAGTGGTTTGCCACTTCCTTCTCCAGCTTATTTTGTAGATAAGGAAACTGAGGCAAACAGAGTTAAGTGACTTGCCCAGGGTCACACAGCTAATAAGTGTCTGAGGCCAGATTTGAATTCGCAGTGGAGTCCAATCCCAACACTCTATCCACTTTGCTAATAGCTAAAATGTTGGGCTAGGAAAATATTTCACTAATCTACATTGCTGCCATGAAGCTTAAAAATTCCATAAGTTTGTGGCTTAATGTTCTATAAAATGAGTTCGTCCTGCTGCCAAAACTGTAAATTCAAAGTCAATCTGGATTACTTGTTTACCCACTAGGGATGAGGTAACTAACTATCTTAAGTAAAAAGTTTTCTTAGGCTAGGGGGTTCCCCAACCTCTTCCTGATAAGGAAATATTGATTTCTCCCAAGCTTTAAGATCACTTACAGTCAGAAAGGGGTTGGAAAAATCCCATAGAGCTCTGGAATGGTAGGTAAAGTGGGAATAGCCAACTTGGACAGCAACC
Organism: Dromiciops gliroides; assembly: GCF_019393635.1. Taxonomy (NCBI): domain Eukaryota; kingdom Metazoa; phylum Chordata; class Mammalia; order Microbiotheria; family Microbiotheriidae; genus Dromiciops; species Dromiciops gliroides. Next base: position 434,878,038 of record NC_057862.1, on the reverse strand, counting down.
AGTAAGACTTTAAGATCATCTGGTTGGTCATGTTGCCAACCTGCCAACTCTTCAATAGTGGGAAAAACAGATGGGTCATTCTCATTACATCTCCTGACAGCCCAAAAGATACAGCAAATAAGTATTCATTTATTCAACCAACACTTATTAAGTGCCAACTGTATACAGGATATTCCCCTTGAGAAACTAATGCACAGAGATGGAGAGAATCCCTTACTGCACCCTCCCTGAAGTGATTCAGAAAACGACTGCACCAGATGTCTTAGGCTGGTGCAGAATCAGTGGACTACCTTTCCTTGACCTCCATTAGAGTACCAATGCCTGATTTAGGAGTCAAGGCTGAGAAGGGAAAAAATCCAAAATACAAGTCCAGTTTATGAGAATGGATAGGGGAGGGAAAAAAAAGGGAAGCTGGCCTTCCAAAGATGGGGGGGGGGAGAAGAGAAGAAGAGGTTAAAAAGCATTTATGGGACACTAAAAAGAGAAGACCTAAAAGGCCACTGACCCACTACATGTGTACCCATGGCATAAGCCATGAGCCTATCTATTCATATGCCACATGTGGCACCTCAGCCAATTCTTCCAGTTAGCCAGTCAACAAAGAACATCAACTGACTTCTGAGAAGAAAAGTATATATCCCTAAGAACTACCACTCCCAAGAACAGGAGGGTAGAGGAGGAGGAGGAGGAGAAAGCTATCATTTATGTGGTACTTTAAGATTTACAAAGTGTTTTATAAATGTTATATCATCTCATTTGATCCCTGCAGCAATATTGTGAATAAGTACTATTATTATTCCCACTTTACAGATGAGGAAACTGAGGCTGAGAGATTAAGTGTCTTGCCTAGGGTCAGCTAATAAGTGTCTGAAGCAGGATTTGAATTCAGATCTTTCTGACTCCATGTCTGACACTGTTCACTGTACCTGCTAGATGCCTTGGAGATGTCCTCAGTTCATTTCCTTTTTCAGGGCTTCTCTAGGCCCTAGAATGAAGCCTTTACCACTAGGGACCTTCTTGGCTTCTCCCTTTCTCATTCAGTTTCCCAGATCCTCCTCTAAGGGGCAGGCAGGCAGAAGGCTCCCCAGTACCTCTAGTGTAGTTCAGGCAGGAGCTCTAGACTAGGTCTGGGAGTCAGGTGGGGTGGGTTCCTATGTGAGCTCCACTGTTAACTGGTCATATGACCTCTGGCAACGCATTCATTTTCTTCATTTGTAAAACAGGGATAAGACTCACACTAACTACCTCAGAGTGTTGATAAAGGATCAAGTTCTTAGTAATGTTCTTTAGAGGGTCTCATTGTACCACTGAAGAGAAATGTTTCTCAAATCCCAAGACCTGGCATTCCCTGGACTAGGGCAGATGGAAATGTCTGTGTGAGGCCCTTTCGTTCCATATAGTTGTAGAATCATCCTAGGGCTCCCTGAGGGGGACAGCTGGAATGGGGTGCAGTTCTCATCCATTAGGCAGCTGTGTATGTGAGAGGGAGGGAGGAAGTTCACTGCCTCCCAGAGCCTGGCAACTCTTGAACTTCTCTGAAGGAGCACAGAAACCAGACCATATGCCCAGACAAAAATAGGTGATATTAATTAACATTTAGTTTTCATAGGGCACAAATGTGTAAATAGAGGCACTGCATGCAAGAGTGTGAATGTATCTATCCATCTGTGTTGACACAGGTCCTCAATGCCAGATTTCACCCCACCACCACCACCACATACAAATACATTGCAAATGGGAAAGAGAAACCTAGCTGCTGCATAGGTCCTGCCCCAACTCTCAGAAGAACCCCAGACCTCACAGCATCTCCTAAGAGACCGAACCTTGGGGGGAGGGGCTGAGAGGAAACCCACCAAGGACTGTTTGTAGCTATTCTGGCTTTGAATCTTCTCCCTGAAACAGGACTGGAGGTGGCCAGGGATTTGCCTGGGCTGTTCCCTTTTCTGTAGTTCAAACTCAGAGGGCGTGCTCAGGTGGGAGAGGGCAGAAGCTGAGGCACGGAGGCAAAGGTTTGAAATAAAACACCCTCTTTTTCTTTTCAGGGGGAGACTGTTTTGATGGCTGTCCTCTGCGGTACCGGTTCTCCTTTGCTGAGATGCCCTGGCAGACTGGGGTGGGAGCTGGCTGGAAGGGGCACTTGTTCTGGTGTTAGAGGACCCGGGTTCAAATCCAACTTGCGGTGCTTTCTACTTGTGTAACCTTAACCTGCCTGGAAGTAACTTAACTTCTCCGGACCTCAGTTTCCTCATTTGTAAAGTGACTAGATGGCGTCTGAGGTCCTCTCCAACTCTAGAGCAATAACCGTTCAATCAAGAATCCCTAGAGCCGGCTCATGACTGGCACAGGGAGGGTCAAGGGAAAATCAGGGGGCGCTTCTAGCACCCCGATGGCAGAGTCCCAGTGCCCCGCACCAGCTCTGGCCGGGCCATTCCGCTAGGTTAGCCTCCCTTCTCCCCCGCTAGCCCGCAGGGATGACTGGCGCCCCGGTCCGGTGGCGCTAGCACAGCCAATCCCCCGGGGGCTCGGCGCTGCCCTCACCTGCTCTCAGCGCAATCCCAGGCTCTCGCGTCTGTCTGTGAGTCCGCTGACGCCCCGTGCCACGGCCGGGTCCGCGCGCTGCGCTCCCAGCTCTGGGCCAGGCTGTGCCAGGAGCGCTGTGTGCCCGCCGCCCACGGGGAAGGCTGGGAGGCGGGGAGCGTCGGGGTCCCTCCCAGCGTCGGCCCAGGGCCCGCCCCGCCCTCAAGAAGTTGCTCCGGGGGAGGAGGAAAAGCCCCTGTTCTGTTTTAGGGGAGACAAGGAGCCCCAGATGTAAGGAGAAAGGGAACCTGGAGACTACAGTGGCCGCCAGTACCCTTATGCGTCCCGGGCCCCCGGGAGGATGCGAAAGTGCATATAGATGAAACCGGAGGCGCGGCGGCCATAGGGAAGAGGAGGAGGGCAGGAATCTATAGTCCAGGTTTGGACCCTCGTCTTCTTGCTGTGTTCAAGGAGGAGGGAACCCTAGGGAAGGAATCCTGGCTCTTTTAAAAGAGGGTCAAAAACCTGCGTGAGTAACCATTCTCGGTGTGCGCAGCCGGCCAGAGTTAAGATGAAGGAAGTCTGCCTCCAGATTTGTCGTTTGTGACCTGTATGAGCATGAATGAGGCATTTCCACTCAACCTCCAACCCCGCCTCAGTTTTAAATTTTTTTTTATTTTGGGGGCAGGGCAATGAGGGTTAAGTGACTTGCCCAGGGTCACACAGCTAGTAAGTGTCAAGTGTCTGAGGTGGGATTTGAACTCAGGTCCTCCTGAATCCAGGGTCAGTGCTTTATCCACTGTGCCACCTAGCTGCCCTCCCTCAGCTTCCTTAATTGTAAAATAAAGAAATAAGACTAAATGAACTCTAAGACCTTGCCAGCCCTAAATCCTGTGAGCCAGTGACTCAACTGAGCCCTCTCTGTGATCTTGGGGTGGGGAAGGCAAGTCCTGTTCCTTCCTCTCTTCATCCAAGGAACAAATTGATTCCCTGTTACCCTTACACCCTCTCCTCCCCATCAGCTCTCAGAGATGGAAGCAGTTCCTATAGAATGTAATAGGAAATGGTAACACTGAGTCACTGGGGAGAGGACCCATACTGAAGCTGGGGGTGGGGTGGGGGGTGGGAATGGAGCCTTCCCCCCTCCACTCTTCCTGTTTCCCTTCATCAGAAGCCTTTGTACTCAGTATCCAGAACCAAGGACCCTCAGTGGAGTAACTGGAAGCTGTGGTGTGAAGGATGTCTTCCTGTTACTTGATACCACCTTTTCTCTATACTCCTCCAAGCTGCTAAAGAGGCTCACAAGATGATTGGTCCTGTTAAGGGGCTAAAATTCTAGCTAAACTGTCTAAACTATCTAATGAGTGGTCGCCAATAAATTATAAGCTTTAGCAAGAGTTAGACTTTTAAGCATTTATTAAGGAGAATAAGAATTTGGTAAAGAGAGAGAGAAAAGCCTAGATTCCTATCTATTAAAGGGAGAGCACATTTCTAGCTCCACTCTCCACCAGAGTCCAGAGGAAAGAGCCCGAGACTGAGCGCCAGTCTCTTCCTTCCTCCTCCCACTAGCCCGCATCACTTCCTGACTCCTGGTCTTGCCCTCAAAGACCTTCCCTTCATGGGCAGAACTCTTCTACAGTAAGTATCCAGCAGGTGGCGTTATTCCAATCGTTACAGTCCCCCCTGTTGTTCCTCAAGAAACAAAATGTTTCCTTGACGGAACAGTAAAAAGAATATAATAACTATTGCTAACTAATAATATGTGAACAACAATATAGAAAAGGAAGAGAGGAAAGTTTTGTCCAGAGGGGTGATTTTTTTTTTTTTGTCCTCATGAACCGACGCTTTGACATTGGTCTTGCAAAGGGAGGGCCTCTGCAGAGAATACATGTTACAGATGGTGTATATTATAACAGAAAGAGAAAAAAAAAAAAACAACAAAAACAACAAATCAAAACTGTTCATTTAAAGTCTCTGAAAGTCTTTTCTCAGATGTCCTCTAGGTGTAGTCGTGGAATGGAAGTCTTTTCAGGGGTTGATGTGTGGATGCTGGTAATCAGCCAGGAAAATTTCCTACAAAATTGAGCTTAACACAACTTTAAAATAGCTTTGTCAATAATCAAATCAAACAATGAAAGTTCTCAAAAACATGTCTAAGGGAATTCATAATCTTAGTTGTTACACATGAAACATATAATAAAACAAAAATTGAACCATTCTTTAAAATTATATTATTATTATAGTCCCCCTTTATGGAGGGTAATTGAGAAGACAATTGCTGCGATATTAATTTTTAAAAATAATTTTTATCTTTGTTTCATCACTTTTTGCATCATCTGCCTAATTATCCTCATGCCATTATGAGAAATTAGAAAATCTAATATAATTGGTAACAGGTGTCAAGGCCAAATTCAACACTGTATTTATCATGACACCTGAGATAATTATGGGGGTTACCATAAAAGAACAGAGAAATGATGGGATATGAGCATTCCCACACTTGAGCAATATATACTGCCCATACAGTATGCCAGGCTTAAAATAGGTGGATGGAATATACGTCCATGCCACCGAACATATTGGAGGAAACTGAGTCAGACTTAATCAGATCCATGGGATTAAGATGTCCATGGCATCAGGCATATAGGAGGGAGCATAGAAGCCAGGTGTAGAAGTGAGATGGGTGGGATGAATACTTCCAGCCATCTGTACAATATTGTGGGGAAAAATAAAATAAAATATTAAACCAAGAGAATCCAACCTCAACATTTGTCAAAAGCCGTTCTCTCGGCCATACCTTGACTTCACGCATGTCTCCCCTCATGTGACAGTTCAGTGTCTGCTCTTGCATGTATTCCTCTTGTGATTGGATGGCACCTTGGCCAACTGGCATCTGATAACTCAGAATAAAGGTAATTAGTGTCTTAAATGATAAGTTCCCATAATCCAAGTCTCATATGGATTTAAAAATTGAGGATAATAAATGATTGCAAAAAATGCGAATACATCTTGACTCAGAACACAATATATAATTATGCAACAATTTCAAATAATACCCCTTTTTTTAACTAGTATACAATTACTTTTTTGAAAAATCTGAACATATTTAAATACAAGTTAAAGCACAACACAATCTCAAAGAAAACTTTTACAAATGTTCCCCTCTTTTTTTTTTTTTTTTGGAATATGCTTATCAAAAATAATACTTCTAGAATCAATTTACACTTGTCGTTACAGTCCCCAGTTCCTGGGGCTGGCCCTGTGTCAACTAGTGTCAAATACTGTCACCCTAGGGTGTCTGTGCCCAAGGTGGGGGTGGGGGTGGTGACTACAGAGACTTGCTTACAACTTCTGCCTGGACTAGGACACAGGACACCATGGGACGATGACAGATTGCAAGCTAGAAGGGCCCTAAAGCTCAGAGAGGCAAGTAAGTAACTTCTCTTCATAAAGGTGTATATGTAGTAAAGCCTCAGGTTCTCAGACTTCAGAAATATTGACTTTGCCACTAAATTGTGTTGCCTGCTTGTGGGGCTAGAAGAAAGGGAAAAGGGAGAGGGATTGGTGAGGAAGAGAGGAAGGAAGGAAGGAAGGAAGGAAGGAAGGAAGGAAGGAAGGAAGGAAGGAAGGAAGGAAGGAAGGAAGGAAGGAAGGAAGGAAGGAAGGAGGGAGGGAGGGAGGGAGAAAACCATGCCTTGTTTCTCCACCTCAAGTCTGGTATACATAGTATCAGCCTTGTGGTTATACTGTATTTGTACACCCTCTTTTGGCCTTGGCCTCAACATCTGCCCTACCCCTGGCCCTATCTTACTCTCTGCTAAAGGAATTCTACCCCATGCCCCACCTTAAGAGCCCAGCCCGGTCGCAGAGTATGGGCAGGGAGTCCTTGGCTGCTCCACAGAAACTGAGTGGAACACTCAGGGGTCAGCAAAGAAACTGAAGTACAGTCTGAGCTAGGCAGAGGTTTGTGGGCCAAGTGCTTGAACCACTCAGAACCAGAGTATCAGTGTATGAGAGCAAGAAGAGACCTTAAAAAGCACCCAGTCTAGTGCTCTCATTTTACTGATGAGGACATTGAGGCCCAGAGAAGGGAAATAAGTGGCAGAGCAAAGCTCAGAAGCCACCTTTTCTAACACTGATTCCAGAGCTCTTTCCACTATTCCAAGCTTCCTTCTCTCAACAAGCCCCTCAGTGGAGAACAGAAATCCAGGCAGGCGATAATGAAGTGTTGCTCTTACAGCCTCACCTGTACTCTTCTCTATGTGATACCTGGAGTGAACTCCATCCCTCTTCCTCAACTAGTCCCACCAGATCATTTCCCAAGGGCTGGCTCTTCTCCCTTATAGGCCTATACCTCAGATTATTATTATTATTATTATTATTTTTTTTTTAGGGCAGATGGGGGAATTCCCCTCTGCTTTGTGACCACAACCCAGCTCTGGTCACTGGCATAGCCAGATTCCATCTTGCCCTTCCCCCAAGCTAGGTGGGGAACAAAAGCCATTCCCCTTCACATCCTACATGCTATACCCCAACTCCATTACAAACTGTCAGCTTCACTCTCTTTCATCCCTCACCTTCAACTGAAATAACCCCTTCCTTCATTCCTCCTGGGTAAAAAAGTTCTCTTTAAGGCTTAAACCCCCTTTCTTAGTCTAGGGAGGCCTATGGGCCCCTTCTAGAAGTGTTTTTAAATATAGAAAATAGAATACTTAAGATTCTAAAAGGAAATCAATCTTCAAAATGTTGAGAAACAAGTTCAGAACCCCCAGCTGAGAGTATATACCATCTTTATCCTGCATAGATTATCCTATCCACCTCCCATAGCATTTTACACACATTATCTAATTTAATCTTCTCTATTACTCGGTGGGGCAGCTACGTGGCATTGTGTGCATAGAGCAAAAGGGGCTGGAGTCAGAAGGAACTGAGTTCAAATTTGATCCCAGACGCTACCAGTTGTGTGACCCTGGGCAAGTCACTTAACCCAGTTTCCTCATCTGTAAAATGAGCTGGAGGAGAAAATGGCAGACCCACTCCAGGATCTTTGCCAAGAAAACCCCAAATAGGATCACAAAGAGTTGGTCACAATTGAACAGCAACAACATTATACTGTGAAGTAGTAATAGCTAACATTCTACTATAATGCAAAGCACTTAAATATTATTTCTTTGAGACTCACAACAACCCTAAAAGAGGCATATGCTATTATTATCATCCTTATTTTACAGATGAGAAAACTGAGGCAAATAGAAGTGAAGTGATTTGCTCACTAAGTAACCACTGAGGCAGGATTTGAACTCAGGTTTTCCTGACTCCAGGCCCAATGGGCTACCTAGGGTACTATCCAGCTGTCTCTCTCTCTTTTTTTCTTTTGGTGAGGCAATTGGGGTTAAGTGACTTGCCCAGGGTCACACAGCTAGTAATTGTTGTGTCTGAGACTGGATTTGAACTCAGGTCCTTCTGAATCCAGGGTTGGTGCTCTATCCACTGCACCACCTAGCTGCCCCAGCTGTCTCTTTAGTATTCATTCTAGGAATTTACCATCCCATATTACAGATGAGGAAAGAGAGATTCAATTTGCCCACATACAGGATTCAACCTCTGAGCTTCTTGACTCCAAATTCAGCTTTCTTTCTACTACATCATGCTGTGTCTACTGTAAAGCCTTTGAATTCCACCCCACACCCCAATAGATCTCTCCTCAAATTTCCACAGTGTTTTTGTCTGTATGTCTTTTGCACCCATCACATTCCACCCTGTATTGTATTTATATCTCTGTGCAGGTTGCAACCATGTAATTTTTCATCTTTCTATCCCCAGTGTGTAACAAAGTGCATATTCTGGTAGACGGTTAATAAAATGTTTAATTGAATGGATCCTTAGACCAAAGGAGATTCAACAGGGTTAACAATGAAATTTTACTAGACAATTATTAAACATAATTTACTTGAAGGGGTAACCAGGGGCAAGTCACTTAATTCCTTTGAGCCCCAGGCAACTCTCTTAAGACATTTCCTAAATTATATGTGGGATCAAAGCAGATTCAGAGGATTCTTGAGGTCATCTCATCCAACCTCCTCTTCTTTCAGAGGCCAAGACACTCCTGCCCAAGTCACCCTAATCCAGTCTCTCCCTTTTATCCAATTTATCCTCCAATCAATCACTCAAAATTTATTAAGCACCTATTAGGTACCAGGCATTGTGCTAGGCCCTAGAGACAGAAATATAAAATCCCAGAGGGCTTGACAGGAGGCAGTAACTACATGTGAGCTGTCTGGGAAGATAAAGTGGGGCCAGATTGTCAAGGTCTTTAAAGAACTGGAATTTAAGAATACCTCCAAGAACCAATATACCCAAGTACATTTTTTTATCCATAAGACAAAGAAAATAAAGATAATAGGATGAAAATTTTCATTTCAAAGTAAATCTACTTTTTATTTTGTATTTAAAGTACATTTGTATAGATGTGTAAAATTATAGTAAATTATAGTAAAATTGGGAAGCTAGGTGATGCAGTAAATAGAGCACGGGACCTAGAGTCAGGAAGACCTGAGTTCAAATCTGGCTTCAGATACTTACTAACTCTGTGACCCTGAGTCACACCCTTAACTGTTTGCCTCAGTTTCCTCATCTGTAAAAATGAGCTGAAGAAGGAAACGGGAAACTCCGCTGGTATCTTTGCCAAGAAAACCCCAAATGGGGGGGGGGGGTCACAAAGAGCTGGATATGACTGAAACAACTGAACAACAATAACAACATAGTAAAATAATTTTTTTAAATTGGCATCAATGGGGCAGCTAGGTGGCGCAGAGGATAGAGCACCGGCCCTGGAGTCAGGAGTACCTGAGTTCAAATCCGGCCTCAGACACTTAACACTTACTAGCTGTGTGACCCTGGGCAAGTCACTTAACCCCAATTGCCTCACACACACAAAAAAATAATAATAAATTGGCATCAATGTCAATTAATAGGCCTAGTCCTTTTCTCATTAAATGCCAAACAATGGAATATGCACTTTATCCTGAAGGCAATAGGGAGCCATGGAAGCTTCTTGAACAGACGAGGTCAGACCTATGCATGCTTTAGTAATATCAATCCTAGCTGCGTCTAGAGTCAAATACAAAGTCTCTGGTTTGGCATTGAAAGCCTTTCACAGCCTGGCCCCAACTTCCCACTGCAGCCTTATCATACATGACTCCCCATCATATGCATTATGGTCAGGCTGATCTTTCCATCTTGCTATTCCTCACATACAACACTCTATTTCTGCATCTTTCTCTAGAGCAGACTCTTGTAACCTAGAACATACTCCCTTCTCACTTTAGCTTCTTGGAATCCTGACTTTCTTTCCAAAACCAGCTCATATGCTAACTCCTATAAGAAGCCTTTTCCTTTCTTATCTTTTCTTTTTCCTTTTCTTTTCTTCTTTTTTCTTTGTTTTTAAGATTGGGTCTCCTCATCTTACCCAGGTAGAAGTCCAGAGGTCACTCATGAGCCAATCTGACTATTGATCATCGTGGGAGCTTTTATCTACTCCAATCCCAAGGTGGGCCCATTTGCCCCTCTTTAGGCAGTGTGGTGGTTCCACCCTGCTCCCAAGGCCTCACCATTTGGAGAACTGATTTAGAGGACACACCTCCTCTGCAAAGACCACTGTAGTTCAGAACTCCATTCAACTGAAACTTTTCTCTCCAAAGTTACCAGTGGGGGCAGCTAGGTGGAGTAGTGGATAGAGCACTGGTCCTGGAGTCAGGAGGACCTGAGTTCAAATCCAACCTCAGACACTTGACACTTATTAGCTGTGTGACCTTGGGCAAATCACTTAACCCCAATTGCCTCACCAAAAAAAAAAGGGGGGGGAGGAGAAGGATGCAGTGGGAAACAAAAGTGATCTAAAAACAGTTACCAGTGATCTCTTAATTGTCTGATCTAATGGTCTTTTCTCAATTCCCATCCTTCTTGATCTTTCTGCAGCCTTTAAAATTGTTCTCACTCTCTTCTCCTTGATACTTTCTTTTTTCTTTTTTAACAACAAACATTTATTTTTATTTTCCAGTTACATGTAAGGGTAGTTTTCAACATTCATTTTCATAAGATTTAGAGTTCCAAATTTTTCTCTCTCCCTCCCTCCCTTTCCTCCCCCCTCCACAAGACAGCAACCAGGTTATATATGTACAATCCACAAGTGTTCTTTTTATCAGTTCTTTCTATGGGGGTAGATAGTAAGCTTCATCATTAGTCCCTTGAGATTGTCTTGAATCATTGCATTGCTAAAGAATAGTTAAGTCATTCACAATTGCTCACTAAACAATACTCCTGTCACTATGCACAATGTCCTCCCAGCTCTGCTCACTTCACTATACATCATGTTCATGAGTCTTTCCAGGTTTTTCTGGGATCATCCTGTTTGTCATTTCCTATATATAGCACAAGACCATTACACCACAATCATATAGCACAGCTTCTTCCATCATTCTTCAATTGATGGACATTCCCTTGATTCTCAATTCTTAGCCACCACAAAGAGTTGCTATAAATATCTTTTGTACAATTTTCCCCCCTTTTCTCTTTTTCATGATTACTATTGCTGTTTCCCTTCCATCCTATTCCCTTCCCCATGATATTTATTCTATTATCCATCTTCTTTCATCCTATCCCTCTTCAAAAGTGATTTGCTTCTGTCTGTCCCCTCCCCCAATCTGCCCTTCCTTCTTTTGCCCCCCTCTCTTTATCTCTTTCTTCTATTTTCCTGCAGGGTTAGAGAGATTACTCCACCCAATTGAGTATGTACCTATTCCCTCCTTGAGCCAATTCTGATGAGATTGAGGTCTTTGAGCCAATTCTGATGAGTGTTAGGCTCATTTACTGCCCAGATTAAATAGATTACTCCATTCAGTTGGGTGTGTGTGTTAATTCCTCCTTGAGAAAACTCTGATGAGTTTAAGGTCTTTGAGCCTTTTCTGATGAGTGTAAAATTCATTTACTGCCCTGCTCCTCCCCCATCTCTTCCCCCACTCCATAAGCCTTTTCCTGTTTCTTTCATGTAGGATTTCACCTCTGCCCTTCCCCCTCCCCCAGTGCATTCCCCTCACCCCTCAATTTAACCCTAAAGATGTCATCATGGGGGGCAGCTAGGTGGCGCAGTAGATAGAGCACCAGCCCTGGAGTCAGGAGTATCTGGGTTCAAATCCCGCCTCAGACACTTAACACTTACTAGCTGTGTGACCCTGGGCAAGTCATTTAACCCCAATTTCCTCACTTAAAAAAAAAAAAAGATGTCATCATGGGGCAGCTAGGTGACATAGTGGACAAAGCATCCACCCTGGACCCAGGGGGATCCCAGCCAAAACCCGGCCTCAGACACAAGAGTCACCCACTGCACAACCCCAGGTATGTCCCCCAATTCTAATTTTTTATGGTTCTCTAGGGTCTTGTATTTGAAAGTCAAATTTGCTATTTAGTTCAGGTCTTTTCATCACGAATACCTGAAAGTCCTCTTTTTTCATTAAAGTTCCATTTTTTCCTCTGAAAGGTTATGCTCAGTTTTGCTGGGTAGGTGATTCTTGGTTGTAATCCCAATTCCATTGCCCTCTGGAATATCATATTCCATGCCCTCTGGTCCTTTAATGTAGAAGCTGCTAGATCTTGTGCTATCCTGACTAGGGCTCCACAGTACTTGAATTCTTTCTTTTTGGCAGCTTGCAATATTTTCTCCTTGACCTGAGAGCTCTGGAATTTGGCTATAATATTCCTAGGAGTTTTCCTTTTGGGATGTCTTTCTGGAGGTGATCGGTGGATTCTTTCAATTTCTGTTTTAGCCTCTTCTTCTAGAATTTCAGGGCAATTTTCCCTGAGAATATCTTGGAAGATGATGTCTAAGTTCTTTCCTTGATCATGGTTTTCAGGTAGACCAATAATTTTCAAATTCTCTCTCCTGAACCTATTTTCCAGGTCAGCAGTTTTTCCCAGAAGATATTTCACATTGCCCTCTTTTTATTCATTTGGATTTGCTTTATTGTGTCTTGGTTTCTCATAAAGCCACTGGCTTCCATTTGTTCAATCCTAATTCTCAGGCAATTATTTTCATCAGAGAGCTTTTGTACCTCCTTTTCCATTTGGCCAATTTGACTTTTCAAGCTGTTGACTTTTTTCTCATGTCTTTCCTGCATCACCCTCATTTCTCTTTCCATTTTTTTCCTCTACCTCCCTAACTTTATCTTTAAAGTCCTTTTTGAGCATCACTTTGGCCTGAGACCAATCATATTTTTCTTGGAAGCTTTAGATATAGGGGCCCTGATGTTAACATCTTCCTCTGAAGGTGCCCCTTGGTCTTCCTTGTTACTGAAGAAACTTTCTGTGGTCCTCCCCTTTCTCTGCCTGCTCATCTTGCCCTTCTTTTACTTGACTTTTAGCTCCTTAAAGTGGGGCACTGTTTCCAGGCTTCAGTATCCCAAGCTTCAGAAGTCCCAAGTGGTATGATTTAAGGAGGATCAGGTTCTTTACTTGTTTGGCCTGTTCCCTGGTTCATAGATGACCCCAGACCAACTTGCTAATCAACCAGCTTTGTGTGTTGTGGTTGTCAGCTCTGACAAGCCTGGGCCCCTCCCCACCTGGGCCACTGCAACTCAAGCCTACCTCCTGGTTCCCAGCAGGGTTGACAAACCCAAGTTCTGCCTCAGCACCAGCATAGACCCCTGTAGTCTCCCCCCCCTGCCAAGGGCTCAGCCCTCTCACCAGACTGTGAGCTTAGTTCTAGATGACAATGTCACTTCAGCTGATTCAGAGGCTCTAGGGGTCTCCTCTGGTGAGGCCTTCTTGGGACTGGATCTGTGTCAGGGTGACTATGGGGTTGGGCTGCACTCCTGTCTCAGCACAGCAGCTCCCTCCTTCTGACCTTCCAAGTTGTGTTCTTGGTTAGAAGATGATTTCAGCACATTCTTCTGTGTGTTTTGCTGATCCAGGCATTGTCCTATGGCATTATTTGGATGTTTTTTGGAGCAATCGTATCATGAGTTCAAGAGCTCGCTCCTCCTTGATACTTTCTGTAGATTTTCTTGACAACTGCTCTCTCTCTCTCCTGGTTCTCTGTCTACTTGTTCCTTCTCAGTCTCCTTTGCTGGATCTTCATCTAGATTATGCTCATTAACAATGAGTGTCCTTCAACCCTTTTCTCTGGGTCCTCTTCTTTTCCTTGTCTTGTTCAGTCATAACCAACTCTTCATGACTCTGTATGGGGTTTTTTTTGGCAAAGATACTGGAGTGGTTTGCCATTTCCTTCTCCAGTGGATTAAGGAAAACTGAGATTAAGTGATTTGTCCAAGGTCACACAGCTAGTGAGTATCTGACTCACTAAATTTAAATCCAGAGATTTAAACTCGTTTCTTCCTGACTCCAGGCCCAGCACTCTAAATTCTGTGCCACCTAGCTGCCTTCTCTTCCACTTCTATACTATTTCACTTGGTTATCTCATCAACTTCCATGGATTCCGATCTGTATTTCTATGCAGAAGATCCTCAAATCTATTTATCTAGCCCTAACCTCTCTCTCTCTCTCTCTCTCTCTCTCTCTCTCTCTCTCTCTCTCTCTCTCTCTCTCTCTCGGCTCCTAGTCTCTCATTTCCAACTGCCTATTGGACATCTTGAACTGGATGCCTCATAGACATTTTGACCTCAAAATTTCCAAAACAGAAGTCATCATTTTCCTTCCACTCTGCAGTTCTCCCATAACTTCCCTATTATTGTCCAGGATCCCACTTTTCTCCCAGACACCCAGGTTAGCAACCTGGTTGTTGTCCTCTCTCTCTCTGTCACCCTCTATTATCTAATCAGTCATCAAGCCCTGTTGTTTCTACCTTTATAACATCACTACATCCTCTTCTCTCCTCCCACATTGCCACCATCCCGATGCATACCCTCATCACCTAAGAGCCTGCTGCTTGGGCCTCCCTATGTCATCTCTCCCCACTCCAGTCCATCAGTTGTCAAAACAATCTTCTTAAAATACAGGTCTGACCATGTCACCCCCCTATTCGATAAACTCCAGTGCTTCCCTATGACCTTTCTTTGGCTTTTAAAGTCCTTCAGGACCTGCTCCCTTCCTACCTTCCCAGTCTTCTTTTTTCTTTTCTTTTTTTTTTTGGTGAGGCAATTGGGGTTAAGTGACTTGCCCAGGGTCACACAGCTAGTAAGTGTCAAGTGTCTGAGGTCGGATTTGAACTCAGGTCCTCCAGAATCCAGGGCCGTTGCTCTATCCACTGCACCACCTAGCTGCCCCCCTTCCCAGTCTTCTTAATACCTTATTCTCCTTGACATACTTGGTGATACAGTGACGCTGACCTTCATGCTGTTTCTCAAACTCAACACAAAATTTTCACTGACCTCCATGCCTGGAGCTCTTCTCCCTCATCTCTGCTTCTGGGCTCCCTCGCTTACTTCAGATCTCAGCTAAAGTCCTATTTTTGGCAAGAAGCATTTCTCAGTCCTCCTTAATCTTAGTTCTTTCCCTCTGAGACTGTCCTAAATTTCCCTATATATCTTCTTGGTATGGACATTTAGGTGGTACAGTGGATCGAGGGCCAGGCCTGGAGTCAGGAGCTAGCTGTATAACCCTGAGCAAGTCAATGAGCTCATTTTGCCTCAGTTTCCTCATCTGTAAAAGAGCTGGAGAAGAAAATGGCCAACCACTCTAGGATCTTCTTCCACTGCCCTTTTCTTTTCTTTTTTTGGTGGGGAAATGAGGGTTAAGTGACTTGCCCAGGGTCACACAGCTAGTAAGTATCAAGTGTCTGAGGCTGGATTTGAACTTCTACTGCTTTTTTTTTTTTTTGCACTCCAGGATCTTTACCAAGAAAACCCCCAAATGGGGTCATGGAGAGTCAGACATGGCTGAACAAATTTTCTTTCTATATAGTTACTTGCACATCTTTATGGAAGGCTCTGACCTTTGCTCTCCATTCTCCTTCAGCAGCTCTGCTTGATTTCAACTCCATGAAATATCATGCCACTCCTCCATGCCCCAGCCTCCCTTACCATCTTGCTTTTCAGTTCTCTTTTGTGTTGTCTTCTCCTATTAGATTGTAAGCTCCTGGGCAGCTAGGTGATGCAGTGGATAAAGCACTGGCCCTGGATTCAGGAGGACCTGAGTTCAAATTTGGCTTCAGACACCTGACACTTACTAGCTCTGTGACCCTGGGCAAGTCACTTAACCCCAATTGCCTCACCAAAAAAAAAAAAAAGAAGAAAAGAAAAAGATTGTAAGCTCCTTGAGGGAAGGAACTTTCTTTCTTTCTTTTTTTATTTGTAGCCTTATCGCTTAGTGGCTGAGTGCCTGAGACATAGTAGGTGTTTAATAAACATTTGTGTTTGGCAGCACAAGAGATCTGCCAGCCTCTGCCTCACTGAGTGCTCCAATGCCTAACTGAAGTCTTTCCCACTCTGCACTTCTCAAACCTCCCTACTTACCACCCCACCCCCCAAGCTGCAGTGGCTTCCCACCAAAATTCCTGTCATATTTCTTTTGCATATATATATATTTTTTGTTTGTTTGTTTTGCGGGGCAATGGGGGTTAAGTGACTTGCCCAGGGTCACACAGCTAGTAAGAATCAAGTGTCTGAGGCCTGATATGAACTCAGGTACTCCTGAATCCAGGGCCGGTGCTTTATCCACTGTGCTACCTAGCTGCTGCCCCTGCATATATTTTTAATGTGCATGTCTTCCCAGAAAAAGATACATTTCCTGAATGTAAAGAATGTGTTGATTTAGTCTTTGTATCTCCAGTGCTTTGAGTTGTGGATAGAGAGTAGGGGAAAAGGAAAGGAATAAGCCCTTATATCATTCCTACTGTGTGTAAAGTGCTGCACTAAGTATTTTTACAAATGTTATGTCATTTGAGCCTCACAGTAACCTGTGAGGTAGGTCCTGTTATTACCTTCATTTTACAGCTGAGGAAACTGAGGCTAACAGAGGTTAAGTGACTTGTCCAGGGTTACACAGGGTCACATCAGTGAGTGTCCATGGCCAGATTTGAATGAGTCTTCCTGACATCAGGCCCAGAACTCTAATAGATAACTGCCACCAGCTGCCAGAAAGCTGCCAAATGAAGAGTCCAACACAATTGAAAAATGACTTAACAATACGTCCTTAGCACTGGTGGGGGTCCTCATTACCACACGAGTAAACTAATGCTCTACCTTCCTAACAAGTCTTCCTGCCTCTACCTTCTCTCCCATCAATCAAACCATCAACCCTTCAGACCAAGGCTAGACTAATTAGCCATATGCAGAGGGTGGGTCTTGTCACTCCTTTAAAAAGATGGCCAGTGGCTCTGTTGTCACAAGCCGAGTTCAGACTCCCCTGTCAGGGGGGCAGCTAGGTGGTGCAGTGGATAAAGCACCGGCCCTGGATTCAGGAGTACCTGAGTTCAAATCTGGTCTCAGACACTTGATACTTACTAGCTGTGTGACCCTGAGCAAGTCACTTAACCCCCATTGCCCTGCAAAACAAACAAACAAACAAACAACAAAAAAACAAAAACAAACTCCTCTGTCAGGCATTCAAAGCCCTCCATGATCCAGAGGGCCCCCCCCCCCCCCCTGCAGTGAGGGAAAGCGCTGGCTGTAGAGACAAAGCTCTGAACCAGGAAGCGGGCATAAAAATATCAAAGGGAGACGAGCCCTCCCTTTATCCTATTATATAGGCATACCTCAGGGATAATGTGGTTTCAGTTCCAGATCACCCCAATAAAGCAAATATCAAATTAAGTAACACAATTGTTGTTTCCCAGTGCATATAAAAGTTTTTGCTTACACCATACTGTAATATGCAATAGTATTATGTCTAAAAAAACTAATGTATATTCCTTAATTAAAAAATGCTTTATTGCTAAAAATGCATTTTTAATCTCCTTCAAGAACTTCTCCTTTGCATTCACAGCTTGGCTGTTTGGTTCAAGAGGCCTAGCTCTCAGCCTATCTTGGCTTTCCACTGGCATTCCTCACTTAGCTTAATCATTTCAAGCTTTTGATTTAAAATGAGAGACTTCCTCTCACTTGAACACTTAGAGGCCTTTGTACGGTTATTAATTGACTTAATTTTAATCTTGTGTCTCAGGGAATAGGGAAGCCGGAGGAAAGGGAAAGAGACAGGGAACAGCTGGTCAGTGGAGCAGTGAGAACATACACAATATTTATGATGAAGTTCCCAGTCCTACTTGGGTGTGGTTAGTGGTGACCCAAAACAATTACAATAACAACATCAAAGATCGCCATAGGAGATATGATAATAATGACAAAGTTTGAAATATTGCGAGAATTACCAAAATGTGACACAGAAACACCATGAGTGCATGAGCTGTTGGAAAAATGGAGCCGATAGACTTGCTCAGCACGGGGTTGTTACAAACCTGCTATTTGTAAAAAACACAGTATCTGCGAAGCTGATAAAATGAGGTCTGCCTGTACCACCTTTCTACAGATACCAAGTCAAGAAGTATTTATTAAGCACCTGCTATGGGCCAGATACAAAGAAAGGCAACAGAGAGTCCCTATTGTCAAAGGGCTCACAGTCTAATGGGGGGGAGATAAAGGACAAGTGACTACACACAATCAAGATATAGACCAGATAAATTGGAGATAATCTAGAGGGAAGGCATTAAGATCTTGGTAGCTGGGGCCAGCTAGGTGGCGAAGTGGATAAAGCACCGGCCTTGGATTCAGGAGTACCTGAGTTCAAATCCAGCCTCAGACATTTGACGCATGCTAGCTGTGTGACCCTGGGCAAGTCACTTAACCCTCACTGCCCCATCCAAAAAAAAAAAAAAAGATCTTGGTAGCACTTTAGGTGAGATCTAAGGGAAGCCAGAGGGAGAATTCTGGGTAGGAGGTTATATACCTCAGGGATAATGTGGTTTCAGTTCCAGATCACCCCAATAAAGCAAATATCAAATTAAGTAACACAATTGTTGTTTCCCAGTGCATATAAAAGTTTTTGCTTACACCATACTGTAGTATGCAATAGTATTATGCCTAAAAAAACTAATGTACATTCCTTAATTAAAAAATGCTTTATTGCTAAAAATGCATTTTTAATCTCCTTCAAGGTTATATAGCTAGTGAAAAAGTCGAGTCACAGATGGAGTATCTTGTGCTAGGAAAAGCAAGGCCAGTTACTGGAAGAATATAAATGGCAAGGGGCAACTAGGTGTCGCAGTGGATAAAGCACAGGCCCTGGATTCAGGAGGACCTGAGTTCAAATCAGGCCTCAGACACTTGACACTTACCAGCTGTGTGACCTTGGGGAAGTAACTTAACCCCTCATTGCCCCATCCAAAAAGAAGAAGAAGAAGAAGAAGAAGAAGAAGAAGAAGAAGAAGAAGAAGAAGAAGAAGAAGAAGAAGAAGAAGAAGAAGAAGAAGAAGAAATGGCAGAGTGTGAGAAGACTGGAAAGGTAGGAAGGGAAGGGGAACTTGTGAGGTAGGTGGTTTACAGTCGAGGAAACCGAGGCAAGCAGAGGCTAAGGAGGTGCTGAGGGTCACACAGCTAGCAAGCTACTCAGGTAGGCTTTTGACGTCAGGTCCTCCAGACTCCAGGCCCAGCTCTCTGCCAAGTCTTTCTGCCAACAGCTGCCTCTGAAGGGAGCAAGTTATGAAACCCTAAACAGGTTTACTATGTGCCCCTGGAGATGATAGAGAAGCCACCAGAGTTTACTAAACTGAGGGAGACACAGCCCCATCTGTCCTTGAGTGGTGGACAATGGGGCGGCCGTGAGTCTGTCCCGGAGGAAGTCCTGCCTTCCCCAGAGAGGGCAGACTCCACAGCTCGCCGCGGCGCTCGCTCCCGGCCTGGGGAGCCGGCAGCCCTGGGTTCCAATTCTGATTTTGCCGCAGGCTGCGTGGCGGGAGAGCCCGACCCGGGCTGCGCGCCCAGCCCTTAAAACGCTATCGATAGGGGCAGCTAGGTGGCGCAGTGGATAGAACACCAGCCCTGGAGTCAGGAGTACCTGAGTTCAAATCCGGCCTCAGACACTTAACACTTACTAGCTGTGTGACCCTGGACAAGTCACTTAACCCCAATTGCCTCACTTAAAAACAAAAACAAAAACAAACAAACAAAAAACCCGCTATCGATAGAGATGCCGGTCATCGCGATGGCTTTTCGCTATTGCTGTGGTCACTGTCCTCTTTATTGCTGAGCCTCAGTCTCCTCAGCTGTGAAATGAAGGCGTCGGCCTCCGGCCTCCCAGGGCCGCGGCACTGCCCGAGATCCAAAGTCGCCGCCCCAGTTTTTCTATTGGTTGGGACTTGGGCTACGGGACCTTGGAGGTTCTAACACCTGAAAGCTCCGCCGCAAGGCAGTGAGGACCCAGAATCTCCATTCACTCCCGCACCCCCCCACCCCCAACCAGGAAGGAGCGAACAGGAGGCGCTGCACCCATTGAATGGATGGGGAAACTGAGCCCACGGGTACTGCACCCACTGAACAAACGTGCAGCCTCCGTCACCCCGGAAAGAAGAGACGGGAGTCCGGTGCTCCCACGAGGCTCCGCTCGTCCCGTGACCCGCTTCCGAGTCCGTGGAATCACGTGGGCATCTGTCATGTGACAGCCGGCTATGTTCATATCTGGGCGGGCTGCTCGGAGGAGTAGAGAGGGCTGCACTTAGAACACTTGGGATCATGAGTGCGGGGGTCCCCGTGTCCGCCGCCCGGCGGGGCCCCAGCCTCGCCTTGACCCTGCTGCTGCTGCTGGGGCTGGGGCTGGACCTGAGCAACGGTGAGGCCTGGGGTGAGTGACCCCATCCCCTCCCCTTCTCCAAACCCAGCCCCACTCTCGTCCCAAGCCCCCTTCTCCGAGTATTGCCCCCAGTTCCCAGAACGTCCCCAGAACCCTGCCCTTCATGCCAGCTCCCAAACCACACCCTCCCCCAAATACGTTCCCCAATCCCCGCCCCAGGGCCCGCCCCCCATCTGACTCCCCTAACTCTAGCCCCTTCCCCATCTTCACTGTGGCTATTCCAAACCTTCCCCTTCCCCCTCTCGGAGTGGACTTGACTTCCCACTGCACCCGAGCAGAGGGGCTGCTCTCGGGACGTTTTAGGCTAGTGCTGGAGGTACAAACACAAAAGTAAACTTCCTACAGCCAGGCCGAGGGCCACCTCTACTTAAACCTGGCCCGATCGCTGCGCTGCTGCCCCCCCCCCCCGCCCCCCGGCTTCCTCTTTACTTTGTATGTTCAGAGAGACACGGAGCTCTTCTTAAATATGATGCAACCTTCTTGAGGGCCTGTTGCATTTTTGTATTTCCCCATGCTTGGCACAGCCCCGGTATATAGTAGGCACTTAATAATTGCTTTTAAAAAATGCCCTCAAAAAAAAGGGGGGGCAGCTAGGTGGCGCAGTGGATAGAGCACCGGCCCTGGAGTCAGGAGTACCTGAGTTCAAATCGGCCTCAGACACTTAACACACACTTACTAGCTGTGTGACCCTGGGCAAGTCACTTAACCCCAATTGCCTCACTAAAATAAAAAGTTTTTTAAAAATTGCCCTCAAGGAGCTTCATTAACCCTCATTTTCTCTGTCTTTGCTGTAGTCTCTAATGAAGAGATGGGCCTTCTTCTTGCCAGGGCCCTCCTTCCATTTCACTCCAGATGGAATCCCCAGCCATTTCTTCTGGAAGCTTTCAGGATCAATCATTCCCTCCCCCAACCCCCCAGCTTCAATCTCTCCATATCTACTGATTCCTTCTCCACTTCTTATAAACATACCCAAACTCCTCCATCCTTGTTCACTTGACTCTGACATGTTCTCAAAATCTCTCTCTCTCTCCTCCCCTCCTCTGTCCCCCTCCCTTCTCTCTGTCTCTCTCCCTCTCCCCCCCTCTCCTCTCTCTCTGTCTGTCTCTGTAGCTCTCCTGGCCCCCCTCCCCACCCACTCCTAGAAAGGGTCATCTAACTTGTCTCCATTTTTCTACTTGCCACTTAATCATTTCTTCTCTGGTTGCTTTAAACCTCTCACTTTGCTTAAGTCCAGTTGCCTTTTCTAAGGGTTCATCCTTGGACTCCAGCATTTAAGACCATCAACCACATCCTATTCTTGAAAACTCCCTGGGCTTCCATGACATGTTCTTGGTTCTCTTCCAGTTTGACCAGTTCCCCTTTTGCTGGCTCATCATCTGTGTCCCACCTGATAGTGAATGGATAAACATGCATCGACTAAGCCTTGATTGTGTGTCAGGCACTGGGCTTAGTTATGAGTGTACAAATAGAAAAGTGAAACTGTTCCTGCCCTTAAGTAGCTTACAGAAAGAAAGGAGAGTGGTAGCCAAGGAAAGGAGCCTTGGTCTGTGTAGTGACAGAGACTGAGTGAATATGGCATATGGCAATTGACAGATTTGATGACTGTTTCTAGAGAAAATGATTAAAAAAAAAAGGAGAGGGCAGGGAGTTAGGGGAGAGCAGGGCAGGGCAGATGAAAAGATCTCAAGGAGGCATTTATTTTCTGGCAGTAGATAGTTGATTGGATGTGAATTGTGGTCTGTGGCCAGTTAGGTATAGACAGCACTTAGCTGGTGCTTTGGGGTTTGCAAAATGCTTTACCTGTCACCTCATCTGCTGCTTACAGCCCTGGAAGGTTGGTGCAGTTATTAGCCCTGTTTTACAAATGAGGAGACTGAGGCCAAAAGAGGTTAAAAGTGACTTGCCTAGAATTACACAACTGTTTGAAGCAGGATTTCAACTGAGGTCTTCCTGACTCCAAGTCCTGCCTTTTTTACTGTGCCACCTAACTTCCTGAAGATTTTATGTTAGCTGATTTTGTTTTTACTTAGCAGGACCTGTCAGCTGGAGGACAGTTTCAAAGCTGAGCAGATTAATTTGGGGGGCGAGAGTGCCAAGGGAGGGAGGGAGGCTGGCTTCTGGAAGTTCCATCTTGAAGCTGGCTGTTCTAGGTGGGGTGACATCTGCAGGGGAGGTAGCAAGATGCCCAGATAGACCCAGGTTTCCTGGTGGTGGATTACTGAATGGGAGATCGACATCCTTCGAAGCTCTGTACTGTGACCTCCTCTCTCCTTCTCTCTCCTTTGATAAGCTACTCATGGCCTTCTGGTGGTGGAACTGTTTCCACTAACAGGAGAAGGGGCGAAGGCAAGTCACTGGCGTCTTAAAACCAGTTGTTTTGGGCAGGTGGGGCTCGTTAGCCTTGGCAGACAACCTGCCTAGGGGAAGGAAACCCTGATTTTAAACCTCTGCTGCCTTGCGGCTATACCCATATATGGGAAAGGCTTCAGGAGTTAACCCCGAGGAAAAATCAGGAGTCAGAGTCCCTTAGGCAGTCGGATGTTGGACATCACATCCCTTTGGAAACTCCTGCGGCGGCACTGGTGCCAAATTGTATTGGCTCTGCCTCTCTTTTGGATCCACCAATGTTGAGGAGAGGGAAAACCTGCTGCATGGGCAACAGCTTGTTTTCCATATTGATCCGCCCAGGCCAGCGCCCTGGAAAGGACACTCCAGCTACTCCTCATGGGGTAGATACAACACGTGATGAGGCAGTTACCGGTTATAAGTCACTCAGGAGCTGGGGCTCCTCTATCGGGCTGCACAGCCACGCTGTGGCCTGTGGCTCTTCAAGGTGCTGATCCACCGTTGTCTGAAACTGATGGAGGCCTGCTACTACTACTACTAGATCTCATTGCTCCTCATAAGTTAAATTATCATCTTTATGGACCTAATTTCCCAAATCTCTGTCTCTATCCACACACACACACACACCCCTAATTTCTTTCCAGAGCTCTGGTGTCATGTTACCAGCTTCCTACTGGACAGTTCTTGGATCTCCCATCAATATTTCAGATAAAGCTCGGCCAAAACAAAATTTATTCTATTCCTCCCAAACCTTCCCCTCTTCCAGATGTCTTTATTTCTGTTTAGGGCACCAGTGTTTGTGACCTTCTGCTGTCTCTTAACTCTCATTAAAAAAAAAAATCTTAACCTGTTTTAGGATGTGTGTTTATAAATTTATTTATATCTATTTATCTGTTTGGGTTTTTGTTCAGTTGTTTTTCAGTGGTTGTCCAACTCTCAGTGACCCCCTTTGGGATTTTCTTGGTAAAGATACAGGAATGGTTTGCCATTTCCTTCTCCAGCTCATTTTACAAATGAGGAAACTGAGGCAGACAGGATTAAATGATTTGCCCAGGGTCACACAGCTAGTAATGTCTGAGGCCAGATTTGAATTCAGGGAAGATGAGTCTTCAGTGGCACAATCAATGGGCATATCTTGTCACTTTTCCCTCAGCAAGCTCTCTCCACTCATGCAACTCATTACTACTCAGGCCCTCGTTAACTCTCATCTAAACCAGTGCAGCGGCCTCCTCAGTGGGCTTCCTGCCTTCTCTAGATCATTCTCCAAACTGTTGTCCAATGGAGACTCCTAAAACAGAGGTGACCATCTTAGCACCCCCCCCAACTCAAGAATCTCCTATGGTTCTTTATTGCCCTGGGACAAAATAGTAAATCTTCAGCCTGGTATTTAAGATCTCCTACAAGCCATCACCTGCATTTCCAGTATCCGTATTACTTCCCTCTGCTAGCTGTTGCCTGTATCCTTATAGCATCTCATCTCTCTCCTCCATGCCTTTGCCCTGGTGTCTCCCCTCTCATACCTGTTCTCTAGGATCTCTAGGTTCCTCCACGACAGCTCAGATCTTTCTGGAGTACCTCAGCTTTATCACTCTCTACCTTTGGAAATGTCTTTTTGCCTCCTCTGTACCTAACTTGGATCTGTGGGTGTTATTGCTCTCCAGGAGACTGTAAGCTCTTGGGGGCAGGACTGTTTCATCACTGTATCCCCGGCACTAAGCATGGTACCTTGCATCTAAGCAGACCATGTTTGTTGAATTGAATTGAACCTCCTTCCCCAAACCTTTCCCACAAACTCCTTCACTCAGGACCTTCCCCAAACTTTGATGAGGTGGTGATTTCCTAGGACTATTAGAGAATTTAGAGGTCAGCCTCCTGGCATCTCCACCAAAATACATTTTCTGAACCTCCCTGAAATCCCATCCCTGCCCCGCCTCCCCATCTTTCCCTGTATACACATAGCCTTGCACTCAGCTCTCCCTCCCAGGTTATCTCCTTTCTTCTCCTAGCCCCTCGGGCTCTCCGCCTGTGCTATCACCACACGCCTCCCAGCTCTGGGTCCCAGCTCCCTTGGCTGGAATAGCTACTAACTCAGTGTGACTCTTCCCCAGTTCAGGGAGCCCCCAAGGTGGACTTCCAGGAACGATACTTTGAGCAGATTTTGGATCATTTCAACTTTGAGAGCTACGACAGCGATACATTCCTTCAGCGATTCCTGGTGACAGGTGAGGTCTGGCAAAGAAAAGCAGGAGCGGAGGACCCCAGCAGGAGGCCCTCCCCACAAAAGTAATTACCATATATATTTTGTTTGTACATACATGTACACATACACCTTGGTTAAGTAGCTGAGGGCCATTGGCAGTATGGGCAGTGGAAGACTCACTCCCCAATGTGGCTTTCTGCCAAACTGCCCAGCCAGGGGAGGCTCATGGGTGGGGAAAGCATTACTCCGGGGCCTTTAGGTAGAGCCCTGGGCTGCCCTGTAGAACATAAGCCCCTTGAGGGGAGGGACTCCCCTTCAACTTAGTCTTTTTCTTTTTTTTTTTTTTGCAGGGCAATGATGGTTAAGTGACTTGCCCAGGGTCACACAGCTAGAGGCCGAATTAGGTTTTTTGTTTTGTTTTTGTGTGGCAATGAGGGTTAAGTGACTTGCCCAGGGTCACACAGCTAGTAAGTGTCAAGTGTCTGAGGTGGGATTTGAACTCAGGTCCTCCTGAATCCAGGGCCAGTGCTTTATCCACTGTGCCACCTAGCTGTCCCCAAGCTTAGTCTTTTTTGAAGTTGATCAGTCTTGGGGCTTCTGGGAATGGGAGTGAGAAAAAAATCAGCTTCTGGTTTCACATCCAGATCTGATTTTGTTAAACTACAACACTCCCTTTCTGTGGAGGGGACAACCCAGGGTGTTTTCTTTGATGGTTAGAGAACGGCCTCTCTCTTTCTCTCGGTCTGTCTTACAGAAAAGTTCTGGAAGAAGGGAACAGGACCAATATTTTTTTACACGGGAAATGAAGCTGATGTCTGGGACTTTGCCAATAACTGCAATTTCATTCTGGAGCTAGCATCAGTTGAGGAGGCTCTGATCATATTTGCTGAACATGTGGGTATAATGTGCCTGTTTCTGGGGCTTGGGGCTTCTTCCTGGGGCAGGTAGCAGGAGGCTGACTCGGCAAGGAGAGGAAGAAATTGTGCCCCCATTCTCTCCCTTTGGTGTCTGTCTTGCTTCACATTCCAGCAGCTCTGCTTTTGTTTCAGCACATTGGCCACTGGGCCCAAGGACAGTCTCTTGTTTGGCCCACATTCAGACAGCCCTGATGGAATCTGCTTTTACTTGGGCTTTAAAAGAAAAGTTGCACCTTTAGTTATTTTCACCCAGCTCAGAATAAGATAGTTCTGTTTTGTTTACAATTAGAATGAAAATATTTTGACTAGTTTCTGGCACTTGAAGATGTAATCTGGCCCCTCGTGTTCTCCATTCCTGCCTTTTTCATATTTTCTTTCTTTCTTTTTTTTTTTGTGGACAGTGAGGGTTAAGTGACTTGTCCAGGATCACACAACTAGTAAGTGTCCAGTGTCTGAGGCCACATTTGAACTCAGCTCCTTCTGAATCCAGGGCCAGTGCTTTACCCATTGTGCCACCTAGCTGCCCCCTTTCTCATCTTTTGACATGCATGGGGCTGGCAGACATACCTCTGATGCTCAGGAATGAGGTTGAGCCACCCCTGTGCAGCGACTCTGCCAGTGACCCAAGTAAGAGACCTAGCAGGGAGCTGGGCTGAGATAGGATCCTCGGGGTTGCTCTGATTTCTGTTCTTACTCTACAGCGCTACTATGGAAAGTCCCTGCCATTTGGGGTCCACTCCACCATGAAAGGGAACACAGCCCTGCTTACAGTGGAGCAGGCCTTGGCCGACTTTGCTGTGCTGATCCAAACCCTGCGAAAGACGTACAAGGCAGAGGACGTGCCTGTCATCACCTTCGGAGGCAGGTACGGCCCTGCGGATCCACAAGTACCTAAGGGGCAGTGGCTGTTTCACCAGCTTAGCCTTTGGGGCAGATCTCAGAAGAAGATTGACTTCTGAGGTCAGCCCCACTGTCCTTCCAGCCTCAGATTTGTCCTCCATGTCCTCCACCGTGTCTGAAGTGGTGTCTGAGTGCCTGGCTCACTGGACATTTCCAATAGAGTAGAACACTAAGGAACAGTTGAGGGCATGTGCCTTAGCTCTCCAGCTTTTCCTAAACCACCTGCTGTGGTTTGGGTTTCTTGGGGATAAGCCAGACCTTCCCGGAATGAGTTTATACTCCCAGTCCCTGCCACCTCTCTGCCAATTGGTGACAGTTAATAGTAATGAATTTCGTGGGGCAGCTAGGTGGTGCAGTGGATAAAGCACCGGCCCTGGATTCAGGAGTACCTGAGTTCAAATCTGGCCTCAGACACTTGACACTTACTAGCTGTGTGACCCTGGGCAAGTCACTTAACCCTCATTGCCCAGCAAAACAAACAAACAAATAGTAATTAATTTCCTGTTGGACATTTTGAACTGGATATGCCACAGGCATGATAAACTCAACATGTACAAAACAATTATCTTTCCTCCCAAACCTTCTCCTCTGCCAGTCTTCCTTATTGCTGGTGAGGACATCATTGTCCTTCCAGTCACTTAAATCCAAAACCTTGCTCCTCCTTGATGCCTCCCCCTTCCCCTCACACATCCAGTATCAGTCCCTTTCTCTCCACTAACACAGCCCCCATCTCAGCTCAGACTGTCGTCCCCTTTGCCCTGGATTATTGCAGTTGCCCCCTTTGGAATCTTCCTGCCTTAAGCCTCCTCTGCTCTAAGCCATCCTTCCACAAAGCTGCTAGTGATTACATGCTCCTTTACTCAAAAAATTGCAGTGGCTCCTCAGTGCCCCCAGGAGCAAATATAAAATCTTTTGTTTGGCTTTAAAGATATTCATGACCTGGCTCCAGCCTGCCTTCCCTGGCTTATTACACTTTACTCACCCTCACATTCTCTCCATTCAAGCCAAATAGGCCTTCTTGCTATTTCTCATGCATGTCTTTCTGTTTCCTCTCTCTGGGCCTTTGTCCTGGCTCTTCCCCATACCTGGAGCACCTTCTCTCCCCACTGTTGCTGCTGCTTTTTTTTTTTTTTTAAGCTAGTGTTTATTTGGTGCTTTAAGGGGTTTTTGTTGTTGTTTTTTGCAGGGCAATGAGGGTTAAGTGACTTGCCCAGAGTCACACAGCTAGTAAGTGTCAAGTGTCTGAGGCTGGATTTGAATTCAGGTCCTCCTGAATCCAGGGCTGGTGCTGTGTTCAAGGCTCAGTTCAAGCACCATATCATACATGAAGCCTTACCTGATCCCTCCAGCTATCACTGCCTTGGCTTCAGAATTCTCCTATGGGGCAGCTAGATGGCGCAGTGGATAAAGTACCGGCCCTGAATTCAGGAGTACCTGAGTTCAAATCCGGCTTCAGACACTTAACACTTACTAGCTGTGTGACCCTGGGCAAGTCACTTAACCCCGATTGCCTCACAAAAAAACCCAAAAAATCAGAATTCTCCTATAACAATTCTGTCTCTACCTGCCCATGTACATGTGCCCCTCAACAGCCCGGCTCCTCCACAGCAGGGGCTTTTAATACACTTCTTGGCCCCAAATTGGTGCTTTATGAATGCTTATTGATTGACTGATGATACCTGCCTTTGGAGAATGATTTGTTTTTCTCATGATGCATCATTTTATTTAATCTTCCCAATACTCCCCTGAAGGGAAAAGAACATCCCTGTCTCCAGATAAAGAAACTGAGGCCCAGCCAGGCTAAGGAGACTTTCCCCAGGGTCAGAAGCACTTCTTCTTGGTTCTAAAATTCTCTCCTGGGGGCCACACTTCTGCTGCTCTCCCAGGCTTGGGGGATTAACTGCTTTCCAGGCATGGAAGTGGAAGAATATGTATATGGCACAGATATTTCTGTGGAGTAGGCCTTGAAGGCTGGGTGGAATTTAGATAATAATAGAAGCTCACAGTTCAGAAAATCATTTCCTCCCCCTCATTCATTGAGGTAGGTACCACAAGTATTTATAACCTCTGTTTTATAAAACTAGGGTTGGCCGGTGGGATTGAGCCTAGTTTTTCCAGTGGGATAATAAGGGTCTGGGCCTGGCAGGAGTAGGAGTGGATAGAGTGTGTTAGAGGGAGATGAGCCTGGTGAGGTTCCAGAGGCAGGCGTATCTCAGGCAGAGCCTCCTCCTGTCGCCTCCCCAGTTACGGAGGGATGCTCAGCGCCTACATGAGGATGAAGTACCCCAACCTCGTGGCTGGAGCACTGGCTGCCAGTGCTCCTGTGCTGTCCATCGCCGGCATTGGGGACTCCAGGCAGTTCTTCAGAGATGTCACTACGGTAAGTTGGCCCTTGAGCAGAGGCTGGCGCCTCCTGGCATCCTGCAGTCAGCAGCCCTTGAACGACCACATATTATACTCATCTGCGTACTTGCAGTATCCCATGTGCTAGCATGTAAGCTCCTTGCAAGCAAGGACTGCTTAATCTTTGCCTTGAAATGTTGGATTAAATTGAATTGGAGTTCTCTTTCACAGCTCACCTCTGTGTCCTGCACTGCCATGAGAAAGGGCACAAGGTTTGGCTTGTAGCAAGGAATAGAGGGGGGGACTCACATGCTCTGGGGGTTTTTCCTCCAGGACTTTGAGAACTACAGCCCCAAGTGTGCCCAGGGAGTGAGGGAAGCTTTCAGACTGATCAGAGACCTGTACCTACAAGGAGGTAACAGTAATCATTCCTCATGTCTCTACTTTCTCATCTACTAATCTATCTGGTCATCAAGCATCTCTGAAATAGAGGCAGAGCAGGTGCAGTTATCCTCATTTCACGGATAAAAAACCCGAGGTCCCATGTCACTTGCCCAGGGGGACAGTGAGTGGGTGGTGCCAGTCTTACGTCCTGATTCCTAGTTCAGTGCTCCTTCCCCTGGACTGGACTGCCATAGGCTTCAACAGACCTTCCTCCATGTAGTGAGGAAACTGCCCAGGAGTCAGGAATCCCTATCTCTCTCTCTCTCTCTCTCTCTTTTTTTGGTGGGGCAATGGGGGTTAAGTGACTTGTCCAGGGTCACCCAGCTAGTAAGTATCAAGTGTCTGAGGCCAGATTTGAACTCAGGTCCTCCTGAATCCTGAGCTGGTGCTTTATCCACTGTACCATCTAGCTACCCCCAGGAATTCCCATCTCTCTATGAGAATGTTGCTGCCTGGACTTTGAGCCAGCTGAGGGGAAGAGGTGTGCACTAGACTCAGAGTGTCATCCTAACTCCTTTTTGCTCAGCAACAGTATCCCCTTGGGATGCGATGACTAGCACATGCCTTTTCTTCTCTTCAAAGCCTTTGACAGAATCAGCCTGGAAATGGGGACTTGCACCCAGCCCTCAAATGACTCAGCCATTACGCAGCTGTTTGAGTTTGCCCGAAACGCCTTCACCATGATCGCAATGATGGACTACCCTTACCCCACTGATTTCATGGGCCATTTTCCAGCAAATCCTGTTAAGGTAAGGTATCCCAGGGCCATTGGATGAGAGTGTGGAAGAACTTCTGCCAGCGCTGATCCCAACCTGAGCTGGGGACTCTTGTTCCTAAATAACAAAATCCCAGCAGATGGAAGGAGGCAGGGAGAAGTGGCCTGGCTGAGCCTTAACAGTCTTTGAGCCTGTGGCAAGATGCTCCTGAATAGGTCTGGGGCTACAAGAGTTTTCCAAAACAAGGTTAAAAAAGGACAATGGGGTACAGCTAGGTGGTGCAGTGGATAAAGCACCAGACCTGGATTCAGAAGGACCTGAGTTCAAATCCAGCCTTAGACACTTGACACTTACTAGCTGTGTGACCCTGGGCAAGTCACTTAACCCCAAATGCCCACCCCAAAAAATTAACATTAAAAAAAAAAACGGACAATGAATCCAGGCTGACACCCAACCACTTGAAAGCTCAAAACTTAAAGGATTGAGAATTGAAAGGAACCTTATAGATCATCCATTCTTAAACCCTCAATTTTACAGGAGAGGAAACTGAGGCCCACAGATGTGAGATGACTAGCCAAGGGTTACATAGGCAGTAAAAACAGAGCTGGGATACGAACCTAAAGCTTTTAAATAAGAAATATCTGTTTCATTTGTACAATCACTTCTCCCATTGCCTTCATAATAATCCAGGGTATGAGCCATCCCAGTTCTATCCCGGGGACCAAGGTTCCCTCCTGTGTCACTAGAATTATCCTCCCAGTTTGTGCAGGAGACGATGAGAGGAAAGACCGTGGTCCTGGAAGTCTTGTGTCCGAACCTCAAGAGTTCCTGAACTCTGCTCTCTGCTGAGATAAGTAGGGCAACTGACCAGCATGTCTCTTACCAGGTGGGGTGTGATCGGCTACTTGGAGCACAGAATCAGATCCAGGGGCTCAGGGACCTGGTTGGTAAGTCTTCAGATTCCCTGTGGTGAGTGAGGTCTGGGAGGCAGCTGGGCAGAGGGGAATCTGGCCAGTCTCCTCCCTCAGTAACCAGCAATTTCAGACGTAGGTTGAACGGCCTGTTACTGGCCTGGTGTTTTTGGTATTCTCTAAGAACTCAAGTTCAGGGCTGGCTTAGAATTTCATGTTCCTACAGCAAAGGAATGTGAACAAGAAACTCTGTTTCATGGTGGAATGCCGGCACCTTCTGGCAAGCTGTTCCTGGGGGCCCGGGTTGTGGGCAGAGTCTTTCTTTACTGGCACCCCCCTGCCTGAGAGGCCCAGCAGAGAAATGAGGAGAAGAGGGCAGAGTTGATGATAAGGTGGGTGAAAGAGGAGCAGTAAGGAATAGGGAAGAGTAGAGAGAATCTGGCTCCTGCCTCAACATGGAGAAGAGCTGACCTCATCAAGAGACTGGGTCGTGCTGGACAAGACCTCATAGCACCTCAGTGGTGCATAGAGTGCTGGACTGGGAGTCAGGGAGACTGAATGTTCAAATACTCCTTCAGATACCTACTAGGTGTGTCACCCTGGGCAAGTCATTTAACATAACCTGTTTCCTCATCTATAAAAATGGGAATAATAGCCCTTAATTCATGTGAGGATCAAATGAGGGAACATATGAAGTGCTTGCAAAACACTAAGTGTTATATCAGTATTTGCTGTTAATACTAGCACAGATCATCCTAGTCCTGCCCCATCATTTTAGAGAGGGGCAGTGATTGGCTCCCATCTCACCCTGATGGCTCGCAAGTCAAGGGAGGTACATGTGTTGGCACTGTCTCTGGTCACGTGGCCCTGAAATCCATAGGGAACGTCAGATGGGGTGATGACCCTTGGCCTCTCCCTCCGTCCAGGCCCCACGGGTCTGATGCTGTGCCCCAGCCTGCCCCTGTCATCTCTGTTCTGGGTTGTAGCCCTGCGGGGCTAGTGATGCCAAAGCCCAGGACTCCCCCCTCTACATGGCCTGCTCAACAGCTCCACTAATGCATCTGGATTGAATTGTATTCATCTTTATTCAGTAGTTCATTGGTGCCCAGGTGGGCACACTGATGGTCAGAGAAGGGAGGCCAGATTAAGGTGGGCAGCCTTTCTCACCCACCTACTGTAACTTTCCAGTTTGCCTCATCTGCTCTTCATTGGTAACTGGAAGGTTCAGGCTGGGTTTCTCTCTCCTGTGGGGCTGGAACTCCATGGGAGGTAGAGCAAAGATGCAAGAAGCATGATCCAGCAGTGGCTGTGGCAGGAAGCCCACCTCCTGCCAGGCCCAGCCTGCTGGCTTGGACACCAGGACTGTGGCCTCCTTGGTCCTGGTGCCCAGAGAGCCTCCACCTGTGACATAGAGCTGGTCCTCATGCCCAACCATGCTCAGCTGACAGCGGCCCAGGGAGATGAGACGCAGGACTGTCCACTGGTCTGTGCTTGGGTTGTAGCACTCAGTCTCAGCAACATGGACCCATGTCCCTGCCTGTGCACATGAGTGGTTGTCAGCCATGTCTAGCTGCCTGTCCTTGGGAGTGCTACAAGTTCCCAGTTGGGAGACAAGGATTCTCATGGCCTTACACCGTAATGGGACTAAAGCACTGGCTATCAGGAGACCTGGGCTCTGGCTCTGCCATGAGCTATCTGCATGGTCACAGGCACTCCTTTGAGGCCTGTTTGTTCACCTAGAAGATGGAAATGGATTCGGGGTTGGGGTGGGTTACAGGGCTTCATGGATGGCCCGCTGTGCACCCCTTGCTCAGTAAGTTAAACTCAACCTTCCTCCACCCCCCAGCTTCTCCCCATGACACTCACTGGGTTGAGGGTCCGGCCTCCAACACAGAAGAGGGTGTTTCTGGAAGCTGCAAGGCTGTGTTCACAGCGGGAGAAGGTCAGTGGGTGGTTGGGGACCCAACGGTGCAGACGGGGAAGGTAACTGCTCAGTAGGTTTAAGGTCTTACCTGAAGAGAAGCCACCTTGGGTAGGGAAGGAAAGAAACAGGCGAGGCAGGATAGAGAAAGTCACATAATTCCCACCCTCCGGGGCACTCTAAACACCCCACGTTTTAATAGGGCAGACATTGCAGCCTGTCCTGTCTCCCAGATTTATCATCTGCTATAAATGCCATGGTTTATATAAACCAGGAATTCTCTCCCTCCTTGCCTTCTTGCTTCCTCTTCCCTCCATCCATCTGTCTGTCTGTTGGCATATATATACATACACACCTATATATGTATATAAAGGGTTTCCCAAAAGTCTTAGTATCAAGTGCAGTTTTAGGTAACTTTCAATATGATGAGTTTCCTTTAATCTTTTTTTTGTTTGTTTGTTTGTTTTGTTTTTGGTGAGGCAATTGGGGTTAAGTGACTTGCCCAGGGTCACACAGCTAGTAAGTGTTAAGTGTCTGAGGCTGGATTTGAACTCAGGTCCTCCTGAATCCAGGGCCAGTGCTTTATCCACTGCGCCATCTAGCTGCCCCAATTTCCTTTAATCTTTTAAAAAAATTTTACATTAAAAAACCATTGTTGGGAGAAAGTATGCATAGGCTTCACTAGGGGTCCCTGATAAAGAAGGGTTAAGAGCCCCTGATCTAACCAACCCCACCTGGGAGCTTGCTTTATGTTTTCAGACGATGCCACCTTTTAGAAAGTGAATTGCTTTTGTTTCCCACTGGTAAAGAAAGGCTGGTGTGTGTTTGGTCCCCAGACTTGTTCAAGCTCCCATCAAGGGTCAAAGTTTGGGCAGTGTTCCTGTCTGAGCTTGGCCTCTTTCTCTCCACCCATCCTTCTGCCCTCCCCTCCCCCTTCCACTCCTCAGTTTCTCCAGCTGGCCAGGGAAGGGGAGCCATTTTTCAGTTAGCTCACCTGCTATATAGAGAAGGCCTTCGTGTGTGGTTCCAGCATGGTCAGCCACAGGCACAGGGAAAGGCACCAGCCATTTCCAGCTGTCTCCAGTGGGCTCATAAGCCTCCACAGTACTAGTGAGCTTCCCCAAAAGTGTCCCGCCGCCTACAGCCACAATAGCCTCACCCAGTACAGCCCCATGGAATCGGCTTCTCCTCTGTAGCATGCCAGCTACCTGCAGCCAGGTACCATGCTGGGGGTCAAATCGAAATACCTAGGGGTCCAGGGAACACTGTGAGCAGGGTTTGTGTTCCAAGGGATAGCCCTTCTTCCCTGAACCCTCCCTCCTTTTGGATGCCCATGTTCACCCACTCAGAAGGGAAAACAAACCCCAGTTATTGGCCGGAGGGACCGCTTGGATTTCAGGCAGAACCTGCAGTATAGAACTCCCCAGGCCTGGGATCCCCAGCCTGAATGACCAGGAAGTGACTCATGGTGAGTTTGGGGGATAATGAGGAGGGCATCACTGGGCCCTGACTTCCCCTCTCTCCCGTGTCAGGCTCCCAGCCAGAGAAGCCCTGCAGTTCGGTGACTAGGACTGCAGAACATCCCTGCTTGGGAAAGTCCTTCACCTTAGTAAAGGCCAGTGGAAGGGTAGGGAGGTCTCCCCAGGACGTTGGATCCTGGCTCTCTCATGCATGTCTCAATGTTGCTGGAATCACACTCTCCAAACCAGGGCTGTGTCCACCTCTGCTTCTACTCTAGGGCCTCATGCAAGGCTCTCACCTCATTGGATGGATGCTGGCCAGCTGGGTCAAACTTGGATTGGCCTCCCAGGATATAAAGGAAGCCACTGAGCACAACCACAGCATGATTGTATAGTGGTGTGGCCAGCTTCCCCATTTGCCTCCAGGTCCCATTAGCCAGCATCATGGCCCACACATCCCCACTGAGCTGGTTGTTGGGTCCACGCCCTCCCAGGACAAGCAGAGTAGGGACATTGGCTTGTGGGCAGCCATGTTCAGTCTGCAGGGCTGGCTGGGCACCAGCATGCATGTGGTAGCTCAGGGCCTTGGGACAGGTGAGATCAGTCTCCATAGTGGATGTGGCCTGGACAGGGCCTTGTAGCTCTGTGGGTGACATCAGTGGAAAGTGGAGCCACCCCAACATCCTGGTGGCCTCTGGGAATCTTACAGGGTTTTTCCCCAACCAACTCACAATCAACTCAAACACTGTTGGCTCTTCAGCCCCCTGCATCCCCATCCTCTCCAGCAACTCACTCAGTGCATCCTGTGGCAACTCCTGGACATATTGGTCATGCTGAGGGGCTTCAGCGACCTTTCCAGGTGGGGCTGTGGTGGTGCCTTGGAAGGCGTAGCACAGCCGAATGGCTTCACGAACCAGTAGGACCTCAGCCGCCTGTAACGTCTCCCTGAGGTTGTCTGGTGAGAGGTGCAGCTTCCCGGAGTAGATAAAGTTGAGTACGTTCTCCAGTGCCCCAGGCTGAATGCCCTGCAACTGGACGGTGGCCTCCAGGCCTGCATCATCCAGGAAAAGGGCCCGGCAGTAGCCACTGGCTGAGGCCAGGATCACTCGGTGGGCAGGGAAATGGACACCACCAGCTTCAAGGGTCACATCACACAAGACCCCCAGCCGCCACATATCTCCAACACCTTCTAACAGCTTCTGGGGGTATGTGGCTGACACCATGGGCTGAGCCGCTGACATGGTCCCCAAGATTGTGTCTGACTTTGCACTCTCCAAGCTCCAAGCCTTCTGGGGAGTTCTTGTCAACAGAGGAGAGAAAAAAGAGGGTCCCGTGACTGCCTTTGGCTTGTTTCAGCCAGGGACTTAAATGTCCTCGGGCAAGCCTGGACCTGTCTCCTCTTGCTAGGCATCGATGGATCGGGAGAGGCAATGTGCCTGCCTCCAGCAGTGAGCAGAGCAGAGCAAATTAGCATTCTGGGTGGGGGGTGGGGGGTGGGGCCTTGAGGAGCATAGCCTTGGAGGCTGGATGGTCTCTGTTAAATTCATCTGTAGCCAAGGGGGCTGGGAGGTGCTTCATTTTGGGGGTATGAAATTGACTTCCAAGACTTTCCAGTCCGGTACTTAAATTCTACTTAAGAGAGGTAGCCAGGGCAGGCAGAACTCTTGAAACACCACTTGGGAGGGTGGGGGGAACCTTGGATGTGCAGTAGTACTGAAGTTAGTGGGAAGAAAAGAAAATGTAATGAGTCTTGTCCATTAAATTATTTGAAATGTGAAGTTCTCTTACAGCTCTTAACACCCATGGGGCCCAGGCACTGCATGCATGTTCCAAATTCTTTTCATCCTCTTAGGGCTGCTTTACAATGCTTCCGGGACAGAGCCATGTTATGATATCTACAAACTTTACCAAAAGTGTGCTGACCCCACAGGCTGTGGCACAGGCCCCAATGCAGAGGCCTGGGATTATCAGGTACAATCTGGAGGGTGGGTGACTGGATGGAAACTCTGCCTATAGTGACCCTACTCTGATCTGTGTTTTGGGATGGGACATTTTTCAGGCCTGCACTGAGATCAACCTTACCTTTGACAGCAATAATGTAACTGACATGTTTCCTGAGATCCCATTCACCAGTGACCTCCGAGAAAAGTACTGTTTTGCCAGGTGGGGTGTCAGGCCCCGGAAAAACTGGATGCAGACCAACTTCTGGGGGAATAGTAAGTCACTGGTCACCTCTCACCTACTCTGTTCAAACTTGTAGAGGTAACATCAGTTCATATTCCATGGGTTGGTTCTGTTTTACCCTATCATAAGTGCCCCAGCCTACTTGAGGCACCCCCCCCCAAAAAAAAAGGAAGGAGATGAAGAAACCAACTATAATTCCTCCAGGCATGCCCCTGACCTCAGGATTGTGCAATCTACCACTGGGATTTTCCTGACCCCTAATATGCAAATAGACTTTCTCTTCCCAGTGTATTAGTTTTATCCCTCGCTTCTTTTGCTCATACCCTGTCTATCTCATTCAGATCTCAAAGCTGCAAGCAACATCATATTTTCAAATGGAGACCTGGATCCTTGGGCAGGGGGTGGGGTAAGTATCTGGTAAGCCCAAGCTTCCACGTTCATGCAGGATAAGCCATCCCCCTTCCCTCTACAAGGTTGGCAATAGGGCTAGGCACCAGTTTCCACTATCCTCAAGTACTTTTGCCATTGATCTAATCCAGTGACAGGCCTAGCTTGCCTAACCCCCTTCAACTCCCATTTGCTCCCATTGTGGTAGGAACCAAACAAGGCAAGCTCAGCGTTCCCCATAGGACTGACACATAGGGCTGTGGACTGAATGAACCTCTTTTGTCTTTCTTGACCACCTTTGCCTGGGTGTGGAAAGCACCCCAGAGATTTGGTGTTGTACTGCCTTGTATGTC
Source organism: Dromiciops gliroides (assembly GCF_019393635.1). Taxonomy (NCBI): domain Eukaryota; kingdom Metazoa; phylum Chordata; class Mammalia; order Microbiotheria; family Microbiotheriidae; genus Dromiciops; species Dromiciops gliroides. The sequence goes on along the minus strand of NC_057862.1, from coordinate 434,840,649 downwards.
ATTAATGCCAGTCCCCATCTTTTTCTAAAAAATCTACAACTTTACAGTGGGGTTTCCTTCTTCTGAACAGATAAGAAGTAACCTGAGCTTGTCCTTGCTCTCTCTTACCATCCAGGGCGGAGCTCATCATCTAGATCTCAGGTAAGGGAGCATGGGCTTCTTGAATTTCTTCTCAGTCTATATTCTACCCACCAGAGGGAAATCCTATCCTGAGGAGAATTTGGAGAATCTGTCTAGTTTCTAGGGCCATGGTGGATGATGCCCAGGGGTCAGCTCAAAGCAAGTGGGTGTCTAGATCTAAACGTTCAAAACCAACAGATTTTTATAAAACATTTTATTCAACTGATCCAACAAATAACTAAGAGCCTATGATGGGCAAAGAACCTGCGAGAATGCACACAAATAAAGCAGTTTTGCCTTCAGGGAACTTTAACAGGCTGACTAAAATGACAGTATACAAGGCTTCTTAAATTTTTTCCACTTATGACCCCTTTTCACCCTAGAAATTTTTACTTGACCCCAGGTATCTAGGTATATAAAATAGGTATACATAACCTTTTACTGTTGCCAAATTTTTCATGACTCCCACATTCAGTTACATGACCCCATGTGGAGTCAAGACCCAAAGTTTAAGAAGCTGGGGTATAGTACAAAGTAGAACAAAAGTTTCACAAGAGATGAGAAACTGCATGGTGTGTTAAGGAGACAAAAGTTTACCTGGAGTCAAGAAGTCCTGAGTTCAGTTGTGCCTCCTACATCTGTCTGGGATAGCAGCCAAGTGATTTAACCTTTTGGTGCCTCAGGCATCCTCTTAAGACAAAGGGGCAGAACAGTTGCCATTCTGCTTGATAGAGTGGTTTTCCTACACCAACAAAACCACTAGTCTGGATTCCTTCTCATTGTCCCCCTTTCACCCCCAAAAGAGATGAAAGGTGCTTGCAGGCAGGGGATCAGAGAAGATTTCATGGAACTGACATCTGAACAGGATAAGGAGGGTTAAGACAGGACAAGGTAATGGCTTCTTCAGTAGGTTGAAATAGATCTTGGGCACTTAAGTCAAACATCTAGTGGATGGTTATTATGTGCAAGGCAACTTTGCTCAGCGCTGGGGATACATACACAACAGAAACATGGTCCCTGCCATCAAGGAGCTTGTATTTGAAAGGAGGGTTGGGGAGGGGGGAAACAACACAGAAGGTGCTCTATGGGAACATGGTAGTGATGCTGACTCTTGGCCTTTCCTCAAACTGGAGGATCCCTGGAGAAGGGAGCCAAAGGGCAGCGGGAAAAGGCAGCTGAAGCAAGGTGGCAAAGTCTGGAGTGTGAGTCAGTGGTTAGAACATGAAATAAAGGGGGCAGCTAGGTGGCGCAGTGTGGATAGAGCACCGGCCCTGGATTCAGGAAGACCTGAGTTCAAATCCGGCCTCAGACACTTGACACTTACTAGCTGTGTGACCCTGGGCAAGTCACTGGTTAACCCTCATTGCCCTGGGGAGGTAGGGGAGAACATGGAATAAAGCCAAAATCACTAGATTGATCCTAGGGTTTTGGAAACACTCTCAAGCCACAGCCTCTACCCTTCAGTTCTACATGACTCTTCATAATCCTATTTCCCCTTTTCTTACTAATCCCTGAACTCACTTTTCCTGTCTTGTGTTGCCTGTTGCAGAGGGTCCAATCCAGCAGACCCCATCTCTGTTATTGAGGTTCGGAAGCTAGAAGCTGCATATATCCATGAATGGGTGAAAGCAGGAAGACATTAACAGTAACATGACCTCTAAAACTTGGAACCAGCCGCCATCATATTGTGTGGGACTCTACCTTCAGTGCCAGCCAACAGGATGATTTCTAAAGCCAGGCCTAAAGTGGGAGGTTTAGATGTTCATTCATACTCAGGGTTAAACTTTCAAAGTCCTAAGATTGTGTCAGACAGGGACTACTGCTTGATAAGCTCAGCCCGCTGTGATTTTTTGTTTGATATTTTGCTTTGTTAACTCCCTGAGCAGTATTATCACAAGGCTTGGCACGTGATCTCCAATAGTCCTGTGGCATCTGGGCTGTAAAGAAGTAACTGTACAAAGGGTTCCCTCCTAGCTGTGCTTAACAAAACCTCCCTTCCCTGCTGCTCCCATACAGCCTGATATTCCATTTTAGGGAATCTGGGGGAGGAGAGGTGAGTCTTTCCCTTTTTGTAACCTGTAAAAACAGAAAAAAACCACAAAAAATCCTTAACCTTTACTAGGGTAAGCTTTTTTTTTTTTTGGTGAGGCAGTTGGGGTTAAGTGACTTGCCCGGGGTCACACAGCTAATGTCAAGTGTCTGAAGCCAGATTTGAACCCAGGTCCTCCTGAATCCAGGGCTGGTGTTTTATCCACTGCACCACCTAGCTGCCCACTAGAGTAAGCTTTTACATTATTCTGGTACCCAAAAGATAAAGGAATTTGAAGTTAGCCCTGGGTATCCTCTGCCAGCTCCATCCCACAATTGAAATTGAAAATTTCTCTCCCCCACTTCTGAATAACAAATAGTACCATGCTGCTACAGCAGCCTAAGCAAGAGTGAGGGTTCAGGACTCAGGAAACATTTTACCTAAGGCTAATGGGAAAGGAGTCATGCCACATTGTCTCTGTGTAATGAAGGGCAATAAAATTTCACCTGGGTTCTAGCCTGACCTGTGTGCTCACTGTTCATTGATCACTCATACAATGTGCCAGGCACTGCCCTAGTAAGGATATGTTTTCTACAACTCTATGTGGGGTACCCCAATAGTCAGTGTAGCTTTAAAGTTCTAAAGCTTAAAATCACGCTTTCAAATGAAAGAAATGAGGACAACTTAATGGAAGCCAAGGATTCTTTGAGGTTGAAGTGATGAGGGAGTATTCCATGTATGGAGATAGCTAGGAATACACAGAGGAAGATGTCAGAACAAGTTCTGGGGAACACCTACAAGTCCCTCTTGGCTGAAACATGGGTGCTGTGAAGGGGAGTACTGAGAAATGAGGTCAGAAAAATATGGTATCCAGGGGCCAGACAATGGAAGTCCTTAAATGTCAGTCTAAAGAGTTAATATTTTATCCTGTAGGCAATGGGAAGGAACCCCATGTGCTCCAGAACAAGGAAGTAACCCAAGTGGGAATGAGGAATGCCAAGACCACCCAAGGGACTTAGGGCACCTAGAGAATTCTACCAATTCTTGCATTTAGACTTATTTCTATGACTAGAAATATAAACACCTGACTCCCTTTCAACCATTTAAATCCTTTAAGATTTACGAATTAGACAGTGGCTTCAGTGGTTTGAAGAGGAGACTGTGGAAATAGCTGGCTTTGCAACATACAAAGTCATTTTCTCAAGTTAGAGAATGGTGTGCATATGTGTATGTATGGCTTTGGTTGGCACATCATCTTGTGCCATCCTAAGGAACATCCTATGGTTTTCTATGTTAAATAAGCCTCATATACTGAGCCCTGCAGATGCTGCTGCTATCTCTTTCCCTGATATGCTGAGCCTAACTATAGCACATATGGTCAGATAAGTAGATCATTTTAGCAGCTGTGTGAAGGATGAATTGGAGAGTAGAGAAACCAATGAGGTGCTAAATAATGACAAGTGATGAAGGCCTATAAGAGGGTGTTGACCATGATGGGATATAGATGCAAAAGATGTTGTAGAGATAGAATTCACAAGACTAGGTAACTGGATATGGAAGGGAGGAGAAATGGAAAAGTTAGGGAAAACTATAAGGTCACAAACTTGGAACACTGGGAGGATGCTGCCAACCTCAACAAAAGATAAGGAAGTTTGGATAGAGGACAGGTTTAGGAAAGGGTGATAAGATATTTCATTTTGGGACCTATTGGGTTTGATAAATCAAGCCTATATGCAAAATCTGATACCTGATAGGCAGTTGACAACATGTGACTATATCGGGACAGTGATGAGGGCGAGCTCTATAGACTTGGGAGTCATGTGTGTAGAGATGACCAAATTGTCTTCTCTACTGACTTTTCTTTTACCTAAATGGGACTTGGCTTTTGACATATGGGTACAGATGATTCCCATCCCAGGAGCCATCCCCTACTTTTCTAAATTCACAAAGGGTGATCACAGAGATAGCTACCTTCCAGTATACCTAAGTACATATAAGTAAACAAGCAAAAGCACATATCCAATCACTACCAAATAGTGAAAAATATGTAACAAAGAGGGATACTTGAGTTGGGGAACTAGAATTCACCAGAACAAATGACCAGAAAATAGGTGTTGAGGCTTTCAAAGAACACACCACACAAGCTCTTAAAATAATTTATAAGTTTAATAAAATGTATAATATAGAACTCCATTATTTGGTGATTCAGAACGTAGAATAAAATTCTCCCCTTTCCCCACAAGACCTAGAGTTTCTTTTGCACATTAATTTCTGGGTGACAAGGTGTAATAGAGTACACTGGCCTGTGAGTAAGGAGCCCTGGGTCCTAGCCCAGGTCTTTTGATTCTAAGAAATTCAATGCTTTTTACATTCTGTAAATCTACTTTTAGCAGCATCCTCCCACATTAAGGACACCAGGGCACATTCTCTCCCTTTGGTTGAAGATGAGGGCACTGGAGATCAGGATGCCACCCAGTCATTTAGTTTTACAGCCAGAAGGGACCACAGAGATCACCTAGTTCAATTCCCTCCACCGAGAGCCAGAGACCATGTGCCTTGCTCAAGGTCAAATGGATACTGGCAGACCTGAGGCTAGACCCCATTTCTCCAGACTCAATCAGATTTTCAGTGTTCTTTCTTCACCATGCCGCCTCCCACCTGAATGGTCCTTAGGGAACAGTTCTGGCAGGAGAAATTAGGATGGGCTTTGTTGATAGAAGTAAGAATTAGGAGCTTATCTGCAGAACTCAAGATACCATGAACTTTCTTAAAGTTTACATAAAAATAGCAAGTATCTTCCTCACTAATTTCCTCCCCAAAATGAAACACTGAAGTGAAGGAATACAGAGGTATGCCAATCTGGTTCAATTCAGGCTTATTTTTGAGGAAGTCATCCAGGGAAAGGGTGCTTTCAATGAACCAAGAAAGATCAGAATCAATTCTGCCGGCACCTCCCCTCTGACACAAAACACAAAAGAAAAACCAACCCAAGTAAGCAACTGTTCCAGGAAACAGTGGTGGTGATAGGATGAGTTAGGGAAAAGTCATGTATTTATGTAAAGAAAAGGAAAAGACACTATTCATCTAACCTCCCACATTCTAATAGCACTTGGCATGTTTTTTTTCACAGTGTACAAAAGTCCCCCAACATAGACATAAACCAGACTTGGTTTGCAGCTTGACTGAAAATGGCTTCCATGGTCCAGCCTCTACACCTCATGGGAAAATTCATATCATTCCCAGGGCCTACCTATTTGTAAACCCCCATCCTTCTTCCTAAGATTTTAAAAATTGGAGACCACATATTATCTATTCATGGCAAGATGTCCCTAACTTCTACCATCAAGGGCTTTATGACATGTTCAAATAAATTCTATTTACGGCAGAGAGGACTTTACACATGAGCTATTGTCACAAGGAATGATAAAGTGTTGTCAAAAATTACGTGTGGTCCCACATAGTTGAACAGTTTCATCCAACTAGGGAAGAAAGCTCATGCCTACTTAATGACAAATAAATATCAAATGTGGCAAGCTGTTTCCCAACTTGCAGAAAATTGCTATTTTTTTGGTGAAGCAATTGGGGTTAAGTGACTTGCCCAGGACCTCTCTTTCCAAAGAGAAGACTGCCAAGAAATTAAAAGCCTCTTGGTTCACAGGACACCTGCTACCACAATACTCCCCTTCTGGGGTACTGTGATCTTTTCTCACTTTTATGTCAGCTACAATTCCTATTCAATCTATGCACCTTTGGGGGAAAGAATGCTTTAAAAAACTCATTTGAGGATTCCATGGTTAAATTATGTAATTTCAACAAGTGAACCCAAAAAAGAAATTGTCCTTTAGAGGAAATGTCCTTTATCCCATTTACACAAGCAGACCTATTAAAGGAAACAACCTAAGCAAACAGACAATCCTTTCAATATAAATGAGTAAGACATTACAGGTTACAGGAATTTACAAAGGCCTGGATTAAAGCCTGGTGCACCCCAGTGAGGGGATATGGCAAAAGGAGAGAGGAAAGTAAGACAAGGCTGAGTTAAACTAACTACGCCCTCCTAGCTCAGCACCACAAAGCAGCCTTTCCAGTCAGAATACCTGAGTCTAACTGATGCAAATACAAATGTATGAGCAATTTTTGACTTTGTTTCACATTGAGTCTTACATGTTAAAAAAAAAAAAAGTACACAGCTCTAAAATTATATACCACGGAGCCAAACCAGCAGCAATATCCATACTTAACTTTCCACAAGGATCTCCATGTCCTTCACAGATACATTCACAGTGCTTCCTGAATGATACTAGAAATGCTTCTTAAGCCATTTCCCTTTTCAAATGACCACACTGTTTTGTCTCAGTGGAGTGAGATCAGAGTGCCTGGAACCACTGCTGAGCACACTGTAATCATCTGGTGAAGGTGGAATGACTTCCTGCTTATTCCATCTCTAGGTCAAACCTTAACCCAAAACTATAAGTTTCTGACTTATTCTTTCTCATTTTAGCTGAATCTATGATCTGAAAACCTGAGGGGAAAGAAGCCCCTAAAGCCAGTGTGCACAATCCCCTGAATCAGGGACTCCTAAGGAAAATGGCACAAGGTGACTTAGGCCCTGGTGGTCCCTTTAGACCAGGCCTCCCACCTCCCACTACTTCAGCCCTGAGTCGGATTTCATCTGGCTCCCAGCAGCTGGGTGCAGCACACACTTCACGGCTGGATTTCTAAGAATGGCTGATTTCTCCAAAGTGGAGAAAGGCTTTCCCATATTTGGTCCTCCAGGAAGGCCTGAAAATTGTGCTGTGTACGACCCCTGCTCACCTGGGAAAGGCCCCATGACCAGGAGAAGTTGTCCCCCCTCCACCAGGGTCTGTTTCTCCTGGCTTTCTGTTAAGCTGGGGCCCAGATGGGAAGAGGATGAGCCTCTGTATTAAATACATATTGGTCAAGGTTGATGAGGTCCATATCATCAGAAAAGAGCAGAAAAAAATACTTGAGGGTTTCTCCCAGAAAGAAGCTTTCCATCTTATCTCTTGGCTGTGGGTTGCTGGGATTCTGGACATTATCGATAGAAGAATAACCACCTGCAGGAACCTGCAAATAAAGAGTCGTGGTGTTGTCACTTTCACCACAAAACCCAGACCAGAGCCATAATAAAACAAAAGTGGGCAAAACACCTGGAAGCTACTGCTAAGCTAAGAGGTTCATATTTACACTATGGAAACCTATCTAGGAGTTATCTCAGATATATGCAAATTAACTTTCTGCCTAGGCTAGAATGGGAAGTCGTCAGGGGATCAGAAAGAGCTTTGGAAGGGAAAAACAATCCTCCAGAGTGTGAACTTATAACCAACACAATCCACACTCCCTCTCTGAAGCAAAGTTTAAAAGCAGTCATTTCAGACCATAATACACTTTACAGCAGGCATTTTGCAGTGTTTCAGAAAGGTCACTAGGGAAGAAAACAGTGCCTTGGAGATGAGCCCAAAAGGTCAACATTCATTCAACTATAGACCTTAAAAATGCCAATTCACCCAACAAAGCCAATGTAAATCTTCTGTGAATTCATCAAAAGTTTCCTTTTTGGGGGCAGCTAGATGGTGCAGTGGATAAAGCACCAGCCCTGGATTCAGAAGGACCTGAGTTCAAATTTGGCCTCAGACACTTGGCACTTACTAGCTGTGTGACCCTGGGCAAGTCTCTTAACCCTCACTGCCCCATTAAAAAAAAAAAAAAGTTTCCTTTTTCAAAAAGAGCCACCCATCCAGCAATCCCTTCCGAAAGATCATTCCAGGGAAATTCCTTTTACCCCAAATTATGGAAAACAATAAAACCTCTCCTGGCCCCAGGATGTCCCAGAAGCCAGTGGGCTGCAGCAGGAAAACCCTGCCATTATTGAGGTGGGATGAGGAAGGGAACAAGCATCTATTAAGCACCTTACTATGTGCCAGGAACTGTGCTAAGCACTTCACAAATATGGTTCATTTTATCTTCACAGCAATCCTGGACCCTTTGAGGGAATGCTAACGAAGCAAGAAGTGTATTTTCCAGTAGAGGAAACCGAAGCAGACTAAGGTTAATAATGTAACTTGTACAAGGTCACAAAGCTAGTAAAAGTATATGAGGTATTTCTCCACTTTGAACTCAGGTCTTCCTGACTCAGGATCTAGCACTCTATTCTCCTACTTTTCTCTGAACCCCAAAGAACAGACCATATACCACAATGTTAGCTTAGTCACATATCACATTAAAAAAGACAAGCTCTACCTCCTTAAAGAGAAGTGACAGACCTCAAGATGCAAAATGAGACATACATTTCTGGCTGATTTCAGACATACATTTCAGCTGATGGGGGAATTTGTTTTGCTTGGCTACACATATTTGTTAAAAGGATTTTTTCTATCTTACTTTCTTTTTTTTAACCAAGAGGAATTGGGAAGAGGTAGGAGAAAAAAAAAACGCTTTTTAATTTTTTTTTTAAGTTCAGAAAAAACCCTCACAAAACAAAAATAAAGGTCAAGGTCTAAAGGGAGCTTTTTCTTCTTGACACTTGGAAATCCACCCAAAAGCAGAAATGGGTAATTTGACAAACTGCACTCCTGTACATTAAAGAAAACCAAATAGATTTTCATGGAATGAAAGTTTAGAAACAAGTGGTTAGAAATAAGCACTAGAGTGTACAAAGAACTAGAATGAGGCCGATAATCTCCCAGGCATACCCCAAGACCATTCTGGTAATGTATCTGCTATCAACTTTCTACAGAAACTATGGAAATTGCCTGAAAGGAACTACAAAGCTCATTGCAGGTATAAATCATAACAAATATAATTAAATTTCTTATATTTATATAATGTTGAGTAAATTAAGATTCACTCAACATTACATAAATTATCCCCTCCCCAGACTTAATAAGGGGATGAACACCCCCAAGGAAGCCTCAGAACATGGGGCCTAAACCCTTTCCCATTAAGAGTTCAGAGAACTGGGGGACAGCTAGGTGGCAAAGTGGATAAAGCACCAGCCCTGGATTCAGGAGGACCTGAGTTCAAATCTGGCCTCAGACACTTACTAGCTGTGTGACCCTGGGCAAGTCACTTAACCCCCATTGCCCTGCAAAAAAAAAAAGGGGGGGGGGGCGGAGAATTCAGGAGTTTGTAAATGTGGCCTCACCCTTGTGTACTTGTTGAAGTTCTGCAAGATCTCCCAACCCCAATCCTGGTATTTCTTGTCACCAGTAAACCGATACAGATAGAAGAGGCTCTCTATTGTCTCAGGTCGAAGCAGATTATGCCTATCTGAAGACTGAAGAGGAAAACAAAAATTATTAATTTAGGGAGAGTTGGAAGAAAAAGAAAAGTGAACCATTGTCTCCTTTGCCAGAGGTTTCTAGATCAAACCATCATCTATGGGGCAGCTAGGTGGCACAGTGGATAGAGCACTGGCCTTGGACTCAGGAGGACCTGAGTTTAAATCTGGCCTCAGACACTTGACACTTACTAGCTGTGTGACCCTGGGCAAGTCACTTAACCCCAATTGCCTCACTAAAAACAAATAAACAAACAAATAAACCATCATCTTACCTTGACCTCCACATCTTTATGGCCTTTCTGGGGATGAATGTTGAAGTACACAATCTCTGGGCTCAGGCCAGTCTCTATCTGATGATACATCTGGTAACAAGTCTCTATAAGAGCTTTGGCCAGTTCCATATGATCAGCTGTTAATCCACTATGAGCTCCAAGAGCCAAGGTACCAGGCAAAAAGCATACCAGGTGATCCTGAAAGTTGGAAGTTTTTAAAAACCATTGAAACCCTCAACAATGTTCAAGTGGCCATTTTGAGGACAGTCCACTAGCAGCATTCATTAGACATTCACAGGCCCAAGCACTAGTTTAGATACTAAAAATTACAATGAATGTGTTCCAAACATATAAATATATACATCGTTTCCTCTTGATTATACACATTTTGGTCTATCTCTGGCAAATCTTGTTTTCATTTTCTTGGTTAACATTACCACTTGCTCTCTTATTCTGCCTGTACAATCTAACAGGACCTAAAAGAGACCAACTTTTTAAACAAAACTACTTAAAAGTGGATACAGGGGCGGCTAGGTGGCACAGTGGATAAAGCACCGGCCCTGGATTCAGGAGTACCTGAGTTCAAATCCAGCCTCAGACACTTGACACTTACTAGCTGTGTGACCCTGGGCAAGTCACTTAACCCCCATTGCCCCGCAAAAAATAAAAAAATTTAAAATAAAAAAAATGTGGATACAGAGGGTACTTCTAATTGGGCCAGTATCTTGACATAAGTCTGAGATGAGAAATAAGGAGGATGGAGAAAGCTGGAGAATTACATTCTCCTAAATCAAATCTTTCTTTTTATTGCTACTTCATTAAGTCTTGTGGATTCCCTGATGGGGTATAGCCACATTCAAATTAAAGTAACAAAACACTTTCCAAAGCCAAACAGAAATAAAACTTGAACTGTCAAAGTCCATCTACTAATGTTAACAGCAGAGTTACAGGTGTCAGTAGCTTCCCCATCCTCCCAATAACCTATGCTGAAACATCAGCATTATCTCTGAGTCCTCCTTATAACTCATTTTCCAAATTTAGTTGCCAAGTCCCATTTCCACCACTTCTACCTTCTAAACATTTATGCCTTTCTTTCCACTCTTGCTGTCACCACTTACATCCATGCTGTCATTATTTCTGACTTTAATGAATGGAGCTGCCACACCTGCAAAATTACAATCACTCTTTCTACCTCAGTTCTTTCCTCTCTCTAATTGATCCTATGTATATCTTCCAGACTAATATTTCTCTTACACAGATTTAATTACTGATCTCATCTGATCTGAAAAAAAAGCAAAAAGGTCTCAGTAACTGCCTACTACCCATCAAATAAAGTCCAAACTTGTTAGCTTGCTTCTGAGGCCCTCCACAACTTGGCACTGTGTCTGGTATCGTGCACAGAAAACTGGATTTAGAGGACCTGGGCTTAAATCTCACCTCTGGCATTTACTATCAGTGTAATGTTGGGCAAGTTTCCTCATGTGTAAAATGAAGGGGTTGGAGTACGTAACCTTTGAGGTTCATTCCAGTTCTAAAGCCTTGATATCATGATCCTACCTTTGCAGACTTATTTCCCATCATTCCCCTTCATGTACCATTCACTTTTCAAACACTTCCCATATTTGCCAATCATCTCTATGACTACTCAGGCTGTTCCCCACATTTGTTGTTGCTGTTGTTGTCGTGTCTGACTCTTTCTGACCCATTTGGGGTTTTCTCGGCAAAGGTACCAGAGTAGTTTGCCATTCCCTTCTCCATACAGAGAACAACATCCCCAGCCCATTCCCCCCAATTTTTGCCTATTTTTAAAAATTCGATTTTAACCCATATCAAATGTGAACATTTTCCTATGCAGGAGAGAAGCCATAAACAGTTTGCTTTTCTCTTTAAGCATAAAATAAATTCAGCACATTAGTTCCAAAGCTACCTGTTCTTCCTCCTGACCTTCATTCTGTTCTATGCATTTTAAAAATGCTTCAATGACCTGCAATCCTTGTCATCCCCCTCCCCCAACCATTTGGATAATCCCAACATTGCTGCTGGGTTCTGTCCCCTTCCACTGTCCCCACCTCTCCTCAAATTGAAAGAAAACTAAAATCACTGTAGCAGCTATCCATAGTCAAGCAAAATAAATCCCCACATTGGCTATATCTGAAAACATCTCATTCTGTACCTTGAGTTCATCATTTCTGTCTGTTGGTATAATACTCATCCTTCAAGCCCCAGCTCAAACACTATCTCATCCATGATTCCCCTCCCCTGCACTGACAATGATGCTATTCTCCTGAGTTCCCACACCACTTTATATCTCTTTTGTACTTCTTTATATACTATTTTGTAACTGTCATTTGGAGTACATGCTCTAGGGCCTCTTCTAGAGTAGGGACTATGTCCTATTCACCTTCATGTCTTCCTTGGACTAAGAGGCCCAAGGATAGGATTATCCACAAAGATGGAGAAATTAGAAATTGCTCCAAGGTAAAATATTTAATGATTTAACAGACCCTGACAGAGCTTGTACTCCCCGCTAAGGAGAGGAGAAAAGGCAGGGGAGGCTGTCTAAAGAACAAGTGAGGTACAGAGACAAGATAGTAAGAGTAGTACTGGATGTAAATGAATGAAAAAGCACAGAAACCTGGGAAACTTGTAAGTGAAGTGAGCAGAACCAGGAGAACATGTTATGCAGAAATATCATTATAAAGGAAAAGCAACTTTGAAAAATTTGTGAATCTCATCAATGCCCAACCACAATTCCAGGGGACTGATGATGAACCTCTTGACACAGAGGTGATGGTCTCAAGATGCAGAGTAAGATATACATTTTCAGACAGACAACGTGGGAACTTGTTTTGCACGACTAAACATTTGTTATAAGGGCTTTGTGTTATCTCCTTTTCCCCCCTCCAACAGATGGGGTGGAGGAGGAGCTGAGGATATAGATAGATCAGAGGGAAAAAAAGATAGAAGGTCATGGAGACTTTTTTTTTAAATTTAGAGAAGAAAAGGAAGGCAGAAAGAAATAAGACAAGCAGAACAGCTTTGAAAACTACAGGTTGAGTTTATTATATATTTTAAAAGAAAAGCAAGCTATACAAAAATAGAGATGTGTACAAACTGTAGTTTCATGTACAATTAATCTTCTTTCTTCTGCAATGTATATGGAATGTTCATTTTATTTGGCGGTTGTGAAATTCAGCAAGTAAAGTTTTTTAAAATAAAAAATATTAAATACTTACTATATGCCAAGTGCTGTTCTAAGTGCAAGAGATACAAATACAAAAGGTGAGAGGAACTTGCAATTCTACTAGAGGAAGACAACACAGGAAGAAGTGAATTTTGGTCTCATAAAGCCATCCAAGGTGAGAGGTAGGGAGAGATGGGCTGAAGGGGGAAGAATGGGGAGAGGATGCAGATGACAAGATGGCTGAGGTAGATAGCTAGTTGGAAGGAAAGCATGAGCAGCTAGATCTAAAACTAGGTGAATTTGCACTCACACACACTTGGCCCTAGTATGGACATTCCAAAGCTGAATGGATTAATCATGCCTCCTCTGAGCAGGGAGAGAGGACAGAGGCCTGACTCTGGATCAGCAAGTCTCTAAGAGTAGCTCTTCAGAAGTGCAGCAGCAACAACCTGGCTGAAAAAAACTAGAAAACTAACTCTGGGCCTGTTTCCCCCTCAATAAAATAAAGGAATCGGACACGGTGGTCTCTTAAGGACCCTCCCAATTCCAGTCTTATGAGTCTAGGAGAGCTGGGCCATCTCCACCTTAGTTCTGCCTCCATTTCAATAAAAAATGAATAAACCTCCTTTAAGAAGTTACTGCCTCTCTCTGAAGCTTCAGCTTCTTCCTCTGTAAAAATGAAGGAACTCGACTGATGATTCCCCAGGTCCCTTCTAGCTCCAAACTGCCAGCCTGAGGGGGCTTCCAAATCTCCTTTCGGCCTCCCTCCCTCCCCAAAACATCTCTTTTCAGTTTGGCAGGAGGATTACCACTCTACTGGCCCCACCTGCTAGTAATGGGGGGGGGGGGGGGTTGAGAGAGAAAGACTGCTTCCTCTTTATAGTGGGAATGGTGAGGCCACCACCCTTCTTCTCTGTTGGCCTCCTCTTGTCTAGGAGCCTGCTGTTCATCCTAGGCATAATTTGGGATCCTGGCCCCAAATTCCTAGTTAGAGCCCTGAACACATCTTGCACATAGCAGGCCCTTAATAATAGTTGAATTGCTGAGCAGATTGCATGATTTTATTTGCAACCTTAAGATATCCAGGAGAAACAGAAATAAGATTTTTGGGGAAAAGATAAACAAGCTGTATTATTTATTCAGGGATGGGGAATGCACCACTTTCTGAGGCAGCCAATTCCACTTTTGAACAGCACTAACTTTTCCTTTGGGATTCAGTTCCCTTATCTATAAAATGAGGAGGTTGAACTAGATAACCACCAATGTCCAATCCAGATCTGAATCTATGATCCTGTGATTCCAACATCCAGCAGAAATCTGTCTCTTTGTGGTCTCCATCACTATTTTTAGTCCTCAAACTGAGCAGGGTAAGTCTGCCCTCTTCTGTACAATGGCATGTGAGTTACTCAAACTTCCCCCATACTTCTTATTCAGGACAAACACCCCCAATTTCTTCAACCCATTTGTGTACTTCTTCTGCATGGCCTCCAGGCTCCCTTATCAGTCTTGTAGGCTTTTTTTTTTTTTCCAGATTTTTTCAGATATGTCAATGTTCATTTTAAAACAACAGTGAGAATCAAACATCATACTACAAATGACTAGGGACAAACTAACACCTCTTGTTCTGGCCATTATTGCTTCTATCAATACAACTAGGCTACATTCATAGGTTTGTTCTGAACAATAGTTTTTTTGTTGTCATAGTCATTGATCTATTTTTGGAGGTGAATGGCAAATAGCGGAATCTCAAAAATCACAACTTTCTTGTCAGCTTTACTGCACACTACCCTTCGGGATATAACAGGGAAGATAAAACCCTATTTCCCCATTGACAACACTGGCTAAATTAGCCACATTTCAAAATCAAGGCTGAAGAGCATATCCAAACCCAGCCAAGAGGATAACACTGGGGCTGGAGGAAGAGAATTGGCTGTAAGAGCCATGATATTAGCATACTAAGTTAGAATTACTTTCTAGCTGAATACCCAAACATAGACAACTTAAATTCTACCAAAGCCTCTATCCTTTCTTTTCTTTCTTTCTTTTTTTTTTTTGGTGAGACAATTGGGGTTAAGTGACTTGCCCAGGGTCACACAGCTAGTAAGTGTTAAGTCTCTATCCTTTCATAATGGGATACTTAAGAAAAAAAAGGGTAAGTAACTTTTTAACAGAAAAAAAATCTCAAAGCAATGAATGGTATAAAGAGTCTTGGACACTCCATTAACTCCTTGCTAACAAGCTCAACTTGACATATCATGACACTGGATAAATGCCAGCCACTCTTTACTGAAACTAATTTTGAAGTTTTTCTGCTGGCCATAAGTCAGTGGGAGTCTATAGATTTTTACTGGAGAGAAGTGGGAAAACCTGTCTAAAAGGAGAGAAATGTCTTGTGGTCTACCTGCAGCCAAGTTGTTTGGTACAGAAAACTATGACTCAGAAGATCTATTTCTTTGAATAAGAACACATCCCGCCATAATGACTAACACTGCAGCATTAGAACTTTGTGAAACATCTACTTGAAGGTCTGTCTGGGTTAGCATCAAGGTCTTCTCTCCCTCCTGATTTCAGTGGGTCAGAGCCAGGCATTTTCACATTCTTTTCATGATAGTTAAGAACTCATCTTGGGCATTTAATCTTATACGATTTTGTTCAGCTGGCCTCAATAAAGTTCCCTACTCTTGGAAAATGTCACCACATCCATAAAGCAACAAAGGGTACACAGAAACTCACCATCTTGGCCCTGAAGCGGCCATGAGAAAGTTCACCCACAAAAGTCAGCTTGCTGGGCTCAGATTTCCGAAGTAGATGTCTTTTGACCCCTTCTATGGCATTAATATACTCTTCCAGCAATCTGTTAATTAAAACAATTTCCCAATTTTATACACATAGACATCTGCATTCCTATGATCCATGTCTGAGCTTCATCTAAGGACAAGGATTGGAGGGGGAGACAGGGTGAAAGAAAACAAGACCTGTGATTACACTTGTACAGAATGCTTGCTCCTAAGTAATGTCCCACTACCAAAGCAGATCAGCACATGCTCTGCATCTCTAATCTTATCAAGCTGATTTGGTCATTAAGAAGTTAAGTAACTTACCCAGGGTCACGAAGCTAGCATGTGTCAGAGGCCAGTTTTCTATCTACAATGCTGCACTGCCTTTTCAAGGACACAATAAATCTGTCTGGTCTTCCCTATAAATGATTTTCTAGCATGTAGGAATGCAGAACTTTTTTTTGGTTTTGGGTTTTTTTGCAGGGCAATGGGGGTTAAGTGACTTGCCCAGGGTCACACAGCTAGTAAGTGTCAAGTGTCTGAGGCCGGATTTGAACTCAGGTACTCCTGAATCCAGGGCTGGTGCTCTATCCACTGCGCCACCTAGCTGCCCCGGAATGCAGAACTTTTGAAGGTGACTCAGAAGGGTTGGTGGATGATATGCCTTCACTTACATACAAATGCAGCCGAGTGTTGATATTAAAAAGCCCTCAAAGACCTGGGATCCAATTTCATCTTAAGCTAGCTACTGTATCCGCATGGATAGGTTATTTCACTACCCTGAACCTGAAGCAACTCTTTTAACATTTTAAGTTGTGATCTGCATTAGGAAAGAGAGTTTCTGAACCAAGGAATCACAAGGACTAATATAATATAATAAACAGATTCCTACAGTGCTTTGCCAAGTGCATTTTCCAGCAGTACCGTGTATATCACTCTCATTTTATGGATGAGGAAACAGAGGCCCAGGGAAGTTATTTGCCCAAGGTTATATGACCAGTAGGTTAAGTGCTAGAACTGGGACTTCCAATTATTCTAAGACCAAGGCCAGTGTTTTTATTTATAACAATAAGATTTCAAATTAGACTTTGACAGTAGATAGAGCAGCAGCCCTGGAGTCAGGAGTACCTGAGTTCAAATCTGGCCTCAGACACTTAACACTTACTAGCTGTGTGACCCTGGGCAAGTCACTTAACCCCCAATTGCCTCACCAAAAAAAAAAAAAAAATAGACTTTGACAAATCCTAGTACAACTTTTTCTTTTGTCCATAAAGATACATGTTTTCTCTTCTTTCTTACCTTAAAAAGATTATATAAAATCCCACAGTTCTCTCAGTAAAGTCAAATTCACTTGAGGCTTTAGCTTACAGACCTTATAACAATGAAAATGTCTCCCACAATATCTTAAATATTTCTTAATACAACAAAGTTAACAATATTCTATTAATCCCAAGTGAAACAGAGATGGCAACATAAAGTTTGATTTAAACTTCAAAGAAAATTACAGTAGAGAGGATCAACAAAGTTTTTATGGCAAAGGTGATCTAGATTTCACTTTTCCCCCATGAGTTAAACTAGTTTGTTTTTTTTTAAATCAACATTTAAACTGTTCAATATAAACTTGTCGTTTTTAGGATAGGAAAAAAGTTTTTTTAAAAGATAGGAAAAATTTTTTTTTTTCAATTACATGTAAAAACAATTTTAACAATCATTTTTAACTATCTTCCAAATTCCAAACTAGTTCCAAATTCTCTCCCACCCTCCCTCCTTAAGATAAAGGTTATAAATGTGCAGCCATACAAAACATATTTCTGTATTAGTCATGTTATGAAAGAAAACACAGACCTAAAAAACTCCCCAAAACGAGAAAAATAAAGTAAAAAACAAAGCAGTATGTTTCAATCTGTATTTATATTTCATCAGATTTTTCTCTGAATGTGAATAGTATTTTTCTTCCTAAGTCCTTCAAAATTGTCTTGGATCTTTGTATTGTTGAGAATAGTTAAGTCATTCACAATTGATCATTGTACAATATTGCTGTTACTGTATACAGTGTTCTCCTGGTTCTGCTCACTCCACTTCACTTTGCATCAGTTCATGTAAGTCTTCCCATTTCTGAGAGAATCCTGCTCATCATTTTTATAGCACAATAGTATTCTATCATAATCATATGCCACAACTTGTTCAGTCATTTCCCAATTCTTTGTCATCACTAAAAGAGCTGTTATAATTATTTTGTACATATAGATCCTTTTCCTCTTTGTTTTTTTATCTCTTTGGCATACAGACCTCGTAGTGGTATTGCTGAATTAAAGGCTATACAGTTTTATAGTCCTTTAGGCATAGTTCTAAATTGCTTTCCAAAATGGCTGGATCAATTCTCAACTCCCTACCAACACAGCATTAGTGTCCCAATTTTCCCACATCTCTTCCAACATGTCATTTTCCTTTTCTGTCATATTATAAGCTTGTCTTCTTAAGAGTCTGAAAAGTCCTACTGTTAAGACTATTGGTGTTTCAATGACCTACTATAAGTCTAGAGGACTCCCAGTAAAAAATACTATTTTGGGGGGCAGCTAGGTGGCAGAGTGGATAGAGCACTGGCCCTGGATTCAGGAGAACCTGAGTTCAAATCCAGCCTCAGATACTTGACACTTACTAGCCATGTGACCCTGGGCAAGTCACTTAACCCCAATTGCCTCACCAAAAAAACCCCAACAAACTATTTGCCACCTGATAGAGGCACGATGTACTCAAGAGTCCAGATTAAGACAAAAATTTTTGGATATGGCCAATGCAGAAAATTGTTTTGTTTGATTACACATATTTGTAACAAGGGCAGGAGGTTGTTGGTATTTTCTTTTACAACATGGGGAAAAGAGGAAGTGAAAGGGAGAGAATGCAGACCTAAAATTAAAATAAAACAACTTTAAATAATGATGGGTGAAGAAATGAAAAACCTTTTTTTTTTGTATTTTCAAGGCCTGCATTTCCAACTGAAAAACAGCCCAGCAAAGTAGACGCCTGGTTTTGAACTCAGAACAACCTCAGTTCAAATACTACCTTCTCATTATGTGACCATGGTTAAATCGTTTAAGTTCTTAGTGTCCTAGACAACTCTCTAAGACTAAGTTACAATGGAGCTATTAATACAAATCAGCAGAAGGAGTTTTCTACATGGTTACTTCCCCTAAACTGATGACATAACAAATCTAGACCTGTCTACAACTACCTACAGGACATCTCCGCCTGGACATCCTATCATCATTTCAAATCTAACATTTCCAAAACCAAGCTTATCATCTCCTTAAAAAACAAATTCTAGTCTAATGTCATTATTCCTGTCAGTCATGTTTAAAAGCTTTGTGTTATCTATTATACAAACAGAACTGACAGAACTTGGTAAATGACTGGATATAAAAGGGGAAATCAATTAGTCACCAACTCCAATTCTACTTACACAACATCTCTTTGATCCATTCCCACTGTCTTATTCCCATTATCACTACCTTCCTAAGACCCTTGTTAACAGTTACCTGGATAACAGCCTCCTTCTGGATCTTCCTATCAACTGTCTCTGCCCACTGATCCCTTTATACTGCTACTAGACTAATCCTTACCCAAGATATTCAGTCATATCATTTTTCTGTTAAAACTCTTCCTTGGGGCAGCTAGGTGGCACAGTGGATAGATAAAGCACCGGCCCTGGAGTCAGAAGTACCTGAGTTCAAATCCGGCCTCAGACACTTAATACTCACTAGCTGTGTGACCCTGGGCAAGTCACTTAACCCCAATTGCCTCACTAAAATTTAAGGAAAAAAAACAACAACTCTTCACTGGCATACTACTGTCTGAGTAAATTTATAATTTTTTAGCTTAAAATTCCTGTGGCCTGAGGCAGCTAGGTAGTGCAAGTGGATAAAGCACCGGCCCTGAATTCAAATCCAGCCTCAGACACTTAGCACTTACTAGCTGTGTGACCCTGGGCAAGTCACTTAACCCCAATTGCCTCACCAAATAAATAAATAAATAAATGAGAATTCCTGTGGGCCTCCATATAGTGGCAGCATGTCTCTCCTGCCTTATAACTCCCCTCTACGTATTATGACACTCCAAACAAGCTGTACTATTTATTATCTCCTGAATAGACACTGTGCTTCCCCACTGTTGCCTTTGCTCATAAGTAGTACCCCTGTGCCTAGATCTTACCCTAACCCCACATCTCCACCTGTAGACTTCTTATCCATCCTGTAAAACCCAACTCAAATGTTAATCTTCTCCAAAAAGTCTTGGATGGTTCTCCTATTTAGTAATTAACTTTCCCATTCAGAACTCGCTTTGCTTGTTTATTCTTAATGCAATTATGTTATTACTTTGTATTATACTTGCATGACACAGAACCATAGTAGGAAATGAAAACCATGTGGTGCAGAAACCATGTCTTATCCAGAATTCATCTTTTCCAGTGCCTACCCACTGTTCTGCATACAGTAGGCACTTACAAAATGTTTGGTTAATTATATCTTAGAATGCCAGTAGAGGGCTATGGCACAAATTGAATTCACAAAGACCTTATTTCAAAAGTAGAGAAAATAGAACTCACTCATTTTCTTTCTTTCCTCCCTGGATCCACTGCTTCAGCAAATATTCATAGTAGCTGTCAGCTCGGGCACCTAGAGTATAGACTCCCAGGTGAGTAAAGAGGCCACTGTTGGTATTGATAAACATGGGAACCAAGCCATCATTCTTCCCTGATAGGGAATGAACATGTTTCATCACTTTTTCCACAGCTGTCTGTAGCATTCAACAGAGGAAACAGGGAAAAGAGAACAAATATGTGAATGTCATGGCTCTAGAGCTAAGCAAGAGGTCAAAGTGAGCTAGATGAATCTCTGAACATCCAGTCTGCCTCACTCAACTTTATTTCCTAATTAAGGTTGGCAGAATAGGTCATCATGAAAAAAGCCAAATGTTGCCTGGCAGCCTTCATTTCCCATAACCAAACAGCACCTGGCTGGAATTTAACAAAGGCTTAACTCAGAATATAAACCTCTAAATGAGGTTTATAAAAGCAATTCAGACACTGGTACACAATATTAAAGTAATTTAGGGACCAACAAGTTGCTGGCAGGTTTTCTCTGATACGGTAGAGAAGAGCTTAATTTACCTTCCTAACAATTCTCAAGTCCCTAGTCAATTTTTATTCCACCTAATGACTACATAGCCTTTTATTCTATAATATGCCTGCCACTGACCAATGGCTCATATGAAATGATTAATAAATCTTTGTTGAATTCTGGGTGAATTTTATTGACTCATATAGCTTCCTGGAAGGCAAAGGAAAAACAAATCTGTTTTCAAGCTTCATTATGACCTTTAAAAGCATCAATTATGGGGGATGAACTAGATTATCTCTAAAGGTCAGTCTAGTTCTAAGCTTCCTTGAATCCATGCACCTATGAAATAGCTTCTAAATTACATATTCAAAGTAGTAGTAGCTCACCCAGAATAGATACATGAACTGTCAACCCAAACTGGAGTCTGTAAAGGGTTGAACAATCCCACAAGTTCAGATTTTGAAACCTAAAAGCTGTTTTGTTTTTAAAATAGCAGAGAATTCAACTGGGAACCACAATAAGGAACTGACACAAAGGAATAAAGGCAATTATTTGCCTCTTTTAATAAATCTATGGGATTTAAAGAATGTGAAAGAGAAATGACTTCCATCTTTCCACCTAAGGGAGAAACCCACCCCAACCACGATTTTCCTTCATGAAGACCTGTTAGAACCAAGTCAATGAAAAGCAAGCCCAAAAAACTTAGCCAGATGACTAATTTATGATGGTGTCTGCTAAGTTAGTTTTATACTCTTTATTTGGGACTACAAACAGACTTCTAAGCTATTAACATTTATTTTTGTACAACTATTGTAGCACACTATAAAATCAAACCTCTTGCAATAATTAGCAAAGGATAAAGGTAAAGAGAGGGGACCATAAGTAGTTTAAGTCCTCCCTTATTATAAAAGTTTCCCTTTTCCTGAGAGGGAAATATCTAATTAACTATTTGGTTTATACCTGGAATCTCATATCTCCAGTGAGCCGAGAAAGCTCTCTAAACTCCAGCTGGATACTTGTAACCTCTGCCACAGTGCTATCAGAGGTCCATCGAGGAGGATGGGCAACACCACTGCCAATGTTTACATCAGAGTATGGGATCCTGGAGGGGGTGTTGAATGCTGGCATTAGCCGATTTCCAATATCTTTCTAATAAAAAAAAGGAGAAGATTCAACAAAACATATAAAAGTCCTTGAGATTACTTTTTTTCAGGTAAGGGCTGCTTGGTGAGATACTAAGCTGCAACCATAGAAATGCCTAAGGAAACAGCTTCAGGGGAAAGAACACTAGAAAAAGGCTCAAAAGACCAAAGTTCTGTCTTTGTCCTGTCACTAACAGGCTGTGACCTTGGCTGGGCAAGTCACCTGACCTCTTTGAGACTCAATTTTCTCTTATGTAAATGAAGGATAATTCCTATCTCACAGGACCATGAAAAAGGCTTAAATAAGATAAAGTACCAAACTAGAAGGCACTATACAAATGTGAGGAACTGTTATTTGCATGTACCCAACCAACTCAATATAAACTCAAATACAACTTGTAATTATCACTGAATTACATTTCTTTAAAAATTATAAGTGGGGGCAACTAGGTGACGCAGTGGATAAAGCACCAGTCCTGGATTCAGGAGGACCTGAGTTCAAATCTGACCTCAGACACTTGACACTTACTAGCTGTGTGACCCTGGGCAAGTCACTTAACCCTCATTCCCTCACCCCACCCCCCAAATTATAAGTGGAAGAAGCACCAATTGCCAACCTCATATTACAGACAACGATCTGATTAAGCTGCTAGATGACTCTAAAAGAGTACATTTTAATAAAATTAGCCCCTCCCTTAGCCTAAACATGGCAGTAACAAAAATCACAAAAAAGAAATTCTAGAGTTCTAGAAAATATCAATTCAGTGACTTTAAGGGGGAAAGAAAAGCACCTTGAATTGGGAAACTCAGATAGATCACTTACTGCCTTCTCCAGAAAAAGACTATCTCCAGATAAATGGTAGGTACTCAGAAGTCCACCCAAGATTCGGATAGTACTCTCAAATAGATTTACATCCACATTTTTTCCAAAATTCAATTCCGTCTTCACCCATGCCTTGGCTTCTTCAAATTCTATGTTGCAAAACAAAAAAGGCCAAAGGGACCGAATTGATAAGTATATTACTTGCATATATTTTAGATCCCCTCTAGCTCTAAATCTATGATTCTATGGTCATGTTTGAAAATCTAACCATATCACCTAAAAAATTATTTCCATCTAGCAAATGAGTTTTCCATGTCAAGCCTAAACCTGGGATTAAAGGGAATACCTAAGCAGGACTCCAAATAAGAATAGTTAAAGACACTAGTTTCTCAGTGGCAAGGGGGAAGGGGAAGTGAAAAGGAATAAGCATTTATGTAGTGCTTATGTAAAGCTGGGCACTGTCCTAAGCACTTTGCAAATATTTCTCATTTGAGATGGCCAAGATATAGCCAAACCACAGCAAATCCTCTAAGTTAAAAACAAAAACACACGACAGTTTTAAAGTATCTAGAGCACATCCTTTGGGTGGGGGGGTGGGATGGGGAGAAGGGGCAGAATTTTAAAGATATATTGCCCATAATCTAAGTAGGACCATAAAGTTTAAAATTTAGATGGAGAAGAAATACACTGGAAACAGGACATGTATACGGTAGACCAGATCTGTACTAAGATTAGATATAATAATCTTTCACAAACTGACAGCTCTCCTTATGACTAAAGAAGACACAGACTTTAGATTTGACAAACAAATGGTACCAGCAACTTATTTTAAAGCTGTCCAAACTTAAAGGCAGCTGAACTCAGATTAAATTCAATAATTAAAAAAAAAATCAATAATCAATCTTGGTCCTAAAGTATAGCTGATAAAACACAATAATTGCCTTAACTTAGTAGAGGTCAGATAAAATGTCAGATATGGGCACCTAGAATATTGGTCAATTTGTTCAGGTATTTTTCTTTGTTGGGGGAGGATTCATTTAGGGGTAAGAGGAATATAGTTAAAGGGCTTCAATCTAAGAAATGTGTAAACAAAAGGCACCATATAAGACTTGAAAAACTACAATTAAATTAAGCTGTACAGTAGAGGGAGCTCTACTTCAGCTGCCCAGACTTCTTTTTTACAACCTAGAGCAGCGGATACAAGCAGAAAGTGATAGAGGCTAATATGAAGAGAAACATAAATTTTATATATGATAGATATGTAAATACATATGTGTGTGAACTGTGATTGTTATAAACCATTAAAACAAAAAAGTACTTTTATGCCTGTGCAAATGTTAAAGTACCTATGGAAATCTCTGCTTTAAATACATATATATATATATATATATATATATATGTGTATATATATATATATATATATATATATATATGAAAACAATAGCCTCATTTGAGAGCACCTTCCCACCACTTACCTACTTATGTATCTAAAGAGATTCAGGAGCATTATTTCATGAGTGTTTTGAAAGAACACAAATGGAAATAAGCAATTTTGATAGACATACAGAATAAATAATTAGGAGTACTATAGATCAGTTTTGGATTTTTTTTAATGTACGGAATACAGCAATGTGGATAAACTATAGCGATGTATACTATGTCTATACTGTACAAGCTAATAAGATAGTATAGTTTCACACAGTTGGACAAAACCTTAAAATGTTCTACCATCAGGAAACATTTTCTCCAAGAGAAAACAGTTTATATTATTTATTATTATTATATTATTGTTGTTGTGTTAAGAATTTACTAATACAAATAACACATTTTCTTAAAAGATTAGAAAGTACTTTCCTCACAAAATTCCCATGAGACAGAGAGTGCAAGTATCATCCCCATTTACAGATGAAAAAATTGAGATCCAGGAGGTAGACTTGCCCAGCCACAGCTATTAAGTGTTGGAGGTAGAACATGAAACAGGTCTCTACTGACTTTAAGTCTAGCACTTTTTCCATTACTCTATACTGTCTCTCTTTAAAAAGGTTTCCAGAAAGAAAATCCTGTAATTCCAAGTATAGACACTAATAAAACATGGGCATTTATTTAATGGTCAACAGATATTTAACCACTATTGCCAACAGGCGAAAGAAACACCCAAATATCTGTACCTGTGCCACCAAAAATGCTTTTTCAAGCTTTCATTATGTTTCACTTGGACTATGGCAATAAGAGTTGTCTCCAACATCCCAAAACAATGAAGGGAGCAGCACATAGGACTCGTGATTTTGATAGCCAGACAAGAATATGCAGGAAGGGATACTGAATACTACCCCTAAAATGTTTTTAAGTTACACATACCAAAGCTTCTTTTTTTTTTTTCAAAGCTTGTTAATCTATGGGTTGAGACCCCATATGGGGTCATAAAACTGAATGTGGGGGTTGTGAAAATGTTGGCAACAGTAAAAAGTTATGTATAGCTTTTTATATATCTACATACCCTGGGTAAATTTCTCGGGTAAAAAGGGGTTGCAAGTGGAAAAAGTTTAAGAAGCCCTGATGCAGACAACCTTCGAGAACAGCATGGCATCATATAACCAGAAGACTTTAACAGATAATCTAGTCTAACCCCTGCCATTCCATTCTACACATCATTCCCAATATGGGTCTTCTGCTCATGTTTGCTCAAAAACTTGTAATAGCTCGCCACTCCTTATGATATGAAGCCTATACTCCTTAGTCTGACATTCAAGGCACTCCACAAACTGGCTCCAATTTATCCCTCATCTCCTCTTCCTCCTTTATGTATTCTATAATCTAGCTAAAACGGATTATGGATCATCCCCCATATACACTTTTCCACCTCTGTCCCTTTTACTCACAGTCTTTCCATCTGGAAAACCTTATCTCCACTTGCTGGCATCCCACCTACACTTCCACCGCCAGCTAAAATGCTACCTCCTCCATAAAAGCATAGTTTTCTCCTCATTTGATCACATCGCATTTTATATTTCTTTTATGTACTTAACATATTCTAACTTGTAATATTTCTGTTTACAAGTCTTTCCCCCTTCTACTCTATAAAGTGAATGGACTATGATTATCTTTCTATCTCCTCCAACTCCAATATGGAACATAAATATTTGTTGACTGAACAAAACAAAAGGCATCAAGTGTTTGGTATGCTACTTTGGGATATGTTTAACAAAGTACACTTTCAAACAGAGTTCAACCAGAAGATTTGAATAATAAATAGTACCTTCTTTTAAACCCAAAATCCACATGGTATCCAAGGCATCGATTAATGTCAGACCAAGTCCAAACCACTCATTGAATGAATGTGTCAGTGGCTTCAGCTCATCATGTCCCCAGGCAAACTTTTTGTATCCTTTCCATGCATGGCGGAATGCTTCTATCACAGCCTTTTGCCTTTCGTTGATGAGAACTATTAGGTTAAAAAGAACATTGTCTTTCAATATGGTGAAAACATGGAAGATCTGACTGAATATAAAAACAGGTCTTGAGCTCCTCAGGAGGACCATCTGTTACTGTGGAGTTATGGTTGCTATGGACACTGCTCTCTAAACCCCTACCATTCAGAGTCAACAGTGGGAGACATTGCTTGTCATAACCAAGATTAAAATAAGGTACTTCACTTCTACCTCAGAGCTCAGAGGGAAAAAAAGAGAGGAAAAGAACCAAATTAAAGCAAAGTAAGGGTTATTACCAAGAATCTGGCAAGAAATTTGGTTGCTCAGGAATTCCACAGAAAGCTTTAAAATCCCCTAAGACTACTATGGCAATATGGTAGAAAGCAGTTCTCAAACTGTAGTCCCCAAGACCTTTCAGGGGGTTCACAAGGTCAAAACTATTTTCATAATAGTACTAAAATATTAAAAAATTTAAAGGGGCAGCTAGGTGGTGCAGTGGATAAAGCACCGGCCCTGGATTCAAGAGTACCTGAGTTCAAATCCAGCCTCCGACACTTGACACTTACTAGCTGTGTGACCCTGGGCAAGTCACTTAACCCCCATTGCCAGCCCCCCCACCCCCCCCCCAAAAAGGAAAGATTTGTATAAAAAATTTAATATAGTAAATGTTCATAGACATAATCTACCTAAACAAAAACTCTTGGAGGAAGGGGTCCTCAATAGTTTTTTATTTATAAAAGGATCCTCAGACAAAAAGGTTTGAGAACCATGGGCAAAGGGGGAAGAACATGGCATTTACAACCTTAAGACCAAGATTTGAATTCCAGCTGTGTCACTTATTGACAGTTAACTTTGCTAGACCTATCTCCTAAGTCTAGAAAAACGAGGGCATTGGAACAAATAAACTCCTTTCCAACTCTAATCCTATTACACTTATTTCCTGGTCACCATAACCTTCCTTCTGGTTTAGACTACCCTGCCCTCCGTAAGATTAAGGGTTGCAGAAGCTAGGACACTCATAGATCTAAATGCCCTTTCCTCCTCTCTAGAAGTTATAACCAAACCAATTATACCATAAGGTACTAGGTGCCAAAGAGTTTTCAAAACATAAGCACGCCTATTTTAGAAATGCCTATAGAGAGAGATGAACAGAGACACTAACACCACTCCCCAGTTACTACTAAACTTACCTGTAACTGACAAAACCTCAAACACACACACAATCACTTGCCAGAATCTGCAATTTTATAACGCTTGTGAACTTTGATAGTACTACATTCAATTAGCAATGTTTCAAAAACAAAACAACATCCCCCTTCCCTTTTTTCCCTGTAATCCCAAGGATTAGGATATGTGACTTTTCCAGGAATACTATAGCAAATGGCAAAGCAAAAATTAAAGTCTGAGCCCCTGAATTCTTAGTCTATTTCTTAAGTCATGTTACAACTCAATAATTTAAGGAGCAAAATTGTTACTTCTTGTTACCTCTTTCCATATAATACGTATCTATTCTATTCAGTTGAAGGAAAGTCTTTAAGCATTTAATAAATAAATATGTGTACCTCTGTGCAAGGCACTATGCTAAATGGTTAAAAAGATATCAAAAAAGATACCTTACCCTCAGGGAGTTAGTAATATAAAAATAAAAAAAGACACGTACACAAATAAACTATGAGACTATATAGAAGTATCATTTGAAACATACAAGCCAAGTTATAGAAATTCAAAGTAAGGAGAAATAACAGTGGGTGGGAGGGATCATTTATTTATTTATTTATTTAATTTTTTGGTGAGGCAATTGGGGTTAAGTGACTTGCCCAGGGTCACACAGCTAGTCAGTGTTAAGTGTCTGAGGCCGGATTTGAACTCAGGTACTCCTGACTCCAGGGCTGGTGCTCTATCCACTGCGCCACCTAGCTGCCCCCTGGGATCATTTATTTTTAAATCATAAAAGTATTTTATTATTTTCTAGTTACAGCAATTTTTTTTCTGAGCAATGAGGATTAAGTAACTTGCCCAGGATCACACAACTAAGTAAGTGTCAAATATCTGAGGCCAAATTTGAACTCAGGTCCTCCTGAATCCAGGGTCAGTGCTTTATCCACTGTGCCACCTAGCTGTCCCAGGAGGGATCATTTCAATAGGGTTTTTGAAATTTTTTAGATTTTTGATAGTTTTTGTCATTTTAAATTGTCATTTAGCCATTTAAAAATTATTTGATGTACATCAAAAGCATACGCATCTGGGCTCTGATACTTTTATTTGTGAATTTTAAAAAGGCATCTTTCTTTCATAGATGAAATAAATATTATTTCATTCTCATCATTTTTATAGTCCCTTTTTTGTTTTAAGTCTTGCCTAGGTAGATTTAATAAGGTATATGATAGGGGTGTAAATTCATTTTTTTACCTAAATGCTACAATGTTCCCATATACTTCTATGAAATAATGAATCATTTCTCATTTTTGTTTCCTACAGATTTATCAAACACAAAAGTTTTATGCATATTTCGCTAGGTATGTGCTGAACAAATTCTATTCATCAATGTTTCTCCATTTTTTGTTCAACACCAGGTAGTTTTGATAATAACCACTTTGTTTTAAAGAATGAAAATACACAGTTGTATGACCCTGGGCAAGTCACTTAACTCCCATTGCCCCACACCCCCCAAAAGAATGAAAATACAAGATCAACTTAATCAGCATTTTAAAAAGTACACCCCTTGATATTCTTGTCCATTTGTTTTTCCCTTATGTCATTACGATCTTGTGTACTGAAACTGCATTAAATATAGAAATTAATTTGAAGAGTAGTCACTTTCCTATATTTTGATTCAAACATGAATAGTAAATATCTTTCCAATTACTTAGATATTCCTTTATTTCAGTTATTGTTGCTTTATAGTAGTCCTTGTGGGGGCAGCTAGATGGCACAGTGGATAAAGCACCGGCCCTGGATTCAGGAGTACCTGAGTTCAAATCCAGTCTCAGACACTAGGCACTTACAAGCTGTGTGACCCTGGGCAAGTCACTTAACCCCTATTGCCCCACTTAAAAAAAAAAAAAATAAATAAATATAGTAGTCCTTGTACGGATGTTGTATATTCCCATGTAGGTTAATTCCCAAATAGTTTATGATTTTTGTAATTTTTAATATATGTTGCTACTAAGTAATAATGCAAATTATACTTTTGGATTAATCATGTGCCCTGTAACTTCATCAAATCCATTTATTATCTCCATTCTTTTTTTGAAGATAGTTGGATTTCCTTAATAAATAATACCACCTGCAAATAATGATATGAACCCTGGCTGACATCAATGAATACCTTTTAAAAATATATTACAGGGGCAGCTAGGTGGCGCAGTGGATAGAGCACCGGCCCTGGATTCAGGAGGACCTGAGTTCAAATCCAGCCTCAGACACTCGACACTTACTAGCTATGTGACCCTGGGAAAGTCACTTAACCCCAATTGCCTCACCAAAAAAAATATATATATATAAAACAATACTCTACTAACCAATATTTTATTTAGTATTTTAGCAACTACATTCATTAGGAAGATACTTTTTCTAAGTTTTCCTTTTTTTTTTAGTTTTATTTTCGCCAGGTTTAAAAATCAACACCACATTTGGCTCATATATGGTGCTAGGTAGTATTTCATTTGTCTATTTTTTAGTTATCTATAATATATGGATTATACCATCTTAGAAAATTTTAAACAATTTATCCATGAGTTCATCCAGGCAGCAAGAGAAAACTTTGTAGTTAACAAACAAAATGCATGAAATAGAAAATGAAAGAACAGTTGAATGAACAAAACAAGACCAATAAAATTGACAAATCTAATGGAAAAAGAAGAAAAAAGATGCAAATAAGTGAAATTCCAAACAAAAAAAAGGAAGAGATTACAAAACAAAAGAAATTAAGTCTGGGGAACACAAAAACAAAGCAATAATCTAACATATTGGCAAATGAAAAGTAAGTGGTTACCTAAAAAAATAAAATTACCAAAATGACATAGTAGAAAATTAAATACATAGGCCTATCCTGGCTGAAGAGATTTTAAAAGTAACCCCCCAAAATTACACAACTAAAAAAACAAAACAGAAACCTGGCATGGAAGGATTCACAACCAAATTCTTTTTTTTTTTAAATAAAAGTGTTTTAGCCAAATTCTTTTCAGTTTTCCAAGAATAAGTAATACATAAATATCACAGATTATTTATACATAAAGACAGAATCTTATCCAATTGCTTTTATAAGTAAATATGGCACCAATCAAGATAACACTCAATTTCACTAAAATGTGTATTCTCTTTTTACCCAATGATACTTTTACTAGGTCTACACTCCTAAAGAGATCAAAGAATGAGGAAAAGAACTCACATGTGCAAAAATAAACTAAAATGCAGAATGCACATTTTTAGATACAGCCAATGCAGAAATTTATTTTGTTTTGCTTGCTTGTATATGTATGTTAAAAAGATTTTGTCAATTGAAATACACAGAAAGAAAAAGAACAATTTCCCTTATACATGCAAAACTACAAAAATATTAGCAAATAAATTACAACTCAACTTTAATGTGAGAATAAATACCAACAACATAGAAAGAAGAGAGAGCTACCTGGTTTCTTCTGGCTTTTAATTTCCGCTGTTGAAGACTTATGACCTGGCTCTTGCATTTTATTGGAAGGGGGTTCTGTCCCTTGGTCGGGCTCAATCACTGCTCCTCTCCAGCTGTAAGAGAAACATCAAAATGATTTGAGAACATAAAATTTATCAAGTAGTTAAGCACCTATTTGTTTAGCTCTCCACTAGCAGCTATAGCATTAGTCTCTACATCAAAGAAGCTTAAGTCTTATTAAAGAACACAGGGAATAATACAAGACAGTTAATATATACTAAAGTATGTGGTATGATGCAAAGAAGACTACATGGAATAGGTTGTAGATAGAGATTCCCTAGAGACAGCAGCTCAGGATGATGATGTCTTTGGGGAATAACAAAACAACAACCTTTCAATGAGTTGAATCAGTAACTTCTGTGAACTGATCACTCTTAAGGGTGAAAGGAGAGCTAGTAGGAGGATCCCATCACAGTCTTGACCATAACAACCATAATTGTTGCTACTAATTATTTTCACCAAGAAAAAAGGAGAGTCATTAAATCGTTCTGATCCAGACAAGAAGGTTTTTTTGTTTACTAAAATTTAGTGAGCCCTACCAATTAGGAAAAGAACTCTATGACATAGCTAGGAGGGAGGCAGTATTTCTACTGACCAAAAGGAAGCTAATTACTATTTTGATAAGCTACAAACCTAGAATTCTATTTTTTATGCCAATGTTGGGGGCAGGCTTACTGTACCAGAAATGGAATTATTTTGCTATTGTTTCAACAGTGCTGGTTTTTTTTTAAATTTGAAAACATAGAAGACAGTAAAATTGTTTTTTACTGTGCAGCTTTAAAAAAAAATATCCCTAGTTATATTTAAGTAGCAAGCAGACTTTCCTAGATTTTTAGAACATTCAACATAGCTAAAAATCCCACAAAACTTGCCTTCTTATGGTACAGTGCTAAAGGGAAATATCTTCACAAAATAATTTTTACATACAAATGTAGTAAACAATAAAAAATTTTTAGATATTTAAATATTGAGTTTAAAAAAATTCTTCAAGTCAAATATATTGAAGAATAGTACATATATCTCACAGCCAAATTCCAAGCACTAAGAAGACCTATATAACATAAGGGTTTCCCACATATATTAAAAAATGCTGCCAGGTAAATGCTACACACAATCACTGTGAGAACTGGAAACAACTTACAACTGCCTAGAAGTCCCATGCCTCGATCACTCAAAGTGCTCCACTAATGGGAAGAGAATGCCACCTCCACAACTCTCATGGCAACCTAAATGGCAGGAAGCTGCCAATAACTCAAAGCATTCATCTCAGGAGAGTAGCTCTACTCACAAGACAGAGGAAAGACAGATTAAATATTTGTCAATCTGTTTGAAGGCCCCATTCTATCTAACTTTGACTCATTGTCCCCACTTCCATCCTCCCCTCCACAAACAAAACATAACAAAAATCCACATTATTCCATTTCAAAATGTAGGAGCTAATGGATTTAAAAGGGGAAAAAACTAGTCAAGTTTAGGGGGGGAGGTACAAAAAGTTTTATCACCAAGACTTCACTTTGCATTCTGGGAAAGGCTTCTAGACTAGCTGTTTCTGATTCTTATTTTTCATTTAACCTGCATAATTACTAACCCATAACAGTGAAATCAAGAGATAATATATAGTCTGGACAAGGCAAAAGATATGGTTTAGTTGGGGGCAAGGCGGGGGTGTCAAATTTTCTTTCCAAAAAGCAAAGCTCAAACCAGCTATGTTGATCTTATAACAAGATATTGTTTTAGTACCTAATAACAGTCCTCTCAGATTTGTTTTCCTTGCTAGCCTGGCCATGTTCCTCCTCAAGCCTCTTGGTGTCATCATCATGTGACCTTTCCTTCAGATCTTCCTGTGGAGCTTTGATTTGTAGATTCCCAGGCCTCCCTTGATGAGGATTTCGGGTTTTCTGTTAGAGATACAAGCATTTCCCATGAAATTAACTGCATATACTCTACTGGGGCTTTTTAATATCCCTACCTCAAGCACAGTAAAGTGGCTTACATCAAAGAAAACATGAAAATTATTAAAACAGAGTTTCAGGTGCTCATACAGCTTCAAATCCTTGTTTCTATGACATGGTTAAAAACAAAACACAAACTATCAGACTAACCAACACAGCTTGAGAGAAGTTCTAAAGACCTCCCTTGATAACTTCCTGCATGAATGTAGTAAGCTATCTGCTGACAGCCTGGATACCTACAAACAGTAGCCTAGCAGATACAAAGTCCCAACCCCAAAGGCTCTGAAGGCCAGTATCACAAATGTGAAATGAGAAGTGTTTCATTCATGAGAAAAATGTCCACATTAATTTAAGTATGAATGACCAACTCCCTGAAGGGACATTAAAGTTGCTATGGACCCCTAGATGTAAAAAGACTTAGATAATGTAGCAAAGGTGAAGAAGGTGGCAAAAGAATGCTTCCAGACCTGTTACTTCAGACCCATACATTTCCTTCCAGAACTGGAATTGCTTCTCTCAGTTTTATGTGGATCTATTTGTCCCTTGCCCTCATATAACTCTACCTGGACTTTTAGCTCGTCAAATTTGTCAGGCCCTTTTCCTCCTACCCCCAGGTCCCTTGTAATAAAGGGTCAACAGGGGTTAGGGCAGTCATGATGACTGTTGGAGTTCAAACTATACAGATTCAGTGTAATGTAGAGCTAGCTGGGGCTGCATGTAGTTAACTCTCCAAACTAAAAATGATGACATTATGGTGGTATGTTAGAGAACAGGGAGAAGGACCCATCCTTTAAAGCTTTACCCTCTGACTCTGAACCCAACCTCTGATAGCTGTAGGGTAAGAAGCATCCTTTTGAGGAGACATACTATCCTTAATAACAAGCTATTTACAAAGACTGCTACAAATCTACAATAAATGGGGGGGAAAGAAAAACAACCACGACTAAAGACCTCTATGGAACATAATGTCCCATTTAAGTTCATTTTTTTACATGCAAAAAGCACTGAGAAAATGTAACTCTTGCAAATAGAACATATGAAAGAAAGCTCATTTCCTGCCATACCGCCCCCTCTACATTCATCCTCCAAATGACTTCCAGGAGATTGGCTTATATAATGCTTTTAAGCAATAAAAATGTACTTGCAGAGGGGGGAAAATCACATGTTCCTTTCATAAAATTACAGAGCATTAATGGACAAAAATGGGGCCAATAAAACCAATGATGTGCCTTTCTCCTTTTTAAAGATGACAATAAGCTCAGAAACATATTGTACCCTTAGAAATCAACAATATGGGTTTTTTCCCCAAACACACAAAAAAGAAGGTACTTATAGGCATCAATGAAGCACTATGCCAGTCTCTTTTAGTAGTTTTTATATAACCTCACAAATGTTTCTTCCATTAAATCAACTGTACTTCAGAAGCTACATTAAACTTCAAGAGATCATTCTTAGGAGCTGCACAAAAGGGTATATTCTGAAAGCTCAAGGTTATGGATTAGGTAAAATTAACTAAGTAAAAGGTACTCAAACTATACTATATAAATCTCCCTGGACTTTGACTTCACACTGAAGAAAGATTCATCACAGCTGTGCTCTTTACATTATAATTCCTGAAGTATGTTTATGGGTTTGTTTATAGATTTGATTAAGAAAAAGGGTAAAGGAGGAAAAACATTTCTAACTAAAGCCTTAGGTAAATAAAATGTAGCATTTTTTAAGTACTTTTGAATTAATCAATGGGAAAATTGATTTAAATAGAAATAAATGTAAATAGACATGACTTTTTTTCTGAGACTGTCTACCTACAAATCTAACTATGAAGTCCTATACACTTTGGACAAGCTACTTGGCTTCTTTGGGCCCCAGGGTCTTTATCTGTAAAACAATGATTGTTTTTTTTAAATTAGATTTTAGAAGCCTCTCCCAGCTCACATTCTAGTAACTACTCTGGCATTCCTCCTAGTCTTGCTCTGAAAATCCTGCCCCCCCCTATCTCCAATTAATTCTAAGGTGTTATCATGCTATCATCAAAATACAATTTTAATGCACTTTAAGAAACAATGGCATTCTTAGCACCTTTGGGAAGTGTACCCTCAAACTTCAAACAAACTTAAGGGAGTAAAGTGCAGAAACAAGAGCAAGTGATGTTACTCTAGAACAAGTTTTTAGATGAACTAGAGTGAAGGTGGCACAGTAGATAGAGGGCTTGGCCTGCTATGCGGAAGACTGAGTCCATATGCAGTCTGAGACATTTACTAGCTGTGTGACCCTGGGCAAGTCACTTAAGCTATTTGCCTCAGTTTCCTCAACTGTAAAATGGGAATGATAGTAATAATATCTACCTCCCAAGGTTATTGTGAGGATCAAATTAGATAATATTTGTAAAGTGTTTAACACAGTGCCTTGCACATAGCAGGTGCTATAAATACTATTACTGTTGTTATGTTTATTATTATTTACACTATTATAGCTAACTACATGGTTACCACAGCTTCCATTGTAACAAAGTCTGTAAAATACCTGAGGCAATATCTCAGGAAAGTCACCCTGATTAGCATCTGCTTTCTGAGGAACTGCTAAAACAGCTGGATTTAGTTCAGGAATGTCAAGTTCTATCTTCTGTTCTTCTGATGATCTGCTGGTGAAGGCTACATATGAAAGTACATCTTAGTATATAAAATGCTTTGAGGAGTAACATTGATTAAAAAGCATTAGAAAAAAAATCTAACATTTATTACCCATATACAACAGAAATATATTCTCCCAGAAAAGTCTCTATAAAGTCAAGAAAAGGAAGAGATGAATGGTAATCACTCATCTCCAAAATGCTTGACAGTTTTAAATCTTTCCTCATACCAATCTGAGTTCACAATATTTTGACAAAACTATTACTTTCCAAAACCAAATAAAACATAAAGACAAGTCAGCAATTTCTCCTGGAAAACTGGAACAGATTTAGTCTCTCCCACTGAAAGTGACTTTTGTTAGAAAATTTAAAAGGGATCTATCTAATACCTTACTAGAATAGGCTTCTACTATAAATTCAGAATATTAAAGAACTGTAATTTTGAATTAAGATCAAATTGGTTTTCTTCAATGATCTCTACCCTACAACACCCAATTTCAATTTAATTTAAAATGGAATGAATAATAAAAAGACACTAGGAAAGTGACCAGATTCTGCCAAATCAACATCCTGACCTTTTCCATTGAGCCAATGAGGCAAGCAGTCTGGCATCTCTATTGACCTTGATGGTACATCATTCTGGTGCCATGCCATGCTATCCACAGGCTCATAAATTCACTCCAGAGCTCACCTTCTGCTTAATCAACATTCAACACAAACATAACTTTTAGATGCAAATGGATATGATACCTCTCCCGTGGTTAGCCATATTGATGTAGGAAATGAGTCCACAGACAGCGAGAAAGGCAAAGAAGAAAAGAATTATATTCCGCTGTAATCGTGATAACTGTTTCCATTTCTAGAAAGAAAGAGATAAATACATTTTTTACTGAAGATAATACAGTAACTGAGTAGAGCTATTGAAAAATCTCTACATTCCAAAAATAGTAGGGAAAAAGTTCTGTTGTTTACTTTGAACGAGAATAAATTATTTCTGAACATGTTATACCCTGCTCAGATAAGGACAATAACATAATGTGCTGGCGCATGCCAGATGAGAATAAAGAACTTATTCCAAAATTCTTTCCATCCAAACTCACTGGGAAAAGAACCATCAGGTTCAGTTACTGAGGGAAAAAAAATTTTTTTTTTTTGCTTTGTTTGGTTTATGTAAGAGTTTTAAATCAGTCATGTTTCTCATTAGGACTCTAACAGGGATATGTGAATCTGATTACAAAAATTATTTGTGGGGGCAGCTAGGTGGCGCAGTGGATAAAGCACCAGCCCTGGATTCAGGAGGACCTGAGTTCAAATTGGCCTCAGACACTTGACACTAGCTGTGTGACCCTGGGCAAGTCACTTAACCCCAACTGCCTCACCAAAAAAAAAAAAATTTATTTGTGTACATTTCTGGACCCCCATACAGAGACAGTTACTGTGCCTTGGTATAAAGTCTAGAGTATTTTATATATATATATATACACAAATATATATATACACACACACACATATATATATATATATATATATATATATATATATATATTAGGTCCTAATTGTTGTTTAATTTGATCAAACAAGGAAGCATTTATTTTAAAATTTATTTTGTATTTATTATTTTATTTTTCCCCAATTACACATAAAACAATTTTAACATCTATTTTTAAAATCCTCTCCCTCCCTCCCCCACCTCCCCTGCTTTGAGAAGGCAAGTAATTCAAGGTTATACAACATGTGTAGTCACGCAAAACATTAAAGAAACATTTATTAAGCATCTACTATGTACCAGGAAATGGCAGCACAAATTTAAAAGATAGTCCTGGGGGGCAGCTAGGTGGCACAGTGGATAGAGCACCGGCCCTAGATTCAGGAGGACCTGAGTTCAAATCCAGCCTCAGACACTTAACAATTACTAGCTGTGTGACCCTAGGCAAGTCACTTAACCCCAATTGCCTCACCAAAAAAAAAAAAAAAAAGATAGTCCTGACCCTCAAGGACTTTACAGCCAGTAATAATGTATTTACTCAGACATGCCATCCTTTAAGGAGAATATCACAGTTAACTAGAAGAGACAGGCCAAGGAAATAATGGAAGTCAAGCTAAAGTACATCTCTAACTATTGTAAACAAAGTTGCAGTAAAAAACACTCCCACATATTTTTCTTGGGACATGGGATTTGTGTTTCTTACTTTCTCTATTGGAGATGGGGAGGAATAGGAGGGAGGTAGAGGTATATCTTCACTTGAAAAAAAAAATTTTTAACTTTAAAAATAAAAGAAGCACGGGGCAGCTAGATGGCACAATGGATAAAGTAACAGCCCTGGATTCAGAAGGACCTAGGTTCAAATCTGGCCTCAGTCTCTTGACACTTACTAGCTGTGTGACCCTGGGCAAGTCACTTAACCCTCATTGCCCCGCAAAAAAAAAATTATAAACAAAAATAAAAGCAGATAGTAGAACTTGAGCAGAAGTGGGAGATAGTTTTAAAAAAAATAAACCCCAAACCAAAAACAAAACACTTTAAGCCTGGGGTTGGGGGGAGGGGCAAAGGTTGAGGTTTGGAGGGGTGAGGAACGATATTGTGTAATAAACAGAAATGAAACTAGAAGCTTCCTCACACAGTATGCTAAATGACCCAAAGTAGGTGTTCAATCTGTCTCTGTCCTAGAAGCAGTCTTTCAAAACCCTCTTATTCCCCAGAAGAACTTGCCAGCTCCATCAGTCTCTCAAATATCTGACAATGGGGCTGCTCAGAAATGTGGCTGGATGCTACTGTGGGCATCAGTTCAGAGACAGGTTTGTCTGTCAGCACTCAACTTTAAGTAGCAGGGTCACAGGTGGCAAAGGAGCACAGCCCAGTAGAAATGATAGAATTCCTGATACCAATGACTCCCCACCAGCTATCTTGCTCTTATAGGTGGGGCAGCAATGTCAGAGAGAACAAGAAAATGTCCCTGTCCCCTGAAAAGCAAATATACCTCAATCCTAATCCTAGTCTTTAAGGGCACTGAAGGAGGAAGAAGGGGGTAGAAAATTAGGTTTGTGGGGGGAAAAAAATTAGGTTTGGCTTCTCCTAACCTAGAACATAAACAATTTCCCTTTTACCCACCAAACTCAATGCTACTTCATTTCTTCTGTGTAACTGGTCTTGGTCCAATCCTCTGACAAATGCATTCTTTGAATTTCCTCTTCTTTCCACTCATATCACCCTGGGGCCCCTTTTCTGCCTGGCCAGGTCCCATCTCTCAACAGGCCCAAGTCCAGTACTGTTTCTCTCTCGACCCCTATCACCAACATCAGTTCTTCCCAGTGGTTACTAATCTTACCAGTAGGCCACAACAGTAACTAAGTATAGGAAGGGACCGACCCTTCCCGTACTTAGGGTCGTCATTATTTTTACTATTCTTGCTATTGTTACTGCCACTTATATTACTAATACTACTACCCCTGCCCTGCTACTGCTGCTACTACTACCAATAATAATTAGCAACTACCACATATATGGTACTGTGATGTTTGCAAAGTGTTTTACATTCATTTCATTTGATCCTCAGCATAACCTTGTAAGGTAGGTGTTGTTATTCCCTCGAATAAAAATAAGAATCCTTAGGTTCGGAGACAGATGACATACTTTGTCCAGATCACAGCACTAGTAAATGTCTGAATTTTATTTCAAATTAACCTAGCTGTGTGACCCTGGGCAAGTCACTTAACCCTCACTGCCCCACCAAAAAAAAAAATTCAAAAAAACAAATTAAGATCTCACAGTCTCCAAGTCCAGCACTCTGTTTACTAATCAATGGTACAATCAAACACTACCAATCTACTACAGGCAATAGTTCCTTGCTGTATTCATGCAATAATTTTCTTAGAAGATATTTTGTCTGGGGCAGCTAGGTGGTGCAATGGATAAAGCACCCACCTTGGATTCAGGAGGCCCTGAGTTCAAATCCGACCTCAGACACATGACACTAGCTGTGTGACTCTGGGCAAGTCACTTAACCCCAACTGCCTCACCAAAAAAAAAAAAGAACATTTTGTCTTCTTTTCCATGCTTTATCTAATCTTACTCTCTAGCTATCTCTGTATTATGTATTTTATATCCTGCTTCCCCCCAAGTATGTGTTATATGTGGTGGGACAGCAAATTCCCCATCTTTCCTGGAGAAGGTACAATTCCTTGGTGATTCCCCTAAGAAGTCCACCTTTTGGTAGGTCTCAAAGGAGTGGGTAAGTTGACAGTATAACTGACCATGAGGGCAGTAAAAAGAGAATAGAACAAACATTACTATTTATTGAACTAGATTAGATATCCCTGTCTTCTACTACATACAGCTTTCTGTTCTTTCTTGACTCCTTCCCTCCCCACACAGCACCCTGGCCTGTCCCCACTTTCAACTCTCCCACTTCATACAGTCAAGAATTTACTGTCCTTCCAACACCCCTCAGTAGTTCACTGTCTTCCACCGATCAATCCTCCAATCTACCAAGATTCTAGTCTTTCCTCAAAATGACAATAAAAACTCAAATCCACATAGTTTT
This sequence comes from Dromiciops gliroides, assembly GCF_019393635.1. NCBI lineage: Eukaryota > Metazoa > Chordata > Mammalia > Microbiotheria > Microbiotheriidae > Dromiciops > Dromiciops gliroides. The sequence continues at coordinate 434,800,642 of NC_057862.1, read as the reverse complement.
ATGCCTAAATGTTATTGTCCCTATTTCATAAATTAAGAAACAGGTTCAAAGAGGTTAAGGAACTTGTTCAGAATCAAAACCCCTCGATCCCCCCACTTGTCCCCCAGGTCCTTAATCCCTTCTTCCTTCTCCATGGCCCCAACCCTATGACTACTTTGGGTCCTCCCCAGCCCCGCTGTTGCCCCAGAACCAGGACTGGACTATAGTTCTTTCCTCACTCTTACCACCTGTTCCTTTACTCTCCTAGCCCTCTCATCCTAGGCCAGCCTCACCAGCTCTGTAGCTCTGTCTCAGGCCTCACTCTCCGACCTCACCTATGCCTCAGGCTTTACCTGTAAGAAATGCCCAGGTCAGTTCCCAACCCCAACTTGATCCCCAGCCTTATTCACCAACTGGAACTTTATTTCTCCATCTTTTAATCTGACCCCTCCATATCCTTCAGCCACCAGCAAGCCCTCCTTGTTTAGCATAGTGCCCCCAACCCAGGGTCCCATTCTCACCAGCTCGCAGAAACTCTTTACTCACACCTACCCCCCTCAAGGCCAGGATCCTTGCTCCCTCTTCCCTCCCCGTGCCCCGACTCCAGGTCTTCCTCAGACCCGCTGCTGCCCGCGTTGCCCACTCCCCAGGACCCTAGCTGCTTTTCCCCCTCCCCTGGCCCCCAACACCACAGAGTCACCCCAGGTTCCTAGGTCCTCCCTGTTGCCTCGTCCCCAATGGGGGTCCCTAGTCCCTTCTTCCCTCTCTACGCCCCTGGGCCCACTCCAGGCCCTCCCCAGCCCCTGCCGAAGCAGCTGTGGCTCCGTCTCCCGGGCCCTTCTTCCGTGTCCGGGTTCCCCGGTCCCGCCGCGGCCTCTGGCCCGGGCCTCACCCGCCAGCAGAGGCGCCGCCGCCTCCAGTACTTGCTCCCGCCGCTGCCACTGTCACCGCCGCCCTGGGACCGCTCCCCCAAGTTCAGAGTCACCGCAAAGAAGTCTTGCCTCGGCGACGGCGGGTACATGGCAGCGGCCGGCCCGAGCTAGCGGCCGAGACACGTCAGGAAGACCGGCTGGGAGCAATCTCGAGCTCACCGCCTCCGCGCCGCCCACCGCCAACCGCCATAGCCGCGATGCCGCCGCCAGCTGTCACCGCCCAAACCCGCGCAGCAGAGGTCACATCCGGGGGCGCGCGGAAACTTCCGGGGCAACTCCATAATGACAGCTCTAGCCCACCTGCACTCTATGGCAGTAGCCATAGGAAGGGAGCGAGAAGCAGGTACCGGAAGTACCTGAAGCTAAAACCCGCCCCCATCCCTGGATCAGACAAGCAGTCATCCATGTCTAAGTACACCCGTCTGGGTGGAGGTGGACAAGTTTGGCGGAAGAGTGAACAAGAGAAAACCACAGTATGTTAGAGCTGACATGATTTTAGTGATCCTTAAGGCTAACCTCACCCATCCATTTTACAGTTGGAATAACTAAAGCCCAGAGAAAGAAAACTATCCCTGACCCAGCCTGAAAAATAGATAGCTGAATTCTCTGTCCGAAGCTCAGTCCCTTACTAGGGCAACATGTCAACAAGCATCTAGGCTGTGCCAAGCACTGTGCTGAGTGCTGGGGATTTAAAACAAAACAACAGCAAAAACCCACCACCCTGCCCTCAAGGAACGCACAGTCTGAGGAGGGAAACAACATGAGAACAACTATGTACAAACAAGGCACAGAAAAAATCGGGGGTAGTCTCAGAGGAAGGGTACGGGGATTAAGAGAACTGGAGAGGTTTCCCGTATAAAGTGGGACTTTGGCTTAGGCTTGAAGGAAGCCAGGGAAACCAGGAGGTGGACATGAGCATGGAGAACATTGTTGGGGGACAGACAGAGAAAACAGCCAAGAGTTGGAGAGGAAGTGTGTCATTCAAGGAATGGCGGGGAGGCCGATGTTGAAGAGTGCATGGGATTTAAGGGTGTAAGAAGACTGGAAATGTAGCAAGAGCCAGGTTATGTTGGGCTTTAAAAGCCAAACAGTGGATTTGATATTTGATTCTAGAAGCACTGGGGAGCCACTGCAGTTTGAGTAAATGGGTGGCATGGTCAGACCAAGGCTTTAAGAAGATCACTTTGAAGGGCAGCTAGGTGGCATAGTGGATAGAACACTGGTCCTGGATTCAGGAGGACCTGAGTTCAAATCCAGCCTCAGACACTTGACACTTACTAGCTGTGTGACCCTAGGCAAGTCACTTAACCCCAATTGCCTCGCAAAAAAAAAAAAAAGATCACTTTGACACCGGAATGGAAGAGGACTGGAGTGGGAGAGACTTGAGGCAGGTGGGGGTGAGAAATGTTACATATTAGAAACAATAGGACTTGATAATGGATTGACTATGTGGACAACAAGAGTGAGGATTTGAGAATGATACCTAGTTTCCCATTCTGGGTGGCTGGGAGGATGGTGGTACCCTCAACAGTAATAGGGACATTAAGAAGATTTTGGGGGAAAGATGGAAGAGTTCAATTTTGGATATGTTGAATTGAAGCGATCTACAGAACATCCAATTCAAAATGTCCAATAAGTGATTGGAGATGCTAAAGTGGAAGTTTAGAGAGAAATTAGGGCTGGATAAATAGATCTAAGAATCATAGACATAGAGATAATAGTTGAATCCATAGCTAATGAGAATCACTAAGGGAAGTCTAGATGGGAAACAGCATGGTGTAGAGGAAAGAACATTGGATCTGGATTTAGGAGACTAAAGAATGGTTCCCAAGTCTCTCTGTTGTTGTTGTTGTTGTTGTTGTTGTTGTTTGGCCTTTGTTCTCGAAGAGGCCATGACATCAGGGTAATGTCATGACTTGTGGTGAATTGGATTTGAGTGAAGAAGGGCTATGCAAAGTCACCAGCCTCACTCAGTCTCTGTATAACTGTGAACAACATAAGTTAGCCTCTAAGCCTCAGTTTCCCTATCTGTAAATTGAAAAAGTTTGACTAGATGATCTCTAAGTCCCTTCTACAAATCTGAAACCTCTCCAAATCTAGAAAATCTCAGGCCCTGAAGATGTGATGCAGGTCTATAAAAATCTGTACCTTGGACTGGGTGTGGGATATGAGCTTGCTCCTCCCACCCAGAATAGGGGACCTCTCCCTCAATTTACAATGAGGTAACATTTCTCTATTGTTGGGTACTCTATAAGCAGTGGCAAAGTGCATAGTGTATTAGACTAGGACTAAGGAAGACATCTGAATTATACCACTGCTACTGTATAACCTTGGGCAAGTCACTTAAACTCTGTCAACCTCAGTTTCTTCACCTACAAAATGGGAATAATAATAATAACACCTAACTCCCAGGGATGTTGTGAGAAGCAAATGATGTACATAAAGCCCTTTACAAATTTAAATCACTAAATGAGTGTGAGCTATTTTGGCGAAGTAGATAAAAAGTGCTAGGCCTGGAATCAGGAAGTTTCATCTTCCTGAGTTCAAATCTAACCTCAGACACTAGCTGCATGACCCTGGACAAGTCACCTAACCCAGTTTGCCTTGGTTTCCTCCTCTGTAAAACGAGCTAGAGAAGGAAATGGCAAACCACTTCAGTATCTTGGCCAAGAAAACACCAAATAGAGTCACAAAGAGTCAGACATAACTGAATGAAAACAACAACAAAATTATTATTCCTTCCATGTCTTGGGTAGAATTTTGTGAATTGCTGTATTAAAGAAAAAAATCATCACTTTTTACCCTTCTATTAATAACCTCCTTGCCCTTAGTTTGGCTTGATCCTCAGATCATAGACAAATTCAGTATCCCTGGCCTATGCACAAAACCTTCCCAGTTTGGTAGGTCCTGTTTGTATACAACTGTGTGTTCAAGATGATGAATGAATGAATGAAAAATAATTTATTAATCACTTATGTTATGTTATGGGCCTGGGTACCTCAGAAGTTTTCTGGAGGAAATCAAGTAACCTCCTTGAGAAACTAAACCAAAGGACAGACACATCAAAAGAGATAAGCAGCACCTGATCTGGACTGAGTTAGCTCCAGGACCACCACCCTTCATTCCAGTCTCCCTGCCCCACGGGGAGATAAGATTAGGTGTGGCTGCTGCTGCCTTTGTGGCATGAGGGGGACAGAGATGGCTTGAGAGATCAACACTCTCTTTCACCCAACTTCCCCCATCCACCACCAGTTGGAAATGGTCCTCCCCCAATAAGGCAATTTTCCACAGTCAGATGATCACCCCATCAGACCACCATTGGTCCTCTATAAAAGTATTTGCCTGTCTTCTGCTCCCAGAGATAGGTATCTCAAAGAACCACACCTCTGTGCCATGCCTTCTCCCCATGAGAAGTTCAAAGACTTTCTTGGTTTCCTTTCCCTAGCACCTAAATAAAATATTATTTTATTCTAATTGGATTTGTGTGCAAGAGGATATAATTCTTTAAAGAGGAATTTCTAAGAACTCCTACCCCAAACCCCCACCAATTTCCCCTCTAACTTTTTTTTTTAAGTGAGGCAGTTGGGGTTAAGTGACTTGCCCCAGGGTCACACAGCTAGTAAGTGTTAAGTGTCTGAGGCCGGATTTGAACTCAGGTACTCCTGACTCCAGGGCCGGTGCTCTATCTACTGTGCCACCTAGCTGTCCCCCCATAATATTTTATATTAAACTTATTATGACATAAATGTTGTTTATAAATGTGCTTAGCACTGAAGATATAGGAAAAAACTAAACAGTCCCTGTCCATAAGTAGCTCACATTCTTATCAGGGGAGACAACACATAAATCATAGGCCTTCCTACTTAGGATCATAGATTTAGTAGCAGAAAGGACCTTGAATGTCATCCTGTTGAACCCTCTTCATTTTATGCAGAGAGGTTGAGCGAGAACCAGGATTTGAACTTGATGCAGGAGGCAAAAAAAGGGGTTAACAGAAAAACCTAAGATCCAAGCGCTAATTCAGATATTAGCTCCAAAAGGGAGTTAGACCCCAATTAATGGATAGCTTACAAGTGAGGATGCTAGGTTCTCTTACCCACAGTGATCAGTACCCATAACAGGAACAGAGGGAGCTAGGCCAAGGAGACCTGAAAACTATAACAATAAAGGAATTGACAAGACTATAGAAGCTTAGACCAGAAATGAAAAATTAATATGTTTTGAAACTAGCCATGGGAAACAGAAAGAGACATGCGCAGAAAAGGCCAAATTTGTCCCCAGATTCACCTTATGATGTGTAAACCCCCAAAACACACCTCAACTGAAAAAGGTACCCGCCTCGGGGGTTGGCTTAGGACCCCAGCTACTCCAAATTAGGATAAGCCCTCCCCTGTACCTCCCAAAGGTGGAGATTATTATAATGAGACTGATAAATCAATTTATCTATACTATAAATATAACTGTCTTTTTTTTCACTATTCGGGAGATACCTTTCCACTATTCTGGTTCTCTCCCTATGGTCACCCACAGGTATTGCAATAAAACTTGGGAAACTGAGTCACTGAGTCTTGTAATTCTTTTGGGATGATTCACGTTGACCCTATTTTCAGTCCACATCACCAAACTTAGATCTGCTAATTCCAAGTTCAGCATTCATTCTTCTGTTGTACCACGCTGCCTCCCAATATGTCCTTTAGGAAGAAAACTTAGGTAATTTATTCCTTAAGAGATGCCATACAGGGGCAGCTAGGTGGTACAGTGGATAGAGCACCAGCCCTGGAGTCAGGAGTACCTGGGTTCAAATCCGGCCTCAGACACTTAACACTTACTGGCTGTGTGACCCTGGGCAAGTCACTTAACCCCAATTGCCTCACTAAAAAAAAAAAAAAAAAAAAAGAGATGCCATACAGGGGCAGCTAGGTGGTGCAGTGGATAGAGCACCAGCCCTGGAGTCAGGAATACCTGAGTTCAAATCCGGCTTCAGACACTTAACACTTGCTAGCTGTGTGACCCTGGGCAAGTCACTTAACCCCAATTGCCTCACCAAAAAAAAAAGAGAGAGATGCCATACACTGGGAGTTAGCTTGGAGGACTTGGATAAATTCCCATGTTACAGATCCATATGGCCCAAAACTTAATACTGATGCTATACTCTGAGATTTAGGCTCAAGTTCACCCCAAAACAAGTTTTAGTTTGTTTTAACATTAATCTATATCCAAGCCATTTTTAGACTAGAAAGATGTCCAAACTGGTATAGTCCCCAGTGTGATCTTGATGTGGGCTGAATTTAGGGTGGTCAAATTGATCTTGAGGCGTCCCAAAAGAATTACAAGACTCAGTAACTCAGTTTCCCAAGTTTTATTGAAAGACTGTTGACCACAGGGAGAGAACCAAAAGAAATATAGAAAGGTGTCTCTCAAATAAGGAAAGATAGAAAGTTATATTTATAGTATGGATAAATTGATTATCAGTCTCATTATAATAATCTACACCTTAGGGAGGTACAGGGGAGGGCCTATCGTAATTTGGAGTTCCTGGGGGCTTAAGTCAACCCTGAGGAGGGTACCTTTTCTGTGGAGGTGTGTTTTGGGGGTTTACATGTCATAAGGTGAATCTGAGGACACATTTGGCCTTTTCTGCACATGTCTCTTTCTGATTCCCATGCCCAGTTTTCAAAATATCTTCATTTATCATTATTGCTAGTCTGAGTTTCTATAGCCTGTCAATGTATTTTATAACCTAAGATCTTCATGGCCTGCCTCCCTATGTTCCCATTATGGGTACTGATTTATGTGGGTAAGAGAATTTAGCATCCAGACTTGTAAGTTATCCATTAATTGGGGTCTGAATCCCTCTTAGAACTCATATCTGAATTAGAGCTTTGGTCTTAGGTTTTTCTGTTAACCCCTTTTTTGCTTCCTACATCAATCTGATGAGGTATTGCCCCAAGAAAATTTCACATAACAGGAATCTTGAACAAGGAAAGAATATCTTACAAATACGTTTTGAGTTCACATTTCAGAATTGAGCAACTAAGTCACTCTCTAATTCCCTCTCATACCACACTATTTTAGCTCAAGTAATTAAACTAATTGATGTAACCAATATTGTTTAAATCTTTCCTCTGGAGAAAGGTGGATCCTAGAATCAATCACTTCATGGGGTGGGGGGAGTGGGAGGGGCAAAGAAATGAATGACTGGGAGTTAAATTTGGTTATCATTATTTATCTATTCACTTTATAAAGAGCTTTCCTTTTTTCCCTTTTGTTCTGGCCTATCCCACCTTTCCAAGGGACTTTTCCCAGGAATCTGGAAAAGGCTTCAGAGGAAAATATTATTTCTTAATATTTTAAGTTTTACTAAAAAGGTTTTTTAATGTTTGGATAGTCCCTTTCACTTCTATGATCCTATCCTCCACCAAAGGTGTTCTGCCCTAAGACCCTCTCAGAAATTCAAGCCCACAGACCCTGCCCCATTTTCCCTATTCTGCTTTATACCCTTCCTTACAGGAGGACAGCTCGGAGCTCACCAAAAGTCTAGTCTATGGCATCCTTGAGGACAGAGGGTCAGTATTATTTATCTTTATATTCTTTTCAGAAAACACAGCAATGGGGCAGCTAGGTGGCACAGTGGATAAAGCACTGGCCCTAGATTCAGGAGGACCTGAGTTCAAATCCAGCCTCAGACACTTGACACTAGCTATGTGACCCTGGGCAAGTCACTTAGCCCCAATTGCATCACAAAAAAGAAAGATAGAAAGAAAGAAAGAAAGAAAGAAAGAAAGAAAGAAAGAAAGAAAGAAAGAAAGAAAGAAAGAAAGAAAGAAAGAAAGAAAGAGAGAGAGAAAGAAAGAAAGAAAGGAAGGAAAAGGAAGAAAGAAAGAAAAAGAAAACACAGCAGTACAAAAGGATCCCTCTCTGGTCATATTACTGGCATTATAAAAACAACTGTTACACTGAGATTAGCTTTACCCAACTTCTCACGTTTTATTTAGGCGGTGGTTTGGTTTAACTTAACTAATGATCTTCCCAGACCTGATGTTTTAGAGCTCTATAGAATCATAAATTCACAGAATGAATGTTTCAGCTGGAAAGGACCTTGGAGACTCATCTTGGTTTTGGTCATTCCAAAGTGCTAGTCATTTTAAATTCTAACAATCTCCAAAGTACCCTCACACTGGGGTTAGGATGATGCTCAGCCCACTTGCACTTCTGATGAAGAGTCCAGACACTAAATTATCCCAGCAGTTCAAGCCAAACTGATTCAACCAAGCAGAAGGACTTACAAGGATCTGGATAATATTTACATACAATTTAAACAAGATAACCAGTTTCAATGTAGGGCAGTTCAAAGATTAGCAGGCATGCACATAAACATAATCTGGGCAGGTAGGTGGTATAGTGCAAGGCTTAAAGTTTTTCTATTCCAGACCCTTTTTCTTTTCTTTTCGTTCCAATTAGAGTAAAATAATAGTTTATTTAGGTGCTAGGGAAAGGAAACCAAGAGAGAAGTCCTTGGACTTCTCATGGGGAGAAGACATGGCACAGAGCCATGGCTCTCTGAGATACCTTTGTCCTTGAGCAAGAGACAGGCAGATATTTTTGTGAGGCCCTTTTTCACCTGAGAAATTTTTACTCAGGCCCAGGTATATAGGTATATAAAATAGGTATACATAATCTTTTACTATTGTCAATTTATTTTGCAACCCCCACATTGTTACTCGACCCTATATGGGGTCACAACCCACAGTTTAAGAAGCTTTGGTATAGTGGATAGAGTGTCAGGCTTAGAGTCAGGAAGACCTATCTTCCTGAATTCAAATCTAGCCTCAGACACTTAGTAGCTATGTGACCCTGGGCAAGTCACTTCACCCTGTTTGCCTCAGTGTCTTCATCTGTAAAATGAGCTGGAGAAGGAAATAGCAAACCACTCCAGTATCTCTGCCAAGAAAATCCCAAAAGGGATCACAAAGAGTCACAAAAACACATAAACATAATAAAGGCAGGAATTTGGAACAAAATATTAAAGTGGAGGAGACAGCTTCAGAGAGACTCCATCTGGTTTTTGTTTCTGTATCCATCTTCTTCCTTCTATTTGTATAGGTAACCCAAAAGACTGTGGAGAGCTGAGAAAAACAGCAGCACCTCAGATTCAAATGGTTCTTTATATTTTGCTAGATGATAGGTCCAGAAATTATTGAACGGATGCAGGTTGGCAATCACAAAGTAAACAAGAGCCATCAGTATTTTCTAACCTTAAGTCAGCCAAAGGCTTGGGACAATGACATGAATCCTACTAGCAGGATGAAAAGTCAACAAGAATTTGTGAAGTAACTACTATGTGCCAGGGACTGTGTTAAGCATTGGAGATGCAAAGTAAAGGTAAAAGTTAATGCCTGCAGTCAAGGAGCTCACATTCCAATGGAGGAAAGACAACATGCAAACAACTATGTACAAATAAAATATAAAGTATAAATTGAGCTAATCAACAGAAGGAAGCCTCTAGCATTAAAGGGGATCCAGAAAGGCTTCTTGCAGAATATGGGACTTTAGCTGAGACTTGAAGGAAGTCAGGGAAAATGCCTGGAGTCATGAGTCAGAAGATGGAACATTATTTAAGGAACAACAAAGAAGCCAGTGTCCCTGGTTCTCAGAATATGTTGGAGCGGGGGAGCAGGGGTAGTAAGGTATAAGGAAACTGGAAAGGCAAAAAGGGGGTGGATTATGAAAGGCTTTAAATGCCAAACAGAGGATTTCATATTTGATAGTGGAGACAATAGGAAACCACTGGAGTTGATTAAATAGAAGAAATGACCTGTGCTTTAGGAAGATAAATTTGATAACCTCAGATGGAATGTAGTGAGGAGAGATTTGAGACAGGAAGACTAAACAACAGGCCATTGCAATAGTCCAACTATGAAGTTGGACAAGGATGGTAACAGTGTCAAGAGAGAAGAGGTTTCAAAAACAAAAACAAAAAACAAGAGAGAAGAGGTTTCACATTTGATGTTGAGAGAGAGAAATAACAGGCATTGGCAATTTATTGGATATAGAGTGAGAGAGTAAGGAGATAAAGATGACACTTATGTTGAGAGCCTAGATGACCAAGAGTACGGTGGTACCCTCAAAACTAATAGGGAAGATAAGAGCAGAGTGCTTGGGAGGAAAAATAATAAGCTCAGTTTTGGACGTGTTGAGTTTAAGATGGTTATGGAACATCCAGTTTGAAATGTCTAATAGGGAGTTGGAATGTAAGGTCAATGAAAGAGGTTATGGCTAGACAAGTAAATCTGAGAGTCATCTGTATAAAACTACAGCTGAACTATGGGAGCTGATGAAATCAATAAGTAAAATAGTACAGAGGAAGAAAAACTGAGGGACCAGGACAGGACCTTGGAGGACAATCCTTTGGATAAAACAGGTATGATTTGGATGAAGAACCAGCAAAATCAATTGAGAAGGGACTGATGGGTAAGAAAATGAGAAAATAGAAGTATCATGAAAACCTAGAGAGAAGAGAGTATCTGGTAGAAAAGGGTGATCATCACTGTCAAAGACTACAAAGAGAGGTCAAGAAGAATAAGTGTTGAGAAAAGGCCATTAGATTTGGCAATTAAGAGACAATTAGTGGGGCAGCTAGGTGGCGCAGTGGATAGAGCACTGGCCCTGGAGTCAGGAGTACCTGAGTTCAAATCCAGCCTCAGACACTTAACACTTACTAGCTGTGTGACCCTGGGCAAGTCACTTAACCCCAATTGCCTCAGTAAAAAAAAAAAGAGAGAGAGAGACAATTAGTAACTTTGGAAAGAACAATTTCAGTTGATTGATGGGTTGGGAAGCCAGACCGCAGAGTTATGAAAGGAGTTTGAAGAAAGGAAATGGAGTCATTGACTATAGAAAGAAAAAGTTCAAAGGCAGATCAAATGTCTGAAGTCTCTAATTGGTTGGTTCTAAGAGAGTTTGGCCCTTGACATTTAAGACTTTTTTTCCCTATTGAAAGAAAAGTAACATATGATTCTGAAAACTGATAGATCTCTCTTTTTGTGAAGTGAGAAGCTGTTGATGTTTTTTTCCTATTCTGATGGTAGGGTATGTGAAGGTCTACATTCCTCACCAAACAACAACAACAACAAACAAACCCTAAAACTTAGACTTGGAGTCTAAACTAAAAGAGAGTTGGCATAACTTAGTCCTGCTAAAGATAAGTAACATCTCAACTAAATACCAGCAGGTGGCAGCAGCAAGAACAGATCAGCACAAAGGATATGAACAATATTAAAAATAGAATTATAAACTATTAACAACCATATGAAAAATTTCTCCAAATCATTAGTAATTTAAAAAAATGCAATTCAAAATATCTCTGAGGTTTCACACTCAAAAAATTGGAAATGATAACAAAAGATGGAAAGGCTGCTGAAAGGCACCCTAAGAGACCCTTGGGAGATTTGTGAATTGGCCTATCATTCTGGAAAATGATTAGGAATTATGCTTTTAAAAGTGATTAAAGATGTCCATATCCCTGGACCTACAGATCCCACTCCTAGGCATTTACCCCAAGGAAGGCAGAACACAAAGAAAAAGGTATCAAAGACAAAAAGTATTCATAGTGGTGTTTCTTGTGATAACAAAGAATTGGAAATGAAGTAGGGACATTCCCCAGTGACTGGAAAATAACTAAACAAATTGTGGTCAGTGAATGTAATGGAATAATTACTGTACCATACAGAATGACAAAGATTAATTCAGAGAATCAAGGAAGGCTTATATAAATTGATGAAAGTACTATTTTTACTTTTGTTGTTTTTTTTCTTTTTTGAGGTTTTCTCCTTCTGTTCTGATTCTTCCTTTACAACATGACTAAAATGAAAATATGTTTAATGTGACTGTACATATATCACCTATATGAGATTGTTTATTGTCTTGGGAAAAAGGGAAGGAAGGGAAGGAAGGAGAAAAATCTGGAACTCAAAATCTTATAAAAATGAATGTTGAAAACTATCTTTACATGTAACTGGAAAAAATAAAATACTCTTAAGATTAAAAATATAAATTGATGCACAGAGAAATAAGCAGAATGAGGGGGAAAATGTCTCAATATACTTGGAAGAAACAAAATCAAAACTGAATGATGTGTAATTATAAGTAATTATAATCAAGGTTGGCATTAGAGATGAGGAAAAACATCTTCCTCTTTAAGATATGGGATATATTTATATCATATATATTTTTGCTACAAAATTTGTAATTTAATAAATATTACAGTTTGTAAAAAAAAAATAAAGATATGGGGCAGGGGTTCTATGGGTGTGGAATACTGCATATACTGTCAGACCAGGTGGATGTGTTGGGTTAGTTTTGTTGAATAGGTTTTTTTTCTTTCTTTTTTCTTATTCTTCGTTAGAAAGGATAGGTCTCTGGGTAGGGGAGGAAGAGGGATATATTTGAAATTTAAGGTGATATAAAACCCAAAATGTCACTAGGGGGAGAGAAAGACAGAGAGATACAGAGACAGACAGACAGACAGACAGACAGACACACACACACACACACACACCATCATAAAGAGGTTAAGAAGCAGCAGAAGGGGGGGGGCAGCTGGGTGGCACAGTGGATAAAGCACTGGCCCTGGATTCAGGAGGACCTGAGTTCAAATCCACCTCAGACACTTGATACTTGCTAGCTGTGTGACCCTGGGCAAGTCACTTGACCCTCATTGCCCTGCCCCCCCCAAAAAAAAATCTTAAAAAAAAAAAAAAAGAAGCAGCAGCAGGATATGATAGCCACCATGGAGAGCAGGCTAATGAGATAGGATGATTATACCACCAGAAGATATTTCTAGACTTACAACATCTGAGGTGAGTTGCCACTCCACGTTGTATGTACCCTGGCCACAGGTTCCCTACGTGTCTATTTCTGCCATTGTTGGTCCCTGGGTCCACATATACAAATAGTCTGCTTTCCACTTATGGTAGCTATATTTGCAGAAAATTCTCTCAGGTTTATGCAGAAAAGTTTAATTGCTATTTTTCTTTGTATGCCATTTCATCAAGTGCCTTTGTAATTGTGGCCTCTGGCTGATTAATATTAAGGATTGATCAAGGGACTTCTCTAATCAATTTGATGAGCTTACAGAGAGGTGAACCTTTGTTTAGATATGATTATCACCTCCTGTGGAGGTGGTGTTGCCCTTTGGCACCTCCTGGAAAATGTTTCAGTGATTAAGATTGCCTACACGATGATATTCAGTGTTGTGGGACAGAAACCATTTTTTTAATGCTGGGTTTTCTTCTAGAGAATTGGGGGAAGGGATTGAGATTCCTCTCCTCCCATCTCTATTCCAGAACCATTGTGGGGCAGAAGCCCATGGAAAATTACACATGCTTAAGCTTAGACTATTATGGCTCAAGAGAATTCCTGATCCACAGGGCTAACAAACCTTCCAAACTCCTAGTACCAGAAGATAACATCCAGGGCAGTAGTGAAGTATCAAGAGCTCCTAGAGGAACATGGCTGAGGAGTCAAGTGCTCACCCATTGTGTAGGAACTATTCTCTCAGGCTAAGTCAAATTCCTGGTCCCTGTCTTAAAGAGGCAGTGCATAACCTCTCAACTACATCTCTGTTGTGGACAAAGGAACCATGTAGACAATTGGTAAGAGTTTGTGAAAGGTGCCCCTCTAGTATAGGCCTCAAATCAAGTCTCCAAATCCAGCCTTCTAACCAAAGAAAATTTGGAACCTAGTCTTTTAGCAAAAGACAGGGTATTTCTTGGACAGCAACAAACTTGGGGTTACCTTAGGAGTAACCCCAAGTGTGAGAGTTCAAGGATCTGGCTTTCTATTGAAAGGTGAATTTTCTGATCATGCATTTGGCTCATGGGACTAAGGGGAGCAGCCCTATAGGACAAAAGCCATGAAATGGAGGGAACAAAGGATTTAGACCTTGCCCTGTATCCTTATCATGTGTTATTTGAATGGTATCGGTCCAGAAGTTACCTATTTAGCAATACCAAGTTTACTTCCCAAGGAAAATCCAGACAATAGGGCACTGCTATGAATCAAAGGACTTTAAGATTGTTAAAGAGATACCCCACAAAAGAGGAAGAAATGTTGGGTTGGGTTTTTTTGGTTTGGTGGAACCTGTAAATACCTTCTTGTACCTCTTACTTAGCTTGAATGTTTGTAAGTGATCTGGGGGGGGGGGCAGCTAGATGGTGCAGTGGATAGAGCACCGGCCCTGGAGTCAGGAGTACCTGAGTTCAAATCTGGCCTCAGACACTTAACACTTACTAGCTGTGTGACCCTGGGCAAGTCACTTAACCCCAATTGCCTCACTAAAAATAAACAAACAAATAAGTAAATAAATAAATAAGTGATCTGGGGGTTGCTTCTGCCCACATCTGTGGAAATTTAGACACAAGTTAAACTGGGAGAATTCCTCTGCAGTATACATCTTAAGAGCAAAAGAAAGTGATGATTTGCCATCGCCTTTAATATTGGACCAAATCCAAGTCGGGGTGCTCCTACAGCAAGCACTGTGGATGCCCAAAGGGTTTCCCTTCTGTTTCTCATGTTACCAGGGTCTCCTCTGAGGCAAGGAGACCTACCTGGGAAACCAAATTAAGATCGTAAAGACTGCTTGCAGAGAATATGTTGATTTCAAGTAATATTTCCATGTTACGTTAAAACATCATAAACTATTCTCTCACTAGGAATCATATAGAATTGTATGTTCCAGGATCATGGTACAGCCCCACAGCCATCTTCTTCCAGGGTCGAAGCTTACTTCCTAGGGCTAGTTGATTATTATCTTGTTCAAGCACCTCTCTCCCAGGGCAATGCTGGGATCACACCTGCAATTTTCCCTCTTGCTGTTGTTGATGATGAGTAGATTCAGTTGTGTCTGACTCTCCATGAGCCCATTTGGGGTTTTCTTGGCAGAGATACTGGATTGGTTTCCCATTTCCTTCTCCAGCTAATTTTATAGACAAGAAATGGAGGCAAAGTTAAGTGCCTTGTCCAGAATCACACAGCCAGTAAGTATGTAAAGTCAGAATTGAACTCAGGCCCTATTGACTCCAAGCCAGGAGCTCTAGTTTCCCTCTTAGTGATAACACTAAATGTGGTAATTTGCCATTTTATGTAACACTTCATCATTTACAAAGTGCTTTACAAAATTATCTCATTTGATCCTCAAGAAAACCCTGTAGAATACTCAGGGAAAGTATTATTAAACTCCTTTTACAGATGAGATACCTGAAATTCAAAGGCTAAGTTACTAACCAAGTTCATACATCTAGTTAAGAACCAGAGCCCAGATTCAAAACCAAATGCCTTTCCCACCATATCACAGCTTTCCCAAAGTCTTTTTCCAAGAACTATCCCAAAATGTTCCTTACCATATAATTCCACCATTTTATCTTATTCCTGTTAGCTTTCAGTTCCTGCCTTTTGTGATCACATCTTGGCACACTGGTTTAGGTTAATTTCAATCATAAAAGCTCTTCTTTTCTTTTTTTGACCTACTTTCCCATATAGACAGGATTCTTGTAAGCCTTTGACCTTTTCCTCCAGCAAGCAGATTAATTTGTCTCTGCTTTTCTCTGAGTCATCCTATTATACCACTGTTCTCTGTCAAAGCCACTCTAAAACACTGTGGTTAGGTAGGTAACTGGAACTGGTTGCCGTGGGAAACCGTGGTTCAGAAGCAAGCCGAATTGAGAGACAGATGTGAAGTGGTATTAAGAGAGCAACATGAAGTGGTATTAAGAAAGAGATGTGAATTAAGAGGTTTGAGTGCAGTTGTGACGTGAGGCAGAGGTAATGGACAGATACTGGAAAGGTTCTTTCCAGCTACATGACTGATCGATGACTACAGCTTGGTAAAGTTCACGCTCAGCCCAACTAATGCCATATGTGGGCTCTCTTTCTCCTACTGCCTTTAGTTTGATAGAGCCCTAGATCCTGGAAGGAATAGCAGTTTGCCGAGCAGAAGGAAGCAACAAAAACAAAGGAGGCACACACACCTAAATCGAGGACTAAGAATTCTACAACCCAGGTTCTCTGTCACCACCCAGCACGCTCTAGTCCAGAAACTACAGACAGCATTCTGGCAGAAATAATAGCACTGTCTTTATTATCAAAGACTGGCATGTTCAGAATAAAAACAAGAGATAAAGCAATCTGCTTTTTAAGATTCACACTTGGCTGTGATAGAAAAACAAAACATATGAATAAAACATTTTTTGAAAGATTCATAGTTGATAACAGGAAATTGACTGAATTTACACATTTATACAGAAAATGATATATGCAGTTATTTGGGTTGGGGGTTGGAGGTTTGTTGTCATTAAAGCTTATTTCAAAAAAACCCACAGCAAAACCAAAAAACACAACCTTCTCCAGAATGCTTCAACAATGGCTGCAATCCAGAGTGTATTCTCTTGTCTGATGTGGCTCGCAGGTGCCCCAGGCTTAGAGACAGCAGCTAGCCTGGAACCTCAGGCATAGAGAACACAGGGACTTCCCCTTCCCCTACCAGACCCCAGGATTCTAAAGAGAACCACAGAGTAGCCAGCCTCCTTTGGAGCTTCATTACTAGTAATGCCCAGCTTGCTCAGGGTTATGGAAAGGAGAGGGGGATTTTGAAAATTCCCTAGCATTCCAAAGGCCTTCCCACAGGGCTTTCATCTTTCCTAACACTGTCTGTCTCCCTGTTTCTAGGCTAAGCCTTCACACCCATCCCTTGCGGAACCACCAGAGTCGAGAGTCAAGACCTGCTCCATTCGTGATGATTTCCTTCCACTGGGTAAATTGATTAGAAAAGGGAAAGGCAGTAATTAGCTCCTGTCTGAATGAGCCTAAGGCACCAGGCAGGAATCAGGCACTGAACAAAACACCAGGGGAAGGTTTAGCAAGGGAAAAAAATGGAAAGGGTAATTAAATAGTGCTGTTTGTAGAGGGTTTATTCTCTTTTTTATTCCTCACAACAGCTTCAAGTAGTAAATAGCACCATCCCCTACTTAGAGGGGAAGAAGACAGAATACTGGAACACCAAACAATTTGCCCAGGGTCACAAGGCCAGATACAAAGCTGCTTCAGAGCTCAGGAACCTGCTCACAGAGGCGGAAAAAACAACATCCACCCAGTTGACTGTTTCATAGCTGAAGAGAAATGAGTTAGAAATGTTTCTTGATTTCTAAGAAGGTCTTATGAAACCCAGATATTGCAAAGCTTTTAGGGACTTCTAGGCAGTGGGAGCCCTCACTCGACACTGGCCTTGCTTCCTCGATGTTCCAGACATTTTCCTTCTGGGCTGAGAACCAAAGCCAGGCCAATAGCAGCTGTCTTCTCATTTGACCCCGGTTTATAGATAAAGAGGAAGGCCTATTGGCCCACAAGGCACCATGAGCCAGGGGCAAATGCACCCAAAGAGTGATATTCATGAAATTAATCTGCAACCCAGTACAAGGACAGAGGGCAGCCTCTGAGCTAGTGAAAGGTATGATAACTAACATCAGTAAGTAATAACATCAACACAGTATCATTTTGCCTTTAGGACCCAGCACTTTCTTAGGAGCCTGGATCTGCTCCATTGATTGCCTGAAGGAATGTAGCAAACATTCAGAAATATAAAAAAATGTCAACAGAATTGATCAGCAGAGCAAGATTTTAGCCTCAGGGAGAAAAAGAGGCAGGAATGAGAGAGGAATATATATCTGATTTTTAGCTTTATATTACTTATTCCATGTTTCAACAAGAGAAGCAGTAGCACAGGACTCAAGTAATCAGTCCTAGATGATGGAAGCCAACTGAACTTGGAAAAATAAATTTTAGCATTTATATTTAATCATAAATATATTTCCTACTAAAGTCTAGTGCCCAAGGCTGAGCAGCGCTGCTTCCAAAAATATTCATGTCTTATTCAAATCAAAAACCAATTTCATGCCGGGTGGACCGAAGGACAGATTTGATTTGGTCTTGAAATGAATCAAGCCTTTTCCAGCAGCTTTGCCTTGTTTTCATCAAGTATGAAAGGTGAGTGGATATCCTTATCCTTCAGGTATGCCTCCAGACCCTGCAAGAACAAAGGCAAAGAAATGTCTTTTTTCCCAACCGGAGATGTATCCCCCAATGTGATTTACTAATCTCAAGAATCTTCATAGAATGATTTCAGAAACACTTCATATAGTCCAAGGAAGACAGCAGGATTTGACAGGAAGCTACTTGAATTGGGCAGCGAATTTATTGGCACAGTGACTGACTTCAGATTGGATCCTACTGTCCTGTTTCCCTACTGCCACTTCATAGGCAGACCACATCCTCCCAGCTCTCCTGGTTAGGCTTGAAAGAGAAAGCCTTAAGGGAAAGGAAGAGCTTTCTGTTAAAAAAGGAGGCCCCCACAAGCCAAGTCCAATGTCACAGCATCATAGACTGTCACAGGTGGAAGGGACCTTTGGGATCATCTAGCCCAGCTTCCTCATATTACAAATGAAGAAACTGAGGCTCAGGGCGAGGAAGATACTTGCTTGAGGTGAATTATAGTAGTGACAGAATAGAGAATAAAACCCAGTAAGACACCAATGGCATCAATTTAAAGAACCTCAAGCAAAAGTTTACAAAGTCCTCTAACAATGTCTTTTTTTTTTTTTTGGTGGGCAATTGGGGTTAAGTGACTTGCCCAGGGTCACACAGCTAGTAAGTGTCAAGTGTCTGAGGCCGCATTTGAACTCAGGTACTCCTGAATCCAGGGCCAGTGCTTTATCCACTGCGCCACCTAGCTGCCCCAACAAAGTCTTCTTTTGACATCCTTCCAAGCATTGCAAGGCTGTGTGTTTGTGTTTAGGGCAAAGGTCAGAAACCAAACTCAAGGGGCAGCTAGGTGGCACAGTGGATAAAGCACCGGCCTTGGATTCAGGAGTATCTGAGTTCAAATCTGGCTTCAGACACTTGACATTTACTAGCTGTGTGACCCTGGGCAAGTCACTTAACCCCCATTGCCCCGCAAAAAAAAAAAAAAAAAGAAACCAAACTCAAGATTATCTCTTAGAGAAACCAAGACACCATGTGGTTCAGGAAACTGAGAAAAAAAATTCTTGTTCAAAGGAAGTGGAAGGGAGGTCACATTTCATATAGCATAAAATATTAGGGGTCCTTTCACTATTCAATGACAAAAATAAATCTAGGGCTTGGCACAGGCTTTGTTCAGATCCCATAATCAGCCTATACCCCGTGCAGACTGAATCTCTCTGTCATCACTAAATCCTTCCCACCATGTCCTGAGAAGGTCCTCAGGAACTCTATTTAGTGTCCACGTTTTAGGTTGGTAAATGGATGCAGTTGAGAGTACATTCTGCCCAAGGTCAGTTAAAAGCACCATTTGGTTCTTACACCTGCAACATTCATACTAGTTTCCAGGGTCTCCAGCCCCCAGCCCTATAAGGCCCTGAAACTGAGAAAAAGGCTCTCACCTCCCCAAAATAGGACACTAGTGGCGAAATCTCACAAAGAACAGGAGGGTTTTCAGTTCCCAGAGTACTGTAAAAGAAAAACCTGTGTTAGCACCTGCTTAGTATACAGCTCCTCCTTAGCAGGACTGTCATTCCTTGAGAGGGGTCTCAGACTTCTCTGGAGGCTTGGATTACATGGGCTGACATGACCTACAGCAGTTTTTCTTCAACACCATAAGCCCAAACTCTCCTTCCCCCAACAGAAAAGTCCTTGCCTTGGGCTGTAAAATATTTATATTATAAAAGGCTTCAAAAGCCTGGCTTTGGGGACATTCAGATTTCAGCAGTTTGCGTCAATGAGGAGTGGAAAAAGACATCTAATTTCCTTTCCCTTCCTGGTTCAGAAAAACAAAACGACCCATGCCATCTTTGGAATATCATCACTCAGTTCGTGTTTCAGAGTTTATTAATATATGGATGAGGGCTTCTAAGGGACTGTCTCTTGCTGGTATTCTGAGCAGATCTCACAGGCTCATTAGACAGTCTAAAAGCTGTTCATCTGTGACGGGGAGAGATCTTCATAATCATCCTTAGAAGGACCCTCCTAAGCCTAGAGCCGAGCAGGAATTCCCCTCTACCGGTCCCCTGACAAGTGATTAGAAAGCTTCTACTTAAACACCTCCACTGACTTAGAACTCACTACCTCCCAAGGTAGCTGGCTCATTTCCCTCCAGCATGACTTATTATTAGGAAGCATTTCCTTACTTAGAGCCTAAATCTGCTTCTATAAAACTTTCAACCCACTTCTCCCAGTTCAGTCGAGTAGAACAAGTCTAACCTCTCTTCCACAAATACCAGATGGCACCGTTCAGATCCCACACATCCAACCCAGTCCTCCCACCTCCATGGATTGCTAAAGCGGTACTGAGAACCAACTGGGAGCAAAGGTCTTGCTGTTCCTGGCCCCCTAGACACAAGGGTGGTTCTATGGAGGCACTTGTCAAGAGACCATAGACAACAGTGGGCTAAAGGGGGCCGACCCCTTTCTCCTCAGCCCCAGCTTTCTACATTGGCAAGGGGAGGGAGGCGAACATGATATCATACTGGGACAAGAATTATTTAGGATAAGTAGAGGAGAAATAGTGGCTTAGTAGTTGTCTAGGAAGAAAGGGGAACGTTGGGGTAACAGTTGACTAAAATGAATAACAACTGCTTAGGAAGTGGGGAGACACACTGGGGAAAGTACATTAGGGCAACTGCTGCCTAGGTTTCCCAGTCTCTATTTTTTCCCTGTTGCAAGTCATCCTTCACATGGCTGCCAACAAAATCTTCCTAAAGGATAGGTCTGATCACATTATATCCCTGCTCAACAGCCTTCCGTGATTCCCTATGGCCTCCAGAATAAGTCACAAACTCCCTGACCGGACATTTAAGGCCCCTGATGCTCTGAGTCTAAGATACCTTTCATACCAACCCCGCTCATATACTCCATGTTTCAGGTGAATTGTACTACTAGCTGCTTCCAAAACTTGTTTTACCATCCCCCTTCTTCAAGTATAACTGGCTATCTTCCATAGCTTCAAGCCAACCAACCAACCTCCCTCCTGATTTCTCTTTAAATTAGAAGCTATTATCCCTGTGTGTGTGTGTGTGTGTGTGTGTGTGTGTGTGTGTGTGTGTATGCCATGGTCTCCCTTGGCAGTGTGGTGAAGCCCATAGACTCCTGAGAATAATGCTTTTAAATGAACAAAACAAAATGAGTCAGGTTACAAAGGAGACTAATTATACTGAAAGAGAGGTAATTTTCCACTTCCAAGTTCATGGACTCCCTGAAATCTATCCACACACCCCAGGTTTAGAAGTCCTGCTTTAACTCCTTCTCCACCTTTCCAGGTTCAGTTCAGATGCCACTTCCTCCATAAATCATGTCCTGATTCTGTCCCCAGATGAAAGTTGTATTTTCCTCCTCAAAATGTTATTAGAACATTTTGTCTAAATGTCACATTCTACCTTACATTCTATCTGTGTGAACTCAAAATGCTATTTTCTGCCTCTTAGAGCTCACGCAGTCCCTTATGCCTGAAACACACTCCCTCCTCAACTCCCCCTTGCTAAATCATTTTATTGATTCCGGTTTGACTGAGGTACCACCCGCTCTGCTTAGATTTCCCATTCTGCCAGCTGTTAGGGCTCTCTCAACTCAATGAGAGGTGAAGTGAGCGCTTCAGTTGAATTGAATTGGATTCAGCAAACATTTATGAAGCTCTGCCTGCCCAAGGAACTCTGCTAGAGCCTAAGAATATAAAGATGAAAACAAAACAGTCTCTGTTCTGCCCTCCAGGAATGTCCTATGAGTAGTCAAGTTTGGCTGGAACATAAAGTATGTGAAAGGGAGAAATGTGAAATGAGGCTGGAAAAGTCGGCCTCAAATGCCAGGCTGGGGAGGAGTGCTTTACCCTGGGGATGAGAGATATCTGTGGAAATGTTTTTGAAGAGAGGAAGGTTATTTGGTATCTGGGTGGAGGACAGACTGAAGAGGGAAGAGATGAGAAGTTAGGGAGGCCCATTAGGAGACTATTATAGGCCAGGTGAGAGCTGAGAGAGTAATGGCCCTATGAATAGAGAGGACAGATGTGGGAGCAAGAATAGAATGAATAGAATTGAGCCCCTGATTAGGTAAGGAATGGGGAAAGAGAAGGAAGGATGACATCATGGTTATGAACCTGGATGACTTGAATTGTAGTGCCATTAAAAAAAGACGTTTGGGGCAGCTAGGTGGTGCAGTGGATAAAGCACCACCCCTGGATTCAGGAGTACCTGAGTTCAAATCTGGCCTCAGACACTTGATACTAGCTGTGTGACCCTGGGCAAGTCACTTAACCCCAATTGCCCAGCAAAAAGAAAAAGAAAAAGAAAAAAAGAAGTTTGGACCAGGGGGAGACTTAACAAGGGCAAGGGAGGGAAGGGAAATAATGGGTTCCATTGTTCACATGCTGCCTTTGAGATGTGGATGGGACATCCAGGTTTGATATGTCCAGCAAGTTTGAAGTCATGGGGAAAAGTTCAGGATGGGCATCTTTGTGCTGTCAGAAATGATGAGGGACAGCTAGGTGTCACAGTGCATACAGTGGGGCAGCTAGGTGGCGCAGTGGATAGAGCACCGGCCCTGGATTCAGGAGGACCTGAGTTCAAATCTGGCCTCAGACACTTTACACACTTACTAGCTGTGTGACTCTGGGCAAGTCACTTAACCCCAATTGCCTCACCAAAAACAAACAAACAAACACAGTGCATACAGTACTGGCCCTGGAGTCAGGAGGGCATGAGTTCAAATCTGACCTTAGACACATCACCTACCAGTTGTGTGACCCTTGTAAAGTCACTTAACCCTGATTGCCTTGCCAAAAAAAAAAAGAGAGAGAGAAAGAAAGAAAAAAAAAGAAAGAAAGAAATGATGAGCAGGTTGATTTTAGAAAAAACATGGAAAGACTTGCATGAAATAATGAAGGGTGAAATGAACAGAACTAAGGGAACATTGCATACAGTAATAGCAATATCATTCAAAGAATAATTGTGAATAACTGAGCTATTCTGAGTATTATAAATATTCACATCAACTACAAAGGACCTACGAAGGAAGATGCTATCCAGCTCCAGAGTATGTTGTTGTTCTGTCATGTCTGACTCCTCACGACTCCTTTTGGGGTTTCCTTGGCAAAGCTACTGGAGGGGTTTGCCATTTCCTTCTCCAGCTCATTTTACAGATGAGGAAACTGAGGCAAATAGGGTTAAGCGACTTGATCAGGGTCACACAGCTAGTGTGTCAGTGTCTACCCACTGTACCACCAAGCTGCCCCCAAACAAAGAACTGATAAATGCAAGTATTCATAGTATGGTTTTACTTTAAATGTAACCAAAACATGAACACAATTTTTAAAAAAATAGGCATCTTTGATTTGGGAATCATCTGGGCAGGGTTCATCGTTAAGCCCCCATGGAAGCAAATGAGATCAAGAGAGCGCATAGAGAGAAAAGAGAAGGGGCGGGTACAGGGAAGAGTCTTGGGGGACCTTCATGGTTAATGGACTGAAGATGATGACCCAGAAAAGACAAGCAGGAAAAACTAGACAACTATGTGCACTCTCTCTTTTGTGCCCTTCACTCCTTACCCTGGATCATGCTCTTGTGAGCACATGGAGTATCCCCCACCCCTTTCCTAGATTGCTTTGTTTTTTTCTTCCTATTCCAAGTATCTAACACAGGCCTTTGCACATAATAGACCCTTACTCCATGTTTGCTGGACTGGATAGGCTGGAGGGAATAAGTAGGGGGAGCACTGGAGTGCTGGCAGCCTAGAAGTGGGGCACACTGGGGTGAGGGAGTGGGGGAAAAGAAACCCCAACCTTTGGGAGAGGGCTGTTCATCAGATGCTCACCTGGGCTGCTCTGGGATCCTGACTCCATTTTCATCCACGAAGTGGGCACCAGCCCGCACAGCCCAACGGTAGTGCTGAGCCAGGAGGGCCTGCCGGGCAGTGGTGGGGCAGTCTTTGTTTGCTGTATCTGAGTTTTTTAGGGGAGAGAATTCCTCCTCCCTCAGGACTTCAAATGCAACAAAGTTTCTAGTGGCAAAAGAGATGGGATCAAATGAAGCCCCTGTCATGTGTGTGGGAGTACTAGGGGAAATGGGGGGAGGGGTGGGAAGAGACAGGGATTGGAAGGATACTGTGGCCAGACTCTGATTTCAAATGGGTTCAACCTTACTACAACGGGTCTGTTGTGGTTTTATAATTCTACACTTCTCTCTCCAAAAATAATAAAGAAAAAAATCATCAGGTGTGTAAACTCTGTGGTAAGAAAGGAGAAAGGGGTAGCAGAGGGTCACTTGAAACATCTGCACCTTCTTCTATTTATGACTCTGATGGGCAGTGCTACTTTATACTCACTGGCTCTCACATCATCTTCTCCCTAACAATAGCTGCATACTCGTAGGGTTTGAAGTTACTGATTTATCATGATCTCCCTTCCACTCTTAATGTTCCAGGGCCCTCTGTCCCCTAGTGCCTCTGGAGAAATGTGAAGCATTTCTACACTGACTCCTTAATGAGAAGATTAGGTGTGGTAGGCTTGCCTTATCTCAGCCTGGACCCCTCTGGGAACCTGCTCCCTGGGGACATGGACCATATGTTTTAGAGTGGGAAGCTTAGAGCTCATCTAGTCTAACTTGCTCATCTTACAAATAAAGGAAACTGAGGCCCAGAGAAGTTACTGTCTATACTCATATAGGTATCAAGTGGCAGAGCTGAAATTTGAACTCGGGTCCTCTGACTTCAAATCCAAGGCTCTTTGCACTGCATCTTGAGCCTCCACCCTTTCCTTCCTATCCCAATACTAAACACACAATGATCCCAAATTTCCTAGTGTTCTGGGAAGTACCATGCCATGGAAACTTTAACCCAAGCAAGGGAGAGGCAGTCAGGGAGTGGGTGGGCTGAGAGGGGAATGATTGATTTCTGCCACTAACTTGGAGAACTGGAACACATCAAACACGAACTTCTCCATCTTTATACCATTCGGTTTGAGCGGCTTGACAAGATTTCCATCCTCATCCACAAACGGGACCTTCTTAATGGCAACATGTGACTTCAGCAAAGGCTCAAATTCCCTGTAGGGGGCAGAGGACAAAGGGGAAGACATAAACCTCATTTCATTCTAGAGTCATCCTCAATAGGGTACCACAGGCTAGGGAGGAGCCTGGAAAAGAAGCCTCCAAAAATCTCACCAGGAACTCTTGGCCTTCCCATGAGCTGAGCAGATACGGTAGACAAGAGGCCCAATAGGCAGGGCCAACACTCACATCAGCAGGGAAAAATGAACATAAATCTGAGGACCCATTGTATGAAGCGCCAGGAGGCTCATTCTGAAGGGCTTAAATGGAAGGAAGCTTGGATCTAATACCACTGACCACAGATACTGAGAAGAGAAAGACCTGGGAAAGGTTTCTCCAGTTTGCCAGTAGGCAGAGAGCTGGTGCATTTTCCAGGCTACTCATATCCATGCAGCTCAGTGTGAGACACGGCATCTACTTACAGTCAAATAGACAAAGAAAATCCCTCTTGAGGCTTCCCTGAATCTGGCCACCCTGTTCCAAAGATGGCTTCCTTCATGAAGGAGAAAGAGGAGGAGGAGGAGGACAGGGACCTTCCTATTCTCTCTAGTGCCCCTCTAGCATCTTCCTTAAGACTCCAGGAAAAATTACCCTTGTAGCTGAATATTAGGGGTGGCTGGGGGAAGGAGGGGGAGGGAAGGAACTGAAGGGCACCAGCACCCAAATCCCCTCCCCGACCATTATTCCAGCCAGAAAGGTGAAATTGTCCTGGACTGCATAGTTTTACCCCATCACTTTACTCTTCCATGCCAGTCTATTTATTCTGGAGAATGTCAGGGAAAAGATAAAGAGGAAAATCCAAGAAGCTCAAGGGAATGTCTCCCAGATATTTAATAGGCATTACTGTGTGCAGAGTATTGTTTTAGGTCATAGGGAGATAAAAATGTTACATAAGAATTGGGTCATATACATAACCTAGTAAAGAGATAAGATAACGGGGGTATTATGTACATAAGTACTATTTTTTAAAATTTAATTTAATTTTTAATTTATGGAACAAAACAAACATTGTCATAACAGTATGATAAAAAAGGAGACTGCACATGAAACTACAAATCTACTATGTACAACTTGCTATTCTTTTAAAACATATAATGAAGTTACCATGTCAATTTCTTTTTTCCCTTCCCCACTCCATACACTAGAGATGGCTACCATTAGACAGAAATAGGTATATGTATGTAAAATTATTCTATACATACTTCTATTTATCAGTTCTTTCTCTGGATGCAGATAGTGTCTTTCTTCATATGTCCTATATCGTTCATTTGGGTATTTATAATAGTTAAAATGACTTATTCGCTCAAATTCATTCTTTTTAATTTTTAAATTTTTTTTTTAGTGAGGCAATTGGGGTTAAGTGACTTGCCCAGGGTCACACAGCTAGTAAGTGTTAAGTGTCTGAGGCTGGATTTGAACTCAGGTACTCCCGACTCCAAGGCCAGGGCTCTATCCACTGCGCCACCTAGCTGCCCCCAAATTCATTCTTAATATAATATTGCTGTTACTGTATACAGTGTTCTTTTGGTTCTGTTTGTTTCCATCTTCATTATTTTGTTCAAGTCTTTCCATGTTTTTCTAAGATCATTAAGCTTATCATTTCTTATAGCATAGTAGTATTCCATCACAGTCATTATACCTCAACTAGTTCAGTCACTCCCCAGTTGATGGTCATTCCTGCAATTTCCAGTTCTTTGCCACCACAAAGATAGCATAAAGAGAGCTGCTATAAACATTTTTTTTAAGTGAGGCAATTGGGGTTAAGTGACTTGCCTAGGGTCACACAACTAGTAAGTGTTAAGTGTTTGAGGCCAGATTTGAACTCAGGTACTCCTGACTTCAGGGCCGGTGCTCTATCCACTGCGCCACCTAGCTGCCCCTTGCTATAAACATTTTAGAACAGGTAAGTGTTCTTTTCCGTTTTCCCTAATCATCCTTGGAAATAGTCCTTGTAGTGGTATTGCTGGGTCAAGGGGTATAGGCAGTTTAATAACTCTTTGGGCATAATTCCAGATTATTCTCCAAAATGGTTGGATCATAAATACTATTTTAAGTCAATTACATAATTTTTCAAAACACAACTAAGGGCTATGGGGGAGCTTAAGGAAATGATAAGCACCAATGGAGTGGGAAAGTATGAAAGTATTTATGGAAGGGGAACGAAGTTGAGTTGCTGGGAGGCACCCATTATAGATGGCAGAAAAGGAGTTGAGAATCTGAGAGTCAAAAGGATGCTGTCCATAAGGGGCACTGGAATAAACTCAGAAAAGGAAAAAACTAGGAAGTTCACTGAAGGTGAATTTACTATAGATGAATTTTTAAAACAGGCTGGTTAATATTAATTCCTAGGAACTACAATGGGTTTTTGTTGTTGTTGTTGGTTTAAGCTGAAGGATTCATTCCCAATATGAGAAAGAAGTTATGGTTCAGGTTAGATAAAGGTCTGGACAAAGGCCTGGCAGAGAACTGGGAAATGGGACACTAAGGCAAACCTCCTTGAAAAGGCCTTCTATATTCCATATATTCTATATATTCTAAAGTGGATGCCTCCACTTCCTTCTGTCTCATTCTCTTAACTCTATAATCTAGTTCCCAAGCTCTTCATTCAGCCTGGTTCTCTCTGATGTTAACTGATGATTTCTTTTTTTTTTTGGTAAGGCAACTGGGGTTAAGTGACTTGCCCAGGGTCACACAGCTAGTAAGTGTGTAAAGTATCTGAGGCCGGATTTGAACTCAGGCCTTCCTGAATCCAGGGCCGGTGCTCTATCCACTGCACCACCTAGCTGCCCCAACTGATGATTTCTTAATTGACAAATCCAATGGTCTTTTCTCAATCCTAGACCTCTCTGCAGTCTTTGACACTGTTGATCACTCTTGGGACTTCTTCCTTTTAGGACATTCTTTTCTGTGGGTTTTCATGACACTGCTCTCTCCTTCTCCTTATGGGTATCCTATAGATAGCTATACTAGGATATCTAACCACTCCTTCTCAGTCTTCTTTCCAAATCTTAATTCAAGTCACACCCAATAATGGTGGGTTTTGTCCTCCATCAATGGTACTCTACATAGTGATTTCACCAGCTCCCATGAATTCCATGATCACATCTTCCATGACAATTCTCAAATCTTTTTGTCCAGCCCTACCTTCTCTGCTGATTTCTAGTCCAGCATCTCCAACTGCCTACTGGACCTTTCAAACTAGATTTCTCATAGATACCCTAAACTCGACATATCCAAAACTGAACTCATTATCTTTCCTCCTAACCCCTCTCCTCTTCCTAACTTTTCTATAATGATTCAATGTACCACTATCCTGGTCACCAGGACCAGGACAGCCTAGGTGTCATCCTCCACTCTTCACTCTCCCTCACCCCTCCTATTTAATCTGTTGCAAAGACCAATCATTTCTTCCTTCAAAACATCATCACTGTATACTTCCTTCTCCTCTCTGACACTACTACCATCCTGATACAGGCCCTCACTACCTCATAGTTAGCCTATTGCACTAGCCTGATGCTTGGTCTGCCTGCCACAAGTCTCTCCCCAATCTATCCTCCATTCAGCTGTCAAAATGTTCCTAAAGCACATGTCTGACCATGTCATATAAAATGTAATGACTGGCCCCCTCCCCACCTCATCCCCATTCCTGGCAATAAACTCCAGTGACTCCCTTCACCTCCAAGATTAAATATAAAATCTTTGATTGTCATTCATAGACCTTCAAAGACTGTCCCCCTCCCCATCCCATCCTTACAACTTTCCAATCTTTTTTTTTGGGGGGGGGATTAAGTGACTTGCCCAGGGTCACACAGCTAGTAAGTGTTAAGTGTCTGAGGCCAGATTTGAACTCAGGTCCTCCTGAATCCAGGGCCAGTGCTCTATCCACTATGCCACCTAGCTGTCCCCCTTTCCAATCTTCTTACAACCTCTCACATGTTGCAATCCAGTGACATTGGTCCCCTTGCTGTTCCTTGCAGAAGACATTACATCTCCAGCCTGCAGGCATTTTCTCTGGCTGTTCCCCATGCCTAGAACGCTCTTCTTCCTCATCTCTGCCTCCTGGCTTCCCTGGCTTTCTTCAAGTTTCTACAGCAAGGCTTCCCTAATCCTCCTTAATCATAGTACCTTGCCTCTATTGATTATTTTCAGTTTGTCCTGACATCTTGTTTGTACATGGTTACTTGTACATTTTCTCCATTAGACTCTGAACTCCTTAAAAATAGAGACTGTCTTTTGCCTTTTTTTTTGGATCTATAGTGCTTAACACAGTACCTGACACACAGTAGGCACTTAATAAATGTTTATGTTTATTGACTTATTGGGCATTCCATACCCTGTAACCCACAGAATCCAATAAAGACAGTTAGCCATTTTGACAAAGACACTGTCCACATAGAGAGTCCTAGAGGCCCAAGTCAGTGACTACTAGCTTGAGGTAGGAAAGCTCACCTCGTAACAGTCTGGAGGAAGTTCCGGGTGAAGAAGTGGTTGCAGATGTTGCCTGCATTGAAGACCAGATTGCCGCTTTCATCTCGACGCTGCACTGTCTCTACTTCCACCTCACTGTACTCTACCACCTGGTAAATGCCATCCACCTGGCACACCACACCCACAGGCTCTGTGGGGTAGGCCTTCTCTACTACCTACAGACAAATTATAGAGAAAAAGGCATGGGCTTCAGGAAGTGAGTTATCCCTGGAGACCAGTGGACAATGGAATTCCCTACTCTGTATCCCTATCGCACCCACAAGCTGATCCTCAGAGGCATTCAGATACTGGTCATGGTCCCCTCCTAGATGCTAAGATATTTTTTTCTTTTGCAGAGCAATGAGGGTTAAATGACTTGCCCAGGGTCACATAGCTAGTAAGTGTCAAGTGTCTGAGGTTGAATTTGAACTCAGGTCCTCCTGAATCCAAGGCTGGTGTTTTACCCACTGTGCCACCTAGCTGCCCCAATGCTAAGATATTTTAAGGAACTAGAGTACAATGAAGGAAATAACCCTGGACTTAAGAGCAAGATGATTTGGGTTCAAATCCTCCATCTGCCCAACTCTGTGTCACCTTAGGAAAGTTCATGTTAATGTCTCTGGGTTGAAATGAGGGGGTTGGAATAGAAGACCTCTTAGGTTTCTTTCAGCAGCAAACCTGTGATCCCATAAGAATAGCCCAGGAACCAGAATTAGAGTCCAGGTTAGATAAAGATCTGCCAGTGGCTTGGGGTGAGTATCTAGGCAGGGAAAAGAGAGCATGCTGACCTTGGCCCCACAGTCTGCACCCTTCAGCACACAAAAGCCAATGAAGAGAGGGTCAGCCATCTTAACAAGGATATTATCCACACAATACACATGGACATACTCTACTCCACGGCGCTCCATGTCTTCCAAAATCCTATTGTCCACAAGGGCTCGGTACAGACCACCATTGCCATCTGAATATAAAAGAAGAAAAGAGGGAAGAAGAGGCTCAGCAAGAAAGGTGTCCTCGCCTTCACTCAGGCTAAAAATAACAGGAATGAGCATGAATAACCCTAAGCTAAGCCTAAAGCCCCCACAGGGAGTGCCACTCTGGGGTTATCCTCCCACCAGAAAGTAAAAGCATCAAGTTAACATCACTGCTACCGACCTCCAACTTCAAAGGGTCTCCTGAGCTCGAACCCAAAGACTAACCATCAGCAGTGTCCACTGGGATTGACTGTAGGCCCAGGTGATTACATTGCCTCACTGCAATCCTCATCCTAACCTTGGAAGACACTTAAATACCCCCACTGGACAAATGATGAAACCAAAGACCAGAGAAATTTAATGACTCGTTCATGGTTACACAAGTTATTAGCAGGATGGAATCTTACATAGCACTTTGTTCTTTACCTCGCAGATTCATTTATTGTTTGATATTCTATATTATACTATTTATGTCTAATTCACTCCTATTAGACTAAAAACTCCATGATGGCAAGGACTCTGTCCTTCAAAACTTTGTTTCTTCCCTCGTACAAAACACAGTGAAGTCAACACACTAAACACTTTTTAAAAAATACTGAATGAGGGGCAGCTAGGTGGCGCAGTGGATAGAGCACCAGCCCTGGAGTCAGGAGTACCTGAGTTCAAATCTGGCCTCAGACACTTAACACTTACTAGCTGTGTGACCCTGGGCAAGTCACTTAACCCCAACTGCCTCACTAAAAAAACAAAAACAAAAACAAACAATAAAAAATACTGAATGAACAAATAAACCAGAACCCAGGTCTCCTGATTCCTAACTCAAATCTCTATCCATGTCTCTTTTCCTAATCTTCTTTGAACCACCAAGTACCCAGAAGGCAGGTCCAGGCAGTATACCTGGGGCCATTGCAACCTTGTCCTTCCTCTCCAGGATGGCCTGGCCATTGAAGCTCACAGCTGGTAACATCCTCTGCTCAAACATGATCACATTGTCTGGGTCCAATTGGAAGAAGTTGTTTTCCTTGAAAAATTCAACTGTTGGCTTCAGAGTGAACTCACTGGTCATGATGTACCTAGAGGAATAAGGAAGGAGGTTGAGTGGGATAAATGGGTCATATCCCAAACACTAGGAAAAATGGAAAAGGAAAGAACTATTCACTTGAAGCTAAAAACAGGCACCAGTCAAAGGATGGATGGATATATTGGGGCTAGTGATAAGCAGTGGATCTCAGCAAAGGCATATTGACCTGAATACTATAGATGCAAAAAAGAAAAATTTCCAGTCCCTTTAGAGTGAGGAAACTTCATTCCCAGGGATAATAGTCATCTCTGTGCATCCCAAGAAGAGGGGATACTCCAGGAGGGAGAGGAGAGAAAGGGGAAGAGGAAGAAAGGGGGCGGGGGACCTAGATTGGCAAAGAACAGGGAAACCCACCAGGGAACAGAGCAGCGCGTATTATGTCTGCGGCCAGCCAGCTGCTCCACTCGGCAGATGCGCTCAGCCTGGAGTTCATACAGTGTCTTCCCACTAGGTAAGCCCACCCGGTACATGCCTTTAGGGTAGGTCACTCCTAGGCGAGTGCCTTGGCCCCCAGCAAGTAACAGGACAGCCACCTTGTTCTGAGCAATCTGGTGGAAACCTGTGGGGAAAGAAGAGTTAGGAACCATGAACCTTGAACTATACTTTCCATTCAAGGCCACATGCATGTGCATAGCAGGATGTCCGCCATAGATCATCATTCCTATGTTTTGTATGACTTCACGTATATAATTGTATCATATTGCTTGATTTCTCAGTGGGTGGGAGAGAGGCTTGGAGGGAGAGAATTTGGAACTCAAAAGAAAAATTTAATGAATTTCGAAAATAAATTTTTTTTAGAAGATCATCATTCCTTAGGAGACTGGAACTCTCTTTACACACTTCAAGGTGAGAACGGGCATTGAATAAATGATTCTAATAGTGGGAACCCAGAAGTTCCCATTTAGCTACTCTCCCTCTGCCAGCACCCGCCACATAGTTGTTTGTTTGTTCTTTGTTCTCGAAGAGGACCAATGACATCACAAGGTGATGTTTTGACTTGCTCATGAATTGGATTTAAGGGAGGCGGAACTGCACAAAGTCATCAGGCTCACTCTGTCTTCCAGAGTCATCGACGTCCAGTGGCAAGACAAAAGTCATAAAATGACTGGATGACCATGGCATCTTCAATGTCTGACCAAATGCTAAGCTCCACAGCACCCGCTTCAGCCACCTTCATGGTTTTCTTTCAAAGGAAGTGGTTGGGAGGTGAAGAAAATAAGTGCTCGTTTTTTGTTTTGTATTGTTTTGCTTTAAAAGAAAAATAAATAATCAAAATGAAGGCACTGGACTAGATGATACTTAAGGTTCCTTCCAATTAATTGTAAATCTGTCATTCCCTGATCCTGTTTGT
This sequence comes from Dromiciops gliroides, assembly GCF_019393635.1. Lineage (NCBI taxonomy): Eukaryota > Metazoa > Chordata > Mammalia > Microbiotheria > Microbiotheriidae > Dromiciops > Dromiciops gliroides. Next base: position 434,767,742 of record NC_057862.1, on the reverse strand, counting down.
ACTCTGGATGTAGGAGTAGGAATCTCTAGTATCCAAGGGGGCAGCACTAAGCATAGCATGACTACTCAATACCGGGCTTAGAGGACCTGAGGAGAGCAAGAGCCTGGTCTTGACAAATATCCATCCTAACCCTTCATTTTGTCAGGATGAGCTAATATACAAGAATTGATCTTGGTTTCAGTATAATCCCAACAAGAAGAATTAAAATCAATTAAGAACCTGGGACCCTCGGCCCTGCCTCTTCTCCGAAGAAGCGCCCATCCACTGTCACCAAGAGCCAGTACTGTCCATGTGCAGAGTAAAATCTCAGGGAGTCAGACCAATATTCACCATCAACTGGCAGTGTCTAGGTTGAAGTTTCCTTATGCGCAATGTGCCAAGTGTTTCATAAGCTCATCAGCTGTAGAAATAAGAATGCTTTTCTTTTAAGTTAAACATTCTGCTTTTGAGAACATAACTATATCATACAACTAATGACCTAATTGTAAATGAAATGTGTCTATTCATTCCTCCCCTAGGATCTGACTGTTGCTTCAGCAAGGAAGAGAGACCCTGAGTTGCCAAGATTATGCCCAGGGAGCACAAGCTCAGACAGGTCCTGCCAACTATGACAGACTTTTAGAGTAGGGGTGGATGTGGGTTATGATGAATGTTCTTAGCCAGGGGGAAGCATTTCTATGATCCCATGTCAAGAAAATTTATGGGATACCTTAGAGCAGTGGTGTCAAACTAAAATAGAAACAGGTCCCTGCCAGGTGCATATTAACTTTAAAAACCACAAATTCACATTATCTATGTTGAATTATTTTTCAAAGTTATTTTGTTAAACATTTCCCAATTACATTTTTGTTGTTTTTTAATCACAAAAGTATTTTATTATTTTCCAGTTACATGTAAAGATAGTTTTCAACATTTGTTTTCGTAAGATTTTTAGTTACAACATTTTTTCCCTCTCTCCCTTCCCTCCCCCCTCCTCAAGACAGAAAGCTATCTGATATAGGTTATATGTTTTGCAAGCAAAACATATTCCTGCATTAGCCATGTTGTGAAAGAAGAATCATCCCCCAATTTTTAAACATTTTTATTTAAAGTTTTGAGTTCCAAATTCTATCCCTCTCTCCCTGCCCCCTCTTCCTGAGACAGTAAGTGATCAGATATAGGTCATACATGTGTCCCAATTACATTTTAATCTGATTCCTGCCACACTCAGGCACTTTGATATCTGGAAACCAAGAGTTTTGACATCTCTACCCTCGAGTACAGATCCTCCACATTTCAGATTTACACTGATCCTTTCAAGCTGTCTCTCTCAAGCCTAGTGGCACAATCCTTGCCAGACAACAACAGTATTTGCCCCAATTCCCTTTGGAGAGAAACTCTTTCCTCTGCCCATTCCCCACCCCCCCAACACTGACAGAGAGGCCAGCCCAGGGCCTAGGAATATGATGATACTTGGCAAAGGAAGGGGAAGGGGAGCTCCAGAGCCCAGAAATCCTATTCTGAAACTCTCTGCTTCTGTTTTCAAAGAAAGCAATGAGGGAACTAAAGGAAAGCTATGCCATTATTACTGTGCCTATTCATCTCTTAGTTTTGTAATAAGATTTTAAAGTATTTTCACATTATCTCGTTTGATCCTTACCACAGTGGGTAAGGCAGACATTATTGTTCTCATGGGACAGATGAGGAAAGTGAGTGAAACTCAGTAAGGTGAAATTATTTTTATCAGGTCACAGAAACAAAAAATGGCAGAATTAGGAATAAAACCTGGAGCTAATGTCTCCTTGTTCAGCATTCTTGTGCTGGTACTGACTCTCTGAGGAGTCTGGTTCTTCCTCCTTTTCCTTGAAGGAGGGGCCACAGGCCCGGGATGACCCCAGGATGGGTCAAGCTCTAAAGAAGAGAGAGAATGGAATGGAATGGAAAATTCTGTTCAGCCTGGTAGAGAGGAAAGTGCACTGGATGATTTGCTTTACAAGGTTTCAAAGTATATTATAAAGTAGCAATCATAAAAAAACTGTCTGGCACAGGAATAAAAAAATAGAAAGCTACCTCAGCAGAACAAAGAATCCGGAAATAAAACCTAGTGTACATAGGAGATTAGTGTTTGATAAGGCTAAAACTAAAAAAAAAAAACAAGCAAAACAAAAAACTGTAGGGAATAGACCAGCTATTCATATCAAAATGTTGGAAAATTGATGAAAGCATGGTGAAAAATGAGTTTAGAGCCACATCTCCTATGCCATAAACTACAAGGAGCTCCAACTGGTTCAACACTCTATAAAAAATGCAAGGAATGAATTAATATTTTTATGTCAGTAGTGTAGGGAAGAAAAATATTTATCAAGCACATTGTGTTGAAGGTGAATTGATTTAATTATGCAAAAATCAAATGAATTTGCATGTTGCAAGCAAGATATTTTAAAAGGAGAAATGGATTGGGGGAAAAATCTTTACAGTAAATATGTCTGATAAAAATCTGATCTCTAGCATCTATAAGGAACTAGCATAACTATATCAAAGTAAGAACTTGTCAAAGGACATTAGTTTTCTTTTTTTGTTGTTGTTGGGGTTTTTTGCAGGGCAATGAGGGTTAAGTGACTTGCCCAGTGTCACACACCTAGTAAGTGTCAAGTATCTGAGGCTGGATTTGAACTCGGGACCTCCTGAATCCAGGGCCAGTGTTTTATCCACTATGCCACCTAGTTGCCTCCAGGACATTAATTTTCAAAACAGGAAATGCAAATTGTCAAAAGCCATTTAAGACACCACCTTGCATCCATCAAATTGTTAACAATAGATTAAAAGAATAAAATGGAATAGCCATAGGAAAATAGACACTGTTGGGATATAAACTGGAGCAAGCTTTTTGGAGAGTAAACTCCAAATTAAGAGTTAGCTTTGACCAGGTGGCCCCACTGCAGGATGGTTAATAACATCCTACGGATGTTATTAAAAGAGGGGAAAAAAAGACCCAGCTCTACAAAAATTGTCCCTTGTAATATCCATTTGAAATAGCAAAACACCGGAAACAATGTACTTGTTCAGAGATTGAGGAATGATTGAGTAAATTGTGGAATATTAGGAGCATACATTTAGGATGCTAGATTTAGAGCCAGAAGGGACCTGAGAGGGCATCTAGCATTTTTTTTTTTTGCCATAAAAATGACAAATAGGAAAAATACAAAGCTAGAAGAATGACACATGAAGTGATTCAACCTGAGGAAAACAGAATTAGAACCTAAACAGACACCATGACTATATTTTAAAAATATAGTCATCCAGAAACAGTAAGTACAGAACAGAATGAGAGAACATAGGACAAATAAATTGCTACCATCTTCTTAAAGCGTATACAAAATGTTACATGAGTCTTGATGCAATTTTAAGCTATTAAAGCTTTAAACTGAAATAAGACTTTTAAGACACGGTATATGTGTTATATAATTACATATTCTATGTGCTACATATTATACAATAACATATAATGTACACAGATATTTTAATTATATTTTTATTTATTATATAAATAGTTCTGATTATATTTGGGGTCTAATTCCATATTTTATTTGTATTTGTTGACCTAGGTTTAAATCCTGCCTCTGACATTTCTTACCTAGGAGATCTTGGGCAAATCACTTAACCTCTTGGTGCCTCAACTTCCTCATCTGTAAAAAGGAGGGGGTTGGGCTAAATGACTTATGAGGTTCCTTCCACCTCTAAATTAAGAGAATATTAAGTTTATAATAGTTTGGGTTTTTTGGCTGGGCAATGAGTGTTAAGTGACTTGCCCAGGGTCACACAGCTAGCAAGGGTCAAGTGTCTGAGGCCGGATTTGAACTCAGGTCCTCCTGAATCCAGGGCCAGTGTTTTATCCACTGTGCCACCTAGCTGCCCCCAATAATAGTTTTTAATAAATTTTTTAAACCATTGGATTTAGGAGTCCAAACAGTTGAATCCCAATCTGGCTTAGGTACTTATTAGTCATGTGACCCCTTTCATAAGTCATTTCAATCAGTTAGCATGCATTTATTAAGTACCTACTATGTGCCATGTACTATGCTAGTTACTGTGGAATGGGAAAGCGAAGACAAAAATTAAATGGTCCCTACCCTTAAGGAGCTTACATTCTATCAAAACAAAACAAACAAACAAACAAAACCCTCTAATCTGTATGCCTGTCAAAAGGATATGACATAATTATATATGTGTGTATGTGTGTGTGTTTACATATGCACACACACAAATAAATTAAATGAATGGACAAATGAATATAAATGAGTGAATGAATGAAGAATGAATGAATGAATGTAGGGGCATTTCAAGGAGTGGGAGAGGTGCTAGCAGCTGGAGGGGTCAGGACAAGCTTCAAGTAGGAAGCCATGCTTGAGCTGAGCTTTGAAGGAAAGTAGAGCTCTAGCTTCCCTTCTGCAGGTCTGTTTCCACATCTATAAAATATATATATATATATATGTATATATATATATATATATATATAAAATTTACCAGCTTTGAACTCAGTTGTTTAGTTAGGTCCAACTCTTTGTGACACCATTCAGGGTTTCTTTTTTCTTTTTTTTCCCCCCTCCATTCTAGGTTTCTTAGCAAAGATACTAGAGTGGTTTGCCATTTCCTTTTCCAGCTCATTTTACAGATGAGGAAACTAAGGCAAACAGGAAGTGACTTCCCCAGGATCACACAGCTACTAAGTGTCTGAGGCTAGATTTGAACTCAGGAAGATGTCTTTCTGACTCCAGGTAATCTATTCACTGCTCCACTTAGCTGCCCCAGCTTTGGCCTTACTGCCTGCCTATCTCTGCCCTGTGACTCTTCAGCAAAATCCAGGAGATCTGAATGAAATTCAATGAAATTTTAATGAAATCACAGATGGGATAGAAATAAGGAAAATGGAATTGTTCATCAAACCCTGATCACTAGAACTACAACCCTTAAAGTCTAGGTATCTCAGTGCTATGTGCTGGACTTGGAACTTGGGAAGAAGACCTGAGTTGAAAGTATTCCTGACTCTGGTGAAAATCTGTGAATCCACTGCGTGCCTCAGTTTCCTCATCTGTAAAATGGGAATAATAATAGCACTAACCTCATAGGGTTGTTGAGAGGCTTGAATGAAATATCTGTAAAGCACTAACTGCTTGTTTATTGTGGTTGTTGTTATTCATCTAAAGGCCTCTTGGAAACTCAGTGATAATGCAACCATCCTATTTCATTCACCTAGCAAGACAACAAAGGATCATAAAATTATAGTTATAATGGTTCTCAGAGGTCATATAATCTAATGCTTATTTTACTGATGAACTTGGGTTCAGAGAAGTGTTTTGCCCACAGTCACAGAACTAGTCATCTGCAGAGCCAAAGTTCAAACTAAGGTCTTCTGATTCTCAATTCAGGGCTCCTTCCGGTATACCACAATGTGCAAGACTCATGGTACCAATTACTGGAGAAGCTTCTATACAGGATGGGAAAAATCGAGGCAGCAAGATGGCACAGTAGATAGATTAGAGGCAGAAAGATTTGACTTCAAATGTGGCCTGTAACACTTACTAGATGAGTGACCCTGGTCAAGTCACTTAACCTCTGGTCAGTTTCCTCATCAGTAAGAGGGAGATAATGATAGCATCTATTTCCTAGTGTTGCTGTGAGGACCAAATGAGGTAATAACTGTAAAGTGCTTAGCACAGTGTCTGGGCACATGGTAAGTCATGATAAGTACTATATAAATGTTAAAAAAAATAATGTAGAAATATGTTTTGCATGACTTCATATGCATGACGGCTAATGTATTTCTTGCCTTCTCAATAGGTGGAGAAGGGGTTAGAGGGAGAGAATGAATTTGAAACTGAAAATAAAAATCTTAAATTTAAAGGATTGGAGAAATCTCTAGATAATAGATCTATAGTAGATCATTATGAAATGAGGTGGGGGGCAGCATGGAAAAGGTTTAATATTGCCCAAAGGGCAATCAAACTGTGAATACCCTTTGATCCAGCAATACCACTACTGGGTCTGTATCCCAAAGATATATAAAAGGGGCGGCTAGATGGCACAGTGGATAAAGCACCAGCCCTGGATTCAGAAGTACCTGAGTTCAAATCCAGCCTCAGACACTTGACACTTACTGGCTGTGTGACCCTGGGCAAGTCACTTAACCCTCATTGCCCTACAAAACAAAAAAACAAAAACAACAACAAAAAAGTGAATCTTGAAAACTATCTTTACATGTAATTGGAAAAAAATACTATTTACAAATATGTGTATGTATGTGTATATGTACATACATACACATACATACCCCCTAATCTTTGAGTTGATTAGAAGAGGGTAACCATCTTTGTCTCACAATCAGGACCCCAACACAACAATGAGGGAGTGTTTCTGATGGATTGAAGTTTTCCTGTGACCTACAGGACAAGCAAAGGCCACTAAGTTTGGCCTTCTGGGTCTGGTACCCTACCCACTATTGAACTTTGTAAGGAACAGAAATTTATACCAAATAATAGAGCATGCCGATAATGGTGCAGGGATATGACTCACTCATTATTCCAAGTCAGTTCAGAGTAATTAACCACCCACTGGTTCAATGATTCTGCCAATCAATCAACCAGCATCACCCATGCAGATTTCTAGAACACAAGAAGTCATCCGTGTTCAGAGAAGAGCAAACCCACAGCAGGGGAGTGAGAAAAAACGACAGTGTCAAATTTGTTTCTAAATCTCTCTATAGTTCCAATCAGAGATGTTTTCCTCTTAAAATGCTTTTGATTAGAAATATTAAAAGCGGTTTCAATGTAAGAGCTCAAAGATACAACCATAGAACAGAGATTACAATTTCAAACCTTGGTGCAGTCAGGGCTCTACCACTAACTCTGTGTGACTGGATTGTCCAGGGAATTCAGGTTCCTGCTTTGTAAATGAGCGGCCTGGATGGAAAACATGATTGATCTCTTCCACATCTTAAATTCCTTTTTCCAGCATTCTACATTTTAGGGCCAAAGTGCAGCAATACTGATATTCTGTGACTCTATGTCCATCGGATGACAGGATTTAGAGTTCGGAGGAATTTTAGAGAACATCTCATTCAGGGGTTCCCAATCAAATGTATGGCCAGTGCTATGCTGGTAAATATTTAACAATTCCCACCCCTCCCAAATATATTCAGGATATACTTTCGAATTTAATCTATATTATAAACATTGTCTACATCACTTTCTGAAGTCTAGACAATCAATAAAACAATAAATCAAGCCCTGATTTGTAGTCTTTGTTGATTTCCAAGGTATAAATGCTCACACTGAAAATTTAACCATCTGTTCTAGCCAGCTGGCTCCAGTACAATCCTGGTACCCATACCTCTTGGGGGGAACATGATTGTCAAGGAGTGAGTATGAGGACTATTTGACAAATAACTATATTATCCTACTGATATAATCTCTATTTTTTTTTCTTATGAACAGATGCACAACAAACTCAATACTTTATTTCCTTTCATATTGGCTAAAAGCCAAGAGATACAGGTGTGTGTGTGCGCATGCGCACGCACACACACACACACACACACACACACACACAAAAAAAAAATTAGGAACTTTTTATTTAGTCCAATTACTTTCTATTCTAACATTCCATTCTAAGGTGCATCTCCTTGGGGTACTTATTTGTATCAATTGGGTAGTGCCCTAGGCCTACAGTCTGGATAGCCTGGGTAAAACTCCAGCCTCCTACATTTACTATACTAGCTGTGTGACTGGGCAAGTCACTTAACCTCTCAGCTTCAGTTTCCTCAAATTTACAAGGAGATAATAAAAGTGGCTACCTTATAAGGTTGTTGTGAGGAGCAAATAAGATAGCATTTATAAAGCACTTTGCACAGTGCCTGGCATATAGTTGTTACGCAAATTCTTTTTCTCACTTCTCTTCCCCAATACAACCCCAGGCACCTTGCTCACTCAGCAAGGTGCAAACAAGTCAGCAATGTATTTAGCAGGTATGATCAATGAGTGAGGACTGGTTTAATCAATGAGTGGATATTTTAAGAGTCTGGTTTTTTGTGGGGGTTTTTTTGGGGGGGGCAGGGCAATGAGGGTTAAGTGACTTGCCAAGTGACTTGCCCAGGGTCACACAGCTAGTAAGTGTCAAGTGTCTGAGGCTGGATTTGAACTCGGGTTCTCCTGAATCCAGGGCCAGTGCTTTATTCACTGCACCACCTAGCTGCCCCCTTGCCTGTTTGTTTGGTTTGTTGTTGTTTGGGGTTTTTTTGGTGAGGCAATTGGGGTTAAGTGACTGGAGTGGGGAAAGACTCTTGGCAAGAAGACCAATCAGCAGGGTATAGCAGTAGTCCAGGCTCAAAGAAATGAGTCTGCACCAAGATGGCAGCAGTGTCAGGGGAGAAAAGAGGGCATGTTTAAGAGATATCAGGAAGGTCAATTTGATGGTTCTTAGCAACTGAATGCATAAAAGCAGGTGGTGGTATGAGAACTTGAGGAGTTAAGGATGTTATTAGACCTAGGGTTTAGGTTTGAAAGGCTATTTCATTCATTGCACTGGTCTATCCCAACAGTCTTTTGCTTTTGACATAAGGGAAAAAACACCATTGCATAGCCCACTTATCTCCTGCCTGGTCTCTAGTCTCTCAAGGGAAGAGAAATACCATTCCATCATGCATCAGTCTCCTGCCTTTGAGGATAGGGGAGAAAATGCCATTCCATCACTCCAGGTCTCCTGCCTGGTTTCCAGTCTTCTTTTGTGAAGAAGACAAAAGCTATTTCATCTAGTACCAGACTCCTTCTTTCCAGGGAAGAGGAGAAAAGCCATTCCATCAAGTCATATAAGCATTTATTAAGCACCTACTATGTATGTAGGTACCAGGCACTGTGTTAAGTGCTGGGAATATAAATAAAGCAAAAGCAAAAAAAAAAGTCCCTGCCCTCAAGGAACTTACAATCTTTTTTTTCTTTTTCTTTTTCTTTTTTTTTTAAAGTCCCTGCCCTCAAGGAACTTACAATCTTTTTTTCTTTTTCTTTTTTCTTTTGGTGAGGCAATTGGGATTAAGTGACTTGCCCAGAGTCACGCAGCTAGTAAGTGTCAAGTGTCTGAGGCTGGGTTTGAACTCAGGTACTCCTGAATCCAGGGCCAGTGCTTTATCCACTGTACCACCTAGCTGCCCTGGAACTTACAATCTAATGGGGGAGACAACATAATACAAACAAATATATACAAAACAAGCTAAATACAAAATAAATGGGATATGACAGAGGAAAGGCATTGGGATTTAAGAGGAACTGGGGAAGGTTCTCTGTAGAAGGTGGGACTTTTAGTTGGGACTTAAGGGAAGCCAGGGAGGTCAGTAGTTGGAATGGAGGAGGGAGAGCATTCTGGGCATGTGATACAGGTAGAGAAAACATTTAGAACCTAGAGAGGGTCATGTTTTTGGAACAGCCAAGAAGCTAATGTCACTGAATTGAAGAGTATGTATCAGGGAGCAAGATTTAAGAAGACTGGAAAGGTAGAAGGGATCTAGGTTATGAAGGGCTTTGAATGCCAAACAGAACATTTCATATTTGCTCCTGGAGCAAAAGGAAGCCACTGGAGTTTAGTGAGTGGGGAGGTGGTGGGAGGAGGGATAAAAGAGAGGCTTGACAGGGACATGGTTGGACCTGTGTTTTAGGAAAGTCACTTTAGTGGCTGAATGGAGGATAGATTGGAGTGGGAAGAGACTTGAGGCAGACAGACCCACTAGCAGGCTAATGCAATAACCCAAGTGTAAGGGGGTGAGGGCCAGCACCAGCGTGGTGGCAATGTTGGAGGAGAAAAGGGGGCATATTCAAGAGATGTTGCGAAGGTGAAATAAGCAGGCCTTGGCAACAGCTTAGATATGGATGGTGAAGCAATACCACTATCAGGTCTGTATTCCAAAGAGACATAAAAATGGGAAAAGGACCCACATGTACAAAAATATTTATAGCAGCTCTTTTTGGTGGGAAAGAATTGGAAACTGAGGAGATGCACCTCAATTGGCAAATGGCTGAACAAATTGTAGTTTATGAATGCAATGGAATACTATTGTGCTATAAGAAATAACAAACAGGAAGATTTCAGAAAAACCTAGAAAACCTAGACTTACATGAATGAGCATGACCCTGGTTGGCTGATAAGCAACATCAAGGTCTGCAAGATGATATGCAGGATATGGATGGATGCTACATATCCTACTGATACCCCATTATTCAAAGATCCCCTCACAGTTATCTTGTTTTTCCCTCCCCTTTGTTTTGTAAAAATACAAAAGACCAGGTCTTCTCTTACTCTAGTGGGACAGTTTTCCATAGCGATCTGTCCTCTGACCAAATATTCCTCTCTCTTACTAAATTTCTCTTTTTTGTTTTTTTTGAGGCAATTGGGGTTAAGCGACTTGCCCAGGGTCATATAGCTAGTAAGTGTCAAGTGTCTGAGGCCAGATTTGAATTCAGGTACTCCTGACTCCAGGGCTAGTGCTCTATCCACTGCACCACCTAGCTGCCCCTCTCTTTTTATTTTTACAAGATTCCTTATGAGCCTCCAATTCTTTGGGTGAGCTAACCACCTCTCCCCGCCCCCCATCCCAATCCAGGTTGCAAGTCCCCCTAAAACTTCAGGTTTTTTCTGAACAACTTTACTGATGAGATTTAGCCTGTGCCAAACCACACCTAGGAGGAAACTATTGTGCTCAGATCAGCTTAGGTAAGGTCTACATTCCTTTTTTTTTTGGTGAGGCAATTGGGGTTAAGTGACTTGCCCAGGGTCACATAGCTAGTAAGTGTCAAGTTCTGAGGATGGATTTGAAGTCAGGTCCTCCTGAATCCAGGGCCGGTACTCTATCCACTGCACCACCTAGCTGCCCCCCCAGGTCTACGTTCTTAATCTAATGACCTTTTTTTTTTTAACCAAGATTTGAGTGACCTAAGTCTTGTACCCATCCCCCCGCAAGCCTTCATAACTCACCTCCAATCATGTCAACCAATTGGATTTGATTGCTGTTGGGGCAGCTAGATGGTGCAGTGGATAAAGCACCGGCCCTGGAGTCAGGAGTACCTGAGTTCAAATCCAGCCTCAGACACTTTACACTTACTAGCTGTGTGACCCTGGGCAAGTCACTTAACCCCAATTGCCTCACAAAAAAAAAAAAAAAAAAGGATTTGATTGCTGTTGACCCACTAGATTTGATGGCTAACTAGTGGATCACCCACAGTTAGAAGAGCATATAAGCTGTGACCTCACAGCCATTAGGGGTCTTTGGTCTGAGAGAGATGGCCATTGACAAACCTTTTATTAATAACCTGATAGCCTATTAATAAAGTGTTTAAATTACCCAGAAACTGTCTTTCATATTTTTAATCTAATCATCACAGGGTACCACCATCCTCCCCATCATAGAACCTACATCTTATCCTCACACTCTCTTACCTCTGATATCCAATCCGTTTGCAAAAATCTTGTTAATTTTACCTTAGTAACATCTCTTTTTTCCGCTGACACTGCCACCAGTTTGGAGCAGGCCCCCATCACTTCATGCCTCTCCACTGCAGTACTCTGATGGTGGGCCTCTCCACCACAAATCTCTCCCCACTCCAGTCCATCTGCCCTTCAATTGCCAAAGTGATCCTTCTAAAGATCAAGTCCAACCACGCAACCCTGATACTCAATAAACTCTAATGCTTTCCTCTTACTTCCAGGTTCAATATAAAATCTTCTGATGTTCAAAACCCTTCAGAAAATATTCTCCCGGGGCGGCTAGGTGGCGCAGTGAATAAAGCACCGGCCTTGGATTCAGGAGTACCTGAGTTCAAATCTGGCCTCAGACACTTGACTTACTACCTGTGTGACCCTGGGCAAGTCACTTAACCCCCATTGCCCAGCAAAAAAAAAAAAAAAAGAAAAAGAAAATATTCTCCCTACCTCTTCCATCCTTTTGTTTGTTTGTTTGTTTTGGGGCTTTTTCTTGTTTTTTTTCGTGGGGCAATAAGGGTTAAGTGACTTGCCCAGGGTCACACAGCTAGTGTCAACTGTCTGAGGCCAGACTTGAACTCAGCTCCTGAATCCAGGGCCAGTGTTTTATCCACCTAGCTGCCCACCTCTTCCATCCTTTTTATACCTTATACCATCTACCCCCACCCCTGCCCACTCTGTACTCTAAGACCAAGTGATACTAGTCTTTAAACAAGACACTCCATGCCAGACTCCAGATATTTTCACGGGCTGTTCTCCATTCTTGGAATGTTCTCCTTCCTCATCTCTGCCTCCTGGCTTCCCTGGCTTCCTTTGAGTCTCAGCTAAAACTCCATCTTCTTTTCTTTTCTTTTTTTTTTTTAAGTTTGTTCAAGATAGCTTAGCAACAAATAACAGACATTTATTTTTATTTTCCAGTTACATGTAAGGGTAGTTTTCAACATTCATTTTCATAAGATTTGGAGTTCCAAATTTTTCTCCCTCCCTCCCTTTTCTTCCCCCTCCACAAGACAGCAACCAGGTTATATATGTACAATCCACAAGTGTTCTTTTTATCAGTTCTTTCTATGGGGGTGGGTAGTAAGCTTCGTCATTAGTCCCTTGGGATTGCCTTAGATCATTGCATTGCTAAGAGTAGTTAAGTCATTCACAATTGCTCATTGAACAATACTGCTGTCACTATGCACAATGTTCTCCCAGCTCTGCTCACTTCACTATACATCAGTTCATGAGTCTTTCCAGGCTTTTCTGGGATCATCCTATTTGTCATTTCCTATAGCACAAGACCATTCCCCCACAATCATATACCACAGCTTCTTCCATCATTCCTCAGTTGATGGACATTCCCTTGATTCTCAATTCTTAGCCACCACAAAGAGTTGCTATAAATATTTTTTGTACAATTTTTCCCCCTTTTCTCTTTTTCATGATTACTATTGCTAACTGTTTCCCTTCCATCCTATTCCCTTCCCCATGATATTTATTCTATTATCCATCTTCTTTCATCCTATCCCTCTTCAAAAGGGATTTACTTCTGTCTGTCCCCTCACCCAATCTGCCCTTCCTTCTTTTGTCCTTCTCTCTTTATCCCCTTCTCCTATTTTCCTGCAGGGTTAAAGAGATTACTCCACCCAATTGAGTTTGTACCTATTCCCTCCTAGAGCCAATTCTGATGAGATTGAGGTCTTTGAGCCAATTCTGATGAGTGTTAGGCTCATTTACTGCCCAGATTAAATAGATTACTCCACCCAGTTGGGTGTGTGTGTGTTAATCCCTCCTTGAGGCAACTCTGATGAGTTTAAGGTCTTTGAGCCTTCTCTGATGAGTGTAAAATTCATTTACTGCCCTGCTCTTCCCCCACTCCATAAACCTTTTCCTGTTTCTTTCATGTAGGATTTCACCTCTGCCCTTCCTCCTCCCCCAGGGCATTCCCCTCACCCCTCAATTTAACCCTAAAGATGTCATCATGGGGCAACTAGGTGACACAGTGGACAAAGCATCCACCCTGGACCCAGGGGGATCCCAGCCAAAACCCGTCCTCAGACACAAGACAGTCACCCACTGCACAACCCCAGGTATGTCCCCAAACTCCAATTTTTTATGGTTCTCTAGGGTCTTGTATTTGAAAGTCAAATTTGCCATTTAGTTCAGGTCTTTTCATCATGAATACCTGAAAGTCTTCTTTTTTATTAAAGTTCCATTTTTTCCTCTGAAAGGTTATGCTCAGTTTTGTTGGGTAGGTGATTCTTGGTTGTAATCCTAATTCCTTTGCCCTCTGGAATATCATATTCCATGCTCTCCAGTCCTTTAATGTAGAAGCTGCTAGATCTTGTGCTATCCTGACTGGGGCTCCACAGTACTTGAATTCTTTCTTTTTGGCAGCTTGAAATATTTTCTCCTTGACTTGAGAGCTCTGGAATTTGGCTATAATATTCCTAGGAGTTTTCCTTTGGGGATTTCTTTCTGGAGGTGATCGGTGGATTCTTTCAATTTCTATTTTACCTTCTGCTTCTAGAATATCAGGGCAATTTTCCCTAAGAATATCTTGGGGGGGCAGCTAGGTGGTGAAGTGGATAAAGCAGCAGCCCTGGATTCAGGAGGACCTGAGTTCAAATCTGGCCTCAGACACTTGACACTTACTAGCTGTGTGACCCTGGGCAAGTCACTTAACCCCCATTGCCCCGCAAAACAAAAAAAGAAACAAAAACAAAAAGATCTTGGAAGAAGATGTCCAAGCTACTTCCTTGATCATGAAAACCCCACCTTCTACAGCAAGTCTTTGCCTGTTGATTATTTCTCACACATATATGTATATGTGTATAAGTACACATATATATACACACACAGAGAAGATATACATATATAGAGCTTGTTTGTACATAGTTGTTTGCATGTTGTTTCTCCAATTTGACTGTGACTGCCTTGAGAGTAAGAACTATCTTTTACCTTTCTTTGTACCTAGTACTTAGCACAATGCGTAGCATGTGTTTATTGACTGACTGAGCTTAGGTGACTGGGAGTATGGTGGAACCCTCACTAGTAAAATGGCAATTAGGGAAAGAAAAGGATGTAATTTTGAACATGTTGTATTTAAAATGTCTATAGGACATCTTGTTTGAGATACCCAATAGGCAGTTGGAGATGTGAGTCTGGTGGTTCAGGAGAAAAGTTAGACCTAGATAAATAAATCTGAGAATCATCTGTATAGAGACAAATGGTAATTGAATCTATGGGGGCTGACAAGTTCTCCAGAAGAAATAATGTAAAGGGAGAAGATAAGAAGGCCCAGGATAGGACTCTGAGGAACATCTGTTTAGCAGGCATGACCTGGATGAGAACCCAGCAAAAGAGACTGAGGAGGGGCAGCTAGGTGGCGCAGTGGATAAAGCACCGGCCTTGGATTCAGGAGTAGCTGAGTTCAAATCCAGCCTCAGACACTTGACACTTACTAGCTGTGTAACCCTGGGCAAGTCACTTAACCCCAATTTGCCTCACCAAAAGAGAACATTAGTAACTTCGGAGAGAACAGTTTTGGTTGAATGAGCCTGGAAGTCAGACTGCAAAGAGTTAAGAAGAGGATGGGAGAAAAGGAATTAAAGATGCCAATTGTAGGTGTCCTTCTTAGGAAGTTTAGCCATGAAAGGTAGGAGATATAGAATGGTAGATGGTAGAACCACCTCAGAGAAAGAGGGGCAAGAGGTGTCTTCTCATCTCTTCTTTAGGGCCAACCTTGTTCTTCATAATTTTGCACCATTCAGTTTTGATTGTTTTATAATTGTTGCTTTTTTCATTTACATTGTTATAGTCATTGTGTATATTGTTTTCTTGGCTCCACTCACTTTACTTTGCATCAGTTCATATATATCTTTCTGTTCCTCCTTGTACATACTATGTTCATCACTTTTTTTTTTTTTTTGCATAGGGCAATGAGGGTTAAGTGACTTGCCCAGGTTCACATAGCTAGTAAGTGTCAAGTGTCTGAAGCCAGATTTGAATTCAGATACTCCTGAATCCAGGGCCGGTGCTTTATTCACTGTGCCACCTAGCTGCCCCGTTTATCACTTCTTACAACAATATTTAGATGTAATATTACATTATGATCATGTAAGACAATCTGTTCAGCCATTCCCCAATTGATGGGCTTTGATCTTGAGTCCAGTTCTTTGATATAATAAAAAGTACTGCTCTAAATATTTTTGGAATTTATAGAACCTTTCATTTTGTCAGTGAACTCACTGTGGCATAGGCCTTGCAGTGAAAGCTCTCGGCCAAAGCTATGGGTATTTTAGTATTTATTTACATAATTCTATACTGCTTCCTAATTTGTTGTACACAACATCCTATTGATTCACAACTCCACCAACTATGCATTAGTGTGCCAGTCTTTTCACAATCCCTTCAGTATTGATTATTCAAGTTCTCTGTCATCTTTGCCTATATTCTGAGTGGAAAGTGAAACCTTGAGGTTGTTTTAATTCATTTTTCTCTTGTTAGTGATTGAAGTATTCTTTCATATGGTTGCTAGCAATTTCTACTTTTTTGGAAAACTGTTTATATCTTTGGATCCCTTACCTTATTGTAGAATGGCTTTTTGTCTTATTTATTTTTATCTTTGTCTTTAATTTCTTTCTCTTTCCTTATTGCTAGTGCTACCATTGCTAGAACTATATCAAATAACAGCAGAAAGCAAATATTATTTTTTAAGTAAAAGTTCTATCAGCCCCTGCCAATCTACTCATCCACACTGAGACTGACTTTCAGCCCACCCCTCCACCCCAAACTTACCCCAGAGCACATGAACTGACTATTTATTTTTTTCTTTTGCGGGACATTGAGGGTTAAGTGACTTGCCCAGGGTCATAAAAGCTAGTAAGTGTCAAGTGTCTGAGGCTGGATTTTAACTCAGGGCCTCCTGAATCCAGGGCAGGTGCTTTATCTACTGTGTCACCTAGCTGCCCCATGAAATGACTTTAACCATTAAAGTTTTATGAAGGGTCAGATCATAGAATGTCAGGGCTGGAAGAGATATTACAGATGAGAAAATCAATCAGTCCATTTATTAAGGGCCTATTACATGCCCCACTAGAAATGACTTGTCCCTTATACCACCTGCCTCACTTCTGAGATTCAATGCATTTTCAAAACCCTATTCCAGGTCCCTAGGGATGGCAACCTGAGCTCCTCCTTACCCTCTAGGGGGCAGGGAGGTGGGTCCACAGATTTGAAAGAATTCATTGCTAGGAGGCTCATATAAAGAGCAATGGCCAGCCTGGTAATACCTCCCACTGCTCCAGGGTACCTCTCCTACCTAGCATTCCAAAATGCCATAGGGAAATAAGGGTGCCTTTTTTTTTTGTGGGGCAATGGGGGTTAAGTGACTTGCCCAGGGTCACACAGATAGTGTCAAGTGTCTGAGGCTGGATTTGAACTCACGTCCTCCTGAATCCAGGGCCAGTGCTTTATCCACTGCACCACCTAGCTGCCCTAGGGTGCCTTTTTGTCTTAATATTTATTAGCAGTTAATTTATCTTAGAAAACAAACACTTATCAGAGATGTTTAATATGGACTTTTCCCTGAAGGATGGCTTCCTTTCTTGTATATGCATTAATTTCCTTCATGAAAAAGCTTTTCAATTTTATGTAATCAAAATTATCAATTTTATCTTTTTGTAATTGTGTCTATCCCTTTAAGAACTTACCCCCTAACTCATAGCTGTGAAAGATGTTACCTGCTTCTCTTATAATCTGTTTTATAATGTGATAATAGTTAGATCATGTATCCATTTTGAATTTATTGCAGATATTGTAGATATAAGATATTGGTTTAATCCTAATCTCTACTGAACTGCTTTCTAATTATCCCAGAAGTTCTTATCAAATAAGGAATTCTTTCTTAGGTGATTCATATCTTTAGATTTATTGAACACTGGGGTATTGGAGTTTCATTATTTCTGATGCTTCCCTGTCTAATCTTTTTCATTCATCTATTTTTCTATTACTTTATCCAACACCAAATGGTTTTGATGACTGATGCTGTATAATAAAATGAGACCTAGAAGCGCCATTCTCCATTACTAGCCATTTTTATTCATTATTCCCTTAGACATTCTAGATCGTTTGTTCCTCTAAATTAATTTTGTTGGGGCAGCTAGGTGGCGCAGTGGATAAAGCACTGGCCTTGGATTCAGGAGGACCTGAGTTCAAATCTGGCCTTAGACACTTGACACTTAACTAGCTGTGTGACCCTGGGCAAGTCACTTAACCCTCATTGCCCTGCCAAAAAAAAAAACAAAACAAATTTTGTTATTGTTGTGTCTAGCTCTGTATAGTATCCCTTTGACAATTTGATTGGTATAGAACTAAATTTGTTAATTAATTTTGAAAGTATCATAATTTTTATTATATCGGCATAACACAACCATGAGTATGGAATATTCCTACAATTATTTAAGTCTGTGTTTATTTCTTTAAGGAGCATTTTGTAATTAAATCCACACAGGCATTGAATGTTCTTTGGTAGACCAACTCCCAAATGGTTAATACATTTTGTAGTTATGTTTGTAGGTTTATTCTGTAGTTTTCAACTTTGCTGATGTTATTTTCTCAATTAGTTTCTTTGCTGATCTATGTGGTATTGGGTATTTTTTTTAAGAGTAACACATGCTGGGGGCAGCTAGGTGGCACAGTGGATAAAGAACTGGCTTTGAATTCAGGAGGACCTGAGTTCAAATCCAGCCTCAGACACTTGACACTTAACTAGCTGTGTGACCCTCGGCAAGTCACTTAACCCTCATTGCCCTGCAAAAAAAATAATAAAATAAAATTCAATTTAAAAAAAGAGTAACACATGCTTTTGGGCAACTATCCCCAACTTCCACTCCTACTGACAAGCTGGGTTCCCCCAAAATGACTACTATGTCCCCCTAAGTGATCTAGAGGTAGTCCAGAGAGCATGAAGAATATATTTCTAATACTGTATAGCTCATGAGCCCCCAGAACCGTTTCCTCTACAATATTGTCAGCTGATTATCGTTTAGTCAGCTAGATTGAATTAGGCTTAGAAATGGGTATTTATGGGGGCAGCTAGGTGGAGCAGTGGATAAAGCACCTACCCTGGAGTCGAGATTACCTGAGTTCAAATCTGGCCTCAGACACTTGACACTTACTGGCTGTGTGACCCTGGGCAAGTCACTTAACCCCCATTGCCCCACAAAAAAAAAAAGAAATGGGTATTTACTAAGGTGATATCATAGGAACAGTTGGCATAAAACATCTCCCTAAATGTCTGTGGCACTCTCTCCCACAAGTATATTGGCATAACACAACCATGAGTATGGAATATTCATACTTAGAGATCACATTTAGCAAAGGGCTTTCTGAAAGCACTTTTGCTGGAGTCCTCAAGATGTTTCCCTCCTATACCAAGTAGCTTTTCTTCTAGGTTCTTTGTAGATCCTTGAATCTTAGTCCAGTTTGGGGTTGACTCCCAATGCAGACACTATAGCTATAACTATAAGCTATATAGCTAGCATTTACATAGCAGAAGTGCTTGTGTGAGGGAAAACAATCCTCTTCTCATAATTCTCAGGAATTCAGCAGCAATGTGACAAAGGCTCTTTTATTTCCTTCTCCTGAGAAGAAGGGACCCTAGTGTGCAGCTAATGGGTACCAAAAAAGGGGGCTCAAAGGCCCTGTTTTAAACCCTATTCGTTAATGAGAATGGACCCTCCCCTTTTTCATCATTGGTCCAAATACTCAAGGGTTACAATCTACCACAAAAACAAGCTAATTGGAATGCAGTATTCCCATCTCTCTTCCTTATATGGGCATAACTCAGGAGTGAACCTTATTCTTCCTTATATGGACACAACTCAGAAGCGGACTTTATTGAGACCAGGGCTTGTTGAACCATGTGATTTTTTTTTTTTTTAGTGAGGCAATTGGGGTTAAGTGACTTGCCCAGGGTCACACAGCTAGTAAGTGTTAAGTGTCTGAGGCCAAATTTGAACTCAGTTACTCTTGACTCCAGGGCCGGTGGAACCATGTGATTTTGTTAGCCAGAGGGGGAGGAGGGGATCTGAGGCCTTTGTCCTAAAAACAGGTTAGGAGGAGTTTGATTGACTGTTATATCCTCATTGAAAAGAGACAACTACCCATTTTCTCACACTTGTGCTTTACAAATATTATCTCACTTAATCCTCATAACAGCCCTGAGAATTTGGTGCTATTATTTTCATTCCCATTTTATAGTTGAGGAAACTGAGGCAGGCAGCAAGCAGTTAAGTGACTTGCCCAGGGTCAAACAGTGTCTGTTTCAGATCTGAACTCAGGACTTTCCTAACTCCAGGCCCAGTGCTCTATCCACTGCACCACATAGGTTTGTTACTGTTCAGTCATTTCAGTCATGTCCAACTCTTTGGGGAACCCGTTTGGGGGTTTTCTTGGAAGAGATTCTGGAGTAGTTTGCCATTTCCTTCCTTCTCCAGCTCATTTTACAGATGAGGAAACTGAGGCAAGCAGGGTTAAGTGACTTGCCCAGTGTCACATAAGTATCTGAGGCCAGATTTGAAATCAAGAAGAGTAGTCTGGGGCAGCTAGGTGGTGCAGTGGATAGAGCACCAGCCCTGGAGTCAGGAGTACCTGAGTTCAAATCTGACCTCAGACACTTAACACTTACTAGCTGTATGACCCTGGGCAAGTCACTTAACCCCAATTGCCTCACTAAAAAACAACAACAAAGAAGAGTAGTCTTCCTGACTCCAAGTGTTCTACACTACTGAGCCACCTAGGGGCCCCAAACCACATAGGAACCTAAGTAGTTACTAAGTAGCTACTGTGTAGCAGGCACTATACTAAGAGCTTTAAAAAATATTATCTCAGGGCAGCTAGGTGGCGCAATGGATAAAGCACTGGCCCTGGATTCAGGAGGACCTGAGTTGAAATCCAGCCTCAGATACTTGACACTCACTAGCTGTGTGACCCTGGGCAAGTCACTTAACCCCCATTGCCCTGCAAAAAAAAATATATAATAAAAAATATCTCATTAGATCCTTACAACAATACTGATCCCAGTTGATTCAGGAGCACAGCTAAGATGGTGATGGGAAGATGTAAAGTCCTTTAGTTGTCTGAAGGTCACAAAGTCTAGAAAGAGGGTAGAAACAGATATAGAGAGCAACACCTCTTCCTTCCTCACTAATCAATTGTTTCTCTGGAGTTTAAGTGGAACTTTTTTCCTTTCCCCCAAGTTCCTAGGTTTTATATGGAACCTCCTAGTTGCCTCAGGGAATCTGAAAGCTCTTCTGGGGCAATGTCATTCCAGTCTGATTTATTTAGCCTAAAAACTATGACTTCAATTGATTGGTCTTACTTGGTTATGGTAACAAGGCATGCCATTTACTTGAGTGGGATAGGGGTGCCTTGATTACTTTATTCAATCAATATTTACCCTTACATAAGTAAGCCATCATATTAGTAACTAGGGATAGTTTTGTTATCTCTTTGCCTATCTTTAAGTGTTTAATTTCTTTTTTCTATTGCTAGTACTATATCAAATAACAGCAGGCAGCAAATATATATATGTATGTATATTTATATGTGTGTGTGTGTGTGTGTGTATGTATGTATATATTTTTAAGAAAAAGCTCCATCACCCCCTGCCAATCTACTCATCCACACTGAGATTGGCTTTCAGCCTACCCCTCCACCCAATCTTATCCAAAGCACATGAACTGACTTTAACCACTAAAGTTTTAAGGAAGGGTCAGTTCATAGAATGTCAGGGCTGGAAGAGATATTACAGATGAGAAAAACAATTAGTCAATCCATTTATTAAGAGCCCATTATGTGCCCCACTAGAAATGACTTGTCCATTACACCACCTGGCTCACTTCTGAGATCCAATGCGTTTTCAAAACCCTATTCCAGGTCCCTAGGGATGGCAACCTGAGCTCCTCCCTACCCTCTAGGGGGCAGGGAGGCTGGCCCACAGATTTGAAAGAATTTATTGCTAGGAGGCTCAGATAAAGAGCCCTGTCCAGTCCGGTAGCAGCTCCCACTGCTCCAGGGTACCTCTCCTACCTAGCATTCCAAAAGGTCATAAGGAAATAGAGGTAGGGCTGAAAGGGCCTTTCCAGACCTTCTTATCCAAATCCCACCATTTTACAGTTCAGGAAACTGAGGCCCAGAGAGATGAAGTACTTTGCTTAAAGTCATAGGGGTAGTAAGAGGATGGAGATGAGAATGGATCATGAGGGGCAGCTAGGTGGCGCAGTGGATAAAGCACTGGCCCTGGATTCAGGAGGACCTGAGTTCCAATCCAGCCTCAGACACTTGGCACTAGCTGGGTGACCCTGGCAAGTCACTTAACCCTCATTGCTCTGCAAAGAAAGAAAGAAAGAAAAAAGAAAAAAAGAAAAGAGAATGGATCATGAGTTCTCAGAGTCCAAACTCAGTGCTCCCTCTGTCCGCTGCACCACATTGCCCCAGGCTTGAACTGTTGCCTAAATTAAGGTCAAAGAGGGCTCCCAGGTCCGGCTCCTTCTTCCACTCTACTTCCCTTTCAAGCTCTCTGCCTTGGGCCGGACTACCCCACCCCCGATCTCTTATCCTGGTCTTACCTTCCTCCTCCCAGAGCTGCAAGGTCTGCGGGTCGCTCTTGCGCACGCTGCCCAGGAACTCGGGCTGCACCGGTTGCATTCTGGCATCCAGGCGCTCCAGAGGACCCTGCTGCTCCTGGGTGCAGGCCGCGGCCGCCCGCTGGCAGTGCTCCCTCAGCTCGTCGGGGTCCAGCAGGGCCAGTTCGGTGAGCAGGGACGCTCTCCCAGCCGGTTCCAGCTCTGCCCAGAAGCGCAGGAGATGGGACTGGCCGGCCTGCTCCAACCTGGCTCGTATCTCCTCCTCCGACACCATGTCTACGCTACAGACACCAACCAGTACCAGCACCAAAAGCAGAAGACAGAGTCTGTGGAACTTCCCCGGGAGGTAGCGACTGGTCTGGGACGTCGTCTCCCGCCTTAAGCTTGCATAGAGCACTCGTGACCGGTCCAGGAACTGACCTAATGTCACGCGCTCTCAGAGCCAGGCGATCTATAGGCTTCCAACTCCAGCAAATATTCTCCTCTAACCTGTGGGCTGGGCCTCCCGGCCCTAGGACTGGGTCAGCTATAGGGTCTTCCTCCCCGCCCCTTTCCATCCCTGAAAAGTTTCTGGCACGCATGCCCAGTACCATTCTCGGAGAGGCGTGCTAAGCGTCTACTGGGCTTCCTAGTGGAAGTAGCCCTGGACTTTACTATCACTTGGATAACAGGGGGACGAGGTGGCACAGGGTTAAATCCTAAGGTCCGGCTCCTTCCTGTCCCACGGGGGAAATTCTGCTGCTTTACCTAGCACTTCCTCCAGAGCCTCTGCTCCAGGGAGGAAGGTTCAGCTTTTTCTCACCCTCTCACTGGCCAGGGACTTTTAAGAGACTGGAAAAAGTTGACACTGCAGTAGGGGGTGAACGTGAAGGAAGACGGGATGCTCGTCCCATCTCTTAATCCCTCAACATGTACAAAAGCTTTGGGCTTATTTATTTGTCCTGAGCCTCCCCCATTGACTTCCAGGGAAGGCTAGTTATGATTCTCCCCCATTTTATGGGAGGTAGAGAACTGAGGGACCTGAGTCAAACTGAGTGCTAGGGCACTGGTTCTGTGAATGGAAGGTAGTCGTTCCTGGGCAACAGGTTACTAGGACTGGCATGGAGGAAGAGGAAGAGGAAGAGGAAGAGGATGAGGATACAGAGGGGACTTGAAGATAGCTGAATACCTGGCTCCACATCCCAGGCTATAGAAGAAATCCTCGAGCTTTCCACTCCCAGCTCATCTTAGTTGGTAATGCAAAGGGGATTTAGAGCCCCAAGGAGCGTAGCTAAAAAAAAAAAACAACAACACACGACTGAGGAGTTCAGAGAAACCTGGAAGGACTTGCATGAACTGATGATGAGTGAGATGAGCAGAACCAGAAGAACATTGTACACAGTATCATCAACAGTATTTGATGATCAGCTGTGGTACACTAGATTCTTCTCACCAATACAACAGTACAAGAAAGTTCCAAAGGACTCATGATGGAAAAGGATCTCCAAATCCAGGAAAAAAAAAAAAAACTGTGGAATATGGATGCTGATTGAACCATACTATTTCTTTTGTTTTTGTTGCTGTTGTTTTTCTTTTTTCGAGGTTTTTCCTTTTTGCTCTGATTCTTCTCTTATAACATGACTAATGCAGAAATATGTTTAATATTATATATATATATATAATACAACCTATATCAGATTACCTGCTGTCTAGGGGAGGGGGGGAGAGAGGGGAGGGAGGGAGAAAAATTTGAAATTGGAAATCTTATAAAAACAAATGTTTAAAACTATCTCTAGGGGAGTGGCTAGATGGTGAAGTGGATAAAGCACCGGCAGTGGATTCAGGAGTACTTGAGTTCAAATCTGGCCTCAGACACTTGACACTTACTAGCTGTGTGACCCTGGGCAAGTCGCTTAAACCCCATTGCCCTGCAAAACAAACAAACAAAACTATCTCTACATGTAACTGGAAAATAATAAAATACTTTTATTTTAAAAAAAATAAAAATTAAAAAATGACTTTGTTCTTCCATTCTCCCCTTCCCCTTCCACCTTCCAACGTCTCCTCCACCCAACCTCCAGTATTCTGATCCAGAGGCATTGGCCTCCTTGCTGTTCCTCCGATAAAGTGGGCTCTGGGCATTTTTACTGGCTGTACCCCCATGCCTGGAATGCTTTCCCTCTTCATCTGGCTTCCTTCAAATCTCAGCTAAAATCCCACCTTCTAGAGGAAGCCTTTTCTAATCCCTCTAAATTCTAGCACTTCTGTTGATTATTTCCTATTTATCCTGCATATTGCTTGTTTGTATGTAGTTGTTTGCATGTTTCTGTCCCATGAGACTGTGATCTCTTGGAGGGCAAGGACTGTCTCTTCTTGCCTTTCTTTACATCCCTTTGCACTTCAATGGCAGGGACAAAGTGAGTTACTTCTTATTCTGTGTGTTCCCTTGCAGTGTCTAAATTGGTATCAGGTAATTTTGATTATATTAATTTTTTTCTTTTTTTTTCTTTTTCTTTTTTTGTTTTTTTGCTGGGCAATGATGGTTAAGTGACTTGCCCAGGGTCACACAGCCAGTAAGTGTTAAGTGTCTGAGGCCAGATTTGAACTCAGGTCCTCCTGAATCCAGGGCCAGTGCTTTATTCACAGCACCACTTAACTGCCCCTGATTATATTAATTTAAAAAGGATTTGTACAAACAAAAACAATTCGACCAAGATAAGAAGGAAAGCAGAAAGATGGGAAACAATTTTTTTTCAAATGTCTTTGATAAAGGACTCATTTCTCAAATACATAGAAAAATGAATTAAATTTATAAGAACACAAATCATTCCTCAATTGATAAATGGTCAAAGGATAGGAACAGGCAGTTTTCAGACAAAGAAATCAAAGATACATATAATCATATGAAAAAATGCTCTAGATTACTGTTAGAGAAATGCAAATTAAAACAACTCTGAAGTACTACCTCATACCTATTAGATTGACTAATATGACAGAAAAGGAAAATGACAAATGTTGAAGGGAATGTAGAAAAATTGAGACCAATGGAGTTATAAACTAGTCCAACCATTCAGGAGAATAATTTGGAATGATGCCCAAAGGACTATAAAACTGTGCATACCTTTGACCCAGCAGTAGCACTACTAGGTCCCAAAAAGATCATAAAATTTGTATCCCGAAAAGATCATAAAAAAAGAGAAAAGGACCTACATGTACAAAAATATCATAGCAGCTCTTTTTGTGGTGGAAAAGAATTGGAAACTGAGGAGATGCCCATCAGTTGGGAAATGGCTGAACAAGTTGTGGTATATGAATGTAATGGAATACTATTGTGCTGTAAGAAATGATGAGCAGGCAGATTTCAGAAAAATCTGGGAAGACTTAAATGAACCAATGCTGAGTGAAGTGAGCAGAACCAGGAGAACATTGTACGAAAGTAGCAGTAACATTGTATGATGAGCTTTAGCTCTTCTCTGCAATACAATGATCCAAGACAATTCCAAAAGACTCATGATGGAAAAATGCTATCTACAGTCAAAGAACTGAGTCAAAATGCAGATCGAAGTATACTATTTTCACTTTTTTCCCTATTTTTTTTCCTTCTGTTCTCTTCTTTTACAACATGACTAATATGGAAATGTGTTTTACATGATTGCACATACATAACCTGTATCAGATTGTTTGCTGTCTTGAGGAGGGCAGAGGGAAGGAAAGGAGAAAAAAATGTGGAACTCTAAATCTTATAAAAAATGACTGTTGAAAATTGTCTTTATATGTAATTGGAAAAAATAAAGCACTATTTACATTAGATAGATAAGATAGATATAGGATATATAGATGGGTAGATGGATAGATGGACACATGAATGAGTGAATGCATGAATGAATGAATGAATTGGTATCAGACCCATGCTCAACACTCAATAAACAGTTGCTGACTTCCGGAACTGTAGCCAAGGCCCTTATTGACTCTTTACCACACACCTGAGGTTCCCCAAGGGGTCACCTGATGCTTAGGGAGTGACTTCCCTCCCCTGCCACCCCCAAGATTCAACAGCTAAAAAGAGCCTTGTTCTCCTTAAGCAAATGCTCTATAGTAACACAAAGCTCTCTTGTCCCAGGCTGGTGCAGCTCTCAGCTGTGGCTTCCTCAGCTACAAAAATGTTTCCACTCATTTCAATGATGTCTGATGTCATTCCTGTATTCCCTTGGACAAACCCCTGCTTTATTCCCAAACAGATTTGCAGCACAGTCATTGTCTGGCTAGATAGCCCTCAGAGTTTACTGACTGAGAAACGTCTTTCTAGTATGTTGGGGCAGTGCTGTCTTAGGTATTATACTCCGCCCCTGTTTCCAGTCTCTGGACCTGGCTGGTTCTTGGAGAATCAAGAGAGAAAGGGGCTGTGGAAGGCTAGCAGGTAGAAGTGGAGAGATTGGCTTTCATATTATCTTCTCCCTGGACCCTGTCCAGCTGGCCTTATCCAGGCAAGACTAGTGTTTAGAAAGTAGCAGAGAGCAAACATTCATAACAGGTATTAGGGGCAAAGGTCAGCAACACACTCCTTTCTAGTCACATAAAGGAATAAAGATCTCAGATGATATAACAACCTGAGATGATACTCAGTTTCTAAAATCTAAGACCAGTTTTTTTTTTTGGGGGGGAGGTGCTAAAACAGAGGCCACTATAAGAACCTAATCAATGTGTTAAATGAAGATTAAGATGGATTCAGTGAATAAGTTGTTTACTTGTAAATTATGCTTCATTTTAACATGTCTGCTCAAAGATTTCTTACATTGTAATAAAGTCTCTTTTTACCTTAAATGGTAAACTTAGCCTACAAAGGAGGGAGACAAGTGAAAGTTAAAAGGGAAAGGCCACCATTCCAAGGTTACAGAATTGAGGAAAATACCTAGATCTTGCTCTCGGCAATAAAAGTTAACAGCATTGGATTCTTTTTTTTTTTTTTTTTGGTCGGGCTATGGGGTGTTAAGTGACTTGCCCAGGGTCACACAGCCAATAAGTGTCAAGTGTCTGAGGCCGCATTTGAACTCAGGTACTCCTGAATCCAGGGCCAGTACTCTATCCACTGTGCCACCTAGCTGCCCCCCAACAGCATTGGATTCTAAGGAGTGATCTATTTGAGGATGTCCAGACCAGTAGTGTCACAGTTGGCCACAAGAGATGAAAGTTTGTGCTTTGTGATTCCTTGAAGTACATCCCACTGTTAGGCAAAAACACCTCAGGGTTCTCTTTGTCCATATCATATGATTTCTTCTCTTCTCTTCTCTTAGACATTGTTAGATATTGGCACCTCCCTTGGTCTGGCTCTGACTTCTCTACCTTGGTATTGTCGTGGGAAAAATGGGGTATGGGGTTTGGGTAGAGGTAGGAGTAAGGGGTAGGGGTTTGGGGTTTGGGGTAGGGGTAAGGGTCCTTAGGAATTCCTCTTTAAAGAATTACACCCTCTTGCACACAAAAGCAGTTAGAATAAGATAGTCATTTATTTAGAGGAAGGGGAAGGGAAACCAAGAGAAATCCTTGGACTTCTCATGAGGAGAAAGGCATGGCACAGAGAGAGTGGCTCTGAGATACCAATCTCCTCGAGCAGGAGACAGGCAGATACTTTTATTGAGGACTGATGGGGGTGACCATCTGCCTGAGGAAAGTTCCTTTAGTGAGGGAGGATCATCTTCCACTGGTGGTGACTGGAGGAACTGGGTTAGGGGTGGCTGCAGATCTCTCAAGCCATCTCCTCAGGACACAAAGGAAGCAGCCACACCTAATCTTATTGTTCCAGGGTTGAAGGAGACTAGAATGAAGGGTGGGGGTCCCGCTCAGTCCAATCTGGTTCCACATATCTCTCTAGGCCTGTCTGTCCTCTGGTTTAGTTTCTCATTCATTTATTTATTTAGTTTCTTCATTCATTTATTAAACATCTACACTGTGCAAGATACAGTGTTAAATATGGGATAACCCTGTCCAGTGCTGAATATGATTTCTGTAGCAGGCCAAAACAGCCCTTTAGAGCAAGGTCTGTGTCATATCTTATCTTCATATTCCGTACACAGTGCCTTCCACACAGTAAGCACTTAATAAATGCTGATTGAATGAATCAAACTAACCAAATGCCAGAGCTGGAAAGGACCTTAAAGATCATATAATCTGACCCTCACATTAGATAAAGAAAATTAAAACAGTGAGGCATAGGCAGCATTATGTAGTGCACCAAGCATTGGACTAGGAATTCTGCCTCTTATTTGCAGTGTGACAAATTACTTGCTCAGCTATAAAATAAGGTGGTGGCTGAACTCAAATGATGTAGGCTGACAGCTTTGTGCAGCTCTGCCTCTCTTAAATCAAATTCCCTAGCATGATATCTTTGGTCCTCTTTGAAAACAAAGGAGAACAACAACAACAACAACAACAATATTAGTTCAGACAATACATTTCTAGAACTCTGGAGATTTGGATTTGAGTCCCAGTAACCTGAACGAGTCATAGGGTCTCACTGTTCTGGAAGGCTCATCTAATGCAGCACCTTCTTTTTACAGACAAGAAAAATGAAGCCCAGAAAAGTTATGACTTACCTAAAGTCTCTGCTTCTCCCTGGCTCAGTTTTTCCTCTATTAAAAGCGAATGGGGAGGGACAGCTAGGTGGCGCAGTGGATAGAGCACCAGTCCTGGATTCAGGAGTACCTGAGTTCAAATCTGACCTCAGACACTTAACACTTACTAGCTGTGTGACCTTGGGCAAGTCACTTAACCCCAATTGTCTCACTAAAAAAAATAATAAATAAAAATGTGTTTCTTATTTTAAAAAAGCGAATGGGGGAGGGGCAGCTAGATGGCACAGTGGATAGAGCACTGGCCCTGGAGTCAGGAGTACTTGAGTTCAAATCCGGCCTCAGACACTTAACACTTACTAGCTGTGTGACCCTGGGCAAGTCACTTAACCTTGATTGCCTCACCAAAAAAAAAAAAAAAGTGAATGGGGGAGGGGAGCTAGGTGGCACAGTGCATAAAGCACCAGCCCTGGATTCAGGAGGACCTGAGTTCAAATCTGGCCTCAGACACTTGACACTTACTAGCTGTGTGACCCTGAGCAAATCACTTAACCCTCATAGCCCTACCAAAAAAAAAAAGTGAATGAAATAAGAGAAGGGGAGGGGTGATTGAAGGGAGAGCAAATTGGGGGAGGCAGTAGTCAGAAGCAAAAGTGAATGAATAATAAATTCCTGCCTTCATCACAGAGTGATCCTTAGGTTCAAATAAGATAATTATCTATCTGTGGGAAAACTAGGATGATAATCCACTGTTGGTGGAGTTGTGAAAAGCTCCAACCATTCTGGAGAGCAATTCAGACCTATGCCCAAAGGGCTTTGATCCCGCAGCAATACCACTGCTAGGTTTATATCCCAAAGACATCTCAAAAAAGAAAAAAGGGACAGCTGGGTGGCGCAGTGGATAGAGCACTGGCCCTGGAGTCAGGAGGACCTGAGTTCAAATGCGGCCTCAGACACTTAACACTAGCTGTGTGACCCTGGGCAAGTCACTTAACCCCAATTGCCTCACTAAAAAAAAAAAGAGAGAGAGAGAGAGAGAGAAAAGACCTATTTGTACAAAAATATTTATAGCAGCTCTTGTATGACTTGTATGAACTGATGTATAGTGAAGTGAGCAGAACCAAGAGAACTTGTGCAGAGACAGCAATATTGTTTGATGAAGAACTGTGAATGACTTAACTATTCTCAGTAATACAATGATCCAAGACAATCCCAAAGGACTAATGATGAAGCATACTATCCACATCCAAAGAAAGAACTGATATTGATTGAACACAGACTGAAGCATGCTATTTTTCACTTTCTTTCATTTTTTTTCCTTTTATTCAAGTTTTCTTATCCAAAATGCCTAATATGGTAATGTTTTACATAATTGGACATGTATAACCCACATCTGATTGCTTACTGACTCAGGAAGGGGTGGGGGGGAGGGGAGGGAGGGAAGGAGAGATAAAATTTGGAGCTCAAAACTATAAATTAAAATAATAATTATTTTTAAAAAGCCTTAAATTAATTTCTGACCACATTGATTAAGATTATCAGTCATAAGAAGTCTGACATTCTGAAAAAAAAAAGATAATTATCTACGGGAGCACTTTGTAAACTAGAAAGTACTATAAAGTGTTAAACTCTGAAACTCAGAGAATGTCAGAGCTAGAAGAAACCTCAGTACAACCCACTCATTTTACAGATGAGGAAACTGAGTCCTACAAGAGATCAGTAACTTGTTCCAAGTCTCCCAGCTCTACTATACAGGGTGGTAGTATTAAGAGTAAAACTCAGGTCTCCTGGATCTCAATTCATGACTATGTAATGTACATACATGTCTTATTCTTTTGGTGCACTGAAACCTTCACAGTGATGGGAACAAAATCACACTTGTATTTGTACTCTCCTGCCGTCCCCACCACTATACTGCTTCAAGGCCTTGCACAAACTGACACTAGGGAGGAGCAGTCAGTCAATCAATAAGCATGCATTAAGCACTTACTATATGCCAGGCCCTATGCTAAGTGTTGGAGGTACAAGGAAATTCAACAGTAGGTGAATGACAGAGTAAAGTCTCCTAGCTAGCTGCCACTCTCTGATGTTCCACTGAACCACCCTTCTACCTCCTCCCCTCAGAAATCTTCCCTTTGCTAAGAAAAGAGGCCAGACCAGGAGGAAAGTTTATGAAATTAACCTAGGAGGAATGGCTAAGATGTTGGATGACATAATCAGGACCTAAAAATATGTCAACAGGCTACAACGTTCTGAGATTAATAAGATGAACAAATGTGAAGTTTGTGTGAAAAAACAAAAACAAAAGACAAACTGAGTTGAGAAAGGGATGTTCATGGACTCTAGGTTCAAACTGGGTGAATGGTGTGAAATGACAAGCAAAAAAGCTAATGTTATTGCTAGCCTGCTTTGAAATAAGCATAGGATCGATCAGTAAGAGTGAGATGCTAAGTCTGAACCAAGGCATACCTATCTGATCAGATTACTTTAGGAGCACAATTTTAAGTTCTGGGTACCACATTATGTACATTGACAAGATGGAACATGGTCCAGAAGAAGTAGATTGGGAGACAGGTGTTTGGAGATCTTTTGAAGAAACTATGGCCATTTAATAGAAGGGCTCATCTGTAAACTGAAATTTTACTTGTTCTATTTGGTCCTGTGGGAAACAAACGGGAGCAATGGAAATTGTGAAGACAAACATTGTTAGAAAATATTAGGGGAGGGGGCATCTAGGTGGCAGTGGATAAAGCACCAGGCCTGGATTTAGGAGGACCTGAGTTCAAATCCGTCCTCAGACACTTGACACTTACTAGCTGTGTGACCCTGGGCAAGTCACTTAACCCTCATTTCCCCGTTTTAAAAAAGGGGAGGAGGGGCAGCTAGGTGGCGCAGTGGATAGAGCACGGGCCCTGGAGTCAGGAGTACCTGGGTTCAAATACGGCCTCAGACACTTAACACTTACTAGCTGTGTGACCCTGGGCAAGTCACTTAACCCTAATTGCCTCACTAAAAAAAAAATGAAATGACAAAAAAAGGGGGGGGAATCGGTTTAGAGTGGCACCAAAATTAAATGGGTTGCCTCCAGGTGGGTCCCCCTACATTGGAGGTTTTCAAGTAGAGATTCAATGACATCTTGTTTCGAAAATGGTAGAAGGAATTATTGATCACGAACAGGCTGGACCACATCCTCTGTGGTCCCTCTTAAAATTCAAATTCTGAGATTCTGTGTTCTTTCTAAAGGAGGAAACAGAAGAGCTGCCAGAAAAGTGGGGGCTTAAATACAGAATGGAGAGCTAGGACTGCGCTACGTTTAGGGGTATCTATGGGGTACTCCAGGAAGGGGACCCCAGTTCCAATCCCTTCCTCTCTTTAACTTCACCTCCTTCCCTACATCCCGAAGGAACCAGAGGGTTGGGTCTGCACCTGCGAGGAGGAGGAGCTTTGGACTCAGCATCTGCCCCTCGGCATTTCCACTCCGTTTCTCTTTTGGCTGGAAAATCAAACCGGTTCAGTCTGTTTCTTAACCAATCCAGGAAGAGATGGTGCCCCTCCTGGCCAATGATTGTTGAAAGTGCTAATGAGCTGGTGACGTAAGCGAGGAAGTCCCTGGTTCAAAAAGAAGAAACTATTGTAAGCTCCTTTCCCCGGTTGTCCTGCTCCCTTCTCTCCCTCTCCCCTCCCTCCCCCCTCCCTCCATCCTTATGCTCTTCTTTCCCGGGGCTTTGGAACGTTGTGGATTGTTTGGAATCTGGGGACCCTCACTGCTGGCCCATGGCTGTGATCGCTTCTGACCATAGCCGGGCACTGCCCACAGCCCCAGAGCAGGAGTTCAGCACCGAGGGGCTACCCCGGGCCTTCCTGCAGAGCCTGCGTACTCTCTTCGACATTCTGGATGATCGACGGCGGGGCTACGTCCACCTTTTGGAGATTGAGTCCCGGTGGCAAGGCGCGGACACGCGAGAGCTTCCAAGGGGTGTACTGGAAGGTTTGAGGAAGGTTGCCCCAGCCAGCGGGTACCTGACCTTCGAGAGGTTTGTAGTAGGGCTGAGGACTTCGCTGTTGAGTGCTGAGAATGGGGCCCCCCATGCCAGAGCCCCGCCGGGGTCACGGGGCCAGGCGTCCCAAGCCAAACTACTTCCCACGGGTCCCGGGATTTGCAAGGCTGGTGCGGGCCAGGGCCGGGGCAAACTGGCCCACGAAAAGCACCACCAGCGGCTCATCTTCGCACCCGCAGACGAGCCTCGGACGCTGCTGGAGAAGAAACCTTTGTCCTTGGGAGTTCGCTATCCCCACGCGGGATCGAGCTGCTCCTCCCGGAGCCTGGAGAAACTCTCCAGCCCTCAGGAAGCTGGGTGTTACCCCGGGGATTTGGAACGGCCCAAGAGCCAGGCTCCTCAGAGCCCTGGAGGACTGGTCCTGGAGCGAAGTCTGAGTGGAGACGCAGGTGAGGACTGAAGGGGTTTAGAAATGGGGAGGGGGCGGTTCCTTTGGGGACCCAAAGTTGATGAGGGAGGGAATATCTCAGGTAGTCTACAGAGAATACCTGCCTCTGCTTCCTAAATTTGGTTCTTCCCTCCTTCCTCCTTTCCTTCCATTCCCTCCTTCCTCCCACCCAACAGCATTGCTGACCATGGTCTATCTTGGGGACCCTGACCCCTCTGCTCTTTCCTGTCTGGATACTCAGCCCCCTTTCCTGCCAGTCTACTTATTCTTCCCAGTCTCAGTCCCTACCATGGATGAGGATCTTGTCTGTGAGGACAGGCGTCAGACTGAGTTACGCTAGCCACAGGAGGACCTTGGACTCCAGGAGTAGGGGGTACAGAGCTTGGGGAACCACCCATTGGGATAGGCTGACTTGTTCCCAGACCATTCTCTTCCAAGTTTCCTCATTCCCTGGATTCGGATTCATTTTGTTTAGGGTCTTAGTTCTTTTTTTTTTTTTGTGGGGCAATGAGGGTTAAGTGACTTGCCAAAGGTCACACAGCTAGTGTCAAGTGTCTGAGGCTGGATTTGAACTCAGGTCCTCCTGAATCCAAGGCCAGTGCTTTATCCACTGAGCCACCTAGCTGCCCCCCAGGGTATTAGTTCTTTAGTGGGGTACTTGACCACCTGGACAACCCCAGGGGTTGAGGGACTCCAGCAGGGAAATGGTCCTCATGTTCTCAAGCCAATTGGAAATGAGCCTACCTTTTCCTCCTCCCACTATCCAAAATGGGGCATCCTAGGAGTGTTCCTGAGGGCATTTCTCCCAAATGCTGATGAAGAATTTTTTTTGAGGGATTACACAGATACAAGTCCAAGCCTGAGAAGAAACGATTCTCCTCAGCTACATAAACAGCAGGGCCAAACAAGGGACTTCAAGGGCCCCAAAGTGAATTTTTGGTCTAATGTAGACCTGCCCTTGGAGAGAAGACCCAGGTAATAATAATCATAATGATTACACTTTGTATTTATTAAGTATTTAAATTCCATTATCTCATTTTATCTCTATAACATCACTGGGAGGTAGGTAAGGCAGGAACTATTTCCCCCATTTTTATAGACAAGAGAGGGACAGAAAAATCTTGCCCAAGGTCATACAAGCATCCAGCCAGTGTCAGGATTAGAACCTAGATCTTCGAGTTCCTTTATGATTCAGGATTTGGGGGAAAAAATAAAAAAGAATAGACATTTTCTTGAAGGTGAAGATAGGTTCTTAACAATTGCAAGCCTTGTGCTCTCAGCCAAAGAATTGTGAACTTGTTCATTGATAGTCCAGGTGGATATCTGTTTGAGTTTAGAAACTCATTGAGAGCACTCAGACTTGGTTTGGGGGTGGGGATGGGGAAGAAAGAGTCTTATCGGACAGACTTCCTGGGCCACTAGCAAAGGCTGGAGAGAGCTGAATGCCCAGCACTGTCCATTCCCTCAGACCCCCTCCTTAGGGAACAAGTATCTGGATTATAGGTTAAGGCATGGGCTGGGCTCCGAGATCGGCTGATGGTGCTACTGAAAGCCAACCTCTTTGGCCTATTCAGCCTACACACGTGCCCAGGCAGGTGCAGAATTTCCATTCAGCAGAGTGCTTCCGATCTCTGCTGCACTCCCAACCTGTATCATAGGGGGAGGAGGGTAGGGGAACAGAAAGGGGAGTGAGAGGAATAAGGGCTCTGAGCCTCCAGGAATGTTAGTTGAGAGTTTAATAGGTATAGGGTTTAATAAGTATAGGGTAAAGATAGGGAGTGAGGGGGAAGGTGACTGGAGGTTAAGAACATAGGAGAGAGGGGGCAGCTAGATGGTGCAGTGGTTAAAGCGCTGGCCCTGGATTCAGGAGGACCTGAGTTCAAATCCAGCCTCAGACACTTGACACTTACTAGCTGTGTGACCCTGGGCAAGTCATTTAACCCCCATTGCCCCGCCAAAAAAACCAACAAGAACATAGGAGAGAGAGCAGGCTGCCTTTTTTCTTCTCCACGTCACTCTTGTCTGTCTGCTTGTCCATTCATCACCAGCAGTCATGTGGCTCAAAGCCCCTTTGGAAATCATGGTGACTACACAGTTGCTGGTGCCATGCATTGGTCACATTCAGTCTTGGATGTATGCCCTATTTATTGCCAGGGGCTTTGTGCCCCACTTCCCAGACATCCACTGTCCCAGGGCAAGTCAGAGTGGGACCCTCACCTCTAGGGAGCAGAGAATTTACTGTGATGACCTCCTGGTGAAATGATTTCCTGAGCCAAGCAACTTGTGCTGGTACCAATAAGACAGCATGTTGAGACAAGAAACGTAGGACCTGACTCAAGAGTTGCTTTGCATGGTGAAGGGTGAGAAGGGTGTAGATCTGGCACATGGGATGTCTTTTTTTTTTTTAATTTTTTTTTTTTGCAGAGTGATGGGGGTTAAGTGACTTGCCCAGGGTCACGCAGCTAGTAAGTGTCAAGTGTCTGAGGCCGGATTTGAACTCAGGTACTCCTGACTCCAGGGCCGGTGCTTTATCCACTGCACCACCTAGCTGCCCCCAGCACATGGGATGTTTTAACCAGCCCTTCCAGGCACCAAGATTCCAGGCTTGGCACCACGAAAAGAACCTTCTCTCTCCACCACCCCCCCTTACTATATTCCCTCTATTTTCCCTCATCAATTTTCCCCACACTGTTTGGACCCTAGAATGCCTTAACTTGTCCTGCTATGCCTGCTGTGCTGAAAGGTCTGCCGTTGCTATACCTTTGCCAACTTTCCCTTCCCTACTTGCCTTGAGCCCAGGAGGCCTATGCCACTCTGGTTTGCCCTGAGTTTCAGGCCCCCCAATTGGCAGAGCAAGGGTCCTCTGATCACCCCATTAGAGGCTGGCCTGCTCCCCAGAAGTGAGGAGGATCTGAACCCCAGGACCATAGAATCATACACTTAGAAGCAAAAGAGACTTTGGATTACTAGCTGTGTGACCCTGGGCAGGTCACTTGACCCCAATTGCCTCACCAAATAAATAAATAAATGAACAAATAAACAATTAAACAAACAAACAAACAAACAAACAAACAAATAAATAAGCATTTATTTAAAAAAAAGAGAGAGAGAGACTTTGGAGACCATTAAGTCCAATTCCCTCATTCTACAGATGAAGAAACTGAGGCACAAAGAAGTTAAGTGATTTGCTCAAGAGCATACAACTAGTAAGTATCTAAAGGAAGATTTAAACCTCAGGTCTTCCTGACTTCAAATCTAGCACCTAACTGGTATCCTTGGTCATCCATCACTAAAGCCCCACAGTGGGCATTATGAATAGACCTCTCAGGGGGCAGCTAGGTGGCGCAGTGGATAAAGCACCGGCCCTGGATTCAGGAGGACCTGAGTTCAAATCCAGCCTCAGACACTTGACGCTTACTAGCTGTGTGACCCTGGGCAAGTCACTTAACCCTCATTGCCCTGCAAAACAAAAACAAAAACAAAAATGAATAGACCTCTCTTCACGAAGTCTGTGTCTTCCTGAAACATTAGTTGCCAATGAACTATTTAGGTAAATACTGAGATATCTGATCCATAGGAGGGTAATGAAATCTGGACATCCCTGACCTTTGTGGTGGCATCAGGGAGGCTAGCCATAGCTTCCCCCAAATGCCTCTCTCAGATACAAGATCCCAGTCCACTTAGAAGAGTCATAAGAGTAAATACAATAGGGGCAGCTAGAAGGTGCAGTGGATAGAGCACCGGCTCTGGATTCAAGAGGACCTGAGTTCAAATCTGGCCTCAGACACTTAACACTTACTAGCTGTGTGACCCTGGGCAAGTCACTTAACCCTCATTGCCCTGCAAAAAAAAATAAAATAACACAAGCCTATTTTCTTTTCTTTTCTTTTTTTTTTTAGTGAGGCAATTGGGGTTAAGTGACTTGCCCAGGGTCACACAGCTAGTAAGTGTTAAGTGTCTGAGGCCGGATTTGAACTCAGGTACTCCTGACTCCAGGGCCAGTGCTCTATCCACTGCGCCACCTAGCTGCCCCAACAAGCCTATTTTCTTTAAAAAAAAAAAAAAGTAAATACAATAAACGATTTTTCTTGAAATGAAAGGAAATCTTGAAGACATGGGGAGGGGCTGGAGATAGACTATTTAGGAGAAAACCTTAAAGAGGCTTTACCCACTCACTTAAGACTTGCTTCAAGTCTCAGGTGCACTCGTTGTACTTGTATCCCCAGCATGTGACACATAGTAGATGCTTACTAAATATTTTTTGATTTATTGATTACCCTCATACCTGCTTTTTTTCAGTACCCCCTACGACAAAAGTTATTAACCTAGAATCCCTGATTTTTTACAAATATATTTTAGGGCAGCTAGGTGGCATAGTGGATAAAGCACCAGCCCTGGATTCAGGAGGACCTGAGTTCAAATCTGGCCTCAGTCACTTGACAAATCTGGACTCAGACACATGAAGAGTTAGACATGATGATAATGCTGATATGTTATCCAAACCTTAAGTGTTCTAGAAGTTCCGAGAAAGGAAAAGCTCTTTTATCTAGAGCAGGTAAAGTGGACTTCATAGATTAACTAGGATTTAAACTAGGTACATAGTGGAGGGGGAAAGGTATGCTAAGTTGGGAAAATTGGGATGAGCAAAGGTACCAAGATAAAATGAGTAGTATGTGTAAAGACTCACTGGAGAGACTAACCTGAGGGAGTAGAGTTAGAGGGTAGGTCTAAGGAAGTCTAAGGAGACAGTCCTGGCGCAGTAGATTGGTGATAGTGGAAAGCTAAATTATCGTCAGCAAAGCCTTCAAGTAGGAAAAGCAGCCAAATTCATATCAAGCAGATATAGAAATGTCTATTTCTTTTACTAACCTGACTCTGAGTCAGGGCCTACTTGTGAGAACAAGAGAAATGAGGGACTGAGACACTCATGGAGTGAGACTATAGAAGATCTGGAGAGTGAGATTAAGGGAAATAAATTTATATGACAAGAAAAATCTGGGTGGGGAGGGAGCCTAACTGGGAGATGAGATAGAAAGAACTTCTAGAAGGAAATATGTAAACTTAACCACTAAAAGTTCCCAGGAAGAGGGGGAAATTCTCCCTATAAGTAACTCAAAAGGTTGGCTTACCTTTCCCAGCCCCCAGGGAATGCAACCTTCTCTCCAAATTTCTTCTTTGCCAGGAGGGTGGGGGCAATTTCTCTGCCTCACCCATGTGCTCTCTGCTGGGACTCGTTTTCACAACCCAGATGATGTGAATGAAACAGGTCTAAGGGAGGGACCAGGTCCAGCCAGAGCCAAGGATGGGCATAATTAGCTGCTCTTAGCCTTATGGAGGCCAAGTTGAGAGCTAGTTTCAGAAAGAGCTGGGAAACTACCCACATCTCTCTCCCTTGCAGGCACTGATGTCTGGACTGTGGGACGGTGCCATAGTGAAAACTGTGCTGCAGGCGGGTCTGGGAGGCATTCAAGGGGCCGAGGAGAGCAGCGGCGGCATACTATCACCAATGGAGTGGACTATGACATGGTAAGGTGCTTCCCCTCACCCCCCCTTTCATGGTAGATAAGAAGTAACAGCTGGACGAACCAAGGAGCATACACCAGAAGTGCTGCCATCTATTTCCCCCTGGCCAAGGAGGTAGGGCATCAATGTTGGAGGAATAAGTAAATGAAAAAATCATTTCTTTTTTGGGTAATTTTTCATTAAAAATTAGTTCATTACATATTTCCCAATTGCATGTAAAAAACTTAACATTCATTTTGGAAAATTTTGAGCTCCAAATTCTCTCCCTCCCTCCTTCCCCTCCCCCACTCTGAGAAGGGAAGCAATATGATATCAGTTATACGCACAAAACATATTTGCATACTAGCCTTGTTGCAAGAAAGCTTTTCTTTATCACCTACTAAGTACCAGACTCTATGATAGGTAAATCCCTGCTTTCAGAGACTTTGCATTCTTTTAAAGGGATACCATACATAGAAGGGAGTGGGGAGTCCAGAATGGTGTTTAGTCTGAGGAGTTCCAGGGGTTGTAATTAGAGTCACAGGGCAGTTGACTGTCCTCTTTCCAAAAGCAATGGTAATATTGGTTTGGTTCTTGTTCTCAGAGCAAGAGGCAGAAAGGGGGCAGGGCACAATGTCATACTTTCACAGATCTCCAGCTCTGGGGTGGCTCCAGGACTTCCTGGTACATGGGTCTAGGTTGGAAGACTCTTTGAGGACACTTTATCTCTTTCCTAACTCGAAGACCCATTCCTCCAAGGACATCGAGGTGAGAAGAATCCTCCTTCCACCTTCCAGGAACTTGGACATGATAGGGAAGGGCCTGGGAGGCTGGTGCAATGTGGAAAAGGCATGAAGCTTGGGGAAGGTAGAGGCCTTCCATCCAATGGGCCCTCTTGTGTGAATATGCACATGGGTTTGCCTTTACTTGGTATACACATATGCTTCTGTCTCGGGATGTATTGCAGCTGAAGCAGATGAAGGAGCTGGAACAGGAGAAAGATGCACTCCTACAGGGGCTGGAGATGATGGACCGAGGAAGGGACTGGTACCACCAACAGCTCCAGTGGGTACAGGAGAGACAGCGCCACCTGACTAAGAACAAGAAGAGCACAGTGAGTCCCCCTCCCTACCTGCTTCCCAGATAGCAGCACCCATCCCTATGCTTGGCAAATATTTCCTAGGATCCTCCCTCTGCCCCAGAAGCAGCTCTGACTTCTGACCTTAACTCTCCTTGCAGGATTTTGGGGCTGAGGGGAGCCCCAGCCCACTAGGTCAGCTGTTGCCCAAACTGCAGGAAGTTATTCGGTGCCTAGGGGAGCTCTTAGCTGCTGCCTGTGCTGGAAGGGTGAGTGTTCCCTCCCTGAACCCCTTCCTAAGGATTCCTAGATGCCCTTCCCAAGGATCCTCAGTTCTAGGCCCACTGAGTATCCTAATCCTGGTCCCTACCAGAGGTAAACTGAGATCATAAAATGATAGAATTGAGATATCTGAGTTGAAAAGGACCTTTGAGATCATTAAATTTGGTCCTCTCATTTTACAAATGGGGAAACTGAGGACCACAAAAGGGAAATAACTTTTTCAATGTCACCTGGGTAGACTGAAATATGGATGTCCTGGCTTCTAATTCAATACTGTTTTCACTGCACAATATTGCCTCTCAGGGTCATAGTACCTACCCATTTCAACTCAGATTTGAGATGACATTCTCTTTGAGAAGGAAACAATGGGCTTCTCCAGGACTTTGAACTCTTACTCTCCTTCCTCATGTCCTCACACAGGCCCAGGCTGTTCCCAGCCCTGTCTCTGCCACCCCCACCATATCCCCTCTCTCTGGGAGACATCAACAGACCATACTCATGCTGAAGGAACAAAACCATCTCCTAACAAAGGTGGGGATCAGAGGTGAAGTGGAGGGGATGAGGGGGTGGGATGGAGATAAGGGAGAAAAAAAGGGCAGTGGAAAATGGAAAGAGGAGGCCAGGCAGTTGTTGATTTCTATGACCTCCTCCCCAGGAGGTAACAGAGAAGAGTGATCGAATCACGCAGCTAGAGCAAGAGAAGTCGGCCCTTATCAAGCAGCTGTTTGAGGCTCGAGCTCGAAGCCATCAGGAGACCAGCCAGCTAGACTCTACCTTCATCTAACCCTGCTGACGAGAGTGCAAATGCCATGGACCGTCCTTTGCCCTTGTGGTGGGCCTACTCTCTTCATAGCCCCTGCCCCAGCATAGGCACACACTCTGGGCATCCTCTGCCTCAGTATGGGTAGAGATTCAGCAGACTGACTCTGCCATAGTCAGAAACTCAAGACGGCCCCTGCCTCTGATGGTATTCAAGGACATGGCCTTCTCCAACCACTGAGCATCCCTGCCATGACCAAGGCAGGAGGACTTCCCCATCCAGGCTCTGGGGAGAAATATCTATTAGGACAATTTTCTTAGCCATCTCTGACAGGAAGGAAGCTTCTCTCTGCCAGTCCTGGAGAGCCTAGCCTTATCTCCCTCTCTCCACTGCCCCCTTCCTCCTTTGGTGAGCATAGCCTTGTGTTGAAGGCATGTCCCTCCTTCTTGCTACATGTGTGGCCTAGACCAAATCACTTCATTTTCCTGGGTTTCCATTTCCTCCTCTGTACAACGAGGGGCCTGGAGTGGATAACCTCATAAGGTCCCTTCCAGCCCTAATTATATAATAACCTGAGCCGGGTTGTTTTCTCAGTGCCCCCCACCAATCCTAGTCTGTTCTCCTCAAGGTAGGGGCTGGTTCTCAAAAGAACATGAACTGGGGGCAGCTAGGTGGCACAGTGGATAGAGCACCGGCCCTGGATTCAGGAGGACCTGAGTTCAAATCCGGCCTCAGACACTTGATACTTTCTAGCTGTGTGACCCTGGGCAAGTCACTTAACCCCAATTGCCTCACCAAAAAAAAAAAAAAAAAGAAAAGAACATTAACTGTTAGGAGTAACCTTGAGGTGGGGGCATCCCTTTCTCAGGACTTGGTATATTGCACCCTTACCCACAATAGCTATTACTGGAGCAAAAACTATGGAGATGAAGATGAGCTGGAGAGGCCTTTCTCTGGTAGGAAATGGGGAATGGTCAAAACCCACCTTCTTTCTTCAGCCACCCTCAAAGTGTTTACAGGGACAATTCTGGGGCATTTAGGTAAGAATGTTTGTTTGTTTGTTTTTAATTATGCTCTTTGCCCTACCCCTAGGAATGTGTACAGCTGCTAGCTCTGTAATAAACATACACATCAGTCCAGATGTCTTCTCACTTTCTCCTGAGCTACTTCCAAGTCTGAGCATTGAATTCTGAGGGGAAGGAGTGTCATTAAGGAAACAGCAGGGGGAGTTGGGGTATGGGAGGTACCTTAGAAATTTTTAAGGAGGTAATTCCCCACTGTGCCCCTAGAGGGCAAAATAGTTAGGCCAAAGTCCCCAACAGTCAGTCAGAAAGTGTTTATTAAGCACCTACTATATTCTAGGCAGTGAGGTGGCACAGGGAATAAAGTGCCAAGCCTGGAGTCAGGAAGACCTGAATTCAAATCTTGCCTTAGATACTTAGTAACTGTGTGACCCTGGACAAGTCACTTAAGCCTGTTTGCCTCAGTTTCTTCATCTGTAAAATGAGCTGGAGAAGGAAATGGAAAGTCACTCCAGTATCTTTGTTAAGAAAACTCCAAAAGGGATAATTAATGAAGAGCCAGACACGACTGAAAAAAAAAATGATTGAACAACAAATAGTCCAGGCACTGAACTAAATCCTAAGGACACAAAGAAAAACTACAGAGTCCTTACTCTCGATCTCAAGGAGCACATTTCTAAAGGGGGGGAGGGGGGACATACAAAAAACTACAAGCAAAATATGTACAGGATCAATTGAAGAGAGGAAAGAACTGGGTAAGGCTTCCTGCAGAAGGTGGGATTGTAGCTAGGACTTAAAGAAAGCCACCCGGTTGAAAACAAGGAAGCATTCAGCTCCCTCCCAGGACTGGACTAGGAGACTTCACCTCCCAACTTGAGGACAGAAGGGCAACCAGGCTTGCTTCCTACAGGAGGTGTTAGGGGGACTTATGGTCTGGATCACCCAAAGAACTGGAGGCTCAACCCGAATCTTATAAAATAAAGAGATTTATTGGGAGAAAGAAATATATAGCAGGGGGACAGATCACTATGGAAAGCTGTCCCATAGAGTGAA
The DNA here is from genome assembly GCF_019393635.1 of Dromiciops gliroides. Classification (NCBI taxonomy): domain Eukaryota; kingdom Metazoa; phylum Chordata; class Mammalia; order Microbiotheria; family Microbiotheriidae; genus Dromiciops; species Dromiciops gliroides. The sequence goes on along the minus strand of NC_057862.1, from coordinate 434,724,924 downwards.
AGAAGACCAGATCTTTTGTATGTTTACAAAACAAAGGAAGGTGAGGGAATTACAAGTCAGTAAGATATGCAGGACCCATCCATCTTGCTTATCATGTTGCATACCTTGGTATTGCTTCTCAGCCTACCAGGGTCAAGCTCCCCAACACCCGTTCCTGAGGTGGGAAACAGCTGCTTGGAAAAGTTTTAAGTATTCCTTGGGGGTTGGGATCTTTAGGTTTCTTGGGGTCCCACTGCATTCCCACAACAGAGGTAGCCCCTTGGCCCAGGCTATTATAACCAGGCTCCTTTCTCCCGATCCCATCTCCCTTCTAGTACCTCTTCCTTTACCCCCCTTCCCCCACTTCCATCTAGGACTCTCCAGATGCCCTCTAGAAAGAGAGGCCCTGCCCCCTCCTCAACCTTCACCCTCCTTGTTTTTCAACCAAGGTCTTGGAGTCTGTTGCCAGGAAACAAAGGGGCCTCTGAGTTGCTACATGCAAACAAATGTCATTCAGAAACGGCTCTTTGGCAGGGGTTTAGCAGATTCCCCCTCAAGAAACTAGTGCTCTTACTTCACACAGCCAATGCTCCTTTTGGACAGAAGGATAATAACAGGATAATAGGCTAATAACAGCCTACATTTCAATAGCACTTTGCTCAGAACAGCCTGGTGAGGTAGGTTGTGCAAGTATTTTTGTCTTCATTTGGCAGTTTTGGAAACTTAGACTAAGTGAGATACAAAGTGACTTGCCTGTGCGTGCATGGCTAGTAAGTATGTCTCACTAAGTATTTATTCAAACCCAGAATGGGAGACCGACTGCCTGTGGTGGTTCAGGTTTTGAGTATTTATCTAGGGGGTGACCTCTCTCTGTCCTTCCCCAGCATAGGAGTGAGCCATTTTCCCTGAGAGACTTTGATGTTCCTCACCCCCAGGAGCCCCAACTCAGGTTCCTGGTAGGGAAAGGACAGTGGTGAAGGGATCTGAGCCTTGTGGTATTACAGGCACCTCCAGGCCTAAGGTCTGAGACCAAAGCAGTAGCTGTTAGGGAAATGGTAGTATTTATGGATTAGGCATACACTGGATGTTGCCTGTTTTCCTGGAGTAGCATCTCCCTTCCCCATCTCTCCTCACATAGGTAGAGAACAGACAAAAAAGGCATGAAAGGTTTGAGTCCTATCCTGAGCTCAGCCCTGGGCACCTTGCTTCCTGGAGATATCACCCCACCTGTGCCCTTTGGAATCAGAAGAGATGGGTTTGACTCAACTCTGCTATGTGTGACCTTGGACACACAACCTCTCCGGGACTGTTTTCCTATCTGTTAAATGGGAATGGTGGAGGACTTAACCTCTGTGACTCTATGATCTTAGGAGTTGGTTGGCAGTGCAGTTAGGAAGATTTAGGTTAAAACCATACCATGATGTCTAGCCCTGTCCTGTGCTAGGTTTCCAACCAGCCTCTATCCTACCTTGAGACAAAAAACAGAGATCAGAGAAGGTATTTTCTCCTGCAGCTTTTTCACCGACCAAGGAAGGGGTAAAACCCCAGGCCAGTCCTTACCCCAGGAGACACAAGAGCAAGATGAAACAATTTGTATGTTGGGGGTGGGGGGGAGGGAGCAGCAGAGAGGGGCAGCCAGAACCCATCTCCAGGACTAATCCCAGTCAGCTTTTGTTCACACAGGTTGGACAGGTTTGGTGCCTACTGCTTTTCTGAGATTCCCCAACCAACGCAGGATTTGAAGATAGAGGGTATGGAACAGGGCCAATTGACTCTTTATTTTCACTTTCTGATCCAGTTAATGTGGTGGCTGATTTTTCCATAAGTTAATACTCACAAGGTCACATGTTGGCTTTACATAGCAATTAAATTTCCTGTCAACCCAGGTAACAGATTCATTTGGTTCCCTCACCTGGCCCACAGGCTGAACATATTTTGGTATTGCAGAGGTACAAGTAAAAGAGTACAAATGTCCCAGTGTTGCTCTTCCCTGTCACCAAGGACACAGCTCAGAGTCCAAATCAGCCCAGGGTGAGTCGAGAATGTCATTCCTAAATCAGAGTTGGAGCCAGCAGAGGATGGATTGAGACCAGGGTTAGGGAGGAGGTCAGAAGAAGAGTGAGTCAAAGCAATAAACATTTAAGTGCCTGTTATTGTTGAGTTGTTTCAGTTGTATCCGATTCTCCTGTGACTCCATTTGGGGTTTTCTTAGCAAAGATACTGGAGTAATTTGCCATTCCCTTCCCTAGCTCATTTTAAAGATGAGGAATTGAGGCAAGCAGGGTTAAGTTACTTGGCTAGGGTCACAGAGCTAGTATCTGAGGTTAGATTTTAACTGAGATCTTCCTGACTCCAGGGCTGGCTAGCTGCCCTATTAATTGGGGATACCAAGGGAAATGAAACTCTGCCTTCCAGGAGTTTATCTTCTATTAGGAGAAACTACATGCAAATAAAAGATAATTTTGGTGAGTTTGCATTATTAGTTAGGTTCTGGATAGGTGGGAAATCATGAAAGACCATGTAATAGTGAACTGAGCTTTTTAAGGAAACTATGGATTTTAATAAAAATTAGGAGGGAATGTATTCCATACCTGTGCAAAGGTACAGACATGGGAGATGAAATGTGTATAAGGAACAGGGAAAGGCTTTGAATGAACCTTCCAGTATATTGGGGGGAAAGTAATATATAATAAGCCTGGAGAGGTAGGTTGGAGTAAGGCTGTGAAGGACTTTAAATGGAGTTTACATTTGATTCCAGGGGCAATAGGGAGCCAGTGGAGTTGATTGAATAAGGGAGTGACTCCATCTGACCTGTGCTTTGGGAATATCACTTGGACAGCTCTGTAGAAGGTTCAAGAAGGTCAAGAATCAAGAAAAAAAAATATGCATGGGGGGGCAGCTAGGTGGCGCAGTGGATAGAGCACCGGCCCTGGAGTCAGGAGTACCTGAGTTCAAATCCGGCCTCAGACACTTTACACACTTACTAGCTGTGTGACCCTGGGCAAGTCACTTAACCCCAATTGCCTCACTAAAAAAAAAAAGAAAAAAATATGCATGGGGTCATGGACCAGACTTCCTTTAATATCTTCTTTTATACTAGTCCTAAGCAAGGTGATTGGGTTGCGAAGTTCACCAGGTTCTCTAGAAAGCATGAGAATGGGCCCTGGAACTGATAACCATACCACCAAACCCTTCTGAGATAATCTACTTAGAGAAACTTCAAGGCTAGTTTCACCCTCCCTATATGATCAACAAGCACCTTGGAAGCCCCATGAACACAAATCTTAATGGAAGGAAGGGATGGCTGCCTTTCATATTCAGTCTCTTCCTGCCAGTCCAGGACCTGGCATCCCTAAGAGACTGAGAGAAAGGGTTATTGTGGTCTTTGGACACATGTACTGTCTGGTCTGTTCTAGGGAAATAGAGGGGGTAGAAAGGTGGGAAGGGTTCCAGCCAGTGCACAGAGAATTTGGCTTGCCTTTTAACCAGCCTAGGGTGTTTCTTTCTATTCTCCAACTAGATGGGTCCCTCATGAATCAACCCTTATTCTGAATGCCTTCAGCTCCCCTAGGGTCTGGCCTAGAGACCAAGGGCTCCAGTTTTTCCCCCAACCTGCCCCCTCTTCCACCCTGCATCAGGGGGCCACATCATGAAAATGAGTGGTTTGTATAGAATGAAAAAGAGAAGTTGGAATAACATGATATATCAGGTAATCTAAAAAGGCAGGAGTTGTAATCATGCTATCAGACAAAACAAAAATGAAAATTCACATCATTAATAGATAGGAATAAGGAAACTATGTTATGCTCAAAGGAACCATAGATAATGAATCAATATCAATTCTAAACTTATGTACCAAATAGCACAGCATTTAAATATGCAAGGGAAAAGTAAGTTGAATTGTACAAAAGTGTTGCCCTGAACTAGGCCTGATTCAGCCTAGTCCTCTGGTAATTTAGGTTCAAAATTGAAATAAAATGAGACACTCTTAGGTTATTTAACAGTTGACAAAAGGAGATTTGCTTAACCAAACCAGAAGGATATCCAAGAAGTTTAGGCACTGAGGATACCTTGAGTTGATTCAGTTGAGCAAAATTCCTTTACCTGAATTGCCCATTATTTTCTAGAGAGATCTAGAACTCTTTGTGGGTATTTTGTACTTAGGAGAATAGGAAGTGATGTCAACAGCCTGAGCCTTAAGCCAACCAAATCTCAAGGATGGTCTCAATACCTTTTTTTTTTTTTTTTTGCAGGGCAATGAGGGTTAAGTGACTTGCCCAGGGTCACACAGCTAGTGTCATGAGGTCAGATTTGAACTCAGGTCCTCCTGAATCCAGGGCCAGTGCTCTATCCTCTGTGCCATCTAGCTGCCCCCCTCAATACCTTTTTTTTTTTAGGACAGTGGGGGTTAAGTGACTTGCCCAGGGTCACACAGCTAGTAAGTGTCTAGTGTCTGAGGTCGGATTTGAACTAAGGTACTCCTGAATCCAGGGCCAGTGCTTTATCCACTGCGTCATCTAGCTGCCCCCTCAATACCTTTTAAGAAGAATTTGGCTTAATTTGCATGGGAACATGGGATAAAGATATTGCTCTCTCAAAAAGAATAAATTACAAAAATTACAGGAGATATGGATAAATTAGAAGACAAAAAGGCTATAGAACTGATAAAAATAAAACTAAAACCTGTTTATTTTGAAAATACTTTAGCTAATCTAACAGGGAAGAAATAAGAATGAATAGAACCATCATTCTTAATTCATTATTAAAAAGTATTTGGGGGGCAGCTAGGTGGCACAGTGGATAGAGCACCAGCCCTGGAGTCAGGAGTACCTGAGTTCAAATCTGGTCTCAGACACTTAACACTAGCTGTGTGACCCTGGGCAAGTTACTTAACCCCAACTGCCTCACTAAAAAAAAAAAAAAAAGTATTTGGAGCAGCTAAGTGATGCAGTGGATAAAGCACTACCCCTGGATTCTGGGGCACCTGAGTTCAAATCCAGCCTCATACACTTGACACTAGTTGTGTGACCCTGGACAAGTCACTTAACCCTTATTGCCTTGCAAAAAAAAAAAAAGAATTATTTAAAGTCACATGCTAATAAAACTGAAAATGCAAAAGACAGAGCAGAGAGAAGTTCTTAACCTCTTTTTTGTGTCATGGACCCCACTGGAAATCTAATGAAGCCTTTGGACTGCATTTCAGAATAATTTTTTGCATGTATAAAAGAGATTTACAATGGAAACCAATTATATTGAAATATAGTCATTGATTTTAAAAAAAAGTCATGGAGCTCAGGTTAAGAACTCTTGATAGGATTATCAGCAAAAATATAAAATATATATAATAACAAAACTATTAAATGAGGAAATTGGAGAGGTATCTATCATGTTTTGGTTTGGTTTTTTGCGGGGCAATGGGGGTTATGTGACTTGCTCAGGGTCACACAGCTAGTAAGTGTCAAGTGTCTGAGGTCAGATTTGAACTCAGGTACTCCTGAATCCAAGGCCAGTGCTTTATCCACTGTGCCACCTAGCTGCCCCCAGAGGTATCTATCTTAGTTTAGTGGAATGAGTGCTGGTTTTGGAGCCAAAGAAGTTTCAAATCCAAGTATTTCTCCTTAGTAGCTGTGTGACCTAAGGTAACTCACACAATTTCTCTGGGCCTGTTTCCTGTTCCCCAAAAAGGGGGTTGGAGTAGGTGACTTCTAATGTCCCTTCCACCTCCAAATCTGTGTTATGACTAGGTGATTTCTAAGGTCTCTTCCAGCTCTAAGATCCCATGATCTGATTATCCCTTCTATCCCCTTGTCCTTCCTTCTCTTAGGTGCAGCAAAAGAAGAGACCAGCTAAACCAATACTAATCAAGTCTGGGAATGGGGATCCTAGAGCGATAATATAACCATGCAGTTTATGCTTTACAGAATAAAGGAGATGACTGCCTAGACAATTTTCCCATCCACTTCCATCATAAAATGAAACATATATCACTACAGAAGGAAATTCAATTAAAGACTGAATTGAAAACATTTGGTAGGGAAACAGTTAATATAGTGATTGGTCCTGTGACACATTGGGCAATACAGTAGAGCAGTCACCCAGTCCCTGGTGGTAGTTGTAGTCCCCAAGGTAGAAGTTCACTTTTCTTTCTCCTGTTTACAATATTTTCCCAGCTCTGAGAGCTTTCTTTTACCATCCACACTCCATCATTTCCTCTTCCCATTGTCCCACTTTGCACTCCCTCCCTCGCTCAGCCCTACACCCTTCCACCCACCAAAGCTAAGGAATTTCCTTCCCCTGCTTTGGGATTAGAGCTAGCTCCCTCTCAATTATTATCTTGGACATCAAGAGCAGGGCTGCAATACAACTCTTAGCCAGTAGGAGGTATACTGCATTCAACCTGGTAATGCCATAGGTTTAAGACTTTGAATGAATTAGTTTCTGACTTACATTCTATGTATTGATTTTACTTAAAATCAGGAAGATGCATAGGTGGGGCTTGAAGGGTTGAATGTGAGGTAATCAAAAAGTAAGTTTCTCATCATGAGCAGTGTCCACCCAGCTGCAAATGGATGGCTCAGGGGACTTCTATGAGCTGGCTCCAAGCAGAAAGGGGGAGGAAGAGAGGGAAGAGAGTGGTCACTAGATCTAGAGCTTTTGGTACTTTGAAGAAAACTAGATCTAATCCTTCAAAGAAGATTCTGGGCTACCCCGAGAGTTAGGCTTGGAAGGCCTTCCCCACCCCTTTGAAAAGCCAGACAGGGGTATGGGTTGCTCTCTCTTCCAAACTCTGAGGAAATGTTCTCTCTACTAGATTTGCTTTCCCATCAAAATGAGGTCTCCATCTTAGGAGTGATTAGTTCTTTCACAAAAGTCATCTAGTCCAATCCCCTCATTTTATAGATAGGGTAAATGAAACCCAGGGACATGAAGTAAATTGTATAAGGTCACACAAGAAATAAATAACTGACCTAGGATTTGAACCCAGAGTTTCCAAGGCTAAAAAGCTATTGTCTTTCTACTGTAGTATAGTGTAAAAGTAAGGGAGGAGGGAAAGGGTAGGAAGAAATCAAAAGAGAAATTGAAAAAAAATAAAAAGGAAGCTATCCTCCCAAAGGAGGAAGAGACCTTGAGTTGTCTAGAGTTCAAACTATAAGGGAATAGTAGAAGCTTAGAGAGACAAAGCTACCATCCTTAGTGATGGAAAAAATGGGATGGGGCTTAGGCAGTAATATGGAAAAAAAGCCACTGTAATTGAGTAAGTCACTTGAAAAATGATCTCTGATAAAGCTTTATAGACCAACAGAAAGAGACTGTGGTTTCTAAAAAGGGTCCCTCCATATAGCCAGCCCCAGGCCCTAAACTTTCCTCAGGTCTTGAGAATTATCTGACTTGCACTGTGTAATTTGCCAAACTCATTGAAAGGACACATAGAAGGGAGAGATAGTCCTTAAAAATATGTATTGAACTGAGGGGAAGTGAATTGGATGGCTAAATTGAGCTGGTGAGACAGAGACTATACAGGGCCCAAGCAGGACTTTTTTTTTTTTCTAATGGGATCAAATGTGAGTAATGAGGAGAGTCCTGGGTGGTTACAGGATGGGTTACTAGGGAAGGAGAAATGATTTGAATCAGGGACCACCTTTTTTGTTTTATATTTAGTATCAGTGGGGCAGCTAGGTGGCGCAGTGGATAGAGCATTGGCCCTGGATTCAGGAGGACCTGAGTTCAAATGCGACCTCAGACACTTAACACTTACTAGCTATGTGACCCTTGACAAGTCACTTAACCCCAATTGCCTTGTAAAAAATTTTTAAAAAAATATATTTAGTATCAGTTAGAAAAGACAGGTAGGTGGTACAGTGGTTTGATCGCTGGGTTTGAAGTCAGGAAAATTTTTCCCAAGTTCAAATCTGGCCTCAGTCACTTACTAACTGTGTGACCCAAAGCAAGCCATTTAACCCTGTTTGCCTCAGTTCCTCACATTTAAAATGAGCTGGAGAAGGACATGGCAAACCACTCCAGTATCTTTGCCAAGAAAATTCCAAATGAGGTCATGAAGAGTTGGACACAACTGAAATGACTCAACAACAAACAGCCAGGAAGTCAGAATAAGTCCAGCTGCATTGGATACAGGCCCTGAAAACCCAGAGCATGGAAGAGGATTGGTCATTCAGGCAAAGAAAGAATAGAAGAATCCCTGGAGACCTCTGGGAGGTTCACTCAGGTACAACAGAGGTCTTACCCAGGTCAGCTCTGTTTTCCTCCTCTTCTGGGGAGGACCAGGAAAGAGAAATTGTAGTCAGAGACAGAGGTCTGATGTGAAAAAAAAAAAAAAAGTCCTGGGAAGGATTGATGGGAGCCAGAGGAGTTGGTGATCCATAGGCCATGAAACATTCTTTCTAGGGTACTTGTCCTTTAGTGAGGAGGAGTGTTGCCTTCCTCTTTTCAGTGGTTATAGTATCTTGCTGACTATAGAGGAGGCAAATAGTTTTGGATTTCTAAGCTTTCGCATCCTCATTTGTACCATAGCATCCGCTAAAGGGACATATCAAGCTTATTGTATTTTATAAAGTGTGAAGACAAGTCTTAAAGAAATAGAAGTTATCATCATTGCTGTTGTTGATGTTAACCTAGAGGTCTTAGATTCTCCACTTTTAGATCTCAGTTAAGTCAAGTTAGTACAGGGAATTAGTTGTGACAAGGATCTGTGGTTTGTTCCTCCAGCCAAGGCTGCCCCCCCCCCCCATTCAGTACTCAGTGCCTTGAGTTTTTCTAGCTGTAGCAAAGGAAAGGGTAAGGGTAGGCAGTGCTGAGCTGTGGGTCTAGTGACCCTGGATAGGAAAAGCATTTTGTTGGCAAGAAAAGGTCTAGCCCATGCTGTTTTCATTAGGGGGCCCAAAGGAAACCCCTTTTTTCTCCTCCTCCTTCTCCCCCCAGGCTTTTCTTTCCTACTTTGCCAACAGGATAAGAACTTCTTTTCACTGTGTGAAATTCTTCCCCCACTGGAAAAAGAGAACAAAACAAGGCTCTGGAAGCATGTGTTGCACATCTGGGGTCATGTGGTTCCAACCTATAGGATACAGGAATCCAAGGGGCCCTTCTTTAACCCTTAGAGGGTTTGTAGAGCAAAGTGTTAGTGCCAGAGTGAAAGGAGGGGCTGGGTCTGTTCTCCCTCAGTCCTCCCCCTCCCTTCCTGGCCAGGCCTCCCCAACAACTGAAGTACTTACTATCCAAGAGTACACAAACACGGACTTCCCAGCACAACACTTCTCCCAAGGGTTCTGGGAGAACAAGACATCCTAAAATAAACTTCGTTTATGCAGTATACTCTGTAATGCCCTTCCCTTCATCCCCCTTGCCTTTTTTTTTTTTTTGCAGGGCAATGAGGGTTAAGTGACTTGCCCAGGGTCACACAGCTAGTAAGTGTCAAGTGTCTGAGGCTGGATTTGAACTCAGGTCCTCTTGAATCCAATGCCAGTGCTTTATCCACTGTGCCACCTAGCTGCCCCTCCCCTTGCCTTTTAAGTCCTATTTCTCCAGTTCCTTCACAGGCCCAAACCAAGGCCCACCTCCTCTTTGAAGCCTTTCCTGACTATCTCAGGCTTCAAGGATGCGTCTCTTTCTTCTCTGAGTAATCATGGCAGTCATAGTTCATACCATTCCTCTCCCCTCCCTCCCCGCCAAAGAATGCTTGATTATATTCTAATTATCCCATGTGTGTGTATGGAGATATATTTTTTCAGTTCTATGTGAAGAATTGCAAAATTGATATTATTGAAGCAATGGTTTGACCATATCCCTTCCTAGCTCAATGAAAACTCCAGTGGTTCCCTATTACCTCTAAGATAAAATATAATCCAGGATTAGTATTTAAAACCCATCATGACTTGGCTCCAACCTACCTTTCCAGTTTGGTTATAAATTACTCCCCTTTACTCACTCTACAATCCAATCAGACTAGCTTTCTTTCTGTTGGTCACCCTTGGCACTTGATCTCTTATCCCTGTGTCTCTGCATGGGCTGTCCCCCCATGTCCAGGATACAATTCCTTCTCACTACCACTCCTTAGATTCCCTCATTTACTTTAAAAATCAGAGTACTACCTTTGATATTGTGGGGGAAAATAGGTGGTGTGGGGGTCCTTAGGTATTCCTCTTTAAAGAATTACAAATTTGGGGGCAGCTAGATGGTGCAGTGGATAGAGCACCGGCCCTGGAGTCAGGAGTACCTGAGTTCAAATCCGGCCTCAGACATTTGACACTTACTAGCTGTGTGATCCTGGGCAAGTCACTTAACCCCAATTGCCTCTCAAAAACAAAAAACAAACAACAAAAAAAGAATTACAAATTTTTCACACAATCCAATTAGAATAAAATGGTCTTTTATTTGGGCTCTAGAGAAAGTGACCAAAAGGGAAGTTAAAGAAAGACTTTGCCTCAAAGGGGAGAAAATGGCTCAGAGACAAAATTCTGAGATACATTTCTCCTCTAAAGGAAGAAAGGCAAAAGCTTTTATAGATGGTAGATGGGGTGACCACCTGACAATGGAAAGTTCCCTTTGGGGGTGGGGAACACTTCCTGAAAGTTAGGGGGATTTTCTTTTGGAATGATAGTCCTGACCTCTGGGGTTATCTCTGTCTCCCACCTCAGGTAGTAGCCAGCCCTAACTGACTTTCTTACTGTAGAATTTAATCTTCCCCTACTTCTTAGGTGTGTCTGTCCTGATAGCTAGTTGGCCAGTTTAAACATTCATAGTCCCTTAATTCCTTGATATGTCCCAACCCCATATCATGTATGAAAGGTTTTCTGATCCCTTCCTCTGCTATTGCTTTTTCCCCCAAAATAATTACTAGGTGTTTGTTTTTGTTCATGCTTATATATACATATAAATACACACATGCATACAGATACATATACATAAACATATACATCATATATGTATATATATGTGTATGTATGTATGTATATATAGCCTCTTCCATGTAATATAAGCTTATTTAGAGCAGGAATCATTTCATTTCTGTCTTTCTATGTCCAGTGTCAGCCTAGTGCCAACTATTTAATAAATGCTTGTTGATTGATTGGTTCTTCCCTGAGTGGTGAATCTAAACCCTGGCAACTTTGGGAAGTGAAGGAGGAGCAGAGAATTGGGCAGATGGGAAAACTCTTGAAATGACAGCATTGGTTCCTTGATGGGATGCCCCTCCTTCTCCCTCCCCACCCCTTGTGGTGCAGCTTTGTGGGGACCAGGCCACCCATGGTTTTTCTCTGGCCTCTGACAGGCCCCCAGAGCAATGAATTACAATGAAAACGTGCCTTAAAGTTCCAGCAGAACATAGTGCCTGCCTTTGTCCGAGGCTGGGATCATATGGGATCTTTCTGCACTTTTATGTCTCAGGCTCAGGCTTTTGGTGTCATGCTCAGGGGCCTCAGCCTGGGGCACTGCAGGCTGCCTTTGTCTTCTCTGGATGCCCGTCTGATGTGGTGAAATCCTTTGCCTTCTTGTGGCCATAGGCCCTTTCAACTCAGAAGAAGAAAGGATTTGTGGTGAGGATGTAGAAGGGGAATAGGGTTGTAAGAGACAGCCTGGGGGAGAACTCCATGGATAGCTGAGTCTGGCACAGCTCTGGTCTGTTCAGTAATGTCCAGTAGCCTGGTACCTTGTGTCCTCCACCTCCCCCGCTGAGCTCAGGGCTGGAACTTTTGTAGGGAGGGCTTCCCGAAAAGTTTCTGCTCCATGGGGGAGGGGGTAGAATGGAGAGGGGGAAGGAAGCTTCGGACATTGAGTGAGAATAAAGCTGCCTTTGCTAATTCTTCCAGACCCTCAAAGGCATGGCACCCCACTCCACCCTTTATTATCTGAATTAGCCGATTTGGCAAAGAAAGCTTGTTTTATGTCTCTGTCCTGGGACCGGGGCCAAGATCTGGGTTGCTTTCTCCCTGTTATCAAAGACAGCCCTTCTCTCAACTTCTCCCCTCTCCCCCCCCACCTCGGTTGCCCCACCTTAAGCCTCCCTTACAGAATCCCTGGGTATTTCTATTGCTGGCACATAGTTGGAATTCTTGAATGTTCTCTCCTTGAGGGTTCCTCCAGGTTCTTCCATTTCAAGATATTTGGATTCCAAGTTCTTTATTTCTCAGTATCAGGATCTGTCTGTCACTCTGGCCCTGGGAACAAAGGGCAGTAAAGGGGAAGAAGCTTTTCTGAAGGAAAACATGAAAGGGGTTAAGGAATGGTCCCCTAGAGATGGGCTATTCGAATGACACACACGCATTCCTTTGGAGAGGGCTGAGGAAGGAATGGACATCCTATCTCAGATGTAGGGGCTTCTGAGGACACTGGATAGAAGGGCTTGGGGTGAGGATTGCAGATTAGATGGTTGTTGTTTTTTAACCCTGTCGTAGGGGTGAACTTGTGAGAGCACACCACTGAAGTCCTGTTGGATAGGTCCTGAGGCACAAGGTGAAGGAGCTAATGTCTCCTTCCAGCCCCAAAGCCCCTGGCAGGTGGATGGAGCAGAAAGACTGTACAGTGTCCCATCTACCTCCCAAATGCCTTCCCATTGGTTTGCCCTCACAAAGCCATGAAAGCCCCATCCTGAGACTAATTGCAAGGTGAAACAATAGATGTGCATTGCCTTCAGAGGACCCATTCAAAATGCAAATATAGGGGGCAGCTAGTTGGTGGCCCTGGATTCAGGAGGACCTGAATTCAAATCCAGCCTCAGATACTTGACACTTACTAGCTGTGTGACCCTGGGCAAGTCACTTAACCCCCATTGCCTGCAAAAAAAAAACCCCAAAACCAAAAAAACAAACCCCCCAAAAATGCAAATGTAACCTGGTAAGAGAAAAGACAACTTCCTCAGAAAAGACTGAATTACCAGAGTAAATTAGTCACTTGTCTCTTTGGACACTGTAGGGTATAAAAGGTGATGAAAAGAAGTGGGAATGTGGAGGAACTACCTGTTAGGGATGGATCCAAGATGGTGCCTGAGAGACTACAGGATGGTGATAAGCTTTTCCTAGGTTCAATAAAGGTGGACCCTGGAGCTAATGTTGTTCTGGTCTCAACTCTATATGTGAGGAAACACACTTGTCCCTGTCTTCTTGGAGTTTCCAGTTTTTTTGAGACCACTAGGGAAGGACTCTAGAATGCTTGACACAGCAATGCCCTACTCTTCAGCTAGTCATTCAAGGACCTTCAAGATCTGGCTCCATCTTACTGATTCAGTCTCATCTCCAAGCCACTCAATCATCCATCCCTCTGGTCATATGGGTCTCCTTTGTACAATGGACAAGTGATACCCATCACTACTTCCGTGCCTTTTGACCCTTTTATCTCTGTCTAGGATAATCCACTTCTCTCCCACACACATCATCCACTCATAATTCAATTGCCAGTAGGATAAAATACAAAATCTTCACCTTGGTATTTAAAGCCCTCCACAATCTGACTCCCACATATCTTTCCAGATTTGTAAGCAATCTCTTCCCTTCACACATTTCCTCTTTCAGTCAAACTGGTCTGTTTGTTGTTCCCCACACATAAAATTCTGTCTTCTCTCCATGCTTTTGCACAGCCTTTCCCCATGACAAGAATGTACCTCATCTTCCCCTCTGCCTCTTAGAATGTATCAAAGCGTAGTTCAGATACCACCTCCTACAGGAAACCTTTCATGGTCCCTGCTCTTGAAATGATTTTGTACATATTTTTGTATTTATCTGTGAGAAAATAATTATGAATAATGAATTTCTTGGAGACCCAGATATCAATTTCAATCTCACCCCTCCTCCCCCCCCCCGCCCCCCACTCCAGAGAGACCAGTTATTGAGGAACTTCAGCAAATCTTGTCTGGGACAAACCCAAGGGAATAAAAGAAATGGAGACAGACTCTTTTGTCTAGCTCGGTGAAGGACCATACCTACAGTTCATTTTAATGTAGACCACCCTCAGCTCATGTCAACGAATGGAATTGAATGATGCTAACCAATTAGCTTTGATCAATGTATAATGACCCACCTGTATCGAAAGAGGATGAAACCCTTGGTTGCTCTCTTGGCTCAGTCTTGCTCTTGACTGGTGCCTGGAATGTGCTCTTGGCTTGGCCCTCCCTCTTAAGAGAGCATAGGTCTGAAGGCCTGAGATGTTGAGAAGTTAGGGAGACATTCAGTCAATCCTTTACTGATATGTTATATTAATAAAATAATAATATGCTTACTGCCCAAACTGATGTAATGACAATTAAAAAACTACAGTAGTAGCCATAAATTAAAAATAAAAAACCAAACATATCTGTGTATTATCACATGTCCCTAGTAAAAGGTAAGTTGTCTGAGTGTGAGAACTGTGTCAATCAATCAATCAATTAATTAATGATTGGTTGGCTCTGGTTTAGTATACACTCTGGGGGCTAGAGATGAAGTATCTGACCAGACTCAATCAGAAGCCCTGAAAGGGACAAGTCAGTCTCTTATCCCAAGCCTCTGCATACAGTCTAGTAGCTCACCAGATAGGGTGATATGGTAGGGGATAGATATTATTGAAGAAAATAGAAGGCAAGGTTGTGGGGGAAGCTTGGCTCAAAGGACTCCCCATATCAAAACTGAAAGTTGTGAAATTGTAATAATCAAATTTAGCCCCAAAAAAGAGATATGAGAAGGCAACTCCCTCCCTTTTTTTGCTAAGGTGAAGGTCCATGGGAATGGAACACTGAATATAATGTTATACCTGCTTAATATGTTGGTCAGTTTTTAACTTTCCCCCTTCTTTTTGTTATTTTTTGTTATGAGAGATGACGCCTTGGGAACGGTAAGAGAAAAATATATTGGGAAAAATAAGTGATTTTAAATTGAAATGCATTAGGGGTTCATGAATTAAAAAAAAGGGGGGAGATAAAATGAAACACAGGGAGCTGGATTCAAAGTTAGGAAGACCTGGATTCAAATTCTACCTCTGATATACATTGGCTGTTATACTCTTCGAAAGCTACTTACACAATACCTGGAGGCAACGGTTTAAAACTATAAATTACTTCACAGTTGCCATTCAGCCTTCATAAAACGAAGTTCCCTACATGAGTGAAATCACAGATCTGAAATAATTTTACCTCCCCCCTCCCCCCTTCCCAAAGGGAGAAGGATGAGTAGGAGGCTAAGAAAAGATGAACAAACCTAGCATAGGAAGCAGATAAGGGCAGAGTGTAATGGAAGAGAAGCAAGAAAAGGAAAGATAACAGGAAAGGGAAAGAAAGGTTCGGGAGGGTGTTAGAGTCAGGTAGCAGAAACTATAGGAATGGGAACTAATGGAGTGAGGTGGAAAGGAGGCAGAGTGGAAGAGGGGATGAGGGGTCTGGAAGGGGGATAGGGAGCTCAGGCCCCGCCTGGACGCTCTGGGGTGACTCAGCCATGCAGGTTCTTTTCACCTTCGCGCCCCAGAGATTGAGGGGGGGAAGGGGGAAGGGACGGGTTGAGGGGCAGGGAGAGGGCGGGGCTAATCATCAAGGATCTTGTCCAATGGATTGAGCTCGCCCCACCCCCCCAGCCAGAGCTCCGCCCCCTCCCATGCCTAGACAGCTGCCGCGAAACCGTGCTCCCCAACCCAGACGCAACTAACACCCCTTGCCAAACCCTCACTCGCGACCTGCGGGAGGTCTGGAGGGTGGGATCATGGCCGGGAAGTTCCTAGCGGTCCTGCTGCCTCTGCTACTGTGCCTGGCTGGCCTCGTAGGCCTTCTGCTGCTCTTCATCCCCACCAGGGACGTCCGGGAGCCACCAGCCTTCAAGGTACCTGTCCCCGGTCCTGGCCTCTTGCCTTCTCGGGCGGCTGTCCTGCAGCTGCCTCTGTGGAGGAGCGGTTTACGTTCGTTCAAGGCTCGGGACAATGAAACAACCACTGTCATGAGCCAGCGGAGCGGAGTTTTGGGTGGCAGGGGCAGAGCGGAGGAATGGGGTCCCCCACAAGCCCACCAGGTCGGGAGCAGCTCTGGGATCCTTTAAGAGTCCTGCCCCAAGATGCAAGTCTGTTCCATATTGCAGGACTTTTGGTGGGGGTTGTGGCAGTTCCTCCTCCCTCAACCCCCAGACCCTCGAAAGAATCATTTAGGCCGGGTACCAAGGTTCTTCCCACACACAGACAAGGCTGGGCAGGACTGCCCGGGGCTCCCCTCCTCCCAGTTTCTGTCTTTGCTTCCGGGAGGAGCAGAAATGATTGAAACAGCAAACTGGCTGCCAAGTTTTCTTCTGGGAGTTTCCTTGGGGTCTGTCCCCCCATATATGAACAAAGATAACGGAGTTCTGCGTATGTCCGTAAACAGAGTGGGAGGCCTGGACACTCTCATGGCCATGACCAAGACCACCCCAGTTCTCTGACAGTGGATGTGTGGGCCAGGTCATAAGGCTTATTATGGTTTGGTAGCCCAGTTCCTTGTCTCAAAACTAGTTTGTTGCCGGTGACCAGACCCCCTAAGTATCTTGGAATTTGAATGTGGAATGAAGAGGTACTTTTGGTTTTCCTATAAAACAAAATGGGAAGTGCTGTAACCAGCTCTGAGAATGACCACAGTTTTAGCTAATGTTAACATGGCCCAAGTCAATCTGGCAAGCACAGGAACCGTTTTCCTTATGTCAATCTTTTTTTTTTTTAATTGGATCCAAAAGACCAAGGTGAAGAGTGAGCTCTTCACCAGACTGGCTAGTGAGAAGCTCTGAAGGGCAGGGTTGGAGGGAGAGCAGATTCACCTTCAGATTCTGCAAACTTCACCTTTAACCCTTTGCTGGATTCTCCCCCGCATTCCACTGTCTTCCAAGTGACCCAGGTGTTGGGCTGTGTAGTGGGAAGGATTCCAGGATGTGTGTGATGTTTGGATGGGTCACAAACTGTGTCATGAACTCCCGGACAGTTGGGAGTTGGCTGGACCATGATCTGGATTTCCTGATTTTTTTTTTTCTGGGAGAGGAGTTAGGGAAGACTGGGGGCTGGAGATATAGAGGGGAAGTAGAGAAGAGTTCTTCCCAGAGCAGGTGGTTTGGGAGTGACCCATGTATTCATTTATCCTTCTTTGGCCTCCAGGTACACCTTCTTTTGCCTTTCTCTGGGTAAGGGCTCCTACCAAAGAACAGCACATATTGGGGAGGGATCCTGGGGATAGATGGCATATTTGGCATAAGTGGGCTTCCAGGGGCAGTTAGGTGGCTCAGTGGATAAAGCACTGGCCCTGGATCCAGGAGGACCTGAGTTCAAATCCGACCTCAGACACTTGACACTTACTAGTTGTGTGACCCTGGACAAGTCACTTAACCCCAATTGCCTCACCAAAAAAACAAACAAAAACAAAAACTAAGTGGGCCTCCCTTTTTCCATCTGTACAATGGGAATATTCATCCACAGGAGATGACACCTAAGGCTGTATCCACAGTGGTCAGTATTTTAAAATTGAAATTATTTGATCAATTCTTTATGAATTACCAATAAAACAGTTTAGGAAGCCTGTTTTTCCCCATGTGTGTTGCCATAGTTTCCTTTAGCTAAAAGAGTAGGAGTCAAGGATGCTCCCAACCCTAGTCCTTTGCCCTTAACTTTTAGGAGTCTACAGATCCAAGGTAGGGTGAATTTAGAGTTAGGGACCACTTCCATTTTCTCTAAATCCCTCATTGGTTCTTGGTAGTTGGTGGCCTATGGAGCTGAGGATACATAGATTGTGATAGAATCTTGTCTTCTTTCCCTAGAGTCCTCCTGAAATAGCAGTGAACTATAGCCCCACTTCCTCTGATGACTTCCAATTTCTCATCTTCAAAATATGTTGACATAAAAGAAGTTTTGGGGCCTAAGAGAAGCATGAAGGAAGGAAGGAAGGAAGGGAGTGGCTTTGAGGTGACAACACTCAAGCACAATCCTCTCTCAAATGCCACCCCAGTTGCTAATCTTTACTATATATTCCCTTGAACACCTATAGCATGGGAGCACATCTCTGCTTTCTTCCAGCTCATCACTCCCAGGTGGCTGTCAAGGAGAACATCTGGTTCCAGAGCCCTCAATCTTAAGGATACCCCAGCTTCAGCCCATTTCAGTTGCCTATGGAAGTTGGGCTCATGCTCTGTCCTAGACGGGTATACTACTTCTAAACTAGCAAGGCATCCTGCCAGGGCAAGCCAAAACCTGAAACCCTGGGCCACCTGCACCTCAGTCCTGCTGGCCCTACTCCTAGCCACGATCCAAGATACTGATACTTCTTAGCTTTCCAACTGTCCCCTTCTGGGGTGTGGCTGTGTGTGTGTGTTTGTGTGTGTGTGTGTGTGTGTGTGTGTGTGTGTGTGTAAATGGTGGGAGGAGATATTCTCTCTTCCAGGGCCATTTTGAGGTCTAGTTGCTTCCAGGACTTGAGAAGTTTGTGAGCTGGGAGAATTCCCCAGGAACCTCCTGGAACTAAATTCCCTACTCATATTCTCTCCTCTCTCCAGTATGGCATCGTCTTAGATGCTGGATCTTCCCACACAGCTATGTTTGTCTACAAGTGGCCAGCTGACAAGGAGAATGATACGGGCATTGTGAGCCAGCATAGCATGTGTGATGTCCAAGGTAAGGTTGAGCTGGGCAGGGAGTGGCCATGTTTTTTGTTTGTTTTACCCTGGGGTGGGGTAGATTGAGGCACAGTGGAATAGAGATCTAGAGAAGAAGACATGAGTTTGAAACCCAGGAGTCAAACACTTAGACCCCTCCATCCTTGAGATTTTTTTGAAGTGATTTTCAACACTGGATGTTTAAGTTAGAAGATATGGGAGAGTCACTTGTGCAATTTCCCTTCATAAATGCCTCTGGTTTTCTTGAGTTATTTGTGAATTCAGGCTCTGACACATTTAGAGGTTTACACATATGTGTAATAGGCAAATTCTGTTTGATTTCATGTATACTGTACTCACAATATTCCATATGTTGGGTAAATAAGTTATAGTAAACAAAATTGTTTTAAATTTTCTTTTACCCCCCCCCAATTTTTTTTCTTTTATCTGTAATACCATGGCATTCAACATTTTGCAACTTACGTATCAAAATCCATGGAACACACATTGAGAACCACTAGTGTAAGGTCATGGGGTGTCTAAATTGGAAAAGACCTTAGCAATCTGGTCCAATCCTTTCTCATTATATGGAGAGATAAACCTAGGGCTCAGTTACACAGCAATTTAGGGGTAATATTAAGATAATGACTCTGGTGAGACATATCTCTTCTCCCTCTACATCTCCAGTTCCCTCATCCTTAAGACTGAGGATTGGACTAGATGACCCATTTCTGAATCCTATAGGTACCACAGGGACCCCCAGGTTTTGACTTTCAGACCTTAGCCTGAAAGGGGTGGGACTACTGGGAAAATAGGAGAATTGAGAATCTGGGAAAATATATACTGAAATGGAAAGAGGGTAATGAATGAATTAATGTAAAAGTATTTATTCAGGGATATATGCCAGGTACTTTATCTTCTTTCCCCGTCTCTTCCATTCTCATGTGAGCACAGATAGAAAACAGAAGCTGTGAAAGTCAGGGCCTGTCGTCAGACTTAAGGACATGGTTTCCTTCAGACATTGCCCTCCTTTGCCCCTTAGTGTCAGAAGACTTCTATCTCTGCCACTGACTAAATGTGTGACCTTGGACAAGTCACTTCATCCTTTGCTGGGGGGGGGGGAGCATCAGTCTTGTTATCTGTAAAATGGGAGATTTTGGCTTGATGACCTCAAAGTTCCCTTTATAGTACAAGATCTTCTGATCTAAACCAAGCGGATAGAGATGATTAAATTGTGGCATTATGTGCACAGGTGGCACATCCAGACGTGCCTAGGACCTTTTTTCCAGTGTAGGGTGGGGTAGGACAAGACTGGGTGTATGTGGGGGGGGATGGAGGAGTGGTTAGATCTGAACTAATGCTATCCCTAGCCCATGCTACCCCCCACCAGCAAACCTTCTTTGTCTGGACACCTGTGTTAATACTCACCTGGGAGGTGGTATTCAGTTTCTTTGTGCTTAAGGAAAGGAGTGGTTCCTTTGCTTTTCTCTTTTTAAAAAAAAAAAGTGCATTCTTTGTCTTTACATCACCTATGTTTCCCAATATATCCCTTTCTTCTTCCCCTGTCCCACTTAAAGAGCCATCATTTATAACAAAGACTTTTTAAAAGCAAAAAACCCACAAACAAAAAACCAAACCACAAAACCTTTATTTTTTTCTTCAGCTAGACATTGCTTTTCCAGGGATAGGGGCAGATAGATGAAAGAAAGAAGTTTGCATTAGACTTGTGGGCTCTCATTGTCTCTAGATAAAGCATCTCTATGAATGTGACATGGGACAATTTTCTTGCTATGCCAGTCTCGTCTGGGAAGTCTCTCTTCCTCTCAGATTGTGCCCCTTTGTGCTAGTTCTTAACTATACTGTGCCCATTGGGCAAAAAGAAGGCACTACCCCTTCTAGGGTATGGGTTTACAAGTGTTTGATAATCTTGCCACAAGAGAATCTAGGAGGGAGCTTTGCTAGGTGGGCGCATGGTCACCATGCTCCGAGCTAAGGGTTTGGGCTATAGGAGGAAGCCACAGTTTCTAAGAAGACTTTGGAGGTCCCTCCAAAACATATATTCTTCCCTCTCCTCCTTCACCACATGATCTTTATGTCTGTTTCCTGGCTAGAAGAAATCTGGAGGCAGAAGAGAGGGTACAGAAGAGGGGGCAAAAGAGATTAGGAGGCATTTTTATAATGCAATTGAACCTTAAGTTTTAAAATAGTTTATTGACTGTGTGACCCTGGGCAAGTCACTTAACCCCAATTGCCTCACTAAAAAAACAAACAAGGGCAGCTAGGTGGCGCAGTGGATAAAGCACCCACCCTGGATTCAGGAGTACCTGAGTTCAAATCCGACCTCAGACGCTTGACACTTACTAGCTGTGTGACCCTGGGCAAGTCACTTTACCCTCATTGCCCCACCAAAACAAACAAACAAACAAAAAATAAAATATTTTATTGAATTTTCCAAATATATTCTCTCCTTGCCCTTTCCTTATGACAAAAACTTTAAAAAGAGGAGGAAAGGGAGCAGCTAGGTGATACAGTGGATAGAGCACTGGTCCCGGATTCAGGAGGACCTGAGTTCAAATCCAGCCTCAGACACTTGACACTTACTAGCTGTGTGACCCTGGGCAAGTCACTTAACCCTCATTGCCCCACAAAAAAAAAAAAAAGAGGAAAGGCAATTTAGCAAAACTAATAGCCAACACATGGAATAAGTCTGTTATTATATGTAGCATTGGTAGAGCAGAGCCAACATGGCAAAGTTAGGAAATCACCTGAACTCTCCCAAATTTTTCTTCAAGCAACCATAAAATAATGCCTCAATATGAATAATATGAGTTCTGGAGCAGCAGAAGCAACAAAAGGATGGGGAAAACCAATTTTCAAGCCCAAGGTTAGAAAAGTGTGTTTCACTCTGGTAAAAGGGGAGTGCATGCATAAAAGAAGCAAGAAAAAAGTTTATGCAGTGGAGGGGAAAATGGGGGAGGTGCAGGGGAGTAAATGAACCTTACTCTCATCAGAATTGGCTAAAAGAGAGAATAACATACACACTCAGTTAGGTAAAGAAATCTATCTTACCTTCCAAGAAAGTAGAAGAGGAAGGGGATAAGGGGGGGGGGGTGTGTGTGATAGAAAGGAGGGCAGATTGGGGGAGGGGGAAATCAGAAGCAAAACTTTTCTGGAGAGACAGAATGAAAGGAGATAGAGAACAGAATAAATGGTATAGGGAGCAAATAGGATGGAGAGAAATACAGTTAGCAATAGTAACTGAAAAAATCTTGGAAGCAAGCTTGTCTGATAAAAGCCTCATTTCTCAAACATATGGAGAAATTAATTAAATTTATTAAAAATAAGAGCCATTCTCCAAGTGATAAATGATCAAAAGATATGAACAGTTTTCAGGTAAAATAATTACAGCTAACTATAGCCATATGAAAAGAAAAGAAAGATGCAGGTCAAAACAATTCTGGGGTATTAGCTCCTACCTATTAAATTGGGTAATAGGACAGCAAAGAAAAATGACAAATACTGTAGGGGATTTGGGGAAAATGAGACATTAATACACTGTTGGTGGAGTTGTAAACTTATTCAACCATTCTGTAGAACAATTTGGAACTATGGCCAAAAGGATAAAAAACCATGCATACTCTTTGACCTAGAAATACCACTACTAGGTTGTATACCAAAAAAGGTAAAAAACAAAAAGAAAAAGATCCTATATGTACAAAATATATTTATAACAGCTCTTTTCTGGTGGCAGAGAATTGGAAATTGAGGGGATTCCCATCAATTGGGGAATGGCTGAAGAAATTGTGGTATGTGATTATGATGGAATATTATTGTGCTATAAGAAATGATGAACAGCATGCTCTCAGAAAAAGCTGGAAAGATTTACATGCGCTGATGCAAAGTGAGATGTACTATGTACAAAGTAATAGCAATATTGTAAAATGATGAGCTATGAATGACTTGGCTATTCTCAATAATATAATGATCCAAGACAATGCTGAAAGACTTATGATGAAAAATGCTATCCATCCCCAGAGAAATAACTGATGGTGTCTGAATACAGATTGAAGCATAATTTTAAAAGGGGCGGGGGTGTCCAAAACAGTGCAGGTGGCATCCAAGCAAGCCAGCAGTGAGACCCCATGGCCCCAGCACAGTAGGCCAATGGTGGGGCCCCACTCCCCCAGCACAAGAAGCTTGAGACAGTGCCCAGCTTCACCATAGGAACAAATACCAACATTAATATAAAAATAAGTCATAAAATAGGCTGGACAAATGAGCAAAAAATCAAAAAAACAAACCCTAATACAGAAAGTTACTATGGTGACTGGTAAGATCAAAACAAACTCAGAAGAGGACAAGTCATAATGACTACATGTGAAGCCTCAAAGAAAAATGTGAATTGATCTCAGGGCCAAATTAATAAATTTAATTGAACTCCTAGAAGAGCTCAAAAATGATTTTAAAAATCAAATAAGAGAGAAAGAAGAAAAATTGGGAAAAGAAATGAAAGTAATGCAAGAGAATCCTGAAAAAAAAAGATTCAACAGCTTGGTAAATGAAGCACAAAAAAAATGGACAGAGATATACAAAAATTCACTGAAGAAAAGAACTCATAAGAAGTAGAACTGGCCAAATAGAAAAGGAGGTACAGAAGTTCACTAAATAATTCCTTAAAAATTAGAATTTGCGGGGCAGCTAGATGGCACAGGGGCAGCTAGATGGCACAGTGGGTAGAGCACCGGCCCTGGAGTCAGGAGTACCTGAGTTCAAATCCAGCCTCAGACACTTGACACTTACTAGCTGTGTGACCCTGGGCAAGTCACTTAACCCCCATTGCCCCGCCAAAAAAAAAAAAATTAGAATTTGTAGGGCAGCTAGGTAGCACAGTGGATAGAGCACCGGCCCTGGATTCAGGAGTACTTGAGTTCAAATCTGGCCTCAGACACTTAACACTTACTAGCTGTGTGACCCTGGGCAAGTCACTTAACCCCCATTGCCCCGCCAAAAAAAAAAAAATTAGAATTTGTAGGGCAGCTAGGTAGCACAGTGGATAGAGCACCGGCCCTGGATTCAGGAGTACTTGAGTTCAAATCTGGCCTCAGACACTTAACACTTACTAGCTGTGTGACCCTGGGCAAGTCACTTAACCCCCATTGCCCCGCCAAAAAAAAAAAAATTAGAATTTGCAGGGCAGCTAGGTAGCACAGTGGATAGAGCACCGGCCCTGGATTCAGGAGTACTTGAGTTCAAATCTGGCCTCAGACACTTAACACTTACTAGCTGTGTGACCCTGGGCAAGTCACTTAACCCCCATTGCCCCGCCAAAAAAAAAAAAATTAGAATTTGCAGGGCAGCTAGGTAGCACAGTGGATAGAGCACCGGCCCTGGATTCAGGAGTACCTGAGTTCAAATCTGGCCTCAGACACTTAACACTTACTAGCTGTGTGACCCTGGGCAAGTCACTTAACCCCAATTGCCTTGTAAAAAAACAAAAAAAAAAATTAGAATTTGTGAAGTGGAAACTAAAGACATCAAAAAACAACAAAACAAAGTCAAAAGAAAGAAAAAATAGAAGAAAATGTGACATATCTCATTGGAAAAGTAAATAAATAGAAGAGAGATAATTTAAGAATTATTGGACTAAGGGCAGCTAGGTGGTGCAGTGGATAGAGCATTGGCCCTGGAGTCAGGAGTACCTGAGAGTTCAAATCCGGCCTCAGACACTTAATACTTACTAGCTGTGTGACCCTGGGCAAGTTACTTAACCCCAATTGCCTCACTAAAAAAAAAAAAAAAAAAAAAAGTATTTTATTATTTTCCAGTTACATGTAGAGATAGTTTTCAACATTTGTTTATATAAGATTTCCAATTTCCAATTTTTCTCCCTCTCTCCCCTCCTCTAGATAGCAGGTAATCTGATATATATAATAACATTAAACATATTTCTGCATTAGTCATGTTATAAGAGAAGAATCAGAGCAAAAAGTAAAAACCTCAAAAAAGAGTAACAACAGCATTAAAACCAAAAGAAATAGTATGGTTCAATCAGCATTCATATTCCACAGTTCTTTTTTTTTTCCCTGGATTTGGAGAGCCTTTTCCATCACGAGTCCTTTGGAACTTTCATTTTAAGAAATTATTAAGGAAAACTGCTCTGATATCCTAGAACCAGAGGGTAAAATAAAAATGGAAAGAATCCACTGATTACCTCCTGAAAGAAATTCCAAAATGCAAACTTCCAGGAATATTATAGACAAATTCCAGAGCTTCCAGGCCAAGGAAGAAATACTACAAGCAGTCAGAAACAATTAAAAGATTGTGGAGCCACAGTCAGGGTTACATAGGATTTTGCAGCTTCTACGTTAAAGGTTTGGAGGGCTTGAAATGTTATATTCTAAAAGGCAAAGGAGCTAGGGTTACAACCAAAAATCACATACCCAGAAAAACTGATTATAATCCTTCAAAGTGGAATTCAATGAAATAGAGGACTTTTAAGCATTCCTGATAAAAAGACCAGAGCTGAACAGAAAATCTGATTCTCAAATACGAGATTCAAGAGAAGCATAAAAAGGTTAACAGGAAAGAGAAAACATAAGGGATTCAATAAGGTTAAACTGTTTACATACCTACATGGGAAGATGATACTTGGAATTCTTAAGAACTTTATCACTTTAGAGCAGTTAGAAGGAGTATATATAAACAGAGGGTGTGGGTGTAAGTTGACTTTGATGGGATGATAGCCAAAAAAACAAAACAAAACAAAATTAGGAGTGAGAAAGAGGCATGCACTGTGACAAGAGGGAAGGGAGAGGTAAAATGGTGTAAACTATCTCATAGGAAGAGGTGCCAAAGACCTATTACAGGGGCAGCTAGGTGGCACAGTGGATAGAGCACTGGCTCTGAATTCAGAAGGACCTGAGTTCAAATCCCACCTCAGACCCTTGACACTTATTAGCTATGTGACCCTGGGCAAGTCACTTAACCCCATTTGTCTCACCAAAAAAAACCCAACCAAACAAACAAACAAACAAAAAAAGACCTATTACAGAGGAGGGAAAGATGGGGATGAAGTGGACAATGCTTGAACCTTCCTCTCATTTGAATTTTCTCAAGGAGGGAATAACATACACTCTCAGTTGGGCATGGAAATCTATCTCACCTGGTAGGGAAGTAGGAGGGGAGGGAGATAGGGGGAGGCGGGGAGCACTGATAAAAGGGAGGGTAGATTGGGAGAGGTGGTTGTCAGAAGCAAATCATTGGTGAGAAAGGGCAGGGTGAAAGGGAAGAGAGCCAGAGAAAGTCAGAGAGAGAAGGATAAATTGGGGGGAGATAGGATGGAGGGAAATTCATAGTTACTCATCATGAATAACCATGAATGTGAATGAGATGAACTCACCCATAACACAAAAGTAGATAGCAGAGTGGATTAAAAACCAGAATCCTACAATATGTTGTTTACAAGAAATACATTTGAAGCAGAGAGACACACACAGAGTAAAGGTAATGGGATGCATCAGAATCTATTATGCTTCAGCTGAAGTTAAAAAAGAAATCAGGTGGGTCAGCTAGGTGGTACAGTGGATGAAGCACTGGCCTTGGATTCAGGAGGACCTGAGTTCAAATCTGGCCTCAGACCCTTGACACTTACTAGCTGTGTGACCCTGGGCAAGTCACTTAACCCCCATTGCCCTGCAAAAAAAAAAAAAAGCAGGTGTAGCAATCATGATTTCAGACAAAGCAAAAGCAAAAATAGAACTAATTAAAAGAAATAAGGATAAATAAACAAAAGAGATAAGGAAGGGAACTATATCTTGTTAAAAGGTACTATAAACAATGAAGTAATAATAGGACAAAACATATATGCACCAAATGGTATAGCATCCAAATTTTTTGACTTAATAGTATTTTGTTTTTTTCCGATTACATGTAAATATAGTTTTCAACATTCATTTTTGTGAGATTTTAAGTTCCAAATTTTTCTCCCTCCCTCCTTTCCCTCCCTGACCCCTTCCCAAGACAGCAAGCAATTTTTTTAAATTTAAAAAAAATTTTTTTTTTACATATAAGGTATTTTATTTTTTCCGTTACATGTAAAGATAGTTCTCAACTTTTGTTTATACAAGCTTTACAATTTCAGATTTTTCTCCCTCCCTCTCCTCCCTCCCCCCTCCCCTAGACAGCAGGTAATCTGATATAGGTTATATCTATATATCTATATACATATACATATACATATAGATATACACACACACACATATATATATATATACACATAATAACATTAATCCTATTTCTGCATTAATCCTGTTACAAGAGAAAAAATCAGAGCAGTGATGCAAAACCTCAAAATAGAAAAAAAAAAAAGCACCCAAAACAAAAGAAATAGTATGGTTCAATCAGCATCTATACTCCACAGTTCTTTTTTTTTTTTCTTGGATTTGGAGATCCTCTTCTATCATGAGTTCCCTGGAACTCTTCTGTACCATTGCATTGGTGAGAAGAATATAGTCCATTACAGTAGGTCAACATTCAATGTTGATGATACTGTGTATAATGTTCTTCTGGTTCTGCTCATCTCACTCATCATCAGCTCACGTAAGACCCTCCAGGTTTCTCTGAACTCTTCCTGCTCATCATTTCTTACAGCACAATAGTATTCCATTGTATTCATATACCACAACTTGTCCAGCCATTCCCCAATTGATGGGCACCCCCTCAACTTCCAATTCCTTGACAGCAAGCAATTTGATATAGGTTATATATGTATAATCATAGCATCCACATTTTTTTTTAAGTGAGGCAATTGGGGTTAAGTGACTTGCCCAGGGTCACACAGCTAGTAAGTGTTAAGTATCTAAGGCTGGATTTGAACTCAGGTACTCCTGATTCCAGGGCTGGTGCTCTATCCACTGCACTACCTACCTGCCCCTAGCATCCACATTTTTAAAGGAAAAATTAAATGAGATCCAAGAAAAACTTGACAATAAAACTATACTAGTGGGGGGTTTCACATTTCCTCTCTCAGACGTAGATAATCTAACCAAAAAATAAGCAGGAAAGAAGTTAAGGGAGTGAATAGAATTTTAGAAAAGTTAGATATGATAGATCTCTGGAGAAAACTGAATAGGGATAGAAAGGAATACACCTTTTTCTCAGTGGTACATGTTATCTAAACAAAAATTTACCATGTATTAGGGCATAAAAAAACCTCACAATCAAATGCAGAAAGGCAGAAATATTAAATATTTTTTAGATCATAATACAATAAAAATTATATTCAGTAAAGGGTCATGAAAAGATAGGTTTAAAATGAACAAGAAACTAAGTAATCTGGGGGCAGCCAGGTGGCACAGTGGATAAAGCACCAGTCCCGGATTCAGGAGGACCTGAGTTCAAAACTGGCCTCAGACACTTGACACTTATTAGCTGTGTGACCCTGGGCAAGTCACTTAACTCTCATTGCCCCACACACACACACACACAAAGAAATATATATAAAAGAAACTAAGTAATCTAATTCTAAAGAATGAGTGGGGGGCAGCTAGATGGCGCAGTGGATAAAGCACCAGCCCTGGATTCAGGAGTACCTGAGTTCAAATCCGGCCTCAGACCCTTCACACTTACTAGCTGTGTGACTCTGGGCAAGTCACTTAACCCCAATTGCCTCACCAAAAAAAAAAAAAAAAAAGAATGAGTGAGTCAAAGAACAAATCATAGAAATAATAATTTAACTAAAAAGAATGACAACAATGAGACAACATACCAAAATTTATGAGATGTAGCCAGAGCAATACATAGGAGAAATTTTATATCTCTGAATGCTTACATCAATAAAAGAGAGAAATGGTAGATCAATCAACTGGGCATACAACTAAAAAAAACTGGAAAAAAAGAACAAATTTTTAAATCTCCAAGTAAACACCAAATTGAAGACCCTGAAAATGGAAGGAGAGAGTAATAAAATTGAAAGTAAGAAAACTATTGAACTAATAAATAGAACCAGGAGTTGGTTTTGTGAAAAAAACATTAAACAGATAAACCATTGGTTAGTTTGACTTACAAAAAGGAATGAAGAAAACCAAATTCCCAATAGAAAAAATAAAGAGAAAATTAAAGTAATTATTAGGGGCTATCTTCTTTAATGCCAATATATCTCGCAAATCTAAGGAAAACGGATGAAGATTTATAAAAATATAAATTGCCCAGATTAACAGGAAAGGAAATAGAATACTTAACCCTCTTTTAGAAAAAGAAATTGAACAAGCCATCAATGAACTCCCTAAGAAAAAATTCCCCAGGGCCAGACAGATTCACAAGTGAATTCTACCAAATATTTAAAGAATAATTAATTCTAATACTACATAAACTATTTGGTAAAATAGGCAAAGGAGTCCTACCAAATTCCTTTTACAACACAAATGTGGTTTTTCTAATGACTTATTTTTTGGGTTTTGTTTTTTTTTTTTTTGCTTTTTTGCTCAGGGCAATGAGGGTTAAGGGACTTGCCCAGGGTCACACAGCTAGTAAGTGTCAAGTGTCTGAGGCAGGATTTGAACTCAGATCCTCCTGAATCCAGGGTCAGTGCCTTATCCACTGCGCCACCTAGCTGCCCCAACAAATATGGTTTTGATGTCTAAAGTAGGAAGAGCAAAAATGGAAAGAAAACTATAGACCAGTTTCCCTAATGAGTATTGATATAAAAATTTTAAATAAAATACTAGCAAGAAAATCGCAGTAATATATCACAAGGATAATATACTATGACCATATACCAGAAACACAGGGCTGGTTTCCTAATAGGAAAACTATCAGTACAATTGGCCATATCAATAACAAAAGCAACAGAAATCACACAATTAGCTTAATAGATGCAGAAAAAACTTTTGACAAAATACAGCACCAATTCCTATTAAAAACACAAGAGCATAGGAATAAATGGAGTTTTCCTTAAACTGATAAGTAATAACTATCTAAAACCATCAGCAAGCATTATCTATAATATGGATAAGCTAGAAGCCTTTCCAATATGATCAGGGGTGAAGCACGGATACCCATTATCACTACTATCATTCAATACTGTACTAGAAATGCTAGCGATAGCAATAAGATAAGGAGAAATTGAAGGAATTAGAATAGGCCATAAGGAAACAAAACTATTTTTCTTTGCAGATGATATAATGGTATACTTAGAGAATCCTCGATAATCAACTGAAACACTAGTTGAAATAATGAACAACTTTAGCAAAGTTGTAGGATATAAAATAAACCCACATTAATCATCAGCATTTCTGTATATTATCAATAATCCAGCATCAAGAGTTAGAAAGAGGGGTGGCTAGGTGGTGCAGTGGATAGAGCACTGGCCCTGGAGTCAGGAGTACCTGAGTTCAAATCCGGCCTCAGACACTTAACACTTACTAGCTGTGTGACCCTGGGCAAGTCACTTAACCCCAATTGCCTCACTAAAAAAAAAAAAAAAGAGAGAGATAAAAGAGTTAGAAAGAGAAATTCCATTTAAAATAACTGTAGACAATATTATATGCAGTGTTCCAAACTCAGCAAAAAATTGAGGCAGGTGTATTCTCATATCTTTTCTTTAGGGCCAAGCCTGGTCAATATAATTTCATAATATTCAATTTTAATTTTTCTGTGATAGTTCTCTCCATTTACACTGTTGTAGTCAGTATCTATATTGGTTTTCCTGATTCTGCTTACTTAATTTTGCATTAGTCCATATAACTCTTGTTTTTGTTTTTGTTTTTTTGGTGAGGCAATTGGGCTTAAGTGACTTGCCCAGGGTCACACAGCTAGTAAGTGTCAAGTGTCTGAGGACGGATTTGAACTCAGATCCTCCTGACTCCAGGGCCAGTGCTTTATCCACTGCGCCACCTAGCTGCCCCCCATATAACTCTTTTCAAGTTTCTCTGTATTCCTCATTTCATATAACACAATAATATTCCATTCCATTCAAGTAATTTTTTTAAGCCATTTTGCAATTAAGGAGCATCTACATTGTTTTTAGTTCTTTGCTACTTCAAAAAAATCATGATATAATTATTGCTATATTTTGGTGTAGAGGACCTTTCCTGAGGTATGTTGAAATCATTTCTAATAGTAAGGAACTAATTGTTAAATTTTTAGTGCTAACTAAAGTTAAAGCTAAAGACACCTCAGATATCTGCAACTACACATGAAAGCTTGTTTTATGGTTTTGTTGATTGTCTACACTTAAGAAAGTGTTAATAATTCAGATTAAACATGAAAGTGTTTTGTGGTTACATTTTTTCCCAGAGAGAAGGTTGTTAAACATTTACCAACATATCTTTGGACCTTTTTATATATACATATATATACATACATATATATATTTATTTATTTGTTTGTTTGTTTGTTTGTTTGTTTGTTTGTCAGGGCAATGAGGGTTAAGTGACTTGACCAGGGTCACACAACTAGTAAGTGTCAAGTGTCTGAGGCCAGATTTGAATTCAGGTCCTCCTGAATCCAGCACCAGTGCTTTATCCACTGTGCCACCTAGCTGCCCCTGGACCTTTATTTTTTATCACTGAATTCTTTGAGTTATAGGCCTACAGTGAAATTTCTGGATCAAAGAGCATGGGCATTTTAATGAGCAAAAAGCCTTTCATCACCTTTTAAACATAATTTCAAATTGTTTTTCACTCTGATTATACCAATCTATAACTCTACTAACAGTGTATTAGTGTGTCTACCTTTTCACAAATCTTCCAACCTTAACTATTCCCATACTTTGACATGTTTGCCAACTTACTGAGTGTGAGATTTGATTTTCATTTTCCTTCTTATTAACAGTGATTTGGAGCAATCTATCATATGGTTGTCAATTGTTTGAAATTCTTTTGAGAATGGTTTATTCAGTGCAACTAGGTGGTACAATGGATATGCCACAGGCCTTGAAGTAAGGAAGACCTGAGTTGAATTTGACCTCAGACACTTACTAGCTGTGTGACCCTAGGCAAGTCGTTTAACCCCACTTGTATCTTGAGAGAGAGACAGAGAACTGTTTATTCATATCCTTTAGTCACTTATCCATTGAGAAATGGATATGTGTATGTGTATATACATATATACAAATAAATAGAGACATATTTGTTACCAACACCTGTCGATTATACCTTTGCAACATATCTCAAATATGGCCCCTTCTCTCCTCTGACACTGCCTGTGCTTCAGTGCAAGCCTTCTCATCTTACTCCTGGACTATTATAATAACCTGTCAGTAGGCCTGCGGGCCTCAAATCTCTTTCCATTCCAACCCATTTGTCATTTAACCATGTGATCTGATCATGTCAATCCCTTACTCAATAAACTCCAATGGCTTCCTGTTGCTTCCAGAAGTCAATACAAAGCACTGTTTGGCATTCAGAGCCCTTCATAATCTAGCTCCCTTCTACCTTTCTAGGCTTCTTTTTTGGTTTTTGTTTGTTTGTTTTCAGGGCAGTGAGGGTTAAGTGACTTGCCCAGGGTCACACAGCTAGTAAGTGTTAAGTGTCTGAGGCTGGATTTGAACTCAGGTCCTCCTGAATCCAGGGCAGGTGCTTTATCTACTGCACCAGCTAGCTGCCCTCTAGTCTTCTTATACCTTACTCCTTGACACAGACTTTTCCATCCAATCACTCTGGCCTCCTAGCTGTTCCACAAAACTGACCCTCCATCTTTCTTTTCCAGGCATATTATCTGGCTGTCCCTCATGCCTAGAATGCTTTCCTTCCTCTACTCCAACTACTTACCTCCTGGCTTCCTTTAAGTCCTAGCTAAAATTCTACCTTCTACAGGAAGCCTTCCCAAACTCCTCAATTCCAAGGTACTTTTTTTTTTTACAGGGCAATGAGGGTTAAGTGACTTGCCCAGGGTCACACGGTTAGTGAGTGTCTGAGGCTGGATTTGAACTCAGCTCCTCCTGAATCCAGGGCTGGTGCTTTATCCACTGCGCCATCTAGCTGCCCCCATGCCTCTTAATTCTGATGCCTTCCTTCTTTTGATTATTTCCTGTTTATCCTGTATATATCTTGCTTTATATCTATTTGTTTGCATGTTGTCTCACCTAATAGGTTATAAGCTCCTTAAGGGCAAGGAATGTCTGGAATGTCTTTTACTTTTTTTTGTTTCCCCAGTGCTTAGCATAGTGCCTGGTACATAGTAGGTGATTAACAAATGTTTATCAAATAAATGAATTTTATATACATACATAAATATCCACTTTGCCAAGCTACCACCTGTGTCTATGTATGTATTGTGTGTGTGCATATGCATGCATGTATGTGTGCATATGTATAAGGCAGCTTGGCATAGTGGCCTGGGTTCAAGTCCTACCTCTTACACATCCTGGTTCTCAATACTCTAGGCATTTCTTTAACACTCTAAATTGCAGAGAAGTGCCAATCTGCATTAGTAGAGTGAGTTTCTTCTCCTGGAAATTCTCTATACCAATTAAATTATAGGTCTAATCCCCATCCCTATATTTATTTAAGTTCTTAAATATAAAACCTTTATCAGTGATATTTAATGTAAAAAATATTTTTCTAATAGTCTTCCTTCTTATCATAGTTGTGTTTATTTTGTTGGTGCAAAAAGCTTTAAATTTCATGTAGTCAAAATTATTAATTTTATCTTTGTGATCACTTCTGTCATTTGTTTGGTTAAGAATTTTCCAAGTTCTAGGTGGTGCAGTGGATAGAGCACCAGTCCTGGATTCAGGAGGACCTGAATTCAAATCCAGCCTCAGACACTTAACACTTACTAGCTGTGTGACCCTGGACAAGTCGCTTAACCCCAATTGTCTCACCAAAACCCCCCCCAAAAAAAACAAAAAAAAGAATTTTCCTCCTAGGGCCACTAGGTGGTGCAGTGGATAAAGCATAGGCCCTGGATTCAGGAGGACCTGAGTTCAAATCTTATCCCAGACATTTGACACTTACTAGTTGTGTGACCCTTGGCAAGTCACTTAACCCTCATTGCCATGCAAAAAAGAAAGAAAGAAAGAAAGAAAGAAAGAAAGAAAGAAAGAAAGAAAGAAAGAAAGAAAGAAAGAAAGAAAGAAAGAAAGAAAGAAAGAAAGAAAGTAAGAAAGAAAGAAGAAAAAAAAATTTCCTCCTAGCATTACCTGATCTGGTTTTCTTCTCATTTTTTATGTCGGGATTTTTAATATTCACATTATATATCTAACCATAAATTGTTGTAAGTGAAAAGTACTTTAGGAACTATCTAGCCCAATCCCCTTCTTTTATAGATGATAAAACTTGGACCCAGAGATGGGAAGTGACTTACCAAAGGTCACAAAATGAGTTTATGATGTATGATGGAGCCAAGGCTAGAACCCAGGTCTTTTGACCTGTCAACTATACCATTTTGCCCTACTCAAATAGTATAGAAATTGGAATCCTTGGTTTTGTGCATTAATTGGGAAAGGTTAGGAGAGATGGATTTCAGTCCATCTTCTTAAGGGCATTGGGCTATGTTCCCCTCTTCTTTTTCCTCATCTGTCTTGCTTCTAGGCGGTGGTATCTCCAGTTATGCAGAGGATCCCCCTGGGGCAGGTCAAAGCTTGGTAGACTGTCTCAACCAAGCAATGCAAGATGTGCCCAAGGAGAGACACTCAGTCACTCCCCTCTACCTGGGTGCCACTGCCGGCATGAGACTTCTAAAGTAAGTTTGAATCCCTCCCTCTTCTGCGCTCTGCCTACAAGTTTGCCATTGGTGTGCCTTGGCACTAGAGTTGGCGTGGAGCTCTGTATCTCTATCTTCCTCAGTCAACCATTCATGCAGCCAAGTCTGGCTTTTTGCTGATCCATTCTGGGTAAGAAATGGCAGAATCTATTCCAGAATTTCCCTTCAATCAACATAGTACTTTTTGGTCTACCTGAGGGACACCTTTATCTGTTGTAGAACTTTCCTGGGCTTCTGGTGAAAGAAAATCCTGGTCTTGATTTTTCCAGGACTGAATTCTGGTTACCTGGTGACTATGTACATTTATAAAATCAAAAGATTATAGATTTCAAGATGGAAGAAATCATAGAAGTCACCTGGGCTAACGCTCTCATTTTATAGCTGAGGAAACTGAAACCCAAAGAGATTATATAACTTGCCCAGAATCACACAGGTAGTAAGAGAAAGAGCTTTGGGTTAGAACTTAGGTCATCTGGCTCCAAATCCAGCATTCTTTTAACTATTCAAGGGACATTAGAAATCCCCTAGTCCATGGGGCTCTTGATATAGGATCCATGGACTCCTGAGGGGGGTCTGTGGATATTTTCTGGGGGTCCGTGAACTTGGATAAGAAACAAATTATATTTTATTTTCACTAACCTCCAACTGAAGTTTAAAATTCCTTCAGGGGGTAGCTAGGTGGCACCATGAGGAAAGTACTGGCCCTAGATTCAGGAGGACCTGAGTTCAAATTTGTTTTTTTGTTTTTGTTTTGTTTTGTTTTGTTTTTGGCAGGGCAATGGGGCTTAAGTGACTTGCCCAAGGTCACACAGCTAGTAAGTGTCAAGTGTCTGAGGCCGGATTTGAACTCAGGAACTCCTGAATCCAGGGCCAGTGCTCTATCCACTGCACCACCTAGCTGCCCCCTGAGTTCAAATTTGACCTCAGACACTTGATACTTATTAGCTGTATGACCCTGGGCAAGTCACTTAATCCTCATTTCCTCACAAAAAAACAAAAACAAACAACAATAAACTCCTTCAATTATTGAAAGACATTAGTCTGAGAATGGATCCATAGGCTTTTGCAGATTCATGATACACAAAATATGAAGAATCCCTACTATTGTCCATCCTCCTCATTTGATAGAGAAGGAACCCAAAGTCCAGAATGTTATATATCTTGTCCAATATCACACAGGTAGAAAGTAAGAGAATTACGTTTCAAACATCAGTCCTTTGAGTCCAAATCCAATTTTTAAAATAATTTTTATCTTTTCCCCAATTATATGTAAAAACAATCTTTAACACTCTTTTAAAAAGTTATGTGCGGGGGCAGCTAGGTGGCGCAGTGGATAGAGCACTGACCCTGGAGTCAGGAGTACCTGAGTTCAAATACAGCCTCAGATACTTAACACTTACTAGCTGTGTGACCCTGAGCAAGTCATTTAACCCCAATTGCCTCACCAAAAAAAAAAAAAAATTATGTGGGGGCAGCTAGGTGGAGCAGTGGATAAAGCACTGGCCCTGGATTCAGGAGCACCTGAGTTCAAATTCGGCCTCAGATACTTGACACTAGCTGTGTGACCCTGGGCAAGTCACTTAACCCTCACTGCCCCCCCAAAAAAATTTGTGTTCCAAATTCTCTCCCTCCCTTTTACCCTCTCCCCTCCTTGAGAAGACAAGTAATTTGATATAGATTGTATCTGTACAGTCATGCAAAACATTTCTATATTAGCCATATTATAAAAGAAAACAGACCAAAAACAAAAGTCCTCAGACTCAGTTCTCTCTTTATAAGTGGAAAGCATTTTTTATAATAAGTTCTTCAGGGGCAGCTAGGTGGCACAGTGGATTAAGCACAGGCCCTGGATTCAGGAGTACCTGAGTTCAAATCCGGCCTCAGACACTTGACACTTACTAGCTGTGTGACCCTGGGCAAGTCACTTAACTCCCATTGCCCCGCAAAAAAAAACAAAAACAAAATAATAAGTTCTTCAGAATTGTCTCAAATCATTATATTGCTGAGAATTGCTAAGTCATTCACAGTTGATCATCCTTACAATGTTGCTGTTACTGTGTACAATGTTCTCCTGGTTCCACTCATTTCACTTTTTTTTTTATATAAGTCTTCCCAGGTTTTTCTGAAAGCAGCCTGCTTATCTTTTCTTATGGCACAATAGTATTTCATCACAATCATATACCAGTGCTTATTTAGTCATTCCCAAATTGATGGGCATCCCCTCAATTTCCAATTCTTTGCCACTAGAAAAAGAGCTACTATAAATATTTTTGTACATATAAGTCCTTTTCCTTTTTTTTTTTTTTAGTGAGGCAATTGGGGTTAAGTGACCTGCCCAGGGTCACACAGCTAGTAAGTGTTAAGTGTCTGAGGCCGGATTTGAACTCAGGTACTCCTGACTCCAGGGCCAGTGCTCTATCCACTGCGCCACCTAGCTCCCCCAGTCCTTTTCCTTTTTAAAAAAAATTTCTTTGGGATACAGACCTAGTAGTGATACTGTTGGATCAAAGAATATGCACAGTTTTATAGCCCTTTGGGCATAGTGCGAAATTGCTCTCCAGAGTGGTTAGATGCATCAACAATGCATTAGTGTCCCAATTTTTCTACATTCTTTTCAACATTTGTCATTTACCTTTTCTGTCATATTAACCAATTTGATAGGTGTCGGGTGGTACCTTGGTTGTTTTTACAAATCCAATATTTTTGATGCTGTACCATACTGCCCTTTTCTCAGCCACCTCCATGGGCAAGGTTGATGAGGCTGTCAGGAAGAACAGGAAATGATATTAAGGGGTTTCTATGTTTCCTGTAGCCTGACCAGTCCAGCTGCTTCAGACAGTGTCCTTTCATCAGTGACTGACACATTATCCCAATACCCCTTTGACTTCCGAGGGGCCCGGATTCTGTCTGGCCAGGATGAGGGAGTCTTTGGCTGGGTGACTGCCAACTATCTCTTAGAGAACTTCATAAAGGTAGGTTTTGGTGACTGTTCACCTTTTCTGAGGCCGCTATTTCCTCATATCCTATCTTGCCACCAAGTGGACAATGTCCTATTTGTCCTAAGATATACAGGGACAAACTAGCCATTCCCCTGTGCCCTTGTTGCTGATACTGGTTGGACCTTAACCCATCCCTCTAAGTCTATATACCATTTACTGGCCCCTGACCATACCCCTAACCCAGATGATACTCAAAAATGTCTATGACTGCTACCACTGGGGCCTCACATGGGTAGACTGGCTGCTGGGTCCTTTGGTGGCACCTGGCCCCACCATTGAATTCCTTGTTCATTTGGATAAGAAACTCTTCCCCTAAGATACCAGTGTTTATGACATGATTCCAGTATGGAAACGCCTTGGGGGAGGAGGGTTGTAGACCTGAGAGAGCAAAGTCTTTGACACATAGTTGGTGCTTAATATATACTTATTGGATTGTTTCTCTTTTCTCCCTGTGCCTCTCCTTTTCCCCTCTCCCTCTTTCTTCCCCTTTCTTATAGTATGGCTGGGTAGGGCAGTGGATCCGACCAAGGCAGGGGACAGTGGGGGCCATGGACCTAGGTGGGGCATCCACCCAGATCACCTTTGAGACAGCCAGCCAGACTGAGGACCCTGCCAATGAGGTCAAGTTGCAACTCTATGGCCAGAGCTACAGAGTCTACACCCACAGTTTCTTATGCTATGGTAGAGATCAGATCCTTAAGAGATTGCTGGCTGGTGTGCTTCAGGTATGGCTAGTCCACTGCAGGGGAAAGTCCCCTGGAGACCCCCATTACTCACTCCATCTGATCCTCCTGCTATCTCCATGCTACTTGGTATCTATTCTTATGATTGCCAGACTCTGGTGTCAATCTTTTGTCTGGGTGGGCTGGTTAGCTCTCTCCTTCCTGCCTCCCTCACCTTGCCAGCTCAAGATGAGAACTTCTACACTCTTCACTGGTTCTGTGAGCAGGGAGAAGCAGGGGGAAGCTCTACAAGCCCTTTACTAAGTTCCCAGGATGCCTATCTTGTGAAGGAGATAAGAGGAGCTGCAGTCTTTGTTCTCTTGGAGTTCATGGGATGGTTGATGGGGAGATGAGAGGCATCCTTCCATCCATCCCTCATCATTGCTACCATTTATGCAGTGCATTAAGGTTTACAAAGTGCTTTACAAATAATATCTCATTTCATCCTCACAACAACCCTGGGTGGTAAGGTTTTATTATTATCCCCATTTTAGAGATGAGGAAACTGAGGCAGAGTGTTTAAGTGTCTTGCCCAAGGTCACATAGCTAGTATCTGAAGCTAGGCTGGATTCAAATTCAGGTATTTCTGACCCTAGGTCCATCATTCTGTCCAATTTGTCTCCTAAGTACCTCATTTAAGAGTTAGACATCAGGTGACCCTGGGCAAGTCACTTAACCCCCATTGCCCTGCAAAAAAAAAAAAGAGAGAGAGAGAGTTAGACATCGGGCAGCTAGGTGGCACAGTGAATAGAGCACTGTTCCCCTGGATTTGGGAGGACATGAGTTCAAATCCAGCCTCAGACACTTGACACTAGCTGTGTGACCTTGGGCAAGTCACTTAACCCTCATTGCCCTCCCCCCAAGTTAGACATCAATAAGAGAAAACTTCATAGAGGAGGTAAAATTTGAATTGATACTCAAAGGATGGGTTGGTAAAATGTAGATGGGCAGTGAAAAAAAGATTTCAAATGGGGGAAATAGATTAAGCAAAGTATGAAGGCAGAAAGACACCTAATATATGTAGGAGTCAGTGATGATACAGGCCTAGCTGAATGCATGTGGGGAAATGATAAGATCAGAGCAGTCATTTCAGAAATGTGCAGACCTTGAAAGCCAAGCAGAGAAATTGAAACTTCATCTTACAGTCAGTGAGGAACCAATAGGAGTTCTTCAGTAGGGAGAGGACATGATAAGAAGTTAGGTTTGGGGGCAGCTAGGTGGCAGAGTGGATAGAGCACCGGCCTGGACTCAGGAGGACCTGAGTTCAAATCCGGCTTCAGACACTTAACACTTACTAGCTGTGTGACCCTGGGCAAGTCACTTAACCCCAATTGCCCTGCAAAAAAAAAAAAGAAGAAGAAGTTAGGTTTGAGGGTGATTAATCTGGTTGGTGTTTCAGCTGGGGCCAGGCTAAGATCAGGAACACGGGGGTCTGCTAGTGGGGAGGATGGGGCTAGACTACAAACTGCTAGGAGTTTCTGAACCTGATTCTCTGCATCTTCCCTATTCCAGAGTCATAGTTCACATCCTTGCTGGCCGGTAGGCTATACAAGGAAATTCTTCCCAAAGGATGTGTACACATCACCTTGTACTTCAGCTCAGAGACCTCGGCACTATGATGTCAATACCGAGGTGACCCTTTCTGGGAGCGGCAATCCTATCCTCTGCCAGCAGCTTGTTTTAGATCTTTTCAACTTCTCGTCCTGCCCTTTCTCCCAATGCTCCTTCAATGGCATTTTCCAGCCTCCTGTGGCCGGGAACTTCATTGTGAGTTGTGGGGCATTATTTCAGTTTGGGACATGAAGTGGGGCTATTAGGGATCCAGTAATCATTTTGTAGGTAAATCCCATCCTACCCACAGGGTTAGGCCTGTGTCTTACCCTTGACACAGGGGTTGGGACTATGAAAGTTTAAACTAGCCAACTAGCTAGCAGCATAGACACACCTAAGAAGTAGGGGGAGATTAAATTCTATAACAAGAAAGTCAGGCATGGCTACTACCTGAGCTAGGAGACAGAGATAGGACTATTATTCCAAAAGAAAATTCACCCTGACTCTCAGGAATCTTTCCCCCACCCCACCTCCAAAAGGAACTTTCCATATTCAGGTGGTCACACCTTCTGTCTCCCCCATCATCTGTCCTCTATAAAGGCTTTGGCCTCCTTCCCTGTGGAAAAGAAAGGTGTCTCTAAGCCACCTCTTTTCTCCTTGGGGTGAAGTCTTTGACTTCCCTCCAAATAAAAGACTATTTTGTTCTAATTGGATTGTGTACAGAGAGGTGTAATTCTTTAAAGAGGAATACCTAAGGATCTCCACAACCTATTTCCTGTGACACCCTCCTGGACTTTATCCCAGATATTGATTCTTCCACCTGTAACTTGGGAGAGAACAAGTGGCCCTTAGTTCAGCCCAGACACCAGACACCCTTCAGCTGAGGGAATTAAATCACCCATATAGAGGTGGCCCTGAAGGTAATTGGCTCAAGATGAACAGGAATGGTATATAGGGGAATCTCAGAGAGTAGGGACATAGTGGGCTTGGACAGTGATGGGGGAATGAATGTAGTAGCTCAGGGCCATTGAAAATTTAGGAATCAGGGGAGCTAGGTGGCGCAGTGGATAGAGCACCAGCCCTGGAGTCAGGAGTACCTGAGTTCAAATGAGGCCTCAGACACTTCACACTTACTAGCTGTGTGACCCTGGGCAAGTCACTTAACCCCCATTGCCCCGCAAAAAAAAAGTATAGGAATCAAGATCTAGTGACAAGGTGGGGTGGAGATAAGAACTGAGGGTAGGCAAGCAGAAGGATGAGGATCAACTGTACCCTTGCCAAGGATCTGGAACAGTAATGGTAATTTCTGTGTCCTTATCCCTATTCCTGTATCCTGTACCTGACATTAGGCCTTCTCTGCATTCTACTATACTGTGGACTTCCTTCAGAAGGTGATGAAGCTACCTGTGACCTCTCCAGGGGAACTGGGCACTGCAGCCAATGCTTTGTGCAAGGAGTCATGGGTAAAGGTAAGAACCTTTTGATATGTAATGATTGGAATGACACTACCTGCTGGAGAGCTACTGTAGGAAAGCTCTGCCATGAGGAGAAGGCATCTGAGGGCAAGCCATGTGGTCAGTTCCTTGGTGTCAGGAAGTGACATTTGCTCCTGGGTACCGTCTATCAAAGCTACCAGCCAATCAACTTGAGGAGCCTCCCATTTCTGGGAGGAGGACATGAAGTAGGAAGTGGACACTGGCAGAGGGGTTCTTCATCTTTTGGCTCCTGATCTCACCATGGTGGTCGGATGATGGGGTCTCTTAGAAATAGTTAGATTTTTACCTTTCTCTCTGATCCTAATGCTCTTTAATAAATACTTAAACACTTAAATACTCTTGCTAAAGCTCATAATTTATTTATTTATTTATTTATTTTTGGTGAGGCAATTGGGGTTAAGTGACTTGCCCAGGGTCACACAGCTAGTAAGTGT
Organism: Dromiciops gliroides; assembly: GCF_019393635.1. Classification (NCBI taxonomy): domain Eukaryota; kingdom Metazoa; phylum Chordata; class Mammalia; order Microbiotheria; family Microbiotheriidae; genus Dromiciops; species Dromiciops gliroides. Next base: position 434,683,481 of record NC_057862.1, on the reverse strand, counting down.
TAAGTGTCTGAGGCCGGATTTGAACTCAGGTCCTCCTGAATCCAGGGCCGGTGCTTTATCCACTGCGCCACTTAGCTGTCCCCTAAAGCTTATAATTTATTGGCGACCACTCATTAGATTTTAGATAGTATAGTTAGAATTTTAGCCCCTTACAGATATCTGCACAGAGGGTATAAGATTGTGTGTACAAGATCTTGTGACTGTTAACAAGGTGTTGGGCACATATCTTTGTCGATCATTCCCATCTCTGTCAATCATTCTAACTTCCCAATCCCATCTTGTCTAGAATGGAAGGCCATGAATGGGAGACTAATACTTCTGGCCCATCCTCCTGCTCCCAGTCCTTCACCCCATTCATATGAGAGCCAACCAGAAGTTCTTAGTCTTGCCCAGACACTAGATATCCCTCAAATGAAGGAATGGAATCACTTTTCTACATGTAGCTCAGAAGAGGAACTGAAGGAGCAATCCTCTTACTCCCAGTGGTCCATGGGATGCTTTATCTCTTCTCTCTTACTCAATCTGCAATTTGTTAAGCACCTCCTTTGTGCTGGAGGCAGGACTAAGTGGTGGCTTTGCAAAGGCAAAAATGTAATAGCCCCTACTCTCTGGGAGCTTACATTCCATTGAAAAGATAATATGTACATGAATCAGTATATAAAAAATAAATAAAATGTAAATGGATGGGAAGCCTTTGGGGGAAGGATGGTCATCTCTGGGGTAGGGAAGGGGAATCTGTAGCTTTTTTTTTTTTTTGGTGAGGCAATTGGGGTTAAGTGACTTGCCCAGGGTCACACAGCTAGTAAATGTTAAGTGTCTGAAGCCAGATTTGAGCTCAGATACTCCTGACTCCAGGGCCGGTGCTCTATCCACTGCGCCACCTAGCCGCCCCTGAATCTGTAGCTTTTCGCTGAAGGTGTCATTTGAGTAGAGTTAAAGGAAACTAGGGAATCTAAGAGAAGGTCAGGTAGGAAAAGTTGTCCAGGCATGGGCGACAGCCACTGTCTGGGAGATTTATGGAGTGGTATGTGAAGGACAGAAGGAAGATCGATTTGGCAGGGCCATGGAATATACATAGGGGAGTAATATACAGGGGGTCCCCAAAGTCTTAGTGCAGTTTTAAACTAATAAATTTAGAAATACAAATGTAAAAACTTACAAAATTTTTTTCTTCAGTTGTTTTTGACTCTTTGTGACTGCATTTGGGGTTTTCTTGGCAAAGATACTGGAGTGGTTTGCCATTTCATTCTCCAACTCTTTTTTTTTTTAATGTTTTTTATTTGTGTGTATGTGGTTTTGTTTGTTTGTTTTTGGCAGGGCAATGGGGGTTAAGTGACTTGCCCAGGGTCACACAGCTAGTAAGTGTCAAATGTCTGAGGCTGGCTTTGAACTGAGGTCCTTCTGAATCCAGGGCCAGTGCTCTATCCACTGAGCCACCTAGCTGCCCTCTCCAACTCTTTTTGCAGACAAGGAAATTGAGGCAGACTTGGTTAAGTGACTTGCCCAGACAGACCTAGTCTGAGACCAGATTTGAACTCAGGAAGATGAGCCAGCACTCTATCCACTGTGCCACCTGGCTGCCCTCAAAAAAAAATTTAGAAAGATTAATTGTTTCTATTTTTAAAATATTGATATGTTTCTTATTAAAAATTTAACATAACCACCATCCTTTACTATATATGTTGCACTAGTTGATTTTCAAGCTTGGTAGAAACTTTCATCAGCTGCTACTCAGTGACTGAAACAAAGCCTTGATGTCTTGATGACAGGTCTGATGTGACTTCCCCAAGGAAATGTCTAATGGAGATAGATCAGGTAACCAAGGTGACCAAGCAAGAGCATCACTGGTCTGGCTTTGAGAAAGTGTCATACAGAAACTATTACACACAATGTGTGTCAAGGCTGGATGCCCTATCTTCTTAAAATAATTAAAAATTGATTTCAAAATTCATAAAACAAAATAAATATAAAAGATATTTAAATAATTAAGTTTTTTAAATGATGCTTTTGTAAGCTTGTAGCCTTTATACTCCTGAAGTTATTAAGCTATATCACATATATATATACATATACACATACATATACATATATACATACATATATAGCCTCTTTGACTGCACTAAGACTTTTGGGACATACTGTATAATAAGATTGAAGGAGTCCAGGTCATAAAGAACTTTAAAAACTAAATAGAGAAGCTTATATTTGATGCTAGAGGCAATAGGGAGATACTGAAGTTTATTAAATTAGGAAATGAAATGGTCAGATTTCACTTTAGAAAAACACTTTGGTAGCTGTGTGTAGGCTAGAATGCAGAGGAGAGAGACTTGATAAAGACATTTAGGGAGCCACTGCAGTAATCCACGAAAGAAATAAAGTGAAAATAGTATGCTTCGATCTACATTCAGCCTCCATCAGTTCTTTCTATGCAAGTGAGTAGCATTTTTCATCGTGAGTCTTGGATCATTATATTGCTGAGAATATCTAAGTCATTCATAGTTGGTGGTTGTATGATGTTGTTAGAGTGTACAATGTCCTCCTGATTCTGCTCACTTTACTTTGCATCAGTTCAAGTAAGTATGAGAAAGGAATAGTTTTGAGAGATAATTTGTAGGTTGAAGTGAAAAGTTTTGGTGAGAGTTTGGCTATGTGAGGTGAGGGAAAACAAGCAGTCAAGGATAATGACAAACTTATGAGGTAACTAGAAGGATAGTTGTGCCCTGGACAGAAACAGTGAGATTCTGAAGGGGATGAGTGGGAAAAAAGAAAACAAGTTCAATATGGACATTTTGAGTTTCAGATGGGATGTCTAGTTTAAAATATCCAATAGGCAGTTTGAAGGTCTAGTTCTCAGGAGAGACCATGGCTGGATTTATATATTTCAGAGGAAAGATCGTTAAATCCATTGGAGCTAATGAGGTCACCAAGTGAGAGAGTGTAAAGAGAAAACAGAAAAGGGCCCAGGGTAGAGCCTTGGGGTACCCCTATAGTCAGGAGCTATGGCATAGAAGACGAACCAACAAGAAAGACTGAGAAGGGTCCAAACGAGTAGGAGGGGAACCCAAAAGGAGAGAACATCGGTGGTTAACGGTGCCAAAGAGAGAAAGAAGGCTGAAGAGTGAGAAGAGATCATTAGATTTGTCAGTCAATGAAGAGATCTTTGGTAATTTTGGAGAGAATAGTTTCAGCTAAGAGAGGGCAAAGAGTTGTTGTGTCACATCCAACTCTACTTGGCCCCATTTGGGGTTTTCTTGGCAAAGATGCTGGAGGGGTTTGCCACTTCCTTTCTCCAGCTCATTTTACAAATGAGGAAACTGAGGCAAGCAGGGTTAAGTGACTTGCCTAGAGTCACATAGCTAGTAAGAGTTTGAGGCTGGGGGCAGCTAGGTGGCGCAGTGGATAGAGCACCGGCCTTGGAGTCAGGAGGACCTGAGTTCAAATCCGGCCTCAGACACTTAACACTTACTAGCTGTGTGACCTTGGGTAAGTCACTTAACCCAATTGCCTCACTAAAATTAAAAAAAAAAATTAAAAAAAAAAAAAGAGTTTGAGGCTGAATTTGAATTCAAGATGAGTCTTTTGACTCCAGGCCCAATACTTTATCCACTGCACCATCTAGCTTACTGAAGCAATAGTTTTAGCTGAGTGAGGCAGCTAGATTTTTGCAAAGCATTGAGAAGTGAGTAAAAGGAAAGAAGTGGAGGCAAAGAGTGCAAATAGCTTTTTCTTGGAGTTTGGTTTTAAAAGGGAGGAGAGATATAGCTTGAGGCTATGATAGGGTCCAATAATGGCAGCTGGGTGGCACAGTGGATAGAACACAGGTCCTAGAGTTAGGAGGGCCTGAGTTCAAATTTGACCTCAGACACTAGCTTTGTGACCCTGGGCAAGTCACTTAACCCGGTTTGCCTTGGTCCCTCATCTATAAAATGAACTGGAAAAGGAAATGGCAAACTACTCCAGCATCTTTGCCCAAATGGGGTCAGGAGAGTTGGACACAGAAAGGACTCAACAAAGAGGGTGTAGTAAAAGTTTGTTTTTGGAAGGTGGAGGCTTAGATGTTTTTGTAAGCAGCCAGAAAGGAATCAGTAGTTAAGGTGAGATCAAAGATTAGTGGAAAATGATTGTGTGGTTGATCTGTTGGAGAAGACTGGAGAGGAGGGCATTGAATATATGTAGAGGGATTGGGCTTGTTGACAGGAAGGGTCACCTCTTCTCCCCAGGCTGAAGAAAGCAAAGGAAGATGTGCAGAGGTTTTGAGATATAGAGAAGAGGAAGCCATTGGTAAATGGTCTGGGTGGGGTTTATTTTCTCAGTAAAGTAAATCTTGAAGTCCTTAGCTGAGAGGGAGGCAATAGATGATTTGGGAGGCTTAGGGAAAGAAAGTTTGGGACAATTTGTGTGGGACTGGATGGAGAATGAGTTAGGGAGGAGTAAGAGGATTCTCTTGCTGAAGGATTAGATAATATTAATTTGTAGTGAACTCTGTTGGTTTGATCTTCTGATTTCCTCCTGCTCTGTTCAGCAGCACATGAATAGGAGTGGATGAGGTACAAATGGCATAATTCAGGGACATTAGTATTTTCTCAAGCATTTTGATTTGTACCATTCCACTGGATCTTCCAAAGGGATGTGAAGACACATGGGTCTGCTTCATAGAGGAGCTAACTGAAATTCATAGAGGTAGAATGACCTGAAGAGATTCAGATTTCAGTTTATGGATGGGACTAATTGACCTATAATGCCATTTCTTTCTTCCTTCCTTCCTTCCTTTCTTTCTCTCTCTCTCTCTCTTTCTTTTTTTTTTTTTGCTGGGCAATGAGGGTTAAGTGACTTGCCCAGGGTCACACAGCTAGTAAGTATCTGGTGTCTGAGGTCATATTTGAACTCAGGTCCTCATGAATCTAGGGCTGGTGCTTTATCCACTGTGCCACCTAGCTGCCCCCTCTCTAGTGACATTTTCATAAAGCACTGGCCCTGGATTCAGGAGGACCTCAGTTCAAATCTGACCTCAGACACTTGACATTTACTAGCTGTGTGACCCTGGGCAAGTCACTTAACCCTCATTGCCCGGTGCAAATTAAAGAAAGAAAGAAAGAAAGAAAGAAAGAAAGAAAGAAAGAAAGAAAGAAAGAAAGATCTAGTGTCTAGTGCCATTTTCAAATTCTTGAAATTCTGCAATTTTCTTAACCTGTCCAAAACTATACAGTGAGTTAATATCAGAGCCAGGATCAGAAAAAACTCAAGTCTCCTGACTCTCAGACAAGGGCTTTTTGGCCCTATACTACATTTTGTGGTTAATTAAATTGCAACTGATTATTATTGCACCAAGACTGAGCTAGCATTGGGTGGGTTAAAAGATCCTTCTAGACCTTTTGGGTCAGTTGAAAATACATCAAACCACCCTTTGCTCAAATTGCTTTGTAAGTACTTTTTTTTTGTTTTCTAGGAGGCCCAAACTTCCTCTTTTCATTAAAATGTTAATTTGCTAGCTGAGCCCTTCTAAATCCTCCCCACCCCTTCACCAGGCCCCAGCTTGAAGGGAGGAAGCCTAGCACACAAATGTTAATGTACACCGGTCTCTCAAAGTCAATCTGGTTTAACTCTCTAGAGGTGGGCTCTGTGGCCTCCTTTAGTCATGGGCAGACTTCTGACTGGTTTCCTTGTGGCTTATGGTTTAGTAGAAAGAAAGGGGAAAAAAAACACCTGAATTTGGGAATAAGGATACCTGGGTTTTGTACCCCTACCTTTAGGGATAGCTAGGTGGCACAGTGAATAAAGCACTCGCCCTAGAGTCAGGAGGACCTGAGTTCAAACCCCACCTCAGACCACAGATTAGCTATGTGACCTTGGGCAATCACTTAAATTGCCTTAAAACATCTGGGGCCATATCTTGCCAATGGACCCAGATGACTCTAGAGAAGAGAGTGAGGTTGGTGACCTTGCACAGCCCTCCCTCATGACATCTCCCCAATCATCAAGTATTAGTCCTTTCTCTGGGACTCTGTGTTTCCTTATCTATAATATACTGGGACTGGGAGGGGTTCCCTTAAGCTCTGATTCTAAAATAAGACATTTTTTTGGGAAAAGGGGTGGGGAGTCCAGACTGGACCATGGCACTGCTGAGAGTTCTTCTGTACCCTATCCCCAGCTACTGGAGCGAGCCCCTAGTCAGCAAGCCCGCCTGGCAGATTACTGTGCCTCTGCCACCTTTGTATACCAGCTCCTTGTTCAAGGCTACAAATTTGATGACCGTACCTTCCCCAGTATTGCTTTCCAAAAGAAGGTATGTGCTTGGATGGGGGGGTGGAGGCAGGAAAGGTTGAAAGGGAGAGAAGGGGAGAGAGTAGAAGAGAGAGAGGATGAGAGGGTGGAAGGAAGAGGGAAAGAGAGGTTGGGAGGGAGGGAGAAGAAGGTGGGCTTTCTCAAGGTTGGCCCCTTGGAAGGCTGGGCATCACCAAGCAGACCTGGTATTCTCTGGCTCATGAGCACCTGAGCCCCCATGCCACTGTGACCCTTACAGTCTTCAGCTGCTTGGGCTCCCTCTGAAAGTATATGTCCAGAGACGGGTGGAAAAAGAAGTTAGGGCTGGAGAGAGGGATAGAGCTCAGTAACCCAGGCCTCTGATTACGGCTTCTTCATCCTTCTTCTCTAGGCCGGAGACACATCTATTGGCTGGGCACTGGGCTACATGCTGAACCTAACCAACATGATTCCACCTGACCAGAGGAATTTCCGCAAGGGCACGGACTATGGTTCTTGGGTCGTCTTAATTCTGCTTTTCATCCTGGTCATCCTTGTGGCCTTGGCCATGCTTTTCTGCTTTGCTCGCTCTTCCAAGTCACAGAGTGCCATCTAAATTAGGTGCCTGGTTGGCATGGGTCAGGCCCTGTCCCCTCTATGGCCCCCAGCACTGCTGTCCCCTCCTACTATTCTAGAAGCTGCAGGACTGTGTCCCTTCCCGACATAGGCTTCATCAGGACGATTCACCACCTCTCCCTGGCACTGGGGGCGGTGGGGTGGGGGTGGGGGTGTATGAAAGGATTGTAAGGAAAGAAGAGATTAGAGCAGAGGGATAACACTTGGGGTTTCCCTTCCTCAGCTTGGGGAAATCTCTTCTCATTACTGGTTGATTCATTGAGCAGGTTGAACTATATGAAAAGTAGAGCCTGGTAGAGGTGATGACAATGATTCTTACCAAATCTAGACTAAGGCCTCTAGAATTGGAGATCCCAGTAACCCAGAATGTCCCCTAAACCTTGCTCCACACATCTAGCAGTGAGCCGGTATTAGTTGGCCTACCAATGTTACTGGCTTGGGGCAACTTGACTTCCAAGAAGGCTTGGGGAAGACACAGTCAGAACCCAGATTTGGTAATTAGTTAGAAGCCCCACATCTGATGTGTGTCATGGAGTAGCAAGGTCCCAGGCTTTAGTCCCAGTTCTCCAACTGATACTCTGGCTTGGGCTAGAGGCTCCTTCTGCCCTTCTCCTCCATCTCTGTCTTACTAGAGTCAGACCCTTGTCTTACTGTGGCTCCTGGCATTCAGGGGTAAGGATATTGACTGAGCTACTCAGGTAGCCCTACTCTGTGGCATGGGGATGGAGTCTGATCTCTCCTTGGAGGGCAGCAGTCCTGTTATCATGGAGAGGCAGATAAGGCTTGATTTGGGGATGGGGAGTAGAGATTGGGCTCAGTGGAAGGGAAAAAAAATCCTGTCCTCATTTCAAACTACAGAGCTGCCCAGTATGCTTATGGTTCTCACTGTGGTTCTTGTATAACTCAGGGGGGTGTGTGGGAGGGAGGTGGGTGGAGGAGAGATAGAGAGAAAGACAGAGACACACCATCTGCATCTCTCTGTACCTGCCCTCGAAGAGCCATTGGCATTCATCACTTGTATTAAAAAAGAAAAAAAAAGTTTGTAATAAAATGTATCCTGGATAACTAGCCAATGCTGATGCTCATTTCTCCCCGGGGTAAGTCCCTGGCTGATCCCTGACCCATATGTACATTGCAGAGCTATGGCGGACAGTCCCAGGAACAGAAGTGCTTAGGAGAATGCCAAATAGATGAACAGCCTCCTTGAAAGAGGGGCAGAGGCATATGTGAAGAGCATCCCTTATGGAAACCTTCATGGAAAAACCCACCTCAAGAAGATGGATTATTTTGAACTAGATTTTGAATGAGTAATGAGTGGAAGTTGTATAAAAGAAGAAAAGCAGAGAGGTTCAAATCCATCATTCCCCTGACTTAATTAAGAATCAACATGGGGGGGGGGCGGCTAGGTGGCGCAGTGGATAGAGCACCAACCCTGGAGTCAGGAGTACCTGAGTTCAAATCTGACCTCAGACACTTAACACTTACTAGCTGTGTAACCCTGGGCAAGTCACTTAACCCCAATTCCTCACTAAAAAAAAAACAAAAACAAAAACAAAAAAAAAGAATCAACATGGGGCAGCTAGATGGCACAGTGGTTAAAGCACCGGCCCTGGATTGAGGAATATCTGAGTTCAAATCTGGCCTCAGAAACTTAACACTTACTAGCTGTGTGATCCTGGGCAAGTCACTTAACCCCCATTGCCGGCAAAAAAAACCAAAAACAAAGAAAAAAAGAATCAACATCACCTTTCCCAGACAGATGAAATGCATGAAGACTTTATAGGAAGGACTGATATCTGTGGGACTGGACTATGGGTGTGTGTGCCTGCGTGCATGAGGAGTCTTCCCTCATCACCTGTACCAGTATTTTATTACCTCCATGAGGAGCTTTTCCTCCAATTTAGGCTTTTTCTCTCACTCTGCACACGCTGCTGCTTCAGCCTGTCTCCTCTAGTTTCCCCTGGGTAGAGAGGGAGTGCCATGGAGTCCCAGTCCTCAGTTAGTCTGCAGGAAGCCGCAATGCACATTGGCCTGAGTCTCTGTAATCTCCACCCAGGCAGATGTTTGGCTGGTGCTTGGAGGGGGGGGGGGGGGAGAGAGGGAGGAGAAGCTGTTGTCACTGGTGACTCAGGGTTGATATGCAGAAGGGAGAGGAGAATGGAGCCAGCACACCCATAGAGATCTGATGTATAGGATGCTCAGCTTCAGACCAGTTCCTGGGGGAGGCCACCTTTATCTTTAAATAGGGACACTCTTTGACAGGATTACCTTCTGGAAGAGACTTCCAACTATTAATGTTTAGGACGGGTTGAATTTAAAAAAAAATATATATGGATTGATGCCAGTCTTCGGTGTTACTACATGAGTTATCTATCCCTTTTGAGTCCAAGAGGAGATGGACACACCCAAGTCTGCAGTACAGCGGGCAGACAGCCCTCTGTCCACCTCCTCCGGCCAGGATTACACTCAGCCAAAAGCCTCTCTCTGTGTCCCCTGCAATGCAGTTTAGGCCGTGTTCAAGATCCTGAACACCATCAGCCTGGCTTGCCCTTAGGGGTGTTTTCTGTGCTTCTGACAAAGGCTGTGGGACTGAGCCCCCATTTTCCTAAACCTTGAAACAGGTATTGTAATTCCTGTCTAGACTATTGCCCTGGGGGTTGGGTGATTGGGTGGAATTCCTAGTTAAGTGTAAGAGACTGTGAATAATGTTTAAACAAAAAAAGGCCTCAGCCCCAAACCCTAACTTGTTTCCCCAAATTTTAGAAAATAGAAATGGCCTCTGCTACTCCTGGGCATGGATGGATAGGGCGTTGTTTGCAGTTAAAATATTTGCAAGGCTAGGGTGTATGCTACTGGACCAAGAGACTAGAGCTAAGGATGATCCCCTGAGAGGCTTCTTTAACTAGAATGGATTTCCTGAGAATCTACAGCCGGACTGGTTCCTTGCAGTGAGTCTCACTCCTAGGCCTCACTCCCCCCTCCCCGCAATTGGAATGATTCATCTTAGACTCTCCTGTCCTGTCTCTCCCCCTACCCCCCCCCAATTTCTGGGAAATGAGCTCAGATGCTATTTTTGTCTGGTCAGGGTGACCTTCATAGATGGGAAGGGGAGGATGCAGTGAGGAGGGGGCAGGCTCTAACAAGAGTGAGCCCCCACCAATAACCATGATTCTCAGACCAGGAAAGGTGGCCAAGACCATCCCTGCAGTGTGTTTCCTAGCCAAGGAGACCTGCAGTGTGGGGGACTGGGGCTACACCCTTCTCATAGTCAAAGGCATAAGAGTAGACCCTTCCCCAGAAAAAATACTTCCTGTTTAACCATACCAGCATCTCCTATTGGGAGACACTGGGACAGTTATAACAAGGTGGTTCTGGGCTGTAACAGTGGGAAAACTGTATTATAAGGAGACACAGTGTGTTATATCAAGGACATGGAGAGAATAATAAAAGGAGACCCATGGAGCTTTATGGGACTACATTATGGAGTATTATAACAAGGGCACTGAGAATATTACTAGAAGGGGATTTGAGTGTAGGGTAACAAAGACATCTGGAATTGTAATAGGGAGGGCAAGGTTAGTTGTGTTCTAAGATAGGAAGCTTGAGGGCATTGTAACTAGGACCTTGAATTCATTATCTGGAGAACACCAAATGTATTTTACTTCCTAGTATTTTTATCCTAGAGGCAGGCTGTTACTGGGAGCATCTCTGACTCTGGCTGAGTGACCCTGGACACGTGACCTTTCAGAGCCCCAGGCAACTTTCTAAGACTAAAATTTTCAGAGGTGCACATCTTCTTTGTTAAAGGGAATGGCCTCTTTAGAAGGCCATTCATGTATCAATGGTCCAAACTCAGTCCCATTTATCCCTTGTAAATGTACTGTGTTCAGGCCAGGGGAACGTGATTTTACAGTAGTTGAGTAGAATGATAGATTTAATGTAAGAGAACCTGTGTTCAGATCCTGGCTCTGCCACTTACTAAGCATGTGGTTTTAGGCAAATCACTTAACCCTTCTCAGCCTTAGTTTCTTCTTTTGTAAAACAGGAGGAGGGAGAAGGAGGTTAGACTAGAGGACATCTAGGGTCCTTTTTTTAAAAAATTATTTTATTTTTAATTTATGGAATAAAACAAGCATTTCCATAACATAGTTCAATAAAAAAGATGATTGTGGGGGGCAGCTAGGTGATACAGTGGATAAAGCACTGGCCCTGGATTCAGGAGGACCTGAGTTCAAATCTGGCCTCAGACACTTGACACTTATTAGCTGTGTGACCCTGGGCAAGTCACTTAACCCTCATGGCCCTGCAAAAAAAAAAGGATGATTGCATATGAAACTGCAAATCTACTATGCACAACTTGCTATTCCTTTTAAATATACATTATCATGTAAGTTTCTTTTTTTAATTACCTGTCTCCCCCAAGATGGCTACCATTAAACACAAATATACATATATATACATATATATGTAAATCATCTTATACATACTTCTTTTTATCAGTTCTTTCTCTGGATGCAGATAGCATCTTTCTTCATATGTCCTTTATAGTTAATTTGGGACCTTCTCAATTCTGTCATCAAGGCTTAACTCATTCATCACCTCTTGTAGGAAGCCTTTCCTGATGTCCTAATTGTTAATCTTCTTTCTTTCCTAATGATAATGATGATAATAATTGCTAAAATTTATGTAGCTCTTTAAGGTTTAAAAAGTACTTTATACATATTGTCTTATTTGATCCTCACAACAACCCTGTGAGGTAGGTGTTATTATTTTCATTTGATAGATGAGGGAACTAAGGTTAAGTGATTTGTCCACGATCACATAGCTAGTGTCTAAGGTAGATAAATGGTATCCTCTAAATCCTGCTCTAAGACTCAAGTACTTCTTAGTGCAAGATTTTGGGGACACTTTATATGTATTTTTAAAACATGTTGTATCCGCTCCAGTAGAAGAAGCTCCTGGTTTTGTCTTTGGAACCCCCTTTTCCCTAGCACAGAGCCGCTCTCTAATGAATGTTGGATAGAATTGGGTTGGATTACAAACCCAATGGGACATCCTCGCCCCCTAGTGGTTGCAAAAAGAGCCCGCTCCTTTGGCTATCTCTGGTAGCCTTCCTAGGGGGGTCTTTGTGCAAGATTACATACATGTGTATATGTGCAATGCAGTTGGGGTACCCCTTATTGAGGGAACTCAATGATGAGATATGGTTAGGGGCAAATACTGAGCAGAAATCACCTCTCCGGGACTCTGACCCTGCTCTCATGCTCATAAGTCTTCTCTAAGACTCAGGATTGGGGCGTCTAGGGGCGGCAGGGGGTATGAGGGCAGTCTTCCCTTTTCACTCAGGGGGCCTAGTCTTGGTTTCCCCAAGTGACTACTCCACTGGATGTAGAGGTGGGAATTGGAAGGGGGGAGGCGAGGTGTGGGAGGAGCTGCAAACACGGAGGGGGGCGGGTCCAGGGGCGGACCCCAGGCCAAGGGCACCGCCCCCTCCAGCTGCTCCTGCGGTCACTAACCCAGCTCACGCAGTTCGGGGCCCAGCACCCGCCGACTCCAGCAGCTGTTCTGTCTGCTGCGGTTTTTGTGCCTCCATTTCCGTTTCCACGCGGTGCGGATGGTCGCAATACTCCTCAGCCAGTTTGGTGCGATGCTGCCCCGCAGGTGGTGAAGAATGGCGTACCCGACCCTTTGGTTTCTGCTCTTCGGAATTATCCTCAGTGGGGCCCTACGCAGAGCAACTGCCATCCAGCCAGGTGAGAAGCCCTGCTCCTCAGTCCCCCTAACTCCCATACTCTCTGCTCCCCCCGCAACTTTGGGCTCCACTCTCGTTTATAATATGCCCCCCCCCACCACTTAGTCCCAACAATTGGGTAATACCAGCCCCACCATGGTAATACAGCCTGAGACCCAGTAATGCACAAAATTTTACCTAGCCTTGCCCCATTTTCTAATGCCGCCAAATCCCCCATTCCACTAACACCACTAGCCCCCCTCCATTTTGTAGTACTACCAAACTCTTCGGACCACGCCGTCCCTTTCTACTCCCTGGTAATAACAAGGTCCTTCTGTTGCCTAATACCGCGAGACCCTCCCTCACGCTATTACCGATTCCCCGCCATCTGGTCAAGGGCGGGGGGAGAGGGGGAAGGGGGAAAGACCCTAATCTCTCTTCACTAATACCCCTCCCCCAGCTATCTGGTAAAATCATGAGACCCTCCTTCCCGCTAAAACGGGTCCTTCCATATGCTAAAGCCTTGAAACCCTCCTTTGCACTAAAAACGCCATAACTCTCCCCCCCCCAACCCACTAACATCTGCTAAAATTACAAGATTCTTATTCCCCGATTATACGCTTCCCCGTGTCTACTAACCCTCCTTCCCTTTAATAACACATTGAGAACCCCTCCCCACTAAAATAGGTCTTTTCAACTGCTAATACCATGAGACACCCCCTCTTCCGCGTTAAAATGGGTCTTTCTATCTTCTAACGCCGAAAGACCACCACCACTATCATCCTTTTTTATCTAACATAGAGACCCTCACCACTAACCAGCGCCTTGAAATTTACCTATTGCTGAATTACGCGGTGGAACCCTCCTAGCTAAAACTAGTCTTTCCGTCTACTAACGCCACGAGACGCCCTCCCTTTCCCTGTAATGCCATAAGACACGCTAAGACGGAGGGTCCCTCTATCTACAAACGCCAGGAGACCTGTTTTCCCCGGAGACCTTTTAAGTCCCGCCAATATCTAGGATCCTTCCATTCTTCTGCCACGAGATACTCACCCCCCCCCTTTCCCTGTAACACCATGAGATCTGCCAATTCCGAGAGTCCCTCCATCTACTAACACCTTTTGAGACCCCCATTCCTAGACCACGAGAATCTCCAGTTCCCTCTAACGCCTTGCGCCAGTAGTGTGCCTCCTCCTTTCAAGGCAGTGACCGCCATGAGACCCTCCTTCCTAGCCATTAGACCCCTCCCCTTCCCTCTAACGCCATAAGACCCCACACACACACATGTCCTTCCTTCTATTAAAGCCATGAGGACCCCCCATTCCTCCTTCCCGCTAAAATGAGTTTCCATTTGCTAACGCCATGAGATGCGTTTTCCCTGTTAAATATTGTGCCCTCCCTCCATCCGCTAACCCCATGAGACCCTTTTTCCGCTAATACGAAGGTAGCACGTAGTCGCAGTCAAAGTCGCAGTCGTAGTAGTCGGTCGCAGTCGCTGTGAGACCTTTCGAACCATTAATACCACTGGTCCTTCCATTTGCTGCCTTTCTTACCTGCTAAAGCGCGCCTAACGCCATGAGACCCTCCTTCCCACGAATATTGATCCCTCTATCAGTGCCATAAGAACCCTTTTTGTTAATCTCACATCCCTGTCTGGGTAATGCTCTAAGATCTGCTTCCCCACTAATACTGTTTCTTTCCATCTGCTAAGGTAATAAGACTCAGTCTACCTATTGTAGCCATTCATCCTGGCCTAAAATGACAATTTCTTCATTTAGTAATGCCAGGATACTCTCTTTAATCACAAGCATTCTCCTATCTTGTGCTATAGAGCCGAGACTATCTCAATAAATTGCCGAAGGGAGTATGCCCCTCCTTAAATACCGGGGAGTCTTCTCACTAATGTGGATGCCCTTTTATATGGTAATAGAGTTGAGACGCTCCGTCCAGTAAAAGTGGGGAGAGGAGCGGTACAGAGGGGCAGGGGGACTGGCAGATTCCTCCACCTGGTAATACTGAGATCCTCCCAAACCCTCCCTCCCTGCAGAACCGCGCCCCTCTGCCCCTGCAGTACCACACCCCTAGGTCCTATAATACCTCTGTCTTCCATCCCTCTATCCTGCAGTACTCCACCCCCTCCTTGTAATACCGCCCCCTACATCCCTGCAGTACCCCGCCCGTCCGCCCCTTATAATACAGTACCCCACAGTCTGCAGTACCACGCCCCTCCATCCCTGCAGTACTGACCGCCTCCCTTTTGAACACTCCCCGCCTTCTTGATTCTTTATAGGTTTTTTCTTTACCCACCTCCTATTTTCTACCAATACCTTCTCCCTGCATGGACTACCACCTAATCTATAATCTACCTTCTCTTGATAGATAATGCAGATGCCTGCCACCTATACTAACTTATCCCAACACAAACCAAATCACCTACCAATATTGATTCATCAATGTCCTGAGTTCTCTGAATAGCTTTTTCTGAAACCCTGCTGGCAAAATCTTATATTCTCTCCTCAGCCTTCTTTTTCTGGAAATATTTAACCCTTATTTTCTTCTCTGGATACATTCTATGAATATCAACCTTCACCTATACCAACTTCCTCAGTTCTCCAGATACATTCTCTAACACCACTATTAAGTTTCACCATACCATGAATAGAAGCGGTATTCCTGCGGTGGGGAGACTCTCAGGGCAGTGGGCTAAAAAAGTAACTCAATTCAGAAGAAACAAACGGTCAACAAATTCTAGGTTTGGGGAAAATTATGTGTGGATGGGTCACCTTCTAATCTCCATTGCCAGTTGCTGCTCATGACAGGAAGCCATCTTCAAAAGCTCTAGCTCAAGATAAATGACTCTTCCTGTAACTTCCCCGAAGGGTGGTCTCATGTGAAGGAGGAGGAGCCCAGGGTATGGTTGTGTTGTGCCTGTATCTAAGTGTGACTGACTTACACCATAGTACGTGATACATGTAACACATGAAACGTGTATTATAGGTATTTGTGTACAAATCTTACCTTCATGAGATAACATTAGGCATTTATAAAATACCTATTATCTTCCAAGCATTGTGCTATTTAACGGAAATGCAAAGACAGATGTGAATAGTTTTTCCCCTCAAGGAGCTGAGGATTGGGACAACAAACATGTACAAATATTTTGTTGTTCAGTCATTTCAGTCATGTCCTACTCTTCATGATCCCATTTGGGGTTTTCTTCGCAAAGGTATTAGAGTAATTTGCCCTTTCCTTTTCTAGCTCATTTTACAGATAAGGAAACTGAGACAATCAGGATTAAGTGATTTACCCAGGGTCACACAGTTTAGTGGTAAGTGTCTGAGGGCAAATTCAAACTCAGGTCTTCCGGACTCAAAATATAAATCTATACCACCCACCTCCCAAAAAATCAAGGTAATTTTGATGGGTAGGACAGCAGTCAGGGAGATCCTCATGTAAGAGGAGGAGAATCCCAAGAATGGGGGATAACCTATACAAAGGCAGAGATAGAAAGTGGAATGTTGTCTTAGGGCTAGGAAGAAAGCCAGTTTAGCAGGCCAGAGGACATGTGAAAGGGACTAATATATATAATAAAGCTAGAAAGCTTTGAGTAGCATCTTGCACTTAATTTAAAAATCACTTTTGCTACAACAACCCTGAGCGCTACATCAAGTCATTTTAGCCCCATTTAACAAATGGAGAAACCTAGGCTCAGGAATGAAGGACCCATGGTCACATCAAGTTCTGTTTTCCTTCCATTCCACCATACTGCTCCTGCACCTTGGACACAGACTAGGCACTTAGTGAGTGAATGAATGAATGTAGACTGTGGGGCACAGAAACACCTACCTGTATATCTTCATCACTGAAACTACCTGAGAGCAAATTTCTTCACTTTGGTCTCTCCAGGCCATCTCTAGCCACTTTTGCACAAATTGTCCCCCATTTTTGGACCCTCCCTCCTCATCTCTGCCTATGCCTATTGAATTTCACCATCAAGATTCATGTAGCCTGGGATTGGTACATATTCCAGTCTTTACTAGCCATGGGGATAAGAGAGATTTTGTCCCTATTAATCATAAGCTTATAGAATTTAGAATTAGAAAGGCCTTTAGAGATCATGTGGTTCTACTTTTCTTTTATGGATTGAGGAAAAAGGCCCAGAGAATGATTTGTCCAAGGTAACACATAGTATCAGAATTCCAAGCTTAAGACCTATTACTCCAAATCCAGTTATAATAATAGTCCTATTATAATTTAGATTAAAGAACCTCAGCCTCCATAGATAAGTAGATGGTTGGGTGGATAGAGCATTGGGCTGAAACTCTGGAAGATCCTAGTTTGAATTCTGCTTATTAGACTCTGTGACCCTGGGCTGTCTGTTTCCTCTTCAATATAAAGTGGATAATGACACCTTTCTTTTAAGGATCAGATGAAATAATATCTGTATAGGATTTTATTAAACCTTAGAGTTTATATAGGTATAATATAATTTTGATGATGATATTCATGGAAAACTGGGCCTGGGCAGGGAAGTAATTCTTCACTTTCTTAGTGGCCTTTTTTTTTTTTTTAATTTTTTTTTAGTGAGGCAATTGGGGTTAAGTGACTTGCCCAGGGTCACACAGCTAGTAAGTGTTAAGTGTCTGAGGCTGGATTTGAACTCAGGTACTCCCGACTCCAAGGCCAGTGCTCTATCCACTGCGCCACCTAGCTGCCCCCTTAGTGGCCTTTTTAAAAGTAGTTTATTCTTCATTTAATAACAGTTCTGGCCAAAAGGAGGGGATGGGGTGGGGGAAGAACCCATTAGAAAATTCTGTCAATGGTGGCTTTTCAAGAAGACTCTTGGATTTGTAGTTTACATTTCTTCTCCAAAGAGCTTAACTGGAGAGGGTTTGTCACCATTAATCTAGCTCAGGGGGCTGGTAATCGGAAGAATCTTCTGGGTCTAAACTAGGAGGTGAGAAAAGAAAGAAGCACTTGTGGAAGACAGGTTCTGTTCACATGACAATCTTAGGAACAAAGAGATGACATAATAGACCCAGAGAAGTGATTAACCCAAGGTCATATAGATAATATAGTATTTTAAAGTAGATTAAATACCAAATTCAATGTCCTTTCTAATTACTACAGGCTACTTCTTGTGAGAAAATTGATCCTGTCTAGTTAATAGCAAATTTGGGGTCAATATCAGATGTGGGATGGACATGAGTGACAGTGATACCTGGCTACCAAGAGGAAGGAAGCAGTACCATGGGAGAGTCTTCACCTGTTGGAGTGAAAGGGAGAGAGTATTGGGATCTTGAAGGAGCTTGACACTTCAGAAGAAAAGGAATGTAAGGTCAGCTAGGTGGCACGGTGGATAGAGCACCAGCCTTGCATTCAGGAGGATCTGAGTTCAAATCCGGCCTCAGACACTTAACACTTACTAGCTGTGTGACCCTGGGCAAGTCACTTAACCCCAATTGCCTCACCAAAAAAAAAAGAAAGAAAGAAAAGGGATGTAGGATCTAGGAAGCAGCAGAAGCAGCAGGTTTCTTGCATGGTTACCATTGCAGTACCTGCGAGTTGTTAGCATTTACATTTTTTCTAAGTATTTGGGGGTGTTGGGCTAAGGGTGATGAATAGTCAGATGGCCCCATGATGGCCAAGTCCTAGGAAATTGGGTAGGTTGACTGTCATTCTTGCTGGGGAAATGAATGTTCCATCAGGTCCTGGGATAATAACTACACTCATTAAGACCCACCCTGGTCCTCCCCAGGTTCTAGAAGGATGAGAACAGTGACCAGATCCAGGGGTTGGGGGGCCTGCACCTCTACGTTTCCCTGTTTCTAGGCCTATGCTGACCCTAGAGTATTTAGATGGAGAATTCCCCCTGCCTTGTTAATGTTACCCCTTTGCAATAAGAGATTTCTCAGTGTCTAGCCTGGTATTTCCTCCTGGGGGGGGAGGGGTGTTAGGGAGGGAAGAAATAATGGGACTCAGGAAATGGCCCGGTGTTCCCCAGTGTTCCCCTCTCTGGAGCATTCAGATTGCTTTTTCTACAGATCTCTCCAATTCTACCATTGCCACCTAATGACTGGGATATTCCCAGCACCCCAAACCCTAGAGCAGCATAGTGGCCATTTAGCACTGCCTTCCTTACCCTCTTCCTGCTTGCCTCCCACCAATTGGTGTCACCTCTGCTCTGGGTTCCTCCCGTTCTGTCAACAATGCTTGGCAGTCAGTAGCTGCTCCCAAAGCCTCTGCAGGAGAGATCCCTGAGGGCCTTCTGAATTTGCAGTTGGTGCCAGGTTGTAGGTCTTATAATAAAAGTAACGACAACAAATAGCTGTCATTTCTATAATACTCTTCATGTTTGCAAAGGGCTTGCCTTAGAACAATCCTGTGAGGTAGAACTATCTTCCTCACACAAGTAATATCGTCACCATGTTGTAGATGAGAAAAACGAAGTTGTAGAAGATCAAAAAGCTTGTCTGTAATCGCACAACTGGTAAGAGTTGGAGATGAGACTCCAATACAATTCTTCTGACTGCAATTACACTGTTTTTTTTACTACAATGGAAAAATGAGGTGGTTAGATTTAAGGTTGGTGGGAGTTTCTCTAGTCTCTCCAAATCTCTTTCTGTGTTAGCATCAGAATTAGGAGGGACCTTGAAGATCTTTGAGTCTAATCTGTTCATTTTATAGATCAGGAAACTGGTCTGGTGGAAAGGAAATGATTTATCTAAGGTCATGGGGAGAGCTAATGATAGACATTTAGTGGCCTGCCTGAATCTGAGGATTATAGTATTGTGATTGTTATCACCATCATGACCACCACCATCATCAAGCTCTGGAAATAAGTCTAAGTCATTAAGTATCTACTCCCTCTTAGGCACAGTACAGGAGATACAAAGAAAGGCAAAGGAGCTTTCAATCTAATGGTGGGGAGACAACCTGCAAAGAACTGTATATACTAGATATATACAAGCTAAATTGGAGCTAATCTTGGAGAAAAGGCACTAGCATCAAGGGGAAACTGAAGGCTTCTTGTAGAAGGTGGGATTTTTAGCTGGGACTTGAAGGAAAACTAGGGAGGCCAGAAGGTGGAGGTGTGCCAGGAGAGTTAGTCCCAAGCATGGAATACTGTCTTATAATGTTGCTGGTATGTATGTGGCACTCCATTTCCTCTCTTTGGGCCTTTAAATTGACTATCCCTCATGCCTAAAATGCACACCCTCCTCCCCTCTCAATCTATTTGAATCTAGTTTCCATTAAGACCAATAAACCTCCACCTTCCACAGTTAAGCCTTTCCTAATCCCCTTCAACTCCCTACCTCCCCAAACTAACTACCTAGTATTCATCTTGTATACACCCTCCTCTTTTGAATGTATGTCAGGTCCTAGAGGCTAGGAGTGGTTCACTTTTCTCTTTGTTTCTCCTAGGTCTGGCACAAGCTAGGACTTAAACATACTGATTGTTTGGTAGTCAATAAATGCTTGTTGATGAATCAATTCTAGCTCCCCATCTCAGGGCAATTGAGCTGACTATGGTCAAGGGCTAAAAATTTAGAAAGACTTGTTGGGCTCTGTGGTGCTAGGGTGATAGAAGGTAATTACTGTTTATTGTAGGGCCAGACTCTTTGGCTAGGAATTAACAAAAACACTGAGTCAGAATAATCTAGCAGAAATTGTGCCCATTGAGAGGGGTGGTAGGTTAGGTGGAGGAAGTGGGTGTTTTGAAAAGAACAGGAGATTTATAGTCAGAATGGATTCAAGTCCTATCTCTAACACTACTTGAAACTCCATAAGCAGGTTACTCCTCAACTTCCCTGAAACCTCATTTTCCTTATTTGTCAAATGAGGATAATAATCCTGAAACACTTCACAGGTTTGTGAAGAAACTACCTAGTGAATTGTACACTAACATATACATTAGGTGCTGTTATTGCCTCTTTCTACCCTGCCTGGTATTTAGGTAGAAGAGCATCATCAGCTAGGGAAGGCTGCTTTGAGCTCAGATCTAGCTATAGGGGGCCTTTGTAGGAGTAACATTCATCATAGAATTTATATCTGGAAAGGTCCATGGATCATTTAATCCTATTCCTACAACGTGTCATGGTCATTAGAAACAGAATTCAAATCTTCTTAAACTAGGTCCAGTGTTTTTCCTACTAGATGCTGCCTGCCTTGTCTCATGCAGGTTATCCTAGGGGCTAAGTATGGTGTGTGTGTGTGTGTGTGTGTGTGTGTGTGAGAGAGAGAGAGAGAGAGAGAGAGAGAGAGAGAGAGAAAGTTGGTGATTCATATGTTACATTTTGTACCTTCCATAAAGGCTGTCACTGTGGTCTTAACCGTTCTCCATGAGGGATAATGTTGGGACACATTCACTTCCTAAGTTTTTGTCCTTTTGTTACTAAATTATCTGGAGTGTAGATTTCCTAGGTGCTTATTTTCCCTTCTCCTGATCTTGTGGTTACAGTTAATTCTCCATTATCCCTGAGAATGGAAGGGGAGAATGGTATGAGTAATACAGAATAGTCAGGAATCCAGGCTTCTATATGCTTGTTTTCTGTCTTCTCTCCTTAACTCTGGGACAATCAGCTCAGATGCCAGATGATCAGATGGTGACTTGAACTGTACCTACTGGTCTCTGGCTTAATTTTTAACCAGCCTGAACTATACTGGCCCTGGATGGGGAGAGGAAGGAAAAGGAGGGGAACTTGTACCTGTGGGAAATAGCCACCTGGGCACACTGGACCTTGCTGACCCAGGAGTACCCCAGCCTTAGGCATTTTGCTGGCTTGAGACATTGTCCGTACTTAAGGGTAGAGTCTATTTCAGCCTGGATTAAATCAAATGAGATAATCATGTAAAGTACATTTCAAACTTTAAAGTACCAAATTAATGATGAATCTTTTTTTTCTTGGGCCCTCTTATGAGTGTCTACCCTGGGTTGACTGATAGAAGCATAAGGGTTCAGTGCCCTGAAAAGGAGGTACTACAGGAACTTCCTTCTGGAGTCAAATCAACAAACCTCTATTAAGTACCTACTGAATGCTTTAATAAATAAATGCAAAAAAACAGTCCCTGCCTTCAAGGAGCTCATGGTCTAATGGGGGGAGACAACATGCAAACAAGTATGTATAAATAAGCTATAAACAGGGTCATTTGTAGATAATTCCCAGAAAGAAGATGCTAACATTAAGAGTGACTTGGGGGGGGGGGGCAGCTAGGTGGCTCAGTGGATAAAGCACCAGCCCTGGATTCAGGAGTACCTGAGTTCAAATCTGGCCACAGACACTTGACACTTACCAGCTGTGTGACCCTGGGCAAGTCACTTAGCCCCCATTGCCCCACAAAACAAAAACAAGAAAAAAACAAAAACAAAAACAAGAGTGACTTGGGGGTGGGGTGGGGCGCAGTGGATAAAGCACCAGCCCTGGATTCAGGAGTACCTGAGTTCAAATCCGGCCTCAGACACTTGACACTACCTTTGTGACCCTGGGCAAGTAACTTAACCCTCATTGCCCAGCCCAAAAAAAAAAAAAAAGAGTGACTGGGTTTTTTGCAGAAGTTGGTATTTTAGCTAGGACTTGAAGAAAAGCCAGGAGACGGACATGAAGGGAGAGCATTCCAGGCATGGAGGAGAGCCAGTGAAAATGCATGGAGATGGAATGTCTTGTTTGAGGAACAGCAAGGAAGCCAATATTATTGCTGAATCATAGAGTACATGGAAGTGTTGTTGTTAGAGTTGTTTCAGTTGTGCCTGGCTCTTTGTGACCCCTTTAGGGTTTGTTTGTTTTTTGGCAAAGATACTGGAGTGGTTTTGCCATTTCCTTTTCCAGCTAATTTTACAGAGGAGGAAACCGAGGCAAACAGGGTTAAGTGACTTGCCCAGAGTCACACAGATAGTGTCTGAGACCAGATTTGAACCTAAGGCCAGGCACATTATCCAGATTTTACTAGTAATTCTGAAAGTAATAGGGAGCCCCTGGAGTTTATTGAATTGGGGTGAGGGGTGATGTGGTCAGATCTGCACTTTAGGAAGATCAGTTTGATAGCTGACTGGAGGTTAGACTAGAGATTTGATACAAGGGAGACCAGTCAGAGATCCATTGCAATAGAAACACATAATGGTAGATGACATCTAATTTAACTGAAGAAGATAAATAGTGACCCAACTACAGCCTCTGAAATGACCAGGAGCTAGGGAAGAATGGGAACTGTGGGAAAACCCCCCTTTGCCATCAGCAAGTTGGTTATCCCTGGGTCTGAATATGGGAGTGAGGTCCTAGGAGGTTTACAACCCTGGGCTACAGATTGTGTATCATGCTTTGGGCCAGACAGATGAGATTTAAGGAATATGAAGCATAGCAAGGTGCTAGGTGGTGGGAGGTCCTAATGCCTCCAGTTTCACCGCAGCCTTGCTGAGTAGGCTTGTGAGGAATATAAATAGCGGAGAACCTAAGTCAGAAAAATAAGAAAAAAGGCTTCCAGCAGCCATTTTGTAAAGATGGCAGCTGTGGATTCTGTGTCAAATTCTGCTTGATTTCCTTGCTTGGCTTTTTTTTTTTTTTTTAACGGGGCAATGGGGTTAAGTGACTTGCCCAGGGTCACACAGCTATTAAGTGTTAAGTGTCTGAGGCCGGATTTGAACTCAGGAACTCCTGAATCCAGGGCGGGTGCTTTATCCACTGTGCCACCTAGCCGCCCCTCTTGCTTGGCTTTTAAAATGAATGGAAGTTACAATGAGGGAAAATTAGGCTTAACAGATGAAAGTTTTTCTAAAATTTTACTAAAACTCTCTCAGAGGTTATAAGTAAGACCAATAGGTCTTGGTCTTGAGGCAAAGGCTGATTGCTTTTCCCAGGGCATTCTTTTTCTGATCTCATACACTTGATATTTACTAGTTATGTGACCCTGGGCACCTCAATTGCCTTAAACATCCAGGGCCATCTCCAGTCGTACTGATGTATATCTTGTTACTGGACCCAGATGGCTCTGGAGGAGAGAGTGAGACTGGTGACTTTGCACAGCCCTGCCTCACTGAAATCCAATTCGCTGCAAGTCCATGACATCATCTCCTGATGTCATGGTCCTCTTTGAGAATGAAGAACAAACAACAATATATGGGTTGGACTAGGTAGACTTCTGAGGTTCCTTCCAGCTCTGAGATTTTCTAATACTATTTCTTTGCCCTATTTCTTTCTCCTTTGTGGTTGTATGGTTGTGTGTGGGTGCTCTTGTGCCAGCTGCCTTGGGCCCTTTCTTCTGAGAAGGAGAGAAGGCAGGTTTCATTTTCCTCAGTGACTGTGTTTGAGAATAGAACTGTAGAATTCAGGCCATTTACCTCCTAGCAGCTGTTTTGGGAAGAAATGACATTTTCTCTGGGTTTCTAGTTCCCTCTGGTGTACCTTATCCATCTTCACACTTTCCATCTCCCATGAACTGAGAGCCAGGATACATCAGTCATCTTCCACCTAAGGCCATATGTGGCTTGTGTCTCTTTAATCCTGGTTGATAATCACTGTGGTTAATGCTTTTCTTTAGCAAATCTCATCTTCCTTGCTGACCAGGCTGGGCCTCTCTAAGCAGGAGGGCCCCATGCATGGGAGCCTTTGGGGGGCCAGAACTCCAGGCTTCATTAGCACAGGAGCCAGCCTTTTGGGATCTGCTGTTTGTTTTGTGTTAGTCCTGGCGGATGTCTTCCCTGTTTGTGTATTGGCAGTCCCAAGGGGGAAGAGCAGGAGGGAGGAGGGAGGAGCAGGTAGTCAGTACAGTGAAAAAGAGTCCTGGCTGCAATATCAGAAGTCCAGGCTCTAACCCTAACCAGACTTAACCTCTCCCAGACCTTGGGAAAATCACTTTAGCTCTCTGGGCTTTGCTGTTCTATAAAATTACAGGATTATTAGATCGGATATTTTCTCATATACTTTGCAGTTCTTATAGTCTCTTCCTTCTGAAAAGTGCTGGGCTCTCCTACGCCATGTCTGTAAAACATGAGCCAGATGTGCCATGGTTCTAAACAAGAGAAGGGAAGGGGGTCTGCAAAGCCCCTGAGACACAGTTTCCTGCCTTGGGGAGGACCTTGTTCAGAAAGGCTTCTTCCTGCTCCCAGCTGTGTGTCACTTTTGAAACTAATGAAACAGAGAACAATACAGAACACCAAGTGCTCTTTACACAATAGGGGGCCAGAGGAAAAAGAGATTCTGTGTGGGCAGCTAGATGGCACAGTGGATAAAGCACCAGCCCTGGATTCAAGAGGACCTGAGTTCAAATCCAGCCTCAGACATTTGACACTTAATAGCTGTGTGACCCATGGCAAGTCACTTAACCCCTACTGCCCCGCCAAAAAAAAAAAGTAAAATTTAAAAGAGAGAGACTGCAAAGCAGTGAGGATGGAGAAGGCCTCTCTGAAGAGGTTATAGTTAAGCTGAGCCTTGAAGTACAGGGAGTATTTGGAGAGCTGTCCAAGAAGGGGCACTGCATGGGAATTCTAAGTGGGAGGAATATCCTCAGTAAAGAGGAGAATGAGCATGGGGTAGGGAGAGACTAATCTGACAAAGAAAAGACCAACCTGTGGGGATATGAGGACCCTTTTTGGGTAACAGCAGTGGGCAATGGTTCTGAAGAAAGGAGGGACCAGATTTTAGAAGGCCGTGAATATATCAGTCTGAGGAGTTTGGACTTTATTTCAGCAGATGGTGAGGAATCATCGAAAGTGTTTGAGTAAGGAGGAGGTGGGAGTGACTCATTTTCTTCTAATAGCAGTCCTATGGGATTTTTCCCATTTGACAGACGAGGAAACTGAAATCGGAAGAGAAAAAGTGAGTGGAAACCTTGGGTAAGTTAATGTAGACCCAGGGTTAAAATCTAGGTCTCTTGATTCCCAGCCAGGGTAGGCTAAGCTCTGGAAGGCAGCTTTTGTATGAGTAGAGAAAGTTCGTCCCCAAAGAGATGGGAGCTCCTTATCTCCTGGGCCCTAGCCCTAGTTTCTTGGTAATGTCTAAATTACCTGAAGCTTTGGTTCAAGGATACTTACCAGCCTAAGAGGCACAGGGAACATGATGCCCTGCATTTTCCATCTGGGGAAAATTGAGACAAGAGGAGACAGGGCCTCTTGGAGCAGGACATGGGTAATTCCTGTGATGGTCTACCTCAGGGATTCTGAATGTCCAGAAAAGGAAGTAGACACTCCAAACTGGTGTCCATCTTTTCTGGCCAAGCTCTAAAGCCTCAGTGGTCAACCAGAACTCAAGCTGTGCAGTATGTTAAAGGTAGGGAAGCCGGTTCTGATAAATAAATGTAGTCCTGAGAGCAGGCTAGTCTTTATTTGACTTCCTCATTCTTCCTCCTCTGTTTATTAATAACTCTGCTCAGGACAGGCTTTGGGAAGGAGACATCCCAGGGTCTTTGCCTCCATTGGTTGATAGCTGATCAAAATGGGCTCTACAGGTTTCTTGTCCTTTCCTAGCAGTGTTGGCTAATTGTCCAGAATCCCTCACTCCTCCATAGGCCCATTCCCTACCACCAGATGGCACTGCTGTATTTAGTTTTGGGGTATCTACCCTAAGTGAACCCTTGGTTAATTAAGAGTGATCTGGTTCTCCCACCATGACTCTTTCCCCACCCCCAGCCACCAATGCTATCACATACAAACTCCAACTCCCTTTATGGGGAAGGAAGGGCTGGGTCTTCTAAACAATGACCGGATATAATTTTGAGCCAACTTTTTGCTTCAGGAGAGGAGCCTGAATAGGAGGTAGATTTGAAAGTGACCAGCTGGGTCCTAGGGCCTTCGGTGGGCACGGCTGAGTCCCAAGTAAGCAAGCATCGGGACTCCTGGGTTCCTACCTGATTGGCCAAAGATCCTCTGGGTTCAAACCTTTGACTTCACGTTAGGCAAACATCTTCTACTCTCTGCTTCCTCTCAGGGCCCCTCCTTTAAGTTTATCCCATAACATTGATCGGGTAACCTGGTGGTATTTTCCCCTTACCCTTTTAGGAAAGAGAGCCGTGGTATGAATCCCCCATCCTATTTCTCAGTGGTATTTTGGTCACCAGATACCTGGTATTTGAGAAGGCTGGGAGGGCAATTTAGGAAAAGACTTCCCCCTGTCTCTCAGCTTCTTACCACATTTCTCTTTTTTCCTCCAGAACTTACGTCTTTGTCTATGCCTAGGCAGGCCCTCAATACCTCTGGTAGAGTCCATGAGTTTGGGGGAGGGGAGGGAAGGAAGATTGGTCCTCAGAATGACCCCTTTCTATTTGGCTTAACCTTTTTATCTTCCCTCCCCCTCAGGTTTGACCTCTAGAATCTATTGGACATGAATCCTGGGCCTTACAGCTCATAGCTTTAGCTGGACATGGCCTTGGGAGGTGTCTGGGTTATCTCACCAATTCTGACTTCTTTGTTTCCTCCCTAGATGCTGCCTGCCCCCGAAGCTTGGATTGTACCCTGAGAAGGAGGGCCTTGTGCCCACCAGGCTCTGGTGCCTGTGGGCCCTGCCTCCGACCCTTTGTGGAGGATGACCTTGGCCGCTGTATTCCCAAAAAACAGCTACCAAGAGGTACATGGGACCTGGGGGAGGGCAGGGAGGGAGGTGTGTGTGACCAGATTTCCAGGGTTCTAAACCCCTCTTGGTGTGGCCTGGATGGCAGGAATGAATGAGGGATTGAGTTGAGATAAACCGTCTGCCTTTCCTCACTATGAGCCCTGGGACTGCTCCCAGCTATGCACACACATGCACAGATAAATGCACAGAGACAACTAATACATGCACAGACAGACGTGTTTGGGGAACATGTTGTTCTGGGTTGGTTTTTTTCCCCCTAACAGCTTACACGTCCCTGGAGCTAGCACTGAGGATTCTGGGTGAGGACCATGTGGGTGCTCTGGGTGCCAGGAGAATGGGCTCTGCTGCTGCTTTTGTGCTCTTTGCCATTCCTTTGTTGTGTCACCAGACCCAATTCTTGCTTAAGTGAAGTGGTTTCTGTGTGTTGGGGTCTGGAGCGGCAGTGTTGATGTGTCTTATGTTTTTGCTGTTTCATCAACACCCCCGTTAGGAAGTTGGAGGAGAAAGAGGAGGAAGAAATAATTAGGGGGCCAGGCAGAGGCGGTTGGGGGGCTCAGGTGCATGGGTATGTGGGTGCATCTCCTAGCTGTTTGGTGAATGTGGTGGCTGTGACTCAGCTCCTTAGGCTGCCTGGCCTCAGTCTTCTCCCACTCCCTCCTTCCCCAGCTCTTCCAAGACAGGGAGTAAAGGGGTTTTGTTCCTGTTTTAAAGGTTGTTTAAAAACCCTAACTCTCATTCCACAAAGCTTTTTACCGCTGGTGCCTGCCTGCTCTCCCTGCTTCCCCTTGCCATTATCTCTGAAATACCCAGAAGCTGTTTGCTTGGGGTAGGATGACATGCAGAGCTCTCTGATGTTTTTCCAGCTTTCCCCTCCATTAGGAAGGAAGGGGGGGTGGGAGGGGCAGCTCTAACCAGTGGGCATGCCAGGTGTTCCAAGGTGAAAGAAATGTTTCTGTGTGTATGTATGTGTGTACATGTCTAATTACATGTCTGTGCACAGATGCTCTTTGGAATCTAGGGAGCAATGGAGAACCAGGCTTGGGGAAGAGCCAGGTAGGGGTTGGGGGTGGAGGGGTGGGGAAGGGAGGGCCTGCTTGTCTCCATGCATTCTGGGGACCCGTGGCTTAGTACACAGCCTTAGCTTTGGGAGTCCCTATCCTTGATCTTTTGCAGCTCGGGGCAGTGACAGGTGGTACTGGGTGTGGGGAGAAAGTGGAGGTGGGGTGGATTTGATACAGAATGGAAACTTGTGACTATCTCCATAGTAATGCCCTCTGAGCTCATCACTGTGTCAGTGCTGGAGGTCAGGGTGAGTTCTTACTTAATGGGGTAAAGGAGAGATGGAATAAGTAGCTGGTAGCATGATCTTCTGAATTCTCTTCCCCAGGTTTCTTTGGTTTGTTTTTGTTTGCTGCTTTCTCCTCTGTGCCTCAGTTTCCCTCCCCAGAAGGATTCTCCTGGGAAGCTGGTGGTTTCTTTTTTCAAGTAGTGTTTCCCCAGCTATGGCTCTATGTCATGGAGATTCCATGAGAAAATGTTGCTATTGGTTGTGATTTTCCCTATAGAATTCTACATAAGATTTTGTAGGTATACAAGAACACCTGTGGCAATTTTTCAGAATGAAAATAAGCTCAGTTTCCATTTCCAGACATGCCCCCTCCCCCCTTTATCCTGGGGACATTCTAGAGCCCCTGGAGTGATCAGTGTTTCTGGGTTCTGTCAGTATATTTAAAGCTCAAGTGTATTTGGTGGCCAAATCAGATTGGAAAACACTAGTTTATAGATAATCAAGAGAGGAGAGGGCCTGGGGCAGTCGAGAGAAGGTCAATAATTTATGATCAGAAGCTTAATCTCTAAGTTTCTGCCTCAGTCACATAGTTACTCTCTACCCCCCACCTCCAATTAGTGGGTTTTTCCTAGGAGCAGTTCTCTGAGATGTTATTGCTCTGGTGGTCACCATGGCAACCCCCAGTTGATTTCTAGAGCAGAGGGAAAAAAGACCTGGCCTGGCACTGTCCTTCCCTGGAGGTTTGGGGAAGTGTAAGGGACTAGAAAATGTTCAGAAAATGGGGATTGAAGGAGCATTTTCCCTACTCTGAACTCCCTGACTCCCAAAGAAACACATCTCCTTATTCCTTGTATTACAGGAGGGCCTTAATTGTCATCTTAGTGCAGGGGACACAAGGAGGCTGCCCCAGATCTCTGGTGCACCTTGGGATGTGGGCATTGAGCAGAGATGGAATGGAGCCATTGATCCTTATCCCTTATGGCTGTTCTCTTGAGGGTTAAAGAAAGGACTTGGGGTTTCGTTGTCTACACACACACACAACTATTGGAGCCTAAACCTGGCTCCAGCAGATGTCCCTAGTACTCAGAGAAGTGTTTTGGCCTGTTGGAATGGTCCTCTGCCTGCAGAGGTCTCCATGTAAAATGGAGTTGTATTAAAATTAAGACCCTTCCGGCTATGGGTTTTTTCAACTTTCTCACTTCTCAAGTGGCCTGAGAAGGATGTGGTTGGCAACAAGGCCTGTGGGGCCCTCTACTACAATCTACTTCACAGAACTCACAGAAAAGCATTTTGTAAACCTTAAAACAATATGTAAATGAGTAATAGCAATAGTTGGAGTTGTTTGTGTAACTACACTAGGAATGGAGCTAAGGGGGCAGCTAGGTGGCGCAGTGGATAAAGCACTGACCCTGTATTCAGAAGGACCTGAGTTCAAATCCAGCTTCAGACACTTGACACATACTAGCTGTGTGACCCTGGGCAAGTCACTTAACCCTCATTTGCCCCGCCAAAAAAAAAAAATGCTAGGAATGGAACTAAGAGAACAGGGTTTGAATTCCTACTGCCAATAGTCATTGGGTAAGTCACTTCACCTGTGAGCCTCAGTTTCCTCATATGTAAAAAAGAGGGCAATGAATGTAATTTCTCAAGCTTTAAAAGTGCTCTCTAAATGTAAATGTTCCTGTGCCTCAGCCTCTAGGTCCTGGTAGTGGGAGGAGTGTTCTTAAGGAAGGGAAAGGTAATGATTTATTTAAGCTTATTTAAGCGCCAGGCATTATGCTAAGTGTTTTTACAAACATCTCATTCTATCCTCACACCAACTCTGGGAGATAGTTGCTATTATTAGCTCCCTTTTACAGTGAAGAAACTGAGCTTAAGTGACTTACCCAGAGGCACACAGCTAGAGAGATCTGAGGCTGGATTTGAACTCCAATCTTCCTGACTCTAGGCTCAGCCCTCTATTCCCTACACCACCTAGCTCTCTTAGGATTCAGGGTTAATCTCTGTCCCCATGTGATCCCCTAACTTTCCTCTTTCACTTTAGCAGTAAACCTGATGGCCTATAGGATAGAAACCCTAACCTCAGACCTCATTCCCCTGGGGTCCACGTGTATGTCCATATTCTAAGTCTCCTGCATGTACATCCTCAAGGCCTGAGATATCAGGAACTATTCTAGTTGGCTTTATTAGTGAAATCACTGTTTGGTAATTGGGGAGATGGGGTGACACCAAACTCCTTAGCTGGCTGCAAGGCAAGAGGCCATGGGGGCAGTATTGGGAGGGGGCCGTGTTGACACTTCCCTGACTTCCTTGGCTTAGGGGATATCTTGGTCTCTTCCATTTAATAAGGAGGGGTGATATTCAGTCTTATCCTGAAAGACTTCTAACAGAGCTCAGCTGTGGTCATATTATGAAAATTGTGGTACATTGAGAACTGAATGAACAGCAGGGGGTGGTATTGACTCAGAACTGTCCAAGGAGTTGGAATTCCTGTGTCTTAGTCCCAGAACCTCTTCTCTTTGTGCTCTGGGGACTTAGTTTGCCTCAGTTTCCTGTCCTCAAGATAGGGACAAATGAATGAGGGAAAAGGAGATGGAAGGCTGGGTATGATTTCTCTTTAGCCCCCAGCCAACTTTCTGGAAAGCCTCGGTGTTCATGGATGAATATACGTTAGTAGGGATGAAGGATTGTTCTTCCTATTGCCCCTGATTTTCCACCTTCATGGGAAATGAGCCAGATTTCCCTTCCCTCTCTCCCTCCACGGCTCCCCCAGCTATAAAGGGAGTTCTGGAAGGTGGTGGGGGGGGTTGTGGTGGCCTGTAAGCTGCCTGTTGCAGATACAGTTGTCACTGGAGAAACTGACCTAGCTGGTCCCTTACTGCTTAGCTCCCAGCATACTTGAGCTATCTGCCTGCTCTTGGAGGTCCCCAAAGGGCATCATTGTGGACTCTGTGTCTCCTTATACACACACAAATAGAGGAGTCTGAGTACTGGCTGGGTTTTGGCTTAAGGCACATTTTTGTAGCTGGTGCCTATTGACTGAATGAAATCCAGACTTTAAAGCTCTTTATAAATGTTAACTATTGTTATTACTATGTAAATACACTGTAAACTCCCTAAATCGAAGTTTTGGGATGTTCTGTCTAAGAAGGGATGCTTGAGAAATCCTTCCCCACCCCCACTCCCATTGGGAGCTGCCCTCCCTTTCCCTTTCCCAAACCTTGTGTCCTGGGGGCTCTGGCTGGGTCTGACTGCCCCTTCAACCCCCTCAGGTAAGATGCAGCCCTGGCCCAACCTGGAAGAAGAAATCGACTTACTGGCTAACATGCTGGCCCATCAAGACACTGTCCCCCAGCGCCAGGACACTGTCCCCCAGCGCTTCCGCTGGCCTGGTGAGCTCCCCCAGATCGTATCCCAAAGATCGTATCGTATCCCTCCAATGACACCTGACACCCCAGTCCAGTTGATGACCATGAGTCCCTTTCCCAATTCCCCAAGGCCCCTTTGCCCCTCATGACTCCCTGGCCAGACTTCTCCTCTTCCTCTTCAGCAGCCACCCTGGTGTCCCCAGGACAGGAGCCCGATACCCCATCCCCTCAGGGAGTACAAGTTCCCACGATCAGAGCCTCCCATTCATCTTCGAGGCCTGTGGAGATGTCACCTGTGGATCCCCCACACCCATCCAATGACGTCCTTGTTCTCAGTAGGTAGTGGTGGGGTTCTGAGGGTGGTGGGAGGCCCCAAGGTGAGGGAGAAGGGAGGATTCAGCCTCCTTTTGATGGGAAGCAGTGTGGCGTACTGGAATGAGTAAAGTCAGGAGAGACTTGGGTTCAAATCCCTGCTCCAACCCTCACTAGCTATTTGACTTTGGACAAGGCCTTTAAGCACTACCTCCCTGGACTTTTAGCAGGAAAGCACTTTATAAATTTCAAAGCAACATAAATGTTGTCTTGGGCCCTGTCCTTGTCTACAGTGATGATCGTGGTCTGTGCAGTGGCTGGGCTCTCGGCGCTGGTTGTGGCTGTGGTCTGCTGGTGCAGGTGAGACCCTGGTGAGACCCCCCACCTCCTATGGGCCTACACCATGGAGCTCCCAGTGAACATGAAGCTGTCTTGAGCATGTGGTGGCCTTTGTGTCTATACACAAGTGTACACGAATTGGGTGTTGGAGCTTGGGGTGGGGGCTAGTAGTGTGGTCTGAATCTTGTTGGCTTTGGGGATGGATAATGGCTAACTTAGAGGTAACAGTCTTGCCCCCACCCCAATTAAGTCTCTCAACCAGGCTTCCCACTGATTGAGACAGTGTGAGGGGGGCCTGGGCCTGGTGTCAGTGAGACTTATCTTCCTTTCAGGTTACAAAAGGAAATCCGCTTGGCTCAGAAAACAGAGTACTCTTCCAAGTCCCAGAAAGGATCTGGCTCCCCAGCCTTCTCCAGAAGCATGGTAGGGGGGAGGGAGAGCCTTGGAAGGGGAAGAAGCTATTCCGCAGCAATTCAGTGGCAGGTTAGAGATGGAGGGGGTTAAGTCATGAGGGCCTGATCTTCAGCCATTGCCTTCATCACACCACACTCAACCTTGAACTCACAGTTACTTCTAGCCAGGGACTCCTTTGACAGTCTGGGGAAAATTGTGGACCCTTTCTTAGAATAAGGTGGTTTTCGTTGTTTTGGGTTTTTTAAATTCATCATTGAAGGAAATGCTAAATTTCAGTTAGAAGTTAAATTAAAATAAATAAAGTTCACAAGTTCACACACAGAGACCCCGAAATCTCACTAGACTCTAGGTTAAGAACTGTGCTTAATGAAGAAACTGCTATGCCTTATGGATTTAGTTTCAGGGGGACCTTAGACATCAGTTAGCACACAACCCTTACTCATTGGACGGATGAGGTAACTGAGGCCCAAAGAGTTTTAAGGTCACACCTAGTTAAGTGACCGTCGTCGGGATTCCAATCCAGGTCCCCTTGATGTAAGTTGTTATGGGAGGTTTTTGTGGGGATGGGGAGTGGGGAGAGGTATGAAATACTCTGGGTACCTTTGTTGCTCTTCCCACAGCCTGGGGACAAGAAGCTTGCCCAGAGTGCCCAGATGTATCATTACCAGCACCAGAAGCAGCAGATGCTATCACTAGAGAAGTGAGTAGTAGTTACCAGGTGCCATGCAGTCCCCCCAGACACAGGGCTGGGGCGGGATCGAGGACGCATACTGTGCCCCTCACCAGGCTCCCAAAGGACATCCTCGGGGAGAGGAGTGAAGCCTGATCTCCCAATCTGGGCAGAAAACCCAAGAAATCCCCTGCAGGGATCTGAGTCTCCTCACCCCAGTCAATAAATCAATGCGAGTTTATCATGTAGAAAAGACAGAAGAAAGAACCCAGACAGCTCCAGTCTTGCCCATGTTCCCCTCTTCTTTATTTTGGAGTCACTGAAGATAGTGGTGCAGTGGAGGAAGAATATGTGTCCTCTCTCCCCCTTGGGGGCATGAGGAAGGGACATGTTAATTGAAAATGAGGTTCTCAGGCTGTGACCTTGACAGCCAGAGAGGTCAGGAGCCAGAACTGGCTTGGGGAGAAGATAAACTCAGGTTTCAATGCATTGAGCTGGAAAACTAAGGAAATGATGAGGTTGTCCCCCCACCCCCTTACTCCCCTTGTCTTAATCTATGGTTCTCCCAATCCCTGCCTTCTGTCCTTTTCTCAGGCATAAAGAGCAGCCTAAAATTATGGACTCTGGGTCCTCGGAGGAAGAAAATGAGGATGGAGACTTCACTGTCTATGAGTGCCCTGGCCTGGCCCCTATGAATGCCTTGGTAGGGAACCCTTTCTTGGGAGTTGGGGATGGATGGGAGGCTGGGGCACATAGCTGCTGGCTCCTGGGAGAGTGGAGACAGTGGAAACAAGGCTTGTTCTATAGTGGAGTCCTTGGGAGAGCTGCAGGTCTGTCTTCCCTTCCCCCCATCCCTAGCCCTGAGGGAGGGAGAAGGGTCTTTTCTTATGGAAGTGGTCTTTACAGGCCCATTAAAAGGTCATTTATCACTTGTCTACCCCTCCCCCCCTCCCCCATTGCTGCTCCTGGTTTGAGCTTCTCCTCAACCATTTCCTCCCCCAGCAGGGTGCAAAGAAGTTTTATCTCAACCCTCGAAGCCTCTGCTTCCTGTGGGAGCCCCTTCCCATATAGTATTTTTGGGGTGCTCCTCTATGGATTGGGGATCCTTGTTGGTTTTTTCTGGTCTGGGTTCTGACTCCCCACTTGTTCCCTCCCCTCCAGACTGGAGAGATGGAAGTGAAGAACCCCATGTTTGACGACTCAGCTCTAGTGGGCCCTAGTTCCCGTGCTGCCTCTAGCCCTCCAGCCAGCAGCTCTCCATCTGGATCTGGTCCCCGTGTCAGTTCGGGCTCCCGAACTAGTGGGTCCCGGACTGGCCCCCGCCCCAGCCCTCGGCCTCTCCGGCTGATGGCCCCCAAATCTCACCAATGACCAGCCGACTGCCTTCTCCTGGCCAGTGGCTCCAGCCTGGGAAGGGGAGCTCTCAAGGGGCTGGGGATGGCCAGGGGTGGGGGTGCTAATATTAGAATGTTTACCCCTATTCAGAAAAAAAAAAAAAAAGGCAAAAAAAGCTCTGAAATCCCAAGTTTTGCTGTTTTCAGTGAGTGCTGGCTCCTCTCCTGTTCTCCCTGTCCCCTTCCAATGTTGGGAGATGAGAAGGGAGTGAGTAAGCCATGAGCTCCCCTCCCCATCGTCCCAGAAGGAAGGGGGTCTTTCTGTCTCCTCCCTAATCCCCTTCCCTCCCTCAACCTTTTGGGGCTGGGATTCCTCTAAAAGAAGATGAGGAAAGCCACCTTGTAATATTCCCTTCACCCAGCCCAGGGCTCCCTATAGCCAGGGCCCTGGCTATGCTGGGAACACCTTAGTCTCCAGGTGCCTCTCCCCATAGCCTCTGGGACAGGGGATGAGGCCATTTTCCACTCCCCTCTTCTCCCAGTGGCAGAGCCCCGAATATTTTCTTGGCCCATGTCGTTCTGCCCTCCCAGTTTCTTCCTCCAATCCCTGCCAAAGTGATTCTAGCTCAGGATCCAAAACTGGATGAGGTGGGCATTGGTGCCAGGGCCTGGGGTGGGCATTAGGGCCAGGGCCTGGGGCAGACACCTGGAAGTTTTTCAGTCCTCCAGGCCTGTCTTCTCTGTGCCTGTGTCTTTACCTTTCCCTGTGCCTGTGTCCTTTCCTTGTCTGCCTGTGTCCTGTCCAGTCCCTGTCCTGTCCAGTCCATTCTTGCACCTGATTCTCATGTGAGACCTCCTTTCCTCTCCTTTGCTTGTGGCCGGGATTGTATCCACATTCATTTTGAAACAAATTCAATTTTATTAAAAACAATATTTCACACCAGCTGGGGGGGCTTCTTTGGTTGTCTGTCAGGGACTCTAGGGGCTCTGTGAGATTGTCTTTCATCTGAAGGGGGTGGATTTAGAGTCTGGCCTGTGGAATAGAAAGAAGTCTGCGCTGTAGGAGACAGATCTGGAGGGGTTTAGTCAGAAATTCTGGGCCCTTATCTCTAATATGAGTGTCTCTTGTCGGGTCTGTGGTCTCTGTTGGTGGAGTTTGGGGGAATATGGTTTAGTAGGTGTTGGAGTCTGTGATCTTTTTGTGTCTTGTGTACGGTTTGGGGATTCTCTAGGCTCCTGGGGTTTGAATCTGTCTTGGGGTGGGCTAACTGCTTTGTAATCTTAAGCGGTTTTAGGATCTCTTGGTAGACTTGGGACTTTTCTAGGCTGGACTTCTGGGGGCCTGACCCATCCCATCTTGGGTGGACAGGCCCTGGGGGTAGAGGGGAGTGGGATAGTTATCATGCTAATGGCCTCACTGGGGGACCAGGGGAAGTCCCATAGCCTGGCTGCCTTGAAGTGCAGCCTGGGATTAACCCCTTCCCCCAGGGGTGGGCTAGGAGCCCTGAGATGGTCTGGGAGGGAGTGGGGGGGAAAGTGAACTTCTTCCCTTAAACCTGTTTGCTCCCACCCCCACTACTTGGGGAAGGGAAGAAGAATTTAAACCCTTTTTTTTTTCCTTTCCTGTTTTGCAGCCAGAAGTAGGTATGGTCAGGACCCATAACCTAGAATGTTGGCCCTCGGCCTAAACCCCTAGACAGTACCCATCAATCAGGCAGTTAGCAGGACAGAACCAGCTGGCTCTGAGACTGGGGAAGTCAGGTATATTTGGAGGAAACAGGGCTTAACTTGGCCTCCTCCAGATATGAAAGACAGTCCCTAGGCTGGAGGAGGCAGGGATGAAAGGGGGCTCCCTAGGGTTTGTGAAGGTGGGGGAGGGAGTTGAGATCCAACCTTCAAAGGCCTAACCTTATAGTGTCAGGGATTGAAAGGAGAAGCTTCTAGTTTTTGGTGGAGACTTGAGGAGGTGGGGCTGCTTCCTAAAATCTTTCCTTTAACCCTGCCCCTTCTGGCCTCCCCCCAGGCAGACACTTCTAAAAAGGTGGCATTGTGGTCCATCAGGGACCTAATGGTTTCTTCTCTATGACCTGCAACCCTGGTGTGGGAGGGCCCCAGGGTCTCTTTAAGCCCTGAAGTACTCTTAGGGCAGGTACCCAGAGATTGGACAGAAAAGGCTTCAGGGACAGGCATAGACTTTGAGAGATGCACCTCCCTTCACAGTACTGGGACGAGAGAGCTGGATTAGTGCTATTCAGCAACTTACATTTCTATAGTGCTTTTAATATTTACAAAACACTTTCACGGTTTCTCCTTACTGCCCTCTGATATAGTTAATGCACCTATTGTCCCTCCCCTGAACAAACAAGGGGCTTAGACAGGTAAATGACTTTCCTAAGGTCACATGGCTCCTCTCTCAAACTACACTACAATTTCCACTACACCAAACTGCCTTCCTCTCAGGGGTGGAGTTGGGAAAGTGTAATAGGAGATCAAGGTGGGGGATCAGTGTGAACCTGGGTGGTCAAGGAATGCCTGCTGGATGAGATAGGACTTCAGCTCAATCTTTGAAGATGGGAATGATTTTGATATGAGATTGGGAGGTGCAAGGCTTTCTGGGAGAGAAAGTAATCACCTGAGACTCCGGCAAAAAGCAAGGTTTTGTAAGCTCCTGGAGGGCAAGAACTGTTTTTTGAATCTCCAGTGCCTAGCCCAATTCATTTGCACATAGCACTTAATATAAATGCATGAATTGGATCTAAACTGACACCTCTTACTGCTATTATTCTGTATTACAGTTAGGTGGGTATGAGATACCTCCTGCTTTTATAGGCTTCTGACTTATTTAAAAAACTTATCAGCTTCTCAAAAGCTAGAGTTCTGCTCCCAACTAGGCTAATAATTTTCATTGAATGAAGTCACTTAAGGGATATCAAATAGATCACTTTGACTGGGGCACCTTGCTGGTATAGGAAAACAGTGAGAAATCTGGGGCCAATTCCTGGGAGACTTTGAAGATTTGGGTGGTTGTCCTGGGGCCACTGTAGGTTTTTAAGAAGGGGAAATGATGTAATCAAAGCTATGCTTGAGGAGGATTAATCTGGCACCCCATACAGTGTAGGGCAGATTGGAGGGGAAGGCCTGTTTAGGAAGCTTGCCTCAGGATGTCTATTAAGTTTGAGGCAAGTGATTAGATGGAGGGGAGCAAAGGAAGAAGAAGGCTCAAAGATAACTGGCTTTGAGTAGAGATAAGGTCAGGTGGCTTGTGTTGGGGGGGGTGATGAGGGAGTGGGTTTGGGACATATTGACTGAGTAGGGGTCGTCATCCTATGTAAACATCCAGCAGACATGACTAAATGCTGCCCTGAGCTGGGGGGGCGGGAAGCTGAGCCTGCAGAGATGGAGATGGTCTTAAAGGAATAGGATATTTATTATAAAAGATCCTGGGTTTTATGGTCCCTAGAGAAGTATCGGAGGATCTCTGGGGCCCACAGATTTTGTGTCTGGGTCTTCCTCCACCCCAGGTTAATGATTCTGAGATTTAAAGGAACTTTATCAGCTGCGTGTCTGGCCTCTGGCTGGAGAGAAAATCTGGGAGGTGGCCAGCCCCACCCAGTCCTCCCTGAGGGAGAAGGATGTATCTGTTCTGACCTGCCCCTCCCTCTAGCCACCTCACCTTCCCTCCCATTCTCTGTCCCTTAATGCCTGCCTCCCCCTGACCTTTTGATGCCCCTTGCTCTCTCTTGCCTCAGTTTCCCATCTTGGCAGGGGGAAGGGAAAGGACAAGGGGGAAGAAGGACCTCCTTTATCAAGGAACAGGAGTCCTTAGGTTCTGAAGCTTTAGTACTAATCAGAATGGGGAAGGATTATAAGAAAGGTCATGTTGATTGTATAGGTCTCCATAGGTGGGTGTTTGTGTGTGGCTGTGTCTGCTTGTAGGTGTCTGAGAGTTTGTGCGTGTGGGTTTCCATGAAACCTGGGGATCAGTGCCTGTGTATATGAATGTGTGCTTTGGTCTGTGTTGTACGCATGTGTTTTTGTACGTGGGTCTGTCTTGTCTGTGTGGATGTTTGTGTCTGTATGGCAGTGTCTGAGTCTTTGTGTGTCCAATCCACAAGTGGTAACTGGGCCTTTAGCACACGTCATCCTACCACAGACCCCCAAAGAGGCCCTGGGCTTTTTCTGATTTTATATTTATTTTTGGGGGGGGGGGGGAGGAGGTCGTTTTGAGTTCTCACCTCCCAGGTCAACCCCACAACTACTCAGGGCCATTAGACAAATTGTTATTTGCATTAACAAGTGTGTCAGGGTGTCAGGGAAAGGCCGGACGGCCCCAGCAATTGTCCCTGACTGGCACTCTGGCCTTTATGGTGGGGCTCCTGGAGCCTGCATTTTTAGGAGCCCTAAGTCCCTAGGGGAGGCCCAGTAATACTTCACACCAGTAAATGATGCCTCCTCCTTGCCTCCCACCAGTGCAGAGGCTGGGTGGGGGAGGGGGCGGGGTCAGAGGTGGAGTTAAAAGCAAGTAAGTCCCCTACCCGATGAACCTCTACCCCCACCCCAGCCAAAGGATACCCAAGTTCATTCTCAGTCCCCCCCCCCTATTGTTTTAAAGGGCCAATAGCTGGGATGCTATTAACATACTGATTGAAAGCTCTTGGGCCCTGGGTGGGAGGGGAGAGGTCAGGCTTGTCCCCCAGCACTAGCCTCAACCACCGAGTCTACTCTTCAAAGTCCGAAGGGGCATCGCCCCACTCCGAGCCATCGGTCAAGTACCAGTAGCTGCGGCTCCATATCTGTGGCCAGCGCCAAGAAGAGGCAGAGGAGTGCCATCATCCCATCAGAGGGGAGGTCTGGGTCCCATCTGCAACTGCAGCTAGTAGCCAAGTCAAGCTGGGCATGTTCAACCACGAGGGGCTACCTCCAGGCAACTTCAGCCTGGGTCCGGGCACGATGCCTGATGGGTCCTCCCACTACGGTAAAGGTGGCTACATCGGGGGAAGCGCCCCAAGACCATCCCAGCCGCCAGCCCAGACCTTCTTTACCTTCCCATCAGCAGTGAAGAGTGAGTACAACTTGGAGGGACCCTCTGCCCCCGACTCCAGCCAGACCAAGGGGTGGTACACCTTCTCTGTACCCCAACCCCCAGCTGAGGCTGGGCAGGCCAGCACCTCCCACAGCCTTCACCTCATGCCACCCAAAGAGGAAGACTCGTCCTGCTCTTCCCCTTCTTCGTCTTCTGGGGGTCCTGAACGGGACCTCAGGGAGACCGGCATCCCTGAAGCGAAGTACTGCGCCCATCCGGGCCCAACCTACTATACCCCTGCCTGGACGGGGCCCTTCTGGCCGGGCTTGGGGAGCAGTGGCTCGGTTCCTACCGGGGCTCTACCAGGTCCCCCTCTCCCTCCCCATCCTCTCCAGGCTCTTGGGACCTTTCCGGGTCCCAGGCCCCTTTACCCAGCCCCTCTCCAGCAGCCCCAGTCTGGGCTGGGCGGCAGTAGTGGAAATAGCAGCAGCAGTAGCAGCAGCAGCAGCAGCAGCAGTGTCAGCAGCAGCAATGTCAGCAGCAGCGTCAGCAGCACCAGTGGTTCAAGCGGGGCAGCCAGTGAGGAGGGCATCCCGTCTAGCGATAGTGGAGAGGAGGTAAGAAGACATCTCCAATATGGATTTCTCTCCAGGTTCAATCCTCAGCTGGCTTCTGCTGGGGGGGGGGGGCGGGAATCGAAATCTAGTTGACTAGGCTTATTCAGTTAAGGCCTCTCTCAGAAGGGGAAGGGAGGGATCCCGGGCCATTCAGGATTGTAGGAGGACCCAGGGAGATATTATCTCCCTTCAGGGTCGAGTCTTACCTGGGAAAGAGAAGCCCCTGAGAGCATCAGATTGTGGAGCCTTTGCTCAGCCCCGTAGAAATCACAAAGTCCACCATCCCCAAGACTAAAGATTCCATCTAGCTGGCCCCTCTCCTCCCCCCCCCCCCCCACGGCATGGTAGAAAGCTATCATGGGTTTTCCTTCCCGGGTCACCTGGGCCAAAAAAGTTCCCAGCTCTCCAGTTAGAATTGTCACTTGAGATTTCTTCGAACTTCCTGGGGATCCTAGCCTATATAACCTCAAGATCCACTAAGCGGATCCATGAGAGGTATAGGACCTTTGGCTGGATTTATACTTTGTTAGCTCTAGAAGTAAACTGTTCCTGTCTGGGATATATTAGGGCTCTTAGCCTTCCCTCTAGATAAGAGGCTGGTCTTTTGTCTCTTTATAGAACCATTCTTCAGTCCCTTTGTCATTTTTCTTATATTTGCACCCTTATCTTGTCCAGGGATATATT
This sequence comes from Dromiciops gliroides, assembly GCF_019393635.1. NCBI lineage: Eukaryota > Metazoa > Chordata > Mammalia > Microbiotheria > Microbiotheriidae > Dromiciops > Dromiciops gliroides. The sequence continues at coordinate 434,642,267 of NC_057862.1, read as the reverse complement.
GACCCAGAAGAGCCTAAGCTGGTCCACGTAGTTTAGTGTAGAGAGAAGGAAAACATTTTCCTTCTGTTCCAATCACCATCCTGATTTTGGTCAGGATATTCTTGGTCTTGTTAACTAAATGGTGCACGGTGTTCCAGCTGGTCTTTTTCCCTTGATTACTAGCCTTCTGACCTTGAGCAAATAATTTCATTTTTGTTTCTTCATAAAATGGTAGAGGTTGGTAAATGGGATTGTCCTTTAGTTTTTGTATTCTGTAAATAGTCACTTTGTGAGCCTTGGATACACATTTTAGGCTAAGAGTTCCCCAGTTTGGACCCTTAATTCCTTTAAAAAACACTGTGATCCATCTTTCCAAAATAAGGGGGTTGATGATTGGCCTTGTTCTGTCCCAGAATTTGAGGCTTCTACACATCCCTGAAACCGTTTTGGGGGGGGGGGTGGAGAGAACATAAACAAGGGTAAGTTACCCTGGCCATTTGACCAGGACCCTTTTCCTTAAGCCACCAAGTTAGTTCCTCAGACTTCATCCACCCTTTACCCTCTGCAGGACACCCCAACCTCTGAGGAACTGGAGCTGTTTGCCAAAGAATTGAAACACAAGCGCATTTCCCTGGGTTTCACTCAGGCCGATGTGGGCATGGCCTTGGGCACACTGTATGGTGAGAAGTGAACAAAGGTGATGGGATGGGAGGGGGGTGATTGACAGAGTTGGCTGTTGTGATCCAGGAGCAAGTAAGGATGAATGGGACCAAAAGGAGGCAAGAGGTAGGTTTAGGTTTGTCTCCTGGGCTTTGGGAGGTAGTGATAGGAAATGCAGAGAGCAGTGCCACCCATGTCCAGAGCACAAAGTTGAGCACCCACCTTTGCCCTCAGGGAAGATGTTCAGCCAGACGACCATCTGCCGGTTTGAAGCTTTGCAGTTGAGCTTTAAGAACATGTGCAAATTGAAACCACTGCTTCAGAGGTGGCTGCAGGCTGTAGAGAACACTGACAACCCTCAGGAGGTAAGCTGTCCCCCTCCCCATGCCATCAGATGCTTCTCGGGAGGCAGCCTCCTTACTGGTGGTTCAATGGAGTAGGCCCCAAATGTGGGTTGGAGACACATATCTAGATTGAGTGGGGGGAGGATGGGGAAGGAATGGGGCTTTCAAAGCCCAGGATGCACTTTCCCCAACCCCAGGCTCTAGCTGTGCCCTGTCCCCCCCAGATGTGCAGTATGGAGCAAGTGCTAGCCCAGGCTCGAAAGCGTAAACGTCGCACAAGTATTGAGACCAGTGTGAAGGGGACCCTAGAGGGCTTCTTCAGGCGTTGTGGGAAACCCACTCCACAGCAAATCTGTGACTTGGCAGAAGAGCTGCACCTGGACAAAGATGTGCGTGGTCCCCTGAGCGTGGGCAGGTTATGGGGCTGGGGTGGGAAGGAGGTTGAACAGTAGATAGCAATGAGGGGGGCAGCGTTACCATACTCAGGGAGAGAAGATGAGTTTGGAGGCAAAGGGCCTGACCCGAGTTCCCTCTCTGACCCTTCTAGGTGGTTCGAGTCTGGTTCTGTAATCGAAGGCAGAAGGGTAAGCGGCTTCTTCTGCCCTATGGGGAAGACGGCGAAGCATTGCCTTATGAGCTGGCCCCAGGCACTGCCCTTGTCCTGCCAACTGCTGCTGTGCCCCAGAACTATGCAGCACCCCCGCCACCTGTGCCCCCTGCCCTCTATATGTCCACCTTTCCTAAGGGCGAGCCCTGCATCCCAGGCATGCCCATGCCTAATGGGGGCATCTGAGCCAGGATCAGCATTAGAGGAACTCACTGGGGCCTCAGGATGCCTCTTGCTTTCCCCTTCCTGCCCTTGCCCCATCCTGGTGACTGGCCATTGTCCACTATTTGAGATATAATGGTCAGACCTTTTCCCAACCCATCTTCTCTTTCTGCCCCCCCCCCCTGCTGCCCCCTTGCCCATATCTAGGTTTTGGGGCATCTGAAAAATAATATTCAGATCTTTTTTTTTTCCTCCCCCTTCTTTCACCTCACACTCCCAAACTTGTGATGGGTTTGGGAGCCAGTTTGGAAATAAAAGTTGGGTGGTAACTAACTGGACTGGTCTCTGCAACTGATTGGGCATGGGGCCATGCTTGGGATAAGGGGTTGGGGCTGGCTAGTGATTCTGGCCGACTTGAGTTGGGTGGGAGATGGTAAAGGAGGGTCCTGTGAGCCTGGAGCATGGTCTTGGAGGTAGTGAGCGCTTCACTGCCTGCCTGTGCGTGTCTACCCTAAGTTCCACCAGGGGGCAATCTCTCCCATTCAATCCTGCTTCTGCCTGGTTGATTTTTGTATATGCTTTTATACTGTCAAAGTGAGGGTGATAAATTTTTTTCCCAAGTGAGAGGAAAGACCATCTTTTGCAGCTTAACCCCTTTTTGGGGCTTCTCTACCGTCAGTTCATGCCTTAAGAATTCCTCAAAGGTTTTAGATCTTCTATACCAATCTAGCTTTCTGTCCTCCTTGAGTCTTTTTTTGTTGTTGGTTTTTTTGCGGGACAATGAGAGTTAAGTGACTTGCCCAGGGTCACACAGCTAATAAATGTCAAATGTCTGAGGAGACCTGATTTGACCTCGGATCCTCCTGAATCCAGGGCTGGTGCTTTATCTACTGTGCCACTTAGCTGCCCCCCTCCTTGAGTCTTAATTTGATGCAGGTGTTTTCCTCCCTTATTAGAGACACTCTCATCATCTGGGAGTGCTTATATATTTTGTATCAGACTACATGTCCCTTCGCATCTTCCATTCTTTTACCCTCCCCCCCTGCCATTTTCTCTAAGGGCTGATGTTTGTGCCTCTTGGGGTACTGGTTGTCCTGGAGACATGTCTTGGTGTTCCTGCCCTGTGTCTGTGCGTGCCCCCCCCCCCCCTTCTCCACACAACTGATGCTCTAGAGGTGCTCTCTCTGTAAGCAGCCTTCAGGACTTAGAGCATGGAGATTAAATTGCACTGGGAGCTTAGAGAGGACAGAAACTATCTTTTGCCTTTCTGTGGATCCCAAGTGCTCAGCAAAGTGCCTGGCACATAGTAGGCTCTTAATAAATGCTTCTTAACTGACCGAGAAGAGGTGGCATTCTTTTTCTTACCTCTGCCCAATGAAGTTATGAGAAATAGACACTTAAAGGCTTATTAGGTAATCACAAGGACCAGTCCAAAAAGTAGATGACTGGGCTTTGTGGTCTGCATTGCCTTCCTCTTCTGACTCAATCTCCTCCCCTCTCTGGCATTGTCTCATTCTGACCCATTTCAGAACCACATGACATTTACCCCCAAGTCTGAATTTTCCCCTGTGAACTACTCTTATGTATGGAGGTGCACATAGAAGTCCTAGGAACCACCAAAGTCATTGGTCTTCCCAATTTTGGGAGTGAGTACATGTGGGACTTGAGTTGGAGCAAAGGCCAAGGCAGCTAGCCCTGAGTTAAAGATAAAGGAAAATGTAATTTTCTCTCCCCTCCTATACTAGGACAAGACCTATGGAGAACAAGGAGCTCTAAAAATGCATTCTAGCTCCAACTGTGTTTGTGAGGGGGGGAACCAAACGGAAAGCATTTAAGTAACTGCTGTGCACTAGGCTGCTTAGGCGCTGTACTGAGGCTTTTATAAAGATTGAATTTTTGCAACAACTTTGATGTTAGCCCTATCTTACATTTGGGGAAACCGAGGCAGACAGCTTAAGTGCCTTGTCCAGGGTCACAGAGGTAGCAGTCAACGTCTGAGATCACATTCAAACTGGCCTTTCCTGACTCCAAGCCCAGCACTATGTATCTTACCACCACCTAGCTAAGGGGCCACTTCTCTGGCCTTCAGGAGCTTGTCTGCTCTGCTGCTGACCCCCTTCACTATTCTAGAGGCTCTCAAGATGATAAAAGCATAGTTTCCCTTTCTGTGCCAAGGCCTGAATCTATTCAGGGGCCCCTCAGGAAATGTTTGCTCACTGATCTCCAAAAGGCTGAGGAGCAGGGCGTGCCAGGTTAAGAGGCCAGGCTGTGGGTATAGGGTGGGGCCTGCGGGAAGCACCCTGTGCCTGGTTGGCAGCACAAACAGGAAGAATACCAGGTCTAGTAGCAAGAAGCAAGGTCCCCAGTGGGCCAAAGACAAGACAAGATAGGTTGAAGTTTTGGTGGCGGTGGTTTTCCATGCTTGCTGCACTGCCCCTTTGGGAGTAGAGGAAAAGCAGGGGCCTCCTAATTGGTCTCCCTGTCTTGTCTCTTTCTAATCCATCTTTCCTACAGCTCCCAGTGTGGCCAGGTGATCCTTTGGTTCAGCAAATTCCATTGGTTCCCAATGTTCATAATATCTCTAGGATCAAATACAAACTCCCCTGGCATTTATAAACTTTAACAATCTGGCCCCAACCTACTTTTCCACCACATTCATTGTGCTAGCCAGAATTTTTTTCCTCCTCTCCCTTGGATTGGCCCCTTCCTCTGCTTAGAATGCATCCCATGTGACCTCTGCCTCTTAGAATTCCTAGTTCCTTTCAAAGCTCACCTCAAGAGTAAGCTACATATCTATAACCTATATCAGATTGCCTGCTGTCTGGGGGAGGGGGGGAGGGAGGGAGAAAAATCTGAAATTGGAAATCTTATATAAACAAATGCTGAAAACTATCTCTACATGTAACTGAAAAAATAATAAAATACTTTCATTTAAAAAAAGTAAGCTACAACCTACAGGAGGGCTTGTTTTTTTGTTTTGTTTTTTTTCTAACTGATCTTCCCTACTGACACCTAGTGACTTCTCCAGTGAAATTACCTTAGGATGGTTTTGTATACACCTACATGTCTCCCAGTAGAATGTAAACTTGAGGGAAGTCTTTGTATCCCCTGTGCCTGGAGCACAGTGAGCACTTAATAATTGCTTAGCACTTAATAATTGCTTATCACTTAGGTGCCCAGCCTGTTTAAAGAGACAGGATGCCCGCCCCCCCCCCTTTTTTTTGCAGGGCAGTGAGGGTTAAGTGACTTGCCCAGGGTCACACAGCTAGTGTCAAGTGTCTATGGTCGGATTTGAACTCAGGTCCTCCTGAATCCAGGGCTGGTGCTTTATTCACTGTGCCACCTAGCTGCCCCCTCTCTAGTGACATTTTCATAAAGCATCCCTACCTTTACAGTAACAGCACCCACATTCTTAGGCTTTGAGTTCCTTCTTTAGAGCTGCTGTGAATTCTCCCTTTTTAGCCCTGAAGACAGATCCCATACCAGGGACAGGGTATTTAGAGATACCTCCTAGCTACGCCCTTAGGAGACTGCCCTGAAGGAGCTCTGGCAAAGGATTGTGCTAGCCTCCCATGGGAATAGTCCACAATAACCCTTTCTCTCCCTAGGTTTAGCTTCAGGCATCTGATCTTTGTACTCTGTTATTTCCTTCAACTTCTTGAATTTTTTTTTTTTGAGATATTTCTCTGACCTCCTGCCTAAAAGATGAAGGTACTTGGATTTCCCTTTGGCTGGGGTGGAAGAGAATCCTTAAGACTGGAATTGGGAGGAGTAAGACAGAATCATAGAATATTAGATCTGAAGGCAACCTTAGAACGCTTTGGGTCCAAATGCCCCCATTTTACAGATTAGAAAACTGAGACCCAGATAAATTAAATAACTTGCCAAGGCTTGGGATTCCAGAACCCGGTTCACCTGACAGTCCAGTGTGCAAAGGGAAGGGGAACAAGTCAGTCCTAGCTGCCTCAGATGTTAGACTCTAGCAAGGTCAACAAAACCAACTGCTTACTACTCTTTATAGATCTATACCCTAGTTCATAATGTATATATGATTATGTCTCAAAACTACAAATGCTATCCTAGTGAATGATTGCTTACTAAGAAAGGTGTCAGGAGAAAGCTGTAACTAACTCCTTGGAGACTTAGCTCACTATACCTAGAGGAACAAGCCCCCAGGCTGTTCCCCTTGGTTTTAGTTGTGCTAATTAGACACAGAAATCGCTTACAGATACTTTGATTGTTTTTCTTTTACCTATACAATTTATTACAATTACGCCATTTTGCCTTACATTGCTAAATTATTGTGAAGATCGTTCCCTGTTTGCAAAATTATGATTCTGCTCTGCCCCAGCTCAGATGAATTTTTTTCTCTGTAGCACCCTGGTTCCAGTAGATAACAGATCTTCCACATCCTAGGGTAGCAATGTGGTGTTATGGATAGCTCTTTGGTTCTAGGTTCGAAAGACCTGAATTCACATTCAGCCTCTACACTACCTGTGTGACCCTGGGCAAGTCATTTAACCCCATTTGCCTCAGTTACCTCACCTGTAAAAGGGAGATAATATTGGCACTTACCTCCTAGGGTTGTTGTGCGGATCAAATGAGAAAATTGTAAAGTGCTTAGCATGGTGCCTGGCGCATTAAAAGCATCATATAAATATTAACGAATATTATCCTAAACAGAAATAAGAAGGATAAATCCTCAGCTCCCTCTCACCATCCCGTTTCAGAAAGTCATGCCCTGGAATCCTTGGGAACTGAAACATCGGAAATATCTCAAAAATATTGAGGTAGTGCAGTAGGTGCTGCCTTGGACCTGGAGTCAGAAAGACCTGAGTCCAAATCCTGCTGCTCATCCTTTATTCCTCATTCACTGTGTCACCCTGGGCAAGTCACAGAACCTCCCTCAGTTTCCATTTCCTCATTTGTTAAATGAGGATAATATTAGCATCAAACTCAGAAGGTTGTTTTGAGAACCCCAAAATAGAACATATATAAAAACCACTTTGCAAACCTTAAAGTGCTATGTAAATGTCAGCCATTAAAGGTGGCCTTGGTTTATAGAAAAAAAAGAAAGTTTGAAAGTCGTCTTTGCTGTTAACACTTTGGGATGCAAACACCCAGCCATGAATTGCTCCCTTCCTTCTCAATAGCCATCAGTACTGACACCTGCTAGATACTTGTCCCTCCCCCACCCCCACCCCTTGGCTGATTGCAGGTTTCTTGACTGGTGAAAAAGCTATCTTTGGTTGCAGAAACCCTTCAGAGATCTCTGAGGGATACCAAGTATCTCCCCACCAGCCATTTGTATCCTTCCTCCTCTTCTCCCTGATGACAATCCTGAGATTGCGGGCATCTGTGGTCTCACTCAGATAACTAACAGACTAAGGTGGGCACAGTGGTGAATGCCTGAAATTCCTGCTATTGCCGGAGGCTGATGGTTTGCTTGAGCTAGGGTGTTCAGAACTGCAATTGGACTAGTGTCCATTGGGTATCTTCCCTAAGTCCTGCTGATGTTCATCTAGTGAGCTCCCAGGACCAGAAGCTGCCTAAAGAGGGTCAAATTGGTCCTGGGAAGAGAGGGAGCAGGCCAAAGCTTCTGTGCTAATCAGGAGTAGGATCAGGCCTTTGAGTGCTCTATGCACGTACCCTTGGCAGGGATAGACAGAGCCAGTCTCCAAAAAAAAAAAAAGGGAAAAAAGACAGCCCCAAGAAGAGTCCCAGGGTAGTGATAGACTCAGGAATATGAGCTTCACCTGGGAGGAAACCCAAAGCAAGTCAAAAACTGTGGAACCAAAGCAGAACTATATGGTCAAGGAATTAATGCCTAATCTTGGGAGCTGAGCAGATGGCCTTAGCCCAAGTCCTTTTGCCCGGTGTTCTGCTCTCCTGATGCTATCCTGAAGTGATTAACTCCAAGAATTTCCAATCATCCCCACTCCAGAAGTGGCACCTTCAGGTACCCAAAACCTTCTTCTGCAGACAGTGAATGAATAAATAAAAGAGAGGCAGCTAGGTGGCACAGTAGATAAAGCACTGGCCCTAGATTCAGGAGGATGTGAGTTCAAATTTGACCTTAGACACTTGACACTGTGTGACACTGGGCAAGTCACTTAACCCTCGACCTGGGGGGGAAAAAAAGCTATTAACCCTTAATAAGTATCAGACATTGTGCTAAACATTAGGGTGAAAATAAGCGCTTACTATGTTCCAGACACTTTGCTAAGTGCTTTTATCTCATTTGATCTTCACAACAATCCTCTGAGGGAAGAGCTACTGTTATCTCCATTTTACAATTGAGGAAGCTGAGGCAAACAGAAGTTAAATGACTTATTTAGGGTCACACAGCTAGTAAGTATCCAAAGCTGGATTTGTTTGTGGTTTTAAAATTTTAATTAAATAAAATTAATTAATTAATTTTGTTGTTTTTATAGGATTTTTAGTTCCAAATTTTTCTCCCACCCTCCTTTCCCTCCCTCCTCCCCAAGATGGAAAGCAGTCTGATATAGGTTATATATGTAGAATCACATATTTCTGCATTAGTCATCTTGTGAAAGAAGAATCAGAGCACAAGGGAAAAACCTCAAAAAAGAAGGAAAAAGAAAAACAGCTCAAAAGTAGAAACAGTATGGTTCAATCTGCATTCATAATCCAAAGTTCTTTTTTCTAGATTTTGAGAACATTTTCTATCATGAGTTCTTTGAAATTGTTTTGGATCGTTGCATTGTTGAGAAGAGCCAAGTCTATCACCATTGTCCATTACATAATGTTGCTGTTACTGTGTACAATGTTCTCCTGGTTCTGCTCCTCTCAGTCAGCATTAGTTCATGTAAGTCCTTCCAGGTTTCTCTGAACGCCTCATTGCTTCTTTGTTTGTTTGTTTTTTTATATTTGGCAGGGCAATGAGGGTTAAGTGACTTGCCCAGGGTCACACAGCTAATAAGTGTCAAGTGTCTGAGGCTGGATTTGAACTCAGGTCCTCCTGAATCCAAGACCAGTGCTCTATCTACTTCACCACCTAGCTGTCCCCAAAAGTGAGACCATGTTTTGTTTTGTTTTTTGTTTGTTTGTTTGTTTTTGTTTTTGTTTGTTTGTTTTGGGTGAGGCTTTTGGGGTTAAGTGACTTGCCCAGGATCACACAGCTAGCAAGTGTCAAATGTCTAAGGCTGGATTTGAACTCAGGTCCTCCTGACTCCAGGGCCAGTGCTTTATCCACTGTACCACCTAGCTGCCCCCCTGCTCATTCCTTCTTACAGCACAATACTATTCCATTACATTCATATACCACTACTTGTTTAGCCATTTCCCAATCGATGGGCATTCCCTTGATTTCCAATTCTTTGCCACCACAAAGAGAGCTGCTATAAATATTTTTGTACATGTGGGTCCTTTTCCCTTTTCTGTGATCTCTTTGGGATACAGATCTAGCAATGGTACCACTGGGTCAAAGGGTATGAACAGTCCCATAGCTCTTTGGGCAAAGTTATAAAGCTAGATTTGAACTCAGATCTTTTTTTTTTTTAATGTAGGACAATGAGGGTTAAGTGACTTGCCCAGGGTCACACAACTAGTAAGTGTCAAGTCTGAGACTGAATTTGAACTCAGGTCCTCCTGAATCCAGGGTCAGTACTTTATCCACTGTGCCACCTAGCTGCCCCCCAGGCCCTGCTCTTTGTCCACTGTACTACCAGCTTGTCTCTAGAGATAAACAAATATAATAGAGATATAGCCTCTACCCTCAAAGAACTTACATCCTAGTGGAAAAAACCACTTATTTAGAGGTCTTATTTTGGTTTAGGATGTCAGAGTGATGGTGAGTAGAACCCTAGGGTAGTTAGTTTTTTGGTTGTTGTTGTTGCTTTGTTTTTTTAACACACCCTTTCTAGATGTAGTCATGATATTGATTTGATTGCTGTTTTCAGTGGGTGGGGGAGTGTTGGGGCATGACTGTTGGTGTGGCAAGATGATTTGGGTGAAGCACGGTTAGGGACGTGGGGCTGACTAGTTATGATAAATTCTCATGAAACAAAGCAATCATGGCCTCAGGTTGGAAGTCAAAGCGGAGATGTTGATGACTTAGCATAACCGGAAGGAAACATTGGATGTCACTGCTGTACAGTATGCCTGTAGAGGGTTAGACAATTTGCTCAGATCAGTGCCAAAAGATTGGGGTTGTTGTGATGAAGTTTAATGTATGGCACCTTACTTCAGGGTATCTAGGTGTTGAAGTGGATGGAATGCTGTCAAGGAATCAGGAAAACTCATCTTCCTGATTTCATATCTGGCTTCAGATACTTCCTAGCTGTGTGACCTTGGGCAAGTCACTTAACTGTCTGCCTCAGTTTCCTCATCTGTAAAATCAGCTGGAGAAGGAAATGGCAAACCTCTCCAGCATCTTTGCCAAGAAAGTCCCAAATGGGGTCACGAAGAGTAGCACATAACTGAACAACAATAAAACCTTACTTGACCTAATGACTCTCCTGCCTTTTAACAGAATGTGATTAAGGATTTCAGTGGAATGAATGATTCCCCTACTTTTAATCTATTACAGGTCCTATTCTATAATTATTTCTTTTAATCCTTTAAACTGGAGAAGGAAATGGCAAACCACATCAGTATCTTTGCCAAGAAAACACCAAATGGAGTCATGAAGAGTTGAACATGCCTGAAATGACAATGATATGAATGAAGCCCCACTCTTCTAGTTCCTGTTTCTGTACCCCTAGTAGCTATATGCTCCATTTGGAGTGAATTAGAGCCATTATCTCTGATCTTGCACAACACATCCCTGGAAGCGCTTGAATCTTCCGGACAAGGTGTTCTTTTCTCAAGGGGTAGAAGGTGGTGGTGTTCAAGAGGACTGGAGCCAGCTGGGTACCATGCCAATAAAATCTCCCTGAAGGGAAAGGTTCCCTGTGGGCCTGGTAAATTTCACCTAGGTAATTAACAGGGGCAGGGACAGATGGCAATTGTGTTCACGGCTTTTGTTCAAGGTCTTGCTTGAGTTGCACATCACTTAGGTTGAAGGGGAAGCCGGTCTATGATTTCTTTCACTTATCAACCCCCCCATCCCAAGCATGATGGTACCTCTTCCCTAGAGTTTCAGCAGATGGGGGAGACCACCCAGCCTTGGACCAGGTCACTGTTGGCTGGGAGAGGAAAGGGAAAGGACCCTGTTTCTCATCTCCGGCCTAGGAGATCCAGGAGTATGCTGGTAAATGTTCAACAAGTGATTATTGGGGGCAGCTAGGTGGTGCAGTGGATAGAGCACTGGCCCTGGATTCAGGAGGACCTGAGTTCAAATCCGGCCTCAGACACTTAGCGCTTACTAGTTGTGTGACCCTGGGCAAGTCACTTAATCCCAATTGCCTCACCAAAAAAAAGAAAACAAAAATTAAACAAAACAAAACAAAACAAAAAAAAACAAGTGATTCTTGGTGGGGGAGCAGGGGGAGTGTACACTCAACACACTTTTAAGTTTAATCTGAATTATTAACATTTTCCTCCATCACTTAGGGCAACTAGGTGGTGCAGTGGATTGCCTTGAGTCAGGAAGACTCACCTTCCTGATTTCTTTCTTTTTTTTTGATGAGGCAATTGGGGTTAAGTGACTTGCCCAGGGTCACACAACTAGCAAGTGTTAAGTGTCTGAGGCCAAATCGGAACTCAGGTCCTCCTGAATCCAGGGCCAGGGCTCTATCCACTGCACCACCTAGCTGCCCCCCATCTTCCTGATTTCAAATGTGGCCTCAGATACTTACTAGTTGTATTATGACCCTGAACAAGAACCCTGTTTGCCTCAGTTTCCTCATATGTAAAATGAGGTGGAGAAGAAAATGAAAAACCATTCCAGCATCTCTGCCAAAAAACCCCCAAATGGGGTCATGAAGAGTCAGACATGACTGAAACACTGAACAACAACTAAACAACAACAACCATCACTTTAGTCAATTTAAAACAAAAACAAACAATAAATCCAGCTGATTTGTAGCCTTTGTCAATTTTAAAGGTGTAAATGCTCATGCTGGGAAATTTAACAATCAGCTGTCCTGTAGCAAATGGCTCTAGCACACACCTGGAGGGAGCTTAGGGGATGGGAAGGGGAAATTGACAGGTAAGGAGTTACCTTTCCCAGTTTCCCCCACCCCATTCTAGCTTTGTCTGTCTGCCTTCTGGTGTAGGTTGATAAGGGTGAAAAGGATCTGAGAACCTTAGCTTTTGTTGGGGAGTTGACCAGTCCTCCCAGATGGACAGCCTCTCAGGCTGACCCCTGCCTAGCTGGCTGCAGCTCCTCCATCTTCTGCAGGCTTTAGTAAGAAAGGAAGCCATGGGGCAGCTAAGTGGCACAGTGGATAGAGCACCGGCCCTGGAGTCAGGAGTACCTGAGTTTAAATCCGGCCTCAGACACTTAATACTTACTAGCTGTGTGACCTTGGGCAAGTCACTTAACCCCAATTGCCTCACACACACAAAAAAAAAAGGAAGCCATAAAAAGGAAAGGAACCGGGGGTGGCTAGGTGGCACAGTGGCTAAAGCACCGGCCCTGGATTCAGGAGTTCCTGAGTTCAAATCCGTCCTTGGATACTTGACACTTACTAGCTGTGTGACCTTGGGCAAGTCACTTAACCCCCATTGCCCCACAAAAAAACCAAAAAAAAAACCAAAAAAAAAAAAAAAGGAAAGGAACCAGCATGCTGGTACAGTGAAAAGAGCCCTGAATTTAGAGTAGGAGGAGGACTTCAGTTCCAATCTTGTCTTTGCCACTCAGGACTCTGGAAAAGTCACTTAACCAACCCCTCTTTGCTTTAGTTTCTTTCTCTGTAAAATGGCCGGTTGAACTAGCTCACTCCTAAGGTCACTTCCAGCTCTAACTCTATGACCTTGAGAGGCAGCCTGGTATAGTGGATAGGGTCCCAAACTTGGAGTCAGGAAGATCTGGGTTCAAATAAATGCCTTAGGCACTAGGTGACCCTAGGTAAGTCACTTTGTGCCTCAGTTTCCTCATTTCTAAATTGAAGAGATTGTATTTGATGACCTCCAAGGTCCCTTCCAGTCGTAAGTCTCCTATCTTCCTGAACTTTCCAGACCTTCAATCTGTGTGTGTGTGTGTGTGTGTGTGTGTGTGTGTGTGTGTATGTGTGAAAGGCTCTTGTTTCTGAGATAGGGACAAGGGGACAGAGACAAGAAGGGAGAGTCTCCATCTCAAGAAACAGAAGAGAGGGTCAGCAATTACTGGTTATCTCTTACCATCTCCTTGGCATAGGGCCAAGGGGTCAGCAGTTTTTCTATTTTTTTCCCCCTGGGAAGTTTTGGCAGGACAACTGGGCCCCTCAGTGCGTCACAGGGACAGAGTGGCTCCTTCCCCTTCCCCAGCTTGGAAAGCCCCTGAGCCTTGCAGCCCCCTGAAGAATAAGCAACATGCCTGAGTCATTACTACCATCTTCCTAGTCTGAACATTTGCCAGCTCTCCCCTACCCCTCCAAGATCTGAGCTTTCCTATGTTTGATGGTCTTGTGTGGCCCTAGAGGAAAGTGGGGGTGGGAGTGGGAATATGGAGATCCAGAGAGAGAGAGAATGCACACTTTTTTTTTTTTTGGCTGGGCAATTGGGGTTAAGTGACTTACCCAGGGTCACACAGCTAGTAAGTGTCAAGGGTCTGAGGTCAGATTTTAAATCAGATCCTCCTGAATCCAGGGCAGGTGCTCTATCCATTGCACCACCTAGCTGCCCCAAGAGCACACACATTTATCAAAACAGGGAATGGGAACTCAGGCATTGCACTAAATGTTGCAGGTGCAAATACAAGCAAGGTAGACAATTCTTCCCCTCAAAGACCTTCCATACTAATGAGGAAAGGGCACCCTTAAAGGAGAGCTGGAAAAGGTAGGGGGGAAGGTGACAACCAAGGTCATATGGTCTGTAGATGGAAAAGGCTCTTGGACATTTTGAGGGACTGGGTCAGTGATCATCTAGTCCCAGTCATTTTACATATGAGGGAACTGAGATCCTGAAAAAGTAAAGTAACTTGTTCAAAGTCATGTGGGTCAGGGCCCCTAGGTGGTGCAGTGGATAAAGCACTGGCCCTGGATTCAGGAGGACCTGAGTTCAAATCCAGCCTCAGACCCTTGACACTTACTAGCTGTGTGACCCTGGGCAAGTCACTTAACCCCAATTGCCTCACCAAAAAAACCCAAAATAAAACAAAAAGTCATGTGGGTCACATAAGAAAAGCCAGGGTCCCTGACTGTAAATCTCATACTCAGTTATGGGACTTGTGAAGCTGGTACCTTTTTCCCATCCTGCATTGGGTCCTCACATTCCAGGACGTTTCCTCCATTATAATATTCAAAATTCCTAAATCCGGTTTGCCCTATGGGGCATTAACCAGATGCCACCCTGTCAGTCTCATGTGATACCTCTTGCTTTCTCTTGATTCTGAACCATACCAGAGTCATTCAGGGATGGGAGGACTCCCCTGGAATTTTCAGGGGCATGACTTAGGTATGGTCATTCACAGCTAGGTGTCTCTAGGAGCTCTGCTGGGAACCACAATTGAGGAGGCAAGGGACAGCTCTTCCAGTTCACAGATGCAGGGTGCTGGGGACTTTTCCCATTGGCACTGGGTAGGCTTTTGAATCATATCTACCATGATGCACCTAGTCATTGGATTCTGAGAAGAGAGATAAGCATGTCTTCTGCCTAATCCCTTGCTCAATATATGCACTGCAGAGGGGGGTGGGGTGGGAGTAGGAAACCTTTGCTCAAAAGGCATTATGGTATAGAAAAAAGAGCCCCAGATTTAGAGTCAGAGGACCTGGGCTCACATTCCACCTCACTCACATCAAGGCCACTTTGTGACCTTGGTTGGGCAAATGACAACCTCTCGGCTATAGTTTCCTGATCTGTAAAATGAAGTTGATTGGACCAGATGACCTCTGAGGTCTTTTTCAATTCTAAATCTATGATTTGTCATCCCAAATAAGGCAGTGTCACCCTGCTTGGCTCTTCTGTGTTCTATGGGACACTTTCTGGGTGGGAGGCAGGGCAGGGGCTAAGAGAGAGGAAAACCGTTGTTGACCTCTTAATAGAAAAGCAGAGGGTATGTCTATGGGAACCCACAAATGGGGGAGGAGAGGGAAGTGGATGATGAAATAGTAGAAGGAAGAAGTAATCAGGGGCTGAGCTTAACGGGAGGCTCTGGTGGGGTGGAGGGATACTATCCTCCCCCTCCCTGAGGGAGGTCCCAGCAGGGAGAGGGGAAGGTGAGTACCAGGAAAACTATGGGTGCTCTCATTTCTGATTAGTGCTCTCTACCCCAATCCTTGCCATGTTGTGATAGTTGCCCTGGCCTGGAGGACAAGCAGAGAGCTCTGGGGCCAAGCCTTTACAGACCAGCTTTCAGAGAAGCATTGGCAGGCTGAGTCAGCAAGCTGTGCTTGCTCATAGGACTTCCTTTGACAGTCATGGACACTTGTGCCCATCTCCGTTGGAGCTTGACCTACTCCACGACACAGTCCTAGTCCCAAAGTAGTCTGGGACAGGATACAAGGGACGGTGGTGGTGGTGTCATCCTCGATCAGGCTGCCGGAAGGAGGGATGGCAGGAAGATGGGAAGGTAATTCCTCATTCCTTCTGCCCCCTCATCCCCTAACTAACCCTTCCCCAAAGTCTACACTCCGAAGTGTACCAGCTAGAGCCTTTCCCCTGCCTACCATGGCCTTGTTGGACCCCTGGGAAAGGAGGATGGGGGATGAGGAGGAGGTCAGGAAGGGATAGATCTCAGGTAGGAAAAGCCAGAATCTCCTCAGGCAAGGGCCCCAGGTCTGCCTGGAGGAGAGACTGGGGGCTAGAGCCCAGGAGAAGGGGTTCATTTCCTCACTGAGCCATCCTGCTCTCAGAAGGCACCTCCCCCCCTTCCTCTTCATTCCAAGTAACAGCCATGCAGGGTCCTGGGTAGAGCTGAGGCGTGGCTGGGGTGGGGGGGCATGGAGGTGTGGCCAGAAGGCCGAGGGGAGTGACTATCACTAAAGGTGACTCTATTCTAGTATCTGGCAGGAAGGTGACGTCCACTCCACCAGCAAGGACCAGGAATGATAGGCAGCAGGCACATCTTAGGCAGGCAACAGTTTGGTAGGGCTGTGATTCAAGACCACAGTGATTCTGAGACGGCTGTGATTGATTTCAGGATGGCTGTGATTGATTTCAGGACGACTGTGAATGCACAATGAAAGTGAGTCTACTGGTCCATTCTGTTGGGCAAAGCACAGCTCAGCCAGATCCCAAACAGGGTTCTGGATCAGAGTGGTAATTTTGGGAGGGTGATGGGAGAGGGGAGACAAGACTGACATGTGGAGAATAATTAGGATGCTTGGCTAGGTGATGTCAGGGCTGCCTTTGGAAGGATGATAGGAAAGAATTAGTTAGGGGAAGGGGCAGGGTGTTGAGGTTGCAGCAGACATTCATGGGAGAGGCTCCTGGGTTAGGGAAGGCCATTACCTCAACTCCATCGCCTACTTCTACTCTGTCTTTTTTTTTTTTTTTTTTGGCGGGGCAATGGGGGTTAAGTGACTTGCCCAGGGTCACACAGTTAGTAAGTGTCAAGTTCCTGAGGCCGGATTTGAACTCAGGTACTCCTGACTCCAGGGCCGGTGCTTATCCACTGTGCCACCTAGCCGTCCACCTACTTTGTCTTAATGTCGGTAACCAGGGTCAGGTATCCTCTCTCCTTTTTGGACCCAGGTTTCTGGTGGGGGGGACATTCATGGAGCTTCTCACCTTCTTTTCCTACCCCTAGCTTCTGGGAGCCTAAGGACAAAGGTATATCAGAATAGTAATAACAACTCATATTTATATAGAGCTTTATGTTTTCTAAAATACTTTTCTCACAATATCTCTGTGAAATTAGTGATGCAAATATATATATATATATATATATATATATATTTTTTTTTTTTTGGTGAGGCAATTGGGGTTGAGTGACTTGCCCAGGGTCACACAGCTAGTAAGTGTTAAGTGTCTGAGGCCGGATTTGAACTCAGGTCCTCCTGACTCCAGGGCCAGTGCTCTATCCACTGTGCCACCTAGCTGGCCCCCTGCAAATGTTATTATCTGCATTTTACAGATGAGACTGAGACCTCAGACTAGGACCCTGGTGTCCTGATTTAGTCGTATCTATTTTCTACTGCCCTTCTGTTGCTTTAGTCACAAAGTTCCTTTCCCCCCCCCCAAATAACTTCCATGGGCCCACACAAACTATGACCTTCTGTTCTAGAGACAACTAGGAGTCAGATGGGTTCAAGACGCTGCCCAGGCCCAGGCCCTAGACCATGCCCACGTACAGACTGTTCTCTCATCAAGCCATGGCTGGGCTGGCACTGCTCACAGCTCTCTGGTTCCTGATATATCCTCTCCTGTCCTCCAGCAGGGCAAGGGGCCCTGGTATGTGGTCTCTGAGTGAAACTTTCCAGCCCCAGTCTAAGCTCATGGTCCTCATCTGGCACTGGCCCTTTGACAAGTCCTTGCCTTTAGATGGTGATGTCTGTGCTCACTATGGTGTGGCCAACTGCTGGCTCAGTGCCAACCAAAGCCTCCTCAGCCAGGCCAGCGTAGTTGTTTTCCACCACTATGAACTCCAGAGTGGGGCCGTCAGGCTTCCTTTGGCCCAGCGGCCCCTTAGGCAGCCCTGGGTGTGGACCAACCTTGAGTCTCCAAGCAATACTCACAGGCTTTCCCATTACCAGAACATTTTCAATTGGGTCATGACCTACCGGCGGGACTCAGACATCTTTGTGCCTTATGGAGAGCTGGTGCCCCGGGATGGGCCTGCTCCCCCTGTGACAGCCAAGAACCGTACGGCCGCCTGGGTCATCAGTAACTACCGGCAGACCCAGAAGCGTGTGCTGGTATACAAGCAGTTGTCTAAACATCTTCAGGTGGATGTGTTTGGCCGTGCCAACAGGAAGCCACTCTGCCCTGACTGCCTCTTGCCTACCCTTGCTCCCTACCGATTCTACCTGGCATTTGAGAACTCTCAGCACCGGGACTACATCACTGAAAAGTTATGGAGAAATTCTCTGGGGGCAGGGGTTGTGCCTGTGGTGCTGGGCCCTCCTCGCTCTACCTATGAGGCATTTCTGCCAGCTGATGCCTTCATCCATGTGGATGACTTCAGCTCGGCTCAGGAACTGGCCACCTTCTTGAAGAGCATGAATGCCAGTCATTACCAACGCTTCTTTGCATGGCGGGAGAGGCTAGCTGTGCGGCTCTACAGCGACTGGAGGGAGCGCTTCTGTGGCATCTGTGCCCGCTATCCCCACTTGCCACAGGACAAGATCTATGGAGACTTAGAGGCCTGGTTTAAATCATGACGAGTGAGGTTGACCTGGTTAGCTGCTGAATTCTTCCCTGGCCATAAAATGAAATGTAGGGCTGCCATTTGGGACTGGAAGTCTGCCTCTATAGTCTTTTCTTATATGCACCCCTGGATCCCTGGGTACTCCTTGTGAGATCATGAGGAGAGATAGAGGCTGGCCCTGTCCTCTTCTCTCTACCCTACTCCTTATTCCTGTTCCTCTTCCCTGGATATTTCTGTTAATTAGCCAGACTCCTGAAAAATAACACTAAACCTGGGAGTCAGAAGATTTGAGTTTAAGTCCAGGCTGGATCACTGACTGTACAGGTGCCCTTGGGCAAGTCACCACTTCTCTTTGGTGCTCAATTTCCCCATCTGTGCAATGAAAAAGTTGGGATGAGATAGTTTTTAATGATTCTCGCTGCTCTAATATTTGAACACTGAGTCTTCCTGTGTGCATGTGTGTCTCTGTGTGTGCGTGTGTCTGTCTGTCTGTGGGTGTGGGTGTGGGTGGTGATGGGGGACTCTGTGGTGATTTTTACCAGCATCTCTGCAACTGACTGACATTGCTTTAAAATGAAAACTCGAATCCTCTGTGTTAATGGCCTTGTGAGGAGCTTTTAAGGGAAGATGGATTCTCAGTATGAGATGTTGAAACTAATTCATTGGTGTCATGCCCACACCTGCCATGCAGTGGTAAAGGAAATACAATGTATAAATGAAAACCTCAGACCTTGAACCGAAGCCTCAGAGATTTTCCTGGCAAGTGCTTCGTCAACAGGGAGGGAACATGGAGGAAGAGGGTAAGGTGGGGGAGGGAGGGGTTGAGGGGGTATGTGTGGCAAGCCGTGATTCTTGCCCTCAGGAAGAATGCTGTCTACCAGAAAACAACAGATCTACTGGGAAATGTAACCATGGGGAAGAACCTTCCATGTCCCAGAACCTCATTTTCCCTGTAAACAAAATTAGGGTTTGGACTAGATGATGCCCAAGATCACCTGACACAGACGAATGACAGTTTAACATCTTTCTGAAGTTATCAAAGGAGTTTGAAGCTTGGAAATGGGCCCTTGCAGAAGTGTGTTGGTTGGGGATGGGGTAGCCAGAGGAATGGTGGCACAGCTAGATACAGCAGGGCTTCTTAAACTTTTCCTACTAGCTACCCCTTTTCCCCTGAGAAATTTTGATGTGACCCCAGGTATATAAGTATATAAAATAGGTATACATCACCTTTTACTATTGCCAATTTTTTTTGTGACCCCATAAGGGGTGGCGACCCACAATTTAAGAAGCTTTGGGATAGAGTACTAGATCTGAAGTTAGGAAGTCCTGAGTTCAAATCTAGCCTCAGACACTTCCTAGCTGTCTGACCCTGGGCAAATCCCTTACCCTTTTTTTTTGCCTCAGTTTCCTCATCTGTAAAATGGGGATGATAATAATAGCAACTACCTCCCCCAGGCTTATTGTGAGGATCAAATGAGATAAGTATAAATTGCTTTGCCAGTGCCTGGCACATAGTAGGTGCTATATAATGCTACCTATTGTTATTAATAATAATGTAACTGTAGTAACAGCAATAACAACAGCAACAACAATAATAACTGGGCTTAAAACCAGAAGACCTAGATTGAAATCCAAGCTCTACTAGCTGTGTGACCTGGGGCAAGTCTCTGATTCTCTTTGGGCCTCAGTTTCTTCATGTCTAAAATGAGGGGCCTCTACTTAACTAGACTATCTCTAAGGTCCTTTCCAGTGCTAATGTCTTATGATTCTACAGAGAGATCACAGGAAGTTGGCAGATTGAGTTATGGTTTCTGTGACTGGAATAGATTGGGAGGGTGTGTGGGAGAGGGTTGGAGGAAGAGAATGGGGAGGGAAGAGGGGATTGATGGGCTGTGGGGCCTTCAGTTACCGCTGGCCCCCCTTGTCCCCCTTTCCTGGGTAGTAATTATAATTGGAACCAAGAAGAGGAACTGGGTCTGAAAACCAGTCCTGGCCACTGAGAAATAATACTAGGGAGAGTAGGTAAATGTGTGTGTGTGGGGGGGATTGTGTGGAAGACAGAGGGTCCAGGGACTAAAATGATTACACAATCTCTGTGGATGGTAGTGGGTCCCTGGGTCCCTGGGTCTCTGGGGGGTACTTGAATGCTCCGGGAGGTCCCTAGTAGTTGGTAGAGACAGAAATGGAGATCCTACAAGACTTTCCTTAACAGCCTGAAAACATTCTGGGGCTTCCCCTCTGAGGGATGGAGTATATAGCTATACTGAGAGTGTAGAGGTGGTGGTGGGAGTGGGCTGGGCCAGGCCCTCACAGTAGCCAAGGGGAAGGATTGAAGTGAGGACAAAATGGATGCCTGATATTTGGTATGGCAGGCCTGTTAACCATCCTGTCTGTGGTCTTCCCAGGAATGAACAATGGAAACTTAAGTGCACCCCATCCCTTAGAGGCACGGAAAGATAGAGGCCACAGCAGGAAGTAGGAAACAACTGTGGAGGGGCCCCTCACTCCTAGGGTGGGTAGTGTGGTTCTTTGTACCTGGCATGGGGCATGGGGTAGAGTATTCATTTCTGTACATCCACACGTATGTTCAGGCCCCACCCCCCTCCCCAATGCCAGGAGGAGTAACAGGTTTCTTAGAGGTTTCTCTTGGGAGTGGAGAGTATAGAGGTCTTTACTTTGTTCAAGTGCCCCTGGTGCCTCTACTTTATGAGAGAGAGAAGGGGTAGCAAAAGCTAACACTAAGGCCTGGACCCTACAGAAGTGGGTGGGGGGGGGTGGGGGGACCGTGGTTCCTGTTTGTTTGAGGGTAGTAAGAGCTGATTCTTTCTATCCCATTTCCCCTCCCCATGAAGATTCCTCAGCTGAAATGACATCCATTGCCTTGGAAGCTCCTTGTTACCCCCAAAAGTGAAAGCTGGGGAAACTAAGGCTAGAGACTCTTGGGGAGATGGGCATATCTGGGCTGGGGTCCAGTGAACAGTAGGAAGAAATCTGCAGACTTGAAGGAATGGAGCCTTTGGGAGGGCAAGAAGGGCCTCCTAGACTCCTAGGTAGGAGGCTACCCCAAGCCTACGTTCAGACAACCCCAGCTGACACCCGAAGTCCCACAGAGTGGAGCCAAATGAGACTCTGAGCCCAGACTACAGGAGATAGATAACCCAGAAGTCGGCTTCTTTGCCCTTCCCTCCAAGCACCTCTCTCCATGCTCAGCTTTGCTGAGCTCTAGTGAGCCTGCCCTGCCCTCTGGTGGCTAGCATGGGAATTGCCCAAAGTTTTACTGTAGCCTCCACCTTTTCCTTTCCTCCCCATGACGTCCCCTTTGGCACCCCCCAGACTTGGTTCTAGAGTCTGGTATGTACCCGCTGGAGAGGGGAGAGGCCCTGGAGAAGCTAGGATGGATAGGAACCTGCCATCCTTCATCCTTGCACCTAGAATGCTAGGAAACCTGTTTTCTTCTATGGGCACATATCAGGAGTTACCAGGAATGCATAAGGGCATCCTCTCCCCCATCCTCTCACCCCAAACAACCCAACCTTTTCTAGGGTATGGGTGATATGGGGGAGAATCTGTCCCCCACTTTCTGCTGTGGCCTTGTCAGCTGTCTCAAAGGGATAAGGAGTAATGGGTAACTAAGGAGAGGAAAATGATCCTGGCAGAGTCCTAAGGTGGGTCAATAGGGCAACTAATCCCAAACTAACTAACCTCTGCCCCCTCCTCTTCCTACACAGTAGATAGCGCACTGGGTCAAAAGTCAACAAGGCCTGAGTTCAAATTCTGCCCCTCTGCCTCTTTTCCCTTCCCCTCCCTCCTTACATATAAGACTGGAAGTTCTGCTTGTACAGGGACTCTAGGAACTAAATCCCAACCTCGATGAGACAGGGTTGGGGAGGAAGGAATGTCAAGAGTCCTTGAAGAAGCATATCTGCCTTGTGCCAATGTGCACACCTTTGTCTGGTCTGGGAGGAGAGCCTCATGGACAAGATCTTGCCTCTTAGTTACAAAGGGGGATGTCTGAATCTAGCCCTGTAGTCAAAAAAGGGGCATTTCCTGGGCAATTTTAGCTTTAGATGTTGTTTCATGAGTAACCCCCAAATTCTAGAGTTTGAAGATATATAGAGAAAGGGACCCTGTGTGACCCTGGGTAAATCACTTAACCTCTGTTTGCCTCAGTTTCCTCAATTCTAAAATGGAGATAACAACAGCACCCAACTTCCAGGGTTGTGGTGAGTATCAAATGAGATAATATTTGTAAAGTGCTTAGCACAGCCCCTGGAGCATAGTAGGTACTTAATAAATGTTTGTTTCTTTTCCCCCTATCTGTACTTGATATGCATTTATTATCTTAAGTACTTCTTAGGGAGTGGTTACCCTTTCTGGGTTGTTGTTGTTTGTCCTTCCTTTTTATTTTCCCCTAAAGAGGACCAATGACATCACTGGAGCTGTCAGCTTCTCTCTTCCAGAGTCACTGAAGTTTAGTGGCAAAACTCAAGTCTTGGAGACCTGTGATGGCCCAGGGTGCAGTAAATGACCTTTATGTATGATGTCTGACCTAGATCTAAGCGCTCCACAATGCCTAGCTTCAGCTACTTCATGATGCTTGAAACAAATTATTGTCATCTGCCTGTTTCACTGGGAGAAATCTTCACATGCTTGGGGTAGACACCCCTTTTACTCACCAGTGGTTTTGTGATACACTAGTTAGCCTCAACTTGGTTGAGCCATCTGCTGATACAGTTTGCCAGCTACTGCATATGCTACAGCTTCCTGGAGCCACAGGTGAGAACTGAGCACTAGGTAGATACAAAGGTGGATGAGCAGCCCTAAAAAGGGGGCCAGAGGCGCTAGTCCTCCCTGAACACCCACATACCCCTTTCTGGGTAACACATTGGTGGAAACCTAGAAACAATTTATGTGGGAGCTATATTTGGAGATTTCCCAGAATAAATTCTGTGGGGAAGCAATGAGCCAAAACCCAACCACCAGGGACCTCTCAGAGCATTCATTGATCTTTTAGGGCTCCCCCTTAAGACCTGACCTGATCCATATGAGTCCAGAGCTTAGGGGGCCCAGGACCATCAGCTATACTAGAAAATAACTCCCTCCATCTCCAGAGCCTTCTTCCTTTCACCTTCTATGGAATTAATAATACAGAATAATAGTTGATATTTATATAAATGTTTACAATTTCCCTTTTTAAAGATATTTATAAATCTGACATCATCAACAAATCCAAACATTTCAATGGGCCTTGTGTTCTAGGGTATTGAATATGAAAACATTAACTTGTTACATATTTTTAAAGTGTATATTAACATTTTTTTTTCAGGGCAATGGGAGTTAAGTGACTTGCCCAGGGTCACACAGCTAGTAAGTGTCAAGTGTCTGAGGCTGGATTTGAACTCAGGTCTTCCTGAATCCAAGGCCAGTGCTTTATCCACTGTGCCACCTAGCTGCCCCCTAAAGTGTATATTAAATTTAGTTCACATCAACAAGCCTATATTAAAGGCTACTTAGTTCCAGGCACTGTGCTACTGGGGATACAAAGAAAGGCAAAAGATAGACTCTGTTCTCCAGGAACCCACAATCTCATGGAGGAGATAACACATAAACAACTATGTACAACCAAGATATATACAGGATAAATAGGAGATAATCTATAGGATGAAAGCACTGTCATTAAAGGGGGTAAAGAAAGGATATAGAAGGTGAGATTTTAGCTGGGATTTGAAAACAGCGGGGGAATGGGGAGAGGGAAAGGAAAGGGGAAAGAATTCTAGGCATGGGACAGTCCAAAGAAGTAACAAAATTGCCCGGTTCATGACTCCTTCTGAACTTTTAGTTTTCTCCTTTGTATTTTATTTTATTTTTTGTTTTGTTTTTGTGGGACAATGGGGGTTAAGTGACTTGCCCAGGGTCACACAGCTAGCAAGTGTCAAGTGTCTGAGGCCGGATTACTACTAATTGGGCAAGCCAGGTTAGAAGGCTTAGAATTCAGCCTTTAGCTCACACACTACTCCCTAGAAAACAGAATCCACTTTTCACAGATTTTTCTGAAAAGCTTAAAAGCTTAGACCGTAGACTAGGAGGAAGCTTAGGTCCAGAGACCCTGAGAGGCATAACTAAAGGTCCACAGCAAGTTATACCGGGGTTATGTCTGGAAGTCCTAAGTTTTTTCAGCTGAGCTAAGAGGGCCTATCAACCCTGGTTCAGAATTCAACTCCTTTCTAAGGACTGAACAGGAAAGAATGATTTAAAAAAAAAATGGGGTTAACTCACAAAGGAGGCAGGATATTTTCTTTCTATATATGAATAGATCTGTTCTCTTTTTTCAAAACTGCCCTTTCCTCCCTTCCTCTTTTTCTCCTTGCTGCTGATCCTTGTTCAAACTACTTTGTGGGGGCAGCTAGATGGCGCAGTGGTTAAAGTGCCAGCCCTGGATTCAGGAGTACCTGAGTTCAAATCCGGCTCAGACACTTGACACTTACTAGCTGTGTGACCCTGGGCAAGTCACTTAACCCCCATTGCCTGCAAAAACAAAAACAAAAACAAACTACTTTGTGGCCAGACTTGACCATGACCTGTTAGCTAGAAGCATAGTAATTCCCAGTCTGGAGTGTCCATTCTATGTGGTAGCCTTCCATTTCTTTTTTTTTTTTTTTTTGGCAGGGCTATGGGGCTTAAGTGACTTGTCCAAGGTCACACAGCTAGTAAGTGTCAAGTGTCTGAGGCCGGATTTGAACTCAGGAACTCCTGAATCCAGGGCTAGTGCTTTATCCATTGCGCCACCTAGCCGTCCCAACCTTCCTTTTCTTATTGAGATTCTCCTTCCCATTTTACATATGGAAAAGCTCAGGCTGGTGACAGGCTGAACCTCTCACAGCCACCCAATGGATCTTTTCTATAGCAGAGCTTTTTTTTTTTTTTTGGCAGGGCAATGAGGGTTAAGTGACTTGCCCAACGTCACACAGCTAGTAAGTGTCAAGTGTCTGAGGCTGGATTTGAACTCAGGTCCTCCTGACTCCAGGGCCCGTGCTTTATCCACTGTGCCACCTAGCTGCCCCTATAGTAAAGCTTTTAAAACTGTGCATCCCCAAAGGGGTTGCATAACTGAATATGGGGATCACAAAAATTTGGCAGTAAATGTTTGATTTCTATACCTATATACCTGGGGTTGCGTAAAAATTTCTTGGGCAAAAAGGGGTCATGAGTGGAAAAAGTTTAAGAAGCCAGAGGAAAGCTATGGGAACTTGGTCCCCAGAGTCTCCCCCTCCTTACCCATTCCTGCTTATGTTTATATCCAGAAAGGATCTGGGTCTGGCTTTTATTTTTAAAAAATTCCTTTTTTAGGCACTTCTGTGAGGAGAGGTTTCTGAGTCTCATAAGACTAGGACTTTATAGATGGGTAGTGCTCCCTCTTTCCTGATCCCCCCCACCCCCAAATAACCACAGACATACAAAGGCACACCTTATTTTATTGTGCTTTGCCTTATTGCATTTTGCAGATGTTGTGTTTTGTTTTGTTTTTACAAAGTCAAGGTTTGTTGCAACCCTGCATTGAGTAACTCTATCAGCACCACTTTTCCAACAGCACATTATCATGTGCTCCTCTCTGTGTCATTTGGGTAATTCTCACAATATTTCAAACTTTTTCATTGTTCTAGCTGTGATGGTGATCTGTGATCAATGATTTTTGCTATGATTATTGTTTTTTTTTTTTTTTTAGTGAGGCAATTGGGGTTAAGTGACTTGCCCAGGTTCACACAGCTAGTAAGTGTTAAGCGTCTGAGGCTGGATTTGAACTCAGGTACTCCTGACTCCAGGGCTGGTGCTCTATCCACTGCGCCACCTAGCTGCCCTGTTATGACTATTGTTAAGTGTCTTAGGGTGCCACCAACTGTGTCCATATAAGATGGCAAACTTTTTTTTTTTTTGGTGGGGCAATGAGGGTTAAGTGACTTGCCCAGGGTCACACAGCTAGTAAGTGTCAAGTGTCTGAGGCTGCATTTGAACTCAGGTCCTCCTGAATCCAAGGCCAGTGCTTTATCCACTGCACCACCTAGCTGCCCCCAAGATGGCAAACTTTTGATAAATTTTGATAAATGTGTGTTGTTCAGACTACTCCCTTGACCCCGGCACTGCAAATAATCCTACCCAGGGCCTCTAAGTGTTCAAGTGAAAGTAAGAGTCAATGGATGCAGCAAACTTCACTGTTGTTTCATTTTAAGAAATTGTCTCAGCCACCTGAACTTCAGGGACCACCACCCTGATCAGTTAGCAGCCATCAAACATCGAGGCAAGACACTCCACTAGCAAAAAAGATCACGACTCCACGAAGGCTCAGATGATGCTTAACATTTTTTAGCAATAAAATATTTTTTAGGTTAAGGTATGAACTGATGCTGAGTGAAGTGAGCAGAACCAGAATGTTGTACACAGTAACAACATTGTACGATGATCAATAGACTCAGCTCTTCTCAGCAATGCAGTGATCCAAGACAATTCCAAAAGACTCATGATGGAAAATGCTCTCCACATCCAGAGAAAAAACTATAGAGTCTGAATGCAGATCGAAGCATACTATTTTCACTTTTTTTTTCCTTGTGGTTTTTCCCCTTTTGTTCTGATTCTTCTTTCACAATATGACTAGTGGGCAGCTGGGTGGTGCAATGGATAAAGCCCTGGAGTCAAGAGGACCTGAGTTCAAATCTCAACTCAAACACTTAGTAGCTGTGTGACCCTGGGCAAGTCACTTAACCCCAATTGTCTTAAAACATCCAGCGCCATTTCCAGTTATCCTGATATATATCTTGCCACTGGACCCAGATAGCTTTGGAGGAGAGAGTGAGGTGGGCGATTTTGCACAGCCCTCCTTCACTTAAATCCAATTCAGTGCAGGTCATGACATCACCCTAATGTCATGGTCTTCTTCAAGAATGAAGGACAAATAACAATGTGGAAATATGTTAATATGATTGTACAGATATAACCTATATCAGATTGCTTGCGGTGTCAGGTGCGGGAGGGAGGGAGAAAAATTTGGAACTTAAAAAAATAAATGTTGAAAACTATTTTTACATGTAATTGGAAAAAAATAAAATACTATTAAGTGAAAAAAAATAGACTACAGTATAATATAAACATAACTTTTATATGCACCCGGAAACCAAAACATTTGTGTGACTTGTTTTATTGGGATATTAGCTTTATTGTGGTAGTCTCAAGGTATGTCTGTACCAAGATATTCCATCTGAATTACACCTCCCCTAAGGGCTACAGTCAGCACCCTTCAAATCTCCGATTTGAACCACAGCGATACCTGTTACCTGAGTATCTACATTCCTCCCTCTGCCCTCCTTGTGAGAGGGCACTCAGGAACCCAGGTCTTATCAGAGTAGGTATCTTCTTCCTCTCATTTGGGTTTATTCTTTTCCCTTTTCATTTTCTATTTCTTCAGTGGGGGGGGAGGGGGGAAGAAAGCCATGTTCAGGCAAGAGGAGATGGCAGGGTGAAGGTGGGGTGAGGGGTGGAACAAGGCAGTCAGCAACTACCAAAATAAACATAGAAAATGAGGTTGTAATTGAGTTTGGAAGAAACCAGAGATGTAGTGTGAGGAATCTGGTCAGAGGCCAAGTACACTGGGGAGGGGTTTGGAGGGGTGTGGGGTCATTATAGGGAAAGGAGGCTTTTTTGTCCCCCAGCTTCCCTTGCTCCAAGGTCACCTATTCCTTGCTCCCTGCCAATCAACCCTGATATGGTCATATTCTGAAGCACCTAGAAAGACATAGAATGCAAGGCCTAGTGTTGAAGAGGAAAATTCAACGAATGATTCAATTGAACAAAATATATTGGTTACTAATTGTAAAGCAGTCAGCCCGGTACTTTGGTCTGGGGAGGATACAAGTAGAACAAAAAATGGGAAACAAGACATTGAAAATAAAGATAAATGAATTGAAGGAAAGAAAAATCTCCTTGCTTTCCTTAATTAGTTCAAGTGACCAAGAGGGCAGGAGGTAGAAAAAATCAGAACTCAAAAGCTTATAAAAAATGAATGTTGAGGGGCGGTTAGGTGGCGCAGTGGATAAAGCACCGGCCCTGGATTCAGGAGTTCCTGAGTTCAAATCCGGCCTGAGACACTTGACACTTACTAGCTGTGTGACCCTGGGCAAGTCACTTAACCCCATTGCCCCGTAAAAAAAAAATTAAAAAATAAAAAAATAAATAAAATTTAAAAAAAAAAATGAATGTTGAAAGGGGCAGCTAGGTGGCGCAGTGGATAGAACACTGGCCCTGGAGTCAGGACTACCTGAGTTCAAATCCACTTCAGACACTTAACACTTACTAGCTGTGTGACCCTGGACAAGTCACTTAACCCCAATTGCCTCACTAAAAACAAAACAAACAAACAAAAAAATGAATGTTGAAAACTATCTTTACATGTAATTGGAAAAAATAAAATATTATTTACCAAAAAAAAAAAGTTGACTGAAAGAACTGGAAAAAGATACTGATCGTTCTCAGAAACCTTCAGTTGCCCCTCATTACCTACCAAAACTCCAGATCCTGGCATTCAAGGCCTTTCACAATCTGGAAACCTATTCTAGCTTTATCTCGTACTGTTCTCCTTCACTAATGTGATGTGGGCAGCTCTGTGTAATTCCCTTTTATTTTATCCTCTCCTATACCTATACTTTTGTGAGGTCACGAAATCCTCTTCCTGGAAAGGATAATGCTATATATATCACACGTAAATGATAAAACATACACAAAAGAGAAACTTAAAAAGGATATGAAAAAAATTAAAAATAAAATAACAATGTAAAATATTTATATAAAAATTAATTTATATAAAATTTAATTTATTAAAGTTATTTAATTTAAAACAATTTAAAATGTAAAAAAAAAAAGAATAAATGAAGCCCAGACAAGGCTGTGATAGCCACTTTGGTTGCAATATCCGGGCAAATAATAATGCTCCAAAGCTCTAAGCTTACCAGCTTCCTCCCTGGCATAGGCAGGTGTGTGCTGGAACCAGCTCTATGGCCCATGAGAGCTCTTTGTAAATTTGGCAAAAGCTACAAATTGGGACTTAATTTATTTTTTTTGTTAATTTTCTAGACTTATGAAAGTGATAGGGGGCAGCTAGGTGGCGTAGTGGATAAAGCGCCGGCCCTGGATTCAGGAGTACCTCAGACACTTGACACTTACTAGCTGTGTGACCCTGGGCAAGTCACTTAACCCCCATTGCCCCGCAAAAAAAAAAAAAAGGAAAAAAAAAGAAAGTGAAAGAAGGCAATTTTGGAGAGTATGGGGCAGGAAGTATTGGCAGATAAATTATTTATATATTGATCAGTGGGGGTGGCTAGGTGGCACAGTGGATAAAGCACCAGCCCTGGATTCAGGAGTACCTGAGTTCAAATCCGGCCTCAGACACTTAACACTTACTAGCTGTGTGACCCTGGGCAAGTCACTTAACCCCAATTGCCTCACTAAAAAAAAAAAAAAAATTATATATTGATCAGTGGATAAGGCAGCTAGGTGGCGCTGTGAATAGAGCACCAGGCCTAGAATTAGGAAGACCTGAGTAGAAATCTGGCCTCTGACATTTACTAGCTATGTGACCCTGGGCAAGTCAATTAACCTTGTTTGCCTCAGTTTCCTCATCTGTCAAATGAGCTGGAGAAGGAAATGGCAAACCAGTCCAGCATCTTTCATCTTTGCTGAGAAAACACCAAATGGGGTCACAAAGAATCGGACACAACTGAAACGACTAAACAACAACTATACATCAGATTCCGGATCACATTACAAGTCTGCAGCAATATGCCCTTACACTTCTAGTAAGAACTGAAGTCTCAGCATTTCCCACCCAATCTTTTTGCTCTTCAGTTGTTTCAGTTGTGTCCTATTCTTTGTGACCCCATTTGGGGTTTTCTTGGCAAAGATATTAAAGTGGTTTGCTATTTCCTTCTCCAGTCATTGCATTTCCCAGCTACATCTAAATAATGGGGGGTTTTTGGAGTTTGTTTTAGGAGAAACCATCTTCACACCTTGCTTTTCATGTCTCATGAGGAAAGAAGGGGCTAGTCTCATGACCTTCTGCTCATGGTGAAGGCTCACCACAGCTGATGCTTCAAAAGGATGATTATTAGATATTCTGGGGTCTGGAAGAAATTTTTTCCCAGGGACTCCTGATGTGTAATGTCCCATTCCTATCCCTTGTTCAGCATACTACAGTGTTCCGGTGTGTCTAGCATTATCTGGTGTGTTACTACTGCTTTTGAGGGGTCCTAAATCAAAACAGAGTGAGCTCACCTGCAGGCTGCCTGTTCCCATATGTATCTTGAGAACTCTAGATGCACACAAGTACATATACAGAGTATGTATACAAATATACACATAACATGCATGATCTGTGCACATGTAAACACACACACGTGCATGCATGTACATATACATACACACACAAAATAGAGACAGACTAGATGGAAAGTAATCCCAGAGGGAAAGGCAAAAGCAGCTGCAAGGGGGGATGACCTTTCCAATAAAAAAAACCAGATTCTCTTTCAAATGTCCTTCTCAAAGTGCCACAGAGAACAACTTCAGGCCATTGCCAGCAGTGGTCTTTATGTTAAAATGCCTTGAGGTTCTCCCGTGGCACTGCCTATAGTAAGTCAGGTCTGACACAGGTTGGTTTGGGACCTCAGGTTTGATTGGAATGAAATGGGGCATTCATTAAACATGTGACAATTAAGAAAAGGGGAGTTGTGTTTTTTGGATATAGCAGGGTAAGGATATTCAGATCACAGAAAGGATATTCATCTAGGATGTAGCATTGATTTGGCTGAGTCCAGTTTCTCTGAACCGGTGTTGCACTTAACAGGCTTCTGGTCAGAAGCCTGAGTGAAGGAAGAACCGGGTATCTACTTTTGTCCTGGGTTTTGTACTTAAGGAACCATGAATTGACATCATTGATTCAGGTCTTTACTTTCCTGAGCATGTTTCCTGTACCTTTTAAAAATTAATTTTAATATCTATTCTGAACTTAACAGACATCAAAATAGGATGGGCATTTGCATATGTATGTAACACACACACATATATATGTATATATATATATATATATAGAGAGAGAGAGAGAGAGAGAATAGAAGGGGAAAAGTAGATTACATGAGAACCTACAGGGATTTATTATGTACAGTTTGCTTTTCAATATCTTTTAAGGAAAAACCAGCCTCATCTGCATGAGGCAAGGCCCCATATTGCTTCCATCACACCCCACGCCTTGCTTGAAAATTCTTCTAGAGTAAGGCAGTGGCAGTCCTAAAGGCATAGCTCAGGCCTCAGAACCGCAGTGCCGTGGGCCCCAGCAGCAGCAGCAGCAGCAGCAGCAGGTAGTGAAGAGGGCTCAACACCGACTTTCCTTTTGAGGCAATGGTGCAGATGTTCCAGAAGCATGCCCAGAGGTGAGACAATAGGGACACATCCAGACCAGCCAGTATTTCAGAATTAGAAGAGAACTTGTCAGGAGCTACTTCTTGGGGTACTGTCGAGATGCAGGGGCCAGGTCTTTATTCCCATTTCTTTCTTTCTTTTTTTTTTTTTTTGTGAGGCAATTGGGGTTAAGTGACTTGCCCAGGGTCACATAGCTAGTAAGTGTCAAGTGTCTGAGGCTGGATTTGAACTCAGGTCCTCCTGACTCCAAGGCCCGTGCTTTATCCAATGTGCCACCTAACTGCCCCTATTCCCATTTCATTTTACCCTCAGCCCTCCTTCCTCCCAGTTCTCCAGAATCCCAGAGTTTTAGTATTGGGAGAGCCCTCAGAGGATACTGAGTCCAAACTATGTGTGACTCAGAAATTCCTTTATAACAGCACAGACAAGTGGTCATCCAGCTGGCCTTGAAGACCTCCATTGATGGGGAGCACAATCTCCCAAGGCAGCCTATTCTACCTTGGGGCAGTTCTAATTATTTGGAAATTTTTCCTTGTGTCAAGCCTACATTCTCTTCTCTGTAATTTCCACCACACTGTTTCTAGTTTTTCCCTCTGGACCAAGCAGGATGGTCTAATATTTCTGTGCTGTAGCCTTTCAACTTCATCATGACAGCTATCATGTCCCCCATAAGTCTTCTCTTTTTTAGGAAGACTTCTAGGGAAGGAGTTACTGACATGGTCTCCTCCTTCTGAGATTTTTGCTGTGAATATTCCCAGTTCCTCTGACTAATCAATGAATGTATGACACCATACCCAGTCATATTATCCTATTTGCCCTCTTCCTGACACATTCCAACACTACAGTGTCTACTGAACCCAACAAGTAAGCTGTGGCTTGAACAGGGCAGAGTCCAGTGGTTTCACTTATTACAGAAACCATTCCTACCAATCAGATATGGAGAAGATTAGTTGGGATAGGTTTTTTTGTTTGTTTTGGCTTTTGTACCATTCTGTTGATTCATTTGAAACTTGAAGTTAACTATACTTCCTGGATCTTTTCCCACCAGCAATGTTAATTTACCTATAGCTTCCCAATCTAGTAACTATGATTATGAATTTTTGAGCCCAAGTATAGAACTTTACATTTATTCTCATTAAATTTCATCTTGTAGATTAAGCCCATTGTTCTAGCTTGTCAAAATCTTTAAAAAAATTTTTTTTTTTAAATTTTGCTGGGCAATGAGGATTAAGTGACTTGCCCAGGGTCACACAGCTAGTAAGTGTCAAGTGTCTGAGGTCAGATTTGAACTCAGGTCCTCCTGAATCCAGGGCCGGTGCTTTATCCATTGCGCCACCTAGCTGCCCCATGTCAAAATCTTTTTGAATCCTGATGCTGTCATCCAATGCAGGAGTTACCCTTCCCAATTTTATGTGAGCTGTAAATTTGACAAGCAAGCCTTCATACTTCAACCCTAAAATCATTGAGAGAATTGTTGAACAGCATAGGGCTAAAGGCACATGATTCCTTAGGCTTTCAATGTACTATCATCTGTTTAGAGGTGTTAAACACATGACCTGCATTCAGCCTTCAGTGCTGCCAAGTACAGCTTGAACCAAATTAAAATGTAATTGGGAAATATTTAACAAAATAAACAAAAACATAATAAACATAGATAATATCACATTCTAAAGCAGATAATATTACTTTTTTTTTTTTTGGTGACGCAATTGGGGTTAAGTGACTTGCCCAGGGTCACACAGTTAGTAATTGTTAAGTGTCTGAGGCCAGATTTGAACACTCAGGTCCTCCTGAATTCAGGGCCAGTGCTCTATCTACTGTGCCACCTAGCTGCCCCTGATAATATTACATTTTAAAATATAATTGGGAAATATTTAACAAAATAAACAAAAATACAATAAATATAGATAACATTTTAAAACAGATAATATTGCATTTTAAAATTAAATCAGTATGCGGTCTTGTTATTCAGTTGTGTCTGACTGTGTAACTCCATTGAGATTTACTTGGCAAAGATAGTGGAGTGGTTTGCCATTTCCTTCTCCGGTTCATTTTACAGGTAAGGAAACTGAGGCAAACAGGGCAAAGTGACTTGTACAGGGTCACACAGCTAGTAAGTATCTGAGGCCACATTTGAACTCAGAAGGATGAATTTTCAAGACTCTAGGACTGGCACTCTATTCACTATATCAGGGCTTCTTAAACCTTTTCCACTAGTGACCCCTTTTTGCCCAAGAAATTTTTACTCATCCCAGGGAATATATAGGTATATAAAATAGGTATACATAACCTTTTACTGTTGCCATTTTTTTTTTTTTTTGCGGGGCAACGAGGGTTAAGTGACTTGCCCAGGGTGACATACCTAGTAAGTGTTAAGTGTCTGAGGCTGGATTTGAACTCAGGTACTCCTGAATTCAAGACCTGTGCTTTATCCACTGCACCACCTAGCTGCCCCTGTTGCCAAATTTTTCATAACCCCCATATGGGGTTGAGATCCACAGTTTGTTTGTTTTTTTAGTTAGGCAATTGGGGTTAAGTGACTTGCCCAGGGTCACACAGCTAGTAAGTGTTAAGTGTCTGGGGCCAGATTTGAACTCAGGTACTCCTGACTCCAGGGCTGGTGCTCTATCCACTGCGCCACCTAGCTGCCCCAAGACCCACAGTTTAAGAAGCTTTGCACTAAACCATCTACTTGCCCTAGCATGTGGTCTACTGGGATCCTTTGGTATGATTTAGTGGCCCCTGTTTCTTTTTGAGTTTGATATCACTGACATAGACCATTATTGAATGCTAGAGCTGGAAAGGATCTTCTTAGAAATCATCTAATCCAATCTCCTAATTTTGCAAATGAAGAAACTGAGTCACAGAGTGGTTAAGTGACGTGTTCAAGGTCAGACATGTGGTAAAAGAGGCAGGGTTTGAACCAAAGTCCTCTGCCTTCAAATACAACATTATTCCCAATGTGTAGCATGGAGAGGAGAAGAATTGCACTGGCGGGGCAGTGGTGGTGAGGAAAGGGGAGACATACTAATTGTGTTCAGGTATTAGAAAAGTCATGTGGAAGAGAATTAGCTATATTCTGCTTAGTTCAGAAAAACAACTTCCTAAAAATTACAGTTGTTTAAAAATGGTATGGGCTGCCTCAGGAAACAGTGGCTTTTCTTTCACTAGAGGTCTTTAAAAAGGGGCTGGGTGACCATCTGTGATATTGTAATGGAGATTCTCAGTCACAGGGACTGGCCAGGATGTCTCTTTCTGCTCTGAGATTCTACGATTTCCAGACCTATCCCAATTATATATGGATGGGTGCTCCTGGAAAAGGGGGGCATAAATAAAGCTAAGACAGATACCCAATACCTTAGATAATCTAAAAAGATCTTGACAGGCTAGAATGATGGTCTGAATTTAACAACATGAAATTTAATATCAATAAATGAAAAGTCTTAACCTTGGGTTACCAAAACAACAACAATAACAACAACAACAAAAATCCAACCAGGTTTTTATTTTGTTTGTTTTGTTTTGTTTTGGTTTTTGCGGGGCAATGGGGGTTAAGTGACTTGCCCAGGGTCACACAGCTAGTAAGTGTCAAGTATCTGAGGCCATATTTGGGAACCTGCCCCCAGTCCAACCAGTTTTAAAGGCTAAATGGGGGAGTAGTGAATAGATAACAGTTTATGGGGAAAAAAAGATCTAAAGGTTTTAGTGAACTGGGAATTCAATCTGAATCAGTAGTATGACAGAACAGACAAAAAAACCAAAACAACAAAGTAGGTTGGGGGCAGCTAGGTGGCACAGTGGATAAAGCACTGGCCTTGGATTCAGAAGGACCTGAGTTCAAATCCAGCCTCAGACACTTGACACTAGCTGTGTGACCCTGGGCAAGTCACTTAACCCTTATTGCCCCACCAAAAAAAAAAAAAGTAGGTTGCATTAATAGTTCTGCACGGTGCTCAGGATGGGTAAGGTTTTCTACCCTTGTCAGATTCCATTTTGAGAGTTCTATTCAGCCACCCTTCTCCTAACCCCATCCCTTCCCATCCTATCTTCTTCCTATCCTTATCCCAATTTCATATCCATACCTGTCTTAACCTATTTTATCTTCTGTCTGTACCTTTCCAACCCAGAGCAATACAACATATTTGCAGGGCACTTAAATGTTTACAAAGTGCTTCTTCCTCCCATCCCATCTCCACCTTCCATCCCTATCTTTTTCCTATCCCTTTCACTGGTCCCTTCTCAATCATATCCCATCACCTTCCCAATTACATACTAAACCTTAAATCACGCGGCCCTCTAGGAGGAAAGTTACCCTTCCTCAAAAGGGCCCTGATTTGGGGGTCCGGGTCAGGCCCTGGAGGGGCGTTCACGGAAGGAGAAAGAGGACCACGGGATAATTGCACGCAGGGCCCTCTTAACTGATACTTGCTTATTAAGCTGTTGGTTCACTTAAAGGGAAGAATGCCTGCAAGTGGATTTGGGAAGAGGACAGGGGTCTGGACCCCCAAGGGGAAGGTCCTGGAAGAGAGGGCTTTAGCCTGGGGCTTGGGGCGCCCTCTGGAGTGTAGGGGGGTGTGGGTTGATACGTCTCTGCGCCTTTAAGAGGGGGCGGCCTCAGCTGAGGGGCGGGTCGTGCTCAGCTCGGAAAGTCAATGCAGCAGAGGTGGCCAAGGAGGCTAGCCGAGCTTCGAGCCGAGCCGAGCCGAGCAGAGCCGAGCCGAGCTCCGCTTGCGCTGCGCTCCTGGCTTCGTTGTGCCTTGCTGCGCTGCGCTTCTGTTGGGCTGCGTTCTTGCGACCCCGGCCCCAGCATCAGCATCAGCATCGGCATCAGGCATCCCTAGCCCCTGGCCTCCTTGCTCTCCCACGATCCCTGAACCTCCTGTCCAGAGGATGGACGCGCTTTGAGGGGCTTTGCAGAGGCCGAGCCGGAGTCGGAGCCGGAGCCCTCTGGCCGGGCCAGGCCAGGCCGGGGGCGATGCCGAACCGGGGGCCCGGCACTGGGACCCCTCAGTCATTGCAGAGCTCGCAGAGTGGAGGGCGGCGACGGCCGCTTTGCTGAGCGCTGCTCGGCTCCAGGAACCCAGGTCTCGGGCCCTGGCTCCAGTCTCGGCCCCAGATCCTGTACTTTCCGACCCGTTCAGCCCCAGCCCCAGTCCCGCACCCCCGTCACCCAAGATCCTTACCCTCCCTATCCCAGCCCTGTGAGTACCATCCTCGGCCCGCAAGCCCTGGTCCTTGGTCTGGCCCCACCATGGGTTTCTTGCACCAACTGCACCTCCTGCTTTGGAAAAACGTAACGCTGAAGCGGCGCAGCCCGGTGAGCCGGGTTGGGGGGGGTGGAGTTGGGATGGGGGGGATGGCAAAAGAGAGAGAAGGGAAAGCGGAGAGACAGGGTCCAGCTGAAGAGAAGGGGGGGGACCACCAACCGCGATCCTGCAGGGCAGGTTGTGAGGGGAGGGGGGCAGAGGAAGCTGCTGGGTGGGAGGCAGCCCAGAGGCCTTGCATGGAGAGGGGGCTCAGGGGTGCAGGAGATTGGACGTTTCCTAATCCCGCTTCCTCTCCAACCCTGAGACAGGCCAGAGCTCTGCCTCATTTAACTAGAGGACTATGTAACTATGCAAGATTGGGGTGTGTGTGTAGAGGATGAGGTGAAGAACAGCCCCAGCTGTGGGTGCACATCAGTGTTCATGGCCTGGGCACCAGGTGGGCATGAGTATCCTCCCAAACAAGCCATACTTGGCCAAGGGTTGCTCTGGCCCAGCTTCATAACACAGACACTGAATTCTTTTTCTGTGCTTATTTCGTACCCCCTTCTGCCCCCGCCCTACCCCCACTCCCCATTCCCACACAGATATTAACCTGGGCAGGTAGGAGACACAACTCTGTTTCCCTTCATCCCACTCTTGCCCTTAGGATCTTAGGATGGCAGACAGGGGCCACCCTTAGGTCCTCTCCCCCAAGAACAAACTGCCCTGATACAGAGGGATGTCTGTGCTAACCTTTGGATACTGCCTGCCCCAGGTCCAGCATTTGGTGTGGCTGGGGGGCCTGACAAGCTGTGACTCTGTGTGTGTGTGTGTGTGTGTGTGTGTGTGTGTGTGTGTGTGTGTGTGCTATTTATAGGAAGTCCAGAGAATATGTGGGTCAGAGCTGCATCTGCCCTGATGGTGGGTCCTTTGAGAAGTAAGGGAGGGCATTAAGATAGGGCAGGGTCTGGCCTCTTACCTTTCCTAGTCTGAAACCAAATCAAGTCACATAGCTCCAGCTAGGGGCAGGGTTGCCAAGGTATATGGATGAGAGGGGAGGGGGAGTGGTTATTTAAGGAGGGGAGAGAAAGATGCTTGTTGGGTAAAACAGTTGAAAGTGAGGCTAGTGTCTCAGTGGTGACATGGCTAACTGTGACCCTGGACTAGCTGAGATGCCCAGTGTTATATAGGAGACTTCTGTGCATAGTGATCAGGAGTTCCTGCAGTGGGATCAGCATTCCTATACACCATCTTCCTTCTCCGCCCCCCCCCCCCACCCCCTTGGCTGCAGGCTCCTATTAAAGGCAGCAGGTGCAGGAAAGGTTCCCATGTCACCGTGCCTTCTTGAAGTCAGTTTAGAAATGCCTGGCTATTTTCCATTGGCTTTAGGAGCAGGGCCCTAACACTATTCCTTTCTCTCCCCTCCTTCCAAGCCAACCTGCTGCTTTTCCTGTTCCTGTAGCCAGGAGCTAGGGCAGGAGACTGGGCTGGAGGATCTATGCAGGGCCCTGGGCCTATCAATGACCTCTTCCTTCCTTGGGTTGACATTTGCCTACTTTCCTGGCTGAGTCATCAGAGCTGGAGGCTCTCTTAGTAGAGTGGAGATCTGGCTGCTCCCCTAAGACTGGTCACAGGGCTCTGGGGCAGAGCCAGGGAGGGGGGTGAGCAGACAGGACTGCTCAGGGTGGCAGGAGGTTGGGAGGCTGGAGTCCAGGTTGGTCTGGCCCTTCTTTTGGGTCACGGGTCATGGTATGTCAGGGATGTCTATGCTTCATGAACTCTTTTTTTTTTTTTTAAGTGAGGCAATTGGGGTTAAGTGACTTGCCTAAGGTCACACAGCTAGTAAGTGTTAAGTGTCTGAGGCTGGATTTGAACTCAGGTCCTCCTGACTCCAGGGCCGGTGCTCTATCCACTGCACTGCCTAGCTGCCCCGCTTCATGAACTCTTAATTACTTTTGAACGTGCTTAGCCACCCAACTGGGAATAACTCCTCTAGATCTAAAATCTGGTCCCTGTCCCCACCCTCACCCCGGCCCAACCACCCCTATTCCCTGGGGATGGTTGGGAAGAGAGAGGGAACCATGGGGCTCACTCCTTTATGAGTTGGGTGGGGAAATCTCCTTGGAGATGTACCTCCACTATGGACCAGGGTATCCAGGCCTCCCAGAGAAGCTTTGTAAAAAGGTGGCTGGCCTGACCCTTTGCCTCCTCTGATATCTCCTAATGAGGTAAGGTTCTGGATCAAGGATTTCCAATTCTGGTCTCCTGGTCCCCACCTCTGACCCCCAACCTCCTCTTGCCAAATTCCTCAGTTTGGGTTTTTCCCTCTCCTTGACTTCTCACCTCAATCCCATTTCCTGTGCTTTCTAGGCCTGAGGTTCCCAATTTTCTGTCTTTCTATAATTCTTAGGACATCTATCATTCCCTCCTCCCCCCCCCCCCGCCCCCGCCAAATTGTTCCCCTTCTCTCCGTAACACCTTCTCTTTCATGGGGGCATTGATGAGGCTCTGTTCTTCTCTGACCCAAACCGGGTGTGCAGTTCCAGTGTGCTCACCCTGGGTGAAGAGGGGACAACTGTGGTCATCTGATAGCTGATGAACCCTGGGCCAGCTGGTCAGTTGTTCTTCTCCCTGAATTGTCCAATCTCTCCCATCCCAATCCCTCTGCCATATTTGATATTCAGAGGTTTCCCTCCACACTTTAGCTGCCTACAGACCACTTCCAGGGTGACTAGAGTCACAGGCCTCTGCTGAGCTAACCCTGACTCAGAAGCCTCGGCTTTAGTTGGGTTGTAGCTGTGAACAGGGGAACCTGGAGCAAGGGGGCTAGAAGCTTGGATTTCTTTTTTCTTTTTGGCTGGGCAATGAAGGTTAAGTGACTTGCCCAGGGTCACACAGCTAGTAAGTGTCAAGTGTATGAGGCCGGATTTGAACTCAGGTCCTCCTGAATTCAGGGCCGGTGCTTTATCCACTGTGCCACTTAGCTGCCCGAAGCTTGGATTTCTAAATGGGGATTTTCTTTCTTTCTTTCTTTCTTTCTTTCTTTCTTTCTTTCTTTCTTTCTTTCTTTCTTTCTTTCTTTCTTTCTTTCTTTCTTTCTTTCTTTCTTTCTTTCTTTCTTTCTTTCTTTCTTTCTTTCTTTCTTTCTTTCTTTCTTTCTTTCTTTCTTTCCTTCTTTCTTTCTTTCTTTCTTTCTGGTGAGGCAATTGGGGTTAAGTGACTTGCCCAGGGTCACACAGCTAGTAAGTGTCAAGTGTCTGAGGCCGGATTTGAACTCAGGTCCTCCTGAATTCAGGGCCAGTGCTTTATCCACTGTGCCATCTAGCTGCCCCCTAAATGGGGATTTTCAATGGTGTAGCCAGGAGCTGGTTTGAGTTTCTTTGGAGCTAGCTATTTATTGGTCAGAGGGTCTGTTCCAGCAATCTGGGTCCTGTCATTTCTTTCTTCTTCATGGTTGCTCCTTCTCTGAGAATTGCCCTGTTCATAATGGGAATGGGGATGTGGGGCTGGACTGGAAGGTCCTGAGAAGCAAAAATGTAGGCTTAGGTTGTAGGGCTTTAAGTTTCAGGAAGAAGGAAGAAGTCTTTTTTCCAACCAGGTTCCCAGGAATCTCTGTGTCTGGGTAAAAGGACTCTCCGCACTGCACCTGCACCTTATTTGTCCCCTTTAGCTCTAATGACCACACTCACACCCAGGCTACCTGGGATTTGGTTTCAAAGCATCCGATTTGCCTCAGATTGATTCATTCCTTCAGAAAGCATTTTGTGCCCAGCCCTGTGCTTATCCAAGGTGTGAGGAAGGCAAGAGAAGATATGGCTCTTGTCTACAGTTGAACTCTAACTCAGGCTTAGGAGGAAAGAACAGCTTGGATTTATTGAATGCTTTAAGATTTCCAAAGTAATGCTTGGCTCTCTGTGATTATGAGCTCCAGGCTGGAGCAGAGGAGATCTGTTTAGGATTGTGGGTGTGGGGAGGTTCAGCCAGGCTTGGAAGAAATGGTAGGGGACTAGGGGATTGGAGGATGAAAGGGAGTAGGGAAGTATTTTGGTGAGGGGCAGGGAGCCCTATTCCATCCAGTATGGGGAAGGAGGGATGAATGGGTACAGAGCGGCCTTCCGGATCTCTGGGTTAGTGCCATTTGGAACTTGGAACATCAGGATTTGCCTCCGGATTTCTTTCATGACACAGTGCTGATAATATCCCTGGGTCAAACC
The DNA here is from genome assembly GCF_019393635.1 of Dromiciops gliroides. NCBI lineage: Eukaryota > Metazoa > Chordata > Mammalia > Microbiotheria > Microbiotheriidae > Dromiciops > Dromiciops gliroides. Next base: position 434,601,249 of record NC_057862.1, on the reverse strand, counting down.
CGTGACCTTGGGGCACTTTTGCCTCTTTTCTGGCAGTTTCTGTTCATCATTTCTTCTGTCACCTGTGTCTTGGCTTTAATCAATCACTAGGGATTAATTGGGCCATTATTACTTGTCTAGGGCTGGGCAACACAGGAGAGGTGGGACAAGGTCGCTTCTTTCCAGATCACTTTGGAGAGACAAGGCTAAAGCTTCAGGTTAAATGTTAACCCGGTAGATAAGACTGAAAATATAACTGGTGTTTAGTGTGGCCTACAGTCATCAGGGAAGTGTTATTGAGGAGAGGGGACACCAGAACTGGGCCTTGAGGGATAAATAGTCTTTTGATTAGGCAGAAGGGAAGAGGAGGGAAAAGAACAGAGATGATAATGATCATAATACATGCAGGAACTGGGAAGGACACTGGCCCCACTGCAGCAGAAGGAATGTGTTAGACAGGAGGAGAGAAGGAGACCTCCATAGATAGGTTGGGCCCAGATTGTGGCCAGCCTTAAATGCCAGGTTTGGGAGTCTGGCCCGACCCCTAACTCAGGACTTTTACTCTCTTGTCTGCTTTTCTGGTCATGAGACCCTACTCTGGTCCCAGGATCTGAGTCTATACTTCCCCTTTGGCTGCTGCAGCTCTGGCTGTGCTCCCAAACTGGCATGCGCCTGCCAGCTGGTGGTACATAGGTCCCGAATTGAGGCTGGCATTCAGAAATTGATGAATTGGCACTCTTACCTGGGCCCCTTGAAGTTGAATGCCACCATTTCCCAAGACCTTTTGAAGAAGCTGTCTTTGGGTATCCAGTGAAAATCTTTTGAAGGACAGCTAGAGAAGTCATTGTCACTTGAGTCCCCTCTAATTTCAGGAGTGGGTCAAGGGACCAGGAAGGAATAGAATTTGGTCTGTCTTCTTGCTAAGGTGAGATTCCTAGGGCTCTCGTCAGGAGATGAGATTCTGGAACCTGAAAGTTAGACTGTTCTGAACTCCTCCATACTCAGAGACTGGTTACAGGCTCTGGCTTCATCTTACCCTCTATAAAATGGGTAAACAAAGTTCATTTTTTATAGGGATGGTGGGAGGTTTGGTACTAGAAGAGTCTGTCCAGGACAGAGTCTCATGACTTGGGAGCTATGGATGAAATATGATAAAGGACTGAGAGAGATGTTTTTCAAAAGTGATAGCTTTTAAAGAGGAAGTATACGGTGTTATGACAGATTTAGGTTAGATTGAACTTCCTGCTTAAAAGTGGGATTGGGGTATTGGGGGGCGGTTCCACTGTAGGGCTTTAATACTAGGATTGATTCTCCTATTGGTGATGGCAAAGCAGGGTCATTTCTAGACTAAAAAGGAGGGAGCATCCCTCCCAATGTCCTGAAGGACCCCTTCAATTTCATGAGAACTTCCAAGCCTTATAAGGGCTGCTTAGGTTAGAGTTAGATTAGCCCATGACCCTATCAGCTGGTGCTGGATCCCCTGAGAGGCACTGGATAATAAAGCCCCAACTCTGGAGAATAGGAGTTCTTTCTTCTCTGCTCAGTCTCCAGGGTCCCAGGGTGAGCTGGTACTGGAAGATGGAACAAACCAATCCTATGCCTCCAGTCCTCTTCCCTGGCAAAGTCTATCGCCTCAGTGCCCTACGAGATAAAGGGCCTTGGGGGGGCTGTGGGTGTGAATTGTTTTTAACTTATTCTGTGGTTAACCCCCCTACCCTCTTCCCTTCACAGGTCAGGGATATGCCTAAGCTACTGTGGTTTCCCTTATATGGATCTGCCATGCAGACATTTGCCTGAACCAGTCTGGACACTGTTTGCATGTTGAGCCTCTTCCACATGCTGGGGTCACTGCCTTTGGTCCTGTAGCTCCCCTTCTTTCTGTGCAGTGCCTCAGTGCTCTATGCTTTCCTTTTGTAAGCGAGGTCCATAACCCCTGGATTTTTGTGGGGTGATGTGCCAAGAAGAGGAAACTTAGAAGCCTTTAGGGGCATTTAGGGAGCTTGGATTTGTTAGCACAAATCGGTGGATACTTGGGTCCAGAGGTACAGCTCTCTCCAAAGCTCCCTTCATCCTTCTGTCCCATCTTATTTACCGGAAGAGCAAGCCAGACAGCCCGATAGTCTCAAAGATGAGGTGTCCTGCCTAAGAAAAGGAAGAAATTACCTTCCCTCTTGGGGCTTTAGTCTCCCCTTCACTGAAATGAACTAAAGGCCAAATGCCATTGTATAACAGGCTAAGAGCAGGAAAGAATCTTAGGCATTATCTAATCTAACCCCTTCATTTTATGGATGAGGAAACTGAGGCCTCAAGAGGTTAAATGACTTGCCCAAGATTACACAAGCAGCAGAACTGAGATTCACACCAATGGCCCTCTGACATAAAGCCCTGAGTTCTTCCCACTTACCAACACAGGTGCATGCTGGGCCCTGTTGGAGAAGCTGCCAAGAAGTCTGGAGTCTTCTAGGGTCACTGGGAGTATATCAGAGGGACAGGGACTTTACTCCCCACTATGTACCCTCAGCCTCCTTGTTTACAGGAGTCTAAGAAAAGTTCAAGGAAAGAATTCATGTTATGGCCATCACTAGAGTGGGGAGGAGGGGTTCATGGACCCCCTGTCCTATCTGTAATACCTTCCCCACCCTCTTCCTATTCTTCAGGGCTTAGCTCAGCTCCAACCTCTTTCTTCAGGATGCCTGCTTTGATTCTTCTCTGTATCTTCCCTTCAAAAATAAGAGCGGATATTCATAAAGCATTTTCAAATTTGCAAAAACAGTTCAGCCCTGGGAGATAGGTAGTGCAAGTATTACTATCTCCACTTTATAGATGAAGAAACTGAGGGTCCAGAGAGAACCTTTCCTATAATCACAGGGTAATAAATATTGGAGTTGAGAGTGAAATCCTAGTTTCCTGACTCCAATGCCAGTGTTCTTTCCCCTGCTTCTCTTCTTAGTAATAAACAATGATTTAGATGAATAATAATCACTCACTCATCCAATGTCTATGGAACAACTTGCATGTGTAGGGAGGTCACCATGCTAGGTGCTTTGGGAAAAACAAAGATGTAGCCTCTGCCTGGCCCCAATTCATTATAACAACAACAACAACAATAATATTGTTCCTTCCCATTTTAGAGTATTTTAAAGTAAATGCATAATGCTTTCTTATCCATGATCTCATTTGATCAGATTCCTGGAATGGCAGAGTTGGAAGGGGCCTTAGAGATCAGCTGGTCTGGTGCAAATCACTCATCTGACACATGAAGAACCTAAGGCCCTGAGCCTGTGCAAGGTCCTGTGGTGGATGGAGGGCCTGGGACCTTGGGCTCCTGTCTCCTTGCCCAGGGCCCTTTCTATCAGACCACACTGCTTTTTGGAATTCTAACACTGAGTGGGGATCACATGATTCCAGCCACATTTGTACACCATGCTTTAGAATTGTCTCACCATTTCATGGTCCCAAGTAGACTATGAGCTCAATGACAAGATGGGGGGAGGTGTGGCTAGTGAAGCAGTTTGTCTGAAAAAATATATAATTTTTTTTTAGTGGAATGAAAGTTCAGTGTGAATCAACAGTGCAAGAAAACTGCCGAGAGAGCTAATGCTGTCTTTGGTTGTATCAAGAGAGCCAGAATTACAGAATGAGGGAGTTGATAGTCCCATTCTGCTCTGCTCAGGCCACATCTGGGCCATTGTGCTCAGTTCTGGATGCTACATTTATTTTATTTTGTTTTTTCAATTAATGAATATCTACCTTCTCTCCTTCCCACTTTCCCCCTCCCATGTAAAAACAAAATTGTTATAACAAATATGCAAGTGAAGCAAAAGAAGTTCCCATGTGGGCAATGCTCTCCCCCCAAAATCTGTCTCAATCTTGGATACCATATTTTAGGAATGACATTGGTAAGCAGAAGAGCATTCCCAAGAGTGCAACCAGCAAGATGAAAGGTCTCAAGTTCATACCATATGAGGATCAGGGGGAAAGAGCTGGGACTATTTATTGTGGAGAAGAGAAGGCTTTGGGGGACTCTGAGTAACACGGTGTAAGGATGAAACTCGTTTATCTTGGCCCTAAAGGGCAGAACTAGGAACAAGGAGGGAGAGTTACAGAGAAGCATATTTAGGCTTGATATCAGAGAAAATGCCTAACAGTTAGGGCTGTCCAAAAAGTGGATGTGCTGCCTTGTTAGGTAGTGGGTGCTCCCTTAGTGGAGGTCTTCAAGCAATGGACCACCACTTGTTGGGGATGTTGTCACAAGGATTTGAATTTAGTCGCAGGCCTCTTGGGGATCTTCCAATTCTGAAATTTTCTGTTTCTGTGACTGGAGCCCAGGATTGCCTCATTTCCTTCAAGGCACCCAGAACAGGGTGTGGCACAGAGTAAGTATATCGGTAAATGTCTGTTGCCTTGAATGGTACAAAGCATGGGGTAGAAAAATCATAAACCATTAAAAGTAAAAGTTGAAAGGGACCTTAGAGGTTACCTAGTTTATTTCCCTCTGTCCTCATTTTATAGACAGGAAACAAGTCTTAGAGAAGTGAAGTGTCTTGTCCGGGAGCATAATCAGTTAATGGCAGAGCTGAGACCAGAACCCAGGTATCCTGACTTCCAGTTCACTGTTCTTTCCATTATTCTATCCTGCAAGGCCCTGAGCTGTAAAAAACAAAAGCAAAACCAAAATCCAGCAATCTGGGGTGGGGGATGGCTTTTTTGAAACATGTTTGTGACCCTCTCTGCTTCCTCATTTCAGTAACTGCCTGGCACCTGCCCTCTGGGTATCCCTCCTCCACTGTAATGTTGACCAGCTGACCTCTGTGCCAGAGGAGGCTGCACAGTTGGAGTGTACTGTTACAGGGCAGTGCCCGTCACCTTGGTGTCTAGAGAGTAGGAGTTGGAAGGGATCAGAATTCTGTGGCCCTGCCAAGGTCTGGAGATGGAAAAGGGTTTACTGAGCGTCACGCACAAAAAGGGCACCCTATTCTTGTAGTTCCTAGCTGTGGCCGATCTTGTCTGAGCTTGGGTCAAATGAGAGACTGGCCAGTGGAGCCTGGGATTGAGAGAACAAGCTCAAGTGTTCTGTGCCCCAAATCTGGTCCCTTCAGAGACCTATAAGGGGCCCAGGGCCTTGCCTGTTAGACACCATCCTTGTGTTTGAAAATTGGGGCATCTCTGAGTGTAGGGAAACCTTGGGGGTATTCTTGCTTAGCTCTGGAGAGGGATGGGAAGTGACTGCTTACTGAGCTGCCCACCCAGACCTGCCTTTGGGGGGCGGTTAGGGGAGAGCTGCTGCCACTGTTTGCTATGGTGATGAGCCCTCTGGTTTCCATGGCAACTGAGCTAATCTCACCTAGTTTCCCTCCTGGCTGATGGCAAGCAGTGGTAAGGGAGGGGCCTTGGATAGACCCATGGTCTGAGGACTCTCATGGTACCCAGAAGCCCCTTCCTTAAGCTGGGCACAATGAAGGAAGAAGAGGCTAGACCTCAGCAGGAAGGGCTGGGATCAGTGTTCTAGACAGAATCCTTGGGGGCATCACATTCTAGATGGCAGAGGCTTCAGCCCCTGCAAATTCCTGAACCCCTAGGCCAGAGCCACGGGTAGTACCCTGGCATGCTAGCCTGGCTCTACCATAACCAGATTCTGGTCCTGCATCACCCTCCCCTTCCCCCACCTGCTGGTCTGGGGCCTCTCCTTGGCCCTCCATGCATGGCTGTTGCTGTAGTGATTAAGAAGTAGGGAGGAGGCTTTGGCAGTGGGCGCCTGTTGCTATCATGACAGGAATGCCTGCTGGGCACTGGCTCCCCAGAGCCTAAGGTGGGCAGCAGCAAAAGCTGGTGAGTTACTTGTGACCAGACTCCCAGGGCTGAAAGGAGGGTCCCCAGAGACCTCTCTTCCTCTGTGCCCTATACGACCCCCCTACTTGGAGGTGATTGTGAGATGGTAAACACACACATAGTTATATACATGTAATGCTATCTGTATCCATGAACACACAGAGTGAGAGACATAATTCTATGGATACAGTCGCAGTCATATATATAGAAACACATGCACATGGCCACATCTCCAGATAACAGTCACATATATTCATGTTCACAATTATATATATATATAAATATACACACACACACACACGGACATGTATACACATATACATGGACATGTGCAGCCACACAAAATCACATCTACACAATAACACACATACAAACATCTTTACCCTCTAGTTCAATCTATGCTGTCTCACAGACATACATGGCCACACATGGTCTTATATACACATAGCCACACGGTCACCTATAAAGAAGCTGTAAACAGTCAGACACACACTCATTGGCAAACACTTGTATGGACACAATCCTGTACTTTTACAGTCACATTCTCATTCAGTTCTTATCTGGGCTGGGTTCTTGTGGAGCTGCTCCGAGGCTGGCACCACCGTGGGCAAGGGCTTGGCTTTTTGGAGGGAGGAAGACAGAGGAGATTCAGACCTTGGGGTGATAGGGCCTGTGTGGGGGTGAGGGAAAGACAGACTCTGAAGGTTCTTGCCACAAAGCTCCATTGTTAGAGGCCAGTAAACAGGCACGGGGGAGGCGGGGAGGCCTGGCAAACTGGTGAGTGAGGCAGAAGTCAAAGCTGGCAGGGTTAAGGCAGGGTGGGGGGATGTAGGGTGGGGAGGGAAAGGGGAAGTCAAGTCATGACCAGGCTCAGGGAGTAGAAAGGATGTCCAAGGGATGACCCCTTGGTTTTCTTGTTGTAGATAATCTTGGCTTTTAGTGGCATGGTGTGGGACTGTGGTTCCCTCCTCTGGGGCTCCTCCTGTGGTGAGGGTTAAAGCTATGGCTGGGGTTAGAGGTCTCGTTCTGTGATTAGGTGAGGGCCCAGCCCCTGGCCAAGGTTGGAGCGCAGTATCTTGCCGAAATCTGGAGTCAGTCCATGACCAGAGTTAAGACTCAGTCTGACATGAATGATAGCAACAGAGATATTTAGAGACAGGGAACAGTAGAGGAGGTTGAGAGGTCAGAAGGGGGCTGCAGGAGAAGAAGGATGATGGTAAGCTCAGACATGGAAGTGCTGACGGTTGTTTTTCTGAACTAACCCTGTTCTGTAGAGCAAGGAGCTAGATGGGTTATGGGGAGCTGGCCCTTCTTAGTATCTGAGGCAGTGCTATTCTAGGCATGGAACTTAATGCTATAGAAATACAGTCCCCGCCTCCCATACCTGTGATCTAAGCAGAAGCACTACAGAGTGGGAGGCAGGATTTTGAAGATCAGGAATCTGAGGTATAACACTCAATCCTAGAATGAGGGTCATCTAAGGGGGCACTTTGATGTCCAGCCTTCAGGTAGCTGATGCTCAGGGTGCTGTTGTCATCTGAAACTCTAGAGATATAATCAGAATGGTATGCCGTTTCACTGGAAAAATTTGTTGGAATGCTTGTGTGAAACCATTTTTTAAAATAAGTTTTTAGATTCCTTTTGTTTTTATATTGCATTCATTTCAGTATACACAGCCCTCCCTATTTACTCTTCACTTGTCACAAAGAGAAACGCTCAAACAAAACCGGTTGATAAAGTGACTGGGTCTGACAAGGTATTCAACATTCCACATCTGTAGTTCCCCACTTCTCTGTCACAAGGAAGGGTGTGCATATAATTTTTTTCTTCTTTGGAATCAAGATAAACCATTACAATTTTGGTAAACATTGTGAATATTGTTCTCCTGATCTCGATTACTTTACTCTGTATATAATTCTTGTGTTCCTCTGAATTCCTCATACTTGTCATTTTTTGGTAGCATAATCATATTCCATTACATTCATGAGCCATTTGTTCAGCCATCTCTCAAAGCTGGGTGCCCACTGTGTTTCCAATTTTTTGCTTCCACAAAAAGAGTTGCTCAAATACTAATATTTTGGTACATGTGAGGTCTTTCTTTTTGCCTTTGATCTTCTTGAAATAGTTTCCTGGTATAATGGACTTTCTGAAACAAAGGGCATAAACAGTTTAGTCACTCTTCATGTTTCTTAATCCTTGTGGTAAGCAGGGAGAAGGGAGAAGAGGGCAAGGGCAGTGTCTGGCCTTTATTAAGGAACAGAAAAAAAAAAAGATTTCATTGCTTAAGTCTTAGCTTCATTTCTGTGTTTGCTTAACAAATGTTTACTGGTTTCCTTGTATGTCTGTTCATGAGAGGGGCTCTATACAGAACTAAAAGGATCCAAGCAGATATGATCCTTGCCCTTGGAGAGCTTACAATCTAATAGAGAAAATCCAATCCATTTACATTCTTCCTTCAGTAAACATTGTTGATGTCAGTTATCTGCAGAACCCAGTGAGGTAAATAACTAAACTCAGCAAATATTTATCATTCATTATAAAGTGCTATGCTAAGCACTGAGGATACAAAAAAATAAAGAATGGTTCTTGGGGTGGAGGAGTTTGTTTCTGATATGTCCACAGATAGCTAGAACACAAGGCAGGAGTAATGGGGTAAAATACAGGTCCAAGCACTATTCTCTCTTTTTTTAATTTTTTGCAGGGCAATGAGGGTTAAGTGACTTGCCCAGGGTCACACAGCTAATGTCAAGTGTCTGAGGCCAGATTTGAACTCCTCCTGAATCCAGGGTCGGTGCTTTATCCACTGTGCCACCTAGCTGCCCTTACTATTTTTTTTTTAAGTGACTTGCCCAGGGTCACACAGCTAGTAAGTGTCAGGTGTCTGAGGATGGATTTGAACTCAGGTCCTCCTGAATCCAGGGCCGGTGCTCTATCCACTGCGCCACCTAGCTGCCCCCTTACTATTCTTTTTAAAAAAATTTTATTCATTCATTCATTCATTCATCCACTCATTTATTTATTTAGAATTTTCCCCAAGTTACATGTAAAACATTTTTTTCACATTGATTTTTTTTTTTTTTGGTGTGGCAATTGGGGTTAAGTGACTTGCCCAGGGTCACACAGCTAGTAAGTGTCAAGTGTCTGAGGCTGGATTTTAACTCAGGTCCTCCTGACTCCAGGGCCAGTGCTCTATCCACTGTGCCACCTAGCTGCCCCTTCACACCGATTTTTTTAAAACTTTGTGTTCCAAATTTTCTTCCTTCTTCCCTCCTCAACTCTCCCTAAGAAATCAAGCAATTCAATGTAAGTTATACATGTGCCGTCATGCAAAATATCTTCACATTATTAGTCAGGTTGTGAAAGAAAACAGACAAAATATCTTTAGAAAGAGGAACTAATAAATAAAATTATATTTCTTTTTTTTTGGGGGGGGCAATGGGGGTTAAGTGACTTGCCCAGGGTCACACAGCTAGTAAGTGTCAAGTGTCTGAGGCCGGATTTGAACTCAGGTACTCCTCAATCCAGGGCCGGTGCTTTATCCACTGCGCCACCTAGCCGCCCCCTAAAATTATATTTCAATCCATATTCAGATACCATCAGTTCTTTCTCTGTTGATGGTTTGTATTTTTCATACATCCTTCTGATAGCATCCTGCTCATCATTTCTTTCACAATTACTATCACTAACTGTATTACTCTCCATCCTATTCCCTTCCCTTGATATTTACTCTATTTTCTATCTTCTTTCACCTTATCCCTCCTCAAAAGTGTTTCCAAGCAGTATTCTTTAGAAATATTTGAGGCAGGAGAAATCATGTTCAGCTGTGGGGATTAGGAAAGGGTAGCTGGAGGAGGTGATACCTGGCCTGCTTTCTGAGCGTTGATGGAAGAGAAGCATTCTGAAAAGTGAGGAAGAAGGAAACAGTGCATTCCAAGCATGGGGAGTAGCCTGTGCAAATTCACAGAAGTAGGAAATGTCATGTTGAATTTGGGAAATAACTAGGCTTCCAGTACATGAAGGAGAATGAGGTAAAATAATGTCAGAAAGGTAGGTTGGAGCCATACTGTGGAGAGCCTCAAATACCAGGCTAAGAAGTTAGAATTTATAATTCAAAATTTATAAATCAAAGAGTTTATAATCTAGTAGGCCAGATAAGATGAGGAAATAGCATAAATGCATCAGAAAGGTATGGACCAAGTTTTATCACAGTTCTGAGAAAGGAGAGAGAACTTCCAGCTAGGGGTAGTTTAGAGAAAGTTTCTTAGAGGATGCAGCATTTGATTTGGCCCTCAAAAGAAGGAAAAGATTTTTAACCTATAGAAATAGGGAGAAGCCACTGGAGGTATCCAGGACAGAAAGATCAAAGGCAAGGAGGTGGAAGTGTCTGGCATCGTCAGGCATCATAGGATCTTTCATTAGATCTGGCAGTAGTTCAGTCTGATGGTCTTCAATGTGAAGCAATGTGAGATATTCAAGATTTGCTAAGTAGAGAGTAGCTACTGAGGGTTTATTGAACAGGATGTAGACATGATAAGGTCTAAAACCAACGAGATTTCCTTTCTTCATGACTAGGATCATATCAAGGAGAGTTGGAGGTGGGGACCAATGATCTTTTTTTATGCTTATATCTGGTAGTTCCATTTCTTCTCTCAGAAACATTCCATGCCTCTCTATTGCCTACCAAACGAAGTCCTGAATCATTGGCCCCCGACAATATGTTTCTAAGCTACAGTTTCCTGAAAAATATTTTAATGGATATATTTTATTTTTATATCATTTCCAAATATGTTCATCCTCTTTCTCCTATCCACTGAGCTATCTCATAACAAAGAATAAATATTTTTAAAAATAGTTCAGCAAAACTCACAATGGAGTCTGATATTCAATAAAGTCTGATAGTATATGTAAAATTCTGTATCTATACTCTCCCACTTCTAGGAAGAAGAGAAGGAATTACAAATTCTTATCTCTTCTTTGGGACCAAACTTGACCATTATTATATTGTTGTTATTCCTGTTTATGTGGGTATATTGTTTTCCTGGTTATGTTTGCTTCATTTTGGATCAATTCATGTAAGTCTTTTTATGCTTCTCTGGATTCTTCCAATTGATCATTATTTTCTCTTCCTTTTTTCTTTCTTTCTTTCTTTCTTTCTTTCTTTCTTTCTTTCTTTCTTTCTTTCTTTCTTTCTTTCTTTCTTTCTTTCTTTCTTTCTTTTTCTTTTTTCTTTTTTGGCAAATTCACTGGATTTTAATCTCGTTTGGTTTTATTTTACATTTTAGTTGGCTTTTTGTTTTTACACATCCTAATTTCCAATTTTATCTCTCTCCCTTTCCTGCCCAGGAAAGCCAATCCTTATAATAAAGTAAAAAAAAAAAAAATGAGGGGGCAGCTAGGTGGCGCAGTGGATAGAGCACCGGTCCTGGAGTCAGGAGGACCTGAGTTCAAAGCTGGCCTCAGACACTTAACACTTACTAGCTGTGTGACCCTGGGCAAGTCACTTAACCCCAATTGCCTCAGTTAAAAAAAAAATGAGAGGGAGGTACGTTGCCTTATCTCCTTATGGGGGCCAACTTTTTCTTTCTTTCTTTCTTTTTTTTGTGAGGCAATTGGGGTTAAGTGACTTGCCCAGGATCACACAGCTAGTAAGTGTTAAGTGTCTGAGGCTGGATTTGAACTCAGGTACTCCTGAATCCAGGGCTGGTGCTCTATACACTGCGCCACCTAGCTGCCCCCAACCTTAATCATTCTAATTCCACAGCATTCAGTTGCCTTATTTATTTTTTTTTTTCCTGGTCAAGATGTAGTCATTGTGTATATTGTTCTTCTGGTTCATATTACTCTAAAAGCAGTTCACATACTTCTTCCAATGCTTCCATTATATTTGTGTACCACAATTTGTTGTTCCCTAAACAATGGGTATCTACTTTGTTTTGAATTCTTTGCTTCTTCAAAAACTGCTGCTATGAATATATTGGACTTTTCTTTCTGTCTTTGACCTCTTTGGGATATAAGCCTAGCAGTGGAATCTGTGGATTAAAGAGTATGAACATTTTAGTCATTAAAAAAATTAAAAAAAAATTTTTTTTTTGGGCGGGGCAATGGGGGTTAAGTGATTTGCCCAGGGTCACACAGCTAGTAAGTGTCAAGTGTCTGAGGCCGGATTTTGAACTCAGGTCCTCCTGAATCCAGGACTGGTGCTTTATCCACTGCACCACCTAGATGCTCCCATTTTAGTCATTTTTTAAGTATTATTCCAAATACTTTCCAGAATGGTTGGGCCAATTTGCAGTTAGTTCTACTAACAAAGTATTACTGTGCCTGTCTTTCCACAGACCACCGTATCTAACCTTATCTCATATTACGTCCCTCCCATGCACTCCTGTGCTTGAGCCAAACTGAATACTCTGTGCCAAGAATATGTACTGTGTCCTTCCTTTTGCCGCTTTGTCTTTGTGCTAATCATAGAATCTCAGAGTTGGAAGGGATCTGTTAGTCCAACCTGTACCAGAATAGCTTCTTCCAATGGCTGGAATATCTACCCTTGTACTCCCATCACCTGTATGATGCCTACCTATTCAATAGAATCCAATCAAATGCTACTTCCTCTGTGAAGCTTTCCTTGATCCCACTTCTGTAGTCTCATACAACCTTCGGATCTCACAAAGCTCCTTGTTTAATGATTCTCTAAAGTATATGTGTGTGTGCATATATGTTTATTTTATGGTATTGACAAGTGAGAGTCCACTCTTCAGTAAGCTAGTGAGTCAGTTGGCTTAGGGTTTTCACTTCCATGGACTGGGGGCACAGCCTCTGCCTCTAAGGGAGTTAAGAATCACTTTAGGCTGGGGCAGCTAGGTGGCACAGTGGATAAAGCACTGGCCCTGGTGTCAGGAGGACCTGAGTTCAAATCTGACCTCAGACACTTAACACTTACTAGCTGTGTGACCCTGGGCAAGTCACTTAACCCCAACTGCCTCACTTAAAAAAAAAAAAAAAAAAGAATCACTTTAGGCTAGGGAGTTTCAGGAATGCTCTGTGGAGGCAGAGCCACTTGAGCCAGTTGACCCAGAGTGGTGTCTCCAAGGCCAGTGTCACTCAATCTTTTCATCAGTGACCTGGAAGCCAGAATGGAGTCTGTTCATTAAGTTTACAGAGGGTGCTGCTAATACCTGGAAAGATCGGGATAGATTTCAAAGTGACCTTGATAAAAGAGAGAAATTACCTCATAAAAACAAGCTGAATTTCATCAGGCACAAGATAAAAGCAGTAGAATATCTACAGGGGCTTGAGCATGATGGGAAGAGGGAGAAAGGGCAAGGAGAGAGTCAACTCTGTTCATTCTAGATAGAGAAGGAAGGAGTAGGTACAACGTCTTTTGAAAGAGCTAGCAGGTGAGAGGGTCATAGTAGACCACAATCTTTGTGATGTGTTCCTGTAGAATCTTAGAATAATAGAATTTAAAAGTTAGTTTGGGGGTGGGGCAGCTAGGTGGCACAGTGGATAAAGCACCAGTCCTGGATTCAGGAGGACCTGAGTTCAAATCCAGTCTCAGACACTTGACACTTACTAGCTGTGTGACCCTGGGCAAGTCACTTAACCCTCATTGCCCCGCCCCCCCCAAAGTTAGTAGGGACCTTAAAGTTTATCTAGTCCAAGCTATACCTGAGCAGTAATCCCCTCTACAGGATCCAAGGGTCCCACTTTGAAAAAATTTCTTTTTTGTTTCTTTAAGCATTTCCCAATTACATGTACATTTTTTAACAATCATTTTTTTAAAATTTGAGTTCCAAATTCTCTCCCTCCTTTCTGTCCCTCCTTCCTCCTTGAGAAAACAAGACAAGCAATTCGATATTGATTATACATGTAAAGTCATATAAAACATATTTTTTCATATTTGTCATGTTACAAAAGAAAGCACAAACAAAATAAAACAATAAAAATGAAGAATTTTTTAAAAGCATGTTTCAATCTGTATTCACAATTCATCAGTTCTCTCTGGAGGAGGATAGCATTTTTCATCATGGGTCCTTAGGAATTCTCTTGGATCATTGTCTTCACCAGAGTAGCTAAGTTTTTCACAGTCGATCATCCTTAAAGATTGCTGTTACTGTGTATAATTTTCTCTTGGTTATGCTCACTCACTTTGTATTAGTTCATATAAGTCTTCCCAGGTTTTTTTAAACCATCCTGTTCATTGTTTGTTATGGCATAATAGTATTCTATCCCCATCATACACCACAATTTGTTCAGCCATACCCCAGTTGATGGGACATCTTCTCAATTTCTAATTCTTTGCTTATCTTTTATTTCTTTGGGATACAGGCTTAGTAGTGGTACTGCTGGGTCAAAAGTATGTACAGTTTTATAGCCTTTTGGGCATCATTCCAAATTATTCTCCCAAATGATTGGACTAGTTTACAATTCCACAACAGTGCATTAATCGCCTAAATTTTCCACATCTCTTCCAACATTTTTCATTTTCCTTTTCTGTCATGTTAGCCAATTTGCAATTATCTAATTAATAATGCTTTAGAGCATTTTTTTTGGTGGGACAATGAGGATTAAGTGACTTGCCCAAGGTCACACAGCTAGTAAGCATCAAGTATCTGAGGTCAGATTTGAACTCAGGTATTCCTGAATCCAGGGCCGGTGCTTTATCCACTGCACCACCTAGCTGTCCCCTAGAGCATTTTTTAATGTGACTATTGATAGCTTTGATTTCTTCTGAAAACTTCCTGTTCATATCTTTTGACTATTTATCAACTGGGGAATGGCTCTTATTTTTATAAATTTGGCTAAGTTCTCTACATATTTGAAAAAATTAGGCCTTTATCAGAGAAACTTTCTGTAAAATTATTTTTCCAGTTTCCTATTTCCCTTCTACTAATTTTGGCTGCACTGATTTAGTTTGTGCTAAAACTTTTTAATTTCAAATAATCAAAATGATTCATTTTGCTTTTCATGATCCTATCTGTTTCTTGTTTGGTCATAAACTTTTCCTTTCCATAAATCTTACATTATTTTTTTTCATGCTTACTTAACATACTTATGATATCACCCTGTATATCTAAATCATTTATCCATTTTGAGCTTATCTTGGTATATGGTATGTGATGTTGGTCTATGCCTATTTCATGGCAAACTGTTTTCCAGTTTTCCTTATTTTGAGTTGAAATCTGTTTCTCTAACACATCCACCTGTTACTACTAGTTCTCCCCTTTAGGCTCAGGCAAAACAAGTCTAATCCCCCTTCTGACAATCCTCCAAAGACTTAAAGACAACTGCCCTGTCTCAACCATTCCTCCTTCTTCTCCACCCTACCACCATGTGGTATGATTATGTAGCCTGATTTCAAGTGTCTGGACCACCGTGGCTGCCCTTACAGTGTGCTATAGCTTGTCAATGTCCGTCCTAAAATGTTTATTTTAAGATTTCTCCTCCTCCTATCTCTGTCTCTCTTTCTGTATCTGTCTTTCTGTCTATCTCTCTCTCTCTCTCTCTCTCTCTCTCTCTCTCTCTCTCTCTCACACACACACACACACACACACACACACACACACACACACACACAGAGGTCTTTTTCACACAAACTTTTGCCTAGTTATATCTCACCCATTCTGTTCTTATACATATAACTATGTATTTCCATTAAATTTCATCATGTTAGATTTGGCTGATTATTTAAACCTGATCAGACTTGTTTTGGAAACTAGTTTCATTCAACTTATTAGCTTTCAGTTAAAAATATTCTTGATATTTTAAAATTTTTTATATTTCTTAACATATCCTTACTCTGTTCCCTATCTAACAGGATTTGTGACAAAGATTAAAAAAAGAAAGAGGAAAAAAGCAGTTTAACAAAACCATTGATCATATCTGACAGAATATATAATATTCCATTCCCATAGTATCCCATCTCTGCAATAATATAGTTTCTCAGCTCTTCTTTGGACATTGTAATTACACAGTGTTCTCTCTCTCTCTCTCTCTCTCTCTCTCTCTCTCTCTCTCTCTCTCATTGTTTTTTTCCATTTAAATGGTTGTAATCATTTGGGTATATTGTTTTCCTGGTTCTGCATACTTCATTCTGCATCAGTTCATTTAAGTCTTCCTATCCTTCTCTAAATTCATATTTATTGTTTCTTATGGGGAAGTAATAATCTATTCATTATATTTACTTACCATGATTTCTTTACCATTCCCCAAATGATGGACATCTTCTTTATTTCCAGTTCTTTGCTTCCAATAAAAGGGCTGCTATGAATTTTTTGGCAGAGATAGGACCTTTTTTTCTGTCTTTGACATCCTCAAGGTACATACTTTGGTATGGGATCTGTGGGCCAAAGGGTATTTTATTGACTTTTTAATTCTTTTTTTTTTGTTTTGTTTTGGGTTTTTTTGTTTTGTTTTTTGGTGAGGCAATTGGAGTTAAGTGACTTCCTCAGGGTCATACAGCTAGTAAGCGTCAAGTGTCTGAGGCTGGATTTGAACTCATGTCCTCCTGAATCCAGGGCCAGTACTCTATCCCCTGCACCGCCTAGCTGCCCCTTGATTTTTTTAAAAACATAATTCCAAATTTTCCCCCATTTAAAAAAATTTTTTTTTTTTGCAGGGCAATGGGGGTTAAGTGACTTGCCCAGGGTCACACAGCTAGTAAGTGTCGAGTGTCTGAGACTGGATTTGAACTCAGATACTCCTGAATCCAGTGCCAGTGCTTTATCTACTGTGCCACCTAGCTGCTCCCTAAACGTATTTTTCAAAAACTGACATATTCCTGAGATTGAGGGAATGGGATCAAAAACTGGTAACCATGGGGGCAGCTAGGTGGCATAGTGGATAAAGCGCTGGCCCTGGATTCAGGAAGACCTGAATTCAAATCCAGCCTCAGACACTTGACACTTACTAGCTGTGTGACCCTGGGCAAGTCACTTAACCCTCATTGCCCCAAACCCCCCCAAAATGGATAACCATGAAAAGCAACATTCAAGTATTGGTGAAAAGAGCCCTTAGATTGGGAGTTAGGAGGAATAGAGTCTGGTGCCAGCTATGCACTCATGATCTAAGTTGTAAGACCTCAGATAAGTTGCTGCTCTGAGCCTCAATTTGTAAAATTATGCAGTTGAACTAGATGGTTTCTGAGATCCTTTGCTCCTCTGACATTATTTGACTAAGATTTGATAATTATGATGTCCTTAAATGCTTGGGGCGGGGTCCATATCCAGGAAACTTTCTGGCCTAGGGAGGATGAAGAACAGGGTTCTTAACCAGGAGTCTTTGAACTTTAAAATATTTTTGTAACTGTATTTTCATATCATTGGTTTATTTTATAATGCTATATTTAATTTTATGCTCTTTAAAAACATTCTTTTGTTGTGGTGGGGGTTTTTTTGTTTTTTGTTTTGTTTTGTTTTTTGGTGGGGCAATACTGCGCCACCTAGCTGCCCCTCAAAAACATTATTATTTTTTTTTTTTTTTGTGGAGCAATGGGGTTAAGTGACTTGCCCAGGGTCACGCAGCTATTAAGTGTCAAGTGTCTGAGGCCGGATTTGAACTCAGATACCCCTGAATCCAGGGCCGGTGCTTTATCCACTGCACCACCTAGCCGCCCCCAAAAACATTATTCTTTTTTTTTTTTTTTTTTTTTTAGTGAGGCAATTGGGGTTAAATGACTTGCCCAGGGTCACACAGCTAGTAAGTGTTAAGTGTCTGAGGCCGGATTTGAACTCAGGTACTCCTGACTCCAGGGCCGGTGCTCTATCCACTGCGCCACCTAGCTGCCCCCCAAAAACATTATTCTTAAAAGGGGGTTTAGGCTTCATCTGATTGCCAAAGGGAACATAATACAAAAAGGATTAGGAACCCTTGGTCTACAACATTTCACATTGTATACTAAGATAAAGTCAGAATGGGTACATGATTGTGACATAAAGGATGATATAATAAGCAAATTAGAGGAGTATGTAGAAAGTTACATGTAAGATCTATAGAAAAGGGAAGAGTTTATGACCAAATAAGAGATAGAGAAGATCATGGCAAGTAAAATAGATAATTTTGATTACAAGAAATTAAAAAGGCTTTGCACAAACAAAAGCAATGAAGCCAAAATTAGAAGAAAAACAGGAAACTGAGAAAATAATTTTACAGCAAGTTTCTCTGATAAAGGCCTTATTTCTCAAATACATAGGGAACTGAGTCAAATTTATAAAAATAAGAGCCATTTCCCAGTTTAGAAATAGTCCAAGGATATGACAAGCGGTTTTCAGAAGAAGAAATCAAAACTATTAATAGTCACATAAAAATGCTCTAAATCACTAATAATTAGATATATGCAAATTCAGATAACTCTGCGATACAATCACACATCTATCAGATTGGCTAATGACAGAAAAGTGACAAATGTTAAAGTTGTGAACTTGTCCAATCATTCTGGAGAACAATTTGGAATGACGCCCAAAGGGCTATCAAACTATGCATACCTTTGACCAAGCAGTAAGTACCACTACTAGGTCTGTATCCCAAAGAAATCAAAGACAAGGGGAAAGGACCTACCTATATGTACAAAAATATTTATAGCAGCTCTTTTTTGTGGTGGCAAAGAATTAGAAATCAAGAGGATGTCCATTAGTTGGGGAATGGCTGAATAAGTTGTGGTATATGATGGTGATGGAATGCTATTATGCTATAAGAAACAATGAGCAGGATGGTTTCAGAAAAACCTAGGAACACTTATATGAACTGATGCAATGTGAAATGAGCAGAACCAGGACAACACTGTATATAGTAAGAAAATATTGTAAGGATGATCAATTGTGAAAGATTTAGCTAACTCTGATGAAGACAATGATCCAAAATAATCCCAAAAGACACATGCTGTCCACCTCCAGAAAGAGAACTGATGAACTAACTTTGTGTGCAGATTGAAGCATACTTTTTTCCATCTTTTTTTTTTTTGCTTTTTCCCCCCAACATGGCTAATATGAAAATGTTTGCTTGATTTCACATGGATAACTGATATATTGCTTGCCTTGTCAAAGGGGAAGGGCAGGAGGGAGGGAGGGAAGGAGAGAATTTGGAACTCAAAAGAAAAAAATATGAGTGTTAAATAATAAAATAAACACCAACAAAAAAAATAAAGTAATTGTTAGAAATACCATTGGTTGGGGCAGTTAGGTGGTGCGGTGGATAAAGCACCAGCCCTGGATTCAGGAGAACCTGAGTTCAAATCCAGCATCAGACACCTGACACTAGCTGTGTGACCCTGGGCAAGTCACTTAACCCTCATTGCCCTGCCCCCCCCCAAAAAAAAGAAATACCATTGGTTCCTATGTCACTGTTCTTTAGGCAGTTCATATTTGATAGCTCCTATTTGGCCAAGAGCAGTGTGAGGTACCAAAATGATCAAAGGCCTGGGTGTCATTAGATTTGTCCTCTAGTTCTAGCTCTCACACTAACTAGTATGACTTTGGGTAATTCACTTAAATTAAATTTATGTTTGTTTTTAAAGTTAAAAAAAAGCAAAAGAACTTCTTGTACAAAATGACTAATATGGAAATATTTTACATGAGTGCATATGTATAACCTATATCTGATTGCTTACTGTCTCATGGAGTGGGGAGGGGAGGGAGGGAGGTGGAGTGTGACCAGACCAACACCTTTTGCCCTGTAGTGCTGATGGAACCTGGAGGAGAAATTTTGGTTTTTTCTTGTGACCCATCCTCCTTCAGATTCTCTCAAGGTCAGAGGTCACTGCTGACCACCTACCATCTCTAGGCTCAGCTAGGATGGTAGTTGCGCTTCTGTTCTAGTTCTCCCACCAGTGAGCACACTTGTGGGTCTGTTGCATTGGGGCTTAAAGCAGCTTAACTGACCTTTGGTTACCCCCACAGTGCTGGGAACACTGTCTCCTGGCACTGCCAGGAGTATGGGCAGCACATGCCTTGTGCATTGGCAGAGAAAACTGGCTACATCTTTGGCCAGGAGGTATCCAGCTCCCCATGGCTTCCCAGGAGGAACGTGGACACGGGTGGTCCCAGGAATGGGAACTAACACCATACTTCCTGGAGTTTTGGTTGGGAACATCCATCCTTTGTCCAATGGGGATAATACCCCCTTCACTCCTTCCAAATCCACATTCCCATGAATTTCCTTCCTGTGGTGACTGCTTCCCATGCTGTGTTCTCCAGACGTACTCAGCTGGCTCTGGTATTCCTTGATGAGGTGCCAGTTTAAATAGCAGGACACTGCCCACCAGTAACTGTAATGCCTACAGTACAGACCCTGGGGCACTGCCAAGGTGGCTGTAGCACCTCCCATTAGCTCCTCCTGTAACTCCCCCCCTTCCCCTTCACAACTTTCCCTTGCCAAATCTCTAGCCTTTAAAGTTATCTTTCTGCCTCCCTGACCCACTGCAGTCCCCCAGGCCCGGAGGATAGAGGTTCCCCTCTGATAGGGGAGTGGTAGAATTTTGGCTAGGATCCTTGATATTGGGAGCTACCTATCAGAAAATGATATCCAGTTTTACTGCCAAGGTTGCCAGGGCTGGTAAAGAGCCTTCTTTTGTGGAGGGCATCTTGGGGTGGGGCTTGGCTAGTGTTGTGGTGTGTAGGGACTGGGAGCATAACGGGGGGGTGGTACAGAGAATAAAATGAGGACAAATTTGCACAAAAGGAAGGGGCAGGAGGTGAGGGGAGGACTTGCTGCCTGAGCATCGCTGCTCAGGTGTAGCTGCCTGGGTCACAGCGGGAGCCCAACCTCAACTGCCCTTGATTCAATTTAATTAACTTCCACTGGCATTTCTTTCACACTTGCCAAGCACCAGGCAATGATCAAGGCCTGGAGATAAAAAGACAAAAGTTAAACATTTTCTGCCCTCAGGGAACTTCCCTTCTATTGAGGAGCTTAATGTTAGGTTAGGGCCCTCAATGCCTCCCAGCTGAGCAGGAAACTTGGGTCCTTTTCCTAGTGCATCTCTTAGTCTAATAGAGCTGTGGCTGGAAGGGACCCTGGAACTGATCTAGTCCAGTTTTTTCCTTTTACATATGAGGAAATTGAGACATAGTAAAGTTAAATGACTTCCCCAAGGTCACACAAGGAATAAGCATCAGGGGTGGGATTTGAACTAAGGTCCTTTGATTCCAGTCAGTCTTTTCTACTGTACTGTTGGATATCCAGCAAGTCCAGGCTCCTTTTTGGGTCTTGGCTTCTCTATCTGTGTCATGGAGAGAACCCATAACCACGATGGAGAGACCCTATCGAGGGGTCAGTGATATTTGGGGAGGACACTTCCGGAGGTCAGCAAGTTAGAGGAGGTGATTGCTCACCCGGCCGTCAGAATTCCTAGATTCTATTCTGTTTCCTATGGATCGAGACCATACCACCTTCCTCGACTCATACTGGGAACATCCTCCCCTTCTCTAGATCTGTACAGCCAACATGGAGCTAGGAAAATACTGATGGGCAAGGGGGTGCTGAGAGAGTTCTCAAGTCCTCAGTTATATCAAAGCTAAGCTCTGGTTCCAATCCTGCTCCCCGCTCAGGGTAACAATCCCAGGGAGGGAAGCTTTTGTCTTAGACATTCCTTACCCTTCTTTGTCTGAATCCTGTATCTTGGGATA
Organism: Dromiciops gliroides; assembly: GCF_019393635.1. Taxonomy (NCBI): domain Eukaryota; kingdom Metazoa; phylum Chordata; class Mammalia; order Microbiotheria; family Microbiotheriidae; genus Dromiciops; species Dromiciops gliroides. The sequence goes on along the minus strand of NC_057862.1, from coordinate 434,579,824 downwards.
GTGGAGACAAGGGGTTCTGGGGATGGCGGTTCTCACTTTCCCTGATCTCTCTGTCCACAGTGGGTTCTGGCCTTCGAGATCTTCATCCCCCTAGTTCTCTTCTTCATCCTTCTCGGGCTGCGGCAAAAGAAACCTACCATCTCAGTGAAAGAAGGTGAGGTAGAAGCCATTGGTTGGGGTTGGGGGGAGGGCACTGGAGAATACCATGGAAAAAGCTCAAGCTCAGTCACGTGTCACCTAGGTGACTTTAGGTAAGTCATTTAACCATGCTTGGTTTCCTCATGTATAAGATAAAATGGTTGGATTGGGTGAATTAGGATTCCCTTCCAGCTCAGAATCCAATGAATCCTATCAATAGGAAGGAGAAAGTGTACTTCTACCCCACTTATCATTCAGCCTATCACACAGCAGGGTAGAGGGGTGTTAAGGAGGGGAAAACCTGTAAGGACAGGGGAGGGATTTGGAACAGGGAAAGGAGGGAGGGACTCGGAGGGAAAGATATCCAGGATGGGAGGAGATCTAGGAAGGCCTAGAAGGTGGGGAGAGATGGTGTCTATTCACATAATGTTATGTGTGCATGTATGTTCCATGCATGCACATGTGTGCATGTGTGTGCACACACAGGAACTTGTATTTCAGCATCTCCTCAGCCTGGGCCCAGGTAATGAAGTGGACATGGCCAACCACGGCTGCCTGCCGGAGGAGCTGTCTTCGGGTCACCACCATTTGCTTTGCATTCGAGGGCTAAGATGCCCCTGCCTCAGCTTCCTCACCTCCCATTCACCATTTTTTTTTGTGTTTTTGGTTCTCTTCTCCCCTCCCCCCACCTCCATTCTCTCATGCATGTTCTCTTCTTTTCTTCCTTCTGCATTTCTGTGCCCGTCTGAATCCCTTGCATGACCAGTCTGTAAGTTCCAACCTCTCTCTGCCCCCTTCCCTTCCAATGACCCCTAAAGTAGTCTGGGAAATGGCTGGTAGATTCCTGGCTGCTTTTCTGATTCCTCTTCCCACCCTTCTGTTTGCTCTCCCCTCTTTAGGGCTCTGGGGTGGTAATGGTGGGCTAGGTGGGGAGAGAGGAGGCTGGGGGTAACCTTCTTGGGAAGGTGGGATACTATCTGGTGCTTCCCACAATTTAGCTTGCGTACTGCTCCTGCTGCTTGCACGGTCTCACCTTTCCTTCCTGGTTTGTATAGTTTCTTTGTTAACCCCTTGGTTATTCACAGTTCTACACAAGATCCAAGACAGGAAGGTTTTGGGGATGCAGACCCCCATTCTAGGACTTCTCTGAGATAGACTCTAACCCCGTGCAAGTATGTCAGGTCTAGGAGAGCTGGTACTTTCCCTAGGAAAAGTGAAGTAGGCATACAAAGAAGTAGAACTGAGCTTTTTAGTTTGTTGCAGGGACCCCAGGGAAGGCATTGTAGGATTATGGGAAAGCCCTTAGGTCATTAAAAAATTGTGCCATGGGACCTTGGATTAGGGGACACCCTATAGCTGTTTCCATCAGTCCCCCAGGGGGAGCGTTCCCTTATGCTGGGGTCATAAATTGATCACAGTTGGAGCCAGGCAAGGGACTTTCCAGATATGCCCCAAAGCTAGGCTGGTTCCTTTTTCTTCTTCTTACCAGGTAAATGGGGTAGAAGTTCCACACAGACATGGGAAGGGGAAGGGGAATACCGTTGGACATCATTATAACCCAGCTGACAACTTCTGTGCTTCAGTAGGGAAAGGGCCTAGGCCAGTTTCCATCCACTTCTCCCGAGTCAGAGTGGCTAAACCTCCCCGAATAGCTGACTCCCTCTTAGGAAGGGCAGGGCTGGGGCCTACCTGAATCTCCTCTCCTCACTCCCTTCCCTACTCAGCCCAATTTACATCAGGGGTTGAGCCCCTTCCTGGGCTCTGATTCCCTATAACCATGGGCTTCCTGAGGGGCTTATCTGAAATAGCTGCATTTCTAGGGGAGAGAAAAAAAAAGTTGGGGTAGAAGCTTCAGAAGAGATAAGATGATTATTTCTACCCCCCCCAGATTGTTACCTGAGGGTGGGGGGAGGGGTGGAAGCAAGAATCTTGGGGGAAGGGACAGGGGCCTTGGTACATATCCTTTGTGCACTAGGCCTTTAGTCCTAGGGCTAAAGGGAGGCAGCTTTCCCCTCCTACCCCACTACCCCCAAGTCTTCTTCCCTATAGACTCTGGGGCTTGGCTGGGGGAGGGGATATGGGCTTCTACCAATAATCTGCATTCACTGCTCAGCTAATTAGTCAGTCTGAGAAGTTAGAAGTCACTGTGTACCCCTAGGACATATTTGCTGGCTGGTTCTCCAAGAGCCCAGGATGTCCCTTATGCCTTACATTGGCCATGCCAAAACAACAGGGTCACCCCTGACTTCCTGGGGAGGGTGGACCCCCCACTTGCACTGGGAGATAAGCGATCCCCTTGGGCCATAGGCCTTTGACTTCTGACTTGCAGTGGCTGTGCCTGAAACAACTTCCTGTCCCCAATCTTTGACTTAACGGGCTGTATTGCTCTGGGCTGGGCATTCTATCTCTTTGTCCCTATCTCCAGCTCCTCCGCTCTCTTCTCTCTGTGACTCTTTCCTTTGTCTAGCTCTTTTTCCTTGTGTCTCTCTCCTTCTCTCTCCTCTGCTCTGTCTCTGTTTCTTTCTGTGTGTCTCTCCCTTTCTCTTTTCTACAAACTCTCACTTCTCCCCTGTCCTCCTCATCTCTCTCCTCCCTTCCTAGCATACTACACAGCATCGCCCCTCACCTCTGCGGGCATCCTGCCAGTGATGCAGTCCCTTTGTCCCGATGGCCAGCGGGATGAATTTGGCTTCCTCCAGTATTCAAACTCCACGTGAGTACCTGCTGCCCGAGTCTGTGTCCCTGCCCTGGGCCAGCTCCCAGAGGTTACCCGTTTCCATTGGCCGATGAGAGTCTCTCCTTGGCTGGCAATGCCTGTGCCCAGGAAATGTCCCCATACCAGTCCCCCCCCCAACATCTTACATCATCCAGGTCCTGACAGAAAAAAAGGTGAGTAACCAGTTAGGTGCTGTTCCCACAGGGTGACCCAACTCCTAGAGCAGCTAAATCGGGTGGTGGAGGAGAGCAACCTGTTTGATCCTGCGAGGCCCAGCCTTGAGGAGGAGTTGGAATCTGTCCGGAGTCATCTAGAATCCCTTAGCAGTGGTCCTGGGACCTTGGAAAGCCATTTTGACAGCCGAGCAGGTGGGCATCAGAGTCTGTGGGTATGGCGATTAGAGGGAGGATTTCTGGGTTCTTGGACCCATCTCCCCCCCAACCTCAGGAAATGCAAATTAACCTTTTTCATGCTTGGTACCTCAGTTTCCCCATTAGTCCGAAGGTGGTAAGTACTTAGAAACTCTGAGATAAGTGTGGTGTGGTAGAAGGAGTATTGAATGAAGATTTAGAAAATCTGGATAAGAATCCCAGATCTTCCCAGTGTAACCTTGAGCAAATTCACACTGTGACCTTAATCTGACCACTCTGATAAGATCACCTGTGTGACCTTGGTCAAGTTAGTTTTTCTGAGCTTCAGTTTGTTTAGCTGTAAAACACTGGAGTTGGGGGCGCAGCTAGGTGGTGCAGTAGATAAAGCACCGGCCCTGGATTCAGAAGGACCTGAGTTCAAATCCAGCCTCAGACACTTGACACTTACTAGCTGTGTGACCCTGGGCAACTCAACCCTCATTGCCCTGCACCCAAAAAAACCAAAACCAAAACCAAAAAAACCCAAACAAAAACACTGGGGTTGGACCAGTCAAGGAGACTTCCTCAGTATTGGAGGCCTGTTTGGGAGTGGGAGTCCCTCCCCAGGGCTGGTTCTGATGAACCTCCATCTCTAGCTCCCCTCTCCAGGCTTTCTCACAAAATAGTCCTGTCTTCTCCCCACTCTAGGGTCTGATTTCACTCTGGGTTCAGCAGCCAAGGACAGGCAGGAGTTCTATCGTTTCCTCTCCCAGAATTTGTCCCTGTCCAATGATACTACAGAGATGCTCTTGGGTTCCAAGGTCAACCTGCATGAGGTGAGTGGCTCGTGGGGAGAAGCTGCTGACCCAGAATATGGACTGATTTGCCTGTTACTGGATACAAAGAAGCTTAAAGTGAGGAACTTGCCTTCAAGGATCGTATGAGAACGAGGCATGTGGTCTATTTTTAGGAAGAACTTTCCCAGCCCCCTTATAGTCATCCCACATGAAACAGCCCAGCATAGAGAAAGTGGGCCGTGTGGAAGTATTCCCAGCCTGGTCTACAGCTTTCATGTGGCTGGTCCTCAGGCTTCAATGCGGGACTGCCCTTTAGGTCTGAAAACAGTGCCCTGCATAGAGTACTTAATCAATATTTGTTTCCTTCTTCCTTCACTCTCTTCCTCCCTCCCTCCATCCCTTCCTCTCCCTGCCATTGCAGGTCTATAGGCTACTCTTTGGTCCTTTACCCACCCTGACTGAGGGAATGTTGTCAAAGAAGGGAAAGGAACCCTGGGTCCACTCAGGGGTTGGTGAAAAGAAGTTCCGGCTGGAGGTGAGGTTCCCACTCCAAAACCAAGTTATGTAGGTTTGAGAAGTGGGAAGGGATAACAGGTTATGAGGAAAGCCCGTTATTTATTGTTGGTGCTGGGATTAATGGGTATGGTGAGGAATAGGGGGGTATAAGCAAGTGTGATGGGGTATGGTTCAGTGGACCTTATTTAGGCATCACTTCAATAAGTGGGGGGAGGTTTGGGGAAACTGGAGCGAGGAGGAGCAGATGACTCTAGCTAGGAACTGCTAAGAGCTAGGGAAAAGGCAAGGAGAAGTAGTCTATAGGAGAAAGGCATGGGAGAGGAAGAGGATGGAATACAGTCTGGGGATATAGAAGGGGTCTGCTTCCTACGGGGAGCTGCTCTTTGAACCCCTATGCTCTCCTCTGTTCTTGGATTTCTCCCCTTCTCCCCCTCTCCCAGGACAGCCTCCCAGGCAGCTGGCGAGACCTCGAAGAAGGACTAGTGCCCCATGCCCTACAGGAGCCCACCCACCATGCCAACAAGCAAGCTGTATTCCGCCTCCTGTCCCAGGCTCTGGGCCTCGCTGGGCCTCCCCTGGAACACCCTGAGGCCTCCAGTCCCCAAGCCCTGGTCAAAGAGATGGAGGTGAGGGACAAATAGAACAGGAGGAGACTTAGGAGTTCATGGGGACTATCTCTGCTGCCACCAACCCTGCCCTCTCCCTCTTCAGGAATTGTTATTGGCACCTAAATTACTAGAGCAATTGACATGTGCACGGGGCTCAGAGGAACTGAGCCAGATTTTGACAGTGTCTGAGAGCCAGAGGGAGAGGTTACAGGCTTATCGCGTGGCCGTGTGTAGTGGACAAGCCGGAGCCCGAGCTCAGCGTTTCTCCCGCCTGGCTTCTGAACTCCAGGACCAGCTGGATGTACACAAGATTGTCACCCAGGTGAATGCACAGAGTCAGGAGGGGCTCGGAGATTTCCTCTCCTCTCTGATGCCCTAAGGCCAAAAGAGGAGGAGCTGTTTCTGGCCCAAGACCAAGACTCCCAGAGCTTTTTTTTACTTTGGTTAGACTAGCCAAGTGTCCAGGAGTCAGTCCTTCCCCTTCTTGGTACCTCAGTTTCCATCATACTTATCCAAAAGTGCCTCTTGTTTGAATGCTTAGACATTTGGGGTCAAATATCTCTGGAATTCACGTGGAGAACTTATTTTCCCTTTTTTACTCAGGGCAGATAGAAGTCTGATATGTGCAGGTGACTGTGAAGAGACTAATTTGGTTGGAGGGGAATATTGAGGGAAGTAAGGCTGAATAAATATATTGGGACTAGATCATGCAAAGTCTTGACAGCCATGCCTGAAGGTTTTGACTCTATTTTTTAGGGAATGGGGATCCATTGTAGGTTTTGGATGGAGGAAGCCACTGGCTGTCAAATGATCAGTTTACCACATGGTGGCCTGTATAGATGGGAGAGGGGAGCAATGAAAGGGGAAAAGAATTAGGTGTCTGTTATTGTCTAAGTCAGAGGTCATGAGCTTGGACTAGGGTTAGGCTACATATCAGACATCAGAGATAATGGGGAATCAAGAGGACTTTGTGGGTGATGGATTGGGGTTGAGTTAAGGAAATGGGTTTGGGCTCTGGTGGGGCGGTGACACTTTCAGCAATGAGTGAAATGCTGAGTTTGATTTTAGACATAGAGCCTGCTAGGAGAAGCCCCACTTCACTGTCTAGTTTTGAAATTTCCTATTCACTGAAATTCAGGAAATGCTTATTATCATGCCCCTTCTATGTTTGACTCATGGTATGAGAGTTCATCCTGCCTCAGGTCAGGGGACAAGGACAGGATGCTTAGGGAGGGGGCCTCTAGTCTGGGCCAGCAGGTTGGGGCTAGGGTTAGTCTGATCTTAGGGGCTTATTGGAGTACAGTAGAGCTAGAATGGGCATTTTTTGCAACCCCACATTCAGTTACTTGACCCATATAAGGTCGTGACCTACAGTTCAAGAAGGGTCTAGACTAAAGAAAGTAATGGAGGGAAATGATAATAATGCAGATTAAATGTAAAGTATTTCCTGGGAACATTTTTATCTGGGGTTTTTCCCAGAGGACTTGGTTGTTAAACATTTACCAGCTGCACACAGTTGGCCTAGAGCCATAGGTTTGAAATGGAACTGGAACCCGGAGGGGGAGGAAGGGGAGGCTGCTGTGAGAGAATTGATTTATAGAGACTTCTTCACAGTGCGAAGAGAGGCTGGTGTGTAGTCCCAGATCTTTCCCTTCCCTTCATATTTTTCTCTATTCCCCTCCCCCTCCCCACAGCTCCACCTAGAGGCAGTGAATGGCCCAACCACTCAGAGGAGATCCAGGTTACAGGTGCTGCTTGGGGACCTGCTAGGTGTCGAGAAGGTGCTTCGGGATGTTGATGTTCTGTCTGCTCTGGCTCGCCTACTCCCCCAGGGTGCCTGTGCTAGCCGGGCACCACCACAGACTGTCAATGGCACCGGCTGGGCCATCAACGCCACAACCAGCACCAATGGCAACACCACAACGGAGGATGGGGAAGGCGAGGGCGAGCTGGGAGGGGATGGTCTGCATGGAAAGTGCTCTGCCTTTGTGCAGCTCTGGGCCGGTTTGCAGCCAATCCTCTGTGGGAACAACCGGTATGGGGCCAGGACAGGGCGTCTGGGGCCGGGGGTGGGGGGGACCGTTTATTGGGAACAAGGAATGGGGCAGAGCAGTGTGGAGTAAAGGGAAGAGAACTGAACCAGGTGGATTATGTGACCCCCTCTCCCCCTCCCCCCACCCCAGGGCAGGCTTCTGGCCTCCCGGGTCTCACTCTCCTAATCTGCTCAGTGAGAGGGTTGATGAATGTCTCTAGAAGATCTTTTCGGTGGTAAGGTTCTGATTCTCTAGGATGGCAGCAGGGCTTGGCAAGGAACAGGGGTGAGAGTCGGGCTCCCTGTGGGCAGAGATAGGGGCTGGAGCAGTAGCATTGGAACTAGGCCAAGGGGGAGGGAGGGCCCCAGGATGGGGACTAGGAAAGAGCTTCTGAATCCAGTTGGGGCTGGAAGGGAGCTAGGGGAAGCTGTGCTAGGAGACAGAGTTTTCTCCCTTCATCTCCCCACAGGACCATTGAACCTGAGGCACTGAAACAAGGCAATATGAGCTCCCTGGGCTTCACAAGCAAAGAACAGCGGAACTTGGGGCTTTTAGTGCATCTCATGACCAGCAACCCCAAGATCCTATATGCGCCTGCAGGGACAGAGGCTGACAGGGTTATTCTGAAGGTATGGGGAAATAGGGTGGAAGCAGAGGTCTATGGGTTGGGGTATAGAGTGGGCAGGGAAAGGGACTCTGCTCATCTGGAGGATGAGGGAGCCCAGCCTATGGCCCCCATCATCTGGTGGCCAAGACCATGTTTCCCTCTCCTCACTGCAGGGCATCGTGGGCCCTCTATTACCATTCCACACAACTACAGTACTGTCCACTCTTGTACTTCTAGGGGTAGGGGTAGCTCCCCCCCAGGCTGTGATAACTTTCTTTGTCTCCTTGTTCTTTCCCCTAGGCAAATGAGACTTTTGCTTTTGTGGGCAATGTGACCCATTATGCCCAAGTCTGGCTCAACATCTCAGCTGAGATCCGACACTTCTTGGAGGAGGGCCACCTTCAGCAGCATCTCCACTGGCTGCAGCAGGTGTGGAGATGGGACAGTAGGGGACTGCCCCTGGGGTACCGCTGCTCTTCTTGCCATAACCTACCTGGGCTCCATTAAACTCTCTTGCCCATTTCCCAGCACCTCCACCAGAGGGCAATCTACCCTTTCACCAAGGCTCTGGACTCCTGGAACAAAGCCCCACCCAAATCCTGAGCATCCTGGGCTTGTGTGCCATCATAGGGTAGGGGAGTGGGCACGGGTTTCGAAGTCAGAAGGTCTAGGTAAAAATCTGCTGTTAGCTCACTGCGTGACTTTGTTCAAGTCCCTTGGCCTTTGGGCAAGAATCCCTCTGGGCTTCTTTTCCCCTGGATGTGAAAGGAAGAGGTTGGATTAGATGATTTCTAAGGGGCATCTCAGGTTTTCCGCAAGCATACACATTTTCTACAGGATTTTCCTTCCTTCTCAGACCCTATTAGAACTGCAGCTTTAACCCTCTAGTCTCATCTCCTTTTAGAGCCTCGGCTAAGCCACACTCTTCCCAACTCTTTCCTCTAGTATGTGACTGACCTACAACAGCACCCTGAGGCCCTGAACCTGTCTGAGGGGGAGTTACCCCCTGCCTTCCGGGACCACAACTTCTCCTTGCCCAATGCCTCAGTGCTTCTTCAGCAGCTGGACACCATCGATAATGCTGCCTGCGGCTGGATCCAGTTCATGTCCAAGGTCAGGGGAAGGAGAGGTTTGAGCTCTCTCCTTCTGTGGAGAACCCAAGAATGCAGGTTTCCTAGACTGAATCCAGAAGAGTTTGGGTGGGAGGAGGAAAAGGGCAAAAGCCCTAGTTATAGCTAGGGCTTCTGCCTGGGGAAGTTCTCAGCCTTGAACAGTATAGGCATAGTGGTGGTGCCTGAGGTAACTAAGTGGTGCAATGGATAAGAGGTTTGGACTTGGAATCAAGAAGACCTGAGTTCAAATCCAGCCTTAGACAATAAGCTCAGGTTTGAGATGAGTACTTCTGTGGGCTACTGGGTACATGGTGTTCTCTCTCTTTGACTGGGCTCAGGGGAATCCCCCTGCAGGACTTCTGGCAATGGCTTCTACCTCACAGGTGAGCGTGGATATCTTCAAAGGCTTCCCTGATGAGGAGAGCATCGTCAACTACACCCTTAACCAGGCCTACCAGGACAACGTCACTGTATTTGCCAGTGAGTCTGGTTCCTTCCTTCAAAACCATGGGTCTGTCAGGGCTCCCCCAATCATACTTCAAGCCCCTTGAATCTTGACCCTTTTTTTTTTTTCCTTTGTTTTTGTTTTTGTTTTTGCGGGACAATGAGGGTTAAGTGACTTGCCCAGGGTCACACAGCCAGTAAGTGTCAAGTGTCTGAATCTAGATTTGAACTCAGGTACTCCTGAATCCAGGGCCAGTGCTTTATCCACTGCACCACCTAGCTGCCCGAAACTTGACCCTTCTAAGATTCTCTGCTCACTTCTCCATTTATGTTACTGGTGGCACTGCTTCCCTCATGCTTTCAGACATGATTGTCCTAATACATCTCCGTACTCTCCTCCTCCAACACAATCTCCTTTCCCTTCCTTTCTGCTTTCCATTTTCCTTCCCTCGTCCCACCCCTACCCACCATGATCCTCCTTCTCCTCTCTGACTCTGGCCTTTCCTAAGACCCTAATTCCTCCCGCTTTTATTCTATGTGGTCTTCCTCTTCTTAGACCCCAGCCCATTCTAAGATGACAACCCTTTTCCCCTCACCATCTCCCTTCTGTTCCCATCATAGGTGTGATCTTCCAAACCCGGAAGGATGGTTCCCTTCCACCCCACGTGCTCTATAAGATCCGACAGAATTCAAGCTTCACTGAGAAGACCAATGAGATCCGCCGGGCCTACTGGAGGCCTGGCCCCAACACTGGGGGACGCTTCTATTTTCTCTATGGCTTTGTCTGGATTCAGGGTGAGACCCTTTTCTGGGAAGATAGGGAAGCAGGGTGGGGAGACACCTCTGCATCAAGAGAACCCAGCCTGAACCCCTAACCTTTGAGCCCTCAAGCTTTCAAGCCTCCCAACTTGGGCTTCCTGGCAAGGGAATCCATGAGTCATGGTGGGTCCCCCATGAGCCCTGATCTTGTTCATTCCCACCTCACCATCTAGACATGATGGAACGAGCAATAATCAACACCTTTGTTGGCCATGATGTGGTGGAGCCAGGAAATTATGTGCAGATGTTCCCATACCCATGCTACACGAGGGATGAGTAAGTAAGGGGGCTGTTCCAGTCCCTACCAACTCCAACATCAGGAATTTTTTTGGGGGGGGTGGGGGTAGGGTAGGAGAATGATTACATACCTTCTGCTGATATAAATCCATTCGACATCTCTCAGTCCTGGGTTGCTTCCTCAATCCCTAGATTTCCTTTTTTTGTTTGTTTTTTGGGGTTTTTTTGCAGGACAATTAGGGTTAAGTGACTTGCCCAGGGTCACACAGCTAGTAAGTGTCAAGTGTCTGGGGCTGGACTTGAACTCAGGTCCTCCTGAATCCAGGGCCAGTGCTTTATCCACTGTGCTACCTAGCTGCCCCCTAGATTTCCTTTTCATCCTGGGTCCCTGAAATCATCCACCTTCCGGCTACAGCTCCTTACTGCTTTCAACCATGGTTCCCCCTTCTTCCCTGGCCTACGGTGGGAAGGGATATGCTCCTTCCCCTGAAGTAAACACCACTCTCTGCAGGTTTTTTACTGCTGGTAAAAAAAAGGTGGGGGGAGGATGATAAAACCAGCAGACAATGGAGCACTGAGCTGTAGTAGCATCACAGCAAATGACTCATGATGCTTCACATCCCTGGAGTTCATAGGATCATAGAATCTAGAGCTGAAGGGAATTTCAGCTGTTGTCTAGTCTATACCTCCCCTTATTTACAGAGAAGAAACTGAGACCTGGAGAGATGAAGTCACATGGCTACAGTCATACAGGTAGTAACTGTCAGAGGCAGGATATGAACCCAGGTCCTCTAACTACAGACCCAAGGTTCTTTCCATTTTAGCATACTAGAGGCAGTTAGATGGTGCTGTGGGTAGAACTCTGGACTTCAAGTCAGGAAGATCTGAGTTCAAATCCTGTCTTAGATACCTATTAGCTATGTGACCTCTGAGCAGTACACATAACTCTTGCCTGCCTCAGTTTCTTCATCTATAAAATGGAGATAGTCATAGCACTTTCCTCACAGGGTGATTGTAAGGATCATCCATATATATATATATATACACATACATACATACATATGTGTATATATACATACATATATATATGTGTATATATAAAATACTTTGCAAATCTTAATGCTAGTTATATACATTTTAGCTCTTTACCATGCTGTCCCTTCCCTAGCTTAGCTCTTCTCTTAGTCTAATAATAATAACTTCCTTTATGCAGCATTTTGCAGTTTACAAAATGCTTACCTCACAATCCCTTTGTGACATAGGCAGAGCAAGTATTATGATCACTGCTTTATGGATAAAGTCTAGGGAGGGGAAGCAACTAGTCCCAAGTCATTCATCCACTGAATTGGTTGAAAAGCTACCCCTTGAACTCTTTCTTTCTTTCTTTCTGAAAGGTAAGAGGGCATATTGTTACTAACTGGTAATCATTGGGGATGACTTTGGGGAAGAGGTGGTGTTTGGGGTGGGCTTTAAAGCAGAGGTGTTAAACATGGAAGGTCCATAACACCCCAAGTGCTGCCAGAACCAGATGAAAATGTAATTGGGAAATATTTAACAAAATAAATAATACAATAAAACATAATGTTAATGTGGCCTTTTAAAGTCAATGTGTAGCCAGCAGGGATCCTTATGTATAGTTTAGTGGCCCTGTTTCTGTTTGAGTTTGATACCATTGCTTTAAAGGATGATTGAGAAGGGGAGGGAAGGACATCGTAGGCACAGGAACAGTATAAGCAAGAGTGCATTGGGTCACTGGTGTCCTACAGTTACAAAAGCACCAGTGAGCTTTGTTGGGGGTACCTTGGACTGGGCTGGAGGAGATGGATAGGACCACATGGGTCCCTCTACACTCTTTTCCCCAACAGCTTCTTGTTTGTGATCGAGCACATGATGCCGCTCTGCATGGTGATCTCCTGGGTTTATTCTGTGGCTATGATGATTCAGCACATCGTGGCTGAGAAGGAACATCGTCTCAAGGAGGTAGGAGGCGCCACATGCACATGTGCATACGTGTACACGTGCACACGTGTGTATATGTGTGTGTGTCTAAGTAGTATGGTCCTGATCCTGTCCCACATCAAAGTCCCAGACTCACATGCCTGTGGGCAGCCCTTTAGAGCTAGAATATTCCTCCTCTCGCATCCTTTCCTTTCTCAGGCTCCTACACCCTCCATACCTGGCACCAGCCCCTTCATCCTTTACTTCATGACCCCCTCTCCCAAATCATCCAACCCCCTGAGCACATCAATGGGACTCCTATTTCCTGACCTCTCCCACTGGGCTCCTTTACTTCCCTGCCCCTGCCTACCTGGTCCCTTTTTCTAGGTGATGAAGACAATGGGGTTGAACAATGCGGTACACTGGGTAGCCTGGTTCATCACAGGCTTTGTTCAGCTCTCCATCTCTGTGACAGCACTCACAGCCATCCTCAAATATGGCAAAGTGCTCATGCACAGCCATGTGCTCATCATTTGGCTTTTCCTGGCCATCTATGCTGTGGCCACCATCATGTTCTGGTGAGTGAGGGAGGGAGTGGGAAATGGGGGGTCTGGGGAGACCTGAGGAATGATAGTCTCTAGTGCATAGCTCCATCTGCCCATTTTTCTGCCAGCCCAGACTGAGGTTGGACCAGGGATGGACAAAATGTGTTATTTCATTGGTAGAGAACAGTGGTTCTTAGCCCCTTGGGGGTGCCCAAGACCCTTTCATAGGGTCCTGGAGGTCAAAATTGTTTTCATAAAAATACCAATATGCTATTTGCCTATTAAAATATACCTCTCCTTCCCAATTACATTTCTGGATGAGGCTGAATTTTGTTTATATACTTCAACCAGAACAACATATTGTAACAGATTAAATGCAGCAGCAGATAGGAAATTCCAGCTGTCCCCTATTAAGCCAGACATTAAAAAGATCTGCAAAAATGTGTAAAACAATGCCACTCCTCTATTTTTTTTGTTTTGGAAAATATAGTTATTTTTCATAAAAATTTATTATTTATGTTAACACATAATAGGTTTAGTATTGTCATTTCATAACAAATTTGTACACGGATATTTTTTTTAAACTCTGTTTTTTGGGGGTTTTTTTTGAGGCAGTTGGGGTTAAGTGACTTGCCCAGGGCCACACAGCTAATAAATATCAAGTGTCTGAGGTCAGATTTGAACTCAGGTCCTCCTGAATCCATGGCCAGCACTCTATCCACTGAGCCACCTAGCTGCCCCAGTGTACACAGATATTTTAAAATTTATCAGTTTTAAGAGGGCAAATATGAATAGGTATAGCCCACATAAACAAAAGCTCTTTAGGGTCCTCAGTAATTTTTAAGAGTGTAAAGGGGTCCTGAGGCTAATAAGTTTGAGAACCCCTGGTTCCCAGTTGGGTTCTTACCACTTGCTTCCTCCATGTCTTGGCAACAGCTTTCTGGTATCCATTGCCTAGGAAATTTCTTCAGGGTCACACAGCTAGTATTTGTCAGACTCAGCACTTGAACCCAGTTCTTTATCTACTATCATGATGCCCTGGAGGAAAAAAGCTACTATTCTGTGAGAGTGGAGAGCCTCTTAGATAACTCCAAGAGATCCTGATAGGGTGTGTGTGTGTTGGGGCGGGGGGGGGGGGGGGAGCGGATAGCTGGTAGCTGAGAATTCTGGGCCTAGAGGAGGAAAGAGGGCTCAGTATCGAGGGTCTGTGTAAAGGGGGGTTTTAGGGCATGTTAGATATTGACTTAGTGTCTGGGTTCTCACCACTTGCTTCCTCCATGTCTTGGCAACAGCTTTCTGGTATCCGTGCTGTACTCTAAAGCTAAGCTGGCCTCAGCCTGTGGTGGAATCATCTATTTCCTGAGCTATGTGCCCTACATGTATGTGGCCATCAGAGAGGAGGTGGCACATGACAAGATCACGGCCTTTGAGAAGTGTATTGCGGTAAGTGCCTCCCTGGTGGGGAGAGACTGGGCAAGATCCAGAAGGGATCCCAGATTAAGGGCACTGGTGGTAAGGTTGGCGCAAATGTTCTTGCCCTTTCAAAGGAGGGCCTGGAGTGGCTCCCCTTTATGCAACTCCTTCCTCTGATTGCCCTCTTTTGTCTCTCCCCAGTCCCTCATGTCTACCACAGCCTTTGGCCTGGGATCCAAGTACTTTGCCCTTTATGAGGTGGCTGGTGTGGGCATCCAGTGGCACACTTTCAGCCAGTCACCTGTGGAGGGCGATGATTTCAATCTGCTTCTGTCTATGATGATGCTGATAGCGGATGCAGTTGTGTATGGTGTGCTCACATGGTACATCGAGGCCGTGCACCCAGGTATGGAAACTGTGGGACCAGAGAGAGGTGGGGATAATGGAGTTTCTTCCCCCCTATCCCTGGCTCCTAGGATCTCCCTGACTGAGGAGGCAGGAAGGCTTTAAGCAAAGACTAGAAAACTACTTTTCATTGGTGGTGCTTCCTGAAAGAGTAGAGCAAAGTAAAGAACCTTTGAGATCCCATTCAACTCTGAGAGTCTAGTCCTAAGGGCCAAGTTAATAGGTATTTTTAAAAGGTGTTATTGGTGCCTTTTGTTTTTATATCAATTATTTGTGAATTATACCCCTCCCCACACTCTATGAGGCTTTGCTTATGGAAGGAAATAGACATTAAGTGCCTACTATGTGTTAGGCACTGTGCTAAGCACTTTTCATATATTTCATTTGACCCTCACAATAACCCTGGGAGAGATAGGTGCTGTTATTATCACCCCCATTTTACAGTTGAGGAAACTGAGGCAGACAGAAGTTAAGTGACTTGCCTGTGGTCACACAGCTATTAAATGTCTAAGGCTAGATTTGAATTCAGGTCTTCCTGACTCCAGGCCCAGTCCTCTATTCACCATGTTACCTCGTCACCTCTGGTAATAAAACAAATGTAATAAAATAAAATAAAAAGTCAGGCAAAACAGAAGAACACACCAATCAAGTTTGATGGTATTGACAACATTCCACATCTACGGTACCTCACCTTGCCCAAGAAAAGAAGGAGATACTTTCTTATTTCTTTAGTAGGGCCAAGATTAGCCATTATAATTACACATAGTTATATTTTTTCTAGTTGTAACTAAAGGGAGAATTCTTAACCCAAAAAGGAATAGAGATAATTATAAAAGACAAAATAGATGAGTTTGATGATCTGAGACTGAAAAGCTTTCTCATGAATAAAATCATTGCAGGCACGATAAAAAAAATCTGTCAATTGGGGGGAAATCTTTGCTGATGCTGATCTGCTTTGGTAGAGTGAGTTTTCTTATCAAGAGTTCCCTCTACCATTTGAAATAGTATGTGAACAAAACACAAATATATAAGACCAAGAGCCATTCCCCCATAGATAAGAGATCAAAAGATACAAACAGTTTTCAAAGGAAGAATTGAAAACTGTTAACAACCATATGAAGTATTCCAATGTATTAGTAATGAGAGAAATAAAAATTAAAACAACTAGGTGGTTTCAATCTTATACCCAGCAAATTTGCCAAAGATGTCAAAATACAAACTGGTCACTGTTAGAGGAACTGTGGGAACACAGGTTCACATTGTTGGTGGAGCTATAAATTGGTTCATCTGTTTTGTAAAATAATTAGTAATTGAAGAATGTGACTAAACAATTATTTTAACCCAGTATCCCACTGGTAGGCCAAGGAGGTGAAAGACTGAATGACAGATCCCTATAGATATCAAAATATTTGTAGCTCTTTTTGTTGTCCCAAAGATCAGTAGATATTTCCTAAATCCCACTGTGTACTTAGTTCTGTGTTTGGTTACCCTTTGAAGGAGACAGTAAAAGGAAAGTTAACCAAAATTGCAGAGGAGAAGAGAACTTACACATGAAACAACCAACATTCAAGCCCTTCTGTAATCAGACCCCAGCCTATCTGTCCAACTTTGTCTCCTCTTGGTCCCCTACAGATACCATAAGATTCAGCCTGGGCATGACTTCTCACTCTTACCCAAGCTTAATCCTGCCTAGGTATTTTTTTTTTTTTTTTGGTGGGGCAATGGGGGTTAAGTGACTTGCCCAGGGTCACATAGCTAGTAAGTGTCAAGTGTCTGAGGCCAGATTTGAACTCAGGTACTCCTGAATCCAAGGCCACTGCTTTATCCGCTACACCACCTAGCTGCCCCCTGCCTAGGTATTTCTACTCTGTAAAACAACCCACATTTATAAAGGTTTATCAATTACTGAGTTTATTGAGTATTGAATGCCTATTATCATCCTTCATGGCCTTTGATTCCTATTTCTTCTTTCACAAAGCCTTTCCCGACTGCAGCCCATTGTGATCTATTTCCAACTCATTCATCATCTATTTCACCATTTACCTAAACTGTTTTCTAAAGTTCCTTTGTGTGTCTTATCATCTTATTTCCTCTACTTTTGGAGTTTCATTGGTTCTTCATGATAATTATAATCATAATAACTAACATTTAAATAGTGCTTTAAGATTTACAAAGCACTTTATATATCATTGGCTTTTCACTTCAGCTCTGGGGATATGTGCTATTATTATCCCCATTTTGCTTTTGGGGAGACTGAGGCTGAAAGGGAAGTTAAGTGATTTGCCCATAGGTCATGCAGCTAGTAAGTGTCTGAGGAAAGATTTGAATTCTGGTCTTCCTGACTCCTGGTCTAACACTCTACCTATGTACCCCTTGGTTTACCTAGCATGGGATTAGGTTTGGGGGAGGGGAAAGGAGAACTCAGTAAATACTCGATGACTTGAATTATGGACTTAGAACAGTATTTAGTATGCCTTTAGGTGCTTCACTGGGTAGGGAGGACTCAGAGTTTTAGGGAGGAGGGCATGGGAAAAGGTTCTTTGTTCCTTGGCTAAGGACAGTATGGCAGCAGAGGTGTAGCTGAAGTGGCTGATCCTAGGCTGTCTGCCTGGCCAGGGAAGTGGGAATGTTTTAAGCTAAAGGAGGCTAGGGCTCTGTATCCTATAATAAAGCCAGAGGCCCAGGCTTTGAATCTTGGCTCTTCTGCTTATCAGCTGTGTAGCTTTGGACAACCCATTTAACCTCTTAATTGGGTTATAAAGCTGTTGATCCTGCTAGATTATAACTTCCCTGAGAATAGGCACTGCTGTATCAATCAATCAGCTAATCAACTTGTTTGGTCATTTCAGTTGTGTCCAACTCTTCGTGACCCTATTTAGGGTATTCTTGGCAAAGATACAGGAGTGGTTTGCCATTTCCTTCTCTGGCTCATTTTTCAGATGAGAAAACTGAGGCAAATAGGGTTAAGTAACTTGACCAGGCCACAGAGTTAGTAAGTATCTGAGGTCAGATTTGAATTTAGATCTTCCTGACTCCCAGCCTGGTGCTCTATCCACTGCACCACCTAGCTGCCCAATCACTTGTTGTTAATCAACTAACACATTAAATGCCTACTATGTGCCAGGTACTATGCTAGGTGCAGGGCAAAAATGAAACAGTTCCTGCCCGAAGGGAACCTCTATTTCATCATGGAAGACAACCTGTACACATATAAGTATGCATACAAAAAAGCTAAGGTGACTTTTGAGGGAAGTCACTAATAGAGACTGGAGATGATATGTCATTCAGGAGAGCAACATGAAGGTCATTTTGGCCTGGATGTAGAATTTGTGAAGGTGTGAAGCCAGGAAATGTAGGTTTGAGCCAAGTTGCGAAGGACTTTAAAATGTGAAACAGTGTATGGTTTATCCTAGAGGTGATAGGGAGCAACTGGAATTTATTGAGCAAGGGGGTGACTAGACAGATCAGTTCTTTAGGAAAATCCCCTTGGGAGCTATGTGAAAGAGAGAGAGGGAGGATACATTTGGGTTAGGGAGCCCCTTTAGGAAGCTATTAAAATAGTCCAGGTGAGAGGTGATGACCTGAATTAGAGATATGAGAGAAGAGAGGAGGATGTGCATATGAGACATTTAATGGAAAGAACACTAATGAGAGGGGTTTTGTTTGTTTGTTTTGTTTGTTTATTTGTTGTGAGGGGCAATGAGGGTTAAGTGATTTGCCCAGGGTCATTTAGCTAGTAAGTGTCAAGTGTCTGAGGCCAAATTTGAACTCAGGTCCTCCTGGATTCAGGTCTGGTGCTTTATCCACTGCGCCACCTAGCTGCCCCCACTAATGAGAGTTCTAATCCTAGTTTTGCCTCTTACTTAGATGGTAATGAAGGTGTTGAACTGAGCAATCCCTGTCATGGGGCAGAGGTGATGGTTCTTAGGTATTTCTCAATAGAGAATTACACTCTCGCACACAGTGGTCTTTTATTTGGTGCTAGGAAAGTGACTGAGTGGGAAATCAAAGGGCTTAGAAACATTCTCCTTCTAGAATAAAGGGAAGGCAAAAGCTTTTATAGCACATAGATGAGGTATCCATTTGAAAACTGCAAAGTTCCCTTTTGGGGTGGGGTGGGAGAAGCTTAGATGCTTGTCATTTTTCTAAAGAGTCGAGGGGAATTTTTTTGAAATGATGGTCCTGACCTTTGGGGTTATCTCTGTCTCCTAGCTCCAGTCAGGTATTAGCCATGTCTAGTTGACTTTCCTGCTCTAGAATTTTATCTCCCTTTTCTCCTTTGGTATATCTGTCCTGTTATCTGGTCATCTTTGGTTTTGCTTCTCACTGGAGAAACTTCTGATTTATCCTAAGCCTCATGTCAATCTCTAAGGTCTTTTCCAGCAGTGATTCTATTATCTCTTTGTTGTTGTTCAGTCATTTCAGTCATGTCCAACTCTTCATGATCCTGTTTGGGGTTTTCCTGGCAAAGACACTGGAGTAGTTTGCCATTTCCTTCTTCAGCTCATTTTATAGATGAGGAAACTGAGGCAAACAGGGTTAACTGACTTGCCCAGGGTCACAAGACTAGTAAGTGTCTGAGGCTAGATTTGAATTCAGGAAGATAAGTCTTCCTGACTCCAGGCCCAGTACTCGTATCTACTGTGCCATCTCTTTAATTATTAATAAGTTTCTGTTGAATCAAAGGGAAGTAGTTATTGTAGTGAAAGGACCCTCATGTCACACGTACTGCCCTCTTGTCCCCAGTTACATCAGAATCTTTGGCTCAGAGGGTAGGGCCTGGGAACATTTGAGAACACTTGCATGCCCCAGAGAGGTGTGGCCTGGGAAGAGCTGCCCCCCTTCATTCTGACCCCAGAGAGGGTGGGAGGAGCTAGCTTAAAGAGGATGGAGTTAGGAGAGTTAAAGAATATGCCACTCCAGATCCTAGACAGCTAGGTGGTGTCCTTAATAGACTAGTAGACTTAGACTCTAGACCTGACTTCAAATCTTGCCTCAGGTGCTGTGTGATTCTGGGCAATTCTCTTTGCCTCAGTTTCTTCAACTGTAAAATGGGTTATTTCATAGGGTTGTTGTAAGGATCAATTGAGAAAATATACTCAAAATTCTGTCTGAAGATAAAAGTGCTACATAAATGTTATCTATCAAATGTGGGCTCAAGCAAGCGTAGGAGAGGGACTGTGTCCAGGAACTTTCCCCAGACTGGAGGGGCTTTTTTGGCCTATAAGCATAGGCCAAACTATATTCTTCATTTTTTTCATGATATGAACTGGAATTCTGTGAGAAAATGTTGATGCTAGTAATGTTTTTTTGCCTATAAAACATTAAATATGAAATTTCATCTGTAGTGAAAATATTTCTTACATGTGGAAATTTTTCAGTGTTAGAATAGGCTTAATTTCTTCTCTTAACACTTATCTTTTTTTTTTCTGGGGACTCCCCTACCGGTTTTTGTAGGTCTAGTTAATATATTTCAAGCCCTAAGTGTTCTGTGGTCAAATTAATTTGGGAAATTAATTTATTCTAAGATTTCCTCCAGTGGGGCCTGTTTGTAGGGGCAGACCTTTGGTATTACCAGATTAGGCCTCGCTGAATACTTTAGAAACATTCTAACAACAGCATCCTTTCCCATAGTCAACAGTAAATATTTCCCAGTATTTTCAAGCTTTGAAATTCTAGAACTCTTACCTAATGCCCCTTTCTTCAGGGTCAGAAGTGAGCACTTTATCAGTCCGCAATCCCCAGCCCAGCTAACTGTGTGTCCCTGGGGAGTGAGGATGGTGGAATCAAGCCAGACATGTTGATAAAGACACTATGAGGAGGAGACAAGAGTCCTTGAATCCACGGGAGAGGCCTGAGGCATGGACTGAATGAAACCTGGGGCTTTTGACTAGCAGCCACAGATGGGCATGAAGCCCACACTGATATTGCCACCTGTCTGGGGTTTGTTGTGCCACAGGACATATCAAAATAATCCCAGCACTGATTTATCCACTTATGCAACAAACAGTTCACCAAATGTAAAATATAAAATAATAATGACAGGATAGTGACTGATCCTCAGACTATCATTATCTGAACTACAAAAAGAAGAGAGGAACAAGATAAAAGCAATAATCTGAAGGACATTATACAGGAAACATCCCAAAAGTCTTAGTGCAGGGTAAGCTTCTTGAAGCTTATGAAAGCTTAAGCTGTACTAAGACTTTTGGGACACCCTGAATATACAAGGATAATAATAGGGTAGTCCCTTGTCCTGAGACCATTTTTATCTGAACACTTATAGAAAAGAAGAGAATGAGATTAGTAGTAGTAGTAATAATTTATATTTATATAAAAATTTAAGGTTTTATGAAACACTTATCTGATTCTCACAATCCTGTGAAGTGGATGTGACCATTATTCCTTTACAGATGAGGAAAAACTAAAGTTTGTAGAGGTTAAATGTCTTGGCCAGGGTCACAAAGTTATCATGCACTCGAGACAGGATTTGAACCCAGATCTTCATGACTGGGGAGCATTCTCTCTATACTATCCCAAAAGGCCCTCTTGTCCCAAGCCAGCTCATATTTTTGCCTGTTTCCTGTTGTCCCCTGACCCATCATTGGATTTGAATCCCAACTCTTCTCATTGCATTTCTCCTTCTTCACCTGCAAAAAATGAGGGGGTTGGTATGGTTTCTAGGTCCCTACCAACTCTAACTCTTAAAATCTTTTGGTTCCACCACTAGGCATGTATGGGCTTCCTCGGCCCTGGTATTTCCCGCTTCAGAAGTCTTATTGGTTGGGGAGTGGGCGGGCAGAAGCCTGGGAATGGAGCTGGCCTTGGGCGAGACCCCCTCGACTCAGTGTTATGGAGGAAGACCAGGCCTGTGCTATGGAGAGCCGGCGGCTGGGTAAATTGGGCACAGGTGGGTGGGATGATTAGGGTGGGGGTATGTGTATGTGAAATGTAGCCAAGACAAAGAGGGAAGAGTGAGCAGTGTTTGGACTGGGGTTAGGGGGTGGGCATGGGGAGGGAAGGGAGAAAGAGTTACAGCTATGTTCGGGGCCTACTCCAGGTACCCTGGAGTCAGCTGAGCCTGACAGGCCCATGGCACAGTGGTCTCCACTGTACATTCAGCCTGGCCCTGCTCAGCCCTTGCTGACCTCCTGGCTTCTGGCTGCAGAGGAAACACGAGGAATAGAAGAGGAACCCAGTCACCTGCCCCTGGTTGTGTGTGTGGATAAGCTCACCAAGGTCTATAAGAATGACAAGAAGATGGCCTTGAACAAACTGAGTCTCAACCTCTATGAAAATCAGGTGGTCTCTTTCTTGGGCCACAATGGAGCTGGAAAAACTACTACTATGTGAGTACCCACTGTTTACCATAGCTCGTCTGGGGATGCTGGGGCCAGGTCTCCCAAGAGGGGATGGTAGCAGGGGGAGGGCTAGCTATGAATCCCAGTCTCACTGTACCAACCATCAGCAGCCCCCTTATTCTTCTTTCTCCTCTGCTCCCTGGGCCCTGCCTTTCACTTCTCTCCCCTCCCACCCCAGGTCCATCTTGACTGGCCTGTTCCCTCCAACATCTGGCTCAGCCACTATTTATGGCCATGATATCCGAACAGAGATGGATGAAATCCGCAAGAATTTGGGCATGTGCCCCCAACACAATGTGCTGTTTGACAAGCTCACAGTGGAGGAGCACCTGTGGTTCTATTCACAACTAAAGAGCATGGCCAAGGAGGAGATCCAGAAGGAGATGGACAAGTAGGAGCTGGCCCTGGGGGTGTATGTGGGTATGTGTGGAAAAGGCCATGGCAGGGGGATGAACCTAGGACAGAAAACACACTAGCGGGCATGTCATGGAAAGCCAATGGGTTCTGGAGTCAGAAGAACTTAGTTTGAGACCTAAATCCAGTGCCCACTAGATCTGTGACTTTGAGTCACAAATGAGACCCCTCTGAGCCTTGGCGACCTAATCTGTAAATACTACTTCCATGAATTGTGATAGTAGTGCTGTGTGTACTCTCACTCCAATGGTCCTGACTTCAACTCATTCTCCTCTTCTCAAGTCTGCCCATAAATCCTCCACATTGGGGTCCACCCAACCTGCTGAGGACCTTCCTTTAACTCTGGACATGACGTAGATACCAAAGAAGCCTGCGGGATAGCCATTAACTCTCCCCTCCCTCTCATTATAGGATCATCTTTTCCTGTCCTACTTTTCAATATCCTTTATGTTCTTCCTCCCATGTGGTTCCTTGTTGGTCATGTGTTACATCCTGATTTCACCCATTACCTTTTGGATAATTCACAATTTCAGTTCTTCAGAGGCTATATTATTCTATGACTTGAAGCTATAAAGCATCCCTGGAAGAATATTGATGTTAAAAGGAGAAGAGGAACCATGGTGTAGTGGTTTAAGAACCAGCTTTGGAGCCAGGAAGATGCAGGTTCAAGTCCTGCTTCTGATACATACTGGCTTTGTGACAGTGGACAAGTCATTTAACCTCTCTGTGCTCTAGGCCACTTCCAGTACATAAGTTGCAAAGAAGGTAGGACTTTCCTCCTCTGAGACATCTATACACCAATAAAATCACAGTCCCAGACCCTATCTCTATCCCTTGTTTCAGAGAGAATCTTGGGGTCATTAAAAGCACCATGTGATTTCCCAAAGGCAAACCTCCTGCTGTTAAAATTGGACCAAGCTCATCATTCATCTGTAGTGTCTGCACTAAGTAGGCATTCTTTTTTTTCTTTGTTTTCTTTTGTTTGTTTTGTTTTTTAGTGAGGCAATTGGGGTTAAGTGACTTGCCCAGGGTCACACAGCTAGTAAGTGTTAAGTGTCTGAGGCCGGATTTGAACTCAGGTACTCCTGACTCCAGGGCCGGTGCTCTATCCACTGCGCCATCTAGCTGCCCCTAAGTAGGCATTCTTCATCTACTTCTTTTTACTTGTATGGATACTTCCACCAAACTCTTTTGAGTGATTATGGCGTACTTCACATAGGAGGCTCTGTGGTGATCTGAGTGAATGCCATCAGCACAGTGTCACCTCTGAATAGGAACCCCAAGAATGCCTTCACCATTTGTAGGAAGTCCCTCTTGGATTTCCTTTGGCAAGCTTCCATCTCTTCATTTTATGCCTTGGTTGATAATTGAAAGAGATCTTCTAACAACTGTTGTTTTTTAATCTACTATTTATTAACATTCTTTTCTTTTTAAAATTTTGAGTTCCAAATTCTCTCCCTTCCTCCTCTACCCTCTGAGAAAGCAAGCAATATGATATCAATTATACATGTGAAATCATATAAAAAGTATTTCCATATTAGCCATTTTTTAAAAGTAAGAAAAATAAAGTGAGAAAATCATACTTCAATTTTCACTCAGTTAATCAGCCCTCTCTTTGGAAGCAGACAGTATAGTTTCATCATGAGTCCTTTGGAATTGTCTTGGGTCATTGTATTGATCAGAGTAGCCAACTCTTTCACAGTTGATCATCATTGCGGTTACTATGCATGATGATCTCCTGGTTCTTCTTACTTCACTTTGCATCAGTTCATATGGGTCTTGCCATGTTTTTATGAACCCCCCCCTTGTCTTCTTCTTTTTTTGAGGGGGGCAGTGAGGGCTAAGTGACTTGCCCAGGGTCACACAGCTAGTAAGTGTCAAGTGTATGAGACCAGATTTGAACTCAGGTCTTTCTGAATCCAGGGCCAGTGCTTTATCCATTGTGCCACCCAGCTGCCCCCTCCCTGGAAATCTCTCCCCTCCCCTTGTCTTTTTTTTGTTGTTGTTGTTGTTTTGGCGGGGCAATGGGGGTTAAGTGACTTGCCCAGGGTCACACAGCTAGTAAGTGTCAAGTGTCCGAGGCCAGATTTGAACTCAGGTACTCCTGAATCCAGGGCCAGTGCTTTATCCACTCCCCTTGTCTTCTAACAATTGTTTTGCCAGTCAGGGAATCTCGAACAGTCTTTAACCCACCTTTATTTGTCTCTTTGAGTAGAACTTGTGAACTTATCCTTCCATTTAGCCATAACTTCCTTTTGTTCTCTGCTTTCATTTATATTAGTTCTTCAACTTTTCTGTGTCATAGACCAACCCCCAGGGCAATCTGGTGAAGTCCAGGGGCCTATTTTCAGAATAATGGTTTTAGATGCACAAAATACAGGACATAGGATGGTAAAGGAAACCAATTGTATTGAAATAAAGAGGTATTTTTTTCCCCATCCAACTTCATGGATCCCTTAAGGAACCAGGTTAAGAATCCTTGATTTCTAGTGAGTGTCAAGACTGACAAGATTCATATTCACCAGTAGCAGGGCACTGGATGAGGATCTCACATTTAGAATATCAACTGAATGTTTATTTTTTGTTTGTTTGTTTGTTTTTGCGGGGCAATGGAGGTTAAGTGACTTGCCCAGGGTCACACAGCTAGTAAGTGTGAAGTGTCTGAGGCCGGATTTGAACTCAGGTCCTCCTGAATCCAGGGCCGGTGCTTTATCCACTGCGCCACCTAGCCGCTCCCCCCCCCAACTAAATTTTTATAAGCAGTTTAAAGTGTTAGTGATTCTTGGTGATATCTGCCCACTTTTCTACCCTTCTGCCTCTATCTGAACAGAAGCAGAAGGGCGCCATGCAGGAGCCAGGGTCATTTTGCATTTTCCTTTGTTTCATGGGTTGCCAGAGCCAAAGACTTTGCTACCCTATAGCCAGGCTATTGGTGATGATCCCTTCCCTCCGTACTTAGCTAGGCTGGTCCTCTAAAAACAGCCATAATCTTTTGCTGGGACTGCACTGGAACTCCATGAGCATCATACAACCTGCCAGAGCTGGAATTCTGCTGTCACAGCCTTTGAGAATCCAAGGTCACCTGGGCTTATCTGTAAGATGGGAACAATTCCACGCACTCCCTTGTTCACAGGGTTGTTTTGAGGAAAGTGCTTTGTAACCCTGAAAATGTTATAGAAACTTTACATGAGCTGCTGTTATTATAGGAGGTGGACAGGGGCAGGAGAGACAAGTAGTGTCAAACTTGAGATAAAAATTATTAAAGGCAAGTGATTATACAGGGGTCATGATTGATTTGTGTAGTGTATAGTCCTAGAGAAAACCTTTAGAAAAATGGGGATCAAGGTCTGTAAGGTCAATCAGATCTCTCTGAAGTGGGCTTGGACAATAATGTAGACCTAATTTTCTTGGTCATAATAATAGGTAACATTTATATAACACTTACTGCATGCAAGGCACTGTGCTAACTGCTTTATATGTTATCTCATTTGATCCTCAAAACAACCCTGGAAGGCAGGTGTTGTTTTTATACCAATTTTATAAATAAGGAAAATGATTCAAATAGACATTAAGTGACTTGCCCAGGGTCACGCAGCTAGTAAGTTTCTGAGGCTGGATTTGAATCTAGGTCTTTCTGACTTCAGGCTCAGCCTTCTATCCACTGAGCCACCTCTCTGGTGTGGGTCCCATGATAGGTTAAGGCCAGCTTTACCATTAGACTTTTAAGTTTCTTGAGCGCAGAGACTAATTTTGCCTTTCCTTGAATCTCTTTCCCTTAGCACAATGTCTGGCATATGGCAGATACTTATTAAATGTTCTTTGATTTGACTTACCAGTCCCACCCATGGTCTCTTCCTACCCAGGATGATTGAAGATCTGGAGCTGTCCAACAAGCGTCACTCACTAGTGCAAACATTGTCTGGTGGGATGAAGCGCAAGTTGTCGGTGGCCATTGCCTTCGTGGGAGGGTCCCGTGCCATCATCCTCGATGAGCCCACCGCTGGTGTTGATCCCTATGCCCGCCGAGCCATCTGGGATCTCATCCTCAAATACAAGCCTGGTGAGATGGGTGGGGGTTTAGGGCTACAGGGGCTGAGGGTTTTTCTTGTATCCCCTGGGGAAGTGGCTTTTAAGGTAGGTCAGAGGAAGGTCAATCAATATAAAGCACCTACTACGTACCAGTAACTATAGTAGTTTCTGGGTCAGCCCAGGGCTTCAGGGCTCTGAAGGGACTTAGGGGCCTACCTAACTTTTCACCTGTGACTCCACAGGACGGACCATCCTTTTGTCCACCCACCACATGGATGAAGCAGACTTATTGGGTGACCGCATTGCTATCATCTCCCATGGCAAACTCAAGTGCTGTGGGTCCTCCCTCTTCCTGAAGAGCACCTATGGAGATGGCTATCGCCTTACCCTAGTCAAGCGACAGGCAGAGCCCGGCAGTGTGTCTGGTCTGTGCCCTCAAACCCCATCAGGCTTCGCCTTTCTTCTGTGCCCTGCCTTAAGGCACACCCAGTTTCCTCTTCACCAGTATGTGCTCTGGGGCACCCTCATAATCCCTGTCTACCTTCCACCCGTTTCCTACTTCCACTGATGCAGTCCTTTCATTTGGCCAATGTCATTTCTCCCCAGCCCCTAGCTGCTGATAAAGAGAGGGTTCTCTAGTTCCACATACCCCAACCAACCCCAGTCCTCTCCTCTCCTCACTCCAGAGTCTGGCCAGACACCTAGCTCTCCGGCCCCCTCAGCACTCAGCCCCTGCTCCGAACCTCGGGTTTCCCAGTTCATAAAGAAGTATGTGGCTTCCTGTCTGCTCATCTCAGACACCAACACTGAACTCTCCTACATCCTGCCCAGCGAAGCTGCCAAGAAAGGAGGTTTTGAACGGCTCTTCCAGGTAGGAGAGTTGGGGTAGTGGGTAAGCAGGAATGATTGCAGCACTCCCCAGAGACTTGTCCCAGGCAGTAACAGAGAAGGGTGTGAGCAGCACTCCAAAATCAAAGTATGCAGTGGGGGAATAATTGGGAAGATGCTTAGCAGCCCCGGGGAGGGAGGAGTGCACAACAGCTGTGAGCCTGCACAGAGCCATTGTGGGGTTGTTTCGAGACTCTTCCCAGAAGGCAATAGGGATTGACTGTGGGGCTGCAGAGAAGTCCTACTGAGTGGGTGGCACTACACAGTGACCTCCTGATGGGACAGTAGACAATAACGCCAGTGTGTCTCCACAATGATGCCTTTTAGGAGGGTAGTTACACCCCAGCCTGAGAGGGTGGGGGGCTCAATTGTGGGGCTAAGGCCTTCAGCTACTCTTGCACCTCCATGACTACCTCTGTGCCTGGGCAGCACCTGGAATTGAGCTTGGAGGAGCTACAGCTGACAAGTTTTGGGCTCATGGACACCACATTGGAAGAAGTTTTCCTCAAGGTGTCTGAGGAGGACCAGTCCCTTGAAAACAGTGAAGCTGGTAAGCAGAGTTTGGGGGAACAGCCACATCTAAGGAGGAAGGTGTTGGTGTTGGTGAAGGATGGGTCTGGGTTGGGTGGCACTGAGAATCAGTTGGGTAGATGCTAAGGTGCCCATTTCTGTGTATGTGCATGTAAGAGTGTGTGTTTGTGTGTGTGTGTGTGTGTGTGTGTGTGTTGGAAGCTTGGTGGGAATAGGGAGCTTGAATAAACTTACATCTTACAAGCTCATTCACTTTTCTTACTAAGTACCCACCATGCAAAGGATGTATATAATAGGATAGCAGGGGTGTGTGATAATAGGATAGCAGGGCATGATGGCTCAACAAGGTGGGGAGGGCTACCACAAAGACAAGGTTCCTGCCCTCACAAGCCTTACAGTCTAGTAGAGAAGAAGATACCTGAGCACACAGAATATACAGCCCTTGACCTCAGGGAGCTGAGTTTCCTCTCTCCCTCATCACATACCGAGGGTGGCCTGTGCCCCAATGTGGGAAAGTTCATAGGGAGGTGTCAGCATCCATGGGCACTGTCCAGCCTCCTTCCCCTCATCATGAGACAGAATCTTGAGTCTTGAGAAGATATCAGATGCACTCCTTTATCTCCTGTTATCTTCCCACCTTCCCTGACCCAGATAGATGAAGCATTTGTTCTGTACTTTGTGCCAAACACTAGACAGTGCAAATACAAGCAAGCAAGACAGTTCCTGCCCTCAATGAGCTTATGCTCCAATGGGAGAAGATAACATATAAGAGAGCTAGAAAAGGGAGGGGTATGCGTACAGTGCCAATGTGGAGTTGGCCAGGGAGTAGTGAAGAGGCCTGGGCCCCAGCAAGGTAAGGCACAGAACCCAGGGGCAGAGTCTAGGCTACTAGTGGGGAGGAGGTAGAGGTGATTGTCTGAGTAAAAAAGGCCTAGGGAAGATTGGGCCTAAGCCCTAGCAAGAGAAGTTAAAGATGCCACAAATGTGGCCTACAGCTGCCCCGCAGAAGGGATAGAAGGTGTGGACACTGGGTGGGCAGCCAGAAACACTGAGCTGTAGGGCACTGAAGTTCCTGTCCCAAGGGCTACTGCCCACTTTGGAATATGGGGACTAGGGATTGGGGAAGAGGGCGAGGCAGGGATTCAGCTCCCTGCAGAAGCGGTGACAGCCTCTCTTCATTCCCGCCAGACATAAAGGAGTCTAAGAAGGATGCCCTTCCTAAGGCCGAGGTGCAGAAGGACAAGGAGGGGGCCACCTCCCCCGCAGCGGATCACAGCAACCTGGTGGGCTGCTCTCAGTTGGCCCAGTCCCAGGCTTCCCTTCGCTCCTCTTCCTCAGCGGGCTCAGTCCGGGGGGATGAGGAAGGTGCCTATGTTGAAGTTTATGGTGACTACTCCCCACTCTTTGACAACCTTCAGGATCCTGACAATGTCAGCTTGCAAGGTAGGCATGGTCACAGCCGTGGCTATTCTTAAACAGGCCTGGGGAGAATCTTTATGTGGCTCCTGGGGCGCTCGCCTCCAAAGGTTTGGCTGATGTTCTCAGGAAGCATAGCTGGTCACCCTGCTGTCCCAGTGTCCTTCTAAGCTCCCTTTCCTACCCCTTCAGGCTTCCACAGGTCCCTTCTCCTGTGCCCATCCAGGCCCTTTAACCTCAAACCCTATAGGCCCCCTCCACCCCTGACTCAGGCTTCCCTTCTTCAGTTCCTGCTTCCCCATAGTCCTTGGATGACCCACTCCTCCATCTTTCTAGCTTCCTCCTTAAAAATCTTCCCAGACCATTTTGGGCCCTGTCTCTAACTTCCCAGAGATTCCTCTAGATCCCACTGGTTTCCCCACCACACACACCAAGATGCATCATCCTCTTTCCCCCTTTCCAACCCCCTACAATCACCTTCTAATGGGTAAAGACTTTCTCTCTGCCCTACCCAGCATTGGTCCCCTTCTAATAATCTCTCAGGCTGGAAGCCCTATGAATGGGTCAGTCTGTAATAGACTGGGAACCTATTGATTCCAGGGCTCTGGGAATGCCAAGAGCTCTTACCCTTCAGCTCTTGCCCTTAGCCTAAAAATGAGGGGGAAGGGAAGAGGAGGGAGCAGAATCTGAGTGGTCCCCATCTCTGTTCTTTTCTGCAGAAGTGGAGGCTGAGACTTTGTCAATGGTTGGCCAGGGCAGTTCCAAACTAGAAGGCTGGTGGCTGAAGCTGCGCCAGTTTCACGGGCTCTTAGTCAAACGTTTCCACTGTGCCCGCCGCAATACCAAGGCGCTCTTCTCCCAGATCCTGCTGCCTGCCTTCTTTGTCTGCGTTGCCATGACCGTGGCCCTCTCCGTGCCCGAGATCGGTATGGGTGTGTCCCCATGCTCAGTCACAAGGGGCTTGTCCATCTGTCCTCATGACTAATCAGGAGGTCATGGGGGTCATCCCTGAAGTCATTTAGGAGTAAGGGATTCCTGGCTTGGGAGTCCGGAGACCTGGTTTTTAGTCCTTGTTCATCCATGTGATCTTCAGAAAATGATGTTCCTATCTCTGGGTGTCATTTTGTTCAAGGCCTGTCCTAGGCATTGTGGGAGAAAAATGAGGAATTAGACACAGTCTTCTGCCCTTATTGTCTAGTCAGGAGATGAGAGATATACACCCATATGACCCCTTTCCTAAACAAGAAGTCAAGCAACCTGGGTTCCAGCCCCAGCTCTGCCACTAACTGTGTGTCCTGGTGTCACTTTCCCTCTCTTGGGCCTCAGTTTCCACTTCTGTGAAATGAGAAGGTGGACAGGATAATCAAGGTCTGTCCTCTCAGCTGTTATCTATCATATTCTGTAATCTAAGCATCTTCCCCAGCATCTCACTATCAGTAAGAGACCCCTGTATGGCTCCTCATCTTCCAGGGATTTATCTCCACCCCTGTGAAGCCTATATTGTTCTGGCCATGAGGAAGTATGATCCTTAGGCTTATTTCCCCTTGGGGGAAGCTTGATAACTAATGACTTTGCTTATAGCTTCTTCAGGCTCCAAGGGGGGTCCTGGAAAGAAAAGCTCCCTGGTTGGAAGGAATCTTGGCTATGAGTGTTGGCTCCTTACTGACCTGGGCTGGGATGTGGGCAATGAACCATGTAATCCACTTGCTTCCTCTTGGCATAGAGTGTAATAACAATAGTACTTGAGAGCTTGCGAAGAGCTTTCCTAATGGTAATCCTATGAGACAGGTGATTAATACCCTTATTTTAGAAATAAGGAGACTGAGCTCAGAGAGCTGGTGACTTTCTGACAGACATAACAGCTAATACATACCAGGGCTGGAAGTCATGCCTGATGAAAAGTACCCAGGACTGGAAATCAGAACCCCTGGGGGTGGGATGGGGTGTCTGCTCCTGGCTCAGCTTCTAGTTCATTGTGTGACTCTGGACATCCCTTCTCCTTCTAGGTCTCAGTTTCCCTGTCCTTAAAATGAGGAGAGTTGGATTTAGATGTCATTCTGTCACTGTTCCTGTTCTTCCTCAGCATCTGTTTCTCTTAGGCAGCTAGGTTGCCCAGTGGATAGAGCACTGGCATTGGACAGAAGGCCTGAGTTCAAATCCTGCTCTAGACACTTACTAGCTGTGTGACTTTGGGCAAGACACTTAACTTTTCTTGGACCTAGTTTTCTCATCTGTGAAATAAAAATAATAATAGCACTTGCCTCAAGGTTTCACGAACCTTAAAGTGCTGAGCATACTAGTTCTTCTTCTATTTTTCCCCCTCCCCTTTTTTTTTTGCG